>NC_092743.1:26455991-27705991 GCF_047496795.1 Chiloscyllium punctatum
TGAATACTTTGCTTCAATATTCACTTGTGAGAGGGAGTTAAAGTCACCCATGCCAACAATCCTCTTACGACTGCACTTTTCCAATATCTGTGCTCCAATCTGCTCCTTTGTATTTCTGTTGCTATTGGGGGACCTGTAGAAAACTCCCAATAAAGTGACTGCTCCCTTTCTGTTTCTGACTTCCACTCACACTGACTCTGTAGACAAACCTTTCTCGATGATCTCCCTTTCTGCAGCTGTGATACTATCCCAGATTAGCAATGCCACTCCTCCACCTCTTTTACCTTTCCCTCATTCCTTTTGAAGCATCAAAACCCTGGAAAATCCAACAACCACTCCTGCCTCTGTGATATCCAAGTTTCCATTACAGCCACAAGATCATACTTTCAAGTACTGATCCATGCTCTGAGTTTGTCATCTGTATCCCTGAGACCTCTTGCATTAAAATAGACGCACTTCAACCCACCACACTGACTGCAACTTTGTCCTAGCAGGTGCTATCCCTCCTCACAGGCTTCCTGCACATTGTCTCTGGCTGTTCACTACCTACTCCATCATCTAGTTTAAGCCCTCCAGATGAGCTCGAGCAAACCTCCTGCATAAGTTTAGTCTGTTCAATTTTTTTTATCAGATAACCCACTGATCCCAGAAATGAATTTGGTGAACATTTGCAGCACTCCTTCCATGAGAAGTATATCTTTCCTTGGGTAAAAAGATCAAAACTGCAAACAGTACTCAAAGTGTAGTCTCATCAAGGCACTAAGGTACCTTTTCTTCTATTTGCCTTTCCAATTGCTTCCTCTTATAATAGAAATGATGCACTTAGGAAGCTTGAAATAAGGTAACTAAGTAACAATTGTAGTTGTACATAAATTCATTTTCAAATCCAACGTATTCACATGCAAACATCTATTCATTGACCGACCCCAGTATCTGGCTAAACATATCGGGTTGAGTGAATTCACTTTAAAATGCAACATGTAGCATATTACAAATGAGTCTGATGTAAAAAGGATCAATAAAAATGCAAAGATGCTACAACGATAAATAGCAAGCACATATTTGACTTCACTAGGAATTGTATCTTAACCCAATTAAGTATGTGTGACTGAAGCAGAGTTTGGTTTCACATGGATTTTGTGTCAGTTGTGAGTTCTTTTTTATTGCAAAAAATATCAAGGTTTATTCAGCATAGCATATCTAATACAGATTTATCCATACTGTCAAACTATGAACTTTATCTGTCACATGTTTAAATGAAAAATTCCCGTACACCTGTCAATAGAGATTTGGATTGACCATAAGATGATTTCATACCATTTCCAATTGCAATGCATAAACTTACAGGGGGAAAGGGTCATTCAGGATGTATCACTCTGTGAGCATTGCATTGTCTGAAAATTGACTTAACAGCTGTGCCCAAAAACCAATATTTATTCTCAAAATGTTGTGAATTGTTGAATAATTTGTTATGATGACGGAATCTGTGGTAGAGAGAGGGTTGATAATTCATGAGAAATTAACCATATTTTCCCTCGGAAACTGGCTTGAGTATTTATTGGAATCTTGTTTCTCAGAAGACCTGATTGTTTTACCAGAGCACCCATCTGACCTCCTTTGAATGGATGAGGGATATTTCCTTCTCCACCAATATTTGAATATTTGCATGATTATTCTTTTTGAAATGGTGCTATGGTGGTTCTATCATGGTGGGAGAGATAATCTAGAGGACGGCTACCACACTTTGAGCATATGGGTTCAAATCCTACCAAGGCAGTTAGTTGGAATTAATTCAATTATTAGTGAATTAAATTCAATTAATATAGCTGGAATATGCAGAGTCCTAGTTAGATTTGCAAAAGCAATGTGGATCTGAAGATTAACAAAAACAAATGTACATTTGTTACAAGCACAGTCAGGAGAATTCATAATGAAGACTAAGGAAATGATAGAGAAAGTAAATAATCATATCATTTCTGTTTTTATGGAGGAAAATATTGAAATCCTTTCAAACATAATGAGGAGTCCAGGGACTTATACAAATGAGCATCTGGAAGGTGTGAGAATTACGTTTTAAAATTACTGGAGTCGATAATGGGAGTTAAATCTTCTGGAGCTGATAATCTAGTTTGAGTTATGACAGAGGTTCGATAAGCTGGGACTTTTTTTCTCTGGAGCATACGAGACCGAAGGGTAATCTTACAAATATTTATAAAATCATGAGAGGCATAGATAAGCTGTATTGCTGACAACTTTTCCCTATGATAGAAGATTTTAAAACTAGAGAGCATCAGTTTCAGGTAAGGGGGAAGAAATACAAAGGGTTCAAGAGGTGCAATTTTTTCACACAGAGGGTGGTGAGTGTGTGGAATGGGCTTTCAGAGGTAGTGGTGGAAGCAAGTACAATTTCATCATTTAAGAATAATTTACATAGATACACGGATACAATAGGTATGGAGGGATATGGACAAAACATAGGCAAATGGGACTTGTCTAAATTGTGAAACTGAGCAGCATGGGCAAGTTGGACCAAAGGTCCTGTTTTCATGCTGTAGACTTCTAGACCTCTGTAGACCCAGAGTGTAGAAAATGATTGTTATGGAGATAATAGATCCATTAATGGATTTCTTTCAAAATTCCATAGAGTCTGGTATGGCCGTTATCCATTGGAAACTGGCAAATATAACTTCACTAGTTTAGAAATGAGGGAGAAAGAAAATAGAGAATTGTAAACCTGCTTTCCTAATATCAGTTACAAGGAAAATGCTAGAACCTCCATTACAGGATGCGATAATTTAAGAAGCAGTGATAGGACTGAGCAGACTTAAATTGACATAATGTGAAAAAAATGCAAACCTCTCCATTTTAGCAGGAAGAATAAGAAAGAATTTTTTTTTTGACTCAATTGTTGGACATAGATATTACTGGCTGGCCAGCATTTGTTGTCAATCCCTAGTTGTCCTTGAGAAGGTGGTGGTAAACTGCTTTCTTGAACTGCTACAGCCCATTTGCTGTAGGCAAACCTATGATGCCATTAAGGAGGAAATCCAGAATTTTGACACAATGAATGAAAGGTGATTCTTGACCAATGCCATGTGATCTGTCTGGTTTCCTTTTTTTTGAGACTTTGTTGCAACTGTTACAAATGAATGGTTTTTTAGGCCATTATCCAAATTGTAAGAGGTTATAGAGCTCTGAGATGCAGAGGGATCTGTCTGTTCCAGTACAGAAATCACAAACAGATGGTATACAGCTAAAGCAAGTAGGTAGGAACACTCAGAGAATGTTGTGTTTATTGTGAGGGATTTTAGATCAAACGTTAGCAGGTCATACTTCAGTGATACATGCATTTGATGAGACCACATCTGGAGTACTGTATAGAGTATTGGCCTCCTTATATAAGAAAGGAAGTAAAACTGAAAGAAGTTCAAAGATGTTTTACAAGACTAACATCTGGAATGGACAGGTTGTACTATGAGGAAAGGTTGGACAAGTGAAGCTGTACATGATGGAATTTTGAAGAATCAGAGCTGACTTTATTGAAGCTGTTGGGGTGGTACGGTGGTTCAGTGGTTAGCACTGCTGCCTCACAGTACCAGTGACTGGACTCGATTCCACCCTCAGGTGACTGCATGTTTAGAATTTGCACACTCTCTCCACGTCTGTGAGAATTTCCTCCAGGCACTTTTGTTTCCTACCACAGTCCAAAGATGTGCAAGTTAGGTGGATTGGGCATGCTAAATTGCCCAAAGTATCCAGGGATGTGCAGGCTAGGTGGATTAGCCCTGGAAAATGTAGGATTATAAGGTTGGGAGAGTGGGTCTGGGTGGGATGCTCTTTGGAGGTTCAGTGTAGACCTAACGGGTTTAATGGCCTGTTTACACACTGTAGTGATTCTCTGAAACACATTGGATCCTGAGGAGTCTTGAGAAGGTGCAAGTCGAAAAGAATGTTCCATCTTGTCGAATAAAGCGAGGAGTCACTGTTCAAAAATAAGGGCTTGCTATTTTAAGATTAAAATATGGAATGTTTCATACAAAGCATTGTTTGTCTTTGGAATGCTCTCCTGAAACAGTGTATTTGAATATTTTTAAGGTGGAGTGGATAGATTATTGATAACCAAGAGGGTGCAATGTTAAAGGTGGGACCTGGCAATGTGGAGTCATCGGAGCAGCCATGTTCTTATTGAATGGCAGTGTGGCCAAATGATCTGCTCACAATTCACATGTTTGGAAATTAAAAACATCAAGGGATGTTGCAAGTAAATGGTAATGAAGGATAAGATGAACCATTGAATGGAGGAGTGTAGATGAAGGCTGAGAGCCAACTACTGTTTTTTTGTTACTATTAAGATAATCTGAGCCCAATCAAGTAAATATGAAGAATCTAGACTTTGAGGAGAGGAGTTGCTTGTTTCACTGTAAAGCCTAGTGGTAAATCTTTCAACAGGAAAGTAGTTAGTGGAACTTCACCAGTCCTATACATTTTTTTTAAAAAGGTAAATATTTATAAATATTTAAAATAAATACTTAGATATCTATTTTAACTATCGGATGTGAGCTTTGCTGGGAAGACCAGAATTTATCACTGCCCATCCGTTATTCACCTGGAGAACCTGGTGCACATGTTAGCAGTGGTTTGAAATAATAAAAAATAAAGAAAGCTGTATGATCAATGATTCAATTAAGTCTGAGAAGAAAGTTCAGCCTGAAAGGAGAATACCAATTCACTGCACAAATTCAGAATAAGGTGTCTCATCAGGACAGGTTGTTAGGTCAGTAACAAGAGACAGTGGCGTGGTTCTTTTTTATTCATGAGGAAGAATTTCAAACATAAGTAAAGCAAATGTTGACTCCAGCTGCCACCCTGTATATGCACTAACAGTTTGTAAAATACTCACATTGAATGATTCACTTCAGTGTTTTCAGTTCACGTGCTGAAGTATTTGAAGAAGTGTACCTGTATCCAGATGTGAAAATAGCAAGGTCACAAGGTCGCAACTGACAGCAGAAATTGCAACATTTTCAAATTCTGGAAAAACCTACATTGATAATTAACCATAACTTACTTCAATACTAGTATTAACTATACACTTCTTCAACTTTGTTATTCTGATTTTTATTTTTATTCCTTGTTCTAATATACCCTGAGTAACAGGGCATGATATAATTGACTATTGTGTTTGACTCTTTAATGATCAAATGTTGCATTGGCACTAAAGGTTTTGAGAGAAACTAAATGGTAAATATGTGAATTCAGCAGAAAGGTAGTGAAAACATGGTCTGTTGTGGGAGAACTAAAAGATGAACCTCTTGTTAGAACTTCTTACCTAGTTGTAGGTACAGCAGAAATACAATAAAAACCACCATGTTTTTATTTTATCAGGCTTGATATTAGAACATTTAAAAGCTGCTGCTAAGAGTCTGACTATGGAGAATTCAGAGATCCTGAGACTCTGACTTGGCTTGGTCAGACAGATAGAACATAAGATCATAAGATGTACAAACAGAAGTAGGCCATTTGGCTGATCGAGGCTGTCCTGGCCTTCAATGAGATCATGGGGCTGATCTGATAACTCTCAACTCCACTTTAAGATATGTGGTATATTTTGTAAATGGACAATTCAAAATGAAAGGAGTTAAGGTTGAATTAAATTGGTCTCCATGGGCTCTGCTATAAAGAATGGGATTCTCTGAGTATTGAAATTGGAGAGAACATTGATTGGTTCAACTATGCCAACAACCATGGTGTCAGTTAAGTCCTATTTGGCTGCAGCAGTCTTTCATGTTGAAGATGATAGTCCTCTGTTCATTGCCCTCGCCTCTCTGCTCAGAAGACATCTGCCACCCTACCACTTTTTAAACGTCCCTCATATCCCCTCTTTGCCTGCTCCAGTTGAGCAGAAAATATTTTGCTGTGATGAAGTAGTACATTCATTCCAGCAAAGACAATCCAAACTGATTCAAGTATCTGAATCACATTTACAAGAGATCTATCATCTATTCTCCAATAGTTTTGGATGAAGAATTAACAGCACTGTTTTGACATTCCACCTCAGTCAGGTGTTACCCAATGGAGTCATCAGCCATGGTAGCAGGGAATACACATGTGACCATCCAAGTCTTTGAAATAAACCAAGAAAGTGACAAGTTTCAAAGACATTGGCATCATGGAAGCTCCCAAGGTACCTTCTGAGATATGAAACTGATGATGACAGATACCTCACATTTAGAAAATGGAGTTGTCTTCTCCTGATGAAGTAGGCTGCATGATGATACTGAATATAATGCGAGTACAAACTATAGTGCCCTATACTTGGGCAAAGGCTACGATGTTGCCAAAGCATTACTGCCTGGGCTATAGCACTGACCCCCTCACAAGCCGGGCAAGTGATCAGGCACACATGCCATCGGTAACAGTCCTGGTGCATTTGTGGGTCAAAGATTGAGAGATCGCACACAAGTCCGCAGGAGTCCAGTTACATAAATGTTGACTGCAGCCATTATCTTGATGGTGACCAGGATAGATGTCCACTCATTTTTCAGGTTGAAAGTCCCACTCCAGCAGCTGACATATTTCTGTCACAGTGTCCCTGGACATTCTTCACCTGCAGTATGCAGGTATTATGGCTTTAAGAGGTGTATTGTGTCTTTTTTCTTAATAAAAGAGACAGAGACAGATGTATCAAATTATCTACTCAAAGTAAACAGCCGGTTAGAACACTGTTTTTTTTTAAAGTTGGAACAATAGCAGCAGCCTGAAAGGGTGGATCAAGCTTCCACTGAACCAGGATTTTTAGTTTTAGCTTTCTGCAGTTGCTGGGGTCTTGAAGCTGGAGGTGGAAGCTCTTACTCCTCTCTTTGTTGCAGCTAAAAGCTGGGGTTGTCTTCCTGCTGTGAGAATTGTATGTGAAACAAGCAATTTTATTGAATTTGATTTTGCCAAAGGTGTGTTTATGGATGTTACTATGTTGGAATGGTTACTTAGTTGCAGTTAATATACATATTTTGTTAAGCATTTTGAACGAGTTGTAGTCAAGCCAATTCTTTTCCTTTATTTTTACTTTGTCTGTATTTTGCCTGTAGCGTACAGATAAAGTATGTTTTACTTAAAGTCAAGTAGTTTGACCAATTGAATTACATCCAGAATGCAATACCTTACACGTCCCTTTAAAATAAAAAAAAGTTGGAGCCTACGCTATCTTCAGAATATATTTTGAGGGGGTTTGGTCTGATCCATTACAAGTAACAGTACGCCTTCCTCATTCAGTGGAATTGTCGTCGAGAAAAAAAGACTGTGAGCCTTCTGTGCAACAGGAAGGGCTTCAGCTGTGATCTTTTTATGTCTGTTTAGCATTTGCTGGTGGATGCTGTTGGTCCTGTGCATGTATCTCCTCCATTTCTCTGCAGGGGATCCATATTATGATAGACCATGGAGTGGGCCCTACGGGTTCATAGCATACACCCTTGGGGTCGGCTCAATGAAGACCAGGGGGTCTATTGAATATCCTGGATGTTACGGAATGTTACGGAAGTTGAGAAACTTAAATCGGGAATTGGAGGCAGCAAGCTCATATGCAGAATGGACAAGATTTGTGAAAGAGGAATACTCAACGATATGGTGGGGGGTGGGGGTTGGGAAGACAACAGTGCATTAGAGAACATGGGATACTGTGGGAGGGGGAATTATTGATCTTGACCACAACTATGGGCTTGACAAGGATACTGTGGAGTTCAATAGTGGGCATGACTAGACTGCAGGGTCAGAGCTCAAAGGATAATTACAGTACATGTAATTCCAGTTGGTGTGTGGTGCATGTGGAAGCCAGACAGAACACTTGAGTCACCATTAAACGAGCAGACTTATAACTCGATGTTGAAAAAGCAGAGGCTGGCATGAAATTGAGAATAATAAATTATGTATCAAACTGGTTCTTAGGATACCATTTAAATAAAATCTTTTTTTCCTTGACTCACATAGACTTGATAATAGTCATTTGTCAACATAACAAGGGTCTTGTGAAGGAAAGAGTTTATCTCAGGTTGTGAGATGATTTGTAGTTGTAGAAGGCTGGTCCTCAGGTGAACTGGTTATGTTATGTAGCTGCCTGAGGTCGCTCAATGTTTTTTTTAAAGAGTCTGGTTTTTAGACCGACTGAACTGATGGCTTGATGGCTTTTGGGGGAAGTGCCAGCAAAAGATGCTTTACTGATTTTTTTTAATACAGCACATTGCTGTCTTACCACATACATTTCCAAAATTTTCAACAGCTCATTTTAACTTCAACAGCAATTTTAATGCTGATGTTCCTGTTGGTTGCAACACCCTCAACAGAGGATTAACACCTCTTTAGATTCAAAACTGTCAGTGTCTTTTACCAATTTTATCCACTCAACATACTCCCAAAGGACAAAGCTGCCCAAATCAAGCTCCAATCACTTATTAAGAGCTGACTATCTCATTTCTTGGCTTCAACAGAGGAATCCCATCAAGCCAGAAGTTACTGGCCAATCAGAGGTTGGCAGCCAGTGGATTCTAGACACAACAGATTGAGGCCTAGTCTGGAAGCATCTACTTTCCTGATCGGAGGAAAGACAGATGATCAGGTTTCCCCTTGGATAAAAAAAACTTATCCATTTCAGTCGTCATTAAAAATGGTTTCAGATTATTTTCAAACAGCGGATTCAGTTTAATAACAACCCAATGAGGCATGTCACCAAAGTGAATTTGAATAGGGTATTTCTTTGGTTCTCTCTGAACTGTAGCAGGAAAGGCAAAATAAGATAATTACTCACTAGAAATATGACAGCAGCAAAGAAATTTGATGATACAGTCATACTACTGGCTAAGTATTATGCATCTACAGGAACAAAGCAGTCACTCTTACCATATTGCGTACTGGAGATCACACTTAAGGGGCGTTTGGTTCCTTCATATACAGCAACACAAAATTTATACTATGACAGGGTTCAAAAGATACCATACTTTATTGATTGCATACATCAAGACACAGGCATCTATCCCGAAGGCTGTAGCACAAATTTCAATTCATGAATTTCTAATAAGTGGTGTGCAAAGCCAAATCATCGTTCATGTTTATGCTGATTATTGTAGATTCATGCATAACTCTCTATTCTGGCTAAATCTTTCAGGGAAATGAAAGACTGCAGGTTTGGGTAATTAGTTACTGCTCCACACACAACTTCAAAAAATAGCGAACATGGTTTATATAGAATTGTTTGTACTCTTTTCGACAAAGATAAAATAAAACTCACATAGAGGATCATACAATTACAATAATTTGCATTTATTTGGCACCATTAATATGGTAAAATATCCCAGAGGCCCTCACAAGGGCATTATTAAACAAAATTTGACACTGAGCTCTTATGGAGATCAAAGGAGTTTCGGACGAGTACAGTTGGATAGAGATACTTTAGGAAGTTGCTCCAGAACATTGGACTAGACAGCTAAAGAATATGTAGAGCAATGAAACGTTGGATGGGCAGGAAGCCTGAATTGGAGGAATACTAAGTCTTCAGAAGATTGTTGTCGTGGAGAATGTTATATAACGAGCGAGGAATAAATGTACATACAGGACCAATCAGAGTATTGTCGTAGAACATTTGGGCTTTTGACTCAATTAAATCATGAATGATTTCATCATAGCCCCAGCTGCACTCTCCTGAGATTGATAAATGTTTCTTTTAGACATTAGCCACAATCATGCTGAATAGCAGAACAGGCTCAAAGAACCAAATGGCCTACTTCTGCTTCTAGTTTCTACATTTCCTGCCTGCCACCCCATAACCCTTGACTCCTTGAAGATCAATTTTGATCTAACTCAACCTGGAATATGTTCAATCTCCCAACCCCTATTGTTTTCTGGGTTAAACAATTCCAATATTAATAAGCCTCTGAGAGAACAAATTCTGCCTAATCTCCAACTTAAACTGAAGAGTCTTGTTTTCAAATGGTACCAACCAGTTCTAGACTTCCCCCACAAAGAATTGCTCAATATAAGCTCTGAAAACTCCTCCCTGCCTCCTCAAAATCTTCAAACTTCAAAAAGATCATTTCTCATACTCCTAAATTCTAAGAGAATTAGGCCATAGGAATTTTGATAATTCCTCAGAAGACAACCCTTTCATTCCAAGAATCAGCCTGGTAAACCATGTCTGAAGTGCCTCTCAAAGAACTATATCCTTCCTGAAATAAGCTGATTAAACCTCAATACAGTAATCTAGGTGTGGTCTTATCAGTGCCTTGCACAATTGTAACAAAACATGTCTTCATTTGTACAAAAACAAAAAGTTAACAATTCTAGCAGGACCTGTGGAGAGGAAAGTCAGAGTTAATGTTTCGATTTTGCAGTTACCGCATAGAACAGAAAACAGCCTATGTTTATGCTGATGAAAGGGGATGGAGTTGGGAGAATGGATGGGATGAGATTAGAGTGGTGCTGGAAAAGCACAGCAGGCCAGGCAACATCCAACGAGCAGGAAAATCGACATTTCGGGCAAAAGCCCTTCATCAGGAATTGAGGTTTCCACCATCTGCAGTCCTTGTTTTTACCCGGAATGAATGGGATGCAGAGGGGTGTAAATATGACACATGGACATGGGACTGAGGGAGGGAGGGAAGGGGGGAGAGAGACAGAGAAAGAGAGAGAGAGAGAGAGTTCAGCATAAATAAAGCCTGTTCCCAGGCACTTTGAGTTCTGGGGAAAAACCACTTGACGTGAAACATTAATACTGTTTGCTTCTCTTTACAGTTTTTATACAGTAATTTCTATTTTCTTTCATATATCCAGCATCAATACTTTGTTTTAAATGTTCCTTTCTTTTACAGTCCATCTCCCTTACCATAAAGCGGTTATCCATTGATGTTTCTAGTTGATTACTATATATTTGCATTAACTTGTTGTGTTTCATGTACAAAGATATGACAGACCTTTTTGTACTTTGTAACTTTGCATCTCTTTCCATTTGAATAAGTGTCCCTTTCCTGCTCTTCCAACCAAAAATGGACAATCTCATATTTTCCACATGATAATCTACTTGGAGTATTTGCCCATTCACTTAACCTAACCAGCAGACTCTAAGCTGGACATTTTTCTCCTGTTAAAGAAAAACAAGTAACTCATGCCCCAACTGTTTATCCAAAACTTGTCAGCTCTCACCACCATGGAACATTTATCTCTGTGAAACATGCATATGTAATGTTTGGGTCTTCAAACTCCTGAGGTAGGCATGAGGCATTGGCCTAGGCAGATGGGTGCTGAGAAGGAATGGTTAGCAGACATGTCTCAGCTCTCTGAGCTGTTGATGAAATCCTCTAGATGGCTGTTTCCATCCCCATCATAATCCCAACTGTAGACCACCCCATGATCCTGTTATGCCCTTCAAGATCTTCTTGTCTCGATCATCTTCCCAGTATCCCTTGGTCCCATTGAACCCCACATACCTTCTGCACTTTTTCCATTACCCCATTTCTCTCCCATGACTCTCATGCATCCACTTGCCGACCCTTCACTTTCCATCACATACAGAACCAATGAACCATTGGCAAGTCACAAAATATTTGAAATAATCCTGAGAATGACAGAAGCAGCAAATGCCTTGAAAAGATAATTTGAAAAAAATCTGCTTAGCTGCCAACATCTTAAAAGTGTCAGTCAAAGACAGCCATTTGTATTATCAATGTTAATGATTTTCATCTACTTCACACCTTCTAATCTTGTGTAATTAAACACATGAGTATTAAAAACAACAACAAAGAGAAACATCATTGCACGATAATAAATATGCCAATCAAACAAACTCTCCCACAAACTGTGTTAACATTGCCTGTTGAGCTAAGTTCAGTCGTCATTATTGGAACTTAGTAAAACATTCAAAATGGATGCATCTGGAAATTCCCTGCTTGAACTGTCACTATGGATACAGCTTGTTATATATGTAAATTTGAAAGGAAGTGTTAACATAATCTTTTTCCAATCAACGTGTTACCAATTCCCCAGAAATATTCCCAAGATTCATGGATGCCCTTACCAGGTGCTGGATTTGCAGGCTTCAAGTACCCATCATCTGACACAAAAATATCAAAGGCAAGGAAATTATGATTTCTAACATTGAATTAAACTGAGAACACAATGTCAATTTAATTGAGTGCTAGACATGATCTACCATGATTACCAACCAGGAATATTATGGGAAATGGGAATTGTTGGAAAAATTCAAATTGAGGGCAATATGCCTGCACTTTGACCTTTCTGATTCAGATTTGCTGTAAGTCAGAAGACGTAAATCCAGCACTTTGTGTCCTTGTCAAAGTTTGCTTTCTTATTTTTGTATTATCAGCAAATTTATCTATAACAAGCTTGATGCCTTCATCTAAAGCACAGCATAGATTGTAAATAGTTGAGGTGTCAGAACTGATCCTTGTTGTACCCCACTATTTGCAAATCGCCAAATGACACGTTCATCCTGACTCTGTTTCCTGTCGATTAGCCAGCTCTCGATCCACGACAACATATTATGCTCAATGCTATGAGTTCTTAAATGTGTGGAAGCATTTTATGTGAAATTTTACAGAATGTCTTTTGTAAATCTCAATACACTACATCTACTAGTTTCCCATTTTCCTGCCTATGTGCTACAGTCTCAAAGAGGCCTAATAAATTTGTCAAACATGAAAACTATTTCATAAAAGAAAAGCACATATTCTGCTTAATTGCATTATGATTATATTTTAATACCTTGAGGCAGAGACAGTGATATTTTTGGTTAAATTATGCTACAATAAAAAATATTGCTTCTTGAGGAAATTTAGATTATATTTACATTCTGCATCTCTTATACAATACTGTAATTTAGAGTCCTTATGAACATTTCAGAAGGTGAGTATGTATTTTACTGAATGAGTTGGATCAGAAATGATTGCTTGGTAAGGAAAGCCAAGTAACAAGTCCAGCATGATGAATGAAAATTTTTAAAAAAAGAATAACAATGTATCTGCAAAAATAGCAAACATCTGATCATAAACATAAATAAACGTATCAAAACCTTTTCTGTTGCAATCTATTCCATGGACTAATAATTTGCAAGATGATTACCAGAAAGCATTAAATTCGACAAGTACAATTTAACTTATTTCCCGATAAAGTCCTTTCCAATGATCATAGACATACATGACTAAGCATAATGTGAAAATAAAGGATTTTCATGCATGCCTAACAAAATTATCGAGTGACTGAAGCTTGTGGATTATACAGTCGGTCATTGTGCAATGTTTACCATCTGAATTATGTGATCCTTCAACTGATTGTCATAGCCTTCTAATGTGTTTCTCATGGTATTTTGCAAGATGTCTGCTGAATGGGAAGATGTAAACACCCCAGTGTTTACAGAACAGATTTTAAATTGATCAAATTCACAAATAACAAAAAAAGAAAAAAGCACTAACATCAAAAAGTTGCATGGCCAGAAATATTCTCAGAATTTGGTGTGGAAGTCAGTATTCTCTACGGATTTCTGCCCTTGGTCAATTCTCTGATGATGCTGATGCAATGAAAGCTTCAGGGTGGGAATGAAAATTGTATAAGTAAATACAAGTATTCCAGTCATGCACTGGATAATGTAAGGAGCCTTAAGAACAGACCTGAATCTTACAAAGAAATATTCATTTTTGCTCATTTCCTCAGGGCTGGGAAAGTAGGAGGGAGCCATGGCCACTATTTGTGACATTTGTGCTTCAGGAGATGTTCTTGGTGAACTGGCATGTGTTAGCTGGTTTGTAGAAGTGGGCAACTAACATGCAGTAGCTTTCTGGTACTATCATAAGATGAGTCATCCAAAGCAACGTTTGAGTCATCAGGTTTAATCTCATCGTGGTATATCACAAAATTTGAAGTCAGTAAAAAAGCAAATCTGAAATAACTCTACAGATGCTGGTATCCCATTACCAAGTCACCCTTTACACATGAACAGTCTTTGACTATAGTACTGCCTCACACAGAAACAGGCACCAGTGTATCAGCATCTCTGACACTCAACTTTTTCATGTCAGCCAGGGCTCCCTGATTGAGAATGTAAATCTGGTCCAATCAGTGAACTCATATTCTATGTTAACCAGCTGGCTAACCTCATTGCAAAATCTAAATAAAAAGCTGTTCTGGTGGTTACCATCTAATCACTGCTGATCATTCTCAAAATGTTATCTGGTTCATTAATGCTCTTTTGGGATGGAAATCTGCCATTCTCGCCTGACCCAGAAATGATTCCAGACCCACAGCAATGTGGTTGACTCTCAACTGCCATGTTGCCAATTTGGCTTTGGGTAATAAATACTAGATAAATACAATGACATCTAATCCTGTGAAAGAATAAAAAAAAACTAAGGCCTAAAATTGGAACCTATTTAGAATACTTAACAGCATTCTGCCAGTGGCAGCTGCCAATCCCCACCACATGCAGAAGTGCCAATTAAGTAGATGTGGTGGCTTCCTTGACAAATTTGGGAATATCATTGGAATCAGGAACACCATTCCTCACAGAGTAATCTGGCCTCAGAGAACGTAAAAACAATGACTGCAGATGCTGGAAACCAGATTCTGGATTAGTGGTGCTGGAAGAGCACAGCAGTTCAGGCAGCAACCAAGGAGCTTCGAAATCGACATTTCGGGCAAAAGCCCTTCATCAGGAATAAAGGCAGTGAGCCTGAAGCATGGAGAGATAAGCTAGAGGAGGGTGGGGGTGGGGAGAAAGTAGCATAGAGTACAATGGGTGAGTGGGGGAGGGGATGAAGGTGATAGGGCAGGGAGGAGAGGGTGGAGTGGATAGGTGGAAAAGGAGATAGGCAGGTAGGACAAGTCCGGACAAGTCATGGGGACAGTGCTGAGCTGAAAGTTTAGAACAAGAGTGAGATGGGGGAAGGGGAAATGAGGAAACTGTTGAAGTCCACATTGATGCCCTGGGGTTGAAGTGTTCCAAGGCAGATGAGGTGTTCTTCCTCCAGGCGTCTGGTGGTGAGGGAGCGGCGGTGAAGGAGGCCCAGGACCTCCATGTCCTCGGCAGAGTGGGAGGGGGAGTTGAAATGTTGAGCCACAGGGCAGTGTGGTTCATTGGTGCGGGTGTCCCGGAGATGTTCCCTAAAGTGCTCTGCCAGGAGGCACACAGTCTCCCTAATGTAGAGGAGACCGCATCGGGAGCAATGGATACAATAAATGATATTAGTGGATGTGCAAGCAAAACTTTGATGGATGTGGAAGGCTCATTTAGGGCCTTGGGTAGAGGTGAGGGAGGAGGTGTGGGCGCAGGTTTTAGTTCCTGCGGTGGCAGGGGAAAGTGCCAGGATGGGAGGGTGGGTTGTAGGGGGGCGTGGACCTGACCAGGTAGTCACGGAGGGAACGGTCTTTGCGGAAGGCGGAAATGGATGGGGAGGGAAATATATCCCTGGTGGTGGGGTCTGTTTGGAGGTGGCGGAAATGTCGGCGGATGGTTTGGTTTATGCGAAGGTTGGTAGGGTGGAAGGTGAGCACCAGGGGCGTTCTGTCCTTGTTACGGTTGGAGGGGTGGGGTCTGAGGACGGAGGTGCAGGATGTGGACAAGATGCGTTGGAGGGCATCTTTAACCACGTGGGAAGGGAAATTGCGGTCTCTAAAGAAGGAGGCCATCTGGTGTGTTCTGTGGTGGAACTGGTCCTCCTGGGAGCAGATCCGGTGGAGGCGGAGGAATTGGGAATACGGGATGGCATTTTTGCAAGAGGTAGGGTGGGAAGAGGTGTACTCCAGGTAGCTGTGGGAGTCGGTGGGTTTGTAAAAAATGTCAGTGTCAAGTCGGTCGTCATTAATGGAGATGGAGAGGTCCAGGAAGGGGAGGGAGGTGTCAGAGATGGTCCAGGTAAATTTAAGGTCAGGGTGGAATGTGTTGGTGAAGTTGATGAATTGCTCAACCTCCTCGCGGGAGCACGAGATGGCGCCAATGCAGTCATCAATGTAGCGGAGGAAGAGGTGGGGAGTGGTGCCGGTGTAATTATGGAAGATCAACTGTTCTACGTAGCCAACAAAGAGACAGGCATAGCTGGGCCCATACGTGTGCCCATGGCTACCCCTTTGGAGGAAGTGGGAGGATTCATAGGAGAAATTGTTAAGGGTGAGGACCAGTTCGGCCAAATGAATGAGAGTGTTGGTGGAAGGGTACTGTTGGGGATGTCTGGAGAGGAAAAAACAGAGGGCTTGGAGGCCCTGGTCATGGCGGATGGAGGTGTAGAGGGATTGGATATTCATGATGAAGATGAGGCGTTGGGGGCCGGGGTAACGGAAGTCTTGGAGGAGGTGGAGGGCGTGGGTGGTATCTCGAACGTATGTGGGGATTTCCTGGACTAGGGGGGATAGGACAGTGTCGAGGTAGGTAGAGACTATCATGCTACTGCAATCAATGGTCCATAGGGATTTCTTCACTCAATACCAGGTTTGGCCTCCGGAAATGTTCTTTCAAGTTTAACCTTTCAATCTTTTATTTGCCTCGCTTTTGTTGGGGTTACCAGGGCCTCAGAATTGCTAGTCCTCTGATTTGACCAGCAGCACATCAAGTGTTCTTAATTGGACATTAAGCTCGAAGGCAGACAGTTTGGCAATATTACTATTCCGCTCTGCGAACAAATCTAGGATTGGCTCCTACATTTGTTCCTGACATCAAAATCCATAGAAAACCCTGCTCAAAAATGGGAAAAAAAAGCAAAAATCACTCAATACATTTTTGAAACATCATTTTTTAACCTACTGCTTATCTGAAAAGTCATTAAATTGCAAGGGCACTTTGGTTACAATTTGCTTATAATAATGGCTACATGAGGCAGCATGTAGCACTTCAGTGGTATGAAAATATTGGGGAAACTACAATTGTTCCGTCTGGAGCAGAGAAAGTTAAAAGGAGACTGGATGGATGTGTTCAAAATTATGAAGATTTTTTGATGGAACAGAACCGTTTGCATGTGAATAAGTATCTGTGACTATAGTATACAGATTTAAATAATTCGCAAATGAACCAGATATGAGTCGACAGAAAATGCTTGAACATGGCAAGTTGTTATGGTCTGATGTGTTATACCAAAGCAGGTGTGAAAGCAAATATGTTCATGCCTTGCAGAATAGAAATGGGGATATTTTAAAAGAAGAAATTTGTGGCACAAAAAGGAAAGAGGTAGGAAGGTAATTGGTTCTTTTAGAAAGCCAAAACATTTAAGATAAGCTGAGTGTGCTGCAAGCTTCCATCAGCCTATAAATAATGTTTATATAGAATCACAAACATTTATTTGTTTTTTTTTGGACTCTTTCTGCCCATGGCCATAGAAATATCACAGGAATAATGTTATTTGAATAATAAAGATTGGATCTTTCTGTTCCTTTGAAATTGCACTATGATTCAACACACTGACATTTTTATGTAAAACATGGAACAGAGAACAATATAGCACAGTACAGGCCCTTCAGCCCTCGATGTTGTGCTAAACTTTCATCCTGCTCTGAGATCAAACTAACTTACATATGATAGTGTCATTTAAGATGTATCTCAACAGATATACGAATTGGCAGGGAACAAAGGGATACAGATCCTTAGGAAATAGGCGACAGGTTTAGATAGAGTATATGGATCAGTGCAGGCTTGGAGGGCCAAAGGGCCTGTGCCTGTGCTCTAATTTTCTTTGGTCTTTGTTCTATGCCCTACATTTTACTATCATCCATGTGCCTATCCAAGAGTTGCTTAAATATCCCTGATGTATATGACTGTACCAGCACAGTTGGCAGTGCATTCCAAGCACCCAAGACTCTCTCTGCAAAGAACCTCCCCCTGACATCTAAGCCTTCTTCCAATCACCTTAAAATTATGTCCCCTTTTGATAACCATTTCCACCATGGGAAAAAGTCTCTGGCAATTCACTCTATCAGTGCCTGTTGTACATCTCTATCAGGTCACCCCTCATCCTTTTTTATTCCAGTGAGAAAAGCCCTAGTCCCCTCAACCTTTCTTCATAAGATATGTCCTCCAGTCCAGGCAGCATCCTGGAAAATCTCACTGCACCCTTTCTAAAGCTTCCACATCCTTCCTAAAATGAGGCAACCAGAACCGAACACAATATTCCAAGTATGGTCTAACTAGACCTTTATAGAATTGCAGCATAACCTCGCAGCTCTTAAACTTACTCCTTCTGCTAATGAGGCCAACACACCAAAAGCCTTTTTAACAACACTTGAGTGGCAACTTTGAGGGATCTATGGACGTGGACCCTAAGATCCCTCTGTGCCTCCACACCGCCAAGAATCCTACCTTTAACCCTATATTCTGTACTCAAATTCGACCTTCCAAAGTGAATCACTTCACACTTTTCCAGGTTGAACTCCATCTGCCACTTATTAGCCCAGCTCTGCATCCTGTCAATGTCCCGTTGCAACCTACAACAACCCTCCACACTAACCACGGCTCCACTAACCTTCATGTCATCAGGAAACTTACTAACCCACCCTTCCACTTTCTAATCCAAGACATTTATAAAAATCACAAAGAGCAGAGGTTCTCAGAACAGGTCCTTGTAAAACACCACTGCACTGAGCTCCAGGCTGAATACTTTCCATTTACTATCACCCTATGTCTTCTATGGGCCAGCCAATTCTATATCCTGACAGCCAAATGCTCCTTTATCCCATGCCTCCTTACTTTCTGAATAAGCCTACCATGGGAAACCTTATCAAAAGCTTTGCTGAAATCCACATCCACCACATCGACTGCTCTACCTTCATCAATGTGTTTTGTCACATCCTCAAAGAATTCAGCAGGACTTGTGAGGCATGGCCTGCCCCTCACAAAGCCATGCTGACCATCTTTAATCAAGTTATGTTTTTCCACATAATCACAAATCCTGTCCCTCAGAATCTTATCCAATAATTGCCCACACTGATGGAAGACTCACTGGTTTGTAATTCTTAGGATTATCCCTATTCCCTTTCTTGAACAAGGGAATCACATTTGCCACCCTCCAATCATCTGGTACTACTCCAGTGGTTAGTGAAGATGCAAAGATCATTGCCAAAGTCACAACAATCTCTCCTCTCACTTCCTGTAGTAACATTGAGAATATCCTGTCTGGCCCAGGGGACTTATCTATCTATTGTTATACTTTTCGAAATTTTCAGCACATCCTCTTTCTTATCATCAACTTGTTTGAACGTATCAACCTGTTTCATGCTGTCCTCGCAAACGACAAGGTGCTTCTCACTCGTGAAGTAGTGCTGAAGTAAGCTATTCATTAAGAACCTCCCCTACTTCCTCCAACTCCAGGCACAGGTTCCTCCACTTTCCCTGATTGGCCTGACATTCACTCTGGCCATCCTTTTGTTCCTCACATAAATATCAAGTGGCTTTGTGTTTTCCTTAATCCAACCCACTAAGGCTTTTTCATGCTCCTTTCTAGCTCTCCTAAATCTATTCTTCAGTTCCTTCCTGGCTACCTTGTAACTCTCTCGAGTCCTGCCTGATCCTTACTTCCTCAACCTTCTTCCTCTTGACTAGATGTTCCACATCTCTTGTTATACAAAGTTCCTTCATCCTACCATTCCTTTCTTGCCTCAATGGGACAAACGCCACATTTCTGTGCATTTCCCTGAGAATATATGCTCTTAAATTATGCCCCACAGTTCCTGCCTAATAGCGCAGTATTTCCCCTTCCCCCAATCAAATACTTTCTCATACCATCAGCTCCTATCCCTTGCCATGGTTACAGTAAAAGTCAGGGAGTTGGGATCACTATAACCAAAATGCTCTCCCACTATAACCCTAGAGTTCTGAGAGAGGTTGCTGAGGAAATAGCAGAGGCATTGGTTGAGATCTTTCAAGAGTCACTGGAGTCAGGAAAGGTCCCGGACGATTGGAAGATGGCTGTAGTAACCCCCTTGTTCAAGAAAGGATCAAGGCAAAAGATGGAAAATTATAGGCCAATCAGCTTAACCTCGGTTGTTGGTAAAATTCTAGAATCCATCATTAAGGATGAGGTTTCTAAATTCTTGGAAGAGCAGAGTCTGATTAGAACAAGTCAACATGGATTTAGTAAAGGGAGGTCATGCCTGACAAACCTGTTGGAATTTTTTGAAGAGGTAACAAGTAGGTTAGACCAGGGGAACCCAGTGGATGTGGTCTATCTGGACTTTCAAAAGGCCTTTGATAAGGTGCCACACGGGAGACTGCTGAGCAAGGTGAGGGCCCATGGTGTTCGAGGTGAGCTGCTGGGATGGATTGAGGATTGGCTATCTAACAGAAGGCAGAGAGTTGGGATAAAAGGTTCTTTTTCAGAATGGCAGCCGGTGACGAGCGGTGTCCCGCAGGGTTCGGTGCTGGGGCCACAGCTGTTCGCATTATATATTAATGATTTGGATGAGGGAACCGGGGGCATTCTAGCGAAGTTTGCCGATGATACAAAGTTAGGTAGACAGGCAGGTAGTACTGAGGAAGTGGGGAGACTACAGAAGGATCTAGACAGGTTGGGAGAGTGGTCCAGGAAATGGCTGATGGAATTTAACGTGAGCAAGTGCGAGGTCTTGCACTTTGGCAAAAAGAATATAGGAATGGACTACTTTCTAAATGGTGAGAAACTTAATAAAGCCAAAGCACAAAGGGATCTGGGAGTGCTAGTCGAGGATTCTCTAAAGGTAAACATGCAGGTTGAGTCTGTGATTAAGAAAGCGAATGCAATGTTGTCTCTTATCTCAAGAGGGTTGGAATATAAAAGCAGAGATGTACTACTAAGACTTTATAAAGCTCTGGTTAGGCCCCATTTGGAGTACTGTGTCCAGTTTTGGTCCCCACACCTCAGGAAGGACATACTGGCACTGGAACGTGTCCAGCGGAGATTCACACGGATGATCCCTGGAATGACAGGTCTAGCATATGAGGAACGGCTGAGGATACTGGGGTTGTATTCGTTGGAGTTTAGAAGATTAAGGGGAGATCTAATAGAGACGTACAAAATAATACATGGCTTTGAAAAGGTGGATGCTAGAAAATTGTTTCTGTTAGGCGAGGAGACTAGGACCCGTGGACACAGCCTTAGAATTAGAGTGGGTCATTTCAGAACGGAAATGCGGAGACATTTCTTCAGCCAGAGAGTGGTGGGCCCGTGGAATTCATTGCCACGGAGTGCAGTGGAAGCCGGGACGCTAAATGTCTTCAAGGCCGAGATTGATAGGTTCTTGTTGTCTCGAGGAATTAAGGGCTACGGGGAGAACGCTGACAAGTGGAGCTGAAATGCGCATCAGCCATGATTGAATGGCGGAGTGGACTCGATGGGCCGAATGGCCTTACTTCCACTCCTATGTCTTATGGTCTTATGGTCTTATGGTCTTATGGACCTGTTTCATTGCCAAGTACCAAATCGAATATGGCCACCCCTCTTGTTGTGCTATCCTTATATTGAGTCAGGAATCCTTCTTGGACACACACGACAGAATCTGCTCCATCCAAACTATTTGCAATAAGGAAGTTCCATTCAATATTAGGGAAATTGAAGTCACCCATGATAACAACCATGTTACCTCTGCACTTTTCCAAACTCTGCCTCCCAATCTGCTCCTCCATGTCCCTATTGCTATTGGGGGGTATGAGGTGGGGTGAGGGGGGGGGGGGGGGGATTGTATAGAAAACTCCCAATAAAGTGACTGTTCCTTTCCTCTTTTTGACTTCCATCCATACTGTCTCAGTAGACAAACCTCGATGACCTCCCCTTTTGTAGCTCTAATACTATCCCTGAGTAGCAATGCCACTCCCCACCTCTTTTATCTCTCTCCCTATTCCTGGCCCTGTGATATCTAAGTCTCTGTAATGGCCACAACATCATAGCTCCAAGTACAGACCTATCCGCTAAGCTCATCATTGCTTCACAATGTATCTGCCTGTTTGCCAGTTACCCCATCCTCTGATCCATAGCTCCAGTTCCCAACACCCTGCCAAACTAGTTTAAACCCTCCTGAAGAACTCTAACAAACCCCCTGCCCAGGATATAGGTGCCCCTCCAGTTCAGGTGCCACCTATCCTCCTTGTACATATTCCCAGAGGCAGCCCAATGATCCACATGTGTGAAACCTACCCTTCTACATCAGCTCTGCAGCCATGTGTTCAACTGCACTCGCCCTCTGTTCCTAGCCCCACTAGCCCATGGCACCAGTAGTAATCCTGAGATTACTACTCTCCTCATCCTGCTTTTTGGCTTCCAACCCAACTCTCTATATTCAGTTTTCAGGTCCTCCTCCCTTTTCCTGGCTATGTCATTGGTACTGATGTTTACCACGACTTCTGGCTGATCACCATCCCCCTTAAAAATCCTGTTGACTCGATCCGAGACATCCTTGACCCTGGAACCCGGGAGGCAACATACCATCTGGGAGTCTTGTTTGTGACCACGGGATCTCCTGTCTGTTCCTGTAACCATTGAAATATATTGTACAAAAGAATAAACCTGGCATTTATTGGTTAATCCTTGGCGATAGAGAGATCTTCTGTTCAGGTAAATACAAACAATGAATAATGTCAAGTAATCATGAATCATGTGACCAAAAATGATTTGATCAAATGTCAGGTGATCAACTTTAGGAACATGTCCAATGTTATATAAAGATGTGAAGATTAATTTTTGAAATCATTTTCTAAAAAGGTGGTAAAAATTATCATGATTGGAAATTGCAATGGGACAGATACATTTTGGAGCTGATTTTCAGTTAATATGTGAACATTATTCAGTAATGTTATTGGGGTTTCTTACTTGGCATAAATTATATGAGCTTATCACCATTATTCAGGGGTTCTCAAATGTTGTGGACACATTTTTTTTAGCATCATAATGACTCATGCTCATTATTAATGATGAACTTTTTAACTGTGCCCTTTTTCTGTAAACTGTGTATTAATTTTGTTTTTAGTCCTGACACACCAATTACCCTCTTGTACTTGGCTGGGTTAATCACCATTAATGAATAACACTCAACCTCTCAAACCTTTTTTAACACTTACATAAAAAAAATGATTCATGCAACCATGACATCCTGAAAACTGTAACAGAATATTGATTAATAGTCATCGGAACAATTTAATTCATTCTTCTCTCTGAATCTGAATATTGATCTTACAGCAACATATCAAGGCAACTTGGCAGGGGTTTAATGATCAAGGAGGCGCAACTTTCAGTTACAGAGAATATCTTTTCTGTTTCACTCTCTTAAGATTACTGATTTTCATTTTTTCTCCAATAACTTACAAAAGGCCGCAAAAAGCAATAAACATAGTCAATTTGTTCAATATAAAATTGTTTCCACATCTAAATAAGAATGAAAAATATGAGTGGGATACAAACCTATCATCTTTTTTCCTAATCAAGCTTGGAAATGAATGTTAGAACACAGGAACAGGGCTGTATAGAGGTGAGCACTGAAAATACCATGACTCATCGCAATTCCTACAGTAGCAGAAATAAATTAGATTACTTACAGTGTGGAAACAGGCCCTTCAGCCCAACAAGTCCACACCAACCCGCCGAAGTGTAATCCACCCAGACCCATTCTCCTACATTTACCCCTTCACCTAACACTATGGGCAATTTAGCATGGTCAATTCACCTAACCTGCACATTTTTGGATTGTGGGAGGAAACCGGAGCACCCGGAGGAAACCCACGCAGACACAGGGAGAATGTGCAAACTCCACACAGAGAGTCGCCTGAGGCGGGAATTGAACCCGGGTCTCTGGCACTGTGAGGCAGCAGTGCTAACCACTGTGCCACCGTGCCGCCCAGAAAGAATAATGGCTAAAAATGAAATCTTTGAGAACTTTTCATGCAGAGGGTGGTACGTGTATGGAATGAGCTGCCAGAGGAAGTGGTGGAGGTTGGTACAATTGCAACATTTAAGAGGCATTTGGATGGGTATATGAATAGGAAGGGTTTGGAGGGATATGAGCCAGGTGCTGGCAGTTGGGACTAGATTGGGTTGGGATATGTGGTCGGCATGGATGGGTTGGACCAAAGGGTCTATTTCCATACTGTCCATCTCTATGACTCTATGACTCTATCACTATCTATCAGAGTACTAGAAATATACAACTTGTTAAAGAGCTGCTTGCAGTTATAGTTAATGATGAGATGATTGATGTATTTTTAATCAATTAACCTACTCTGTGTAATAATGGTCAACATTCAATGGGTGGAATCTTATAGGGACATAAACAATGTGAACTATGGTGAGATTTGTGGAAGAATCACATGAGATATCTTGCAATAAATATCTTGATATCAGGAGTAATTTAATGCAACTTTTATCAATTTTCTCTTTCAATTAAGGAGGATTACAGTTGGTTGAACTCCTTATTAACACTCTAACTTGTCTCCTTTATATTCAGGTTCTTATCTTACCAAACAAACCCATGTCCAAAGAGCATTAGTCTGGGGTTCTGGACACTAGTTGAGGGTTGTTATCACAACAGCAACAGCTCCCCTCTTGCCATTGCACTGGTGAGAATGCAGATGTGACTGACCATTAAAAATGCAGCAATACCATCTTTAAGGATTTAACCAAGATGCCAAGTCTATCAAAAAATTGGAAGACATTTGACAGCTGAAGAAAAGTTGTCAAATTGGAAGAGAACAGGGGGCTGTGATTTTATAAGAGATGGAGAGATGGTCAGATATGGCCTGAACACTGATTAAAACTTTGGAAGTGGCTCATGAGATTGCAAGATTGAGAGGTCATGCAGACAGAAAACAGAACTTTATGGAAAGGAAGATATTTAAAAGCTTTAGGATGAGTGACATTGAATATATTAGCACAGAAACAAACTATTTCACATTTTGAGATTTTGACCATTCTTCTATTAATAGTCAACAAATGCATGGGAACATCATCACTTGCAAATTCCCATTCAACTCACATACTAGCCTAACTTAGAACTCTATTTTCATCCCTTCATTGTCACTGGGTCAACATCTTTGAATTCTCCTCCTCACAGCACTGTCAGTGTCCCCATACCACAGGAACTGCAGCCATTCATGAGGATAACTCAGTGTAACCTTCTCCAGCACAGCTCTGGATCGGCAATGAATGCTGGCCTAAGGAGCAATGTCCACAAACATGGATAGAGGAAGTGTTTTCATCCTTCTCTTCTGCTTGTCCCTTTACTGTTTATTTTTTTCTCTCTCAAAAACAGTTATAATCCCCTTCTAAATAATTAATGCATTTTGCTTTGTGTAAAATAACTTCATATTTCAACTAACCTTTCACTTAATTATTTTTAAATTTGTTGAATCATAAGGTCATACAGTACAGAAGATGCCCTTCTGACCTAGCAGGTCTGCCCTGATAAAAAGTATTCTAAGTCTACATGAGTTCCACTCACCAGCACTAGTCCTTGGCCTTGCACATCATCGTCACTTTTCACATACATTTTAAAGATTGTGAATTTTACTGCCTCAAGCTATACTTCTAACTTATACGTTCCAGACTCTTACCACTCTCTAGATGAACTTTTTTTCCCTAAAATCATCTGTAAACCTCCTTTCTATTATCGTAAAATTATGTCCCTTTGTTATTGATCTTCAACTAAGGCTGTTTGTCTCCACCCTGTCCATGTCCCTCGTAATTTTATACACATCAATCAGGTTTCTTCTTAGCCTCCTGTGCTTGAAAGAAAACAACCAAAGCTTAACCAACATTTCCTCATAACAAAATTGATCCATTCCAGGCAACATGGGTGAATCCCACCTGCACAACCGTCTAGTGCATTTACATCCTTCCTATAGTGTGGTGACCAGAACTGCACACAGTATTGCAACTGTGGCCTATACAAGTTTTGTATAGCTCCAACATAACCTCCTTGCTCTTATAATGAATGTCACAACTGATAAAGAAAGTGCCTTATGTGCTTTCTTAATTAAAAGTAGACAAATCTTACAACGAGATCTAGGTGTTCTTGTACATCAGTCAATGAAGTTAAGCATGCAGGTACAGCAGGCAGTGAAGAAAGTTAATAGCATGCTGGCCTTCATAACAAGAAGAATTCAGTATCGAAGCAAAGAGGTCCTTCTGCAGCTGTCCAGGGCCCTGGTGAGACTGCACCTGGAATATTGTGCCCAGTTTTGGTCTCCGAATTTGAGGAAAGACATTCTGGCTATTGAGGGAGTGCAGCGTAGGTTCACGAGGTCAATTCCCGCAATGGCGGGACTATCTTACGCTGAAAGATTGGAGCGACTGGGCTTGTATACGCTTGAGTTTAGAAGGCTGAGAGGGGATCTGATTGAGATGTATAAGATTATTAAAGGATTGGACACTCTGGAGGCAGGAAGCATGTTTCCGCTGATAGGTGAGTCCCGATCCAGAGGGCACAGTTTAAAAATAAGGGGTAGGCCACTTAGAACAGAGTTGAGAAGAAACTTCTTCACCCAGAGAGTGGTGGGTGTATGGAATGCTCTGCCCCAGAAAGCTGTGGAGGCCAAGTTCTCTGGATACTTTTAGGAAAGAGTTGGATAGAGCTGTTAAGAGTGGAATCAAGGGTTATGGGGATAAGGCAGGAACAGGATACTGATTGAGGATGATCAGCCATGATCATAATGAATGGTGGTGCTGGCTCGAAGGGCAGAATGGCCTACTCCTGCACCTATTACCTATTGTCTATTATCTATCCCCAGTTCTCGATGAGTTGTAGCCCAGGCTGCTGTAGGAGATGAGGGAGGAAATTTTGGGACTGAGCAAAATGTTAAAGCTTCTCTGGATGCAAAGGAGATGCCAGAGGACTGGGGGACAGCTAATGTAATTGCACTTTTTAAGAAGAGGGGTAGAGTTAAACCAGGGAATTACAAACCAGTGAGACTCACATCAGTGGTAATAAAACTATTGGAAAAAACCTGAAAAAGAGAATTAGTGTCTCTTTGGGATCTGTGGATAAGATTCCTCTGTTCCTCTGAGCTTCCTCTAGTCCCCTAGTCCTGACATTCAGTACTCCCTTGTCTTCGTTTACCTTCCATAGTACAGCACCTCACATTCATCAGGGTTAAACTCCACTTGCCACTGTACTGCCCATTAAACCACTCACTCTATATTTTCCTGTGACCTAAGATCTTCTTCCGCAATACAAACCACCCAACCAATATTTGTGTCATATAAAAACTTACTTATCATCTCCTGCATATTTTCTTCCATACTGTTCACATATAATATGTGCAATAACAGAGTCAGCACTTAACCCTATGGTACGCCACTGGCTCCAGATTCCAATCACACAGTCTCTTGTCACCACTAAGTCAATTTAGAGTTAAATTTGCTATGTTATCTCAATAAGTTTTTACCTTTTGATCAGTTTTACATGTGGAATCTTGTCAAAAGCTTTGCTGAAATCCATATAAGAAATCCATATAAACTGCATCAATTATACTATCCTCATCTATACACCTGATCATTTCCTCGAACGATTTAATCAAATTTGTAAGACATGACCTTCCTCTGATAAAGCCAAGCTGTTTATCACTGACCAAACATTACCTCTCCAAGTAGAGACGAATTCTCTTTTTCAGGTTTTTTCCAATAGTTTTATTACCACTGATGTGAGTCTCACTGGTTTCTAATTCCCTGGTTTAACCCTACCCCTCTTCTTAAAAAAGTGCAATTACATTAGCTGTCCTCCAGTCCTCTGGCACCTCCTCTGCATCCAGAGAAGTTTTAAAAGTTTGCTCAGAGTCCCAAAATTTCCTCCCTCGTCTCCTACAGCAGTCTGGGCTACAACTCATCGAGAACTGGGGATTTGTCTACTTTTAAGCCTGCCAAAATGTTAAATATCTCTGCACTCTCTATGTAAATCTGCTCAAGAACCTTACAGTCCCTCTTCCTAATTTCCAAGTGAAGACAGATATGAATACTCATTTAACACACTACCAATGTCCCGCAGCTCTTCACACAGATTGCCTCCTCAGTCCTTCATGCCACACACCCCCCTTTCCCTGATAATCCTCTTCATCTTGGTATACTTCTAGAATATCATGCAATGTTCTCTAATCTTACTCTCTGGAGTTACTTCATGTTCCTATTTGCTCTCCAAATTGCTTTCATAAATTATTTTCCGCACTTTCTATCCTCCCTGGGGCTTCCATTGATTTGCTTTCAATTTAAAATCCTCTCTTTCCTTCTCATCCAATCCTGCATATTTCCAAGATATTCAGGGTTCTCTAGAATTGTTGCTCCTATATTTCAACCCTAAAGGGAATATGTTGCGCCAAATCCTTTTAGAATGCCACCCACTGTTGTGATGTAAATTTACCCACATGTTGCTGTTTCGAGTGTACTTTGGCTAGATATTGTCTTATTTTAGTTAAAAGCTGTCTTTCTCTAACCCAAAACATTTTATTTTTTGCAAACCATCTTCTTCCTTTTCCATAACAAACAAAATGTGGTTGTTATCACAACATTATTCTTGCACTTTCAACTCAAACACCAGTTCCACTTCATTCCCCAGAATCAGGTCTTACACTGCATTGTCCCTTAATGGACATTTTTATGTGTTAACATAAAAAAAAGCTCTCCTGAATACACTTTAAGAATTATGTCCCTGCTTTGCCCTGTGACTAGCCCAATCTCTTGATATAATTACCCAATTATTGCTTTTAATAAAACCTCAGTGAACTCTTTATGCCTTTGCTCCTCTCTTATCCACTGTTTGGAGGTCCATAATATACTTTCAGCAATGTGACTACCCCCATTTTATTCCCAAGCTTGAGCACACTTGAAATCCCTTCCAAGATATCATTCCTCCTTCCTATGGTAAACCACTCCTTAATTAATAAAGCAACACCGACTTTATCTTTAGTGAAACATGAAACTAAGTAAATGACCAGCCATGACTCGATGGTAGCATTTTCATCTACTGCCATTGGGAATTGAATAAAAGCAGAAGGAACAATTTAATTGTACACGAGGTCAAATTTCAGAATTCCCATGACAGAAATGACACTATGTTTTTGGAACTTTAAAAGCAGGTTGAGGTTCCCAATAAGAATTTGCAGGAAGTCCTCTTGCAATAATGTACAAAGTTTGCACAGATGGCAGGCAGATTTTCCATCAAAATGCCAAAATGCCCCAGAAAATTTAAATATGGGAGCCACCAATCAGAGAAAGCCCCCTTCCCCAAATTGATTTGACGGAAATGGAAACAAGCTGATTTTCCAAACACAGTTCTCTCTTGAGTCAGCTTCTGATTAGTTCATTGTGAACCTATCAGAAGGAAATGCAAGAGAGAAGCAACCTGTAATATGATCAGCGTAAAGAAGATAAATGGTAGCAGTAAATGATGCTGTTGAAACCAGAAAAAGGGAGGGTGGGAGAAGCTAGTTTGGAGGTAATGGGATTGGAACTCACAGAGAGCAGAGTGCAGGAAGCAAGGCTGGCAAGGCTAGAGATCATGAGCAAGAGGAGAAGAAATTTGACAATTCAGGTTTGGGCCAAGGGAATGAGGCTGGCCATGCCAGGAGGCTGACCATGCTAGAGATTGCATGGGAAGCAAGGTTGGAGAAGGGTGTGAGCACCCACTTCAAAAACCCCTTCCAACTACTAGCCAAACACCTCTGGTCTGGAACTTTCAAACTAAAACATTTACGCTGAAGTAGCCTATTTTGCTTCACATCATTGCGTAACAGTGGTCCATGCTAGGTCAGGTTCAGTTTGGTCAGGGGCAGTCTCATTTGGACATAAAGGAGGCGAAGTGGCACAGAACAGTAGTCAATCCATAACAATGAACTCATGGAGGCAATGTGACCAGCGAGGCTGAGGACAGCCACACAGTGCAGAAAAGGCAGTGAGAGTATTAGATTAATGTGATGAATGCAGAAGAAAATAGAGAGGTAACGTTGATGAAATTTGGATGATTGTTGAACACAAAAGGCAGTTTCGGTGATGTTGACAGAAGGGCCGGATTTAGTTAAGTGTATTGTAAAGTTTATAGGACAGAAATAGTGATGCTGCCCAGAACAGCCAACATTTAACTGCTCCGTTATGACATGTCCCATTTCCCCTGTCCATGCAGAGCTGAGCAGCACATTAATACCAGATAAAACACGAATCAGCTTCTAGTGGGGAAAAAAAAATTTCAGGCCCATTGCACAGCTTAAATTTCAGAATGAATGTTTTCAACCTCAATATCAGATGGTTGCACTCTCGGTCTGGTTTAAAGTCTTAGAAAATTTACACAAACACTGCAAAACAGCAGGGAAAGTTCAATTTTTCAGACTAGACATTAAAGCTAACTCCCATTTCCCTGTCCCAGGTTGACAGAAATGTTCCCTTGGCACTATTTCAAAGAAAATGGAGATTTCCCTAGTGTCCAGGCAAATATCTATTTCTCAGCCATCATCAGTAAAACAGATTATCTGATCATTATCTCTGTTTGTGTGACCCTGCTGTGTACAAATTGACTGTTGTGCATGCTGTTCTCAGAAATTTCAACTTGGCAGTCAAACCAAATTACTTTACAGGGGCCGCTGGGATGTCACCATAAATAAATGTTTCAATCTTTCTTCCCTGCTCCACATTCTCTTCTTGAGTTACTGATAGTGACCCCTTGGCTTTGGTAGGTTCTAACCTTGGCCAGTTCTCAAGTAAAAATTGGTCTTGATTCAGCATGTTTAAAGTATAAACAGTAAGGTGTGGTCCCTGGTATGTTTTTAATATTTATAAACTAGAGGAAGCAAAGGAAAGAGAGTAATTTGAAGGGAGATCATGGTAGGGCAGCTCAGCCTGGTGAAATGCTCTTCCTGTGGTTTGTGGAAAGTCAGGGACATTTTCAGTGTTCAAAGGTACCACTAATGTAGAAAGTATCTCCAGATGCAGCTAATGGCAGCCCCATTTCAGGTCTGGAATAGTGGCTAGAGTTGAATTCGATCTTTCTGGATATAAATGCACATAAAGATTTCACAGGCAGAGAATGAAGATTTCCCCCTCAAATCGAGTGAAACATCAGGTAAGTAATGCAGGGGTGTCCTGCGGCCATCTCCCTCTCTGGCATATTTTCCATTTGGACGTTGCCGAGGAGATGGTTTTTCAGAGAATGCGGGAAAAGGCAAGTTCATGGCACCAGGAGTAGCTGAACTGCACAGGAAGGGGAGGAAGGGTAAGAGGGAGAGTATTTTGGGGGAACATGCTGGGCAAGAGTGAGAAAGCAACAGTACTCTGTACAAGCTGCACAGGTTAAATTGAGCAGGACCTAGATCAATATCCTGGCAGGGTGTTTGCTAGTACTATGGGGTGGATTGAAACTAGAGTGGTGGGGAACAAGCAACTGAGTGTGGGATGATAGATCCATATAACTATACAAAATGATACAGAATAAAAAGAGGTCATTGGACCCATCTTGTCCAATTTATTTTCTCAACATTTCTATCTTTCATTTCTATCTATGCTTCCTTCTGTCTCTTGTCCAGAAAGAGTATACAGTTGCCTTTGGGTTCGCTTGAAGATAATAGACACATGGTGTAGTGTCATGCAGTCATAGAGGTCTACAGCACAGAGAGAAAGCCTTTTGGCCAATCGCGTCTATGCCAGTCGAAAATAAACACCTAACTGTTTTAATCCTATTTTCCAGCACTTTTTCATTATCTGACACTGAAGGCTCACATCTAAATAAGGCTTAAAAGTTGTGAAGGTTCTGCTTCCATCACCCTTACAAGCATTGAGATCCAGATTCTCACCACCCTTTAAGTGGAAGAGAAAAATTCTTACATCCCACCCAAACTTCCGGCCCCTTCCTTGAATTGTTGTCCTTCGTCATTGATCTTTTCACCTTGAGGAAAAGTTTATTCCTGTCTGTCCTGTCTCCACATCTCAATCATGTCTCCCCTCAGTTTCCACTGCTTTAAGACAAACAACCCCAGTAACTAGAACTATCCAACCCAGGAAACCTTCAGGTAAATCTCCTTTATACCGTCTCCAGTGCAATCACATCCATCCCGAAATTTGGATTCCAGAACTGCAGAACTTCTCACAATGCATTTAAACATTCTAATGAATGTTTTATGTGATTTCAGCATAATATCCCTGCTCTTAATCTCTATTCCTCTCCTAATAAAGGCATACATCCTTTCATTAACACTTCATGCTATCTTAAGGGTGTGGTGGGCATTATTACCAAGGTCCCTCTGATCCTTGGTATTTCCCAGGATCCTACCATTCATTCTGCATTTCCTTCCTTGTTTGTCCTGCCCAAGTAAATCACCTCACACTTACCTGCATTGAGTTCCATTTGCCACTGGTCAGCTCATCTGACCATCTCATCCATAACCTCCTGTAATCTAAGTCTATCTGCTTCATTATTCACCTTGCACCAATTTTTGTATCATTTGAAAACTTACTGATGAACTGTTGTACATTTCACTAAATCATTTATATATAACACAAATAGAAAGGATCCCAACACTGACTCGGCAGGACATAGCCTTCCAGGCACAAAGAAACCTATTGAACATTACTCTCTCTTCTGGCCACTCAGCCAATTCTGGTTCTACTTAGCCAAATTTCCTTGGATCCAATGGGTTCTTACCTTCAAGATTAGTCTCCCTGTGGGAACTTCTCAAAAGCCTTACTGAAATCCATGTACACTATGTCAAATGCATTGTCTTCATCTCCACTCTTGGTTACCTCTTCAAAATATTCAATCAAGTATACCAAATGTAATCTCTCCTTGTCAAAATTATGCAGGTTCTTCTTGATTAATCCCTCCCTCTCCAAGTTCAGATTAATTTTGTCCCTCAGAATTGCTTCCAATTGTTTCCCCACCATTGGTGCTTCTAACTGCCCCTCTGAAGCTTTTTCTCACCAGCCTGGTTCTCAATTGTATTTGAAACAAAAACAGAAGTTCCTGGAAAAGGTCAACAGCTCTGTAAAGAGAAATCAGAGTTGTAGTTACGAATCTGCTGGCATTGGAGCAATTTGCTGGATGCCAATCTTGAGGTCTCGCTTGCTGATTTTCTACCAAGCTCTAAAATTCTCACAGCAGGATAAATATGATTTTCAAACTATATTGTTGGTTCCAGTGTGCCCATGAGTGCTGGCTGTTTACCCTTCCTTGGTGCTCTCTGCAGCTAATTCAGTGACATTTTTAACTCTGGCAACAGCAAGCTAATACATATGGATTCATATTTGTAGACGCAGACATGTCTCTGTTTCCCAAACTATCGAATCAACTACAGCTGTGGTTCTTTCATTCTACTTTATACCCCTTTTATAAAGTTATGACACCTGTATTACTATGTATTTGGATCTGGCTGCAGTCCCATATGAAAAATCACTCATCTGTTTTCAGAACTGAATAATTGTTCAAAAACAGAATGCAGGCAAGAGACTCCTCTTCCATTTATCTTTCATTTTTGACCCACTGACCCGCCCCTGCATTTTCTCAAGCTGCAGAATGACCACATTTATAAATGCGCTATTGATGTAATTCTGGGCTTTGAGCATGCACTGCACCAATGCTGCTCAAGTTAAAAACTCAGTTCAAGCTGCTTCAGCTGACAGTGCTTCCTGCACATAAATATTTATCCAAGACACAGGGAATGTCCTGGAATTAGCACACAGCATATGACATGGATCCTTGAGTTTGAAGCAACCCTGCTATTCTTTTGTTTAGTTTTTCACCTTGCTACAACTAAAAGAAAGGTTATCATATTAGTGAACTTTGCAAATATTAATAAAACCTTACGAATTCTCATCAATGCAATTAATATTTCATGACTTGCAATAATCTTTACTTAAAGAAGCTTTTCCCCCTTGTACAATGAATTTTTGCACATATCAAATCATCTTCAATACTTAGTTTTAGTCTCAGTCAGGCATATGCTCCTGACTGTGGCCTATTTACAGATCATTATAAGAAAATCCATACAAGATCTTTACAGATTTCTTTCAGGGTAACAATTAGCACCTTTGCTTCATCATTGATTGTGAAATCTGGACTTGTTATATTGTGTTAATGATTTTGTCAATGTACTGCTAAAAGCCTCCATCCTCATGAGGCGAACTGATGACTAAAGCACACATTCTAATTATTTACTAGTGGAAAATGTGCCTTTGGGTATTATGTTTCCCTCATGAAGAAGGTAGTCTTTATGACATAGAAATACCAAGAGCTAGAAAGGTAGCTGCTTATCTCTGGATACCACAATAACTATTGAGCTGACAAGTTCAATCTCACTGACTATGAATCAGTTAGACTATTAGTGATAAGCATCAAATACAAGTCTTACTAGCAATGCTTGCATTCCACGAAAGAATACAATTGTAATATATATTTTATTGATTGTTGTTTTTACATGCATTGATTCTACAAAATTCCATTATTTGCCTGTGCAAATATTCAAAAGGATTGAAAAATAAGTTAAGCCAACTTATATTTATAATTAACACAGAAAATGTTGGAGAAACTCAACAGGTGTGGAAGCATCAATGGGCAGAGAAGCAGAGTTAACATTTCAAATCCAATATGACCCTTCTTTGGAATTGTATTCGATTTGAAATCATGTTCCTCCCCTATACTGCAAGATCTGCTGAGTTTATCCAAGATTTTTATTTCTATTTTAGAGCTCCAGTATTTGAAGTATTGTTCTTTCATGTTTATAATTAATTACTTGGCAGTAAAAAGAAAACCACATATTGGTAAAAAGAGAGGAATGTTTTCAAAGTGTTTCCATTTGATCATATCAGGGCAAATACAAAAATGATAGATTTCAAATAATAAGAATAATGTTTGACAGAAGGAAAGGTGCTGATTGCTTGGCTCATTGATGCAGAATTTTCGGAATCAAACCAAGAGAGAATAATGAGCTCCCCATGCTCCCAGGTAATGCTCAGTAAAGAGCAAGATTTCAACATGTTCCTTTTCCTTGCAGACCCTGCTAACAACAATGGGTGGCACTCCTAGCAAAGATAAATTAATGACATTATAACATTGCCCAGTATCTTAAATATTTTGTTAGTCGGCTCAGGATTGTTTTGCAAGTGCTGTCTAGACATATGATCATATATAACTGTCAAGGTTTTGCTTTGAGTTTAGCAAGCATTGATTGGTTGATCACAATTTGTACTCAGCCTATCGTGAAGAGCCAGAAGAACGTGCTGTTTGATTCCATCATTCTATCTGTTTTTTTTCCTTTATTCATTCATGGGATGTGAGTGTCGCTGGCAAGGCAGCATTTATTGCCCATCTGTAATTTGCCCAGAGGGCGGTTAAGAGTCAAGCACATTGCTGTGGATGTGGAATCACATGGACAGACTAGGTGGGGATAGCAGTGTGAAATGGTTTGCTAAATCTTTGGTTCAAGCTGTTCTTTATACTATGTATTTTCAGTGTCATTTGAAAGGTGCAACCTTTGGCCTATTTACTACCTTGTCCAATTCAATTTAATACTGAGCCTATACAGGTGGCACAGTGGTTCAGTGGTTCGCACTGTTACCTCATAGCGCCAGGGACCTGGGTTTGATTCCCACCTTGGGTGACTGTCTGTATGGAGTTTGCACATTCTCCGGTGTCTGCCCTCATGATAGGCTGGTGAACACATGGGGTCCAGGATGCTCGAGCTAGATGGATAGAGAACTGGTTGGACAACAAGAGACAGTGTCTAGATTAGAGTGGTGCTGGAAAAGCACAGCAGGTCAGGCAGTATCCGAGGAGAAGGAAAATCGATGTTTCAGGCAAAAGCCCTTCATCAGGAATAGAGGCAGTGTGCCTGCAAAGTGGAGAGATAAATGAGAGGGGGGTGGGGGTGGGGCAAAAGTAGCATAGAGTACTTCTATACTGTGCCTTCTTTTCCTGATGAAGGGCTTTTGCCCAAAACGTTGATTTTCCTGCTCCTCGGATGCTGCCTGACCTGCTGTGCTTTTCCAGCTCCACTCTAATCTAGACTCTGGTTTCCACATCTGCAGTCCTTGTTTTTACCTAACAAGAGACAGTGAGTAATAATGGAAGGGAGCTTTTCAAAGTGGAGAGCTGTGACCAGTAGTGTTACACAGCAATCTGTGCTGGGACCATTGTTGTTTGTGACATCCATTAATGATTTGAAGAAAGGTGTAGGTTGCCTCATTAGCAAGTTTTCTCCCATAGTCCAAAGATATGCACATTTGCTGAATTGGTCATGCAAATTGCCCACAATGCTCAGGGATGTGTAGGTTAGGAGCATTAGTCAGGGGTAAATATCAGGGAATGGGGTTGAGTGGGTAACTTCGGAGGCTCAGTGTGGAATTGTTGGGCGGAAGGGTCTGTTTCCACACTGTAGGGATTTTTCTATGATTCTATTTTGAATTACATGAAAGTATGTTGGAAAGCAAACTGATAGTTTTAAGTTGTTTTCGTCATGGTGATCACTCTCAGTGGGAATCTCCTTGACTTGCCAGCCAAGCGGCAGCCTTTCACTCGTGTGGTCAACAGTGATGTGATCATTTGAAAACTGGTGTTCTTAGTGTATGTTCTGATGAGTGTAAAATGAATAGCTTCGGTGACATGTCTTGCTTTTCAGCAATATATTTAAAATTACTAACAAAAACCAAACATGTTTTCTCTTAAAGTGCAATTGAATTATACACAGCCTCTGAAGCAACTACCAAAAAGGATCTATGAGCAAGGAACAAAGAACAAAGAAAATTACAGAACAGGAACAGGCCCTTCAGCCCTCCAAGCCTGCGCTGATCCAGATCCTCTATCTAAAGCTGCAGGCTATTTTCTAAGTAAGTGTATCCCTTTGTTCCCTGCCCATTCATGTATCTGTCTAGATACATCTTAAATGATGTTATCATTCCTGTCCCTACCACCTCTGCTGACAATGTGTTCCAGGCATGCACCACCCTCTGTGTGAAGAACTTTCCACATATATCTCCTGTAAACTTTTCCCCTCTCACTTTGAACTTGTGACCCCTAGGAATTGAGTCCTCCACTCTGGTAAAACATTTCTTGCTATCCACCCTGTCCACACCTCTCATAATGTTGTAGGCCTCAGTCAGGTTCCCCCTCAACCTCCTTCTTTCCAATGAAAATAATCTTAATCTACTCAACCTCACCTCATAGCTAGCACCCTCCATACCAAACAACATCCTGGTGAACCTCCTCTGCACCCGTCCAAAGTATCCACATCCTTTTGGTAATGTGGCGATCAGAACTGTATGCAGTATTCCAAATGTGGCCAAACCAAAGTCTTATACAGCTGTTACATGACCTGCCAATTTTTGTACTCAATACTCCACCCCAATAAAGGAAAGCATGCCATATGCCTTCTTGACCACTCTACTGCATTGCCACCATCAGTGAACAATGGGCCTGAACACTCAGATTGCTCTGTACATCAATTCTCCCCAGGACTTTTCCATTTACGTACAGTTTGCTCTTGAACTGGATCTTCCAAATTGCATCACCTCGCATTTGTCCGGATTGAACTCCATCTGCCATTTCTCTGCCCAATCTATCTATATTCGGCTGTATTCTCTGACAGCCCCCTTCATTATCTGCAACTCCACCAATCTTAGTGTCAGCTGCAAACTTGCTAATGAGGCATTACTACTTCCATTACTACTCACTGTCTCTTGTTGCCCACTCTGTTCTCTATCCATCTAGCTAAAACACCGTGGACCCCACATGACTTCACCGACTTCATCAGCCTATTATGAGGAACCTTATCAAAAGCCTTACTAGAGTCCACGTATATGATATCTACATCCTTTCGCTCATCAATCAACTTTGTCACCTCTTCAAAGAATTCAATTAAGTTCGTAAGACATGACCTTCCCTGCACAAAATCATGCTGCCTATCACTGATAAGCCCATTTTCTTCCAAATGGGTATACATTCTATCTCTCAGTGTCTTTTCTAGCAGCTTCCTTACCACTTCACGTCAGGCTCACAGGTCTGTAATTTTCTGGATTATCCATGCTATTCTTCTTAAACAAGGGGACAACATTAGCAATTCTCCAGCTCTCTGGAACCTACCCCGTCTTCAAGGATACTGCAAAGATATCTTTTAAAGCTCTAGCTATTTCCTCTCTTGCTTCCCACAGTAACCTAGGATAGATTCCATATGGACTTGGAACTTGTCCACCTTAATGCCTTTAGAATACCCAACACTTCCTTCCTCCTTATGCTGACTTGACCTAGAATAATCAAAGGTCTATCCCTAACCACAATATTCATCATGTCCCTCTCCTCGGTGAATACCAATGTAAAGTACTCATTAAGAATCTCACTCATTTTCTCTGATTCCACGCATATCTTTCCACCTTTGTCCTTGAGTGGACCAACCTTTTCCCTAGTTACCCTCTTGCTCCTTATATATGAATAAAAGGCTTTGGAGGTTTCCTTAACCCTGTCCGCAAAAGATATCTTATGACCCCCTTTCACCTACTGAATTCTTCGTTTCACATTCCCAATATTTTTCGAAAGCTTTGTCTGTCTTCAGTCGCTTAGAACTTATATACACATCCTTTTTCCTCTTAGCTAGTCTCACAATTTCACCTGTCATCCATGGTTCCCTAATGTTGCCATTTCTATCCCTCATTTTCATCTCTCCTGAACTCTAACCAATCTCTCTTTAAAAGCCTCCCTAATATTGAATGTGGATTTCCCTTCATTCCCCAGTTCCCTCAATTTAGCACACTTCCTTTAGGGCCACTCTCATCTTTTCCCACTCAAGTCCACATACAAAACAAGAAATTGTTACTGGTTCATGAAGTTATATCCACTGGGAACTGAATTCAGACACCCACTGTCATTTAATTTAGTTCCATTAAACTGCAGCAGAATTGTCAATTCATCTATCCCCACATTTTCCAACTTATATCACAAAGGATGTCAAGATACAATCTATATGTCTTCACAATAAATCTATTCTTGGCTCAAGGATAATTCTGAACCAAATATTACAATTTCAGCATGCCCAAGATGCTTTTGATTGTTCTTTTTTCTGGAAATACTCTCCAGGTTGCAAATTCTTCCTCAACCGATGATGTTTTTTATTGCTTATGCACCAACTTAAATATTATCAATCCAGTCCTCAATTACTCACAGGAGAGCACTGAATGTCAGGTTGTGTACTGATTTGCTCAATAGCACATTGCTGTGATTACAATATGTGATGTTGAAACTGTTTGTACTAAGTTTGATTGTTTAACAAAGTGAGCATTTTAATTTCACTTACACAACATGCAGTTAGAACAGAAGTTTGAGGATTCTATTGGGAAGAGGACATAGATTTCTGCAACTGAGAGAAGTATACCTACTTCCCCAAAGCATACCTGGATAATCCTCTTCAGCAGTACTTCTGGCTGAGTCTGGGTAGAGTTTGTGCAGCATATTTTGTGCTCAGTGCTCATCTCAGATGAGTCCTTAAATGGAGCACAGGATACTGAATTGAATTTAATTACTTATTTTTCTGCATAGAATTCCTGTTAGCAGTCATCTTGATTAGACTGACACCATATCAGGGCATCAGGAATGGTAGGGTGTAATTTGGGAATTTGGGTAGGAAGTAAATGAGAAAACTCGAGGCCACAGCAAAGCTGAGCTGAGAGCAGGTAAGACTAGCTGGGGTGGAGGAGAGAGATAATAATGGCTCGGCTCTGATAGTGTGGAGTGATGTACTGATTGTGGAAGAAAGCTTCTAGTTGTTGGGAAATGAGGGAAGAAGGTACAGAAAAGATTCTGATCAAGAGATGGGGGTACCAGTCAAAGGGAGCTGAGGTATGATGTTCCTATGATAAGAGATTGATAGTGGCTGTGAGTGGAACTGATAGTATTGGAGAACAGATAAGTTATGGAGGGAGTTACTAGGCTTTGAGGCCCAGAAGAACACACAATGTCCTCAACGAGGGTAATGTATAACAATTCTGCCTTTCTTTCCTCATTTGATCTGTTGGACTTGCTGAAGCCTGAAAAACTCAGCTGGTTGCACTTCCTACATATCCTTACTTCAGTGATGGGGAAACCCAGCAGTAAGTGCAAAAGACAACACTGATGTTTTTACAGTCACCTTTAGAAGTGTTTAATGAATGATGCATCTTGGCATGCTCCTGAGATTTCTTCATAGAAACAGAGAAATGGGCAGAGGCCATTCAGTCCCTTAAGGCTATTCCACCATTTCATGAGATCAAGTCTGAGCTGTGGCCTAACTCCATATGCCATCCTTTGGCCCATATCCCTTAACACATTTTCTAAACAAATAATTTCTCAGACTCAGATTTAGAGTTAATCTAATTCATCCACCATTAACTGCTGTTTGTGGAATAGATTTCCAAACCTCTGACATCCTTTGTGTCTAATCTTTGGACTACGTCCCCAGTTCTAGAATCTCGAACCAATGGAAGTATTTGATCTTTACCTATCCTGACTTTTCCTGCCAAAATCTTGAAGATTTTGAACAGATTTCGCCTTAGCTTTCTAAGTTCTAGAGAAGTCAGGCTTAATGTGTAAAACCTTTCCTCATTACTTAGCCACTGAAGTCCAGGTATTATTCTTGTTAACCTGCATTGAAGTGTCGTGCCCCAGATCTGTTCAAGGTACTCTAAGTGGGGTCTAACTTGAGATTTACATAGCTGCATAACTTTCTAATCCTGTACTTCAGTCCTCAAGTTGTAAAAGTTAGCATTTCATTAGACTTCTTGAGCACTTTCTGTACCCATTTGTGCATTTTAAAGATTTACACAACTGACCCCAAATCTCTTTGAACATCCATTATATTTAACTTTATGCCATCTAGAAAATATATTGACCTTAGCTTTTTTTTGGTCCAAAATAGATAAACTCACACTTGCTTACATTGAAATTCATTTTCCACAGTTTTGCCATTCTCAGATGCCAAACTTCAAACAGTTCAATTAATTTCACATGTTAGCAAGAAAGCACTGAAGGGATTGGATACATCAAAATTAGTGTGCCTTCACTACAATCCAGATGTGGTGTCCAACACTAGTGCTGCATAATTAGTTCTGACCCAATGTGAACTGATTTTCCAATACAGCTACAATACCTTAATGCTTCAAAATTCAAAATTCTCCAAAATGGAATATTTGTCCTGTCCACAAAGGTAGAACAAAAATCAACTCAGTCACTACATTTCAATCTACTCTCAAACCGCAACATAAAACTAGAAGCTGTTGTTGACAGTGCTGTCAAATGATGTTGATGGCAGACACAGTCAACAAAATTCATCATCACATCTATAATGCCAGCTCAGCCACTCATCAATGAAAGAAAAGCGTATTTGACTGCCAGGATCTCAAACTATCTTCAGCTGCTCTATCATAAGATCAGAAGTGAGAATGGTCACCAGTGATTGCACAATGTTCAGCAGCATTCACAACTCCACAGATCCTGAAGCAGTTAGCTTTAACATGTGCTAAGACCTGGTCACCATTCAAGCTTATTCTGACAAGTGGTAAATAAGTTTGTACCAGGCAATGATCAGCTCCAAAAAACAAAAACATTCTAACCATATTAACAAAATCAAATACAATGGATGCTGGAGAGCTGAAGTTAAAGCAGGAACTCAGTAGGTCTGTCAGCATTCCTGCAGAGAGAGAAACAGAATTAAGCTACTTCAAATCCTCGAACATTCACTCCCTCCACTGTCAGTGCACAGTAGCAGCAGTGTGAAGAATGGTCACTGCACCTGAAATGTTAACTCTTCTTTCTCTCCACAAGTGCTGCCATACTTGCTGAGTTTCTTTGGCAATTTCTGTTTTTGTTGTTGTTGGTGGTGAAGATTAGTGGGAAGCCAGACTACTGGGAAGCTCTTAAAAAACAGCAGAGGATAACTAAAAAAGCAATGGGGTGGGTGGGGGTGGAGAAGATAAAATGAGAATAAGCTCACTAGTAATATAAAAGAAGATTACAAGAGTTTTCATCGATATCTAAAAAGTAAGAGAGGCAAGAGTGGAAATTGAATAACTGGAAAATGAGCCTGGAGAAATAGTAGTGTGGAACAAAGAAAAGCAGAGGAACTTGCATCAGTTTTCACAGCGGAAGTCACCAGGAGCATATTAGAGAGTCAGGGGATAGAGGTAAGCATTGAGACCATCTCTAAGGAGAAGGTACTGGGGAAGCTGAAAGATCTGAAGGTGAATAAATCACATGGACCATATGAATTGCACCCCAAAATTCTGAAGGAGAGGCATCAGTGGTGATCTTTCAGGATTCACTGGAGTCAGAGGGGGTCGCAGAGATCTGGAAAATTGCTAATGGAACACTTGTGTTTAAGTTGGGAAGAGAACAGAAAACAGGAAACTATAGGCTGGTTAGCCTGATATCAGTTGTTAGCAAGATTTTAGAGTCCCTTATGAAGATTGGGATTGCTGAATACTTGGAAGTTCATGGTAAAATAGGGCAGAATCAGAATGGCTTCATCACGGGGATGTCATGCTGACATAGCTTTTAGAATTCTTTTTGGAGGTAATGACCAGGTTTGAACAAGGAGAGCCAGTGGAAGTGATCTAATTGAATTTCCAGAAAGGCTTTGTCAAGGAGCCCAGAGGAGGCTGTTAAAGATAAGTTTAGAGCTCATGGTGAAAGGGGCAAGATACTGGCATGGATAAAGGATTGGCTGACTGGCAGAAGAAAGAGAGAGAGAGCGGGGATCATGGAGTCTTTTTTAGAATGGCAACTGAGGAATAGTGGACTTCCTCAAGAATCCATGTTGGGACAACAACACTTTGTTAAGTTTTTGTTAAGTTTGCAGTTGACACAAACATGAAGAGCTAGGTAGTGTTGAGGAAATGGGGAGGCTGCAGAAGGAAGTGGACAGGTTAGAACGGTGAGCAAAGAAGAGGCAGATGGAATACAATGTAGGAAAGTGTAAAGTTATTGCATGGGAAGAATAGAGGTATAGGTTATTTTCTGAACAAGGAAAGACTCTGAAAATTTGAAATACAAAGGGTTTTGGGATTCTTTGTTCAGAATTCTGTTCCGGCTAACACCCAGGTTAGCAGTTAAGAAGGTAAATGCAACTTTAGCATTCATTTCAACAAGGCTAAAATTCAAGAACAGAATTGTCCTGTTGAGTCTTATAAAGCTCTGGTCAGACTGTGTTTGGAATATTGTGAGTGGGTTTGGTCACTCTGTCTTAGAAATGTTGCCCTGGTATTGGAGGGGATACAGAAGAGGTTTACAAGAATAATGCTGGGGATGAAGGGCTTGTCATATGAGGAGCAGTTGAGGACTCTTGTTCTGTACCCAATGGAGTTTAGAAAGATGAGGAACTATCTGATTGAAACTTACGGTCTATAAGAGGCCTGGATAGAATAGAGATGGAGAAGATATGTCCATTAATAGGAGATACTGAGTATGAAGGGCACAGCCTCAGGGTGAAATGATGACCCTTTAGAAATGAGTTGAGGAGGAATTTCCTCAGTCAGTGGGTGATTAATCTGTGTAATTCATTGCAACAGAGGGTTGTGGTGGCCAAGTCATTGCATGCATTTAAGACAGAGACAGATAGGTTCTTGATTGGTAAAGGGATCAAGAGTTATGGGGAGAAGACAGAGAGTGGGGCTGATTCTGGCCATGGCCTAATTCTGTTCCTGTGTCTTCTGGTCATTTGGTCTAACATCCTCTCCAAAGCAAGTTTGCTCAGCATGAACATGCTAATCACGCAAAACTAGCAACTCTGATTGGACATATTTGAATGGCTAACACAAGATTCTCATAGCAACTGCTGCATTCAGAACTTTTTTGCAATAGAAATCTCCCAGGACAACTGCATAGATGCTACTAGGATATTTTCAAAGCACCCTTGAACAGGATAAACATATCCTAATTCATGGGAGCCTCTGTCATGTGATAATTCATCCTGTGAGGCACTGGCCACAGCAAGAGATTTCATTGACAGTATATGGGGTGAGATTAGGATATTAGATGCCCTAGCAACCCATCTACCCCTGCAAATACTACCTTCCTAACACATGTCAGAGTTTGCAAATCTGTCAACCATCTCAGAACCCATCAGACTGAAGTGGAAACAAGCCATCCCCAATCCTGAGGAGCTACCTAAGGGCAATAATACTGATAGTAATAACTCAATGAGAACCTACTCAGCAATGCTCACTTTGGGCTTCATTCACTACTTGATACCATGATAGCCTTGGAAAAGATGGGGACAAAATAGTTGAATTTAACAGTGACAGTAACATCCTTTGGCATCAAGAAAATATTTGACAGAGTGTGGTTGTTGTCTAAACGCGTTATGGTCTGAAATGATTAATACTGAGGTATTACTTAAAATCACCACTCACTATAATAATAGCATATTACTTGATAGAAGAACAAGTGTGAGTCTTTAATCCTCCTCATAACCTCTGTAACAATGTCTTTCATAGCTTGTACCCTGCATCTTATTTAAGATGAGTTTCTTTCTAAGAGATGAGAAATTTTCATCTACCATAATAAGCCAAGCAGGCTCTGTGGATAGCTACCCACAGTGAGGATGGTGGAAGTAAAATACCCTGTAATGAGCTGCATTGCAGGCAACCTCACAAAATACCACTGTTGGAGATGAGCATTGCTCATTCAATAGTGGTGACAAGGACACTGAGAAAAGTTGAAGTCAATATTAATCAGAATAAATTGTCTGGACTCATACCTTGAATGAAGGAAGATTAGCAGTTGTGGCTGAAGACCAGTCATCTCAGATTCAGGATATGGCTGAGGAGGTTCATCGTACTCAGGAGAAATATATGTACACTGACTGTTATGTCCCTCACTGGAATAGGATAAACACACACAATTAGTGGAGTCTTAGTCATCAACAAAAACCGTCAATGGACATCCTGGTTTGTCATGGTGGTTCACATTGCGATGGTACTGCAAACTGCCACAGAACTGAGGCATCGTAAGAACTGCCAGGAGACCAGGAACTGAGCTTCAAGATTGATTGTATATCAAGCAGCTGTGCATTGAAAAAATTATCAATCATTTGCAAGCATGTAAATACCCTCATCAATATGTCACCTTCACCATTTGGCCAAAAGCTGCTCATGTGTCACAAACCACTTTTGGACCTTAAAAGTGACACACTTTAAAGCCGAATATTCATGTCCAAAAGTGAATTGTGTACTTACTTGAAAAAGAAATAGTGGCTGCACATCAGGATAAGACCGAGAATTAGGTTTAGGGTTGGAGTTGGGAAGGGTGGATATAAATGCATAACTCTTTTAAAGAGTCATCATGTTATGAGCAGTTGAATAGCCTCTTTCAGACTTGATCATTGGGGAATGGATATTCCTCACCACAGTAAATGAATAGAGTAGAAGATATGTGTAAGGTGATGAAGAAAATTAGACAATTGCAATGAAGTTTTATCCTGAGTATTTAGAAATCTCTTTCCATGTAAATAGCTTCAATAGAAATTAAGGGAAAATAAACCATGCTGACAAGTTAAATTCATCCTCACAATTTAGTGTAATAAAGAAGGTTCAGCTCCTTTATTTGGAACAATCCTGGGGATAGGTTTTTCAGAGGGTGAGCAGGATCCCAAAGGTTCAGTGGAGCCTATTGGGGCTGAATGATGCAAAGCTTTTATCACAACATGGGCTGGGTAACTGATACTAGTGGCATGCGACTCTTCACAGTCTGGGACAAGCAACTGATTGGTGCCATTGCAAATGTCTCCTACTTTTGTACTGCAATTACACACCATAAAAAGTACATTGCACATACTTAACATAATGGAACTGCTTGTTGCTCTACATGATTAGTTGAGCCCAGTTGCTTCCCGCTGTCAATTACATGTACTTTTGCACAAAATTCTATCCTCTAAAGGGCATTTAAGGAGTAATATATATTCCAAGTGATGCAATTAGAAGTTTAAGTGCATCTGATGCTCTGGTTTATGCGGTGTCTCAGTCTGATAGAAGCAGGTGAATGTTCATCTAGTTTCCAAAGTGCTTCTTGTGATTTGTGAACTTCTAAATCTAGTTTGTTAATTTGATCTAAGCCTAATTGTTCCCTTAGCATCGATTTTTGTTATACTGCAGGTGGTTTCTGATTGACTGCCCAGTGGTGCATTTGTTCTGATGAATTTGACTACCCAGGTGCTCAATGGGTAAATCTGTGTTACTACAAGAATCTTATAAAAGGAGTAAAAAGAAACCTTCATTTAATGCATAATCAGTACCCTTCAGAGCAAATGAGACTGTATAGCAAGTATTGATTTGAAAGTCAGCTCAGTCGCATAATATGTGCCCTCAGATGACTTTTGATGACATCGACATGGGACTGTCTTTAAATAATTAGATAGATTGCAATGCTTGATATATTTAATACCCATAGAAATACCTCCAGATTTCCTAATCTTCCTTTTATATTTGGTCAAACATTTTTTGTGGCAATTCATTCTTATGCAAAAAAGGAAGGATAACAACTATATAACACCTTCCACAATATCAGTATACTCAAAAGTGTTTTACAGTAAATAAAACTTTCTTTTTGTGGTCACTGTTGCAATACAGAAAACATCACAGTCAATTTTCACAAGCTCCAACAGATAGCATTATGATAATGGTCAGACAGACTGTGCTAATGATTTGGGCTGATGGATAAATCTTGGCTCGGAGAATGCCCTGCAAAGTAGTGCCATGGGATCTTTTATATTTGAGTGAGTCAGCAGATGAGGCCTCAGTTTACCATTGCACCCAGAGATTGCACCTCCAATAGAGCACAACAGATCAGTATTGCTCTCAAGTGTCAGCATTGATTATGCCATCAAGTCTAAATAACATTACTTGAGTATCACAACCGTCATTTCGAGCTTAAAAGTGAAAGTCCTGCTGGGGTGATGGCTGATACCCTCAAATTTCAGAGACTGGAGTGGTGTAAATTATGCACAACACCTTTTTAATATATTTGTTTTAACATGAAGGTAGGCTATTTTTCAATACATTTAAACAAATCAAAACAGGCAAGCAATTCTTTTTTTAAAAGTCATGATTTGGAGGAGCCGGTGTTTGTCTGGGGTGGACAAACTTAAAAACCACATCAGGTGATTATGTTCTGAAACTGGCTTCGAAAGTTAGTGCTTCCAAATTAAACCTGTTGGTCTATAACATGGTGTTGTGTGAATTTTTAACTTTTAAAAAGTGTCAGTGATCTACAAATTTCTGTTACATATTAACAAACATTGTATAACAAAAATAGGCAAATGGAATACATAATTTTCTGAACTTAATTTAATCAATCATAAAAGGAAATTGAAAATTCAATTATAATAGCAACATGCAGAGAACTGCCTAAATAATGAAGTGCATCAACATTGCATAGTTGAACATTTCTGGCCTGAAGACATCATTGAAAAGATTAGTAACAAAGCAGGGTAGCATTTGTCAATGGACAAAAAACAATGAATCTTTCCTTCTCATGCAAAATTAACACAATTGGAACTTTTCAGGAACAGTTCTTACAGATGGGAGGATAGCTCATGTAACCCCAAGGGGGAGGTAGAGAGAAAACAGAGAATTATAGATCTGTGAGTCTGACGTTAATAATGGGGAAGATGCCAGAGTTCATTATCGAGGATTTTATAACAAAGCAATTAAAAAACCAATGTAGAATCAAGAACAGTAACCACGAATTTTCAAAAGGGAAATCATGCATATGAATCAAACTAATGAAGTCCTTCAAGGACAAAATCAGTAGAGTTGATCAGGGAGAGCCAGCAGATGTGGTTTATATGGACTTTTAGAAGGATTTTGACAATGTTCCACATAAGATATTAAAGTGCAAAATTAAAGTGTATGAGATTGTGGATCAGGTGTTGAGAGAGATAGACAATTGATTAGCAGATAAGAAACAAAGAATAGGAATAAATGGGTCTTTTATCAAAAGGCAGGCAGTAACAAGAGGGGTACTGCAGACATAAATACATTGACCAAAACAATTCACAATATATGTTGATCATTTAGATGAGTGAACTGAATAAAAACCTCAAAATTTTCAGATGACACAACGCTGGGTGGAAGGGTGAGTGTGAGGAGGATGCAGAGATGTAGCCGTGTAATTTGAACAGATTGAATGAATTGGTAAAGGTATGGAAGGTGCAGTATAACATGGATAAATGTGAGATTGTCCACTTTGGTAGCATAAGTAGAATGGCAGATTATCAATAGGTACATTATGCAACAGGCAGTAAAGAAGGCAAACTGTGTGTTGGTCTTCATCATGACAGGATTCAATTACTGGAACGAGGATGCATTGTATAGGCACTGGTAAAGCCACACTTTGAATATTGTGTGTAGTTTTGATCTCCTTATCTGAGAAAATTCTTGCTATACAGGAAGTGCAGTGAAGTTTTACTAAATTGATTCCTGGAATAACAGGACAGATATATGAGGAGAGATTGAGTTGCTTAGGATTGTATTCACTAGAGTTTAGAAGAATGAGGGGGAGTCTCATTGAAACCTATAAAATGTTAACAGGACAAGAGAGGTGAGAGGCAAGAAGGATGCTCCGGATGGTGGGGGTGTCCAGAACCAGTGGTCACAGAGAAAAGGACATAAACCATTTAGGACTGAGATAAGGAAAAATTTCCTCACCCAGCCTGTGGAAATCATTACCACAGAAAGTGGTTGTGGCCAAAAATGTGTGTGTTTTCAAGAAGGAGGTAGATATGGCTCATGTGACTAAAGGAATCAAGGGCTATGGGGGAGAGGGCAGGAATAGGATTTTGATATCAATGATAAGCCATGGTCATAATGAGTGATGAGGCAAGTTGGAGTGGTCAAATGGCCTTCTGCTACTAGGGCCAGACTATTCAGGAGAGATGTGTGTAGAAGTGCTTCCTAACAAAGTTTGGGAGATGTTTGGAGCTTTCTTCAACAAATTGTGGTGGATGCTGGGTCAGTTGTTAATTTTTAATCCAAGAAAAATACATTTTTGTTCAGCAAAGTTTTGGGATGTGGGCAAAAAGCAGGTAAATGGAATTAGGGCACAGATCAGCCATGGTCTCAATGATTAATGAAACAGACTGGAGAGGCTGAATGGTCTCCCAATGTACCTGTGTTCCTGTATTCTATATTTCCATGTATCGATGCTTGAGCAGTGTAGGATTTGGATACATCATAGACCCTTAAATAAACGTCCATTCTTGATGCATTGCAGAGATATGAGTTAGAACCAGCACTTAGTTGCTATGACATACCCCTTAATGGACCTATTGACACTTCTTATCCACTACATTAAGTCCTGCACAATGCCAGCAAATTACTTACATCTGATGTTCTGACCTTGAAAATTCTGGCATGCTGCTATTGACAAATATTGTAAAGATATTACTGTAAGAAAGATTAAAATCACAATTTGCTGAAAGCCAATGATTGAAAATATAAAATTATAATTGATAATACATATTATATAAATAATACTTAAACAATTCATAAATAATTCATTTAAAATAGATATACAATACCAAAATCTTATCATCAAGTTTGTTTATGTTACTGGCAAAATGTATGTGTACCTTATTAGTAATTGCTATGTCAGGATGCATGTGTTTTATTACTCTCAAAATTAGTATACTAATTAATTAAATCAGCAGCATCTATTGGTGACTTTAAAGTAAAGAATGTAATCAATTTAGAACACTTACACCTGATTTTAAACCAACCATCTCACATACTCAGACTCGCATTAACAAATATTAGCTACCGATGCAGCTAAGAAGGTTGCAACGCATTGTTGCACAATAAAACCAATGCATCTTAGATAAAGGTGATGGCTTAGGATTTTCAGTCAGCTGCAAGGCTTCTTGCAGTCAAACATCCAGGAGGTTGATTCTTGGGTGAACTCAAATTTGAACCAGGTTGGACAGAGAGTCCTTCTCCCACTCTCAAGGTACTGCTGTTTATTATGTTAGCAACTTGGATGATGTGCAGCTGGTTCAATGGCTTTCAGTGAATTCCCTTTGTCTGTTAGTAGCTTCTCGTCAATTTAAGGGCAGAAAACAAACATGATGTCTTCATCATGTGACTTCCATAAAGTGAAAGTTCACCCAAACAAAAAGGGATACATTTTTAAATTCCAAATATCCTGTGCTACTGTTTTACACCTTGAGAGTTTTAGAGCCAGGGACTTTGTATTTAAGCAACCCATTAATTCTGAAATTATCCTTTTGAATTAGCCTCAGTTAAGCATCATCAGTTTACAGTCTCCTTTTGTTCCCTTGAGACTAGGGAGTGGTTTAACTGCACAGAATAAATCAATCGACTCTTTTTGCAGCTTTTTGTTCAGTTCTAAACATATATTGACCGAAAGTTCATGCAATATTGGAAAATGAAGATTTCCCTTTGGCACAATAAAATTAGGGAAGGCCAAGGAAACTAGAACAAAAGACTAAGAGAGAGGAGAACCCAGAGAGTAGGATCCTTCTGAAAATGGAGACAGCCAGAGAAGCAGGACAGACTTCGACCCAGGCAGGGTGAGGCTCAGAGGCTTTTTTCACCTTCCAGTATGGGACAGAGCCAGACCTGGGGCAGGTACCTCTCTACAGGCAACGAATAAAGTGAGGACAAGGCTCAGGACTTCCACTCATCTTCTGGTAGCAGAGAGAACTGGATTTTTGGAAAGTGTTTCAACTTGGGGCGATGCGATACTTGGACTGAGTGTAACCAAAAACTCAAGAGAGATATTATCAGAATGCAGTAAGTGCATTTGTTGGTGGAAACCTGCTGTTTAGGAATGAGTTTAAGTAGCTTATACCTTGATAAATGTACAATTTGTAAAGAAAAGGCAGCTACTTATATTTCAATAACAAACATTTCCAAAGGGGAAGTAAATGTAAATCAATTCAAATTAAAATAACATGATTAGAGTGAACTGAAGGAAAATAGAGTTAACATGTAAGTAAAGTTTAAGTTAATTTACTGGCCTTTTTTTAAAATAATGAGCTTATATTTATTCTAAGAGCAAAAAACAGCTTCTTCTTGAGTTACAGGATAGTGGCAGGCCAGCTAGACCACGTGAAGATGTACATCCTGAAAGGATTGGATTTTTGGAACTATGAAGGGTAGGAGGTGTACAATCTGAACAGGTCACATCTTAATGGGAATGGGACTGATATCTTTCAGAGAGATTTGCTAGTGCTGTTGTTGCCAAGGTGATATAAAACTTTGTTTTATCCTAAATTGAAGGTAGCAAAGTTGGTTAAAGGAAGCAAACAAAAATCTGCTAGGAGTCAAAAAAGAGAAAAAGCAACGCCAAACATTGAGCATGCATTGGATGTAGAAGGAGACTAGAAAGACTAAATAAGGACATTTGACCTAAATGCAAGCAGCATTGTAAAGGAATGTTGTTGGGAAACTGATGGAGTTAAAGACTGATAAATCCCTAATACCCAATTGCCTAACTCCCAGAGTACTTCAGGAAAGAGCTCAAGAAATATTAGATACATTGGTCGTCATCTTTCAAGAATCTATAGACTTTAAATAGTTCCTATGGATTGAGGGATTTAACCACATTATTTATGAAGAGTGCAAAAAGAAAACAGAAGATCTTCTATCCTGTTAGCCATATGTCAGTAGTTAAGAAAGTGCTGGAATCCAATGTAAAGAATGTCATGAATAGGCACTCAGATAACAATGATCTGATAGGGGATAGTCAATATTTCCAAATTGAAAATCTAATCTTATTAAGTTATTAAATACTTTTGAGGATATTTCTAACAAAATTGATAAAGAAGAGTGGATAGATTTAATGTATTTGGATTTTTATATGGCTTTCAAAGAAATCCCTCATGGGAATTTTCTTAGTAAAGTTAAAGGACATGGGATTGGAGATAATGAACTGGCATGGATTAAGAATTGGCTAAAAGGGAGAGTGAGAACATGAGTAACTGGATAATTCCCACTTTAGAAGGCTGTGACGAATGGGGCATTGCAAGGATCAGTACTTGGGGCCCAGCTGTTCACATTTCACATCAATGATATGGGGGTTGGGACCAAATGAAATATTTCCAAATTTGTGAATGATAAAAAGCTAAGTGGAAATGTGTATTGTGAGGAAGATGTGAAAAGTTTTTTGGGAGGATTTGGACAGGCTCAGTGAATGACCAAGAATAGGGCAGACAAAATACAATGTGGACAAATGTGAGGTTATCCACTTTGGTGGGAGGAACAGATGCATGGAATATTTCTTAAATGGTAAGATGTTGGTGTCCATGTCAATGTGCCATTGAAGGCAAACATGCAGGTGCAGGAAAACTAATGGAATGTTAGCCTTTTTCTCAAGAATATTTGAATGCAAGAGTTGTAAAGTCTAGCTTCAACTATACAGGAGCTTGGTTAGACTGAATCTGGAATACTGTGTGCTGTTGTAGCCGCCTTATTTCAGGAACAATATCATTGCCACTGAAGGAGTGGAATGAGCATTCATCACACTTGTTCCCAAGATGGCAGAACTGTCTTCTGAAAAGATATTGAGAAACTGTGCCTGTGTTCTTCAGGTTTCCAAAGAATGAGAGGTTACCTAATTGAAATCCGCAGTTTTCTTCTCTCCTCCATAGAATCTCCACAGTATGGAAGCAGGCCATTCACCCTGCTGAGTCTACGACAACATTACAAACAGCATCCCACCCAGACCCAATCCCCTATCCTATAACCCTGCATTTTTCATGGCTAACCCACCTTGCCTATACATCTTTGGACTGTGGGAAGAAACCAGAGCATCCAGAAGAAACCCATGCAGACACAGGAAGAATGCGTAAACTCCACACAGACAGTTGTCCAAGGATGAAATTGAACCTGGGTCCCTGGTGCTGTGAAGCAGCAGTGCTAACCAACGAGCCACCATTCCAATCCAAGTCTATAAAATGCTCTAGAGATATAAACAGGGTAGATGCAGGTAAAATGTTTTTCCTGGTTAGCATAGAGTCACAGAGTCATAAAGCTATACAGTACGGAAACAGACCCTTTGGTCGAGCTCATCTGTGCCGACCAGATATCCTAAATTAATCTAGACCCATTCACCAGCACTTGGCTCATATCCTGCTAAATGCTTCCTATTCATATACCCATTCAGATGTCTTTTAAATGTTGTTATTGTACCAGCCTCCACACTTCCTCTGGCAGCTATACATGCACCATCATCTGCATTAAAATTTTGTCCCTTAGATCCCTTTTACAACTTTTCCCTCTCAACCAAATCCTATGCCCTCCAGTTCTAGACTCTCCCACCCAGGGAAAAGACCTTGTCTATTTACCTTCCTCGTCCTCATGATTTTATAAACCTCTTTAACGTCATCCCTCAGCCTCTGATACTCCATGGAAAACAGCCCCAGCCCATTCAGCCTCTGCTTATAGCCCAAACCCTTCAAACCCAGCAACATCCTTGAAAATATTTTCTGAACCTTTCAAATTTCACAACATCCTTCCTGTAGGAGGGAGACCAGAATTACACACAATAATCCAAAAGTGGGCTAACCAATGTCCTATACAGCTGCAACATTGACCCTCCTATACTCAATGCTCTGACTAATAAAGGAAAGCATCCCAAAGTCTAGAACAAAGGGGCACAATTTAAAAATAAGGCGAATAGTAATTAGGACCAAGATGAGGAGAAATATTTTGCTCAGAAGGTTGTTAATCTTTGTAATTCTCCACCCCCATGGATTATAGAAGCTTGGTCATTAAGTATGCTTCAAGTAGAGGTTGATTCTTAACTGTCAATGGTGTGCAGGGCTATAAAGGATTTTTTTTTATTCACTCATATGATGTTGGTGGATAGATTGATGACCATATTTAATTGCACTAATGCTGTGGTAAGATTTGAATTCAGGCCCCCAGATCATCATTTAAATCTCTGGATTAACACTTCAACTCCCCGTCCCACTCCGCCAATGACATGCAGGTCATGGGCCTCCTCCATCGCCACTCCCTTACCACCTGACGCCTGGAGGAAGAAGACTTCATCTTCCACCTCAAGACCCTCCAACCCCACAGCATCAATGTGGATTTCACCAGTTTCCTCATTTCCCCTCACCCCCACCATATCCCAGTTCCAACCTTCCAACTCGGCACTGCCCTCATGATCTGTCCTACCTGTCCAGCTTCCTTCCCACCTGTCCTCTCCTCCCTCCTGTCTGACCTATCACCATTACTCCCACCTCCATATACCTACCACACTCTCAGCTATCTTACCCCCAGCCCCACCCCTCCCATTTATCTCTCCACCTCCTCCGCTCACAGCCCCATTCTTGTTAAAGGGCTTTTGCCTGAAACATGTATTCTCCTGCTGTTCGGGTGCCACCTGACCAGCTGTGCTTTTCCAGCACCACACCCTCGACAATAACACCAACAGGCTACCACCTCCCCTATGTAGTGTTGCTTTGAAGTGGTCAGTTAGCCATGATTGTATTAGGTGGCAGAGCAAATTTGACAAGCTAAAAAGTTTGCTTCTGTTCCTCTGCTCCCAAGGCCCAAAACAGTGTGGGAAGTGAGATCTGAAAGCTCAATCTGAAAATGTGCAAGTAACAATGGCATCAAGCCGGTGCTGTGTTGAGAAAGGAAGCCTGAGCTAAGATATACTGAACTTATCGTAGATTTTTTATAAAATCGTTTATTGATTGCAGGAGCTGAAGAATCTATTCCTGCTCTCATTTCTTATGACCTTAACATCATTAAGTACTGACACAAATGTATCATCAAAGTATACTGAGCATGAACTCTTTGAACAAGAAAAATTATCATGTAGAGACAATGTATAAAATGCTAAGAAACTCAGCAGGTTTGGTAGCATCTGTGGAGTAAGAAAGAGAGTCTGTTACTCTTTTCACATATGCTGCCCGATCTGTTGTGTCTCTCTAATGTTCTCTTTGTTTGTTTTAGAATTTCCAAATCTACAGTATTTTTCCCTAATAACATAGAGATTTCTTTCTTAATTACAAAAGGCATGTTCAAACACCAGTACAGATCAATATTATATTTGATTCCTGATCTGTATGGTCAGTAACTCACTGAATCAACCCCCTAATAGAGAATCAACCAATGTAGAATATTTTCAAGGGAACAGTGTATTGCATTTAATCGGATTCAATCGGATTAAATACTGAAACTGAATTGAATTAAAGAGACCACACATTACCTTCACTAGTCTCTGGAACTGTTACTTGAAACAAAGAGCATTTCTCACATCAAGGTTCAATATTCAATCTGTGTCTAGGTTATTCACCCAATGATTCCTTTCAGAGAAAAAAAAATCATTCATTCCTTATGAAAAGCCAAAAATACTCATGATAAGTTTTATAAAACAGGTAACTTTTCTTCATTCGTGAAATAAGGTAACTCTACATAGGCGTAAATAACAAATCAATTGAATATAATAGAAAACTATAAATAAATTGCAAGTCAGTAATTCATACTTAAGGAACAAGACTTGTAGAAATTGTAAGAATAATGCTTTCATTGTTCTATCTTAATCATTGAAGCCACATTGCATGACTATTGTATATTCACATAACTAATATCTGCAATATGGTGAATTGCCCTTTAAAACTGACCTTTCATTTTGTTGAAACTCTCCGTTTCTTTGATAACTTTTCCACTGACATTTGAAGATAAAGACCACACTGTGTGATTTAAAAATCAGAAATATTGGCTTTTGACATTGGAAACCTGGTTCTAATCACAAGGATTGTCATTTCTCAAAGTTTACTTTTCCTCCAATAGGTCAAATAGATATTCTCATATATTGTGCTGAAAGGTTCTTTTGTTTCCCAAGGGCCATGGCTTTGCCTGGTATATGGCATATCATTGACATGAACAACCTTCACCTAACTATCCCAAATGGTTACTCGTCATGTGTAAGGCAAGACTGAAAAGAAGATTTGCATTTATATGATGTCTTTCATGGCATCACAAAGGTCGTTACAATGAACAAAGCACTTCTGAAGTGTAGTCACTTTCATAAGTCGGCAATACAGCATCTAACTTATAAACAGCAAGCTCTCACACAAAGCAACATGATAATTGTCCAGTCAATCTTTCTTTTTAATTGATGTTGATTAAAGTATAAATGTTGGCTAAGATTACAAGGATAATTAGAATCCTGTTCTTCCAACAGCACCATAGATTTGTTTTTTTTAAAACAACCACTTGAGATAACAGAAAATGTTTTAGTTTAACATCTCATTGAAAAGGTGGTGACTCTGATAGTGCAGCATACTTTCAGTATTGTACTCGAGTGTGATTCGAGTCTTGGTTCTTATTGTCTCTGCCAGGGAACTAGAGACTATAACTTTCTGATTCATGGACAAGAATGCTATTAACAGAACCATAGATATACTTCTATTCACAGTTGTTGGAAATTTCATTCCTCTTTAAAATTGAGTTTTTTTAGTCTTCATTAATTTGTATGTCCTGCAAAGTATGAGCTCTCAATTAACATTGGTTTACTTTGTGAAAGATTGGTTATTACTGCAACAAAGATTTATCAGGCACCACACCACCCGATTATGAATGCAGTGTTTTGGAAATTTTTTTTCTCTCAGAAGAAGGTGGGCGAAGGGAGAATGAACATTCTGGCAATCATAGTTATTGGCCAATAGAGTTTAGACAGGCAATTGACACAGCACAGATTGTCAGCTGTCAAAATGCGGTATATCAACAGGTATGGGGGGTTTGTAGCACAGTGCTAGTGTCCCAAGCATTGGGCTAGGAGGTCTGGGTTCAAGTCCCACATTCTCCAGAGCTGTCTAAATACCATCTGTGAATTGATTGATTAGAAAAGATCTAAATCACTTCCAAAATGCCCCTGCTCCTCCATCCTGCTGAACAGGATCAGTAAAGTGTCTTATCTACCACAGTTGGATTATTTGTCCAAATAACTAATGTGTCACATCTAAATGGCTGCTTCTTCACGAACTATCAGACAATAATGATAAATTGCTGACTGCCAATATTAGGTAATTGTGATGTCACACCGCTTCCCCGGGTGTCCCAGAGGTGTTCTCTGAAACGATCTGCAAGTAGGCGGCCTGCCTCCCCAATATAGAGGAGGCCACATCGGGTGCAGCGGATGCAATAAATGAGGTGTGTGGATGTGCAGGTGAATTTGTGGCAGATATGGAAGTATCCCTTGGGGCCTTGGAGGGAAGTAAGGGGGGAGGTATGGGCGCAAGTTTTGCATTTCTTGCGGTTGCAGGAGAAGATGTCGGGAGTGGAGGTTGGGTTGGTGGGGGGTGTGGACCTGACGAGGCAGTCATGTAGGGAGTGGTCTTTTCAGAACGCTAATAAGGGAGGGGAGGGAAATATATCCCTGGTGGTGGGGTCTGTTTGGAGGTGGGACACCCGGGTCACCCGGACCAACCAACCCAACCACGCCATGGCTCAACACTTCAACTCCCCCTCCCACTCCACCAAGGACATGCAGGTCCTTGGACTCCTCCTTCGCCAGACCATAGCAACATGACGGTTGGAGGAAGAGCGCCTCACCTTCTGCCTAGGAACCCTCCAGCCACAAGGGATGAACTCAGATTTCTCCAGTTTCCTCATTTCCCCTCCCCCTACCTTGTCTCAGTCAAATCCCTCGAACTCAGCACCGCCTTCCTAACCTGCAATCTTCTTCCTGACCTCTCCGCCCCCACCCCCACTCTGGCCTATCACCCTCACCTTGACATTCCACCTATCTGGCCTTCCACCTATCGCATTTCCAATGCCCCTCCCCCAAGTTCTTCCTCCCTACCTTTTATCTTAGCCTGCTGGACACACTTTCCTCACTCCTGAAGAAGGGCTCATGCCCAAAACGTCGATTCTCCTGCTCCTTGGATGCTGTCTGACCTGCTGCGCTTTTCCGACAACACATTTTCAGCTCTGATCTCCAGCATCTGCCGTCCTCACTTTCTCCTCCGTAAAGGGGTTTAAGCCTGTGACAGGGCATGTGTGTGTGTGTGCGGGAGTGTATGTTGAGCATATGAGAGAGGTTTGCGTGAGTGTATGGGTCTGTCAGAGAACATATGTGTCTGCAGGAGTGTTTGTGTGTGTGTAGAAGTGTGTGTGTGTGTGTGTGTGTGTGTGTGTGTGTAGGAGTGTCTGTGTGTGTGCATGTCTGTGTGTGTATCTGTCTGTGTGCATGTTTAATACAGTGTTTGTGTGTTTGTAGAAGTGTGTGTGTGTGTAGGAGTGTCTGTGTATGTGTACGCATCTGTCTGTGTGTGTTTGTTTAGTGCAGTGGGGTCACGTGTAGTTTGACATGAACCCAACATTCCAGTTGAGGCCATTCCCACGGGTACCAAACTTGGCTAACAGCCTTTACTTGACCACTTTTCATTGTTGTCTGTCCTGAAGTCCGCCTTGGAGAACGGTTGCCCGAAGGTCCAAGGTCAAATGTCCTGGACCGCTGAAGTGTTCGCCGACTGTTGATTGTGTGCAGTGCCCATTCATCAGTTACTGTAGCCTCTGCTTGGTCTTGCCACTATACCATGCCTCAGGGCATCCTTGCCTGCAGTTTATGAGATAGACAATGTTGGCTGAGTCGCATGAGTACCTGCCGTGTACATGGTGGGAGTTATCCCCACACGTAATGGTGGTATCTGTGTCAACATTCTGACAGGTCTTGAAGCATCTACATGACAAAGTTGAATGCTATTGTCGTGAACGCTGGGCAGTTTGCTACGAACAGTTGAGTCAGCCACATTGCTGTGGGTCTGTAGTCACATGTAAGCCAGACCAGGTAAGGATGATAGGGTCCTTCCCTACAGGACATTAATGGACCAGATGGAGTTTTCCAACAATCAAGTCATAGTCATCATTGGACTCTTAATTCCAGATTTTTATTGAATCAAATTTCACCATTGGGATTTGAACGCAGATCCCCAGTACATAACCTGGATCTCTGGATAAACAGTCCAGCAAAAATACCTCAAGGTTATTTTCTTCCACTTTGTTAAATCTGCCTTGTTGATCAGTGTATTTGAAAATATAATTATCCTCCAGTAACTTGTCAAACAATGCTTTTGGTAAGGTCCAATGTGGAACACTGGGAGCAAAGGTATCCATGGTATCCAAGGAAAATTGGCAAATTGAATCCACATTAGCAGGAAGAAGAGGGATGTCATTTAGAGCTATTTTTCCAACTGAAAGTCTGTGTTCAGTTGGGTCCTATAGGCATCAGTATTGGGACCCTTGCTGTTTGTGTTTCAAATAAATGATTTAGACTTGAAAATAAGAAGGTCGCAAATAATACAAAAATTGATTCTGTGATAAATAATGAGGAGACTACAAGAGAATATAGATGGACTGGTCAGATGGGAGACCAGTGACAAATGGAATTCAATCCAGATAAGCGTGAGGTGATGCTCTTTAGTAGAACAAACAAGGCAAGTGACGACATTGTAGAAATATGGAAAAAGTGGTTATGAAGGCATGTGACATACTTGGATTGAGGGCTAACGTTTAAGAGCAAGGAGGTTATGCTGAAGCTATACAAAATGTTAGTTAGGTCACAGCAAAACATTTGTGTGTGATTCTGGAATCTATAATATAGGAGGGGTGTGATTGCAATGGAGAGGGTGCACAGGAGATTCACCAGGATATTGCCTGGGCTGGAGATTTTCAGTTGTGAAGAGGGATTAGAAAGACTGAGGTTGTTTTCCTTAAGGCAGAGGAGATTGAGAAGGGGCATAATTGAGATTTTTAAAATTATAGGGGCATAATAGGGTAGGCAGGAAGAAACATTTCCCCTTGATGGAGGAAATAACAACCAGGAGGCTTAGATTTCAGTTATGATTTGGAGGTGCCGGTGTTGGACTGGGGCGTACAAAGTTAAAAATCACACAACACCAGGTTCTAGTCCAACAGGTTGATTTGGAAGCACTGGCCTTTGGAGCACTGCTCCTTCATCAAGTAACTAGTGGATTAGTATTTTGAAAATGAGTGCTTCCAAATAGACCTGTTGGATGATAACGTCGTGTTGTGCGATTTTTAACTAGATTTAAGTTAAGAAGCAGAAAGTTTAGAGAAGCTGTGAGGAAGAATGTTTTTACTGAAAAGATAATGGGATTATGGAACTCAATACCTGTAGGGAGGGGAAAGCAAAAAAGTCCTCACAACATATAAGAGATATTTAGGTGTTCACTTGCAATGCCTTGACAAGGCTATGGGCCAAGTGCTGGAAAATGGTATTAGAATAGTTAGATGTTTGCCTTTGTCTAGCACAAACGTATTGAGCTGATGGTGCTATAGATCTCTATACTCTGTGAATGTTTTCTAGTGCTATCTAATAATTGTATCAGATTTGATAGCTGAAATTGAATTTCAGAATTTGCCATTGTAGGATTTGAGCTAATGACTATATAAGTGGTAAAACAGTGCCTTAGGCTTGCACAAAGTTACAAGGATTAGACTGAAATGTACAAGTTAAATTATGGATTTAAATATATATCCATCTGCAAACATAAGCTAAAAATTAAAATGAAAGAAAGAGTTTCCAAGTGCGTACATTTCCAAAGCAGCATCTTACAAAACAGTCATTGAGTTAACAACATCATTCATTCTGGTGTAAGAAGTGTAACAGTACATTTTCCTAGATAGAGACCTAGCATTAGGTCAACATACAACCAAATGATTCCATATTTAACAAGAGTATCTAATCTGCAAATGGTCAATACTGAGAATCTTCTTTTAATCCTAGGCAAATCTTACCATTTGAGATTAAATCCAAAGTGGGAGAATTCCTTCATGGTCTATGAAGAAAAGAAAGCCTATTGGATGTTTCCTCAATCAGGAGTTGACTGGCTGCGAATGAATTTTCTGTCAGAATCTTGATGGGATGGCTGCCTGCCAATAGAAGCTGGTCAATCTGAGCCCCTGGCAGCTCCAGAAGTCAGCGGTGTCTTAGCAGAGGCCATTGCTGCTTCTGAGTCAACACTCCGGAGACTCCTAAGATGAAGGAGTGCCCTCAGAAAAGTTTTGTTGTGTGAGATATCTCCCAAAATGGGAGCACAGAACAAGTGGGAAAGAAGGGCCAGATCAAAGGAAGTGGGATGACTTTTGACAGCTAACCCCCTTTGCCCGATATCGAGAACCTCGATTGTGCACAGACCTCTGCAGTCCGAAGGAAAGCCTCTGCCATCACCCCAATCTTCTATGAGACATCCTGCCCACGCTGGCTTGCCAGTTGGGAAAATTGATTCTCTATCATTGTGCCCTGGAACACAAATAATTGCAGCTCAGGTGGAATAAGGCCTTGAAGCACTCATTAACTGATCACTTAGGGGCTTCAATTAGCAGTAGGCTGGAAGGGATAAGCTTGGAGCTTGCTGTTCAAACTTAATTCAAACAATGTCAGGAAGGTGGTGATGTTCTGGCCCATCACCATCCCACCTAACTAAGTTCACTTCTCAGCTCCAGGCCCAGAGAATTCTGCTGCCAGTGGTCTTACTTTGATAATGTGCTAAAATCCAATTTAAAAAGAAGTCAATACCAAACTCACTTGATTACTTCAATTCTGGTGGGCTTCAGAAACAATGATCATGTAGATTTATCAAACCCTCTGTCTTACTAATTTTCAAAATGATGGGCAGAATACGTCTCCCTCTCCAGTCTTTCTGTGATGACACCTTTTCTGTGACTTTGTAAAAGTGCAGTTAGATTTGTTAATCTTTGACCTAAATGAGAAAATTGCTTCTATTTCAATGTGGCAGGTCAGAAATTGATTTGTACAGTCTGCTGTCAGTACTTTACCTGAGAGTCAATTAACTTAAATGAAACTACCAACATCAATATTACATTCAGTGAGTATAGCCTGTGTTCATAATATAATTAAGATAATCAAGGCATCACACATTTCACAGAATTAGAAACGTCGAGATCAAATACTCTATCAACATGCAATTTCATTGGTGTTTTACAGAACATAATTGCTTGCTTTTATACATAACCTCAGACAAAGAAAAACAGATTGTATGCAATTAATATACAGCATTGGCATTTTATCTATTTCGCAGGAGTTGTTATACGGCAGCAACTTTCATTTCAATAGCATTATTAGTGCAGAAGACACTTCATTAACACTAATCAGAATAAAATAGGCACTGAGCCAAGGAAGCATATAGGAGGGATGTAACAAAATGATTGAAAGAGTTAGATTTTAAAGAGAGCCTGAAATGCAGAAGAGGAGCTGGAATGGTGGAGAAACAAAATTTTACTTATGCTTTATTCATTCATAGAATTTTGGTAGGCCAGAAGTTATTGCCCATGCCAGGTAACTCTTGATGGTGAGCTGAATGACTGCAGTACTTTTAGTACAGGTAGATCCATATTGGGAAGGAATTTCAGGATTTTGAACAAGTGAGACCTAATTAATAGGACCAAAGAGACTATTTCCATGCTGTGTGACTCATTGACTTGATATATAAATGGAAGATAGGCTTTGAGAAGTCAGGAAGTGAGTTCCAAGTCTCTAACCTGCTATTGTAGCCATAGTATTCATATAGTTAGCCCAGCTTCTGGTCAATGGGAACCAAAAGAATGTTGATGTTTAGTGAGATATTCAGTGATGTTGACACCATTAAATGTCAGGGGCAATGGTTAGATTTACTCTTGTTAGAGATTGTTATTGTCTGACATTTATGTTGCACAAATATTATTTGCCACTTGTCAAGCCTGGATATTATACCAGTTTTGCTGCATTTGGATACGGATGCCTTCATTATCTGAGGAAACCTAAATGGGTGCTGAGTATATTGCAATCAACGGTAAACATTCCCACTTCTGATCTTTACAATGGAAGGAAGATCATTGATGAAGCAGCTGAAGGTTGTTGGGCAAAAGGCACCACCCCGAGGAAGTCCTGCAAAGATGTCCTGGTGCTGAAATAACTGATTTTGAACCTCCACAACCATCTTTCTCTGTGCCAGGTATGGTTCCAATCAGCTCAGAGTTTCCTCGCTGCTTCGGGTTGACTCCAGTTTTGCTAGGGCTCCTTGATGCCACACTAAGCCAAAAACCATTTTGATGTCAAGGGCATTAATGCTCACCTCACCTCCATAATTGCCTTCCTGGACTATTTTAATTGATCATCTCATATACTGTAGTTTATACAATATTACCATAGCTTCTACAGGGTCAATAGAAATTTCTCATTGAAATTTCGAAACAGCGACTATTATATCATCATGAAAGTGCAACTAACTTCTAAAACTAAATGTTCTTAGTTGTGCTTCCTGAGCTCACAGATTGATTGACAGCTACAAGAGGTGATTGAAGGATTAGCTGCCTTTTATGCATTGTCTGAGTAAAAGATTGTTGTTTTTAGAAGAGACAAACTTTGGGGGACGTAAATGCTTTGAAAAGGTTTTATGAATTGGGTTTTTTTGGTCATTCAATGAGTATGACTGAGAGCTGTATTAGATTGTTAAAGCTTATTGGTCATCTTAATATTGTTTACAAGATATGGCCATGATAGGTAATTGGTACTTGGCTTTGAAAAGGGCATGAAAGGATGAGGGGGATTGGGTGATCATAGACACACATAGGAATTTGTATATGAGGGATGAGGGTGTGAGTTAGAATCGATAGTGGCTAGGGGGAATAAAATGAAGTCAGGGGAGGACGAGACAGTTAAAAGCTTCTTGTATAATGGGAAAGAAAGCTGATGGAAGTAATGTGGGTCTTTTATTCACCTACCTTCACACACAATTACCTTTGTGGTTAAGTTAGGTTCTGTTTCTGGGGACAGTGGACCAGAGTCTATCCTGCCCCTGTCTGCCATGATTAAAAATTGGGGTCATTATCCTCATATGGCCTGCTGAGTTTAAAATATTTTCAAACTTGAGCTATCTGCTACAGGAGCAAACATATGGATTATAGATGCTAGTGTAAGTCTTCTCCACATATCCACATGGTACAAAGCACAATAATGGTCTCTGCCAAATATATATCGTTTGTCAGATATATAAATATAACTATCTTGGCTTCACATGTAGATATAATATTTCAGTTGATATGTGAGTTGAAACCCTGACCTGTCTTGTAAGGAAGAGATGGTGTAAACTAATGAAATTCTTTACATACAGTCAGCAGCTCAGTATTATCAGAAGTAGACATGTGAACAGGTTGATGAATGTTCAAAAAATTATGAAATGCTTGGACGTTGTCTGAAAAACATTAACATGCTGTTAGAGGAATTTACGTATTTATGAAACTAAGAGATTTATGAGTCACTGGGATGTTATACATTGCAAGTGCCATGAAGAGGTTGTTTTTCAGACTGGAGACCTGTGACCAGTGGAGTGCCACAAGGATCCACTACTTTTCATCATTTCCATAAATGATTTGGATGTGAGCATAAAAGGTATAGCTAGAAAGTTTGCAGATGGAACCAAAATTGGAGGTGTAGTGGACAGCGAAGAAGGTTACCTCAGATTACAACGGGATCTTGAGCAGATGGGCCAATGGGCTGAGAAGTGGCAGATGAAGTTTAATTTAGATAAATGTGAGGTGCTGCATTTTGGGAAAGCAAATCTTAGCAGGACTTATACACTTAATGATAAGGTCCTAGGGAGTTTTGGTGAACAAAGAGACCTCGGAGTACAGGTTCATAGCTCCTTGAAAGTGGAGTCACAGTTAGATAGGATAGTGAAGAATACATTTGATATGATTTCATTTATTGGTCAGAGTATTGAGTATAGGAGTTGGGAGGTCATGTTGCGGCTGTGCAGGACAGTGGTTAGGCCACTGTTGAAATATTGCATGCAATTCTAGTCTCCTTCCTATCGGAAAGATGTTGTGATACTTGAAAGTGTTCAGAAATTATTTACAAGGATGTTGCAAGAGTTGGACAATTTTTCCCTGGGTTGGGGGAGTCCAGAATTAGAGGGTAAAAATTTAGGGTGAGAAGGGAAAGATATAAAAGAGACCTAAGGGGCAACTTTTTCACGCAGAGGGTGGTGCGTGTATGGAATGAGCTGCCAGAAGAAGTGGTGGAGGCTAGTACAATTGCAACATTTAAAAGGCATTTGGATGGGTATATGAATAGGAAGGATTTGGAGGGATATGGGCCAGGCGCTGGCAGGTGGGACTAGATTGGGTTGGGATATCTGGTCAGCATGGATGAGTTGGACCAAAGGGTCTATTTCCGTGCTGTAAATCTCTGTGACTCGATGACTCTAAATCGTCTTTACCACTGGTAAAGAGTTTTGTAAATAACTATTTTTCCAATTTTTATGACATGGGGCAAACTCTACTGCTTAATGTACACCAGCAACACAGTAAAGATTTATCCTGTGCAGTAACCTGTGAAAGTTCGAGAGGCCAAGGACTATTTAAAGTAAAAATTAACAACTTTATTTCTTAAAATATAACAGAGAATAATTAACTAACAACTACTTACAATCCTTTCCTCTAACCTATCTTTTACTTTCCCCTTCTACAATATTTGTTCTATAAGTGCCCCGATTAAGATTTACAAAAAAACATAGCTTCTTATCACAAAGCCAGGCAGCTTTCATTCTTCGATCGTCATTTCTTCTCCTTGGAGATACTGCTTCATAGGTTACTGATCAATAAAAATACCTTATAAGAGAGCTATTTTTCTGGGCAGCGTGCAGATGTCGTTGGTTTGGCAGTTCTCCTCTCAACTGTTCAATTTTCCCCAGTCTTATACCCCTCAAGCATCGGATTGTGTCATTGGCTTTTCAGATTGTCAGTACACTAAATTCAAACAATATTGGAATTTGGTATTTTTCAGGGTATCATTTAAACTGATTGTCCTAAATTTAATCTGTTTTGGTGTTTCCAGGCAACCAGCTAATTTAGCTTTTGACGAACTATTACATTGTTACCTTATTGAGAACACTTGGCGCTGTCAGGTAGCTCAACCAGCTTTTAACTCTCTTAAAGGTACAGTATACCCACATCTTCATTACACCTCCCCCATTATGAAAAGAATGATCCATCATAATGAAAAGATGACTTCATTTTTTCTCTACTTTTTTAAACACATTACCCTAATATACAGATAACTTTATTATAAGTTCACCTTAACTTCTTCTCATATACTTCTATATACAGAACATTAAATGAATTAAGTGAATTAAATCCCATCTAAACTCTCAGTTAAATCTGCCATTACGCATCTGCGATTTCATTCTTCCAACTCACAACATGTATGATTTTTAAGTTAAAAGTCTGTAAAACAAGACTCCGGTGAAATAGTCTTATATTCCAGCCTTTAAAGCATTCTAAGAAGGTAAGCGGATTGTGATCCGTGTACACAACCCTCTCCGACACATTGTTTATGACATGCACATTAAAATGTTCTAAGGCCAGTACCAAATTCAATAGTCCCTTTCCGATTGTGGAGTATTTCCTCTGGTGGATGTTGATCTTCTTTGAAAAGTAACCAACTGACAGTTCAATCCCATCCTCATCTTCTCATAGGAGTACAGCTGCAACATCTCTGTCACTAGCATCGATGGTGACTTTAAAAGATTTTGAAACGTTTGGCGTAGCTAAAACTGGTTTGGTGGTTAATATGGCTTTCAAATAGTCGAATGCCTCCTGGCATAATTCTACCACCGAAACTTTGTGTTCTTCTTCAGCAAATCGTTTAACAGTGCCTCTACACTGCTGATGTTTGGACAAACTTTCCATAGAATCTGCTGAGTCCTAAGAATTGAAGCATCTCTTTCTTCAAGGTTGGTCATGGAAATTCCTCGATGGTCTTCGTCTTTGGGTTCCGTGGGGTCAACCTTCCATGACTGATGTTATGTCCCAAGAAATCACCTTTGCTTTTGCAAATTCAGTTTTATTTAAGTTTATCACCAATTTTGCTTCTCGTAGTTGTTCAAAGAGCTCTGCCAACTGTATCATATGATCTTTCCAAGACTTTTTAAAGATCACTACATTGTCCAAATAGACTGCAGTTTGTTAACTCAGCCACAACTCTGTTCATGAGTCTTTGGAATGTGGTGGGTGCATTCTTCATTCCAAAGTGCATTACTTTAAACTGATATAGCCCATTTGGTGTTACAAGCGCAGAATTTTTTTCGCTGACTGATAAAGGTACCCGCCAGTAAGCACACATTAAGTACAACTTGGTGATGTAACTGGCTTATCTGACTTTCTCGATACAGTCCTCCAATCTAGGAATTGGATATGAGTCTGATTTTGTAAAGGCATTGACCTTCTGATATTCCATGCAAAATCGTTTAGTCCCATCCGGTTTGGGAACTAAGACAATCGGTGAAATCCACTCACTCTGGCTTGGTTCAATGATGTTCTCATCGAACATGGCCTCCACCTCCAATTGGACTTGTCTGGCTTTGAAAGGATTAAGCTGATAGGGTGTTGTTTTATCGGAGCAGTATTCTCTATGTCTACTTCATGTACAATAGCTTTAGTCCTCCCTATCCGATTCTTACATGTGTCTTTATACTGCAGTAACAAATCTTTCAACTGCATTCTATGCTCTTGAGACAGATAGCTTAATAACCTATCGCACTCCTCAAGGATTTCTTCATTTTTAACTTTATTTTGAGACACCTCAAAATCCATATCATCTGGATTTGATTCATCACTCTGCGGGGGCAGTAACTAACACATGTTTCTCCAGTTCTTTCTCTCTCGTATAATACGGTTTCAACATGTTCACATGACATACTCGATACTTCTTTTTCTATCTGGCATCTTTACTAAATAGTTCACCTGATTCAACTCTTTCTCATTTGATAGGGACCACTAAAACTGGCTTCGAAGGGATCTCCTTTCACTGATAACCGTACTAACACGTCATCCCCTTGGGAAAACATCCGAGTCTCAGAGTTTGTATCTGCTAACTGCTTCATTCTAAACTGTGTAAAAACAAGGACTGCAGATGCTGGAAACCAGAGTCTAGATTAGAGTAGTGCTGGAAAAGCACAGCAGGTCAGGCAGCATTTGAGGAGCAGGAAAATCGATGTTTCAGGCAAAAGCCCTTCATCAGGAATGGAGGCAGGGTGCCTGCAGAGTGGAGAGATAAATGAGAGGGGATGGGGGTGGGGAGAAAGTAGCATAGAGTACTTCTATACTGTGCCTTCTTTAGGTGCTGTTTAGCAAACTCCCCGACTCTATTTAATTTCTCCTTCACCTCTGGCACATAATCTAAGTGTGAGATCTTCGACTATGGTCCTGTCAATTTTTCTTTAATTAATGTCAAAGGACCTCTCACTTCATGACTGAATACTAATTCAAAGGGAGTGAATGGCGTAGATTTGTTTGGGGCATCTCTAATGGCAAACAATATGAATGGGATACCTTTATCCCAATCATTCGGTTAGTCCTAACAGTATGGTCTCAACATGGTCTTCAGGGTCTGATGCCACCTTTCTCAAGCTCCCTGGGATTCAGGATGATGCACACTGGATTTAAAGTGCTGTATACCTAAACTATCCATAACTTCCTTAAACAGCCTAGCAGTAAAACTTGACCCTTGGTCCAACTGAATCTCTCTGGGTAGCCCATATTGTGTGAAAAAAGTGACTAACTCCTCTACCATGTTTTCTGCCTTGATACCCCGTAATGGAGTTCCCTCCAGAAATCTGGTAGATGCATCCATTATGGTTAACAAGTAGGACTTCCCACTTTTAGTTCTTTGGAGGGGACCTACACAACCAAGTGTAATCCACGTGAAAGGCTCTTCAAATGTAGGAATTGGCAACAAAGGTGCTGGTTTTATTACCGCCTATGGCTTACCTACCACTTGCCATGTATCCTTGTGCATTCCAAGTCAATAAAAATGTTTTTGTACCTTAGCCTGAGTCTGATGCACCCCTAAGTGACCTCCAATAGGTAGTTCATGTGCTACCCGTAACACCTGTCTATATGCTACTGGCAACACAATCTGGTGTCTTTTGACCCATTTCTCCTCTGCACTAACCTGTCGTTGTCTCCATTTTCACTTTAGGATTCTATCTTTCAGATTATAACCCTCAGAAATATTCTCTGTCTCCTTTTCAGAGTACGCGTCCATATATATATATATTTTATCATCTTATCTTGCTGCTGCAATTCTCTTCGTCTTTCAGGAGTAACCACTCCTGTCTGACCCTCTGCCTGTTCAGGCTTTTCCTGCATCATTACGTCAAACAATGTATCCACTAACCGAAACTCAACTCCTTCACCTTTCTTTTTACTTTTCGCTTCGTCCTGTGACTTATGATAGTGGGATCTGGGTAAATACCAGGATATTTCTGTTTTAACTCAGTTTCTTGGTCTTCCTTGGGCTTCTCCACAACAGGGGGTGTCACTCCCACCTTGGATCCTGCCAAATTATTGCCAAGAACAAACTGAATTCCTGGTACTGACACTCTGTCAATCACTTCCACTGTAACTTCACACAGTCTTGAGTTGGCACTCCAACCTGATTGTACATCAGGGAACGCTAAATTTCTGTCCATCTATCCCACAAGTTACCACACTTGTGGGAAACAGATCAGAAAGAGTGCAACTTTGCTCATCTCTTATTATCAGCGACTGGTTAGATTCTGTATCTCAGAAAATTATAACTTCTTGTCCTTCTCCCCCTATTCTTTCTGAGTAAACTTTACCCAGAGAGGCAAATACTTTGTAGAGATCAGGCATTAACTCTATACCCAGCACCTGCCTAAGCTGTGCACTCTCCTACAGCTCCTCAGCTCTTCTTGGGGTCTCCTTTGCAACCTTCACAGATGCCACTGGCTTAGCTTCTTTTACCACATTTTTTTCCCACAATGTCTTTTTTTAATGACCAGCACTGTGTCTTTAGCTTCTGGCATAGAGTCATAGAGTCATAGAGATGTACAGCATGGAAAAAGACCGTTCGGTCCAACCCGTCCATGCCGACCAGATATCCCAACCCAATCTAGTCCCACCTGCAAGAACCTGGCACATATCCCTCCAAACCCTTCCTATCCATATACCCAACCAAATGCTTCTTAAATGTTGCAATTTTACCAGCCTCCACCACATCCTCTGGCCGCTCATTCCATACACGTACCACCCTCTGCGTGAAAAAGTTGCCCCTTAGGTCTCTTTTATACTTTTCCCCTCTCACCCTAAACCTATGCCCTCTAGTTCTGGACTCCCCGACCCCAGGGAAAAGACTTTGTCTATTTATCCTATCCATGCCCCTCATAATTTTGTAAACCTCTATAAGGTCAACCCTCAGCCTCTGACGCTCCAGGGAAAACAGCCCCAGCCTGTTCAGCCTTTCCCTATAGCTCAAATCCTCCAACCCTGGCAACATTCTTGTAAATCTTTTCTGAACCTTTTCAAGTTTCACAACATCTTTCCGACAGGAAGGACACCAGAATTGCATGCAATATTCCAACAGTGGCCTAATCAATGTCCTGTACAGCCGCAACATGACCTCCCAACTCCTGTACTCAATATTCTAACCAATAAAGGAAAGCATACCAAACGCCTTCTTCACTATCCTATCTACCTGTGACTCCACTTTCAAGGAGCTATGAACCTGCACTCCAAGGTCTCTTTGTTCAGCAACACTCCCTACGACCTTACCATTAAATGTATAAGTCCTGCTAAGATTTGCTTTTCCAAAATTCAGTACCTCGCATTTATCTGAATTAAACTCCATCTGCCACTTCTCAGCCCATTGGCCCATCTGGTCCAGATCCTATTGTAATCTGAGGTAACCCTCTTCGCTGTCTACTACACCTCCAATTTTGGTGTCATCTGCAAACTTACTAACTGTACCTCTTATGCTCGCATCCAAATCATTTATGTAAATGACAAAAAGTAGAAGACCCAGCACCGATCCTTGTGGCACTCCACTGGTCACAGGCTTCCAGTCTGAAAAACAACCCACCAACACCACCCTCTGTCTTCTACCTTTGAGCCAGTTCTGCATCCAAATGGCTAGTTCTCCCTGTATTCCATGAGATCTAACCTTGCTAATCAGTCTCCCATGGGGAACCTTGTCAAACGCCTTACTGAAGTCCACATAAATCACATCTACTGCTCTGCCCTCATCAATTTTCTTTGTTACTTCTTCAAAAGACTCGATCAAGTTTGTAAGACATGATTTCCTATGCACAAAGCCATGTTGACTATCACAAATCAGTCCTTGCCTTTCCAAATACATGTACATCCTGGCAGTGTAATCACCTTTTCCCAGTCCCCTACTGAAACCACCAGCACTGCGATTTTCAGTTCCCATTCCATTTCAGTGAAATCACCTGAGACATTTCACCTCTTGTCCACCCTCTTGTGCTTCTTTAACCTGTGGTAAAATCTTACCAGTGCTCTCTACTCTTGATTTCATTGTGTAGGATCTCCTTTCTCCCAACTTCTATCCCTCACAAAATTCTGGTTGGAAGCTTGCCTTATGCACCAACATGTGCTCATCTGCTAATTCTGCTGCCCTTCTCACTTCCTGAACCTTCTGTTCCTCGACATGAATTCTTACCATCTCTGAAAGTGAGCTTATAAACTCGTCTAGCAGAATAATCTCTTTTAGAGCTCCCTTTCAAAGCATGCACCCATCGATCAAAATGACTATGTTGAACCCTTTCAAACTCAACATAAGTCTGACCTGGTTCCTTGTTTGTGTTTCTGAATAGCAGTCTATATGCTTCTGGTACCAATTCATAAGCATTTAAAATAGCCTGTTTGACCTCTTCATAATCTCTTGACCCCTCATCTGACAGAGCAGCAAATACCTCATTAGCTCTGCCTACCAGTTTATTCTGAACTCGCATAACCCATAAATCCTTGGACCACACAATCTGCATAAACAATTTTTCAAATGAAATCAAGAAGGCTTCAACATCTTTCTTATCAAAATGTGGCAGAGTTTTGACATATTTATATCTATCACTACCTTCTCTTTTAATCTCCATGTTATCTCCCATTAATTTGACTTTGCAGACTAAGTCGCAACTTCGCAAGTTCAAATTCTCTCTTTTTGCTCAGCTAAAAACTTTCTCTTTCTTTCTTTTTCCTCAGTCTCACTCTCCTCCCTCTCTTTCCCTCTCTCTCTTTCTCTCTCCTTTCTTTCCCTTTCTGTTTGCTCAGCCAAGAACCTTCTCTCTTTTCTTCTCTTTCCCTCCCGCCCTCTCTTCTCTTTCCCTTTCTCTCTCCCTCTCTCTTTGTTTATCTTCTAACTCCATTTTTCTCAATGGTAATTGAAGTTTTTCGACCTCTACTGCACTTGTCTGTTTCTCTGACACATGTAAGTGTTTGAGTAATTCCCTTACAATTTCAGCTTTACTTTTGTCCTTGGTTAAACCCAAATCTAACTTATTTGTTAATTCTAAAAGTATGGCCTCTAGCCTATCTTTTACTTTCCCCTGCTACAACACGTATCCAATAAACCACCACACCGCCCCCCGCAATAATTGTTTGCAAAAATCAAAACTTATCTCAAAACCAGGCAGCTTTCGTTCTTCCCTGTGCATTTTGGTTTTCTTTTCTTCTCCTTGGGAATACTCCTTCATAGCTTACTAATCAATAAAGGTACTTCTTAAGAGAGCTATTTTTCTGGACTGTGTGAGATGTCATTGGCTTGGCGATTGTCCTCTCAACTGTTCAATTTAGGGGTATAAGAACTTTTCAACGTTCTTATACCCCTAAAGCATCGGATTGTGTCATTGGCTTTTAAGATTGTCAATATACTGGATTGGATTTTGGTATTTTTCGGGGTATAAATTAAACTGTTTGGCCTAAATTGAATCTGTTTTGTTGTCTCCAGGCAACCAGCTAATTTAGCTTTCCACCAAGTATTATATTGTCACCTTATTGAGAACATTTGGTGTTGTCAGGTAGCTCTACCAGCTTTTATCTTTCTTAAAGGTACAGTTCACCCACATCTCCATAACAAAACCTGTTCCACCATCTGAAGTAAAAGGAACACAGCCAACTGCAAGTATACATAACAGCTCCAGGAGCATGTACATGCAGGAGAACTTCAAAACCAGTATACCATTTTGGACAATTCATGGCTTATTCTTTTCTTATGAGTTTAGCCACTTGCTAAATTCAAGGTAAATTTCTGCAGAATATTTGGGTGGAATCGTATAAGAATGTTAGCAACATGAGCTCTGATGAGGTTTATGGTAGAATGTTTTAGGAAGTCTATTTCAATGTTGGGAGCATCTTGCTCCACTTTTTATGCTTTTGCGAAGCAGAGTTTCACATCAGACGGCAGCAGCTTTGCAATTAAGGAGGGAATTATTTCTTGTTAAACACCATGTGATGGCCCAACTTGCTTGATTAATATTCAACATTTGTCTTATGAAACACCAAATAAGCTAGACATTGAGAAAATGTGATATGAGTATTAGAACAAACATCTGGTGAATTCACCTCCATGTTGGATACCAGGCACCAACATCTCAGGGCATGCTCTCACCCAAGGATATTGTCTTTCAATATGTGCTGGGGAAAGAACTTTTATGGCTCATTTCCAATCCACTCAAAGAATACCTATGCATTTATGTCCTATACCTCAGGATGCACCGGCTATTAGATTGTACCAGATGCAGCAAGAATATCTTGCAGTCGGACACAAAAACCCAACTCATGGATTGGAGCAGATTGTATCTCTCCGCTGTTCATTTTCTATCAGAGAGTTCATTTATTCTGAGACTGCCTGGATGATCATAGGATCCCTGAATTACATTTCATGGCCTTGTCTTTTCATGTTTAACTTACTTTGTTGGAATTTAGTGGAACAGACAGGGTTAATTCAGGCAATACTCTTCGAGGTGCACATTGATTATAAAAGTCATTTCGCACAGCAGTGCACAATAGACCTGTGAGCAAAGTAATAGTCTTTCAAATGATAGGAGCAGGGGCAGCATGAATATGAAAGTGGAGAAATGGCTGAATGATCAGGAAACACAAAAATGATTAATAGTTTTTTTTTGGAGCTGGGGGAAAGTTTGTGATGGAGTTTTCCAGGATTCACTGTCAAGGCCCTTGCTCTTCATGACATATGTCAATATCTTGTTTTGGGCACAATTTCAAAGTTTTCAGATTTATGATATGATTAATAAAAGCTTGGAAGCTTTATCAACTGACAATCATGCAGGTCTTAAAAATGACTTGGAAGAATAGAATTGATGGGCACAGAAAAGATGAAGTAAGTAATTTTTATTTTAAAAAATGATAAGAAACAATATACAGGAAAGTGGTGTCAGAAAAGATGGTGTATATAGAGAGGCCTAGTGGTAATATTGTCAGAAAATTAATCCAGAAACTTCAGCTAATGTTCTGGTGACCTGGGTTTGAATCCAACCATGGCAGATGGTGGAGTTTAAGTTCAATAAAACATATTTGGTAATTACAATCCACTGATGGTCCATGAAACCATGGTTGATTGTTGAAAACCCCAGCCAACTCACTAATTTGCTTCGGGGAAGGAAATCTGCCATCCACTCCTCGTCTGACCTACATGTGACTCCAGACCCACAGCAATGCTGTTGACTCTCACCTGCCCTCTGAAGTGACCAGCAAGCCATTCAATGATATGAATTACTACAAAGACTCAAAGAAATTAAACCCAGCAGACCACCTTACATCAACCAAGGCACTTGAACAGGCAATGGCTGAAACAGCCCTGTTGATCCTGCAAGGTCCTCCTTACTAACATCTGGTGGCTTGTGCTAAAATTGGGAGAGCTGTCTTACAGATTAGTCAAGCAACAACCTGACATAGTCATATACATGGAATCATACCTTACATACAATGTAAGGTACAGACTTAGGAGTGTGTTGTCCTGAGAATCCTAAACATTGACTCCAGGAAGTCTTGTGGGTTCATGTTAAATGTTAGCAAGGACATTCCTACAGACTATCACATACAATCCTCCCTCATGAATGATGATTTGATACTCCTCCATATTGAACAATACTTTAAAGAAACATGGAGGTTTGCAAGGGCCTAAAATATACTCTGGATGGGTGATAACAATGTCCACCAGCAAGAGTGACTCAGCAGGAGTACAACTGATCAAGCTAGTCATGTCCTTAAGGGCATAGCTTCTAGACTGAATCTGCAGTAGGTGGTGAGAGAACCAATAAGAGGGAAAATATTCTTGGGCTCATCCTTACACAGATGTATCTGTCCATGCCAGTACTATTAAGATTGATCACCCCATAGTCCTTGTGAAGATGAAGCTTTGCCTTCACTTTGAAGATAGCCTCCATTGTGTTGTGTGGCACTATCACCATGCAAAATAGGATAGACATCAAACAGATCTAGCAGCTCCAGCCTGGGCATCCATGGGACATTGTGGAGCACCAACAGCAACATAATTGCATCAAACATAATCTGTAACCTCATGGACTAGCATTTTCCATTCAACCATTACAATCAAAACAGGGGATGAACCCTGGTTCAATGGAGCAGCACCAGGCATACCTAAAAACGAGGTGTCAATTTGGTGAAGCTACCAAACAGGATTACTTGCATGCAAAACATCATTAGCAGCAAGTGATAGGCAGATTGATGTGATCTCACAACTAACGGATCAGATCTATCCTCTGCAGTCCTATCACATCCAGTCCATGAACGATGGTGGACAATTAAACAACTCACTGGTGGAGGAGGCTCCACAAATATTCCAATCGTCAATGATGGAAGAGACCACCACATTAGTGCAAAGATGGAGCATTTGCAGCAATCTTCAGCCAGAAGTGCTGACTGCATGATCAATCTCAGCCTTCTCCAATGGTCCCCACCATGACAGATATCAGTCTTCAACAAATTCAATTCACTCCATGTGATATCAAGAAATGGTTGGAGGCATTGAATATTTCAAAAGCTGTAGGCACTGACAATATTGCAACAATTGTACTGAAGACTTGTGCTCCAGATCTTGCCATACCCAAGCCAAGCTCTTCTAGTACATCTACAAAATTGGCATCTACCTGACAATATGGAAAATTTCCTGAATATGTCCCTTACACAATTAGCATGACAAATCCAACTTGTCTAATTACCGCCGATCAGTCTACTCTTGATCATCAGCAAAGTGATGAAAGTGTCATCAACAGTATTATCAAGCAGCACCTGCTCAGCAATAACCTGCGCAGTAATGCCCAGTTTGGGTTCTCTGGGGCCACTCAGCTCCTGACCTCATTCCAGCCTTGATTCAACATGGACAAAGGAGCTGAATTCAGAGGTGAGGTGAGAGTGACAGACTTTACATAAAGGCTACATTGGACTGAGTGTTGTCTGAATGACTGCAGCTCCAACGACACACAGGAAGCTTGACACTTTCTAGGTCAAAGTAGCCCACTTCATTGGCACCACATCCACAAGCATTCAGTCACTATCTTCAGTACTGATGCTCAGTAGCAGCAGTGTCTTCAAGATGCGCTGCTGAAATTCACCAAAGATCCTGAGATAGCATCTTCTAAACCCAAGACCACTTCTATCTTGAAGGACAAGGGCAGCAAATACATGAGAACAATACATTTTAAAAGTTCCCCTCCATGCCTCATCATATCAGGGTGGCATGGTGTCTCAGTGGTTAGCACTGCTGCCTCACAGCACCAGGGTCCCAGGTTCAATTCCAGTCTTGGGCAACTGTCTGTGTGGAGCTTGCACATTCTCCCCGTGTCTGCTTGGGTTTCTTCCAGGTGCTTCGGTTTCCTCCCACACTCCAAAGATGTGCAGGTCAGGTGAATTGTCCATGCTAAATTGTCCATAGTGTTAGTTGCTTCAGTCAGAGGGAAATGGATCTGGGTGGGTTACTCTTCGGAGGGTCGGTGTGGATTATTGTGTCGAAGGGCCTGTTTCCACACTGTAGGGAATCTAATATCACTGGGTCAACATCTCGGAATTCCCTCCATAACATCATTGTAGGTATAATTTACTGCGCTTGGACTGCAGTGTTCAAGAGGGCACCTCACCATCACCTTCTCAAGGGCAACTAGGAATGGGCAGTACATTCTACATAGGCACACCGACAACCCCTGATTGAACTTAAAAAAAACACTATTCAGCCTTGACTAGTATTATGTCCAGTTACGGGCACCACATTTAGTAAAGTCATGAATGTTTTAGAGCAAGCATAAAAAATATTCATGAGAATATTTACAGGAATGGAGAACTTTCTTCCAAATATAGAGTGAAGCAATTGGGGTGTATTCCTCAGAGAAAGGAAGGTTGGGATGAGATTTGATTGCAGTATACAAGAGTATGAGGGATCTGGGCAATGTAGATAGGGAAACATTCTTCCCATTCATGAAAGGACCAAGAAGGAGATACCATAGCCTTAAGGCAATTAGCAAGAGAAGCAAAAGGTACACGAGGAAAAGCTTTTTACCCACAATAACTGGATTGAGATGTAGAATGAACTGCCTAAGTGTGGTATAGTGAAAGCAGACTCCATCAAAGGAGTTATAAGATAATTAGATTACCTACAGTGTGGAAACAGGGCCTTTGGCCCAATCAACCCTCTGAAGAATAACCCACCCAGAACCACTTTCCACTGACTAGTGCACTTAATACTGTGGGCAGTTTAGCATGGCCAATTCACCTAACCAGCGCATCTTTGGACTGTAGGAGGAAACCAGAGCACTCAGAGAAAGCCCACACAGACACAGGGAGAATGTGCAAACTCCACAAGACAGTCACCTGCAGTTGGAATCGAACTTGGGACCCTGGTGCTGTGAGACAGCAGTGCTAACCACTGAGCCACCATGCCACCCCAATTAGATTGTTTTCTGGAAAGGAAGAAAAGCATGAGGGAAATAACTCATTCGGATAGCTGGTGCAGATATAATGGGCTCAATGTTCTGATTCTGCACCGTAATAAATCTGTGATTCTGTCAGCACAACAAGCAGGTACAGAGACCATGTGTCAGGCCATGACAGACCATGAATAAGCTGGGAGTAGATCTGTTTATTCTCGTAAGAACAGATATCTTGTCACCGTATGATACTATTCTGACAACTAGAAGGTAGATCAGCTGACTCCAATGATTCCTAGTGAGACTACAGAATGATTGAAAGCACGCTTCAGCTGTTATAGCACATGGTGATGAGCGATAATATATCTCAGTTCATGAAGGAATAGGTGAACTGCTTCATAAAGGATTGAGGAATTCAGCACCATATGTCATCTCCACGCTATCATCATAAAAGGAAAAGGTTAAGATGGCAGTGAGAAACGCCAAAGGAATCAGAAATAAATCAATCCAATTCAGCATAGACCCAGCACAAGACAATCAAGTGGTGAAACATGCTTTCTGAGGCATGGAAAGCAGTCTAGTAAGGAAATCAATGGAACTACCCTATTCTTCCAATAGCAGAAAAGCTACTGAAGTATCATTCTTGAATCAAAGAAACTCTCTTGTCACTATGGGTGTGGCATGAATTGGTAATTGATCATGGAGTCATTTTTACAGGAGGCATACAGAACTCTACAGTCCAGATCAAGTTTTGAACAAAACAATAAGCCGACATAGAAAGAAAAGTCAGTGAGATATAGCCAAGGAAATGGCAAAGATAAGCTATGCAAATTGCAAGGGAATTTTCGTTCCTGACCCAGCAGGGTGGGACATCAGATTGCAGGCCACAGCAACTAAGTTCACAGTCACAGTCAGAATCAGGAATTTAGTAGGTGCTAGTATTCCATAGGCAGAAGCAAGCATTTAAATGCTCCCATATACCACACCTGTGGGAAAGTCAGTCCTATAGTCAGCAGAACTGGATGAAACAATAACGCTTCAGTGGTGAAATTTCAGGTCACAGCCTTGTCATGATAGACCTAAAGCTGCTTCTGAAAAACCTGGAAATCCTTGAATATAAAAATGCTAGATATGGAACCAGATGGATGTAATAGCAGAGTATTTAGCAATACATAATATAATCAAACAAAGTCAGCATGGCTTCATCAAGGGGAAATCAGTTTTAGAATGAACTGCCTAAGTGTGGTGTGGTGAAAGCTGGGTCCGTCAAAGAATTTACAAGATAATTGGATTGTTTTTTTGGAAAGGAAGAATGGGTGATGTGGATAAATGTGTATACATTTATTTGAATTCTGTGACATGGTAACAAATGGAATAAGTAAGGGAAAATCATGTAGTATATTTAGAATTCCATAAAGGATCAATAAGATATTGCATGTAAGGATAATTAACAATATAAGAGCTCATGCTGTTGGAAGTAATATGTTAGCAAGAATTTGCTATCTAATAAAAGAGAAAGTTGGAATAAAGGGTGTACTTTTCAGGATGGCAACCTGTAACTAATGAAGTGATACAGGGTCAATGCTGGGTCCACAGTTATTTCCAATATATACTCATGAATGGAATGAGGGAAGTGAATGGATGGAAGCCAAGTTTGCTGATTAAACAAAAATAAGTGAGAATGTGACAGTGAGGATGATACAAAGAGTCTATGGAGGGATATATACAAATTAACTGAGTGGACAAAATCTTGCTTATATAACATTATAAAATCTGAGATAATGTATCTTGGCAGGAAGAATTTTAAGGATCTCAATATTATTTCAATGGTAAGACTGCAGAAAGCTATAGCACATAGAAATCTCTCTGTATAAACCACATATCACCTTCATATAAATTCAACTAGTAATAAGGAATCTACTTTAATCAAATTAATCCAAGAGATTGCACAACTGCATTAAGAGCAGAAAAACACTGATGGAGAGAATAGGGCCCATTATAGATCAATGAGGTCATATCTGTACAGAACCAGAGGAGATGGGAAATATACTAAATTAATATTTTGCATCAGTTTTTACTGTAGTGAAAGGTAAGGAACTCAAAGGAAATAAGTATTAAAGTCTTGAAAACGGTTCACATTATGGAAGAGGAAGTACTAGAAGTCTTAAAAAGTTAAAAGTGGTTAACTCTCTGGGACCTTATCAAGTGTATCCCAGGATCTTGTCAGAAGCTAAGGAAGAAATTGTGGGGCCCCTAGCCAAGATATTTGTATAATCTGAAGCCACAGGTAAGGTACCAGAGGATATGTGGGTGCCTTTATTTAAGAAACATTGTAAGGCAAAGGCTGGGAATGATAGACCTGCTAGTCTGACATCAATGGTAGATATGTTGTTGGAGTGGATTCTGAAAGAATGGATATGCATGCATTTGGACAGGGAAAGACTAATAAGGGATAGTCAGCATGGCTTTGTGGATGGGAAATTGTGTCTCATTAACTTGACTTAGTTTTTGGAGGATGTAACCAAAAAGATTGATATGGGTAGAGTGGTTGATATTGTCTACATGGACTTTAGTAAAGCCTTTGCCAGGGTTCTGCAAGGCAGACAGATTAGTAAAGTTAGATCACATGGGATTTGGAAAGAGTTTGTCAATTGAATACAAAATTGGCTTGACAGTAGGAGACAGAGGGTGTTTCTCGGACAGGAGCCATGTGACCAGTAGTGTTTCGCAGGGATCGGTGCTGGGTCCACTTTTGTTTGCCATTTAAATTAAAGATTTGGATTAGAATTTAGGAGGCATGATTAATACATTTGCAGGCGACATGGAAATTGGTCGTATAGTCAACAATGAAGAAGATTATTTAAGATCCCAAAAGGATTTTGATCAATTCGGCCAATGGGGAGCTGTGGAGTGTCAGATGGAGTTTAATTTGTATAAATGCGAGGTATTACATTTTGGTAAAATGAACAAGAGCAGGACTTATTCTGTTCATGTTGTCAAACAGAAAACTGAAGGTTTCAGATGTTTGATTCTTGAAATTTACATCACAGACAGAGAGGATGGGGTTAAGAAGGCATTTAGCATGCCTGCCTACATTGTTCAGGCCATTAAATATAGGAGTTTGGACATCATGTTGAAGTTATACAGGATGTTGGCGGGGCCACCTTTGGAGTACCTTGTACTGTTCTGGTCATCCAGTTCTAGGAAGGATATTATTACTCAATTGAAGAGGGTTCAGAAAAGATTTACCAGGATGTTGCTGGGACTGGAGGTTATAAAGTTAAGCTGGATAGACTGGACTGTTTTCACTGGAGCCTAGGAGGTTGACAGATCACTTTTAGAAATGTATAAAATCATGAGGAGCATAGATAATGTGAACACTAAAAGTCTATTCCCTCAGGTGAGTGAGTTCAAAACTAGGAGGCATAATTTTAAGGTGAGAGGAGAAAGATTTAAAAGAGACTTGAGGCGCAACCTTTTCAAAAAGATGGTGGTTCATCTGCGTAATGAACTGCCAGGTGAAGTGATGGATGCAGGTACAGTTATGATGTTTAAAAGACATTTGAATAAGTAAACAAATAGAAAATGTTGAGAGGGATATGGGCCAAACGTAAGCAAGTGGGATTAGTTTAGTTTGGGAAATTTGGTGAGCATTTTTGAGTTGGACCAAATAACCTGTTTCCATGCTGAATGACTATCACTCTATGAATATGTTGGCCTGTTTACAAAGGGAATGAGGGAAGGACACACTGATTTTGGAAACAATATTGAGGAGGTTCATTCGGTTGATCCCAGGTTTCGAAGGATTTTCTTATCAGGACAGGTTGAGTAGATTGTGCTGTTTGAAAACTGAGACAGGCATTTACTGAAATATATATGATTCTTAGGGGGCTTGACAGGTTAGACATTGAGAATTTATTTTGCCTTTTAGGAGAGTCTAAGACCAGAGGGCATAATGTCAGAGAAAGGGTACACACATTTATGACTCTCAGTGGGTCATGACTCTGTAGAATTCTCTACCTCAAAGGTGGCAGAGGTTGGATCAATAAGTACACTCAATATTGAAATACACCAATTTCTAACTAGCAAGGCACTCAAGGATTTTGGTGAAAAGGCAAGAAAGGCAGGAGTTGAGGGTTAACAGATCAGCCATGATCTCATTGAATGCCAGAGAATGCTAAATGGGCTAAATGGCCAACTTCTGCACCTACATTTTATCGTCCATCTCAGAGAGGTGGACAAAGTCATGTTAAAGATCAGAAGCATTTTTTAAATAAATTCATGGTACGTGGTTATCACTAGCCATACCAACATTTATTGCCAACTCTAGTTGCGCAAATGAAGGATAAGAGTGAACCAGTGCTGTGGGTCTGGAGTTAATATAGCTCAGACCAAATAATGCCAGCAGATTTCCTTCCATTAAAGAATCAATTGCATTCTTATGACAATCAGATGACAACCAGCAGTGGTTACTTCATTGTCATCAGGGTGGCACTTTATCCAAGATTTAACTGAATTCAGATTTCCCATCTGCCATGGAGGTACCAGAGCCCATATCTCCAGAACATTAGCCTGGCTTTCTGAACTATTTGTCCAGTGACGTTATCTCCACTACACCACCATCAGTAAACTGAAGATATAATTCTAGTGACCACAATAAAGATGAAAGTCAAAGTTTCTTAAAGTATCCAGAAAGCAGAACACATGAGGTTTTTTAAGACACATTCCCTTACAACCTTATACCAAATTGACCTGAAACTAACTAGTTCCTGAAGGAGATCAAATTGGGCTTGAAACTCTGTTTCTCTCTCCACAGATATTGACTGATCAAATGAGTTTCTCAGCAGTTTCAGTGTTTGTTTGAGATTTCCATTAACCCAATTTTTTTTTTATTTAAGTGACGAAAACCTGTCAACTTGTTTAAATGATCTTAAAACTTGCACCTCAAGTGCTTTAAATGGATTCATTACTACAAGTCACACAAGTGTCCAAAATATTTTAAAATTATAAGATTGAGATCTGTCTCATTATTTTTTATAAGTCCATTTCCAGTGGCTTAAGCATTTTGATTCTAGCTGCATGACGGTTTTGTTTAGATTAAAAAGGCTGAAAGATCAATGTACACCAAGCTTCTTTTTTGTTATTACAAGAATAAGCTTCAGCACAAATCCATGTTAAATCTGATCTGTATGCTTCTCCAAACTGACAAAGTGAAAAGTGTAACATTTGCTTTGATAGGTTTCTGAAGTTTATATTGAAGTAACTTCAAGGTGGAGTTATAGGAGCTTCACAATGTCCACAAAAAAACCTTCCCTGGGAGATTTATTGGAAAGGATAAAACTGTTAATGGAATAAACTCTTTTTGGTCTGAGATTGGTTATTTTCTCGAAACTGTACTCTGCATGGAATCTATGTAACAGAAAGTATCGGAATATGGTTAGCCCATGTGTTATGTTCTGGCTGTAAGAAGAAGAGGAAGGGGATTCTCTAAATGGAGTATATAGTATAATAGCTGTCAATTTTAAAGTAAAATTGACAATGGTGATGAAATTTAAACCTGAAGCTGTTTCAGCCTTGTTGTTTTGAAGTGCTTGGCAATAAATCATTTCCAACAGTTGTAAGCTGCAGAGACAATAACCTAACAAATGTTCAAGATAAACTCTGTGACAATCCAATTTGATAAATATTATTCAATCACCAATAGCATTTCACAAGGATCCTAATCAAATGTGGCCTTCAGGTGAAGTGAGTTTTTATTTCTTTATTGTTTTATGGGATGTATCACGGGCATTATGAATGTTTGTTGCCTATCACTAATTATTTGAACTTAATGGCTTACTAGTCAATTCATGGTGCAGTTAAAAGTCAACCACATTGTTGTCTGCTGTCTAGAATCACATGTATCCCAGAACAGGTAAGGATAGCAGATTCACCCCATTTAAAGTGCATAATTTCTTTTTATATCAAAAAGATTCTATATAATAACTATCTGACAGTAGCATTACATTACAGATTTAATAACTAAATTTAAATTCTAAGTAATCTTTTTTCTGGTGAAATTCAAACATATATCTCCAATCAGTAGCCTGAACCTTTGAATTGCCAGATCAGTGACACTGCATTCGATGCTGAGTTAATTGGTTGGCAATAATGCCACTGGGCTAGTAATCCAGGCCACAGATTAATGTTCTGGAGATATGAATTTGAATCCCACTATCGCAGTTGATGAGAATTTTTAAAAAAGCTGCATGATGATCATGTAGCCATTGTTGTAAAACTCATCTCATTCACAAATGCCCTTCAGGGAAGGAACTCTGTCATTCTGTCCTGATTGCCAGACCCTGCTTTGTAATAAATTCTGGCCTAGCTACTGATGTCCACATCCCATGTACAAATTTTATAAATGTCTTCTCCAGCACATGGGGCAAGATGTCAAGGCATAATTCAATCCACAGTTTGAAGCTATGCGTTATCTCCTTACATTTATATACTTTGATTTTATATTCTTACTATTATATTCTTAATCATTAAATAAGAAAACTGGTAACAATTTCAAATAGAGAAATGGAATTGAAATATACATAAATGTTTTCCTATAGTTCACACTTAGCAGCAAGGGAGGCTCAAAACTAAACAGAACACATTAGGTCAACTGGTGGGAAGCTATAATTACAAGGTGACAAGTTTATAGATGCAGTTTTCATTTGAAATGTCCTCAGAGGAATTTTAATCGAGAAAGGTCACAAAGAGAGTCACAAAAATGCATGTGACACTAGATTTTGTGAACAGGAGACATATGTGGATTTTTAACTAAATACATATTTGTATAAACGCATTAAATTCCCACCTCAGGCGACTCTCTGTGTGGAGTTTGCACATTCTCCCTGTGACTGCGTGGGTTTCCTCCCACAGTCCAAAAATGTGCAGGTTAGGTGAATTGGCCATGCTAAATTGCCCATAGTGTTAGGTGAAGGGGTAAATATAGGGAAATGGGTCTGGGTGGGTTGCGCTTCGGCAGGTCGGTGTGGACGTGTTGGACCGAAGGGCCTGTTTCCACACTAATAATAATTGTCATTATTATTAGTAAAAGTTAGGTGAAGTTTTTTCAAAACAATTAAACAAAATGCCCATAATATATTAAATTTATCAGCACAAGATGGAACGAAACAGTTTAAAATTAGATATGTTCAAATCAAATGTCTACTGTCAGAGAATTTGGAAATTGCTTATGAACTATTATGAGATATTATGAACAAATTAATCACCAGTAGGCAATTTGGCCCCTCAAACCTGCTCTACCATTCAATAAGAACATGGCTGCTCTGACTATAGCCTTAGGAGAAAGTGAGAACTGCAGATGCTGGAGATCAGAATCGAGAGTGTGGTGCTGGAAAAGCACAGCAGGTCAGGTAGCATCCAAGGAGCAGGAGAATCGACTTTCCGTGCAAGAGCCCTTCATCAGGAAGCCCTGCATCTTGTAGCCTTAGGTCCTCATTGTCACACAGCTCTGATAATCTTCGACTCTTTGGTAAATCAACAATCTATCCACCTCTACTTAAAGATATTCAATGACCTGTAACCTGTCAAGAACAGTTAAATGAATGAAAAGAAAACCTTGACATCTTTAAAATTTGTGACAGATTCATAGGAGAATAACCTCAGAAAGGTAGGTCAGTGGCATGAAATATATTTGGGATAACTCATAACATCTTATAATGTTAATTAGCTCCTCTCAACTGAAATATGATGACTTTTTAAGAACCCTCATTTACATTTTTGCTGTGTCGCATTTAAACTGGCTGATTATATTAGCTGTCTAAACTTGCTTTAAGTAGCTGTTTTTCTATCTGATAGAATAATGTCACATATCATGCAATTTAAAATTCGAGCACTTCAGAGATCATGGGTCCAATGATAAAAGTACACCAACTAATTTTCCATCAGAATTGATACGCATGTAATGCTATAAGCTTGATCAATTACTGGATTCAGAAACTTAGTATTTGGAAGAATGTCTTTCAAATCTTCTGTGAGATTAAGATGTAAGGGGGCCAAATATTGTAGCACTCACAATGATGATGTCCAATAGATTTGTGGGCTGTATAGATTAGAATCTTAAAGGAGTGAGACCTAACATCTGGTTCTTCTCAATATCCCCTTAACAATCAAAGTAATCTTTAACCGCTGCTAATGTGTAATTACCTGAATGAGGCCATAAGATAAAGGGAAGGAAGACCATTCAGGCCATCAAGACTTTTCTGCCATTCAATGAAATCATGGCTGGTTTGATTATCCTGAACTCCATCTTTCTGCCTTTCCTCCTGCCTGATTAAAAATCTACCTCAGCCTTTAACATACTTAACAATGCAGCTTTAACAGTCCTCTACAGTAAAGAATTCCACAGATTCACTATCCTCTAACAGAAGAAATTTCTGCGTTAAGTGGGCCCTTATTCTGAGATTATGTCCTCTGGTCATAGCCTCTCCTGCAGGTGGAAACAACATTTCTGCATTGCACAGTCAAGTCCCCTAAGAATTTGTGCAATTCAATAAAGTCATGTCTTATTTTTCTAAGTTCCAGTGAGTACAAGTCCAGTATAATCAATGTCTCCTCATAGGACATGTGTCCATAGCTGATATCAGCTTCATTGACATTCTTTGGACTGGTTCCAATGCTGGTATATCTTTCCTTAGATAAGGGGCCCAAAATGTTTCACAGAATTTCAGCTATGTTCTGATTATTGCCTTGCAAAGTTTTTGCAAAACCTCCCTAACATTCCCATTCCATTTGAAATAAAGGTGAACATTCCATTTGTCTTTCCTATTACCCACTGAACCTGAATGCTAGCTTTTTGTACTCATGGATGAGGACTCCCAAATCCCTCTGTGCTATAGCTTTCAGCAATCTTGCTCTATTTAAATATTATCAAGCTCCTCAATTCTTCCTCCCAAAGTGGCAACTCCACATTATATTGCATCAGTCACATTTTTGTCACATCTTTAACTTGTCTATAACGCTCTGCAGGCTCCTTATTTCATCTTTACCACTTGCTTTCCCATCCATTTTTCTATCATCTGCAAACTTGGCTACAGTTCAGCTTTTAGTGACAGCAGGAAATGGTTATTCTCAACCACAATAGACCAAGCAGACTCTGTAGGTTCCTTCAATCAGGAGGATGATTGTAACAACCTTCACTACAAGCACTAGCTTATAGAGAACACTGAGATGACCTGTCCATACAACATAGTAGGCAATGGTGCGCATTTAATTTGACTGTTCATGCAACTGTTAGTGAATGATGGTGTTAAATTTTCAAACCCAGCTTGAAGTCACCTACAGTCCAATCAGCATCAGGGAAGAACTGAAGATTTAAGTACCCTACAGAAGATGCCCGTGTGACATACCTCAACAAGGAAAGATTTCCTGAGAACAGTAAAAGATTTTCAGACCTAATACAACAGGAGATTGAGCAATTCCCTGGAGAAGAGGTTTCAGTAACTCCAAAGCAAATAAGACTGTGGTGTGAAGTAGTGATTGGTGGAGTGTCCCCAACCCAAAATGATTGACAATGGAGTTCCATGAGTAAAAGTTAAAAATTCTGGTAGATCAGAGATTAAAACAGCACAATAATCCAGGCTGGAAAGACAAGGAGTTAAAACATTGTTTAAATCTCAGCTTTATGATAACAAGCAGACAGCATGAGGCATGGCTATAGAAATAGAAGTAAAGGACTGTGAAAGAAATATCAACCTGACATCGCAGACCAGGGGACATAGTGAGGCCAGTAATTAGAGAAATACATTTGGACAGATTAAAGATCTATGCAAACTTAATCTCATGGGGACATAAAATTTGGAGACTTTATTCAGGCCATGGAAAAGATGGGCAATGCCTCGTAGGATGTGTGTTAATGGTAGAAATCATTATTAAACTTTGAGGAAGGGGAATATTTCAGCCAAACTGTGATTAAACCTGGAATTGTTTATGAGTTCTGGAAATTGTAAATGTCAGAAGGTTGCAGATCTGTGTTTGGGTTAGCTCTGATGAATCTATAAGCATTAATACTTCATTTAAGCTGAAAGGATAACATTCCAAAAGCTGGCAAAAAGTATTTGCGTGATGTGACTGAGCAAGATTAGAACCTAGGGGAAAGCCCAGGAGCAGAAATCACTCAGGATAGCGAGCTGCCAGTTAAAGAGTTAGATTTACGCTTATAAGAGAGCATTAGAGTGCTGTTTCAGAGGTTGGTAGAGTTTAGCCCCAGGCAAAGAAGATGGCAGCCCATTTTGCAACAATTTTTGACAGGGAGTTTCAAGGTCAGATTGGTATTGTGAAGAATGGAGTTTAATGAGGCTTGATGAACAACTGGATCATTAACATTTGGAAGATTTCTGAGAAATCTATGGGAAGCTGTTTGGTGAATACTTTAGGCTGTTTGAAGAAAAATTGGATCGACCAGGCTTATACTCACTTGAATTTAGAAGAATGAGAGGAGATTGCATGGAAATATAAAAAAATCCTGATTGGACTGGACAGGCTGGATACAGGAAGAATGTTCCCGATATTGGGGAAGTCCAGAACTAGGGGTCACAGTCTAAGAATAAGACCTAAGTCTTTCAAGACTGAGATAAGGAAGAATTTCTTCACTCAATGAGTTGTGAACCCATGCAATTCTCTCCCACAGGAAGCTGTTGGGGTTAGTTCATTAGATATACTCAAGAGGGAGCTGGACGTGGCACTTGAGGCTGAAGTAATCAAGAGAAATGGGGAAAGGGACACTGAGATTGCATGATCAACCATGATCATGTTGAATGGTGGTGTAGGCTCAAAGGGCTGAGTGGCCTACTCCTGTCCTTTTTTCTATGTTTCTACATACCACATGCTAATTCCAAGTGTTAGAAAGAAGTTGTCCTTTTTTTTATTATGTTACAGCTCCCCAGTGAAGTGTATTGTCTTCTGTTTTATGCAGGAATATGTGGGTTTTATTCTCATAACAAGTCTTCTAGACCTCATTCTTTTCCTACTTTAAAAATAAAAATTACATGTACTGGATGTCCTCGTACAGTAGTCACTGAAAGTAAGCAATGCTAATGCAACAGGCAGTGAAGAAGGCAAATGATATGTTGGCCTTCATCCTGAGAATTTTCAGTACCGGAACAGGGAAATCTTGCTGCAATTTAGAGGACTTTGGTAAGATCACGTCTGATCTATCGCGTTTTGCTTTGTCTCCGTATCTGAAGAAGGATGTTCTGGGTGTAGAGTGAGTGTAACAAAGGTTTTCCTGGGATGGCAGGACTGATGTATGAAGGGAGACTACATCAGTTCAGACAATATTAACTGGAGTTCTGCAAAAAGAATGGGGATTTCACAGATACTTAGAAATGTCCAATCTGACTAGACATGGTGAACAAGACAGGATGTTCCCAATGAATGGGAAGTCCAAAGCCAGGGATCACAGTCTAAACATATGGGGGAGGAGAAAATTTTTCACTGAGAGTGGTGAACCTATGGAATTCTCTGCCAAAGACAGTGGTTGAAACCAAAATATTCAATATTTTCAAGAAGGAATTATGTATATTTCTTACAGCTAAGAGGATCAAAGGTTATAGGAAGAAAGCGACAACAGGGTACAGAGTTGGCTGATCAGTCATGATCATATTGAATGGTGGATCAGGCCTGAAAGGCTGAATGGCCTACTGGTGTACCTATTTTCTATGTTTACCCACTCCTTATGGACCTTTACCACCCTATGCTAATTCAGTGCCAATATATGGCCTAATGAACTGTCTCTTTTTCCATTGCAATGTATGGGATTCAACATGGGCTGTCCTCAGGACTCAAGCAGACATGAGACAATATAAAGTTTGCTTAAATAAGTTTCATGCTGAAATAGATAGATTACTGTTAGGCAGGGAATCTCATGTTATAAGGGTAGATGGAAATGTGGAGTTCAAAACACAAACAGATCAGTCAATATTATATTGGATGGCAGAGCAGGCTTGAGGTGCCAAGTGGTATTTTTCTGCTCCTATTCTTCATATTGAGATGTTGGTATGTATATTAGCTCATGTAATGTAGACATCCATATCATGAAAAATTGTGCATGCATTGAAAGTTACTATATTTACCTTCCTTCACTCGCATAGTGTCCTATTTATGTATAGTTTCAGTTCAAATACTTTACAAACACTTGCAGCGATCAATCAAATTTGCAGTGCTACATATTTTACTGTGATAATGGATGGTTGTGAAATCAATCATGCAACAATAATTTAGGAATGAAAACCATCTGGACCATATCAAAAGATGGAGTGAGGTAGTACATATTCATGTTTAAAGCACTCCAGGGATTTTTAAAAGTATTTATAGGGAAGGACTTAAAATGTCTTGGTAGCTTGATAGTTCTCTTTGACAGTTCCTTATGACAGCTCCCCTTGACAGTTTTGACAAGTTATTCTTAACTTGACAATTAATTTTGATAGATCAGTTGTCAATTTGAGTGAACTTCCAAACAGCATGAATTTGATGAGTTAATTGGTTTGTGTATTTAATTTGCATATTACTTTTAAACATTCCCGAGGACAACTTACCCAACTCATACCCCCTCTTCTCCCAAAGAGCATCTCACTTCTCTCAAAGGGGTATCCTTCCTGTAACTGTGTCTTTGAACAAAAGGTGATACACAACCTCTCCAGAGGAATATCCTGTTTACCCAAAGGAATGTACAAAGTTCAGAGCCGCTCTTGCCCATTCTATTCTGTATACATCAAGTTTCACAGTCCGATGCTATCAAAATAAAATAGACACCTGACTGTTGACTTAAATGCTGATGAATTAAATGGTCAGCTCCCTTAGTGAACCACACTTGTGTTGATCCTAATTCACCCCATTTCTTTCATTCCTGCAGAAAATGGAAGAGGGTGTAAGTTTATGGATGACACCAAAATTGATGGTATAGTAGACAATGAAGAAGGTTATCTAAGATTACAGAGGACCTTGCTCAAATGGGCCAATGAGCTCAAGATTGGCAGATGGAGTTTAATTTGGATAAATATGAGGTGGTGCATTTTGGCAAAACAAACAAGGGCAGAATGTTTACAGTCAATGGTAGGGTGCTGGGGAGTGTTGTTGAACAGAGAGACATAGGGTTTCAGGTACATAGGTCTTTGAAAGTTGCATCATAGGTAGACAGGGTATTGGATAGACTTGTCTTCATTGCTCAGACCATTGAGTATTGGAGTTGGAATGTCATGTTACAGTTGTGCAAGACAATGCCACTTTTGGAGTACCGTGTACAGTTCTGCATGCTCCGTTATAGGAGGGATATTAGTAAATTGGAGAGGGTGCAGAAAAAAAATCACAAGGACGTGATCAGAACTGGACGGTTTAAGTTATACAGAGAGGCTGGATAGGCTGGGACTTTTTTCACTGGAGTGTAGGAGGTTGAGGAGTGACCTTATCGAGGTTTATAAAATCATGAGGGCCATAGTTAAGGTGAATAGCCAAGGTATTTTCCCGAGGGTAAGGGTGTTCAAAACTAGAAGGCATAGTTTTAAGGTGAAAGGAAAAAGCTTTAAAAAGGACCCAATGGGCAATGTTTTCACACAGAGGATGGTTCGTATGTCGAATAAATTGCCAGAGGAAAGGGTAGATGCAGATACAACATATAAAAGGCATTTGCGCAGTTATATCAGGAGGAAAAGTTTAGAGGGATATGAGCCAAACATAGGTAAATGGGACTAGTTTAGTTTGGGAAACTTGGTTGACATGGACAAGTTGGACCGAGAAGGGTCTGTTTACATGCTGTATGATTCTATGACTCTGTGACTCTAAGTACATGACAATGTCGGACCCCTGAGTAGGGCACACAACATTACTGCGAGAGCAATGAATAACATGGGATGAATGCATGACTGAAAAAAAAGTTCTTAAAAAGCAATGTGGAACTTTGTACAGAAACTCCTGCGGAGAAGCATTTCTTTTCACACATGAGTTCCTGTCAGTACATAAGGGACATTGACTCGCCTAATTCTTAGCTTTGTCAGCTACAATGAATTACGCCAAGCCTTGTGGTGACTATTTAATCATTTTAACATTTGATTAGAAATTCTATGATATGAACGAGAAGGCAGGATATTGATATTTGTCAAGAGTGGGGTGCTGAAAAGCTCAGCAGGTCAGGCAGCATCTGAGGACTATCAGATATCTCTCCATCTCCTTAGCTCACAAGCTTCATTCCTGATGAAGGGCTCTTGCCCAAAACATCGATTCTTCTGCTTCTCGGATGCTGCCTGACCTGTTGTGCTTTTCCAGCACTACATTGTCACCTCAGATCTCCAGTGTCTGCAGTCCTCACTTTCTCCTAGGATATTGATAGTTGTCCAAGACAAATGATGTGTGACTTGCAGGTGAACATGACAGATCATGGTTTTCCTATAATTTGTTAATTTTGTCCTGCACAGCTATAGACGTGATAGAGAGGAATGTGCCAACAAAGTAACTTTGGTACAGTGTATTGTCCAGAATGCATGTACTGCCACCATATACAGATGATGCAGACTTGGTCCAGTGACAAGGGAATCACATACGCAACCCTGGATTGTGTAGAGTTTCAATAACAAACAGAAAGATTCCATTTACATGGATCCTTTAATATAGACAAACATTCAGTGGCATTTTGCAAAAACCTTATGTAAGCAAAATTAAATGCCATCCTTATCCAAGCAAGCTCATCATTTTAATCATATTCCAATTTTATCACAGAAAGCCCACACTTGGAGCCTAGGGGACAAAGATCAAAGGTGATATAGGACCAAGTGATAAAACATGTAATGCCGTGCAAGATCAACAGGGTATCACCCAAATAGAGTCATAGAGATGTACAACACGGAAACAGACCCTTTGGTCCAACGCATCCATGCTGACCAGATATCCCAACCCAGTCTAGTCCCACCTGCCAGCACCTGGCCCATATCCCTCCAAACCCTTTCTATTCATATACCTATCCAGATGTCTTTTAAATGTTGCAGTTGTCCTAGCCTCCAGCACATTCTCTGGCAGATCATTCCATACACATACCACCATCTGCATGAAAAAGTTATCCCTTAGGTCTGTTTTATATCTTTCCCCTCTCACCCTAAACCTGTTCCCTCTAGTTCTGGACTCCCCACACCTGGGAAAAGACTTGCTATATATCCTATCCATGCCCCTCATGATTGGCCAGTTTCGGATTTACCAATTTGTACATCAATTAGCAGTATTCCATGCACTGTGACAAGAAATTCATAACATGCTTCTGATAAGAAACAAAGTTAAACTCTAAGTTTGTTTTTGCAAAGTTAAGATAAACAACCAAAGTCTCAAAGCTGCAAGGTTTTAGAAGAGATTTATCGGGAATCAGTAGCACTCATATTTCAAGTTTGAGCCACTCAATAGAAATTTTACTATGAAATAAATGTGATAGTTCCAATATACTATTCATACTCCAGTAATCTTATCTCACCCATTGATAGCAGAGATCGCTTACTTAATTGGAGGTAGTGACATAAACTGTTCAGAAAAGAAAGCAACTAAGAAAGAAATAACTGTGCACAGTAACATTGGGAAAAAAAATCAACTCCTAATTAATCTTACAATAGCACAACAGCAACAATATCATGGCAAGCTTGTTAAAGAAAAAAAACATTTTCTTAAAGGTTCAATGATAGAATTAGGACCTTATGAGCCCATTTTAATAGGGCCAATTTTAAGGAACAATTATTATTTCTTCAGAATTCTTCTGAGATGAACAAAGGCATGGGTGAGCATTTTAGCAGCAGATAATTTGGTGCAGAGGTGGAGAAAGTCAACATGACAAAGGTGAAATTAAGAGAAAGTATGGATTCTCGTCTTATCCCAGGATCAAATGGAATAAGTTGGACTAATCTGATACAGTGCCTGGGATCAAAGGCAAAAATAATTTGTGACAAGTGCTGAAAACAATATTTCCCTGAAGGAAGTTAAGGAGAACTTGTAAAAAAAAAGTCAATGAAAGATGAATATCCAGCACATTAAGAAAAGGCTGCCAGCAGAAAAACATTGCATGATCACACAAACTCAAGATCTGCAGTGCGGTAGTTTGGACCTCATTATTACATACAGAAGAGATGCAGAACTTTGTTTTGGCAAAGGGGAGAATGATAGTTCTATTTGATCAGTGATGCCTCAGAAATTATTTTCAAATCAGTTGCAACAGAGTCTCAGACGCATTGTAGCCAGTCTTCCAGATAATTAAGTAAAATAGGTTAACTTAAGCATAATGTAAGAAGAAAATTTATTTTGGCCTATTAATCATATTATTTCCCAGGCCATTTACATTCCACTCTAAGCAGCTCTCATGGATGTAATCTTGTTACTAAGCAAATGTTCTGCAAGTTTTCAGCTCCCAAACAATGTATGGAGTAATAGTTCCATACATTTTATATTATTTACACAGGACCTAGTTTTTTCCCTCTTTTTTACAATAATCTGATCTGCACCCCACATCTATGTCCAACCCATCCTCCAGAAGTTATCAGACTCCTCCAGGAATATAGTTACACAAGCATTTATTGATACCCAGTACCTCACCAAATGATCATCCAAATGTAGACCTTGAAGAAAGCCGACAAGCCATTTGACAGACTTGAGGATATAGGTATGCAATCAAAGGGGTGCTGTTTCCAGGTTAGTGATTCAGAAAGCAGTCAAATCCCTCATGGGGAATTCAAACACAATAAATCAGAAGTGAAAACATATCAGAGAAGCTTATAGTGATAGATGATTACCATCAATAATGCTCATTGCAAAATAATTAGATTAATTTTCAAATCAAACTGATTCATCAATATGTTTTTGGAATGGAAATCTAAAGTCCTTAGTGGGTCTAGTTTATATATTATTTCAACTCACTGCAAGTAACTGAATCTTAAATGTCTTATTAAAATAATGAATGCAATTAAAATTGACCTAGGCACCAGAAAGAACAAAAAGATATGGTCCTATCAACGCTGCAAAATCCTCCTTTCTATTATTAGGGTGGTGGTGGGGCATGTGGTGGACAAAAGCTGGGAAAGCTGCCTCAATGATTATCCAGTAACAGCCTGGCAGAATCATACTTACAACTCATACCTTCCAGCCAACCTCTCACACACCATCACCCATCTCCAGAATTTGCCCTCTCTCCGGCAGGACAGATCTCAAGACATGGTGGTACAGTGGTATATAGATAGGAGAGAGTTCCTCTGTGAATTCTTAACATTGACTCAGATATCATTAGGTCTAATGACATCAGGTCAAAATGGGTAAGGAAACCTCCTGCTGATTATAATTAGAATCTCCCCCAAACCACCATCCCCAAACTTCAGCCTCAGCTGATAACTCACAACTTTTCATGGTGAATACCATTTAGAACAAGTACTGACGATGAAAAGGGCACAGAATATATTCTAAATGAAGAACTTCAATATCCATCACCAAGAGTGGATCAATGCCACCAATACTGACCAAGCTGGTTGAGACCTAAGGGACATAACTATGGGCCTAGATCTCTGACAGGTCATGAGAGAGATAACAAGAAGGAAATAACTACTTAACCTCATGCACGCCAGTCTGTATATCACTGATGTATCTATCCATAACAGTATTGCTAGGAGTGCCATTGCACAGTCTTTTTGGAGATGAAGTCCTGTCGCCACATTGAGATACCATCTGTCATGTTGTGTTGCACTGCCAAAATATTAAATGAGAGAGATTTTAAACAGAACTAGCAACTCAAAACTGGGCATCCTTGAGGTTCTATGGGCTATTTACAGCAGTAAATTGTACTCCAGAACAATCATGGCTTGATATACCTTATAGTCAACTATTACCATCAAGTGAGGGATCAACCTGGTTCAAGGGTGAGTGCACTAGTACATGCCAGAAGCAGCATCAAACATCCTTAAAAATGAGGTGTCTACCTGGTAAAGTAACAAAACACTTGTGTGCCAAACAGCGAGTGGTTGAGAGTATGAAGGCATTTCACAATCAACAGACCAGATTAAAGTTCTGCATTTCTGCCACATCCTGGCATAAATGTAGTGAACAAATTGATAAAAGTGTGGGCACCACAATATACTCATTCTCAACAATTCAAGAGTTCAGCAGAATAGTACAAAACAAAAAGCTGAAACACTTACATCAATGTTCAGTCAGAAGAATTGACTGGATAATCCATCTTGGCCTCCTCCAGAAGTGCCCCACATTGCAAGTCTTCAACTTGATGTCATTCTAGATGGTATCAAGAAATTGCTGAAAACACCAGATACTGAAACTATTCCAACAAAAGTATTGAAAAGTTGTACTCCGGAACGAAAAATGCCCTTAGACAGCTATAACACTGGAAATTATCTATCAAATTGAAAATAATACCCAGGTTTGTACCATTCACAAAAAGCGGCACAAATTCAACCTAGCCAGTTACTAGTCTATTAGTTCCCCCTTGATCATCAACAAAGTAATTTATCATTGACCATTATAGCAAGGTCAAGAAATAACCTGCTCACTGAGACTCAGATTGAGATCCTCCAGGACCATGTAGCTCCCAACCACCTAATTGCTTTGGTCTAAATATGGGGAAAGAAGAACTAAATTCCAGAAGTGAGGTGAAAGTGTCAGCCCTTAACATCAAGGCAGCGTTTCTCAAAGTTTGGCAAGCCATTGTAAACTAGCAAATATGGGAATCTGGGTAAACATCTCTGCTGGTTGAAATGGTGCCTCACACAAAGAAAGATGGTTATTGCTGTTGGAGGTCAATCATCTCAGCATCACTTCAGGAGTCCCTCAGGTCCATCTTCTAAGTCCAACCATCTTCAGCTGTTTCCTCAATGACCTGCTGTCTATGATCAGGTCAGAAGTGGGATGTTCACTGATAATGTTCAGTGTCAATCATGACAGTGTTGAAGCACTGTAAGACCAATTGCAGCAAGACTTGCCAAAATTTTTTTCAATGGTAGCAATACTTGAGTGACAGGTGACAAGTCACATGAATGCAAGTACCAAATAATGAACATTTTCATAAGTCAAATCATTGACCTTAGCTACTCAATAGCATTATCATTACTTGATGAGTACACTTCCAATAATACCCAAGAAGCATGATAACATATTGAAAATTATAATTATTTTTGAATGGATCTCCATTCACCAGCTTTAACAGTAACCACTCTCTTCATAGATAACACATAGTGACAGGAATGTGTACCACCTTCAAGATGCATTGCAAGAACTGTGCAAAGCTCCTACAACAGCATCTTCCAAATCTGTGGTTTGTATTACCTGAGGATAAGGGCAGCAAATGCATGGGAACACTCATCATCTCTAAATTTTCTCTGAACTACACACTCTCCTGACTAGGAACTATATCATCAGTCCTTCACGGTTGCAGGTTCAAAACCCTGGAACTGCCCCCCTAACAGCACTCTACATGCTAAGGACTACAGCAGTTCAAAACATAGCTTAACACCACCTTCTGCAAGGCAAGCAGGTACAGACAATAAATGTTGGCCTAGCCTATCACATTCACATCCTATGAACAAAGAAAGAGAATGTAGCAAGACAGTTATATTAAAAGTACCATGAAAATGTATAATCCATAATAATTCAAAGGCAGAGTTTATATCACCATCTCAAGGTAAATTATAGTTGGCTAATAGCAAAATACTGTAGACGTTAGAAAACGTCAATAAAGTTCTGAAGAAGGTTCACCCTGGACTTAAAATGTTATCTCTGGCTTTCACTCCTTGGAGGCTGCCAGACTTACTCAGTTTCTCTAACATTTTCTGTTTGCTTATCTTGCTAGTGGCCGCATCCTGTTCATGAATTATGAAAAAGCTGCAAGATTAATTGTGTCCCGATCAAACATATCACTTAACAATCTTGACAAAGTACATTTATTTCATTCCCCAATCTGGAAATTCCTGTGTGTAAATTGGTTGCCGTCTGTACAGAATGGTTTAAAATGATATTTTTCCTATTTACAACAGTGGTTATACTTCAAATCTATTTAATTAACTATCAACTGTTTTTGGATTTATTTAAGGAGTGTGAAATAATTGCAAATTCTTTGTTTATTTCTCGTAGATTATCTAATTGTTTTTACTGAACAGTTTGTGGACAAACCATTCCAATTTCGTGTGATTGATGTATGTGTCAGTTTCTTTGCCTCCCCTGTTTTCTTTTACTTTGTTTTCAAATTATTAATATTTCCATTCACCTTTCAGTCAGATGCTGACTGACCTTCTTCATACTTTTCCTCCTTTACTTCAGATTTCCTGCATTTGCAGATTTTTTTTCTTTAATCTATTTATATTGTCTGTTATTTTGCTGATCTGTGAAGTCAATTAAATAAATTATATCAGACAAGAGCAAGATTCATTGAATTGGATAGAAGTTGAATTATATTGAGATCCAATCTTTCCTGCACTATTCGTGTCAGCTAAAATTTAAGAGTGGGTCCAAGCAACTGGAAAGAATCGCTTCTGGTACTTTGAGAAATCTAATTGGTGTTTTTCTTTTATGTACTTGTACTCTTCAGGATTAAAACAGATTAAAATTATCCCTAGGCATCTGTCTAATTGGATTTTGTGGAGCAGCAAGTGCTCTGGCCAAAGCTTAAGGCTTTGCAATAGCAAACAAAGTCAAATAAGTTCAAAACTGCAATGCTCTGAATCATTTTAATGGTTAGTAATCGAGGAATGACAGATCTATCCTACTCTTAAAAGCTCTGACGAGTGTAGATATAATCACAATAGACTAATGGTTTATAGCCCAAGATGATAGTCCTGCTACAGGCAATTTAAAATAAAGTCTTCTCTCTTGAAACCAGACTCTCAAACTAAGTTAGGCAGTTTTGAATGTGTTGTCTTTTCCCCCAAAGAAGTCTGTAAGGTCCTGGTAATGACAGGCTTATCCATTTAACATCAGTGTTGGTTAAGATTTCAGAAACAATACATGACCATGTAGTTATGGCAATGAGACCCTTCCATTTGTACAATTATTACAGGTTGAAAGTTAAATAATTGCCAAATCACCAGAAGAACTCCACTTTTCCTTTTTAAGTAGTGGCTTGGAATATATTTATGACACCTGAACAGAAAATCTGAGTTAACAATTTATTCAAAAAATGGCACCTCCAAACGTACAGCATTTTCTTAGTACTGCAATGAAGTGATAACCTATTACAGCTATGCCAGATAAACATCTTGGATTTCTGAAAATTTTAGATGCAAAAATATTTTGATTCTGCTGGATCTCTTGCTCACAGACCAAATAAAATGTTGTCAGATTCAGTGGGGTCGTGAGAAAACCTGGCCAGACTCCATGTCAGATAAATAAACAAGTTTTGGCAGGCACGGTGCAAGCAGAGATGGTGCTGAGGGGAAACAGACATTTTTTTTTAATATTGACTGAAGGGATATGAGCATGCTGGCTGGGCCAACATTTATTGCCTGTCCTTTGATGACCTTGAGAAGCTGTGGCAGTGAACTGCCTCTTGAACCTCTGCAGTCTATTTGGTGTAATGTGACCATAATGTCATGAGAGAATGATGTCTAGGATTTTAGACCCAGCTACAATGAATAAATGGTGATATAGGTTCCACTCAAGATGATGAGTGGTTTGGAGGAGACCTTGCAAGTGGTGGTGTTCCCATGTGTCTACTGCTTGTATTGTCCTAGATAATAGTAATTGTGCATTTGGTAGATGCCATACAAGGAACCTTGTTGAATTTCTACAGTTCATGTTGCAGATGGTACATATTGCTGCTGAGCATTGGTGGTGGAGGCAATGAATGTTAGTGGATGTGGTGTCAATCAAATGAGCTGTTTAGTCATGGATGGTGTCAAGCTTCTTGAAAGTATTTGGAGCTGCAGTCATCCATGGAAGTGGGGAGCAATCCATCACACTCCTGACTTGTGTCTTGCAAATGGCATACAGGCTCCGATGAGTTATGAAGTGAGAAATTTACTGCAGAATTCCTAGACTCTGGCTTACTCTTACAGTCACCGTATTTATATGGATAGTCCAGTTCAGTTTCTGGTCAGTGATAACTGATCCCCACCACCCTTGCCCCCACCCCCATACCCCACCCCAGGATATTGATAGTGTGAAATACAGTGATGGTAACTCCATTGAATGTCAAGTGGCAATGGCAAGATCCTCTCTTGTTGAAGATTGCTGAGTATTTTTGATGTGTGTATGTTAACTGTTACTTGATAGCCCAAGCTGGAATAGTATCCAGATCTTGTTCCTTTTGGAAATAATTAGCTTCAGTATCTGAGATGTGTTAAATGGTCCTGAACCTAAGGTTTATCATAGCAGTCAGAAGTAAACAGCTCTACTTCTGAACTTACAATGGAGGGAAGGTCATTGATGAAGATGGTTTAGCCTCGGACATTATCATGAGAAACTCCTGCAGAGATGTCCTGTTGCTGAGATGCTCCAACAACCATAATCATCATCTTCCTTTGTGCCAGTTATGACTCCAACCAGCGAAGAATATGTTATCAGCATTAATGACATAATCATGAGTTGAGAAGTGTTCAGTTCATTATATACAATGTATTATTGTCCATTTTAATATTGTGCCTCTATACCAAAAGAATGATGAAGGGATTTTTCATTTAGTGATAAATCGATACCTGATTGTATCATATCATTTCAGTGACAAATTGTTTAAATACTGCCCTTAAGGAAGGGAAACCATTACAAACAAGAAATGGTATGGTAGGTCATTTAAGATCTGAACTAAAAAAATCAGTTTGAAATAAGCAGAAATCAAGTGCCATCTATCAGCAAAATAAGAGGCAATTTATATTTCAAGGGGGAGGTTGATTAGCTCGGTTGGTTAGACAGCTAATGAGTAGCTCAGAATAATACCAAAATACAAGATTGTCTCCCTGCCCCAGTTGAGGTAGACATCATATTTGCTCCATAGCAAAATTATGGCATGAAGAATTGTCTGGAAACCATCAGATGATCAATGACAGTGAGAAACTTTTTCCCCGGGTACAACAGAGTGTTACAAGGGGACATAAATTTAAGGTGAAGGGTGGAAGGTATAGGGGAGATGTCAGGGGTGGGTTCTTCACCCAGAGAGTGGTGGGGGCATGGAATGCGCTGCCCGTGGGAGTGGTAGAGTCAGATTCATTGGCGACCTTTAAGCGGCATTTGGATAGGTACATGGATGGGTGCTTAATCTAGGATAGAAGTTCGGCACAACATCGTGGGCCGAAGGGCCTGTTCTGTGCTGTATTGTTCTATGTTCTATGTTCTATGTTCTATGTTCTATGTTCTATGATATGAACTGAAGAAGAACAAGATGCCTTAAGAATAAAACCTTTTCTCAATTACACCCCCAATTCCTTTGACCTCATTGTAGTCTCTCAATTACCGTTACTTATGTAATATTGAACATTGTAGCCATTGTCTTCAGCCCTCACCATGACTTACATTTTGTGACTCCATTCCTTTCTCTAACAACTGGGACTTAACCAGATTGCTCAGAGTTAGGATGGCATCTTTGTTGATGAGCTGGAATTCCAATTAATATTCATCCCATCATGGAGAAACCTATTTTCACATCTATTGCATTGCTTGTCTCTGTCCCATCTCAAACACAAACAGAAAGTGCAGGAGAAACTCTGCAAGTCTAGAAGCATCTGGAAAGAGAGATAGGTAGAGTTAAAATTTTGAGTCTCATGACTTTTCAACAGAAATGAAATGAGCTGTGGAAGGGTGATATATATGATGACGAAAGGGTGGGATTGTGGGTTGGTGAGGAGGATACATAGAATACATAGAGATCAGAGTATATAGAGTACATCCAAAGAGAGAGAGAGAGAAGAGAAAAGGATAGGCAAACAAGGAGATTAGTGATCATAAGCTGAGAGTGAGATAATTGCTAGGAGAATGCTTGTGAGAAGTGTAAGTGATTGAAAATATGCTCAGAGAAGCCCATACACCACAGGATCTAGGGTTTTTGGGGTAGATAATGAACAAAGAGGGTATTCATGTTCTGAAATTGTGAAACTCAATGTTGAGTCCTAGAGGCTAGAAAGTACCAAGGCAGGAGATGAGACATGCTTCCCAACTTGCACGAGACTCGCTGGAGCACTACAGACAGCAATGTTGGCAAGAGAGGTCAGTCGTATGGTGAAGTGGCTGGCAACTGGAAACTCAGGGTCATTTTCCAAACAGAGCATAGGTGTTCCACAAAACAATTACCCAGACCATGTTATGACTCCCCATTGCAAACGAGACTGCATTGTGAACAGTCAGTACAGTTGACTGGATTGAATGAAATGCAGTTAATTGCTACTTCACCAAGAAGTAATGTTTGAGAACTTGGATAGTGAGGAGGGAGAATGTAAACAGCTGGGTGTTGCACCTTCTGCAATTGCATGGGCAAGTGTCATGGGACTGTGAAAGAGGAGTGGACCAGAGTGTCCCAGAGAAAGCCGTTCCTGGGAATGCTGATATGGGCTGGGAGAGTAATATGTTTCTGGTGATGGCATCCTGTTTGAGGTGATGGAAATGGCAGCTTATGATCATTTGGATGTGGAGGTTGATGGGAGGTAAGTGAGGACCAGGAGGTCTCTATCAGTGCTCTGGAAGGGAGTGGAAGAGAAGAGGTGAGGTGAGGGCAAAAGTGTGGAAAGTGGGTCAACATGATTGAGGGAGCCATCGATCAAGATAACAGTGAATCCACATTTGAGGAAAAGGTTGGACATTTGTGAGGCTAGATGTAAATGGGAAGGGATTTGTCAAAGTGAGAGAAAATCAAATCAAGTTAGAAATAAATGCATTCCATAGGGCAACCTGAAACAATGGGTCTTTTTTTTAGATTACTTACAGTGTGGAAACAGGCCCTTTGGCCCAACAAGTCCACATGTCTGTTTATGGATTTTGGACTGAAAACTGAAGCAAGCTGAATGGGGTTGGGGGAATATGAACTAGGAGGCTGTGGGGACATCAGCAGATGAAATTATATTCGTGACAGACATGAAAACAATTGCTTTATGTTTAATAGATGGATTATGATCTGGGGGAGATAGAATAAGGTGTCCAAGAGCTGGCACTCAGCCTCTGTACTGTAGAGGTCAGTAGGCCAGCCACCCTTCTCAGTAGGATTGATAATGAGATCAGGTTTGCATTTGAGAGTGAAAGAGCAGTAGATTTAAAGTGAAGTAGGTTAGAATGGGTATGGGGAACTGGGAAATTAAGGTGACCAATGTCACGTTGACAATTCTCAATAAACAGGTCATGTGCATGTAAGAGACCAGAGAGAGGATCCAGATGGAGGGAGAGTGCTGGAGGCGGCTGAAGGTTTCTGTGGGATAGGGAGAGGACTCTGTCCAAACAAATGAGCATGGAGGTGAAGGCGATGGGAGAAGGCTTTGACATCATGTTATGCTCAAAATTCTTTAAGGTGGTCGTGCAAAGGGATAAAAGTGATCAGCTATGATCATAATGAATGGTAGTGCTGTCTCAAAGAGCTAAATAGCCTACTCCTGCACCTATTGTCTATTGTCTAAAACTAAGTCCTTCATTGAACATAGACCACACAGTATCCCTGTTCATCTGCTGTATTTGTTACTTCTATATTTGCCAATTTGAATGTCTTACATGTTCTACTGCCTGTGGACTTGAATTGACCCACAATTCTACTACAAATGTCCTAAGTCACACCAAGTTCTATTTACCAAACACCCCTATGTTCACTGACCTTGCAATTTAAGAAAACCTAGATTTTCAAATAGTTTTTCTCATCTTCTCATTCCTCCATTATATTTCGCACCCATTGTCTCCTCATCTCGCCTTTGCACTGCCAACCAGCTTTACAGCTCTCTGAGATATCCACACTCCAACTCTGACCTCTTGAGCATCTTAGGCTGGATTGGTGACAACATATTCCTGGAGACAAAGTATTATGAATGATAGGGGAGGATAGAAAAGAAGAGAGATTAAGGGAATGAAGGTTGCTGAGCTGGAGCGAATGTTATGGAACAGTCAAAGACAGGATCTAGTTGATTGCAGGTAAGAGACAACAGTTGTACGATTATACAACTTGGTGTATTCTATAAACCATCAACCACTGGATGGTAGAAAGTCCACAAGATATAGGAGCAGAAATAGGCCATTCAATACATCAACTCTACTCTGCCATTCAATGAGATACTGGATGATCTGATTATACTCAACTCCACTTTCCTGTTTTTTCCCCTAAGTTTTTATTCCTTTACTGATTAAAATTCTGTCTACCTCAGCATTTAGTACCCTTAATGACTCTACAGTCCTCTGCAGCAAAGAATTTCATGGATTCACTACCCTCTGTCAGAAAAAAGAAGCCTCTATATTTCTCTCAAATAGTTGACCCCTTAATCTGAGAGTATGCTCTGGATTCTCACACATTCAGAAACAACCTTACCATATCTACCCAGTCAAGCCTCCTAAGTCTCAATACGTTGCCTTTCATCCTTCTGAACTCCAATGAAGTGAGGTCGAACCTCCTCAATCTTTCCTCATCAGACATTCCTTCTGCACTTGGAATCAGCCTAGTGAACCTTCTCAAGACTGTCTCTAATACCAATATCTATTTCCTTAGAAAAGATGACTACAACTGTTCACAGTATTTCAGCTATCAGGGGAAGAAAATTTGAGGGAAGTTGAAGAGAGCTTTAAAAACCAGTAAACAATAGTTATTTTATACAATATATACTGGGATGGTAACAGTTCAAAGGACAGAGAGTGAGAAGTTTGTTTTAATTGCATTCAGGAGAAATCTTTTGTAAATGTAGCCAGCCCAGTGAGGAAGGAGACCTTGCTTTATCTTGTTCTCAGGAATCAGATGTGCCAAGTAGACTGAGGTGAATCTCATTAGTTGCATAAATTCCATTAGAGAGCAACTAGACAAAATGCTTATCCTTGTGCTGTGACTCTGATATAATTCTGTGTAAAATATTATTGTAAACACTGAAGTGTGTGTTTGCCTCTACAAAATGAAGCATTGACAGTCTGGAGGTATCTTAATCTTGGTGAAGCCAATCCCACAAACCAGCTGCTCTGTAAACTTTAATGACCCCAAATTGTTTTCATCAAATTGGCTTCGATGTGAAACCAGCTGTCTTAGAATTAATATTTAAAAGAGCTTTGCAAAGCAGTGATTTATCTCTTCAAACTTAATTTACTGTCTAAATAGCCATTGGGTATAACTAAGTCAATGAATGAAAATTAGTCTTGACGTACCCTATATTACAGTTTCTGAATAGAAAGAACCTTCCTGAGTAGGACTTTAGTGTACAGGTTAGGCTGACATTCCAGAATAGTACTGAAGGACTGCTTACACTGTCAGAGAAACAATATTTCCAATGGAGTAAAAGCTATGCATTGTTTAGGTAGAGCTTCATAATCCCACAACTTTATTTGAAATAAAGTTTGCTGTCTGACATCAATAACAATGCCAGAAGAAACAAATTAATTGTGAACTAACTCAGTGCAATTTCCACACGTACAAAATAGCCATAACTCTTGCCTACATTATATCAAGGTAATACTTTCTGCTTAAAAATGCTTAAACTTGTTTCTGGTAGGTGTGAGAAAGATCACATATATATATATAAATAATTCTCATTACAGTAGTAAGAGCATTTGTATATGATATCAAATGATATTCAGCAGAATTAATATATCATATTTTCCTAAGCTTGGGTAGACTAACCTGCAGAGAAACAAATGCAATCATGAGATTTCTCCTACTGGTAATGAATTAAATACATTCAAGTCCTGACTCTATCTATAAAATGGAAAGAAAACTCAAAATCTTTACAGTCCTTTCATCATAAATGCCATCCTCGATGATTCATTATACACTCATCACAGTTATTATGAACCGGAGACCTCAGAAATTAGTCGTTCAATGTCAATGATGGCTTCATGGATTTGTACGCACCACATCCATAAACTGTGTGAATGGATGTTTATTCTTCATGTGTCTGCCAATCTAGCTGAGAAGTGTTGACTCTTTACTGTCATCTTTTTGATAGGTTGGACACTTCCATTTGCACACATCGATCACAGTGAACCAACATGTTCACTTTATTTGTTTGACTATATGAGGACTGCTTCTTGCTGAGCATAAACCTCTATCATTTGTTCTGACAATTTTTTTTGGAAGGAAACAATATAAAATGATTTGCTTGATCATACATATTCTCAGCATCTGACATGAGGATTGTGTCAGGAATCACTGTTCGCAAGTTGTATTGCAGACTGAATTACATCAGTTGAGGAGTTATTGTTGCATACAGTGGAGTTTACTGCTCATTTGCTAACTCATCATTTGCTTTCCCTGTAAACCTTGTTCATTCTTGCAGTGTGAATTTTCTTGTGTTGATAGAGTGGAAAATATTTCTGCCAACCCTATATAGTCACAAGTTTAACCTTAATGACAGTAAGAAACAAATCTCTCATAATCATCTCAACAGAGATTGAATTCTGTTTTGGTGCCACCATATGTATGAGAAGATCTATGAACTCTTCTACCACTTGTTTCTTGAACAGTTGTTCAGTAACTAAAGTTTCTATGTATCATTTGACCAGACTGGTTATTCTTTACCTAGTTGTACCTTGATTAATGGCTTCTTGACTTCACCTAATTTGATTCCTTCTGCCAATTGAAAAGAAAATCCAGGTAAAAACAGATATTTTATGCTCAAGAACATAAATGTTTGACTGTGAATTACAAATTTGTTATCTGCTATCGACCACACCTTCATTGAGAGTCTGGTTTAGCATACTTTTAATATTAATTGCAATAACTCTTAGACCACTTGGTTGCACTGCTGCCTGTTGTAAATAATCTTTCTTCAAACATGTTACTCCATCTGAAAATATAGCAACAGTCATCCTTGCATCAAGCTTAACATTAGTAAAATGTTCACCGATTTAAATATCATCTTGTCAAATATCTCTGTCTGGATTACTTATTTCCCGTCAGAGTACATTTGGTTTTTCTTATACTATAGGTTGCACTTCATGAGTGATTTTTGTTTTGTTTACTGTTCTGCAATGTCCTAATTCAGCTCAATTTCAGAAAGTGATCTATTGTTTTTACAACCTACTCCAGATGTACAACAGTGTCTCATTGGACCTCTTTTTCACATTCACACCTTCATCTATAGTCATTTTGCATTTCAATTTCTCTTTCATGACAATTGTTAATCTCTACATCTTTTGCACTGGACTTTGACACAATCTCTTCCCATTGTTCCTGCTCAATTTCTTTTAAATATATAAAAACCACCATTATCATCTCTTGGACAAAACATTAACCTTGTTCCTCTCTCCACAGGTTCTGCCAGACCTGTTGTGTTTTCCATATTTGTTTCAGAGTTCTCCAGCTGCATCCACCAAGCAGTACTCCCCATTTCTACAGGAATGGTCTGGTCTAGTTAGAATGGCAGAGCAGGTACAATGAGCCAAATGGCCACCTTCTGTTCTTACATTCCGATTTGGTCTGATCTCATTTCCCCATTTACTAATCTGTACACTATTTTAGTTATTTCATTTTATAATGTGACAACAAAAAGAAGGCACTAGGAAATAATGAGACATTGTTTCTTGCAGCAGAATTTAAACAATGTAGTGAACACATTCAACCTTAAAACATCATTAGAATGAACAGCTTAAATCATTTCATTATTCCTAGCTTAATCAAGATCCAAAAGTCATCTCCAGTAATGATAAAAATACACATTTCTTGTTTATATTTTCTAATAAGTGGACAAGTTAGCTTGATGGACAGCACTCATCATAAGTATCTCAGTTAAAAGCCCCTGTCTCTTGCTACTCACATGCTACTTGTAGGGAATTAGGGGAATTGATCAGTTAATTTGCCTGAGATTGTGGCTTTTTCTAAATGCAGCCTCGTTGGAATGTCATCGAGCATTTGATCCTGATAAACTCTCAGCCATCCCACCCCAGTGTGCCCCTTCTGTCTAGCTGGCAGCCTGTCCACTGAATTCCGAAGAGATATCTACTGGGCTGACATAGTAACTGTTTCTCTCTTCACAGATGCTTCCAATCCTTCTGAGGATCTCTACGTTTCTGTTTCTGTTATAGCCTGTACATGTGTCAGGAGAGGCCTGAAAACTATCCCAGATTGAAGTGGTAACTATGAAAAAGTGAAGAAGGCAGCTGACTCATTTCCCACTGGTAATGCATGTAGAACTGACCTGGTGTAGTTCCGCATTATTTTCCTGTCTCCTATCTCCAAACCTATGAGGTAACAGCAAAGGTAAGCCGAACGCACCCACAAAACCAGGGAAATTTCAGTCTTGTGTAACTTGCAAAACACGTTACTTTCTTGATGAACAGTATTTTGGAGGGAAGCATTGAGCTTACCCTTTTGACTGTGACAAATGGATTTCTTTTCATTTTTGACATGAAATATCAACATCATTGAATGTTAGATAAGGCTTGGTGTTGAGAAAATTCTCTGAACTCATGTCACACGAAACAATCTAAGGCCCAACTTCAGAACCATTTAAGACAAATATTCGAACTTTTATTGTTTTCCTCAGAAGACTCTGAGTCTTTGGATTTTCCGTCCTCTCAAAATCCCCTGCTGAAACAGTGCAACAATTTTCCAACTCCCACACTAACCATTTGGCAGCCTCATTAAACATGCTTGTTAATTAGTACTGAATTAGGGGACAGCATTATAATGGTACACTTGAGCCCACATAGAATTGGAATGCATGGCCTTTTGTATATTGTATTACAAGCTAGCTTCTCAAATTCTATCAGAATTATCTAATGCGGTAAAACTGGGACAAACGTCTTCAGCTGTGAATTCTGATAATTAAAGGTTTTATCACCTTGAGAGATTTTATCACTAAAGAAAACCATATAAAATAATTATAAGTATAATATATGGAAATAGGAATACATAAAATGAATGTTACAATGTTTATATAATGGAATATTGAATGCTTCACTGGGATATTAAATTCACTACATAGTTAAATAACAAGGAAAAATGAAAACCCTTCTTTTGAATTAACTTTAGCTTGTATGTGTAATATCAGCATTCATTGTCCATCCTTAACTGTTCTGAGGAGGTGGCAGTGATCTGCACTTTGAACTTCTGAAGTGTAGTACTTTGATAACTTAATGACTTGCTAGACCATTTCAGAGGATAGTTGAAGGTAAACATTTTGGAGACTAGAGTCAATATAGACATATGAAAATAAGAACATGTAAAAAGACTAGGCTACATGGCTTTTCAACCTCACTCTACCATTTAAAAAGGTTACAGTTGATCTGATCTTAAACTTCAACTCTACATTCCTGCATAACCCTTCATTTTTAATTCTCTCACAAGATGAAACATGCTATCCATGTCTAACCAGTTAAGTCCTCTTAGATGTTTCAATGAAATCACCTCTGACTCTTTTAAATTCCAGAGAATACAAACCTAACCTTTTCTCATAAGGAAATCCACTTATTCCAGGCAGTAGTCCCTGAACTCTTCCAAGCCATTAACATCTTTGTGTAAATATGGTGACCGGTCAGTATACACTCCTCCAGGCATGTTCTTGCCATTGTCATATATAATTGAAACATAACCTTTCTATTACTGGATTCAATTTCTCTCACAACAATACAAAACATTCTATTAGCTTTCCTAATTACTTGAAAAACCTGCATACAAACCTTTCATAATTCACTTTTAAGAATTTCTCTGCATCTCAAAGCTCTGCAACTTTTCACTCTTTAGAAAATATTATTTTTTCCCTTTTCTGCCAAAATGGACAATTTCACTCTTTTTTACAGTACAGTCCATCTTTCAGATCTTTGTACAGCCACTTAACCTATCTATATCCCTTTGAATGTTCCGTATGTCCCCTTCACAGTTCACTGTCCTAACTATCTTTGTATCATCAACAAAGGTAGCTGCCATTCCTTTGATCTCATTACCCAAATCATTTTTTTACATTGTAAAGAGTTGAGGGCCCAGCACAGATCCTGTGGGACAACAACCTTGATGCTCTGTCGATATGAAAAAAGCCCATTTATTCCTACTCTTTGTTTCCGGTTAACTTCCATCCATGCCAATATGTAACTCTCAAACTATGACGTGTTAATTTACCATAATAACCCTTGATGCAGCACCTTATTAAATGACCTTTTGGAAATCTAAGTACAATACTTAGCTTCCCCTTTAACCAGAGCTCAAATTACTTCTTCAAAGAACTCCAATAAATTTGGGAAACATGATTTCCCTTTGAAAAAAACATGTTAGCTCAGCTTGATTACTTTGAACTTATTCAAGTGTCCTGTTATAAGACTTTTGATAAAAGCTTCTAATATTTTTCCTCTGTCAGATGTTCAGCTAACTGACCAGCAGTTTCCTGCATTTTGTCTCCAACCCTTTCTGAACAAAAGAATTAACATTTGCTATCTTCCAATCTAAAGTAATATTCCAAGATCAGAAGAAGTCTGGAAGATGAAAACTAATGCATTAACTATCTCAAATGTAAAAGAAGTGCAGATATTGAAAATATGAAACAAAAACAGAAACTGAGCACGTCTGGCAGCATCTGTGGAAAGAAAACAGAGTTAACACTTTGAGCCCCAGAGTTCTGCATTTGCGTCACTGGACTCAAAGTATTAACTATCTCACTAGCTTCTTCTTTTAAGATCAGGGGATGATATCTGTTTTATTCCTGGGGATTGCAGTTGCAACAATTTACTTCATGCAACCTCCCTGGTAATTGTAATTTTGTTGAGTTTCCAGAGTTTTGTTTGTATGCTTTTTGGTAAAGATTGTTGCAAAATAATTTGTCTCAATTTGTCTGCCATTTCTTTATCCTCTATGACTAATTCTTTTGAGTGATTTTGTATAAGATCAAAACTTTTCCTTTTAACTATCTGAAGAACCTTTTCCTCTCTATTTTTGGCTAGATTTCTCTTCTACTCTAATTTTCCCTCCTTATTAAGCTTATCGTAATTTTTAAAATATGCTCTCCTATTTTCTGGCCTGCCACTTAAATTTGTACAATTATATATCTTTATTTTGATTTTGATACTATGTTTGCCTCTTTCAGTTAATCTTGGATGGTGACTCTATATCTTAGACATGTTTTATTTGTTGTATGTTTTCTAGAAAACTCCCCTAAGTTTATTGTTACTGATTCTTCTGATTCATTCAGGATAGTGATGATAACACTGCTAGGTAGACCAGCATTTATTGCTCAGAGGTCAGTTAAGAGTCGACCACATTTGAGTTTGAGTTTGAAGTCTCATATAGGCCAGACTAGGTAAGGATGGCAGATTTCTTCCCTAAAGCACATTAGTGAACCAGATGGGTTTTTCTTCCACCATTCAGCAAAAGTTTCATGGTCGTCATTGGAATCTTAATCCCAGATTTTTTTTAAAAATGAAATCAAATTCCAGTATCTGACATCGCAGGATTTGAATCCTGGTCCCCAGGACTTTACTTGGGTCTCTGGTTTAATCGTGACAATACTACTGGCCATTGCTTCCCCTTATTACATGACTACAACAATTTACAGAACATATGAGTATAATCTTCACATCTACAAAAACAGTTTGGAGCACATTAACCTCTGGTCCATTTTCTACAAGCTCCTTCTTTGATCTGACGAAGTCCTCCTGGCATCAGCACAGTGGGTGATGCTGACTGCACTCACTGAAGCATTAACCCTTTCAGATTCTCTTAGATCCCTGAAGAACACCAGTCAGCAAAATGTGAAAAGCACAAAGGTTGTAGAACTAGAGGATGATCAACACAAGGGTGATAGGTAAATATAACGAGGCATAATTTAAAACATGAGCAAGAGATTATGGGATAAGGTTCTATATAGAGCTTTTCCACAAACTGTCAACATTATGAAAAATATAAACAATGATAGAAATGTTAATATCAGCAATAAAGATGGTTGTGCAAATCTGTGAAACTACTTGTAATCTGAAGAATCCCTCATTTCCTTGTCACTAGATTATTTCCATTTGGGTTTTTCCGGTGATCCTAAATTAGCCAATATCTCTGCAGTAAGATGTTCTGCCTAGCTGTGGTGTGTGTGTGTGTGTGTGTGTGTGTATGTGTGTGTATATTGTGTGTGTGTGTATGTTGTGTGTGTGTGTGTGTGTGTAACTACCAGTAAAACCTGATGAAATTGTGGAGACCACAACTTGTTTTGTCAGAAGTCCAATGCTTTAAAATCAGCTGGTTATAAATTCATAAAATATGGAAGTCACACCAGTTGAACGAAAACTTTTCATCAACACTAAGAACTCAAATCACGATTGCATTTGTTTTGTTCTTACTGTAATTATTTCAAAGTTATCAATCAAAGATTCTGTTTGATCTTCATTCTCAGGGAGTTGCATCAATACTTCTTGAGTCCTTCTGATTGCATACTTGCATCTTTAATTCAAATTGGCAGCAATTGTAGCCTTGAGCTCATACACAGTATACTTAACCATTAAAGGTTTGCTACAATTCATAACAACTGGCAACAGATGGTGACATGCATTTTCTCCTTTGTGACTAAGATGATTATTATGAATTTCAATATGTTCATTTTTTTTACAGCTGCTAGTTTCTTTTAGAATTGCTCTCTAAACCAGATGTTACTCTAACCTTTTTTCTAATTTATTAACAACTTCCCTCCATATATAGTCATTAGCATGAGGGAAACATACTGTAAAACAAAAAAAATGAATACTTTATTCAAGGCTTCTTATCAGATGTAATAGATGCTCAAGAACACGAGAATTTGCTGCAATCCATGCACAAAGTCCTTTGGCATCTGGGTCTAAACATTAGGAAACTGTGAGCTGAGTTAAACCTTGCCAAAACTGCAATTGTTAAGTCTACCATTTTGTCAGAATAAACAGTAACAAGCCAAGCAATGTAACAACATAAAATCCAGCAATGCTCTGAGCAAGTTTTGCCACAACAGAATGGATTCACTCAAGAGCTAGTTGCAATCCTAGCTATGGCAAGGGTGTTTTATAATTACTGATTCCAATTTATTGCACAATACTAAGGGAGCTAAAACAAAAGCTAATGAAGTAAGATGCAGCTCATTAGGAATTCTCTTCGTATGTGGAGCTTTTGTATTTAAAAAAAAACGGAAGTTTACTGTGATTCTACTTTCTAAGTGCGTACATCAGTTTAGTTGACTTACAAAATGATTCCACTTCAGGGTGTCTTAGGTTGAAAAAAAATTGATGTCATAGATGCTGCAGAACTCCTGAGTGAGGGTGCAGACTGCTACACAATATGTATGTACTTTTCAAAAAGGCAATACCAGCAACAATGTCTAACTTGGAAGCCACAAATTTTTCTCACATAAAATGAAAATTACCTCTGTCCATTCTCATTCAGAATATGACAAGTGGAAGAAAATTTTGTCCTTCCCTCTCCTGAACTAATTCTTGCTGGGACACAGATTCATATTTTATGGTGATGAATTCTGACTAGCTAAAATCAAGGAACATTAACTACCCTTTGCCACCAATGGTACACTATTGACCAATTGAGTCTGATCAAAGAGAGTGTTGTTGGAGATTGAGGTTACTAGTGACCTTCTCAGTAGAGTAGGGGAAGGAAAGGGACCAACTGCAAAGCTACTAGAATCTAAAACTTGACTTATGGACTCATAACATTATCATCTCTCCGCTGCCCAATTCACAAACATCCTGTCCTACTCAAATCACTCAACTGAGACTCTTAGGGTCAATCCCCACAAACTGTCCTAAAATGTAGGATCAAAGACATGCCTCAAAGGACATGGAACTAACTATCAAAGTAAAGGGTAAATACAAAGTAGTAGAGAATCTCAACAGGTCTGGTAGCATTTGTGGATAGAGAAACAGAGTTAATGATTTGAGTTCAGAGTCATGAAAAACTCATAATGGTTTTGAAATGTTGACTCTGTTTCTCCCACCACAGATGATGCCAAACCAGCTGAGTTTCTCCAGCAGGTTCTTTGCTTGTTTCACATTTTCAGAATCCTCAGTGTTTTGCTTTTGTTTAATCAAAATAAGGGACAATCCTTAAAAATACAGAATAACTGCTTGCCCTGTCAGAACTCTCAGTGGTCTTGAACTCAAGAGAAGAGTATCTTTGTGATTCAGCTTTAGCAGTGAGGTTCAGATTTTCACCATAATGGGGAAGTATTTAGAAGTCAGAAGTTGATTCCCAAACATGGCTCACCTTTGGGAACCAAAGTTTGCATTTTCATGAGGGTAGGACTGGGATCAGGCTGGGTTTTATACATGCACATATTTTAGAGAAGCTGGCTATTTATTTCAGCAACCACATCCATTTGAGGGGAAGTTTGGCACATCCCACAATACAGCACTCAAAATTTGCACTAGTGTAGGACAGAGTTTTGTTGACTTGTTTGGATAGCTATTGTAAGGTACCCTATGGTTATGTCCTCATGATACATTTGAGGGCCATGTACCTCTTGATGGGAGAAGGGCCAAGTGTTCTTTGGAGGTGCAGAAGCCCTTATTTGTGGAAGGGTCAGGGGAATTCCAGTAACCTGGGGATTGTTAAGTGAATACATGACTTTGTGTAAAAGTATATAAACTTTTTTCGAACTGTCAAAGTTAGCAAAGAACACAACTAAAGGTCTGTGGTGTCAAAAAATAGCCAATGCTAGATATTTCAATTTGCCTATTGACACAATCCACTGTAATATCTGTTCTATATCATTGTTTCCTTAACCTATCATTTTTTACAGTGGGATGCCAGTTTAGTGAGCAGTATCAACTACTGCAGATTTATTTTTATGGAATAGAAATCTTTGTCTTTGTAAGACTTTAGTTAAAAGAATTTGCTACATTGCATAATATTTCTATCAATGAAGTTTTGTTATTAGTAACATTATCAATTGAGAGATAACAGTGTTAAGGTTCAGTGTCCTGAGAAATATTAAATTGATGCCAGATCAAGCATCAAATTCTTGTTAACCAACAGCATCAGTTTGTAAGAACTCTGCAATGATTAACCATGCTTGGACCTACTTCAGGTCTATTAGCTCGATGTCATTTACCATCACCATCCTTCCCACTCTACTACCCCAACCCCCATCCCCAGAATCCTAGACCTTGAAGCCATCATCCTGTCCTCTTCCTCGTACTCACCGTTCAACTTTCTTCCATCATCTTCAAACCTCCCTCTCTCATCCTTGACATAAATACTGTTACCTTTGGTTTTCTGGATCTTACATTGACCTTCCTTGTGCAGCTCTTCATCTTCCCTCTTTTGCTGTCTGATATTGACTTTCCCTGCCTAATTCAACCTCCACCTTCTGTTTCCCATCAATCCTTCATAGGACTGCTACTCTTCTCTTCCCTGGTAAGCCACACCCTGATTCCCTGTGTTGTCAACTCAATTTCAATTTATCAATGCCTCCTCTCTCTCTCTCTCTCTCTCTCTCTTTCGGTCGAACAAGGACCTTACACAAAAAATACTGCTTCTGTTCAATCAAATCCACAAGGAAGACTACCTCACCTGGTTTAGGCCACTTTTAAAAAACTTGGTAATATGGTTTCTTCCACAAGTAATTAATTTGTGTCACACAAGTTGAGAACAGTCTGTTACATTTTCTAGTTCATGGTGGGAGCAGGAGGTGGAACCAATCAGTGCACTGAGATTGAAATGAGGTTGGAGGGCCTGAGTAGGACTGAATGATAAACATTCCACAAAATAACCCTTTTTTTTAATCCTGCAATTTGTATGCTGCCCTGTGCTGGGAATTCTTTGATAAATTGTCCTCTCACACTCAGTAATTGATTGCATTTAATTTAATTTATTATCCGTGTACCGAGGCACAGTGAAAAGCTTTGCCTTTCGCGCAATACAGGCAGAACACAGAGTTAAGTAGCTGACAAAGCGCAGCAGGTCAGGCAGCATCCAAGGAGCAGGAGAATCGACGTTTCGGGCATGAGCCCTTCTTCAGGAATGAGGAAAGTGTGTCCAGCAGGCTAAGATAAAAGGTAGGGAGGAGGGTCTTGGAGGAGGGGCGTTGAAAATGCGACAGGTGGAAGGAGGTCAAGGTGAGTTCCACCTATCGCATTTCCAACGCCCCTCCCCCAAGTCCCTCCTCCCTACCTTTTATCTTAGTCTGCTGGACACACTTCCCTCATTCCTGAAGAAGGGCTCATGCCCAAAACGTCGATTCTCCTGCTCCTTGGATGCTGCCTGACCTGCTGCGCTTTTCGAGCAACACATTTTCAGCTCTGATCTCCAGCATCTGCAGTCCTCACTTTCTCCACAGAGTTAAGTACCATAGATAAGTAAATAATAGGTAAACAGCAGCAAAAACAAAAACACAGGTACAGGTGAATGTTAAGAGTTTGTGAGTCCATTCAGTATTCTAACAACAGTAGAGTAGAAACTGTTCTGAAACCAGCTGGTGCACGTGTTCAGGCTTCTGCACCTTCTCCCCAATGGGTGGGATGGATCTTTGAGAATGCTGGCAGCCTTTCCTTGACAGTGGGCCTGGAAGATGGATTCTATAGATGGGAGGTTGGCCTTTGTGATTGTCCAGGCCGAGTTACCACTCTCTGTAACCGTCTCCGATCTTGAATGGTACAGTTGCCATACCAGATAGTGATACATCCAGACAGAAGGCTCTTGATGGCGCACCTATGAAAGTTGGCAAGGGCATTCATCATCATGCCAAATTTCCTCAGCTGCCTGAGGAAGAAGAGACGTGTTGGGCCTTTGTAACCAGTGCATCCACATGAAGAGTCTAAGAAAGCTTGTTGTGGATGATCACTCCCAGGAGCTTGACACTCTCCACTCGTTCCACCTCTGTGCTGCTGATGTGTAGGGAGGTATGAGTAACATCCTGCCAAAATTCAGTGATGAGTTCCTTGGTTTTGCCAGCATTGAGAGCTAGGTTGCTCTCAGTGCACCATTTATCCAGATCTTTCACCTCCCATCTGTAGTCTGTTTCGATGCTATCTGAGATTCGACCGACGATGGTGGTGTCATCAGCTTACTTGTAAATGGCATTAGTCTGGTATTTGGCAATGCAGTCATGGGTACACAGTGAGTACAGTCAGGGGCTGAGTACACATCCCTGGGGGAGCTCCAGGGTTGAGTGTTAGTGAGGATGAAATATTGTCCCCAGTCTTCACTGATTGTGACTTGTGGGTCAGGAAACTGAGTGTCTAGCTGCAGAGAGTGGGGTTTAGTTCGAGATCACGAAGTTTTGTAATCAAGAGCGCAGCATTGAACAAATGCAATCATGTGTCACTCCTATAATGACATTGTTAAGAAATGTTATAGAATGGTGAGGATTATAAACCAAACCTTTCTATCTCTGAGGCAGGGGGTCCACCTGCTCCAGGTGTGAATCAAAACATCAAGAGTGTGGTGCCAGAAAAGTACAGCAGGTCAGGCAGCATTCAAGGAGCAGGAGAATTGACGTTTTGGGCATAAGCCCTTCATCAGGAATGAGGCTTGTGAGCCAGAGGGCTGAGAGTTAAATGGGAGGGGGTTGGGGCTGGGAAAAGTGATGGACAGTTCAAGAGGGCGGTGCTGAGTTAGAGGCTTGGGAGTGGAATAATGTGAGGGGAAGGAAATGAAGAAACTGGCAAAATCCACATTAATTCCATCTAATTGCAGGGTCCCAAGGTGGAATATGAGGCGTTCTTCCTCCAGGCTTTGGGTGGTAAGGGTTTGGTGATGGAGGACGCCCAGGACCTGCATGTCCTTGGCTGAGTAGGAGGGGAGTTGAGGTGTGATATTTAGAAAATATCTAAAGTCAAAATTGTGTCCAGTTGGGAGAATACATCACAGCCATGGAACGGAAACTTCTGAGTCATCAGCAGCAGCAATCTTACAGATAAAATAATCTGTTTTTAGGGAGGACGAATAAGTTCTTGGGTCATTACAAATTTATACCCAAATTAATCTTATTTGAAGTGGAATCAGAGTGCTATTGCACAAATGAGGGCAATTAATGCACAATACGCAAGAATAATCGATCAGCTGCATGTTTGTGTTTTGTTGTTTGGGGAGAAAACAGGACACAGGGAGGACTCGTTAGCTCTTTCTTTGGGATCAGTCCAGGAACGCATATTTCAAAAAAAAGATAACATTCCTTCCTAAATATATTTTGTTGCTAAGCACATTTACCTATATGTAAAATTGACACAAGAGTTAAAAATGCTGGAAATTCTCAGTACGTGGCAGCACCTCCAATGGAGGAAGAAACAAGAGTATCAGGTGATGTCTATTGTCTAATCTGGTTGTTCTGAAAGTAATTATGCTGGAAATTGAAATAAATTCCAGCTTATCTGATGACATCACACAATCTTAGGCAACAGAGAGTTTAGCTTAAGATCCTGATGAATAAAAATGTGTCATCATTGACTTCTGACAATCCTTTTTCTTTTATATCTACCATATGATCATAATTAATTATAAGCTCTGCCCATTAGAGGCAGTACAACAATTACAAAAATAAAGTTAGGATTTGAAGAGAAGGAAAGGAATAAATATAAATGTATTTCAAAGGGTAACTAATGCAATCCAGTGCTCCATGGTTCTTATCTCCCTTCTGACATCTTTGTTTTTACTGATACAGGAAGCAGACCTTTGTGGTGGTAGAGGGTTGCTTTTTGGACTGGAGGCCCATGACCAACAGGGTGCCACAAGATTGGCACTGGATCAACTTCTTTTTGTCATTTAAATAGATATGAGGTATGGCTAGTAAGTTTGCAGATGACACCAAAATTGGTGATGCAGTGGACTGTGAAAAAGGTTACATCAGAGTACAACAGGACCTTGGTCAAATGGGTCAATATGGTGGCAGTGGAGGAGGCAGCTTATGGGGTCCTGTGCTTAGGCTGGTCCTCTTGGTCTGCATTTTGTTTTATTTTCTTTTTCTTTTTCCTTCTTTCCAAAGCCTGGAGCGGGATATACTCAGTGCAATGGCGTGGGCTGGAAAGCCTGGAGCAGAACATTAGGTTAAAATGAATGGCACCCATGTATAGGTAACAACACACACTTTTCACTTATTTTATATTAAATAGACTTGCCATTATGCTGAGTGGCATGTGGATTTTAATTTAGATAAATGTGAGAGGCTGAATTCTGGAAAACATATCAAAGCAGGATTTATAACTTTAATAGTAAAGTCCTAGGGAGTGATGCTGAACAAAGAGATCTTGGAATGCAGGTTCATAGCTTCTTGAAAATGGGGTCACAGGCAGGTAAGATAGTGAAGAAGGTATTTGGTATCCTTGCCTTTACTGGTCAGTGCACTGAGTATAGGAGTTGGGAGGTCATGTTGCGTCTGTACAGGACCTTGATTGGGCCACTGTTAGAATACCACATTCAATACTGGTTTCCCTTCCACAGGAAGGATGTTATGAAACTTGAAAGGGTTCAGAAAAGATTTACAAGGATGTTGTCAAAGTTGGAGGATTTGAGCTACAGGGAGAGGCTGAATAGTAGGGGCTGTTTTCCCTAGAGCATGGGTTGCTGAGGGGTGACCTTATAGAGGTTTATAAAATCATGAGGGGTGTGGATAGGGTGAATAGCCAAGGCCTTTTCCCTAGGGTAGGAAAGTCTAAAACTATAGGGCAGAGATTTAAGGTAAGAAGGGAAAGATTTAAAAGGGCAAATTCGTTCACACAGAGGTTGGAGCATGTATGGAATGAGTTGCCAGAGGAAGTGGTGGAAGTTGATACAATTACAATATTTAAAAGTCACCTGAATGGATATATTATGGCTCAGAGGGATATGGACCAAATGCTGGCAAATGAGACTAGATTCTTTTAGGATATCTGGTTGGCAAGGACAAATAATAAAACAGTGGTTTAGTGAACGCGTGAAAGCTTGTGACACAAAAAAGATAATGTCAATATTGCTGTTTGCAAATGTCAAAGTCTTCAAAAAAAGAAACTGCAGAATTAAAAAGTTAAATTCAGAAACACATTAACATTTAGATACTGCAGAATCTAAACAGGAAGAAGAATAAATAATTATTTCAAAAAATGAAGAATATATTTCTGGAGAAAAGCTATTCATGGAGATTTAAACAGGCCAGATTGATCACAGAATTTGACATCTTAGAGAAAACAATTCTTAAATTCCAGAACCATAGAGTCAGAGTGATATACAGCAGAAACACAAACACTTTGGTCCAACTTGTCTATGCCAAACAGTTATTCTAAATTAATGTAATCCCATTTGTCAGCATTTGACCCATATTCATCTAAACCCTTTCTATTCATGTACCCATCCAGATGCCTTTTAAATGTTGTGATTCTACTGGCCCCCTCATTCCATACATGCACCACTCTTTGCGTGAAAAAGTTGCCTTTTTAAAGCTTCCATCTCTCACTTTGAACCTACGATCTCTAGGTTTGGAGTCTCCTACCTTGGGGAATAGACCTTGGCTATTCATCCTATCCATGCCTTTCGTTATGTTATAAACCTCTAAAATGTCATCGCTTAACCTCCGATGCTCCAGGGAAAATAGTACCAGCCTGTTCAGTCACTGCATTTCACTCAAACCCTCCATCCCTGGAAAATCCTTATAAATATTTTCTGAATCCTTTCTTCTAAATTAAATATCTAAAAAAGTAAATTGAGCATTTCAATATCAATCTGAAACAGTATCTACCTTTTACACTGTAGCTTTCAATACAGTGTAAAACTAATTCCATTATAAACCACAAGAATATTTTAAAAAAGCATAAATACTTCCTTCAAGCTTTTGACAATTACTCTAATCTGAGAACAAAATTCTTGAAAGAGCAATAATTAACAAATGAGTTCAGCATCCAGATGAATCTGTAAATAATATGCAGATTAATAGAAAACTATAACTATAGAGCTTCGCCATTACAATTCTTAAGGTATAGAATTGTCTTGGCATTATTGATGGGACTTTGTCAGCTCTGTTAGAGACCAATGAAGATTTGACTTTGAGGAAAGCTGTTCAAATTTTATTCAGAACAGAAGAAACCAGGATGAATCACAGAGAAAACTTGATAAGTGAAGGAATACCTAATCACAGAAGAGGATTAGAATCCATCCACTTTTCACGTGTAGCAAGTGTAGGCCCAGCAGAAGATATCAAATGTCAGTGCCAATGCCATGGAATAAAAAGGCCTCACAGGTAAAAGTGTATCTAGCCATAACAAAAGAAAACTACACCTAGAAAACTGTATATGTACAAAGGTATGATGTAATTTGAGAACAGCAGATAGCAAAATGCTTATAAATGCAAAGTTGTTAATTTGCTTAAATGACCAATATTAAAAACTGTATTGGAGGTCAATTGATAATTTAACCGACAAGAGTTTATATCTCTCCATTGATCATTCTAGTGGGAGAAATGCTGGCATAGATTTCATGTGGCTGGACTAATCATCTAGCGAGCTCAGGCCAATGTTCCAAGGACAGGGTTCAAATAACATCATGACAGATGGAAGTTAAATTCAATTAGTTAACAAATTAAATGAATTAGTATATCTACAATTGGGAGTTAGTCACAATTATGGTAACTATGAAAGTATCATTGATCATCACAACAAATACTTAAGGAAGAAAATCTGCTGTGCTCACATGGTTCAATCTACAAGTGATTATGGTTATCACTTAACGTCCCTCTGAAATAGCCCAGTAGACCATAGCATTCAGTTGCATCTGCTATAGTTACCAGATTGGCTATGTCAGTCTGGAACATAGGAAATAGGAATATGATGAGGTTATTCAGCCCTTTGAACCTGCTCCATCATTTAATACGATCATGGTTAATCATTCAACTCAGTACCCTGTTCCTGCTTTCACCCAATATCCTTTGGTTGTTGTTATTTCTCAAGTCTAAATGGCAAAGTTTGCCTGAGATAAGTTTATGCACAGTCTCCCAATTCCATCTATTCTTTAAAGTAAATTGAAACATCATAACAAGAGGAGGCTATTTAGCTCCTTTAGCTGTTGCACCATACAGTAAGATTATGGCTAATCTGCAAGCTAATTCTATATACCTTATATTCTTAATGCTTTTGGCAAACAAGAATTGTCCAATCCATTTAAAATTTACTAGCAGATCCAGCATTAATTTTCATTTGTGGCAAAGTGTTCCAAATTCTACCAACTTGTTGTAAAGAGGTTTATCCTGATTTCACTCTTTCTTTTATTCATTTAGACTATGCCCTCACAGTCTGGACTTCTGTATGTATGGGAAGTGCTTCCTATTTGAACTGCTCCCAATAATCTACCTATACCCTTACCTGACTATAGTTCTGACTGATCATTAATAGATGCTTGATCACTGCAATACTTGCTCTTTTTTAAACTTCTCTCACAGGTATGATGAGTTTTGAGGTTGGATAATAGTCTAATATTCATTATGTAGGCTCTCATCAATACAGGCTAAGGTTTCATTCTCGTTTGGATCATTGTGACCCAACTAGGAAGATAAGCAGGCAAGCAGCTAACAGGTTTCCATTGATCTTACATGAATTTAAAAAAAAAGGATGAGTAATGATTGGGGATGAATATTATGCTCAATGTGATCTCCTACTTCAGACGATATATTAATTTATGGATAATGCCTGAACTCCAAGATTAAATTACAGCCTTTTACTTACTTTCCACAATCTATAACCTGCTTATAATATATACATTATTTCAATTTATGAAATTAATGTGAGGAAGTTACAAACTGAGTGGACAGCAAAATGATTGAGGCCCAAAAGGTAATTATGGAATTATCATCATTCAGAAGGGGTTAGAATGAGGGCATTACTTCACCATCATAAAACAAGATTGCATGGGATGAACAAGACATATAACTTACTTTCGCTGGCAGATTGCTCATTACTTTTCTGATAGGCCTCATCTTGATTGATGGTAACAGGACTGTGGCACCAACATTTCTCTGAGTGGTTGCTATTTCAGCTCATCCTAGTTTCTTCAATAGTTCATTGAGTTAAAAGCCTAAAGAGATTTTAAAATTTTTTTAAGGAAAGCATTATATTATTCAATATTCAATAATTCTATGATTACGATGGAAACGTGAAAGTGTTTATACAACATGAAGGAGCTAAATCATAAAGGCAGAAATTCTAAGAATAATAGTGATATAGCAAAATAAAGGTCCATCAGCCCATAAAGTCCACCTCTTCCAGTGCTTATGTATGTTTTTTTATTATGTTTTCCTTTCCCCCACCATGAGCTGTAGACCCATATTTCTCATGTAGAGTGTCATGGAGTATTGTTGCAATTTTAAAATTCTCCTGCTCTTTCCCAGTGGATATTAAACCAGTGTCTTTAAATGGTTGATTTAACTCAAAATACAAGTTAGAGAAACAAATAATAGAAGCATAGAAAGAGACTGGTAGCCAAATTAAAAATGATTCAAAAGTATTCTCTAAGTACATAAATGATAAAGGATATCAAAAGGAGGGACAGGTACTAATAAGGGGACTTGGATATAGAAGTAGGTTCAAAAGATATGAAATGAGTACATTATGTTTGTCCTTAATAAGGAAGAAGCTGCTACTCAGAATATGGAAGAAATTTAGTTCGTAGGAGTTTTAAAATTGATAAGGAAGAAGTATTAAACAAGTTGTCAGTGCTTAAAGATGACAAAGCATTACGATCAGTTGGATTCTATCCAGGAACACTGAAGAAAGTGATAGTGGACATTGCTGAGGAACTATTCTTAAATTTTCTATCTTCCTGAGACTCGGGGGTGGTGCCTCACAATTGGAGAATTGCAACCATTACACCCTTACACAAAAGACAATGGTTCCCAAACTTTTTCTCACTTTAATTGTTTAATAAAACATGAAACTTGATGTGACCATTTAATGAAACAAAGATGTGGAAGGGTGGTGGAAGACCTAAGCAATCAGGAAGCTGTGGAACAACGACCTATGAGCATGAAGAGAGTACTCCGAGCTCCACTGTATCCATTACTATGTCTAAGCTCACAATTCAAAATTGACTGAGGGATAGGAAATAGAGAGTAATGGTTAATAGATAGTTCTCAGGCTGGGTGAATATTTGTTGTGGAGATACACAGGAATCAGTTTTTGGACCTTTGCTTTTCTTGATATTAAAAAAATGTTCTAGATCTTAGTGTTCAGGATAACATTTCAAAGTTTCAGATGTTACAAAGCTTGTTAGCATTGTGAACAAAGAGGAAGACAGTGTACAAGTTCAAATAGATGGTGACAGGTTGCTGCTGTGGACACATAGGTACAGATAACGTGTGACGTCAGACATTTTGATGAGAAAACCATGGAGGCACTTTAAAATAAATGGTGCTACTGTAAGGCATGCGCAGGACCTCAGTAGTTATGTACAAAATCATTAAAGACAGCAGGATGTACCTGCAGCATGTTAGGTTTTATTATTAGGGGCATGGATTATTGGTACGGGATGGGGCACATAGGTTAGGTACAAAACTGGGAGCAAGGTCCAATCAGATATTGAAAGAATGTGAGGACTGACCTACAGAAATTGTACACAGTAGACAATCCAGAAGGAATAGGCAGGATAACATTCATGGGAGGCACAAAAAGTTAAATTTTAATTCCATTTTAATGCAAAAAGCTTAAATGGTAAAATGGATGAACTTAGACCGTTAATCAGCACGTGGGAATATGATACGTCGCAATCACTGAGACATGGAAGGACAGAACCGGCAGCTTAAATTTCCAGGGTATAGTAATTTCAAGCATGATGAGGGGGATTAGGAGAGGTTTGGGCAATGCATCAATGATAAAGGAAACTATCACTGCAGTAATCGGGGGGATTATCCTTGAAGGTTCTTCAAATGGTGCCATCTGGGTAGAGCTTAGAAGTAAAAAAGGAGCGACAACTTTGCTGTGATTATACTATAGGCCTTTCAACTGTAGTCAGAGGGAGATAGAGGAGCAGATATATAGGCAAATCACTGAAAAGTATGAGAAAAAGGATTACACTTGGAGGGGATTTCAACTTTGCTTACATGAACTGGGATCACCTGAGTGTGAAAGGATTTGATGGGGTGAAATTTTTAAAGTGAACCCAGGAGAGCTTTTAATGCCAGTCTGTAAGACCCTGCTGCATCCCACCCCCCCCACCCGACACCCTGCATTTTGCCTATTGACCCAACCACTCAACAGATGATGCTATTTCCACCACCCTTCATCTGGCCCTCATCCACCCTGGAGAAGAAGGACACTTATGTCAGACCACTGTGTTCATAGACATCAGTTCTGCATTTAACGCTATCATTCCTCAGCACTTAATTGGAAAGCTGAATCTGCTGGGCCTAAAGACCTCCCTTTGTAACTGGATCCTGTACTTCCTGACTGGGAGACCTCAGACAGTCCGAATTGGGAACAGCATCTCCAACAGCATCACGGTGCCCCCCCCAGGACTGTGTGCTCAGTCCACTGCTGTTCACCTGCTGACACATGACTGTGCAGCGATGTAAAGCTCGAATCGCATCATCAAATTCACTGATGATATGACTGTAGTGGATCTCTTCAGCATGAATGACGAGTCAGCATACAGAGAGGGGGTGCAGCGGTTAATGGACTGGTGCAGAGCCAACAACCTGTTTCTGAACGTGGACAAGATGAAAGAGATGGTTGTTGACTTCAGAAGAGCACAGAGCAACCACTCTCCACTGGACATCGGCGCCTCCCCAGAGATCGTGAAGAGCACCAAATTTCTTGATGGAAAATCTCACCTGGTCCCTCAACATCAGCTCCATAGCCAAGAAAAACCAGCAGCATCTCTATTTTCTGCGCAGGTTGAGGAAAGCCAACCTCCCATTCCCTATCCTCATCACATTCTACAGAGGGTTCATTGAAAGTACCCTGAGCTGCTGCATCAATGCCTGGTTCAGGAAATGCACCATCTTGGATCCTACAATGGATAGTGAGGACAGCTGAGAGATTATCAGTGTCTCTCTTCTCTGCATTACAGACATTTACACCACACACTGTATTCGAAAGGCTAAGAACATTGTGGAAGATCACACAAACCTCTCACTCAAACTCTTCTCCTTCCTGCCATCCGGCAGAAGATACTGGAGCATTTGGTCTCACGACAGGACTGTGCAACAGTTTCTTCCCCCAAGCCATCAGGCCTCTTAGCACAGTATGATCGGACTCTTACTTGTCTGAAATTTTTGTATGACTTCAAATTGCTGCTAGAAAAATGTCTATTATTTAACATTCTTCTGTTACTCTGTAACTTGTATATTTTGCACTTCTTGTGTACTTTATGCCGTGTATGATTGTGTGGTTTGTGCTGTCCATGTTGTACCCTCTGTCCTGGAGGAATACTGTCTCATTTTTACTGAATCAATTGTATATGGTAAAAATGGCAAATAAAAACTACTCTACTCTACTCTTTACTAGATAATCCCACTCGAGATGGGACAGTGCCAGACCTAATCCTTGATTATGAAACCAGTCAAATAGTTCAAGTTTCAGTGAGCGAGCATTTTGGGCATAGTGACTGTAACACTGTAAATTTCAAAATCATTATGGAAAGGGATAAGGATAATGCAGAAATTAAATACCTAAACTGGGGAAAGGCCAATTATGATATAATTAAAAAGTATCTGGTAAACATAGATTGAGAGCAGTTAGTCACAGGTAGTTCTACATTTGGAAAGAGAGAGATTTCTTTAAGTAGTATAGTGAGAAATCAGGGCCAGGAGGTTCCTCTATGTGAAGGTCAAGAGCAGCAAATCTAAGGAACTCGTCAATATGTAGCATCTGATAGTAAAGAATAAGGAAGTATATGTCAGATACAGTACATTAAAAAAAGGAATTTGCTTAAAAAATAAATGTGAAGGGCACAGAGGAGTCAGAAAATATATTTGCCAGATAGTATCGAGGTAAACCCCAAAGATATTCATAAATATATGAAGAGTAAAAGGATTATTCTTCAGGAAAGACTGGGACCTATCACAGACCAATATAGCAACCTGAGCATATACTCGTGGATGTGGATGATGTCTTAGATGAAAACTTCCCATTTGTGTTCACAGAAAGACATAGTTGTCAGGGATTGGGATGGTAAAGTTTTAAAACATGTTAAGGTTAAGGAGGAGATAGGAGATGTTCCAGTGGGCACAAAGGTGCATAAAACTCGAGGGCCTGATGAGGTACAATCATCCCAGATTGCAATGGGGAGAGAGGGAAGAGATTGATGGGCCACAGCTAGATAATAACTATTATGGTTCCTTTGTTTAAAAAGTGCAGTAGGAATTGGCCAGTTATTTACAGACCAGCTAATCTGAGACCAATAGTAAGGACATTTTTGGAAAAAAAGTTCTGAGAGACAGAATTAATCAATAATTGGAAAGGTGGAGATTGATCAGGGACAATCAGTATGAATTTGTTAGAGGGACATCCTGTCTGATTAATTTAATTGAGTTTAATGAAATGGTGACTCAATGTTATGATGAGGGTTGGACAATTGACGTAGATTTCAGTCAGGCCTTTTCCAATGTCCCTGTGAAAGGCTGATGCCAAAGGTAAGGGCCTTGGGATCTAACTTGGCAACTTGGCAAGCTGGATTGTTATTTGATTTGCAAACATGAAGCAAAAGGCGATGGTGAAGGTTGATTTTGTAATTGGAGCCTGTGACCAGTGGTGTCAGTTGTAAGATCCTCAATCACCCATGAGATCCCTGGTAATTACATCAATGCCTGAGGCCTAGCTCTGCACTTGGTAACCTTTCGGAACTAAACCGCGATCAAATCCACCCCTCAGCCTCCTCTGTTCCAGGGAAAACAAATCTAGCCTGTTTATCCTCATAACTGAGACTTTCCACCCCAGGCAAACAACCTTGTGAATCTCCTTTGCACCCTCTCCAGTGCAAACACATCCTTTCAAAAGTGTGGCAACCATATCTGCACACAGTATTCCATCTGTAGCTTTACCAATTTTTTATGAAGTGGTAACAAGACATTTTTGCTCTTATATTCTACATATCAACTAGTGAAAGCAAGCATTCGGTATGCCTTCTTCACTATCTTGTCAGCCTGTGCTGACACCTTCAGGTATTTAGGTACACGAAAATCCCTTTGATCGCCAATACTGCTTAGGGACATGCATTGTGTATATTCATCCCTTCTTAGACCTCTCAACATGCATCACTTAATTATTATTGGGATTAAATTCCATCTGTCATTGTTTTGCCCAATTTACCAACTGATCAATATTGTTACGACACAAGGTAAACCCCTCTACTAATTTAAACCAGCCACACAGAAAAAGTTCACCTCATGCCATAATCTGTTAAAATTTGAAAGACCAAGAACTATCCCAGAGGTCACTATTTGAAGTAAAAATTAACAATTTTATTCTTTAAGTCAAACAGAGAATATTAAAACTATCTACAACTCCTTTCTCTTCAACCTATCTTTTACCTCCCACTTTACAATACTAGTCTGATAAAAAATGCTGATTAAGATTTACAAAAAAAAAATCACATTTCAAAAACCAGTCAGCTTTGTCTATTCTCCGTTATATATTTTCCTCTGTAGATTTTCTCTAGGTCAGTTTCAATGTTCTGCTGTGCAAGCTTCTCATAGACAGGTATCTTTCAGAGAGCTTTTCAACTAGCAGTCTACATTTGTGGATGTCCTTTGCAGTTCTTCTTCTAACTGTTCAAAATGTCCAGTTTTATACCCAAAAACATCAGATCATTTCATTGGTTTTCATATTATTAAAATACTAAGCTCTAATTTGATTGGAGTTTGGTATATTGGGGTATAAAGTAAACTGATTGGCTGAATTTGATTTTGTTTTTGTTTCATGGCTACTCATCTGCAGCTATTCATTTCAACCAAATGTTACATTCTTAATTTGTTCAGGACCCTCTGTGCTTTTTCAGTCCTTGCTAGCTTTTCAACTCTCTTAAAGGTACAGTACACCTCTATACCTTCATAACTCCTCCTACCTTAAGAAAAAAGAACCATCATAATGAAAAGATGGCTTAAATTTTTTTTCTAATCCTTACGTCCTTACGACCCACAACATGTACGATATGTAAATTACAGGTCTGTAACGTAAGACTCCAACAAAATAAGTTCATGTTCTTGTCCTTATAGCGTTCCAAGAATGTAAGAAGATTGTGAGCCATGACCACAACTGTCTCCAACTACATAGTTCATGACATACACATGAAAATGTTGTAAGGCCAGTACCAAGCTCAATAGTTCTTTTTTGATCATGGAGTATGTTGAGTTTCTTGGAAAAGTAACCAACTGGCAGTTCAATCGCATCCTCATCTTTCTGAAAGAGTGCAGCTCCAACTCTTATGTCACTAGCATCAATGACAACTTTGAAAGGTTTTGATAAGTTTAGTGTAGCTAAAACTGGTTTGGTGGTTAATATAGCTTTGAAATGGTTGAATGCCTCTGGCATTGTTCTGTCCACCAAAACTTTGTGTTCTCCTTCAGCAAATCAGATAACGGTGCCACTACACTGCTGAAGTTTGAATCAAACTTCTGATAGAATCCTTTAGCCCCAAGAATCAAAGCACTTCTTTCTTTGAGGTTGGTTGTGGAAATTCGTCTTTGCATTCTGTTGGGTCAATTTTCCATAACCAATGTTATGTACCAATAACGTCACGTCTGCTTGTATGAATTTAGTTTTGTTTAAGTTTATTACCAGTTTTGCTTCTCGTAGTTAGTCAATGAGCTCTGCCAACCGTACCCGGTGATCTCGTCAGGATTATTAAAGATCACTCCATCGTCCAAATAGACTGCACAGTTTGTTAACCCAGCCACAATGCAGTTTTTGAGTCTTTGGGATGTGGAGGGTGTGTTCTTCATTCCAAAAGGCATCACTTTGAATTGATATAGCCCATATGGGAAATGAAGACATTTCCTTCACCGTCTCTGATCAAGGTACCTGCCAGTAACCACTCATTCAGTCCAACTTGGTAATGGAACTGGCTTGTCCAACTTTCTCGAAACAGTCCTCCAATCTTGGAATTGGATATGAGTGCAATTTTATAACAGCGTTGACCTCCCAATAATTCACACAAAATCGCTGAGTCCCGTCCAGTTTGGGAATTAAGACGATTGGTGAACTCCTCACTTTGGCTAGGTTCAATGATATCCTCGGTGAGCATGGCCTCTGCCTCCTTTTGGAATTATGCAAAAGTGAGGACTGCAGATGCTGGAAACTAGACTCTAGATTACAGTAGTGCTGGAAAAGTCCTTCTGGACTTGGCTGGCTGTGAAAGAATTAAGCCGGGGGTGGGGGTGTGGGTATGTTTTATTGGAGCAGTATTCTCTATGTCTACTTCATGCACAATAGCATTAGTCCTCCCCATTTGATTCTTACATATATCCTCGTACTGCAGTAACAAACCTTTCAACTGTATTCTATGCTCCTGAGAGAGATAGTTTATTAACCTATCCCACTCCTCAAGGACCTCTTCATTTTTTAACACCTTTCGAGGCACATCAAAATCCACACCATCTGGATTTGATTCTTCACTCTGTGGGGCAGTAACTAACACCTGTTTGTCCAGTACTTTCTCTCTCCTAGTTCTCTTGACGGAACCAATACAGTCATTTATAATCTGTATGAAAGGTTCTTCAAATGCAGGAGTCAGCAACAAAGGTGTTGGTTTTATTACCACCTGTGGCTTACCTACCATTTGGCACATATGATACATATGGCAAAAGTTAAACACATCCTTGTGCATTCCAGGTCATTGAAAATGTTTTTGAATCTTAGGCTGAGTCTTTCATGACCTCCTACAGGTAGTTTATGTGCTACCTGTAACATCTCCTGTTTGTATGATACTGGTAACACAATCTGGTGCACTTCAGCCCATTTCTCCTCAGCACTAAGTTGCCTTGGTCTCCATTTCCACCTTTGGATTCTACCTTTCATATGATAGCCCTCAGGAATATTCTCTGCCTACTTTTCAGAGTACCCATCCACCCATAGATATTTTATCGTCTTATCTTTCTGTTGCAAGTCCCTTAGCTTTTCAGGCTAAACACTTCTGTCTGACCCTCTGCCTGTTCAGGTTTTTCCTGCATCATTACATCAAAGAGGGTATCTGCTAATGGAGTCTCAACTCCTTCACCTTTGTCTTTAGTTTTTGCTTTGTGCTGTAACATATGATAGTGGGATCTGGTTACTAGCCAGTCTGGGAAAATACCAGGATATTTTTGTTTTAACTCCTCGGTTTCTTGGTCTTCCTTGATTTTCTCCACAACATGGGGTCCCACTGTTAATTCCCCAGTCTTGAGTTGTCACTCCAACCTGATCGCATGTCAGAGAACGCTAAATTTCTGTCCATCTATTTCCCCAAATGACCACCTTTTCAGGTAACAGGTCAGAAAAAGTGCAAATTCGCTCATCTCTTACATTTAGAGACTGGTTACATCATGTATCTCTCAAAATTATAACTTCTTGTCCTTCTCTCTGAGTAAGCTTGACCCACAGAAGTGAATTCTTGATAGAGATCAGGTACTAACTGAATACGCAGCCCCTGTCTAGGTTCCACTGTCCTGCAGCACCTCAGCTCTTCTTTGGGTTTATTTACTACTTTCACTAATGCCATTGACTTAGCTTTTTTTTAACCACATCTTTTCCCACAGTGCTTTTAACGACCAGCATTGTGACTTTATATGTCCCACTTTACTATAATGGAAATACCTGAGGCCTTTTGCCTCTTTTGCACTGTCTTGGGCTTCTTTTTTAACCTGTGGGAAACATTTACCAGTGCTCTCTACTTTTTCTTTCATAGTGTAGGATCTCCTCTTCTCCCAACTTCTAGCCCTCAATGAACAAAATTCTAGCTGGAAGCTTGTCTTATGCACTAACATGTGTTCACCTGCTAATTCTACATCCCATCTCACTTCCTGAACTTTCGGTTCCTCCAAGAATCCTTATAATCTCTGGAAGTGAGCTTTTAAATTCCCCCAGTAGAATAATCTCTCTTTGAGCCTCATAGGTCCTATCTATCTTTAAAACCCACATTCATCTATCAAAATGACTATGTTTACTTCTTTTGAACTCAACATAAGTCTGACTTGGTTCCTTCTTTGTTTTTCAATCGCTGTCTATATGCTTCAGGTACCAATTCCAAAGCACTTAAATAGCCTATTTGAACCTCATAATCTCTCGGCTGCTTATCTGACAGCACTGCAAATATCTCACTAGCTCTGCCTACCAGTTTAGTTGAACTAGCATTACCTATAAATCCTCGGACCACTCCATCTGCTGAGCCAATTTTTCAAATGAATACAGAAGGCTTCAACATTTTTCTCATCAAGATGTGGCAGGGTTTTGACATATTTGTATATATCACTACCTTCTCTGTTAATATCAATCCTGTTAACTTGACTTTGCTGACTAAGTTGCAACTTCTCAAGTTCAAATTCTTTTTGCTCAGCTAAGAACCTTCTTTCTCTTTCTTGTTCCTTTCTCTCTTTATCTCTCTCCTTTCTATTTGCTCAGTTAAGGACCTTCTCTCGCTTCCTTTTTTTTTTCTCTCTATTTTTCTTCTCTTTCTCTCTTTTTCTTTATTGTCTCTGGCTTTCTCTTTCTCTCTCCCTTCATTTATCTTCTAACTCTATTTTCCTCAATTATAATTTAAGTTTTTCTAACTCTACTGCACTTGTCTGTTTCTCTGATATACATAAGTGCTGGAGTAATTCCCTTATAATTTCTGCTTTGCTCTTGTCCTTGGTTAAACCCAAATCTAACTCCTTTGCTAATTCTAAAAGTGTGGCCTTTTTCTTTCCTTCTAAATTTTCTTGGCAAATTTGAATATTATCTTCAATACCCAGAATTTCTTTCGCAATTTTAAGAGCCATTTCTCTCATTTTTCATTTAACCATTCACAAATCACCAAAATTAAACAAATTGTCTCACCTACGTCTTATTTAAAATTCTAGGACACTAGTCTACAAAGGGCTACTGGGCTTTTTCATACCCCTAATCTATTCAAAACTGCCCAAATCTCTGACTGGATCTCTCTGAGTCTGTTCCAATCACGGACGAAAAGTCCCAAAATGTTCAAATCCCACTGTTACGACATGGGATAAACCCCTCTGCTAATTTAAACCTAACATACAGAAAAAAAGTTCACGTCACGCTGTAATCTGTTAAAATTCCAGAGGCAAAGAACTATCCCAGAGGTCAATATTTAAAGTAAAAATTAACAATCTTATTCTTTAAGTCCAACAGAGAATATTAAAACTAACGACTATTTACAACTTTTCTCTCTTAAACCTTTTTTTAAACCCTCCACTCAACAACACGGATCCAATAAAAATTCCCTGATTAAGATTTGCAAAAAAGAATCACGTTTCAAAACCAGTCAGCTTTGTCGATGGTCCTTTATAGATTTTCCTCTGTAGACTTCTCTCTTGACCAGCTTTGATGTTCTACTGCAGAAACTTCTTATAGACATGTACATTTCAGTGTGCTGTTCTTCTGGCACTCTGTACATGGCTTGGCAGTCCTCCAATCTCGGTATTGGGTATGGGTTGGATTTTGTAAGGACATTGTCCTTCCAATAATCCGCGCAGAATTGTTGAGTCCCATCCAGTTTGGAAACTAAGACGATCAGCGATCTCCACTCACTCTGGCTCGGTTCGATGATATCGTCATTGAGCATGACCTCCACCTCCTTCTGAATCTGTCTGGCTTTGAAAGGATTAAGCCGATAGGGGTGCTGTTTTATCGGAGAAGTATTCCCTATGTCTACTTTAGTCCTCCCCATCTGATTCTTACATATGTCCACCTACTGCAGTAACAGTCCTTTCAACTGCATTCTATGCTCCTGAGACAGATAGTTTGATAAGCTATCCCACTCCTCAAGGACTTCTTCATTTTTTAACATATTTTGAGGTACATCAAAACATCTGGATTTGATTCCTCACTCTGTGGGGCAGTAACTAACACGTGTTTCTCCAGTTCTTTCTTTTTAGTATAATGTGGTTTCAACATGTTCACATGATATCTGGCATCTTTACAAAATAGTTCACCTGAATCAACTTTTTCTCAATTTGATAGTGACCACTAAACCTGGCTTTGAAGAGATCTCCTATCACTGGTAACAGTAGTTACACATTATCCATTTGGGAAAACATCCGAGTCTCAGAGCTTTTATCTGCCACTTGCTTCATTCTATGCTGCGCCCTTCTTAGGTGCTGTTTAGCTAACTCAACTACTTGATTTTATCTCTCCCTTGCCTCCAATACATAATCTAACTGTGAGATCCTGTCAACTTTTCTTTAATTAATTTCAAAGGGCCTCTCACTTCATGCCTGAATATTGACTCGAAGGAAGTGAACTGAGTAGATATGTTTGGGGTCTCTATAATGGCAAACAATATGAACAGGATACCTTTATCCCAACCATTCAGGTAACCCTGACATAATGCTATCAACATGGTCTTCAAGGTATGCTGCCACCTCTCTAAAAGTCCCCGGGATTCAAAATGATACCCACTACATTTAAGGTGCTATATACCTAAGCTATCCATAACCTCCTTAAACAGTCGAGCAGTAAAGTTTGACCCTTGGTCTGACTGAATCTCTCTGGGTAGTCTATACCATGGGAAGAAAGCTACTAACTCCTCTACCACCCTTTATGCCTTGATACTCCATAATGGAACTGCCTCTGGAAATCTGGTAGACACATCCATTACAGTTAAAAAGTACCGGTTCCCACTTTTAGTTCTTCGGAGGGGACCTACACAATCAATTATATTCTGCATGAAAGATTCTTCAAACGTGGGAATTGGCAACAAAGGTGCTGGTTTTATTACCACCTGAGGCTTACCTACCATTTGGCGTGTATGACATGTATGACAATAGTTAACTACATCCTTGTGCATTCCAGGCCAATGGAAATGGTTTTGTTCCTTAGCCTGAGCCTTTCATACCTCTAGGTGACCTCTTATAGGTACCCATAATACTTCTTGTCTGTGTGTTACTGGCAACACATTGATGCACTTCGTCCCATTTCTCCTCTGCACTAACCTGCCATGGTCACTGTTTCTGTCTTAGGATTCTATCTTTCAGATAATAATCCTCAGAAATATTCACTGCCTTCTTTTCAGAGTGTGCATCCACATATATATCTTTTATTGTCTTGTCTTTCTTCTGCAAGTCCCTTAGCCTTTCAGCACTAAACAATTCTGTCTGACCCTCTGACTGTTCAGGTTTATCCTGCACCATTACATCAAACAGGGTATACACTAACCGAACCTTAACTCCTTCATCATTCTCTTCATGCTGTATGCTGTGACTTATGATAGTTGGATCTGATTACTACGCAGTCTGGGAAAATACCAGGATATTCCTGTTTTAACTCCTCAGCTTCTTGGTCTTCCTTGGGCTTCTCCACAACATGGGGTGTCACTCCCACATGGATCCTACTAAATCATTCCCAAGAACAAATTGAATTCCTGGAACTGATACTCTGTTAACTGTTCCCGCTGTTACTTTCCCAGTTGACACTCCAACCTGATCTTATATGGGGAACAGTAAATTTCTGTCCATCTATCCCACAAATTACCACCCGCTCAGGTAACAGATCAGAAAGAGCGAAATGCACTCATCTCTTACTATTAGAAGACTGGTTAGATCCTGTATCTCTCAAGATTATAACTTCTTGTCCTTCCCTCCCTGTTGTCTCTGAGTAAACTTTTCCCACAGAGGCTAATTCTTTATAAACATCAGGTACTAACCCTGCCTAGGCTGTGCACTCTCCAGCAGTTCCTCAGCTCTTCTTGGGATTTCGATACTACATTGGCTTGGCGTCTTTTACTCCATCTTTTCCTAAAGTACCTTTCTTTAAAGACCAGCACTCCGACTTTATGTAACTCACTTTACCACAGTGAAAACATCTGAGGCCTTTCACCTTCTTCCCGCCATCTTGGGCTTCTTTTTTAACCTATAGTAAACTCTTCCTAGTGTTCTCTATTCTTTCTTTCATAGTGTAGGATCTCCCCTTCTCCCAACTTCTATTCTACACAGGATGAAATTCTGGCCAGAAGCTCATCTTATGCACGAATATGTACTCATCTGCTAATTATGCTGTCCTTCTCACTTCCTGAAATTTGTGTTCCTCCACATGACTTCTTGTCATCTCTGGAAGTGAGTTTTTAAACTCATCCAGCAGAATAATCTCTCTTAAAGCCTCATAGGTTCTATCTATCTTTAAGGCCAGCACCAATCTATTAAAATAACAATGTTTAATTCTTTCAAACTCAGTGTGAATCTGACCTGGTTCCTTCTTTATGTTTCTGAATCGCCCTCTATACACTTCTGGTACCAATTCATAAGCACTTAAAATAGCCTGTGTGAATTCTCTTAATCTCTCGATCCCTCATTTTACAGCACGGCAAATAATCTCACTAGCTCTGCCTACCTGTTGAGTCTGAACTAGCATTACCCAGAAATCACCAGACCACTCCAATTGCCTAGTCAATTTTTCAAATGAATACAGAAGGCTCCAACATCTTTCTCATCAACTTGTGGCAGAGTTTTGACACATTTGTATATATCACTACCTTCGTTTTTAATCTCCATCCTGTTAACTTGACTTGGTGACTCAGTCACAACTTCTCAAGTTCAAATTCTCTCTCTTTTTGCCCAGCTAAGAACCATCTCTCTCTTTCTTTTTCCTCTCTCTTTCCTCTCTCTCTCTCTCTTTCTCTCTCCCTTTCTTCTCTCTTTTTTTGATCAGCTAAGAAGCTTCTTTCTCTCTCTTTTTCCTCTATCTCTCTTCTCTCTCCCTTTTTCTTTCTCCTCTCTCTCTCTCCCCCTTTGTTTATCTTCAAACTTCATTTTCCTCAATTGTAATTTAAGTTTTTCTAACTCTACTGCATTTATCTGTTTCTCTGACATACCTAAGCATTTCAGTAATTCCCTTAAAATTTCTGCTTTACTCTTGTCCTTGCTTAAGCACAAATCTAACTATTTTGATAATTCTAAAAGTGTGGCCTTTTTCTTTCATTCTAAACTTCCTTGGCAAATTTGAAAATTATCTCCAAACCCCAGAACCTCTTTAGCAATTTTAACAGACATTTCTCTCATTTTTAATTTAACCAACCACTGTCACAGACATTAAACAAATTGTCTCACGTACATTTTATTTAAAGCTCTAGGACATTAACCTGTAAGTGTTTAAATCTATTGGGCTTTTTTATACTCCCTAATCTATTCAAATCTGCCCAAATATCAGACTGGATCTGTCTGAACCTGTTCAAATTATAGATGAAAGCCCCCAAACTGTTTCAACATTGGGTAAATCCCTATGCTAATTTAAACCATCCGCACAGAAAACATTCAACTCACACCATTGTCTGTTAAAATTCAAGAGGCTAAGAATTATCCCAGATGTCACTATTTAAAGTAAAAATTAACAATTTTATTCTTTAAGTCCAACAGACAATATTAAAGCCAACAACTATTTACAACTCTTTTCTCTTAAACCTATCTTATACTTCCCACTCTACAATATTGGACAAATAAAGAAACCCCCATTAAGAGTTACAAAGAAAAACATGTATCTAAAACCAGTCAGCTTTGTTGTTTCTTCTTTGTAGAGTTTCCTCTGTAGATTTTCTCTCGGTCAGTTTTGATGTTCTGCTGCGCATAGACAGGAACTTTCAGAGAGCTCTTGAAATAGTAGTCTATATGTGGATGTCCTTGGCAGTTCTTCTTCTAACAGTTCAAAAGGTCCAGTTTTATACCCAAAAACATCAGATCATTTCATTGGCTTTCATATTATCAAAATACTAAATTCAAATAGGGTATAATTTAGACTGATTGGTGGAATTTGAATTTGTTTTCGTTTCATGGCAACTCATCTGTAAATATTTGTTTCAACCAAGTGTTACATTCTTACTTTGTTCAGGACTCTCTGTGCTTTGTCAGTCCTTGCTGGCTTTTCAGCTCTCTTCAAGGTACAGTACACCTCTGTACCTTCATAACAATATCAAACCAAAACTTGAGACCATCCCCCTCACTATCAACAGCAGCATCATTTTTTATGCCATCTGCAAACTTCCTAATTATAACTTCTACATTCAAATTCAAGTCATTTATGTACACAACAAACAACAAGGGCCCTAGCACCAAATTCTGTAGTTTACCACCAGTCACAAGCTTTGAATTGCAAAAACACCCTTCCACCTTTGCCTCCTATTTTTCAATCAATCTTTGACCCAGTTTGCCAGCTTGCCTTGGATTCCATGGGCTCTTATCTATTAGTCCAGTCTTCCATGTCGGACCTTGTCAAGGCCTTTATGAAGTCCATGTAAACCACATCAACTATAATACTCGCATTAATGGAGGGAGTGGTCTTTCCGGAAAGCTAATAGGGGAGGGGAGGGAAATATATCCTTGGTGGCGGTGTCTGTTTGGAGGTGGTGGAAATGACGAAGGATGATATGATGTATCTGGAGGTTGGTGGGATGGTAGGTGAGGACCAGTGGGGTTCTGTCCTGGTGGCGGAGAGCTGGATGTGACAAGGGATTCGATAGGAACGGGGAGGGAAATATATCACTGGTGGTGGTGTCCGTTTGTAGGTGGCGGAGGAAGATGCAATATATGCAGAGGGTGGTGGAGTGTAAGGTGAGGACCAGAGGGTTTTATCCTTGTTGCGCTGGGACAGGTGGGGTTCAAGGGCTGTGGTGCGGGTAGCGGAGGAGGTCCACAGGAGGGCATCGTGAACCACATGGGAAGGGAAATTGTGATCTTAAAAGAAGGAGGCCATCTGAGATTTTCTAAGGTGGAATTGGTCATCCTGGGAACAAATGTGGTGGAGGTGGAGGAATCTAGAATAAAGGATAGCGTTTTTATAGGAGGTAGGGTGAGAGGAGGTGTAGTCTAGGTAGCTGTGGGAGTCAGTGGGCTTGTAGTATATGTCTGTGGTTAGTCAGTCGCCAGAGACGGTGATGGAGAGGTCCAAGAAGGGGAGGGAGGTTGCTGAGATGGTCCAGATGAATTTGGGGTTCGGGTAAAAGATGTTGGTGAGGTTGATGAACTGTTTGACCTCCTCGTGGGAGCATGAGGTAGCGCTGATACAGTAATCAATGTAGCTGAGGAACAGATGGTGGGGGGTGGGATGAGCCAATGTCATCTAGTGTATCTGTTGCACCTGATGCGGTCTCCTTTACATTGGGGAGACAGGACTCCTCCTTGTGGATCATTTCAGAAAACATCTCTGAGATACCCACGGCAACCAACCCCACCATCCCATGGCTGAACCCTTCAACATCCCCTCCCACTCCATCAAGTTCATGCAGGTCCTAGGCCTCCTTCATGGCCAAACCCTTTCCACCTGACACCTGGAGGAAGAACACCATGGGACCATGCAACTACATGGAATCCATGTGGATTTCAACAGTTTCCTCATTTCCCCTGACCCCACATTATCCCAGTCCCAAGCCTCCAAATCGACACCAGCCTCCTGACCTGTCCATCACCTTTCCCATCCATCTAGTCCACCCTCCTGTCTGACCTTTCACCTTCTCCCTCACCTTCATCTACCTATCGCATTCTCTGCTACCTCCCCCCTAGCCAACACCCCTCCATTTATCTCTTACCACCCCCGGTCCACAAGCCTCATTCCTGAAGAAGGGCTTATGCCTGAAATGTCGATTCTCCTGCTCCTTGGATGCTGCCTGACCTGCTGTGCTTTTCCAGCACTACACTCTCAACTCTGATCACCAACAGCTGCCATTCTCACTTTCTACTTTCAGTCCCGAATGTATCCCTGCTTTTTCAAGTCTTCTCCTACAGATTTTTTTTTAACAAACTCCTTGCTGCCCTTCTTGAACAAAAGAATCACATTAGCTATCTTCCAGTCATGTGGCACTTTGTGGCCAGGGAAGTGTTAAACATCTCTGCTAGGACCCCAACAACCTCTTGCTTCCCACAGCAGCTTGGAATACAACATCATTTACAGCATCAATTTACAACAATTTGCAACATTATTTTGATAAATATTTTTTGATCCAGACATATTTGAATTTCGAAAGTAGGTAGAAATGTTTAAAAGGCAAAGTATTAATATTAATATGTCAATTAAATATATCCAGAATGAAAATTTTCACATGGCATGCAATTAAGATAGTTACCTTATACACTGTACTGCCGATTATTAACCAAGTGATATTTTTGGAAATGATTGAAAAAGTTTTAATGATGAATCTGTACCAATAGACCAGGCAGCGATTTATTCTTAAGAGTTAATCTTATTTAATAAGAAGAATTCCATGATCACTTCATTTTCAAATACATGGGAAATGCATCTAACGCTTTGTTTCGTCACATTATTTTGTTTTAATGTTGCATTGTTAATAAAACGAATTGATAACTGTCGTGGTGTCAATTAAATTTCTTGCAAACTTTCTTTTAAAAATCATTGTGAGTTCTCATGAATGTCTGTTGCTATGTCTCCTGATTCTACTGTATCCCTTTTAAAATGGAGAAAAAAAGTAATTTCTTCTCTCGTGACTAACTTTTGAATTTTCCACACCATAAATCGTGGATGCTGGGTATTTGAATATTTTTAAGGTTGTGTTGGACAGTCGATGCGGGATTCAAAGGCTGGGTGAAAGGGGAGGTGGTTGTGTGGATAGGAAAGTTAAATGGGCAGAATGGTCTGTAGCTATCCTGATTCATATGCACTTTTGTTTTCAACTGTCAGTGCATTTGCCCGGATCTTCCCAGCAGACTATCAGACTGTACCACAAGGAAAAAAGCACATTCTAAAAATTAGATTTGATGAGCAAATTTTGCAATGTGACCTCGATTTTCCAATGGCAAGATAATTGTTTGTGTAGCAGAGGTGGGAATTGTGCATCGGGGCCCTGCAATTTCAACATCATAGCAGAATTACCTGGGAACTTGAAGATTAAGCAATTCCCTTATGCCTGGAACCACCTGAAAGTATCCACTTAAATATGAGAATTCAGAAGGTTCCATACCAATTAGGTAAACAGTAACTCAGGAAGTTTGACTATTAATTATCTCACTCATGAGTAATAATTAATTAAACTAGCCTACAGTCTTACTAGACACACAACTTCCCAACTACAGTCCCCAAATCCCGAAGAACCCCCCCCCCCCCTCCGCTTCCCCATCCCCAACCCTAATCCTGAGGAAGGGCTTTTGTCTGAAACGTCGATTTCAAAGCTCCTTGGATGCTGCCTGAACTGCTGTGCTCTTCCAGCACCACTAATCCACCAATCCTAATCCAGTCATGTGATCATTGTCCTGTGTGAAAAGAGAAACCTGGATGCTGTGTAATGCTTGCTGCATTTGGACATAGACTGCTTACAGCATCTGAGGACTCACAAGTGGTGCTGAACATTGTGCAATTAGCTGCAAACATTCCTACTTCTGATTTAATAACAGAAGGAGTCCTTGGTAAAACATTGGAAGATGATGAGGCCCAGGATGCTGAGGAACTTCTGGGGAGAGATCTTGAAAGTGAGAAGACTGACCTCTGACAATGTGACCATTTCCTTAGTGTTAGGTATGACTCAACCAGGAGAGAGATGCGACCATGATGTTAAGTGCAGTCACTCTCACATCCTGTCTAGAATTCAACTCTTTTCTCCATGTTTGAAGACAGTCCCTAATGACGTTAAGAACTGGAGTGGCCCTGGCAGCACCCAAACTTGGCATCAGTGGATAAGGTATTGGCAAACAAGTGTCACATAATAGCACTTAACATAGAACTTAGAACATAGAAGAATACAGCGCAGTACAGGCCCTTCGGCCCTCGATGTTGCGCCGATCAAAGCCCACCTAACCTACACTAACCCATTATCCTCCATATACCTATCCAATGCCCGCTTAAATACCCATAAAGAGGGAGAGTCCACGACTGCTACTGGCAGGGCATTCCATGAACTTACGACTCACTGAGTGAAGAACCTACCCCGAACATCAGTCCTATATCTACCACCCCTTAATTTAAAGCTATGCCCCCTTGTAATAGCTGACTCCATACGTGGAAAAAGGTTCTCACTGTCAACCCTATCTAACCCCCTAATCATCTTGTACACCTCGAGCAAGTCACCCCTAAACCTTCTTTTCTCCAATGAAAACAACCCCAAGTGCCTCAGCCTTTCCTCATAGGATCTTCCTACCATACCAGGCAACATCCTGGTAAACTTCCTCTGCACCCGTTCCAGTGCCTCCACATCCTTCCTATAGTATGGCGACCAAAACTGCACACAATATTCCAGATGCGGCCGCACCAGAGTCTTATACAACTGCAGCATGACCTCAGGACTCCGGAACTCAATTCCTCTACCAATAAAAGCCAGTACGCCATATGCCTTCTTCACTGCACTATTTACCTTGGTGGCAACTTTCAGAGATCTGTGTACATGGACACCAAGATCCCTCTGCTCTTCCACACTACCAAGTATCCGACCATTAGCCCAGTACCCCATCTTTTTGTTACTCTTACCAAAGTGAATCACCACACACTTAGCTACATTGAACTCCATTTGCCACCTTTCTGCCCAGCTCTGCAGCTTCTCTATATCCCGCTGTAACCTGCCACATCCTTCATCACTGTCTACAACTCCTCCGACTTTCGTATCATCCGCAAACTTGCTCACCCAACCTTCTAACCCTTCCTCCAGGTCATTTATAAAAATGACAAACAGCAATGGTCCCAAAACAGATCCTTGTGGTACACCGCTAGTGACTGCACTCCAAGATGAACCTTTGCCATCAACTACTACCCTCTGTCTTCTTCCAGCCAGCCAATTCCTAATCCAAACCTCCAACTCACCCTCAATGCCATATCTCTGTATTTTCTGCAGTAGCCTACCATGGGGGACCTTATCAAACGCCTTACTAAAATCCATATATACCACATCTACCGCTTTCCCCTCATCTACCTCCTTAGTCACCTTCTCAAAGAATTCAATAAGGTTTGTGAGGCACGACCTGCCCTTCACAAAACCATGCTGACTATCCTTGATCACATCATTCTTATCCAGATGTGCATAAATCCTATCCCTTACAATTCTCTCTAAGACTTTGCCCACAATAGAAGTGAGACTCACTGGCCTATAGTTACTAGGATTATCCCTACTCCCCTTCTTGAACAAGGGAACCACGTTTGCTAGCCTCCAGTCCTCTGGCACTACTCCTGTAGACAAAGAGGACACAAAAATCAAGGCCAATGGCTCTGCAATCTCCTCCCTTGCTTCCCAGAGAATCCTAGGATAAATGCCATCAGGTTCAGGGGACTTATCTATTTTCACCCTTGCCAGAATTTCCAACACCTCTTCTCTACATATCTCAAAGCTATCCATTCTATTTATTCGTGCCTCAGTGATAACAACTTTCATCACTTCACTGATGTTTGAGAATTGACTCATGGGGTGATGATTGACCAGATTGGATTTGTCCTGTTTTCTTTTTAGATTGAAAAAAAATTCGGCAGGTACTGAACCTAACAGTACCCAACAGCCAATCAGTACCATTGACAAAATGTCCCTGGGTTTAAATGTAAGATGTCTCTGTCCCTCTGTAGCTCTTCAATCAAATGAGGAACAAATGTGCAAGGTTCGCCTGACAAATGATACCTCACAGAAGTGGGCACATTTCATGACACTAGCAACAGTATTTTTGAGTGTGAATTACACTCAGATTCTGTCCACATGTGAGTGCTTTAAAATAGAATTCCCTGGGTCATGAAGGACTGCATTATGTCTCAGATTAGCTAAGAGAACACAGCCAGACAAGAAATGACAGATTGATTGAGATTGTTATCTTCAACAGCAGGGACTAAAAAGTTGAGGCTGCAGCTGCAACCATGCACCGAACAAGTCTTTAATAAGTTATCGAATCTCGCCTTGTCATTATTGAAAGTTTTATTTTGAAATCAGGAAAAATACATAGGGGTCAGCAACAATAATTTTGAAATCTACAAAATTGAATTAGAATGGGATAATAGATTGCAAAGAAGAAAAACAGCTATAGAATGAAAGTCTAGCACCAATAGAGGAGACTGGGCTTAGATGTGCACAATCTACTCTAGGTTTGATGGTGATCTCTTTTGCTATCCAGAGAGTCGTAAAACTAAGCTTATGTGGGAATAGTAAAAACAATCCCATCTCCTTAATGGTTTCTTTGTAGCAACATGCTCTGACTAGTAAAACTCTTTTCTACCTTGGGCACTTTTTATTATTGTTTAATAACATCTTGATTGTATATTGGGAAGCGTCAGCAATCCCAAAATACTGTTTGTTCAATAGCGTCACATGTATCCTGTAAATATAATATCAAGGACAGTTTGCTCATTTTATGTAATTTAGCAATTAAGGGTACATTCTATTACAACTTGATGTCTCCCCTGTAGAGGAAAAATTAGACTCTGAAGAGCAATCTTCAGCTTTTTATAACATCTTGATACATTGGTTCTTTTAATGCAAGAATGTTTTACTACCAGAGCTCAGAGGAAGCAAGTAATTCAGACAAGCCACTCTATTCAAAATATTCCAGTTCCATACAATTTTTTCATGTGTAGTACTGGAAATATATTTAAAATCTCTGGTGTATTAAGGCTTTCTATGTTTGTTTACAGAATACCATAAACATGATTTTTCCCCTCTTAATTACTTTTTCTGTGCACCTAAATTACAATCTATTTCATTCCATTCATCCAGTATAACACTGAAAGAATATTGAGAGATTCCAAGGCATCCTTTGAAGAAAGGAAGAGGGATCTGCATGTTTCCCAGGCAACATTCCACCCTTCAACCAATGACATGAAGAACAGATTAATGCAACAGTAAAAAAAAGTTATTTAACTGATTACAGGATCTAGCAATGCGGAAAATGAGTGCTGCACTTGACAACATAATAATAGCCGTTGCAGTTCATAGTATTTAATTGTCAAATGACAAAATGGGGAATTCCTGTCCTAATCTTTATTTCACCGGTAGATCAAAAGTATGTCATCTATTCTGAAAGAGCTGATCAGTCAAAACAACAGTGAATATGACTAATTTCATTGAATATAGGCCCATTACAAACAAAATCAGTAAGTGCTTACAAAGCCAAATCCTTTTGATGCAGTAAGATAGAACAGATGTAGGTACACAAAAATGTTGTTTAAGGGCAGATTAAGTTTCTAATCTATAGTCAAATTTCTTGTTGAACAATGTTACATCTAAGAAACCCACTTGGATGAGGTACAGGAGAGATGCCAGCACCAATGTCCTCCATAAACACTTTGGTTGAGCATACCCTGTTCGTTAGGATGTAGGGTATATTTAAATTTTAATACATGTATGTGCAGTCTATGCTTCCACAACCAGAGGCTAGCACCTATTATCAGCACCTTCAGGACAGTAATGCCTATATGCTGCATTCTACCCTTGAGAATATATTTATTTGCATCCCTTGCATTACAACAATGACTACTCAGGAACAGCAATTCGTTCATCAAGTGAACGGTAGGAATTTGGAAAAAATATTGGTATTAATGTCTGCATTTCCCATTTTTCCACTTTTATTTTTAGCTATTCTTGATTAAAGCCGTTGTTGATTCCAAAATGTTCAAAATTTCCTGTGAAATCTATTTATTCTACTTTTTCTTCTGGCAGAAATGATTTTTAACATATGTCACCTGCTTGATTTCTTCCTCCTGGACCAGTAGTCCAGTTAAGATTCAGATACAACACACAAGAAGCTGTGCTTCTATTTAGTTAAAGTTATTTTGAACTGTTAAGTATATAGCAGCTGATTGCAAAGGGGATTCATGATTGACAGTGCCTCATTTCAAAATTGTTGTCTTAACTGCACAGTGATGAAGGATAACATTTTGCAGTAGAGACTGACAGCAATAATATATGGTTTGTATGTTGCTAATATTGGCTTCTATTCACTGGTTAGTGAATGGCTTCTTTGCTGCTAAGTATTGTTACAATAAATAAAAGATTGGCACTGAACCACTTCAGGGCATATTCAGACAATGAGGCAGGTTTTAAAGATGGTCTTCAAAAAAGAGAAGCAAGTAAAGAGATAGGGAACTTGAGAACAGCCAACATTCAGTTGTATTGCTGTGGGTCAGGAGTCACAAGTATGCTGACAGATTTCCTTCTGCAAAAGCATTAGTAAAGCAGATGAGTTTTTTTTATAGCTTTCAACTGTAACTATATGTCCTGTTGGGCTATATTTTTAAATTTCAGACTTACATTGAATTAAAATTTCAACTTCTGCCACAGTAAGATATGAATCCTTACCCTCTAAGCATTAGGGTGATGAACAGTCACTGGACCTGAACATTGAATCTGCTTTCTCTCCAAAATGCGCCAGAGTTTCTCCAGCAATTTTTGTTTTCATTCCCTCAACTCTAGTCTGGGGTTCTGATTTGCTAGCCCTGAGATATTGCCATTATGCCACCACATCTCCCAAAGAGTCAATCTGGATTATATTTAAAAACAGAACTGCTAAACCTTCGCACTAAACCCACTCACTATTGAAATCAGTAGATAAATTTTTGCAGGAGCTCAGTAAGTATGGAAGCATCTGTGGAGAAAGAAACAGAGTTAGCATTTCGAGTCCCAATTACTCCTCTTCAGAATTCTTTATAGAAATAGGTTGAACTGCTTTATTTTTGTGCAAAACCTGTCGGGTTTTCCTATTTGAGCAGCAATGAAACATTATTGCAATTGAAGGAAACCTTGCAATTCTACAACATTTTTTTAGAATCATCAGACGTCCCAAAGCACTTTTCAGCCAGTTAGGGTAGTCATCATTGTAATGTAGGAACATGGCAGCTAATATGTGTACAGTGAACTCCCAGAAACAGTAATGTGATAATAGCCATTTGTTCTGATTTTGTAATGTTGATTGAGGGATAAATAACAGTCAAGACGCTAATATCATTGGATCTTTACATCCACACGAGCAGTCAGATAAGTCTCAGTTTAACATGTCAACTGTAACATCTCAACATCTCCAACAGCAAAAGGCTCCCTCAGTACTACATTAAAGTGTCAATCTTGATTTTTGTGCTCAGTTTTGCTGGATTTGTACCTAAAACCTGGGATACAACAACAATTGTTGGTGTAATCTTCCAAGGGTCAGAGTAACATGGGATATGGGAGATGTGTGGCAGAACTAGATGAAAAGACTGGCCAGTCCGATCCACCTTTGAGGTCATCTAACTCCATCTTCTGTGCTTTTTGCAAGCAGCATGGTGACGTCCACACTAGGCAGTGGCCTAGTTACTATGGATCAGAGGGAAGGAAGTAAAAGTTGAAAATTGCCTCATGTAGCCCAGTTTGAGAGGCAGGAAGATTTAGATCACACATGAAATCTGATTTAATCTTTGCCTTAATAAGTGGAATGGGCTGGATGCATTGCTGTTCTTCTATTCAGGAATATTAAGTATTTTAAGGCTATGGGGATGATTCAGGAAAATGGCACTCAGGTACTAGATCAGTCATGATCTCATTGAATACTAGAACAGAGTTGAGGAGCTGAATGTTCTGTTCCTATTTCCAATATTCTTATGAAGGACCTTCAGGGATACATGGCCACCTTGTGTGATATGTGTTAACCCCGCACCGACATTCCAGGAGGTTCTGGACTAGCTCTTGGCCGGAGCAGAAATGCACTGGGCGGGGGTGTGTCCATTTGCAGCAAATATTCGCAAGGTCAGTCTGGTCTTCTGGACTGGTTTCCATCATTTATATTGTACAGGAAAGAATAGCCAAAATTTCTTTTGTTATTTTTTCTTGGTTCTGGATTTTTCCAGTTATTTACCAGGGAGATTTAGTATCTGAGAATTGCAGGAAAATTCAAACTGAGGAGCTCCAGGAACAAGAGTGTGGGCAGTCAGTGTAGTGCTGAAAAAGCGCAGCAGGTCAGGCAGCATCTGAGAAGCAGAAGAAATGATGTTTCAGTCAAAAGCCCTTCATCAGGAAATGAGGCTGGAAGCTATGGGGATGGTGAGATTAATGGGAGGGGAGTGGGGCTTGGGGGAAGATAGATGAGGTGTGATAGGTGAATGGAGGTGGGGTAATGGTGATAGGTCAGAGAGGAGGGTGGAGTGGATAGGTGGGAAGGAAGATGGGCAGATAGGACAAGTCATGAGGGCAGTGCTGAGTTGGAGATTTGGCTCTGGGATAAGGTAAGGGGAGGGGAAATGAGAAAACTGGTGAAATCCACATTGATGTTATGGGGTTGGAGGGTCCCAGGGCGGAAGATTAGGCATTCTTCCTCCCTCCAGATGTGAGCTAGTTAGGGAGTGGCGATGGGGGAGGCCCAGGACCTGCATGTCCTTGGTGGAGTGGGAGGGGGAGTTGAAGTGTTCGACCATGGGGCGGTGGGGTTGGTTGGTGTGGGTGTCCCAGAGATACTTGTCCTTCTGTCAGTTACAGGGAACAGTCCATCTTTTGCAGTTACACCGGCACTATACCCCCACCTTTTCCTCTGCTACATTGATGCCTGTATCGGTGCCACCTCATGCTCCCACAAGGAGATTGAACAGGTTATCAACTTTACCGACACATTCCATCCCCATCTTAAATTCACCTGGACCTTCTCAGACACCTCCCTCCCCTTTCTCGACCTCTCCATCTCCATCAATGGTGACCGAGTCAACACTGACATTTTCTACAAACTCACCGACTCCCACAGCTACCTGGACTACACCTCCTTCCACCTTACCTCCTGTGAAAACAGTATCCTTTATTCCCAATTCCACTGCCTCTGCCGCATCTGCTCCCAGGAGAACCAGGTCCACCACAGAACACATGAGATGGCGTCCTCCTTTAAAGATCGTAATTTCCCCTTTCACATGGCTGATGATACCCTCCAGTGCATCTCATCCACTTCCTGCATTTCCAAAACTCGAACTCCACCCCTCCAACCGTGATAAGGACAGAACTGCCCTGGTCCTTACCTTCTACCCCACCAACTTCCAAATGCATTACAACATCCGCGACGATTTCTGGCATCTAAAAACAGACCCCACCACCAAAGATATATTTCCCTCCCCACCCCTATCCACTTTCTGGGAAGTCCATTCCCTCCGCGACTCTCTCATCAGGTCCATACCCCCATCAACTCACCCTCCCTCCCAGCACCTTCCCCTGTCACTGCAGGAATTGCAAAACCAGCTCCCCCTTCACCTCAGTTCAAGGCCCACACCTCCCCCTTCACCTCAATTCAAGGCCCAAAGGAGCTTTCCACATTCATTAGACTTTTCCCTGCACTTCCACACATGTCATTTGCTGTATCCGTTGCTCCCGAAGCAGTTTCCTCTACGTTGGGGAGACAGGATGCAGAGTGCTTCAGAGAACATCTCCGGGACACCTGCACTAACCAACCCCACCATCCTGTGGCCGAACACTTCAACTCCCCCTCCTACTCCACCAAAGGCATGCAGATCCTGGGCCTCTTCCATCATCACTCCCTAACCACCTGATGCCTGGAGAAAGAGCGCCTCATCTTCCACCTCGGGACCCTCCAACCTCACCAGTTTCCTCATATCCCCTTCCCCTACCTTATCCCAGTTCCAACCTTCCAACTCGGCACTGCCTTCATGACCTGTTCTACCTGTCCCATCTTCTTTCCCACCTATCCGCTCCACCCTTCTGTCTGACCTATCGCCATTATCCCCATCTCCATCTACCTATCACACCCTCAGTTACTGTCCCCCAGCCCAGCCCCTCCCATTTAACTCACCACACCCATAGCTCCCAGCCTCATTCCTGATGAAGGGTTTTTGCCCGAAATGTCGATTCTCCTGCTCCTGAAATGCTGCCTGACCTGCTGTGTTTTTCCAGCACCACACTCTGGACTCTAATCTCCAGCATCTGCAGTCCCCACTTTCATCGACAAGGGTGTGGACAGTCTTGTTAGTTCAGCTGTTTCATTTCCATGAAGAGTCATAGATGTCCTGACACTATTGCTAAGTATCAATAAAATGTAATCAGTATAATACCAGTTCATTTATACATAGTAGATTTGCTATATGGGATAGCACAAAAATCTCCATGACCGAGGAATACCCTATTCAAAAATAGTTTGATTCTCTGCTCACAGGGGCGTCAACATGGTTTAGATTATGCTGGAACCCTTCAGCTTACATTGTTTCAGTAGGGCAAACTTTGCATTGTTGGCCAATCTTCACCTGTGCATAGGGGAAAACACTGCAGGTTAGTTGAGAAATTGCATTCAAACCTTTTGGGTACATGTGCATAGTACACATACTATGCATCTGCATAGTAATTATAATTCTGTTTGCAGTCCCTGCATCTCCCCATTTTCAGAAACCTGTATGTCATTTAATATTGTTATGAAGATGTGAGTATACTTTAAGAAAGTTAAAAGCTAGTAGAGCTACCTGATAGCACCAAGTGTTCTGAAAAAAAAACAATTTAACAATTGGTCAAATTGTTTGATGGTTGCCTGGAAACAAAAGCAAATTCACATTTAACCAATTATTTTAAATTATAACCCAATGGCACAATCCAATACTTTAGGGGTATAAGACTAGGGAAATGTGAACAGTTGGGAGGAGAACTGCCAAGACACCAGCATGTAAAGACTGCCCAAAAAATAGCTCTCCTAAAGGTGCCTTTATCAATCAGTAACATGTGAAGCAGAATCCCCAAGAAGAAGATTAGAAGACAGGAAAACAGAGCAGAACCAAAAGCTACCTTGTTTTGAGATAAGAAGTTTTGTTTTGCAAATCTTAATCAGGATTTTTGTTGGACTAGCATCATAGAAGGGGAATATAAAAAATAGGTTAGAGAAAGGAGCTGTAAATAGTTGTTCGTTAATTAGTTTCTCTTATACTTTAAGAAATAAATTTGTTATTTTTTTACTTTAAATAGCTCTTGGCCTCTCAAATTGTCAGAGATTACTACGCAGGCTAAATCTTTTCTGTGTTGCTGGTTTAAATTAAGCAGGAGTGTTTACCCCATGTCATAACAATATGCTGATTCCAGAAACAATACTGCAGCATGAATGGAATAAAAAGACACATTTAAACTGATAACAAGCATCAATGATAGGAACAAAATGTTCGTAACATAAGCAACTGCATTGATGCACTTGGGCAGAACAAACAAGGCTAGGGAATAAATGAAGAATGGTAGGAGCCTGGGAAGCACTAAGAATCAGAGGGTCCTTTCTGTATATGTCCAACAATTCCTTAACAGAGTGGGACTGGTGGATAACATGGTTAAGCAATATGGATGCTTGTCTTTATTAGCCAAGGCATAGAGTTTAAGAGCAGAGAGGCTGTACTAGAGCTCTATCAAAGGTTGTTCAGGCCACAGCTAGAATATTCTGGAATCTACATTCAAGGACGGACATGATTGCAGTGGTTAGTGTAACAAGGAGATTTACCAGGATGTTTCCTAGTCTGGAGAGTTATGGAGTTTATTTATGAAGAGAGATTGGGTAAACTGGGGTTGTTTCCTTGAAGCAGAGGAGATGATTAAGATATCAGGGAGTTCAGAACGAGAGGGCATAGGATTAGGGTGAGAGGGGAAAGATATGAAAGAGACCTAAGGGGCAACTTTTTCACACAGAGGGTGGTACGGGTATGAAATGAACTGCCAGAGGAAGTGGTGGAGGCTGGTACAATTGCAACATTTAAGAGGCATTTGGATGGGTATATGAATAGAAAGGGTTTGGTGGGATATGGGCTGGGTGCTGGCAGGTGGGACTAGATTGGGTTGGGATATCTGGTCAGCATGGAGGGGTTGGACCAAAGGGTCTGTTTCCATGCTGTACATCTCTATGACTCTATGAGGGGTATACACAGGAAGGAAACTTCCTATGGTGGAGAGAGAGATGACTGGGGTCTAGATTTAAGGTAAAGAGCAGAAAGTTTAGAGGGGATATGAGGACATTTTATTTCATCCAGGGGGGTGATTTGAATCTGGAACTCACTACTTTTAAGGGAAGGAGGTAGAAACCCTCCTAACATTTAAGAAGTATTTGGAAATGCAGTTGCAATGCAAGACACACAAGGTTATGAGCCAAGTGCTGAAAAATGGGATTAGAATAGTTATGTGTTTGTTTTTTGACCAGCTCAGACTTAATTGCACGAAGGGTCTTTTTCTGCGCTATAAACCTCACTTGCTCTCAATGTTTTGCAAAATTAGTTTTGCTCAGATACATTAATATTCTAGTTTGTATATTCTTAGCTTGACAACACTGCTAGGAGTTAGTGTTTCTTTTGCAATTTTTAAGAAAATGTGACATATGTATTAATCTGGTTTTCTTGTAAAATAAAAGGCTGATTTTCCTTTTGTTAGAATTATTTTGATTTCATTTTGTTGCAAACAACAGATATCCTGCTGACATTACTGTCTGGGAAAAAAATACTTGCACATTACAGTGACTGATTGAGGCAGGGAGGCTGACTGGTACTGGCCCAATGGTGTGAATGGCTTTCTCAGGCAGTAGTTTATTGTCAATAATTAAAAATTCCAGAAACAAAAGGCTGTGGATCAGGAGTTTATGGAATCCATGTCAAGAAATAAGTGAGCTGTGTTAGCAGCTTATTTAAAGATCTTATTGAGAGACATTAACTGAAGAAGATAGGATCAGGTCAGAACAGAGGTTTGCCAAAAGGGAGCCACATACAATCATTCCATATGAACAAGGAACTTCAAACTGTAAACAGGGTGACATTTCACTGAGATTTGAGTTATTGTAAGAAGGGTTGAATCTTTATTTATGACATTTATAAGACTGGTTCAATTAGTACTTGTATAGTGTAAAGCAATTTTGGTTTTCTTTTGTGTGCAATAAATGTTGATGTTCCTTATAAATATACTCCATTTGCTGAATGATGCATGTTGAAAAGTGTGGCACTGGATTTGTGTGAGGAGCCTGAACCAAGCACAACTGATAAGAAAGGCAAGAGGAGGAAACCGAGATTTAAAAAAGAGAATGTGGTTAAATAATTTCTATTGTTCTGACTATTACTTACCTGTAACATCATTTTTTAAAGATGCAATGAGCTTAATCATTTACAATAGGTGAGAAACATGATTCTAGCACCATTCAATGCTATGAGAAACAACTTAAAATGTTAAAAAGTTTGATGGAAGTACATTGACAGCTTCTTGTGAATGTGTTCCATTATTAGCTACCATGATAACCAAATGTTAAAAAAGTACTGATGGTCAGGTGCTCCGGTTTCCTCCCACAGTCCAAAGATGTGCAGGTCAGGTGAATTGGCCATGTTAAACTGCCCATTGTGTTAGGTGCATTAGTCAGAGGGGAAATGGGTCTGGGTGGGTTACTCTTCGGAGGGTTGGTGTGGACTGGTTGGACCAAAGGGCCTGTTTCCACACTGTAGGGAATCTAATCTAATCTAATCTAATCTAATCAAGTAAGGTATCAGTCTGGGATCTGACTTATCAAGTATTACCACCAGATAGATTTGTAATATGCTTTTAAAATCTATAATGATTGTTGCTAACCTGATGCTATGAGGAGAATTTGAATCCCATGTTGACATCAGGTCAGTTATTAGAACCTGAAACAATTCAACCAACCCTCAAATCATTACAAAACTATTCTCATCTCGGTTTTAACAGAGGGGGCTCCAGCAGAGAGCAACTAATGCTCTTTCAATGCAGCAATTTAAATGTTGTAATGAGTCTGGCAGTCTCTGATTTAGAATCATAGAACCCATGCAGTCTGGAATCAGGCCATTTGGTTCATCTAGCCCACACTGACCCCCTGAAGAGCTTCCTATCTAGAATCACTCCCCTACCCCATCCTTGTAACCTTGCATTTCCCATGGCTAATCCACTTAACCTGCAAATCCTTACACTATGAGTAACTTAGTATGGTCAATTCACCTGACCTGCACACCTGGGGTGGCACAGTGGCTCAGTGGTTAGCTCTGCTGCCTCACAGTGCCTGGGACCCAGCTTCGATTCCAGCCTCAGGCAACTGTCTGTGTGGAGTTTGCACATTCTCCCCATGTTCCCTCTGGGTGCTCTGGTTTCCTCCCACAATCCAAAGATGTGCAGGCCAGGTGAATTGGCTATGCTTAGCTGCCCGTACTATTAGGTGCATTAGTCAGGGAAGTATGCTCTTCAGAGGGTCAGTGTGGACTGGTTGGGCCAAAGAGCCCATTTCCATACTGTCGGGAATCTAATCTGTGGGAGGAAACTGGAGCACCCAGAGAAACCTACGCAGACATGGGGAGAATGTGCTAACTCCACACAGGAAGTCACACGAGGGTGGAATCGAACCTGGGTCCATGGCACTGTGATTTAAAAAGCTTTGCTTGACAGTGTATAGCCAGGTTTCCCAGGTCTCAAAACAGCAGACAACTGCAAGGAGGTAAGGGCAGTTTTGTAAAGAAGGCAAGTAACTTACTGTAATACTCATGGGCCAGGAAAAGCAAACTGTTACTTCCAGAGCTCAAATCCCTTCCCATAAGATCTCCCCCTCTTCTTCCAATGTTAATCAACCTTCTTACACAAAGTATACCTCTAAAGGCTTGGATCCGATGAAGAGAATAAGTATTTCATAAATAATTAGACAAGTTGCTCCTTAATAGGAGAGGTAATGTTGATATGAATATCAAACTAATCAGCTTGAAATTCCCATAAAGAAGTAGTATTATAATTCAAAACAAGGCAAAACTCATTACTTAAGTACCCTTAATCTGCTCTGGAAAATAACAAAACTGTTTCATGAGCTTAGCAGCAGAGGGAAAAAAAAGCCTTGATACCTATTAGGAAGTATGAAAGAAAGCAATGAATACGTTCTATTCACCTAAGCAAAACTATTGGTGATTATAAATCTGTTTCAAAATATAATTTGGAAGAAAATAATTCAAAAGAAAAAGTGTGCTTTGAGATGCTTATCAAATCATAAAATAATATAAGCTTGTCAACTCAACAGCAGATTTGAGAATCTATTACCTTCAGGTATCATTGGCAATCAATGCTTTAGCTCTCTATGGCTGTTTACTTCAGTAACTACATTGTGTTTTAACACCATAGAATCATAGAGTCATAGAGATGTACAACATGGAAACAGACCCTTCAGTCTAACCCGTCCATGCCAACCAGATATCCCAACCCAATCTAGCACCACCTGTCATCACCTGGCTCATATCCGTCCAAACCCTTCCTATTCATATACCCATCCAGATGCCTTTTAAATGTTGCAATTGTACTAGCCTCCACCACTTCCTCTGGCAGTTCATTCCATACATGTACCACCCTCTGAGTGAAAAAGTTACTTCCTAAGTCTCTTTTATATCTTTCCCCTCTCACCCTAAACCCATGCCCTCTAGTTCTGGATTCCCCCACCGCAGGGAAAGGATTTTGTCTATTTATCCTATCCATGACCCTCATAATTTTGTAAACCTCTATAAGGTCACTCCTCAGCCTCCAACACTCCAGGGAAAACAGCCCTAGCCTATTCAACCTCTCCCTGTAGCTCAAATCTTCCAACCCTGGCAACATCCTTGGAAATCTTTTCTGAACCCTTTCAAGTTTCACAACATCTTTCTGATAGGAAAGAGACCAGAACTACACGCAATATCTTAACAGTGGCCTCCCAACTCCTGTACTCAAAACTCTGACCAATAAAGGAAAGCATACTAAACACCTTCTTCACTATCCTATCTACCTGCAACTCCACTTTAAAGGAGCTATGAACCTGCTCTCCAAGGTCTCTTTGTTCAGCAATACTCCTGAGGACCTTACCATTAAGTGTATAAGCCCTGCTAAAATTTTCTTTCCCAAAATGCAGCACCTCACATTTATCTGAATTAAATTCTTTCTGACACTCCTCAGCCCATTGGCCCATTTGATCAAGATCCTGTTGTAGTCTGAGGTAACCTTCTTCGCTGTCCACTAAACCTCCAATTTTGGAGTCATCATCAAGCTTACAAACTATACCTCTAATGCTCACTTCCAAATGATTTATATAAATGATAAAAAGTAGTGGACCCAGCACCGATCCTTGTGGTCACAGGCCTCCAGTCTGAAAAACAACCTTCTACCACCACCTGCTGTCTTCTATCTTTGAGCCAGTTCTGTAACCAAATGGTGAGTTCTCCTTGCATTCCATGAGATCTAACCTTGCTAACCAGTCTCCCATGGGGAACCTTGTCGAACGCCTTACTGAAGTCCATATAGATCACATCTACTGCTCTGCCCTCATCAATCCTCCTTGTTACTTCTTCAAAAAACTCAGTCAAGTTTGTAAGACATGATTTCTCACACATAAAGCCATGTTGACTATCCCTAATCAGTCCTTGACTTTTAAACATATATACATCTTGTCCCTTAGGATTTCCTCCACCAACATCAGGCTCACTGGGCTATAGTTCCCTGGCTTGTCCTTAGCACCTTTCTTAAACAGTGGCACCACATTAGCCATCCTCCAGTCTGCCAGCACCTCACCTTTGACTATCGATGACACAGATATCCCAGTAAGAGGCCCAGCAATCACTTCCCTAGCTTCCCACAGAGTTCAAGGTACACCTGATCAGATCCTGAGGATTTATCCGCTTTTATGCGCTTCAAGACATCCAGCACTTCCTCTTCTGTAATATGGACATTTTTCAAGATGTCACCATCTATTTCCCTACATTCTATATCTTCCATGTCCTTTTCCACAGTAAATACTGATTGCGGAAATACTAGTTTAGTATCTGCCCCATCTCCTGCGGGTCCACACAAAGGCCACCTTGCTGATCTTTGAGGGGCCCTATTCTCTCCCCAGTTACCCTTTTGTCCCTGATGTATTCATAAAAACCTTTTGAATTCTCCTTAACTCTATTTGCCAAAGCTTTCTCATGTCCCCTTTTTTCCCTCCTGATTTCTCTCTTAAGAATACTCCTACTGCCTTTATACTCTTCTAAGGATTCAGTTGATCTATCCTGTCTGTACCTGACATATGCTTCCTTCTTTTTCTTCACCAAACCCTCAATTTCTTTAGTCATCCAGCATTCCCTATAGCTACCAGCCTTTCCTTTCAGCCTAACAGGAATATACTTTCTCTGGACTCCTGTTATCTCATTCCTGAAGGCTTCCCATTTTCCATCTGTCCCTTTACCTGCGAACATCTACGCCCAATCAGTTTTTGAAAGCTCTTGCCTAATACCGTCAAAATTAGCCTTCCTCAAATTTAGAACTTTCAGATCTGTTCTATCCTTTCCCATACTAAGTTAAAACTAATAGAATTATGGTTGCTGGCCCCAAAGCGCTCCCCCACTGACATCTCAGTCACCTGCCCTGCCATATTTCCCAAGAGTAGGTCAAGTTTTGCACCTTCTCTAGTCGGTATATCCACATAATGAATTAGAAAATTTTCTTTTACACACTTAACAAACTCCTCTCCATCTAAAACCTTAACACTATGGCAGTCCCAGTCAATGTTTGGAAAGTTAAAATCCCCTACCATAACCACCCTATTATTCTTACAGATAGCTGAGATCTCTTTACAAGTTTGTTTCTCAATTTCCCTCTGACTATTAGGGGGTCTTTAGTACAATCCTAATAAGATGATCATCCCTTTCTTATGTCTCAGTTCCACCCAAATAACTTCCCTGGATGTATTTCTGGGAATATCCTCTCTAAGTGCAGCTATAATGCTATCCCTTCAAAAACGCCACTCCCCCTCTTTTCTTGCCTCCCTTTCTATCCTTCCTATAGCATTTGCATTTTGGAGCATTAAGCTGTCAGTCCTGTCTATCGCTGAGCCACATTTCTGTAATTGCTATGATACCCCATGTCCTGCATTCCTCTGCCTTCCCTGTTAGACCTCTTGCATTGACATAAGTTCAGTTTAATTAATCAGTCCTCTCTTGTTCTCTGCTTTGCCCCTGCTTGTCCTGACTGACTCGTCTTTGTTCTCAACTGTACCAGTCTCAGACTGAAATCTTTCCTTACTATCTCCCTCGGTCTGACCACCCCACCTTACTAGCTTAAATCCTACCAAGCAGCTTTAGCAAATTTCCCTGCCAGTATATTAGTTCCCTTCCAATTTAGGTGCAATCCATCCTTCTTGTACACGTCACTTCTACACCAAAACAGCTTCCAATGATCCAAAAATGTGAACCCTTCTCCCGTACATCAGCCCCCTCAGCCAGACATTCATCTGCTCTATCCTCCTATTCCTGCCCTCACTCACTCGTAGCACTGGGAGTATTCCAGATATTACGATTCTTGAGGAACTCCTTTTTAAATTCCTGCCTAACTCTCTGTAATGTCCCTTCAGAATCTCAATCTTTTTCTTCCTATGTCGGTGGTTTCAATGTGGACAATGACCTCCTGCTGGTCCCTCTCCCCCTTGAGAACGTCCTGCACCCTCTCTGAGACATCCGTGATCCTGGCATCAGGGAAGCAACACACCATTCTGCTTTTTCACTGCTAGTCACAGAAACGTCTGTCTGTACCTCAGACTAGAGAGTCCCCGAACACAATTGATTGCTTGAAACTCGACATACCTCTCATTATGTTAGAGCCAGTCTCAATACCAGAAATTTGGCTGTTTGTGCTACATACCCCTCAGTGTCCATCACCCCCTACATTTTCTAAAGCAGCATACTTGTTTGAAATGGGGATAGCCAGAGAAGACTCCTGCACTACCTGCCTAACTTTCTTACCTTTCCTAGCGTTAACTCATCTCTGTGACTGTATCTGAGACTTTTCCCCTCTTCCTATAACTGCCATCCAACACATCCCCTTGCTCTTGTAAATTCCTCATTGCCTCTAACTGTCTCTTCAATGAATCCATTCGATCTGATAGGATTTGCAACCAATGGCATTTATTGCAGATATAATCCTCAGTAACCCATAAACTCTCCCTAAACTCCCACATCCGACAAGAAGAGTATATCACTCTACTAAGAGCCATTTTTGCTTCTTTCAATCTACAGGTCCAAAAAAGTAGCACTGTCTTATTCCTCTACAAAACACTGCTCCAGGTTCAATTAATACTTATGGCTTATATTTTAAGTTTAATCAAGAGACATAGCTCAATAAAACATATAATCAAGAAAGAACCCTTCTGCTCACTACTGCAGACTTATTTTAAGGCTGATCTTAAAATCCACTTGTCTGTTTCTGTGCTGTGACCTTTCACAAAACAGTTTCCTCCAATGTCAGTTGTGAATTTCACTGTTTTTTTTTAATTTTCCCAGATGCACTCCAATGAATTCAACAGTAAAGGCAGTAACTGCTAACTCTGTCAGTTAGCAATGTGGGTTTCTTTCTCTCTCTCTCTGTCTGTCTCTTTCTCTTGCACTGACCTCACCATGTGCTTCCTTTGTCTGTTCTTCTCCCTTTTAAAACTGCTGTCACTTTGACTTTCTTTTTCTCCAAAGTTCCAAAACAATTCAACAGCACATAAAACAGTAATCGCTGCTCCTGGAATTCAAGGAAATCACCTCCATCACCTAAAATATCTCAAAAAAGGAGCAGCTGTTATAACCAGAGATTTTTCCTGTCCTCCATCTTGGATTACCCAGAATTCTCTTCCAACATTCAACATGAAACCATACTTCTTTGAGCAGAACTTAATAGTTATGTCACCAGTAGGAGAAATGGCAGCTCAGTGGGAATGACCCAACAACTGTGATGTGGAATACTGAGTTACCGCCTGCCAAGAGTTACTGACCAGTCGGAGGCTGAAAGTTCCTCATTGTCCCAGCACAACTGGGAGTCATGTCAGCTGTTTCTATTGCCTGTGCTCAAGAAATGCTCAAGATCATCAGGGACTCAGGTCACAGGCAAATGATGGCAGGATGTGATTCACAGCAAGGTGGTCACAAGATTCCTATGCAAGGCCAGTTGAGTGATATTCACTCTTCACATTGGCACTCCTGATACTTCAATCAAGTATGGAGAGCCTTATGATGGGGAACCGGATCCCAGGTATCCACTGGATAGCTGTGTGATGGAAAGCCATGTGGTTTCCATTACTCCCTGAATCATTTCTGAATTGTGGTAGGATCAGGAATAATAATTTGTTCGTGAATGAGCCTCATTGCCATCTCCCAGCTGGGGTCTGGGAACCTACATCAGCCACTTCCATCCTCTGTCTTAAATGGGAGATCTTGGTCATTGCAAGGCCTCTTTTGTGATGATATGGGCCTGGTCACCATGGCTTTTGCTAGAATGGACTGGATTATATCCAGTCAATCAGCAGAGATCATGCCATTCTTCACTTTCAAAGTAATCCAGTTAGGTTGATCTAGGCTATGGTCAGTTCATCAGCTCCATCCAAGCAAATTGAAAGAATCGTGGAGTTGGGGGACACTGCTGTGGGAATGAGACTTGGGAACCCATTCCCCATAGATGGCATGGTAGTTCAGTGGTTAGCATTGCTGCCTCACTGTGCCAGGGAGCCGTGTTTGATTCCATCTTCAGGTGACTGTTGGTGTGGAGTTTACACATTCTCCCCGTGTCTACGTGGTTTCCTTTGGGTTCTCCAGTTTCCTTCCATAGTCCAAAGATGTGCAGGTTAGGTGGACTGGCCAATGGAAATGCAGTGTTACTGGGATGGGGTAGGTCCGGATGGGATGCTCTTTGGAGGGATGGTGACGATTTGATGGGCTGAATAGCCTGCTTTCAGACTATAGGGATCCCATTCAATGGGGTTGTGGACTACAGTTTGGAGGGGAACATTAAGCAGCATAACAGTTGTCAGTGGGAAACAAATGTCAGGTATACAGTAAAACATGAATTGAAATGGGGTATTTTGGGAATAGAGTGCTTTTCATCCACCATAAGTAACACCCTGTCTTCAAGGGTGGGGGAGAAAGTTTATGAACAGAACTGCAGTGTCACCTCATATGTTAGGGCATGGGGGAGACAGGTGAGCAGGTTAGATGGGAATGCAGTGATGAATGAAGCCTATGGGCTTCATGCAAAGGGTTACTCGGTAGGTTATGTGGATGTTCAAGTCCTCACAAACATGCAGAGACAGAGGCTATAAGCCACTGGCTAAAGGGCAGAAACTGTCTCCTTCAGCAGCATGTTCTTTTCTTCAGCAGCTGCTTCAAGATCTGCAGAAGCAAGCGACTGTCAAAACACTATACATGCTTTTGAAATGAGCCAGGCAGTGAGGACAATCATGAAAAGCCACACCTCTTTCAGAAATGTCTTTCTTTCTGTGTTGAATTGAGTATCTGCATTCCCATGACAGCAATTTTTAACTAACTCACACGCATCACCAGCCAAGAGTTATTTAAAATTATTTGGAAAATAATTTTACTCAGCTACAATGCCTTTGGGTTTTATTACTTGTATCACGAGTTTGTTAAGTTCAGTGAAATACTGATTTATATTAAGTTGCCAGTTAGTTTATGCTACTAATTAGTTGTGTCTCTCAACCAACACGATTCTGAGTTGCAGCTTGAAATATATAATTTACCAGTGATGTATATCCATTTGTGACTTTTGACTTTTTGACTTTTCTGTCCACATTCTGTACTGATAGGTAGACAGGTATACTGATTGTCCAGGTCATCTTACTTTTGCAGATAAGACTTATATCAGTGGATAAAGGTAGTTGACTGCCAATTAATTTAATTTGGTTCAGACATTAGAAAAAATAACTTGAGGAAATGGTTTGCAAGGCACAAGCCATTTAGGCTCAGAAGATTGCACTTTTTTTTGTATTATGTCTAACATCTAGTATGCTCTATAACTTCAACTCCCAATTTGTCAGTAAGTCACTTCAAAATGTGTGTGCTTATTGGCAAGTGACCCATGCCACATTTCCACCCTACTATCCTTACTTAAACAGCCTAGCAGTACATATAGAGTCAGAGAGTCATAGAGATGTACAGCATGGAACAGACCCTTCAGTCCAACTTGTCCATGCCGATCATATATCTTAACCCAATCTAGTCCCACCTGCCAGCATCTGGCCCATATCCCTCCAAACCCTTCCAATTAATGTACCCATCCAGATGCCTTTGAAATGTTGCAATTGTACTGGCCTCCATCACTTCCTCTGGCAGCCCATTCCACTCACGCACCACCCTCTGCAACTTTTGGTGAGTCAAGAATGAAAGCACCCAAATTCATTTGGATTTGGATACTTCCCAGTCCCTCACCAGTTAGCAAATATGCTGTGGTTTTTACCTTCCTTACTCTTCTATGTGACTTCATATTTCTCCACAAAGTATTCTATCTGTCAACTTCTTGCCTACTCACTTAACATGTACAAATCCCCATGAAACAGCTTTGCAGTCTTATTATAACTCCTACTCCCACATTGTTTTGTGTCATAGATTTTGTTATTTGTACATGGTAAGATAAATTATCAATTAAAATTGGTAGTTGAATGCACTCTCAAACTCAAAATTGACAATTGCAGCTGTGAGCACTTTTGTGAAGCATGATGGGTAATGTAGTCAATGGTGGTTAGATTTAAGGTGAGGAGAAGGACATTTAGAGGAGATGTGAGACAAAACTTCTTCACTCAGATGGTAGTGGGAATTTGGAACACACTGACTGTAAGTGTGGGTCGAGGCAAAAGCCCTCATAACATTTAGATGTGCATGTGTAATGATAATTAAAAACGTACAAGGTTATGGGAGAAGTGCTGGAAAATCAGATTAAGAGAGTTAAGTGCTTATTTTTGATCAACACAGACTAGATAGGGCGAAAAGCCTTTTTCTGTGCTGTAGACCTCCATGTCTCTATGACTGCTGTCGGAATGAAAAGATATGTTTCCATTCCTGTGGGAACCGAGCTAAGAACATTAGTTGTAACAATGATCTATTGCCACACATCCGCAGAGATAAGAAAAGACAGCACGGGAAGTTACCATGGAAACCAGCAGAACCAAGGATGAGATTGAGATAAGAGGAGGACCCTGCAATGGGTTGGGAATTATAAACTCTGCTGAAACTTTAGTATTGATGGAGAAACTATCGTTTGCAGCCAGACAAAACTTGTTGCCAGCATAAAATTTACAGTAACAGTGACCAAGACCCAAAAGTGGCTGCTTGTAAATTAACATGGGACTGTTGGTGCAATGTAGAGGGTGTTTGTGATATTGATCGGTCACACGTTGTCATCAAAGGAAGTGAGTTGATTTATTTTACCACCCAATAGACAGACAGGTCAACCAATGAGCTAATGCAAAGATCCGTCATGAGACTGTGGATGCAGTGATTTGAGAAGTGCAGCATCACAATTCAGTTCCTTGGATAAACAACAAAGTATAATTGCAACTGCTTTCATTTCAAAAAGAAACCAGTGTGATGTGCAGCCAAATAGTAAATCAGGAGGGACTATTTTCCAGCTCAGTGGGCTAAAACGGAAGAGATAATTTCCTTGAGCAAGAACCATCAAACTATAAATGTAACATCAGCCAAGACGGGGAGAAATGTAGGCTGTGGATTGAAGGGATACTCATCAAATTGATGGCAGGTTTAAAAAAAAGTCAGAAAATGCTAAGTAAACTGAATAAAGTATGTTGGGATCTTCGGGGCTCCAGAGCAGCGGAAGGAATGGGATAAACTGACAAAAAAGGGAAAAAGGAGAAAGGAAGAATGATTCTGTGTAAAAGTCAAGAACGGAAATCAAAAGAATGACTCCAATGAAAATAAAAGGAGCAGCTCAGACAGGAGCTCACAGAAATGATTAATAAAAGACTGATATGGGGAAGTAGAACACTGCTGGAATTTAGAGGGAAACTGGACAGACAACAGCTACTGACAGCTGCTGAAACTAGTGAGTTCCTTGCAGCAGAGGACACACCAGCTGCTTGTGTGTTTTGACCACAAAGGAAATGATTTGTTCTTTTCGCTCTCATCAAGCCACAAATAATGCTGAGATGTAGAAAAGACCTTGGAATAATTTTGATCCCACAAATCACTTCAAACTGAAAGGACCACTGCATCCTAGATTACCACTGAAGAAAGAACATATGCGTCTTGACTCTGTGTATATTTGATGGTTTTAACCTGGCTCTAGGTAGCATTGCTGCCTTACAGCTCTGGGGACCTGGGTTCAATTCCAGCCTCAGGTGACTGACTGTGTAGTGTTTGCACATTCTCTGTGTAGGTTTGTCTGGGTGCTCTGGTTTCCTCTCACAATCCAATGATGTGAAGGTTAGGTGGATTAGCCATATTAAATTGTCCATACTGTGCAGGCTGAGTGGATTAGCTTTGGGAAATGCAGGGATGGATTCAGGTGGGATGCTCTTCGGAGGATTGGTGTGAAGTTGATTGGTCAAATGACCCACTTCAACACTGTAGTGATTCTGCATCTGTTTGGCAATCCTCTGTGAGCTTGTGCTCTATGTTGTAAAACTTTTGATTTTTAATGTGTGTGAAATATCTTGGTACAAACTTGCAGTAAAAAATGATCAAATTAGTACACAATAAAATGCCTGTTTCAGTTGTTTACTTAAGCGATTGGTTTGTTGATGTGAATGGGATTTCTTGGAGAAGACCACTGGAACAAACAAAAGTGCTACTAAGTTGAATGTTTGTTGTGGAGATTGTGTGCAACTGTGCAGAAGCTTTCAATGTTGATACATGGTTGTGATTGAGTTTTGTTTTCCTCACTTTAATGCTGTGGAAATTTAAGCAGTAGATCTATTTTGTGTGGAAGCTTATAGGCTTCCTTTTGCTTGGACTAAATCGGTTGAATTACTTCTTAGAACTTAACTTTATTGCATTCAAGAAATTTGAAAAATATGACAGCAAGTAACATAGCTTTTAAGAAAGAAAATCAAAGTATAAAGCTATCAAGGAATGAGTCCTGGAATCATGGTTACTGGCCTGAATGATTCTGGGATATTCTGACAAATGTGGGGATTCTTATTCCAAATACAAAGCTTACATTTTTTTAGAAATTGTTAGTGTAGATTGAAATATTTGGAATGATAATGATTAATCTTGATTGATCTTGGGTCAGAAACCTTGCAAAGTTCAAAGATTTGGGGATATTTTGTATATAATATAAATATGATGGGAGGGAGGAATTTTTCAGACTCTATTTCCATACTCTCTTGCTCAAATAGAACAAATATACTCAACTGATTAGTGATCATACACCACCTGAAGTAAGAAGCTTTAAGAATTGAAAAAACAGAATATTTTCTTGTAACCCTAATTTGGTCTTAGGTTCAAATCTCAAGTGTAAATGTTTATGTTTCAAAAATATCTCAAGAAGTGCTAAAGGCTTGCAATCTGTGGCCTGGGGGACAATATATGTACTCTTAGCTCTAGATTTGGCTTGTAAAAGAGTTAACACTGTGTACTAGCACTGTGATTTAATTAATAACTTCAAATTGGATATTGAGATTTTTTGTTTCAGAAACTGTGCTCAGACATATTCAAGGAAAAGTACTGGTGACTCATCCAATTTAGTGGAAGGGTGCAGATATAACTCATCCAAACAAACTGTAAATTTGCTTCATAGGCATTGATGGGATTGGTTCTACTATATCTGTAATACTACCAGACACCCCAACTTTATTTCCCAAGTCAAAGCTATCGCAATGATTAAGGGAGTTGGTGATGTTGCACATCATGACATACCATGTCTCCAGTCTCAGGGAGTTAGTTGAGCTGAAACTAAATGGGAAGGATGCAACAGCCACCGAGCTGTATGTTGTGTGCTCTCATACAATACATCATGAACATGAGACATTTTGAGTATTTATCACAATTATGACCAACACCAATTGTATTATGGAAATAATTTATGCAAGATGCAAATCAACATAGAATATTTACATTTGTGAGGAGTATTCTGTGTAACTTAATTTGCATTATTAAAAAATCACACAGCACCAGGTTATAGTCCAACAGGTTTATTTGGAAGCACTGGCTTTCAGAGTGCTGCTCACAACCACCTGATGAAGGAGTAGCACTCTGAAAGCTTGTACTTCTAATTAAACTTATTGGGTTATAACCTGGTGTTGTGTGATTTTTAACTTTATCCACCCCATGCCAACAACAGCACCTCCAAATCATTAATTTGCAATAGTGACTGTGTAACTTAAGCATCTTTTATTTGCACAGACAATGTCTGTGAAATTCCCTATGCAACCATATTAACCGTATCAACTATGTATCTAGATAAGGAATTGGGAACAAGAAACTAATCAACATATGCTGCTGACCATCCCTGGAGACACATAGGTAAGATGCTTAGTGACAGGTGTTCACCGAAAAAATGTCAAGACTGCCAGAACATTGCTAGGACCTTGGCAAATCCTTTCATTTTATGACAACTATTGAGAGCAAAATCTGGCTATGAAGAAAGATATAGAGGATGGAAAATCAATCACTCTGGTTGCAGGGTTTGTGGATCCAGGAACTTAACATAAAAAACAAGTATAGGTGTTTGGACACTCTTGGATTATAGAGCTGAGGCAAAAGTGACTGCCCTTGACACAAAGACTACATTTGACCATGTCTGGCATCAAACAGCCCTAGCAAATCTAGAGTCAATGGAAACTCAATGGGAAACTTTCCTGTGGTTGGAGTCATAACTAGCACTAAAGAGGATGGTTGTGATTGTTGGATGTTAGTCACCTCAACTTCAGGATATCCCTGCAGAGTTCCTAAAGGTAGCATCCTAGGGCAACCAACCTCAGCTGCGTTATCAATTATTCCATTCCATCATAATATCAAAAATGGGGATGGTTATGGCTGATTGAACAATGCTGAGCATCATTTGCAATTCCTCAGCAAGCCCCAGAAAATATCCAGTTTTAGGCTGATAAGTAGCAAGAAACTTTCACACCACACAAGTGCAGGGCAATGACCATCTCTAACAACATAGGGTTTATCCAATGGTATTAGCAACACTGAATCCCTTTCTGTCAACAGCCTAGAGGTTAGCATTAAGTAGAAGCAGATTCAAGTCTCTTGTTAGGGACACCATGCAGGAAAGTGGAGTTGAGGTCGAGAAGAGATCAGCCATGATTGTAGCAAGTGATGGAGCAACATCAAGAGGCAGACTTGCTTATTTCTGCTCCTAGTTCTTATGTTCCCATGCTCCCTCTGTTAACTGAAGTTCTCCTTCTGACTTCAGTCATTTTATGTGCACTAACTATTAAGAATTGACGCCATATGAATCTTTGCTAACCACTACCCTCTGTGCATCATCAGAGACATCCTAAACCTTAATTAGCTACAAATCACGATCAGCGCATGATCAATCTCAGATTGACTAAAACATTGTAAGCTTAGTTTCTTATTGGTCTTTCCAGAAATAATCATCTTTGTGACATCATTTCTCACAGCAACCACATTAATTCCTTGACATGACAATTACTTTATAAGATCACATCTTTTGCAACAGCTTTTCTTTATCAACCTGCAAATGTTTTGCATCTTTACTGACAATGCGTTTCTGGAATAGCAATTTATGTGTCGGTCTTGAGTATGTAATGTCACTTCCTGGTGATTTAATATAGTTTCCAATGTCCCAACTGATGCACCTATGTATTGTCCAAAACCCATCAACATTGTTGAACAATAAGAATGGTGTCCACAATAGCTGTTGATTAGATTAAATCACAGTGTGGAAACAGGCCCTTCGGCCCAACAAGTCCACACCAACCTGCCGAAGCACAACCCAGCCATACCCCTGCATTTACCCCTTACCTAATACTACGGGCAATTTAGCATGGCCAATTCACCTGGCCTGCACAAGGAAACCGGAGCAAACCCACACAGACACGGGGAGAACGTGCGAACTCCACACAGTCACCTGAAGCGGGAATTGAACCCAGGTCTCTGGCGCTGTGAGACAACAGTGCTAACCACTGTGCCACCGTTGTCATCCTGTCGGTCCCTTAAATGAAATAACTTTCAAATCACCATGCTCCCTTGTCTTGTTCTCCAAAAGAGTTGTTACGTGCTATAAGCTACAAAAGTGTATCATTTTTTTATAAAAGCTATGTTTTTGAATAAATGCCTTTCACTTCAAAATATTTTTACATTTCTAGCTATGCTAAGTTTTCAATAGCCTGAGCTATAAGAACAGCCATAAAATCACAAACCAACCACTTTACTTTTGACTAAAGGCAAATACCTATTTTTCCTTGTTGAATGGTATTTTGCAATTGTCTAAAGTTGAACAAAGTATAAATTAATTCTTCACATGCCACATCAAGTTAAAATTATTAATTATTGGAAAATAACTCAGTTTGAGTTGTCGTAATGGCTATCGTGTCAGACATATGAAATTCTATTTGATCTAACAATGCTTCTGTTTTATTGCAAGTGCTATAGGCATTCAGATACACAGCCCTTTATTTTGTTTTTTTTTTCTGTTTTGGCCCAACCTGTGAGCACACTCTTATATTTTCAATCATTGCCTTCCTGCTATACTCCAACTCTACCTTAATTGCTGCCTCTATCTGTTGCCTTTTTTAAATGTTAATTTAGTTAATCTTCCCATGCATGATCCATTGTCTCTTCTATTTATTTTAAAATGCTTTCTACCTGCTTGGTTCTAAGACTTGCTATAACACTACTCAAAGCATGGTTCAGGTGAAATTCATTCAATGGTACAGCTTCCCACTTTTTCCAGTATTAGTTCCAGTGCCCCATTTCTGGAACCCACTTCTGCTATTCTTTGTTAAAAATCACACAACACCAGGTTATAGTCCAACAGGTTTAATTGGAAGCACACTAGCATTTGGAGCGACGCTCCTTCATCAGGTGGTACCACCTGATGAAGGAGTGTCACTCTGAAAGCTAGTGTGCTTCTAATAAAACCTGTTGGACTATAACCTGATGTTGTGTGATTTTTAACTTTGTACACCCCAGTCCAACACCGGCATCTCCAAATCATGACTGCTATTCTTTTGAATGCACTTATCTATCATATCTTATTTTATCTGAGACAAACTGCATGTAACTCAGTTCATAATTCAGAGATAATTATGATGTTTTCCTTTTTAACGTACTGCCTACATCCTCATATTGCCAAAGCACAACCTCCTTGCCAGTTTTATATTATTGGGACACAACAACTGGATTCTCGAGTCCTGAGCTGATATTATGAACCCTGGCACTAGGCAGACAATACGATCTTTTGAATTGTTGCTTCTCTCTCTCCCTGACTATACTGTACCTGAATACTATGGCATTTCTTATACCTCACCTGAATGGCTTCCTCTACCATGGAGTAATGGTCGGTCTGGTCATTTACCCCACAGCAATCAGTCTTATCTATATGAACTGCAAGAACCTCATATGTTCAATTTCAAGGGATGAAGCTCCTCCACACTCACTTTCTCAAGCATCTTATCTACCTGACTAGCTGTCACATTATCTTCTCCCTAATCACTGACCAAAAAGCCAACAATAATCTAATGGGTTGGACTGCCTTTTGGAACAAAGTACCGAGGATACTTTTTTCCTTCGTAATATTTCAAAGTGACTGCTTCCTGCTCATGAAATCTGAACCGAGCATCAGCAAACCGCACATGCTTACTACAGGTATGGTAATGCCTGTAGTACTCCAGGAGTTCACAGGATCTTAAGATTCATTAAGAAGTAATGATCAAATATGTCCAGCTTTGGAAAAAGAATAACATTCTTCATCCTTAACTAACTATTAACGTTTCACCTTCAATAACTTTCATATTGATAAATTAAACGATATCATAGATCCATAGCATCAGAGAGATGTACAGCATGGAAACAAACCCTTTGGTCCAACTCATCCATGCTGATCAGATATCTTAAATTAATCTAGTCCCAGTTGCTAGCACTTGGCCCATGTCTCTCTAAGCCCTTCCTTTTGCTAGCACTTGGCCCATGTGTCTCTAAACCCTTCCTTTTCATGTCCCATCCTTTTAAATGTTGTAATTATACCAGCTTCCAAGACTTCCTCTGGAAGCTCATTCAATATGAAGAAAGTTTATTGCACATCTCCAAAACAGTTCAAATCAAGTAAATTGCAAGGAAATATATTAACATAGTTATGGAGAGATTTGTTGCAATTAAGAGAAGCATTGGTGTAGTGACACGTATTAATATCGCACCATGGCAACTGGTGGAGTTTAATTTAAAGTAAATGCTAAATTCCAATGATTAATGAAGCAATAATTAAATGCTAGTCTGGGTAGTGGGGAGTACAGTACCATCAATTGTTGTAAAAATCAATCTGATTCATTATTGAACGGGTAAAGACGTAAAAGTTTGGGAGCTCAGGCAAAAGATAGATATTAAGATGAGTAATTGAATGCCACAGCACTACCTTAACTTTAGACCAATGTTAGATTCATCTTGTTGACGATGCCAGCTTGGGCCTTAGACACATTGTTACTGGGAGTAAAAAAGTGCTGTGCTGAAATCTGCCCCTTCTCTCTACAGGGCCCACAGAGTTAAGAGGTGAAATTATCCATCCAGATTGATTTGTTTCACTCCTCTGTGTAGAATGCTGGCATGTTTTTATTGTGTCAGGGACAAATTTCATTGTCAGTATCAAGAATCTTCCTTATTGATTTGTTGTGGTGCTGAGAAGAAAGCAAGTGAGAGATGTAGAAATATAACCTTCAAAATCTTGTGTTTCTCTTTTTGTGAGTCTCTTGTGATGGTAGATTGTTTTTCTTGCTTTCTTACTTGAGAATAATTTCCATCGAAAAATAAAATTGTCTCATGAATATTCAAACCGTTGAACAGATGCTGTCACTTTTATGGCTGTCTTTCTGTTAATTTGGTCATTGTATGTTGGCAGATTATTCATCCCTCTCTTGACTTTGAATTAAAAGGCATCACATCTAAGCCCTAATTGTGTTCTTAGTCAACATCCACACATGTACATATTTTAACAGAATTGATGGATAATAATCAGGAACATGAACACTCTAGATAACATATTCCCACTCCTTATTCTCCCCTTCTCTTCTCCAAATCCCCATCTTTGTCCTGAAACATTAAAGAGAATTGCAGCCTTACTGCTGGTTCTTTGCTGTGATCAGCTCATGCTGCATTGCTGCTGCCCTGAGTCCAATTACTGCATTGTGGGCCCAAGCCAGGCATTATTGCTGCTGACTGCAATGATATAAATTGTTAGAGCCACGAGCAGAGATCCTCTCCAACTAATCAAACTTAAACAGATAAAGTTCCCACTGTCTTCTGCAAAAGCCCTTTATACCCATTCACTTAGGTTTCCACTGCTCCTTCAGTTATGATTGACGATAATTAGTAACTGCATGAAAATGAATGATGGGATATTCAAAACAAGTGGCCGCAATGTCAGCACTGTCTACATACATTTAAATTAGCTCCAAATAAGTTTAAAGTCATCGTGGAGAACTAAGCACACTCCCTAAAGGTTTAGATATAGCATTAAACCTACACTCCAGTATAGCTGAAAATAGTTTGATACTATTTTCTCCTGATAGTTGCAAATTGCTATCTTTTAATAGGCAAGCATACATGTGTCATTAGAATATCTCTGTGGCTATGAGAGGACTTTGAAATGATATTAAAGTTGCAAAATAAATGCAGTCTATCTCGACAGGCTAGTGTTCAGAAGTGGAACCTTTTGGTCTACAATGAATATGAACCACATCAGATGATGATACCCACAAGAGAACTGAGGAACCCCATATTTTATTAATCCACAAGTGAACTTCTTTCTCCCATCTTACCACATCTTTTAGCTCTGTACAACTGTAATCAGGCTCATTTTAACCCATTGCATGATAAGTATTAATCCAGGTAACACTGTCTGTTAGCAGGAATCGTTGCTCAGAAATGGGTCAATGGGAATAGGTTCAAGTCCCATTCTGAGACCTGAGCACATCATCTAGGCTGATAATCAAATGGGGGTAAAAGATTCCTTGACATTTTTTGAAGAAGTGCAAAGAGATTCTCCCTTATGCTTTGTATGTTACTTACCACTCAACAGTCATCTCTTGGACAGATTCCATTATTACATTGCTGTTTGTGCTGTGAATCAAATTGTTGCCCTGTTTCCAACAGAAGCTACAATTCAAAGTAAAAGCCAAAAGAACTGCAATGCTGCATAAATTAGAAACAAAAACAGAAATTGCTAGAAAAGCTCAGCAGTTCTGGCAGCATCTGTGAAGAGAAATCAGAGCTTATGTTTTGGTTCCATGACCTTTTCTCAAAACTGCTGCCAGACCTGCTGAACTTTTCCAGCAATTTCTGTCTTTATTTCTACACTTCAGATCTGCTTTGTTGGCTGTAGAGTGTTTTTTATTATCCTGAGGTAATTAAAGGTGCTACATAAATGCAAACACTTCCTTTTTAAAAAAAAATCCTTCACCAAAATATTAATTTACCTCATTAATTGATACAGCAATTGAATACAAAGTACAAATAAGCAACTCTTGCATTAAGCAATTAAAACATTCCACAACACATTGACAAATGTGCCTCATTAAAACTTCTCCCAACCTCTCTAGCCAACACTTGTTCCCAAGTGAGAGGTTTGTTTGATACATGCATTTAAAGCTTGAAAGCTCAGCCAACAGAACGTGACTAAGGTTGAGAAGAAGACAGAGATGAAAGGCCAACAGATAGAGTTAAGGAGCACTCTCAAGTGTACCACGAAAAGCTGAAATGGAACTTAAAGGTTTGCGTTCAATTTTGAGCTTCATTAGCATTCAGCAATCTTTCTTTTAAATAAGCATTGAAGTACAGACTAAAACTGAAATTTTTCTTAGAGTTGCTCAAGTTCCACTACCATATATCTACAAGAAGTGTAGGATCCATTTAAGCAGGCGATTGGACTCCCAGTGACCCGCAGAGTTAGGACAGTCGCAGACCTGAAAAATATTTCCTTGTTGCACAATTCATGTAAAAGGAAACTTGAAAATAATATGGAAATGAAAACTATTAATGAATACAAGGAGAATAACTGACATTAGAACAGGCAGTTCTGTTAAAACAAAACAATAGAGGGATTGCCAAGTGCTGGCAAATTGGACTAGAGTCATGGAGTCATTGAGATGTACAACACAAAAACAGGCCCTTTGGTCCAACTCGTCCATGCTGACCAGCTATCCCAACCTAATCTAATCCTACTTGCCAGCACCCAGCCCATATCCTTCCAAACCCTTCCTATTCATATACCCATCCAGATGCCTTCTAAATGTTGCAATTGTACTAGCCTCCACCACTTCCTCTGGCAGCGCATTCCATACACATAACACTTCTCCATGAAAAAATTGTTCCTTAGGTCTATTTTATATCTTTCCCCTTTAACCCTCAACCTATGCCCTCTAGTTCTGGACTCCCCGACCCAGGTAAAACACCTTGTATGTTTATCCTCTCCCTGCCCCTCGTGCTTTTATAAACCTCTATAAGGTCACCACTCAGCTTCTGACGTTCCAGGGAAAAAAAACCCAGCCTATTCAACCTCTCCCCATAACTCAAATCCTGCAACCCTGGCAACATTCTTATAAATCTTTTCTGAATCCTTTCTAGTTTCACAACATCCTTCTGCGAGAAAGGAGACCAGAATTGCATGCAATATTCCAACAGTGGCCTAACCAATGTCCTGTACAGCCGCAACATGACCTCCCAACTCCTGTACTCAATACTCTGAACAATAATGGAAAGCATACCAAGCACCTTCTTTACTATCCTATGTACTGTGACTCTACTTTCGAGGAGCTATGAACCTGCACTCCATGGTCTCTTTGTTCAGCAATACTCCCTCGGAACTTACCATTAAGTGTATAAGTCTTGCTAAGATTTGCTTTCCCAAAATGCAGACCTTGCATTTATCTGAATTAAATTCCATCTGCTACTTTTCTGCCCATTGACCCATCTCATCAAGACTCCCTTGTAATCTGAGGTAACATTCTTCACTGTTCACTACACCTCCAATTTTGATGTCATCTGCAAACTTACTAACTATACCTATTATGCTCACAAGCAAATTATTTATTTAAATGACAAAAAGTAGAGGACCCAGCATAGATACTTGTGGCACTCCACTAGTCACAGGCCTCCAATATGAAAAACAACCCTCCACTACCACCCTCTGTCTTCTACCTTTGAGCCAGTTCTGTATCCAAATGGCTAGTTCTCCTTGTATTCCATGAGATCTAACCTTGCCAACCAGTTTCCCATGGGGAACCTTGTCGAACACCTAACTGAATTCCATATAGATCAAGTCTACTGCTCTGCCCTCTTCAATCCTCTTTGTTACTTCTTCAAAAATCTCAATCAAGTTCATGAGACATGATTTCCCATGCACAAAGCCATGTTGACTATCCCTAACCAGTCCTTGCCTTTCCAAATACATGTACATCCTGCCCCTCAGAATTCTCTCCAACAACTTGCCTACCACCGACCTCAGACTCACTCGGTGACAGTTCCTTAACTTGTCCTTACAATTTTCTTAAACAGTGGCAGAATGTTAGCCAATCTCCAGTCTTCTGCCACCTCACCTGTGACTATCGATGATACAAATATCTCAGTAAGAGCCCCAGCAATCCCTTCTGTAGCTTTCCACAGAGATCTAGGGTACACTTGATCAGGTCCTGGGGATTTATCCACTTTTATGCATTTCAAGACATCCAGCACTTTCTCCTCTGTAATATGGACATTTTTCAAGATGTTACCACCGATTTCCCTATATTCTATATCTTCCATGTCCTTTTCTACATTAAACACCAATATAAAATACTCATTTAATATCTCCCCTATCTCCTGCGGCTTCATACAAAAGCCGCCTTGCTGATCTTTGAGGGGCCCTATTCTCTCCCTAGTTACCCTTTTGTTCTTAATATATTTGTTAAAAAACCCTTTGGATTCTCCTTAATCCACTTTGCCAAAGCTATCTCATGTCCCCTTTTTGCCCTCCTGATTTCCCTCTTAAGTAAACCTCTACTGCCTTTATACTCTTCTAAGGATTCACTCGATCTATCCTGTCTATACCTGAAATATGCTTCCTACTTTTCTTAACTAAATCCTCATTTTTTCTTGTCATTCAGCATTCCTTATACCTACCAGCCATTTATTTTACCCTAACAGGAATATATTCACTCTAGACTTTAGTTATCTCATTCTGAAGGCTTCCCATTTTCCAGCCGTCCCTTTACCTGCAAACATCTGCCCCCAATCAGCTTTTGAAAGTTCTTGCCTAATACCATCAAAATTAGCTTTCCTCCAAATTAGAACTTCAACTTTTAGCTCTGGTCCATCCTTTTCGCTATTTTAAACTAATAAGACCATAAGACCATAAGACATAGGAGTGGAAGTAAGGCCATTCGGCCCATCGAGTCCACTCCGCCATTCAATCATGGCTGATGCGCATTTCAGCTCCACTTGCCAGCGTTCTCCCCGTAGCCCTTAATTCCTCTAGACAACAAGAACCTATCAATCTCGGCCTTGAAGACATTTAGCATCCCGGCTTCCACTGCACTCCGTGGCAATGAATTCCACAGGCCCACCACTCTCTGGCTGAAGAAATGTCTCCGCATTTCCGTTCTGAAATGACCCCCTCTAATTCTAAGGCTGTGTCCACGGGTCCTAGTCTCCTCGCCTAACAGAAACAATTTTCTAGCATCCACCTTTTCAAAGTCATGTATTATTTTGTACGTCTCTATTAGATCTCCCCTTAATCTTCTAAACTCCAACGAATACAATCCCAGTATCCTCAGCCGTTCCTCATAATAGAACTATGGTCGCTGGCCCCAAAGTACTCCCCCACTGACACCTTAGGATATTTGGTCGGCATAAACGAGTTGGACCGAAGGGTCTGTTTCCATGATTGTGAGTACTCAGCACAAGCACCCAACAAACTGGACTGTAATTTTGATTCACTGCACTTGTACAGTTCAACGTGGAAATCTGAAAGTTGCTTTCTGAGATATGCTGCTGTCCTAAAAACTGCACATAGAGTCATAGAGATGTCCAACTTATCCATGCTGTCCAGATATCCTAAATTAATCTAGTCCTATTTGCCAGTGCTTGGTCCATATCCCCCTCAACACTTCCTATTCATATATGGATCTAGATATCTTTTAAAGGTTGTAATCATATTAGTCTCCACCACTTCATCTGGCAGCTCGTTCCATGCACACACCACCCTGTGTGTGAAAAGGTTGCTCCTTATGTCCCTTTTAAATCTTTCCTCCCTCACCTTAAGCTTATGTTCTCTAGTTTTGAACTCCCCTACCCTGGGGAAAAGACCTTGGCTATTCACTACATTCATGCCCTTTATGATTTTATAAATCTCTATAAGGTCACCCCTCAGCATCCGACACTCCAAGGGAAAATAGCCCCAGCATATTCAGCCTCTCCTTATACTTCAGACACTCCTGACCTAAATCTTTTCTCTGCACCCTTTCAGGTTTCTCAACATCCTTCCTTTAGCACAAAAGTATCTCAGTGATTGGCTCATGTTTCAAGTACACAGGATGGCATCAAGTCATCAATTTAACTCATAGTGGCAGACTAACGCGCCTGAAAACCGTAGGGCAATTCACATCAGTCTAGGTACAGTTTTGAACAATACCAGAAGACTTTGTTACTGTCAAACAACCTGACCAACACTGGAAATTAACTTATGTGAACATAGACTTTCATCCATTTTTTCTTTTACTTACAGAGATCTGAGTAAATAAATAAAATTGCATGTTCTAAACTTTTTTCCTAAATTTATCGCTTTCTTTCTTAATCCTTTGTTTTCTCCATCCTTTTATTTCCCATATCATACTTGATTTGGCACTAAATCCAATATACCAACTCATACTTCTCGATTCATTCTCTGCTGCTTTTCACGTTCTGAGGCAAAAACATATAAGGTTGAATGATGCAGTGCATTGACTTTTCCTTCAGGGATGCAGGATTGAACTCAGAATGAGGAACACTGAAATCTGTAAAAATATTGTGACAAAACAATGGCTTAAAGAGGTGCACTTTGTCCTGGTTTGTCTCTGTGAAGAAAGTTTGAGACAGAGGTAGAAAATGGTCTGCTTAAAACCAGTGAAGTCAACAGCTTGTGAGGCCTTGGGGCTTTTTTAAAAATTGGAACAATAGAAGCAGCTTGAATGGGTAGGATCAAGGGCCTTTGAATTTCTTCAGTTACTGGGGTCTTAAATTTGGATATGGAAGCTCTTATTCCCCTCTCTCTCTCTGTTACAGCTAACTGCTGCTAGAATTGCATGTGAGACAATCTATTTTACTGAATTTGCCTTTGCTAAGGTTGGGTTTATCGGATGTTATTGTATTATAACAGTTAATTTGTAGTAAAGTTATACAGTAGGACCACAATTATCTAAACGAGATAGGTAGGGAGTAGTTTGTTCAGATCATTGATCATTTGGATAATTGATCAGATTGTAAACAAGCAATAATTTGTGAGTGCTGGTTATCTGAACATTTCTTGGTTATCTGGTAATGCACTCCAGAATGCCATTTAACCGATAACTGATCTTTCATAAATAAGCGATAATTTGAGTGCCGCTATCAAACATTTCTCAGTTATCTTGCAAATGCACGCCATAATGCCATTTAACTGATAACTGGATGCTGAGTTGCCTAATGCCATTTTTACAGGACCTTGAGATCTTGTTCGGATAATCCAAAATTTGGATAATTGATGTTTGGAAAATCGAGGTTGTACTGTATCTTATTTTGTTAAGCATTTCAATAGAGTTACAGTTAAACCAATTCTTTTGTTTTCTTTGTTATTTTGACTGTATCTTAACTGTAATGTAAAAATGAAGTTGATTGCTTCATGCTTAACCAATCAAATTGCATCTGGAATGCAACACCTTACACTTAACTTTAAAATAAGAAAAAGTTGGATCTGAGTTATCTTCTTAATATATTTTGAGGGGGTTTAGTCTGGTCCAAAACAAAATAGATGACAATTGTAGTTCACTTGGATTGTCTAAATATTTAGAAAGTATTCCACATCATAAATATCATTGATTCAACTCAGTTCAATGATCAGATATTTTTAACCTCATTCTTAAATTTTGAAAACATTCTGGAACAAATGTTTCTGCTTATAAATGCACTTTAAAAATGAAATTTGTCATTGTCCTCCCTAGGACTTCAACAAATGAGCATGTTTGCCTATTATAGACAAAACAAAATAGCTAATGGTAAACATATAATAGTTCAGACAATGTGCATTAATTCATGATTCAGTCCTACGGTTGAATTTTAATTTCATCATAAGATTAAAAATAGGGATGTTCACTGAAGACTGCACAATATTCACCACCATTTGTGAAGACTCATATATTGAAGCAGCCCATGTCTAAATGCAGCAAGACCTAAACTGGCTACTGCTCATAAGTAGCAAGTAAGTTTTGTACCACACAAAGTCCAACACTTTGTACCAAGTCCAACACGAACTATTCTAACCATTGTGCTTGATATAGCATTACCATCAATGAGTTCCCCAATGTCAACATCCTGTTATTACTGTTGATCAGGAACTGATCTGGCCTAGCCAGACAAGTACAATAGCTACATGAGCAGGTCAGGTGCTAGATATTTTACAGTGTGCATCTTATCTCTTAACTCCCTTAAGCTTATCCACCATCTACAATGTACAAGTCAGAAGTGTGATGGAATGCTCCACACTTGTCTGGAGTGTAGTTCCACCAACACTCAAGACACTTGATACCATCCAGGACAAAGCAGACTATTTGATTGACACTCCTTTTACAAACTCTCAGTCCCTCCAGCACCAATGCTCTATAGCACCGTTGCAGAATTTCATCAAGACTCCTTTGACAGCACCTTCCAATTCCATGACCACTTTCATCTAGAAGGACATGGCAGATCATAGAATCATAGAATCCCTCAGCATGGGATCATGTAATTTGGCCCATCGAGTCCACATCAAACCTATAAACACTATCCTACAAGACCTCCATCTCTCCCTTCCCTATCCCTATAAACCACATTCCCCTGCGCATACCTAGACACTATGATCAATTTAACATGGCCAACTCATCTAACCTGCACATCTTTAGACTGTGGGAAGAAACCACAGCACCTGAATAAACCCATACAGATATAAGGAGAATCTGCAAACTCCACACAGCCAGTTGCCCAAGGGTAGAATTGAACCCATGTCCCTTGTACTGTGAGGCAACAGTCCTAATGGGGATATATGGAAACACCAACACCTGCATGTTCCTTGCCAAGCCACTCACCATCCTCACTTGAAAAGATATCATTGATCTTTCAGTGTCACTGGTTCAAGATCCAAGAACTTCTTCCCTAGCAATATTTTGGGTATACCCACACCAAAACAGATTGTAAAATTTCAAGAAGGCAGCTCACCACCACCTTCTGAGGGGCAACTGGGATGGGCAATAAACGATGGTCTAGACAGAGCAATCCATATATTGTGAATAAAACAAATCAGATCCTAAGCACATCTCTGCCAATATCTTTTTCTCTTTCTGTCTTTCACTCTGTATCTTAACCAACTGACTTGCTGACTATTTAGTCACATATACACTGATTCACAGTTTACTTGTTCTGATCACACCCTGGAAAGGGTTGAACTTTTTCAGGAGTTTACCTTGAAATTGCCCATAGACAGGTAATGGATAATTGCAAATTCAGTGATAAAACTAAATTCCAGCCCATCAGCATCATTTCCATCAGAATTTGAACTCAGTGCCGAAAATACTCTGGGTATTTCATTAGACTACAAGATGTAGGGATAGAAGTAGGCCATTTGGTCACTTGGATTTACTCTGCCATTCATTAGGATCATGGCTGATCTGGCATTAATCACATCCACTTTCCCTGGAACTCTGAACTCCCCGGCTGATCAAGAATCTATCCACTTTGTCTTAGATATACACAAGGACTCTGCCCCTACGGTTCTCTGCGGCAAGGAGTTCCAAAGACAATAACACTTTGAGAGCAGAAATTCCTCCTCATCTCAGTCTTAAATTGATACCCTTTTACTCTGACACTATGCCTCTGGTCCTAGTCTCTCCCCTGATGGGAAACATCTTCTCAGTATTTACCCTGTCAAGTTCCTTAAGAATCCAATAAGTTTCGATGAAATCACCTCCTATTCTTCTAAACTCCAGTGAATTGAGTCCCAAAATGTCCAACCATTGTTCATAAAACAATCCTTCTATATCAGGGATGGTCATAGTGAACCTTCTTGGAAATGCCTCTAATGAAATGATATGTTTTCTTAATAAAAGAATCGAAACTGCTCAAAAGTACTTTAGATGTAGCCTCAACAGCATCTTGTACAATTGCAATAAGATCTCCCTACTCTTCTACTCTGACCCCAATGAAATAAGGGCTAATATTCCATTATCCTCCTGATTACCTGCTGCATCTGTGTGCTAGTTAAGTGTTTTGTGCAGGAGTACCCCCAGGTTCCTATGTGTTGCAGGTTTCTGCAGTTTTGTTTTCTTTTAAATAATACACTATTCCTTTGTTCTCCCTTCCAACATGACTAACTTCACATTTCACCACACAATAATGCATTTCCCAAATTCTCGCTCACTTACTTGACCTACCAATATCTTTCTGTAAACAATTTCCATCTCTTGCCTTTCCATCTATTTTTATGTTGTCTGAAAATATGGTTGCAGGGCATATTCACTTCCAAATTTCCAGGCGTCTTGTTATTGTTCATATTCACAAATGAGGTTTCTATTCTTGTAATTGTCACCTTATGAATTGAACAGATTTTTTTGTGATCAGAAGCATCTGTAATAATATCCTTTCCTGCAAATTGAGGAACAAAAAGCTTTTTTCTATGAAGCAGCAAATGATGGCATTAAGGACCAATCTCAGGAAGCGGCATTAACAACATTATAATCACCATTCTGAGATACTGCAGCAACAGCTTGACATGGGTGCAGATGTTTTTTAATAGGCATCTTGTCAAATTACTTAGCCTACCTTTACTAGTACATCTGCTGCATTTTGCACAAAATTAGTTTAGGTGAGCATCTTGATGCACTATAAAACTATTCAACTCACAAAAATTATGAGGGAGATGATATAATGATTTGAATAATGCTGACAATGAGTTCAGAAGAGGTAATTTTCAAGGACATTTGGAATGAAGCGAGATAATATTACAAAGAGACAATGAATATGTTGAGAAAGGCATACACTCTGAGTGGATTTTTTTTTAAAGAGTGAAGTGAGGATGTTAGTATTGAATACCCTACATTCCCAGCTCCAAGGAAACTAATAAGCTCAATTAGCTCATTAAAGCTAACAGTCAGAGAGATTATAGGTGAATTTCTCCATGAATCACAGGCCTCAACACTTGTATTTTAGGTCTCCAGAAGTTACCAATTATCAGAGGTTAATAACTTCTAGGTCTGAGAGTCCACTGAGCAGGATCTACTCTTCAGTGGATCCACTGGAGTGAAAGTATGTACTTTTTGTATTCTTCTCATTGGTTGGCAGTCGTGGGGAGTGGGAGGTTTGGGGAGTCAAAAGCAAGGGCAGTGGGTCGCTTACAGAGGCCACCCTTGCCCTTCCTTCCATTCATACCCCTGGTTGCTCCTGTCTGGGGCAGTTGGAGGGCTACCCTGACGTGGAAAGCAGATTGGTCTGATTTTCCTATCGAGAAACTAGGCATTTTCTCACCCACCAGGGAGGTAACTAATTGGGAAAGTGGTGAATTGAGGCCTTTAAGTGTCCAATAAATGCCAACTCAAGGACCTTTATTGTTGACAAGTCATGAATTGTCCATGAACCATCTTGCCATTATTAGTGAGGTGGCAAGAAACACGTAATATGCTCCATTCACTCTCCTTCTCACCAAACTCCAGTGAGGGAAACATCCTGCACAATGTTACAATGCAGAGAGCAACTTCTGGCATGGTTTTCTGATTTGTTCATGGGCTATGAGATTTGTTAGCAAAGCCAACATTTATTACCCATCCCAACTCCTCTTAAGAAATTGTGGTTTAACAGGATTCATGATCCTCATGTCAGTAAAATGAAAGTCTAGAAAGAGGATGTGAAAAGGGAGGTTGCAGACATTATACTAGAGGGTGTATTTGATAACCTCCTATATACAGATGTAAATAAAGCAGTGTAACAAAACATGCAATTTGAAGAGAGTTAGTTAGAGATAAGAAGCAAGTAATCTCAGGGATATTGTATAAATAGACACACAAAGTACTGGTGACAGCATTTTGCGATGGCAACCAGGAAGAAAATAAAAACCTCTATCACCGGAACTTAGATATAAACAAAATTCAAGGGACACAGCTGAAAAAGGAAGAATCTAATGGCAGAAACTTGACCTCTTTGATTATAGCCTTCAGAGCAGGAAGACTCAGATCAGTCAGAAAAAAGATTCTGAGAAGACTTTGTAACCTCATCACAAACTGGCAATATTCTGGAGAGTCCAGAAAACTGACACACCTTCAACAGAAAGAAGGAAAAGTCTCAAGTTCTCATCAAGGTCAATCAGGTCTGATAATCCAGAGAAATGGCAGCTCCAGAGAGATCTTGCCAATACCTCAACCGTTTGGTAATACAGAAGACCCATTATAAAGCCAGCAGCGGGAGCATTGCAATAAGCAGTTTCAACATGATAGAATGGCTTCAGGCTTAAATATAAAGGAGCATCACTGTCATGTCAGCATACTTTTATGTGCAGCAGCTCCAATTCCTGCTAATATTCTAGTAAGACAATATGTGGAAGAAAGTGCTAGAGATACATTTATTAATGCATTTAATGTGCACTTAAGCCCCTGAATAAATTTGGTGATAGAATAGATGGTATTTAATCGGCGATTTCATTATTTGGGAAAATAGAAGCCTTTTTGATGGATTTAAGTCACCTGCTGCAGAGGTTTAACAGATGACTAAGTACAAGAATGTATCGTAGTCAGTGTGAAGGAGGAGATTTTATCAGATTTTCTTCAATCTGAAGGGAGTATCCAAAGCTGGAACAGACATTCCAGTTCAATGCACAGACAGAAATCAGGTCAGTATTGTGAAGAAACATTGAGAATGCTTCTGACATGATCAAGTGGCTAAGGCCCAATATGGCATTGTCACCCATCCAAAAGTTCACCAAAATGCCAAAAGAGTGTGTATCAAATTCACCACCCTTATTAGGTTGGACAAGGTGTGACTCCAAACTGAATTGCAAGTGCAACAAATGTTTAGCAGAAGATTGAGTACTAACTATTGAAAGTTAAAATATCTTCATCATTTCAAAAACAAAATAAAAATACTCCCAAAAGATAATGTCCTGAGCAAAGGCAATCATGCAATATGGAAAAAAGTTAAAGAGGTCAATGCTATAGAATAGGAGGTAAAGAAGGACAAATGAAAATGTGTCAAAAAGAAACTGGACCATCAACTTGAAGGTGTAAGGAATGAAGATAGACCAGAATTTCAGCAAGAATTCCCAAAGTCATTCAATAGTTCAGGCAAATTGAAGAAGGAGTTTTGTCTTACTCTGCAGGAAGATGCCAAACTCATCCGTTTGTGAACTCCCTAGAAAATTCCACAAGAAATTTGTTAACAAGAAAAGTAGAATCTCAGCTAGACAGCATGATTTTATGTTTCTGTGAATGAAAGCAGGGAGATGTTGTCAGTGATCGAACCAGCATATTAGCTAGTAATTCAAGGCTAGTAATTTTTCCCATGGTAAATGGAAAACTAAGATTGCGCGTGGATCTCATTCAATTAAGCAAATGAGTAAGAAAGGAGATCCATCCTATTTTGTCTGTAGATGATGGTTTGGCAAAATTGTCAAAAGGGCAAGTGTGTCTCGAAACTGGATGCCATTCGTGGATTATGATACCTTGCACATGGTATTGCTTGAGCTGCATTCTATTTAGGTTCTTCTGTGCACCAGAGTTTTCCCAATGGTTTGGAATCCTGAAAGGGAAACATTAAACTATTTATGGATGGCATACAGCTAATATTTAAGTACACTTTAAGTTGGAGAAGGAACATAACCAGAGAGCTAGGGATATGTTAAATATAGTGCGGAACACAGGCCTGATAATAAGACCAATTCTCCAGGGAAATACTGACATTTATTCGATACATTATTGAATCATCTTTTGATCTGAGGGAGACTAGAGCCATTTGTGAACACCCAACACCAAACTGCACTTTCTCTTTCAATTTGACTTATCTAATTAAGCCCATTTGAAGATCATTTGAAGAAAGACCAGCAATGGTTTGGAGTCAAGAGCAGACTGTGGCTTTTCAGAAAATTGAAGAAAGTTAATTTCTTGTAATGACTTCACAACTGACAATCAGGCTTTTTTATACAAGAATCCATGGCTGCATTACCAGCAGAAATAGAACAAGTCCTTATTTAAGTTCAAACTGATAGAACATGACAAAAAATTGACTTTCTGTTGAGAGCATTGATGGAGACTGGTCAGAGGTAAGCAACCATTGAGAAGGAACCCTTAGCATTTACATATGGATGTAAAAGATTCGTAGACTGCCGCATGAGACTGAAATTCCATATTAAGATCCAATTAAATCCTGGGATTGAACAAAATCTCAGAAATGTCTCTACACTTATCGCAAAACAGGATTAAGCAAATTAGATATAATTATGATATAATAGTCTATAATTCAGCAAGCTTCAATTAATGGCAGATACATTCTTGAATGAAGCAATGGATCAAGCAGAGAAAGATTATCTTGTCTTTTGGAAGAGGTACAGTCCATAGCTTTAACTGATAGTTTAGAATCAACAGAGGACAAATTCAGACAAATTGGTGTTGCTCAAAAATCTGACAAGAAGTGCACAAAGGTTAAATAATACTCTGCAAAAAGTGATTGAAATATCATCCATCAGAGTTTGTGCTGAAAACGTACCATGAACAAAAGTCAACACTTTCAAACTAATGGAAGATTTATTGGTTTTGGATCATAAAATTGTTATACCAAGAGATTATGAAGAGTATTCTTATAGAAATTCCACAGGGGATATCTAGTGATTTCAAAATGCACAGCAAGAGTACAACAATCAGTGTGGTGACCAGGCATTTTCGAAGATATACAAGATGACATTACATTGTGACAAATGTATGTCACTGACAGAGTCAATTATTTCTTTACATTACCTGGAAGGGCTATGAGAAAGGCTAGGAAAGAATTTGTTCAGTTTTACAGAGGCAATGCATTTAATTTTAGTGGACTATTATTCAAAATGGAATGAAGTTTCAAGACCTCATTCAACAACAGCAAACTCAGTGCTCAGAGCACTGAAAAGGATTTTCACAATAAATGGTTTCTCAGGAGAATTTGTATCAGTACAAGACTGAGAAAGTTCACTTTGGACAATTTCTGCGTTCCATCCTCACTCCAAATAGAGAGGTAGAAAGAAGAGTTACTGATGAAAAATTATAATTTATTTTCATTCATTTATAGAATGTAATGGTGGCTGGCTGGTTATTGCCCATCAATAGTTGCCTAGACAGCAGTTAAAAGTCAGCCATTGTGAATTGTTGTGCTTTTGGTGTCTATATAGACCAGAATACATAAGAATATTAGCTTAATTTCAACAATTTACAGTGGTTGCGTGTTTACCATTAATATTGTGTAAAGAAATATCTGTTCTTCCAATCTATTAATATAGGTAGCATTTAAGAAATAGAATAAAATCTCACCCAATTTAGTCCTTTGCCATTTTGCTGTGTTGTTAAGTACAATTCAGACACTGAGATTGCAAGATTTTGGGGGACAATGAGGATGAAAGCATATTGGGAATTTGTGGAAATGTGTACTTTAGGAAGATCTTCATCAAACAACAGTGAAGCAGGCTTGAAGGATCAAATATCCTATCCTTGAACCTATTGTTTTTTTTTGTTGAAAGGTTAAGGTTACAAAAATTATTGTCTTGGTGAATTATTTGTTCTGAAAATATTCACAGCATGGTGATTCAGTGGTTAGCACTGCTGCCTCACAGCACCAGGGTCCCAGATTCAATCCCAGCCTTGGGTGACTGTCTGTGTGGGGTTTGCACATTCTGCACGGGTTTCCTCAGGGTGCTCCGGTTTCCTCCCACAGTCACAAAGATGTGTGGGTCAGGTGAATTGGCTATGCCAAATTGCTCATAGTGTTCGGTGCATTTGTCAGAGGGAAATGGGTCTGGGTGGGTTACTCTTCAGAGGGTCAGTGTGGACTTGTTGGGCCGAAGGTCCTGTTTCCACACTGTAAGGAATCTAATCTAATCAAAACTTACAAGGCCTCAGTTATCAGGAGAACCTTGAATTAAAGTCACAGACATGTACATCTCTGATATTTTTGTTTATTTAACTTAAACACACTGGTGAGAAGTTCTTAAATATCCTTCCTCTATCCTATCCAACAAATTGCCTTCATTATGTATATATTGAAGAGATGCTTTTTGGATAAATATTCTTGATCAAGATCATTATGAGTGTGTATAAATTGTTCCCTGGAAACATATTGGCACCTATCATACCTCAAAGGATACAGATGAAGCAGGTGACTTTTTTGGGGGGGGGCTAGCTGTGTTTTCATCAGCAATGAAATGAAGAGTTGCGCAAACCAAAGTAAGCCATTTTGCAAGGGAGAAAAATAAATTTACAGTATTCTAATTAAAAACCTCTTTTCAATGTTCACAATTTCTGTTTTGTAAATTTTAAAATTGCTCAAACAAACTTTATCAGCCACAGGCAAGGTTGGAGTTTGCATATAGAAAATATGATCTTGTAAACAAAGAGGTGAGAATTCACTAATCAAATCTTTGAGCTCATTTCAGCAGAGCACGTAAGCTTATTATCATTCATGTCAAACTTCTAAGATTCTCAGAAAGCTTCCCATGATACAACAAATCACATTGTTCTCAGATTTATAGGTGATTCAGGCTGCCTTTGGTAGGAAGATTCTAATGAAAATAAGAACATTCATTAGTGGTAAGATGTTTTAGACAATGTTATATAAAGTAAAGCATTATATTTGTGATGCTAGTAATCTGCTTTCAGGACAGAAAAGATTGGAAATACCTCACACGTCAGCAAACATCTGTGAAAATGAGTTAATGGGCGAAATTTCCTCAAGTGCAGTTTGCCACTCTGTTCCCTTTTTTTAGGTAATGGAAGAGCTCCAGATTTCTTTTAAGACATTCCTTCAAAAACACAGATCCTTGCTTGCATTCTTATAGGTACCCCATAGTGCAGAGCAGTCAGGGGAAGGCAAACCACACTCCATTTCTCACAGTAGTCAGTGACAGTATTCCATGATTAAAGGGTCCAGTGTTGGCGAGAGCCACCTTGACAGCTCCTTTGAAAGGGAAACTATATTAGTGTGAGGTTGGTGTGCTGCAAGTTGCCACTTGAACAGAAGGAGTAAAACTCATCACCACCCTCTTGAGATTATTCAGAATCCCATAAATGTCAAATTTTATTGCAATGTTCCAATTCTGAGTATGTTTAAAGCAGTAATTATTTAGTTGTGCTTTTCTCAATGTCAATCTGTAGTTAAATGCTTTCCCCAAGTCAAATTGCTCCAGAAAGGTACTGCGAAGAGAAAATAAGTAATGATTACATTTAGGGATAAGATAAGTTAAGAGAACTGACGTGACATTACTACCAATCAGCCAAGGGTGGAATAATAGATTTCAAGGGACAGTTTTGTAGCATCATGTGTGATTATACAAGCATTTGGGTCAGTAAAATGTGCCATTAAATCTGCTTCCACATAACTTTACAAGCAGTGGCTGACGCACATCACTGTTTGTCCACCATTGTCCCAACTAAAGTGCTCAAGTGCTCAATTAATGGTCAGTTAAGCAAGTCTTCCAGTCAATGTTTAGTCTGGTAATATACAATGCATGGAAGTTTAAAGTGGAGTGCTGCCTCTTTTTGTGATCAAAAAATTCCTCTCCCACCCACAGCTCCACCCCTTCAATGTCCCTTCATCATCTTTGCACCTTTGGCACCTCACCCTATGTCTACACATGCAGTCCTAACCCCTCCAAGGACCTCACTTTGCAGCTGGTTCCTCAATGTCTAGCACTGAATGCAGTCCCATGTCTGGCAGGCACTGGTGGTGATGGTGGTAGAAAGCCTGACTCCAGACAATTAATGCCCCTCAATATTAAATTGCTGTGGAGCTGTCACACAAAGTGATAGTGACATTCCAACAACTCCTTCAGTGGCATGAGAGCAACCCTGACACCTGTTCAAATTGTTGGTGTTCATTGTCTTTGCCAAATTCCAGCAAACTATTGATTTGATGGCTTAGGCCATATAACAACGAGCATGTCAAAACTATTTCTTCTGTGATACAGAGCATCATCAAGTGGTTTCCAGGACTGATCATTAGTCCTCATTGTCATGCATTATTTCAATTGGTCCAGACCTCTAACACACTGTTAACATAAAATCTAAATGCAGGCAAGAATAATGTGGACAGTTTTTGCAATTTGAGAATTTGCCAGTGCCTTTCTTTCTCAGATCCAGATGCATTTTTTTCAATAAGTGAATCATTATTCACTATTATAGCCAGGAGTAATTTGTTAGGAAAGACTGGAAATCATATAGAAAGCTGCACAGAGCTTGGGTTCAGTTGGACAGAAACCTCCGCATAAATCCAAAAAGAAATCATAGAAAGCATTATGTTGCAATCTCTTGGCAGTGTTTACGCTGTGGCAAATAGGAAACGTACAATACAACAAAGCATTAAACAATCCTGGACAGATTGGATCAGGAAGGATGTTTTACCTGCTTGAGGAGTCTAGAACCTGGGGACACAGTCTCAGGATATGGGTAGACCATTTAGGACTGCGATGAGGAAATGTTAGAAGTTTAACAGAAAGGTACAATGGAAACTTATCAAAATGACATTGCTAGAGGCGATGGTGCACCTCCAGCCCATAAAGTCGATTATGCCAGTAGATTCACATGCTTCCTTTCTGTGAATAGATGCAAATATCACATGAAAGATAGACCCATCACAGCCCACTGCCTGCAACTGTTAATGACTACTTTGACCAGGCCATATCCCACTGCTCCACAGGTTGTAACAAATTTTAAATCTAACCAAAGTGATGACATAACCAATTATATATTTTCCTCATATGGCGACGGCTAGCACCAAGGGACATAGCTATAAATTGAGGGTTGATAGATATAGGACAAATGTCAGAGATAGTTTCTTTACTCAGAGAGTAGTAGGGGCGAGGAACGTACTGCCCGCAACAGTGGTAGACTCGCCAACTTTAAGAGCATTTAAATGTCATTGGATAGGCAAATGGACAAAAATGGAAAAGTGTAGGTTAGATTCGGATTTGCTTCACAGGTCAGCGCAACATCGAGGGCCGAAGGGCCTGTACTGCACTAGAATGTTGCATGTTCTAAGTTCTCTGTGTTGTAAATTGTACCTGATTTAGATTAGAAATTATTCAGTCATATTTTTATTTCAGTCAACAGAGAATAATGAGCTTATTAAAATAAAATGTAAGTAAAATGCTATATCATTGACAAATAAATGTTTATATATATAATTTATATTCTTAACATCTGTACTTTATACGAGGCAAATATGGATAACAGACAAAAGGTAGACTAACATCCGACAGAACATATCAAACAGCAAATGTGATCAAGATCAATTCCAAGGATGTCTTGGTAATCCCTTCCTTGTGCTCCCTTGTACTTTATTGACTGATATAACTCCAGCTTTTGGAAATATAGGAATGAGAATAAGCCATTAAACTATCGAGCCTGTGCATCACTCAGTACATGCACATCTGTTCATTTACATCAATGCCCATCTAAATTTTTCCATTTCTTTTTGCATCAGTGTTGTATGGAAATCTGTCTACCTCTACATTATTAGTGTCTGTCAATGACTAAGGTTCCATAGTAATCTGGGATAGACATTTCAAATATATCTGAGTCCCTGGGTAAAAAAAAATCGCTTCATCTCAGTCCTAAACGCTTCCTCCTTATTTTTGTTAAAAATCACACAACACCAGATTATAGTCCAACAGGTTAAATTGGAAGCACACTAGGTTTCGGAGCGTTGCTCCTTCATCAGGTGGTAGTGGAGGGCTCAATCCTAACACACAGAATTTATAGCAAAAATTTACAGTGTGATGGAACTGAAATTATACATTGAAAAATTGATTGTCTGTTAAGGCTTTCATCTGTTAGAGTGATAGTTTCACTTCTTTCATGTGTAAATCACAAAACCTTTTTTTAAAAAGTTGCATTCTCGGGTTAGCTGTTAATAGTGGTGATAGCTAGACAATATGTTGAAGGTGTTAGCCCCCTGTGTTCTCTGTCTATGCCATGATGTTGAGATTGATTCTAATCTAAAAAGTGAGCTAACAGAGTTTTACATTAATTCATGCAGTTTTTTAGCTCAGTTTTCTACATGAATGTATGCAGTTTTTGAGCAAAGTAGAATGTAACCCTGCAAGTACAAATTCACCCCATAAAATATATGTGTGCATGTGTGTGTGAGTGTGTGTGTATGTCTGTCTGTCTGGGGGTTGTGAGTGTGAAAAAGTGTATGTGTGTGTATGTAGTGAGTGCAGAGTGTTTTAAGTCTGTGAGGGGGTGCATGTATGAGTGTGAAAGTGTGGGTGTCTTTAAGGGTGTGTGTGGGTGTCTGTGTGTGCATCTGTGTATATGTGTGTCCGTGTGTATGTGTGTACAAGAGTGCCTGTGTGTGTGTGAGAGAGTGTGTGTGTGTGTAGGAGTATCTGTGTGTGTGTATAGTGCAATGGTGATTACCTGTAATGTGACATGAACCTAAGGTCCTGGTTGAGACCCTCTCTATGAGTACCGAACCTAGCTATCAGCCTCTGCTTGGCCACTTTTCTCTGCTGCCTGTCCCGAAGTCCACCTTGGAGGATGGTCACCCAAAGATTTGAGGCTGAATGTCCTGGACCACTGAAATATTCCCCAACTGGGAGGGAACCCTCCTGTCTGTTGATTGTTGTGCGATGCCCGTTCTTCCGTTGTCGTAGCCTTTGCTCAGTTTCCCCAATGTACCATGCCTCAGGGCATCCTTGCCTGCAACGTATAAGATAGACAACGTTGGCTGAGCCACGTGAATACCTACCATGTACAAGGTGAGAAGTGTCCCCACGTGTAATGGTGGTACCTATGTCCACACTCTGACACGTCTTTTAGCACCTACCGTGAGAGGGTTGTATGGAGTTGTCCTGAGAGCCGGGCAGCTTGCCACGAACAACGATCTGTTTGAGGTTTGGCGGTTATTTAAAGGCAAGTAGTGGGGGTGTGGGGAAGGTCTTGGTGAGGTGCTTGTAATTGTGTGCTTCCTGGTTCTACATTTCTCAATAACATAAAGCACCTTGTCTGAATCTACACCGCCTATCTCCATATATTTTGTAGATTTCAATTAGGTCACATTTTACTCATCTGTATTTACTTCTGGAGAATATAGGTTCTGGATCCAGAATCTTTCATCAAAGGGCAGTCCTACCTTCCTATAAACAAGTCTAGTAAATCATTATTGCACTCCTTCTATAGCAGTAGGGGTAAAATCACTGGACTGTTAATCCAGAAACCAAGGTAATTAGATTAGATTACTTACAGTGTGGAAACAAGCCCTTCGGCCCAACAAGTCTACACCAACCCACCGAAGTGCAATCTACTCAGACCCATTCCCCTTCACCTAACACAACGGGCAATTTAGCATGGCCAACTCACCTAACCTGCACATTTTTGGACTGTGGGAGGAAGCCGGAACACCCGGAGGAAACCCACGCAGACAGGGGGAGAATGTGCAAACTCCACACAGTCAGTCACCTGAGGCGGGAACTGAACCCGGGTCTCTGATGCTGCGAGGCAGCAGTGCTAACCACTGTGCCACCGTGCCACCCATTAATGTTCCATGGATCCAGTTTGAAATCCTTCTGTGGCAGATGGTAGAATTTGAATTCAACAAAACAAAATCTGGAATTGAGAATCTAATGATAACCACAAATTTATTATTGAGACCTTCCCTGGTATGGCCTACATGTGACTATACCTATCGGAATGTGGTTCAAACTTAACTTCCCTCTGGGCAATTCAGGATAAGCGATGGTTGCTGGCCTAGCCGGCGATGCTCTCATCCTATGAATGAATAAAAATAAATTAATAAATATACTTCCTATGATAAGGGGACCAAAAGTGCATACAATACTCAAAGTGGGATCTAACCCAGGTGATATGCAATTGGAGCAAAACTTTGCTACTCCTGTACTCAGAACCTCTTGAAGTAAAAACTAACATATAATCAGCTCTCCTAATTTCACCTTAATTTTTATAGAGAATGAAATTCACCAATCCAGTACTGCAAGTGTCTTTGGGTGGGATACTCTTTGGATGGTCAGTGTAGACTTGCTGGGCTGAACGGCCTGTTTCCACACTGTAGAAATTCTACGAATTCTGCACATTGAATTATTAATTGTGCACTTTTAATCTTGCTCATCTGCACAAAGGAAATATTTGTGTGGCTTCCCTAGCTTGACTTTCAACTGCATAATTCTCCCCATTTCTGCCTGAGTTTCCTCCAGGTGCTCTGGTTTCCTCCTACAATCCAAAGATGCACAGGTTAGGTGAATTGGCCATTCTAAATCATCTATAGTGTTCAGGGATGTGTAGGTTAGGTATATTAGTCAGGGTAAATGTAGCGCAATAGGGAATGGCTCTGGGTGGGATACTCTTTGGATGGTCAGTGTAGACTTGCTCGGCCAAATGGCCTATACGACAGATGTCAGGGGTAGATTTTTTACTCAGTGGGTTGTGAGTTCATGGAATGCCCTGCCAGTAGCAGTGGTGGACTCTCCCTCTTTATGGTCATTTAAGCGGCCATTGGACAAGCAAATGGAGGTTATTGGGCTAGTGTAGGTTAGGTAGGCTTCGGTCGGCGCAACATAGAGGGCCGAAGGGCCTGTACTGCGCTGTATTTTTCTATGTTCTATGTTCTATGTTCTACGTTTCCACATTGTAGGAATTCTATGAATTCTGTGCATTGAATTATTAATTGTGCACAATATTCATTTCAGTCCTAGCTCGACCATGACATACTGATTTGTAGAATTTTTTCCTGATTTCTAATAACAGAGCCATCCAACTGCTCTTGACATCTCAGTGTTGCCAATTACACAGGAACAGTGCCGTTCCATTGCCTTTTCAGCAGTTCAGATTCACAGCTCATTTCTGGATGAAATTTGCTTCTGTTCTATTTATCTTCTTGTCCAACTAGCTGTGACACAGAACTGCTCTTCTGTGATCCCTGAACTGTTTCTGGTGACGTTTTGAAAACTTTGCAACAAGCACTGTCTACTTTTCTAAGCTGTATCGAACATAAATATTTTAGAACAGTCAAATGTAGAAACTAGCAGTCCTCTATTACAACAATCAGTTGGAACTATCTATCTCCCTAACATTAGATTGCTCATTAAGTGCTGGCTTCGATATTGCAAAATGCACACAGATTAAAGGAAATTAATCAGAGTAATTATTAAAAATTACATTGTCATGGGAGACATATGTTGAGTTTCCATAACCATTTCTTAAAAATCCCTGGTGAAAAGTACATCGGAAAACTAATACATCGTAATAATTTTCATCCCTGAGCCTGTGACTATTTCAAGTTCTTCAAGAAGACAGTTCATCTCCTTAAGGAACATTTCAGATAGCCAATAAGTGCTGGCCCAACCAGAGATACGACATCCATGAATGAGATTATAAAAGAGAGAGATTCTGAATGACCACAGAAGAAGAACAGAGCTTGCTATTAAAATAAAAGCTTTCTGTTGTGCATTCCTTTTTAAAGTATAAAGCCAAGTGTCGAGGACAGAAAGTATGTGCTTTTCCACTGCCCATGGTCATTGCATGGGAAAAGATGCATATTTTCTTATCCTCATAGTGCGAATTATAATTAAATAATTATTTTGTGAGTTTTAAAATTAAAAAACTAATTATTTTCGCAAACCTGCCATGAATTATCATGCAGTCTCACATATTCAATTTCACACATGCACTCACATGCATGCAATTAGATACAGATAAAAGTAGGATAGAATACAGTTAACTTAGTCTCTTATTTACAAGCCCTGGTCTCTCATGTAGCAGGCCTAATTTTTTGAATAATTTTGATGCTGTAACAATGAAGTGAGGGTGTCACTTGAACCCAGGTCTCTTTGTCCAGGGAGAGGGACACAGGCACTGCTTCACAAGAGCCCGGTGCATGTCTTGTAAAGTGGTGTTCTTGGCAGGTTGTGAGATTCCTGTAATCAAATACCAGGTGATTAGTTTTCTGGTGAACTTTAATCTAGAACAGGATATGTACCCTCACTGCCTGATGAACTGCAGCTTGTTTCTGCAGCTCCACCTTGATCTTTTAAACAGACAAAGAAAACATGGCTGACCACAATGTAGCTTTTAATATGCTTCAAGGTATTTTCCTAATAAACTGCAGTGATCATGTTGATTCCCCATCCTGTGTTGTAGTTAACACCTCTGAGGTTCACTCAGTCTCATTTGGATTGAAAAACAGTCATTGTAATTCATTGATAGTGGTCATTCACAAATTGAGTTTCAATCTTTTATTTTATCCAATAGGAAATGAAGAGAGAGGCTGGTAACTCTGTAGATTTTTTGACATTCACACATCCTGAAACAAAAAGACATGAGAGTTGCAGTCTAAATTTAATTAAGTATCTGCCTGAGACTTGATACTGTCGGTAGCCTAAATACCAAAATTCACATGACTTACTGCAGCTATATTAAAGCTTGTTTGTGTTTAATTTTTAAAGTACTGACTGAAAGTTCATAATATACAAAGCTTTCTGGGCATTACATATGTTATCATTAAGAAATCTGACATGCCGATCTCATTAAGTTACTATGAATCTAACCGTCAATTCAATGTTTGAGATATTCCAGTTCACAGTCCAAACTCTTGAGCTGGATATTGCTCCCACTGCAACCCAATAATTTTTGAATAACATGACGGGTTATCTATTCACCTTTGAAAATAATCTACCTGAAAGACATTATTTGTACACCAGCCATGACACAAGATAAGCACAAACATCTGGAGTAAGTATATATTTAACAAGAAGTAGCTGCAACTGCAAAACTAAGTATAAATTCATATTTGAGAAAGAAAGGAACTTTATTTTCACCCACAGTGGCTCAGACTTTCAAATTAGCACAATATTGAAGCTGATGATAGCATTTCTTATACAATAAGATCAACTAAAACTCATAGAATTTATTTTGCATCAAAAACCTTCCTGATCCCTGGAAAGTTGAGAGCTGTTCCGCAACCTGAGAAAACACTGACTGCCAAAATGTTCTCATTCTGCCAAAGCATAATTTAGAAACTTCATTGGAAACTGTGCAGTAACTGAATTGACTTGGATGGATTTATTTGATGTGCACAGTTCTTTCTAACAGTACGCTTGCAAGGTTATTTTTATTGCAACGTTCTTTGTTTTTCCAAGGACATTGACAAACAACTCTGTAGAGTGGCCGTAATAGTGCTGGTTGATTTCTCTACCCTGAGGTACATGAATTAACCAGTTGGCTATTCATGATAAATCTACAAATGTTCTCCTTATTTCATCTAGCCCAGACAATGTATTTCCGAACTCTCCATGGTTAAATTCAAACTCATAGACACCAGGTTGCTAGCCCAGTAAAATAAACATTAAGCTGCTATACCCCATATATCAAGCTCAATTGCATGATCAATATCCTGTTAGAGGTCTTCTGTGTTTTTAAGTCAAACTTAAGCTCAAAATGTAATTATTAGCTTCCACAGGGTATTTGGTTTTGTCAACATATTTTCATCAGCAGAAAGCAACATGAACCTTTCCTTTGTTGGGCTTGCTGGTTTCCACAATATGTAGGGGATTATCAATAGTAGCTTGTGGCACCGAAGGTTTGGGGAGCCCATTGCATTCACCAACAGGGAATGGTTCCACTTGTGTGTAAATTGTCTACAAATCTTCTGAGCCCTGAAATTGTGCGCAATTGATTTCTTGGGGGCTCACTATTGGCTGTGCTTCATATGAGGTCTCTGATTCACCACTTCTCTTGCTGCAGAATAATCAAATGAGGTTTTGGAGAAAATTTTGGAGCAACTTGCAATGAAGAGATTAGCATGCAAATAGTGTAACGTCTGGTGTATGTTACTGTGCCAATTTAAGAAATTTCTTTGTGCCAAAGTAAAAAAAAATTAAAAAGCTTATGAAACTCGAATTGTGTGACTTAAGAAGCAGATTAATTAGCATTGCTGAGATATATATATATATATTGTAGATTTATGTAACATGTGTTATCTTAATTAAAATATTGCTGTTGGTGCTGTTCTTTTGAGTTTCATGAATCACTAATAAGTCATTATTAATACAATGTAAGAAAAAACAGCAGTTTTCAGCACATTTGTCATTTGAAGCTGTCTTGATTTAAATCTATGAAACTGGAAAACTGTATACAGTTACCATGGGCATGAACTTTTGGATGGAATGGATTCCCATTCTGCCAGTGGTAAGTCAATGATGAACACATCCCTGGTAACTACAACAGGCCTGCAGCCTTTTCAAACTCCAAGAAGCATTAATTGGCTGGAGTTGGGAATTCAATCACCTTTTGTTTTATTGATTTGTGAGATGTGTGTGTCTTTGGCTGAACCAACGTTTGTTCCTATCTCTGGTTGCCCTTGAAATGTTGCCTTCTTGAATCTCTGCAGTCGATGTGCTGGAGGTAGACTAATAATGCAATTAAGTAGTGAAACCAGAGTTTTGTCCCAACAACATTGAAGGAACATCTATATATTTCCAAGTCAGGATGATGAGTGGCTTGGAGTGGAACTTGCAGGTGTTGGTATTCCAATGTAATGGCTACTCTCGTCTTTTTAGATAGAAGTGATTATGGATTTGTAATGAGCTGCATAAGGGAATATTGGTGAATCTTTGCAATTCATCTTGTAAATGATACACACTGGGGCTACTACCGTCCTGATGGAGAGAACAGTTGCTTGTTGTGGGATAATCAAGGAGGCTGCTATGTCCTCAATGGCGTTGAGTGTTGTTGGAACTACACTCATCCAGGTAAGTAGGGTGTATTCTATCACACTCCTGACTTATGCCTTATAGATTGTGCACAAGTTTTGAGGAATCAGGAGGTGAGTTAACATTGTCTCTGACATGTTCTTATAGCCATATTATTTTTACGGCTAGTTCATTTCAGCTTGTAGTTAAGGGTAACCACTAGAATGTTGGTAATGTGAGAAATTTAATTGATCGTGGAGTATAGAGCACCATTGAATGTCTAGGAATGACAATTAAATTATCTCTGCTTGAAGATGATCATTGCCTGACATTTGCTTGGTAGAAATGCGACTTGCACTTGTCAGCCCAAGCTTGAATGTTGGCCATATCTTCATGCATTTGGACATGGAATGCTTCGGTGTCTGAGGAGTTATCAATGATGCTGAACATTATGCAGTCCCCCAACAAACTTCCCCATTTCTGAGCTTATGACAGAGGGAAGATCATTGATATAGCAACTGAAGATGTTTAGGCCCAAACACTCTCCTGAGGAACTTTTACAGAAATGGCTGGGAGCTGAGATGAATGACTACCAACAACCACAACCATCTTCCTCTGTACCAGGTATGGTTCCTACCAGTAGAGAGATTTCCTTGATTCTTACTGACTCCAGTACTGCTAGGGCTCACTGATGCCACACTTGGTTAAATGTAGCCTTGATGTCAAGGGCATTCACTCTCGCTTTACCTCTAGAATTCAGCTCTTCTCTCCATGATTGAACTAAGGCTGCAATGTCTACAGGAGCTGTGTGTGGTCCGAGCAGCACTCAAACTGGCATCAGTGAGCAGCTTGATCAAGTGCGGATTGATAACACTCTAGGTTAGACCTTTCATCATTTCACTGAAGAAGGAGAGGAGACTGACTGGGCAGTAATTGGCTGGGTTGGATTTGTCCTGCTTTTTGTGAATGGGTCATACCTGGGCAATTTTTGACATTGTCAGGTAGGTGCCAGGACTTTAGATGTATTGGAACAGCTTGCTTAGGGATAGCTCTGAAACACAAGTCTTCAGTGCTATCTCTGGAATGTTGTCAGGGCACAAAATCTTCACAGAATTCAATGTCTCCAGCTATTTCTTGAAATCATATGGGGACCGCTGGAGGAGACCGAGATGGATCACCCAGTCTTCACTGCTTTAGCCTTATCCTTGCACTTATATGCTTGGATCATCCATCATTGAATTTGGGAATATTTTATGGACCCTGATCGTCCAGTGAGTTGTTTAACCACTATTCTTGACTAGATGTGACAGGACTGCAGAGATAAGATGTAATCTGTTGATAATCAGCTGGAGGTTTTCTTACCATATTTGACAAGAAGAATTCGTGGTCTCCAGAGTCAAGTGTTGATAACTTCCAGGTAACTCCCTCCTGACTGTATACCACTGTGCTGCCAGTTCCTCTGGGTCTGTTATGCTGGAGGTACAGATCATTTTCAGGGATGGTGATGGTAGTGTCTGGGACATTGGCTGTAAGATATGATTCCAAATGTATGATTATGTCAGGCTGCTGTCTGACTAGTATGTGAGACAGTTCTGCGAAAGTGAGGACTGCAGGTACTGGAGATTACAGTCGAGAATGTGGTGCTGAAAAAGCACAGCAGGACAGGCAGCATCTGAGGAGCAGGAAAATCGATGTTTCAGACAAAAGCCATTCATCAGTAATGAGACTGGGAGCCTGGGGGTGGAGAAGTATATGGGAGTGGGGTGGAGCTGGGGGAAAAGTAGCTGAGAGTGCGATAGGTGGATGAGATGGAGGTAATGGTAATAGGTCATAATCTCCAGATTACTGCCCGAGCCACGTGCCAATTGGCATAGGGACAAGAAAATTAGGCAAGTAAACACGTGGCAAAGGGATTGGTGTGGGAAAGAGGGATTCCACTTCATGGGGCATTGGCATCAGTTTTGGAACAGGGGGGATCTGTACCGTTGGGACGGTCTCCACCTGAACCGATCAGGTACCAATGTTCTGGCGAAGAGGATAAATAGGATGGTCAGTAGGACTTTAAACTTCTGAGTTGGGGGGAAGGGAAAGTGAAAGCGACAGGGAGTATGGAGGTAAATGGAAAGATAAGCAGCAGGATAGCATGTTTCCAGGCGGATTTAAAATTGAGGCAGACTGAGAATGCAGAAAAAAGCAAGGATAACTTAGGACATATGACTTACAACATCTCTAATAAGGAAGTTAGCATTAAGGCACTTTACCTGAATGCTCGTAGCATTCATAACAAAGCCGATGAATTAATGGCACAGATAATAGTGAATGATTATGATGTAGTAGGCATCACAGAGACTTGGTTACAGGGGGGTCAGGACTGGCAGTTAAACCTCCATGGTTTTTCGACTTATCGAAAAGACAGAGAGGTGGGCAGAGGGGGTGGGGTTGCCTTGTTAGTTAAGAACAAATTAAATCTATGGTATTGAATGACATAGCGTCGGATGATGTGGAGTCTGTGTGGGTGGAATTGAGGAACCACAAAGGCAAAAAAACCATAATTGGAGTTGTGTACAGACCTCCTAACAGTGGTCAGGACCAGGGACGCAACATGTACCGGGAAATAGAGAAGGCATGTCAGAAAGGCAAGGTTACATTGATCATGGGTGACTTCAATATGCAGGTGGACTGGGTAAATAATGTTGCTCGTGGATCTAAAGAAAGGGAATTCATGGAATGCTTACAGGATGGCTTTTTGGAACAGCTAGTCATGGAGCCCACAAGAGAGCAGGCTATTCTGGACCTAGTGCTTTGCAATGAACCAGACTCTATAAAAGATCTTAAAGTAAGGGAACCCTTAGGAAGTAGCGACCATAATATGGTAGAGTTCAGTCTGGAGTTTGAAAGGGAGAAGGCGAAATCTGATGTAATGGTGTTACAGTTGAATAAAGGTAATTATGAGGGCATGAGAGAGGAACTGACTAAAATAGACTGGAAGCAGAGGCTAACCGGGAAGACACTAGAGCAAAAATGGCAGGAGTTTGTAGGTATAATTGAGGACACTGTACAGAGGTTCATTCCCAAGAAAAGAAAGATTAACCGGGGAGGGATTAGACAACCTTGGCTGACAAAGGAAGTCAGGAAATGTATTAAAGAAAAAGAGAGATCCTATAAAGTGGCTAAGAACAGTGGGAAATCAGAAGATTGGGAAGGATACAAAAGCAAACAGAGGATAACAAAGAGTGTAATAAGAAATGAGAGGATCAAATATGAAGGTAGGCTAGCCAGTGATATTAGAAATAATAGTAAAAGTTTCTTTCAGTACATAAGAAACAAACGACAGGCAAAAGTAGACATTGGGCCACTTCAAACTGATGCAGGGAGCCTAGTGATGGGAGATAAGGAAATAGCAGGAGAACTTAACAAGTACTTTGCGTCAGTTTTCACAGTGGAAGACAGGAGTAATATCCCAAAAATTAAAGGGTGTCACGGGGCTGAGTTGAGTATGGTTGCCATTACGAAAGAGATAGTGCTAGAAAAGTTAAAAAGTCTTAAAATTGATAAATCTCCTGGCCCCAATGGGATACACCCTAGAGTTCTGAGAGAGGTTGCTGAGGAAATAGCAGAGGCATTGGTTGAGATCTTTCAAGAGTCACTGGAGTCAGGAAAGGTCCCGGACGATTGGAAGATGGCTGTAGTAACCCCCTTGTTCAAGAAAGGATCAAGGCAAAAGATGGAAAATTATAGGCCAATCAGCTTAACCTCGGTTGTTGGTAAAATTCTAGAATCCATCATTAAGGATGAGGTTTCTAAATTCTTGGAAGAGCAGAGTCTGATTAGAACAAGTCAACATGGATTTAGTAAAGGGAGGTCATGCCTGACAAACCTGTTGGAATTTTTTGAAGAGGTAACAAGTAGGTTAGACCAGGGGAACCCAGTGGATGTGGTCTATCTGGACTTTCAAAAGGCCTTTGATAAGGTGCCACACGGGAGACTGCTGAGCAAGGTGAGGGCCCATGGTGTTCGAGGTGAGCTGCTGGGATGGATTGAGGATTGGCTATCTAACAGAAGGCAGAGAGTTGGGATAAAAGGTTCTTTTTCAGAATGGCAGCCGGTGACGAGCGGTGTCCCGCAGGGTTCGGTGCTGGGGCCACAGCTGTTCGCATTATATATTAATGATTTGGATGAGGGAACCGGGGGCATTCTAGCGAAGTTTGCCGATGATACAAAGTTGGGTAGACAGGCAGGTAGTACTGAGGAAGTGGGGAGGCTACAGAAGGATCTAGACAGGTTGGGAGAGTGGTCCAGGAAATGGCTGATGGAATTTAACGTGAGCAAGTGCGAGGTCTTGCACTTTGGCAAAAAGAATATAGGAATGGACTACTTTCTAAATGGTGAGAAACTTAATAAAGCCAAAGCACAAAGGGATCTGGGAGTGCTAGTCGAGGATTCTCTAAAGGTAAACATGCAGGTTGAGTCTGTGATTAAGAAAGCGAATGCAATGTTGTCTCTTATCTCAAGAGGGTTGGAATATAAAAGCAGAGATGTACTACTAAGACTTTATAAAGCTCTGGTTAGGCCCCATTTGGAGTACTGTGTCCAGTTTTGGTCCCCACACCTCAGGAAGGACATACTGGCACTGGAACGTGTCCAGCGGAGATTCACACGGATGATCCCTGGAATGACAGGTCTAGCATATGAGGAACGGCTGAGGATACTGGGATTGTATTCGTTGGAGTTTAGAAGATTAAGGGGAGATCTAATAGAGACGTACAAAATAATACATGGCTTTGAAAAGGTGGATGCTAGAAAATTGTTTCTGTTAGGCGAGGAGACTAGGACCCGTGGACACAGCCTTAGAATTAGAGGGGGTCATTTCAGAACGGAAATGCGGAGACATTTCTTCAGCCAGAGAGTGGTGGGCCTGTGGAATTCATTGCCACGGAGTGCAGTGGAAGCCGGGACGCTAAATGTCTTCAAGGCCGAGATTGATAGGTTCTTGTTGTCTAGAGGAATTAAGGGCTACGGGGAGAACGCTGGCAAGTGGAGCTGAAATGCGCATCAGCCATGATTGAATGGCGGAGTGGACTCGATGGGCCGAATGGCCTTACTTCCACTCCTATGTCTTATGGTCTTATGGTCTTATGGTCTAAGGTCAGAGGGGAGGGTGGAGCAGAGAGGTGGGAAGGAAGATGGACAGGTCATAAGGGTGGTGCCAAGTTGGAAAGTTTGATCTGGGATGGCAGTAGCCTCAAAATGTTTATAGGGAGTGCTTTGCAGGTTCAACAATGCTGTGTTTGCCATTGTCATTTTTGATGCCCAGGCCAATGCCAGGTGGTCCATTTGGTTTCAATTTCTTTTGTAACATTTCTCACATTTGTTACAACTTACTGGCTTACTAGGCTGTTTCAAAGGTAGTTAAGACTCAACCACATTACTGCGGTCCAGAGTCACATGTATGTTGGACCAGGTAAGGACAGCAGCTTCCTTCCATAACAGACAGTAGTGAATCAGATGGGATTTCTCAACAATCTGCAATAGTTTCATGTTAATAATTTGACTCTTAATTCCAGATTTTCTTTCACTGATTTCAAACATCCTGCATTTACCTGGGCTGCAGTGTGCTTCAGGCCAATCTGGTGGTGGGAGCTCTGTAATCCCAATTGTGATGGTGGTTGCAGTGGCTAGGACTGGGGCTAAACAAAGGACTGGAACTTAAGAACTGCCCAGACTCTAACTTCCAGAATCAGGGACCAGGTAAATGTGGAGTAGGCTGGTGAAGTATATTCAATGTGCAATGCAAGACCTTGAGGAAACTGTCTCCTTCATAACCACCTGGGCACCTCCTGGGCTCTGTACCTCGCTTTCCCCCTTTATGAAATTCTTTAATACCTACCTCTTTGACTAACCTTTTGGTCACCTGACTGAAAAACTCCTTCAGTGGTATGATGTCACACTGCGTTTTACAATGTTCCTGTAAAGCCCTATAGAGACATTTCATTATTTTAAAGCCACTTTCGAAATGGAAGATCTTTTTGTTGTTGCACATTCATTTTGAGTTTTGTCACAAATGTTGAAAACATATATCTGCCCTTGCTCTGCTTTGGGATAAAAGAAAAATGGTAAATGATAGAAGGTCAGGGAATTTTAATCAGTCTTGAAAATGGTCTTTCTATATTTGCTTTTGTTCTATCAAGAGTGGATAGAGGGTTGAGCTGGAAAAAGCACAGCAGATACAGCAGCATCAGAGGAGCAGGGGCATCGATATTTCAGGTCGGAACTTTTCATCAGGACTGATGGAGGACTCATCTTGTTCTGGTGAGGCCCAATATCAATTTACAATTTTATGGATGAATTACATTATGCAGGTAAATAATGGCCACTTCTATAACAATGAGATTCCAGACGGGCTAATGAGATTGATAAAAAAACAGAAAGTGTTGGAGAAAATCAGCAGCTCTGGCAACATCTGCAAAGAGAGAAACAGGGTTAAAGTTTCAAGTCCTCAAAATAAGTCTTCTTTGGAACTGATCCAGTTCAGGCTGATGTAAACTTGAAACATAAACTCTCTTCCTTTCGCACAAGTTGCTTCCAGACCAATTGCGTTTCTCCAGCACTTTCTCTATTATTTCAGTTCTCTGACATCCACTTTAATCTTATTGAATAAATTTTTGTTTCATCAAAATTGTGGTACAGACAGATCAGGAGAAAGTGAGGACTGCAGATGCTGGAGATCAGAATTGAGTGTGTGGTGCTGGTAAAGCCCAGTGGGATGATGAAGGGCTTATGCCCGAAACATCAATTTTCATGTACAGACAGAGCAGACATTTTGACCTCGGCAATAGAATAACTCCTCTTTTCAAATGAAATCTGTGAAATTGTTCATGTCAAGATGAATGAGCAAGAGAGGTGGAAACTTTACTGGAGGACAACAATGCAGCATACACTGTCTTGCTATCATAGGGCCTGACTCTGAAGGAAGAGTACTAGCAGTTGGCACAGATTGATAAATTCAATAAATGTGGAAGGAAGTTGAAGGCAATCTCCATTTGATTTCTGTTTGCCTGTTCCCTGTAACTATGACAGTTGAGCAGTAAAGACATTGGCACTGATTTTATCTCTTGGGAGGGTTTGTTGCCAGCATTCTTAAGGCGTGAGTTGGAAACTCATCCAACAACTGCAGAAATATAAACTCCTGGCTCTCCGAAACATGACACATGTTCACTTCCAGTTGGTAGGAAGTGTTTGAAGTCTGTGCGATCTGCAGGATACCTGTCATTTTGAGATATGGCTTTCAGAAATTCTACAGCATAGAGGGGTTTGGAGGTAGATGGGGGGGTGGCAGAGGAGGTGTGTGTGTGTGTGTGTGTGTGTGTGTGGTGTTCTGGTGATGCAGTCTGGTCAGCAAAGGTCTAGCTTTTAATTCTGAAGGTCAGAGGAGCACTCTGGCTTTCCCTCACTCTATGAAGGAAGCAAATGCCAGCCATGAATCTTATGCAGCCACCCTGGGCAACATAAAGCAGTTTAGAAAAAAATACCTACTAGACACCTTTATTATGAAAGGGAGAGTGGGAATTGAGCAGACACTAATACTCAAATAAAATTCAGCATTTGCACCACTTGGTTCTTGTAGTAATTTGAAATGACCTCCTTCGAGATTGAGCCTGGCTGTGGGACAGGGATAATTTTGTTGTGAGTTTATCTCTCTGGCAGGCAAGACTATCTCCCCTCAGATACCTTGACTGTTACTGAAGCTTCTCCAGACCGAGTCTGCTTCCAGCCAAAGTATTCCTAATCACTGCTAGTGACAGCCCCTCGCAACCAGGGCAACACATCACAATTCACTGCCTCAGGAAGAGTCACTAGTGCCCATCTGTGCATGTACAGGCAGCAGAGATGTTAGCCAGCCACCTTGGCAATTATGGCACACACTCTGTTTTCAATCCGAAGTGAAACACTTGAAGGTGTCTTTCATTTATGTTGCGCTACTTTCACACTCTTATACAGAAGCTTTGTGCAACATATGAACAATTAAACAGAAATAACTCTTTGCTGCAAATGTAGCTCAATGAATTACAAACTGAGTAAAGATATTATTGTATTCCATTGCACATTTGCTGATATCTTATTCAGAAGTGTTATGTTGTTAGGTTTGAATATTATCCAAAAATAGTGAATTGTCTACTCATTTTCGAATAGTATACTTAGCAGCTTCTGCAGATTAGACAATGCTGTGCTTTTGGTAGCATTTAATAGACAAGAGACATTTATTCTCTTCAATTGCTGACAGTTTTATTTTGAAAGTCTAAGCTCATTATTTCATAGATTGGCCCTGCCTTGGAATATAATAAAATGCAACTCAGGATTTTAATTCTAATACTGAAGAAAACAACTCGACACAACAGGCTATATACTGTGTGAATATGTTAAGCAAAGAGATTCTAATTAGTAGAATGGGCGCAGGGGCAACAGATGAAACCAAACACTGCTGGAAAACCAAGCCATTTTTCAGTGGAAATCAAAAGTGAGGTATTTTTTAGTGTCATCATTGAACCCACAATCACTGATTCTGAAAAGATACTATATGTTTCTGTCTGCTATGGTAGACAAATAAATGGAGAGATGTCGCACTGAGGACTAGGAGAACTGATCTGCTGCAATTCAACTCCACACACACACACAGCTGACTGAGACGGATGTCTAAATATAATTTTAGGTAATGTCAGCTGCAACACAGTGAGTTTGATATCATTTCAGTTACAGACACAACAAGATTAGGACAACAATGTTTACTGCATCCACTTACAATGGGCCCCAGAAGAGATTCTAAAAGTCGCAGCTGCTGACAAATTACATTGGAGCTCTGCAAACATTGAACAGTAGCAGTGAGACCTCAAGAAGTCTAAAGGACAATTTGCATTTATTGCATATTCTAGAAATTACAAATAGTTGTTTACTGAACATTTGTAATTTTTTAAAAGTTTTCAATGGAAGTGATGATACAGATGCATGGCTCACTTTTAGCAAATAATCCATTCACTCGTCCCTGTGGACAGAAAATCTTGGCAAATGCTTGTAGGAATCCATAACTCTGCATGTAGCCAGTAAATGACCTTCACATGAAATTCCCTGTTATGCGCAGATTTTAAAAGTAAACAGAATCTGAGAAGGTAATTAATTGAGACTTCCTGTGGCTGAAAAGGTATTGTGTTTATTTTAATTCATCCACTATGTTTTTAACTCTGGTATGATTTATTAATAGTAATATTGCAACTCAGCTACTGACCATCCATTGTAATATATTTCAATAGTGTCTGTCTATTTTATTGTTGTATTTCAGATGTTGTCTACCAATTATGCTGCAGTTAGAGTGTTGTTAAATCATTTTTCACATACTTAGTATTTTTGATCTATTGCTGCCATTAATTGTATTTGAAAAGTGTGGTGCTGGAAAAGACCAGCAGGCCAGGCAGCATCTGAGCAGCAGGAGAATCAATGTTTCGGGCATAAGCCCTTCCTGAAGAAGGGCTTATGCCTGAAACATCAATTCTCCTGCTGCTCGGATGCTGCCTGGCCTGCTGCGCTTTTCCAGCACCACACTTTTCAACTCTGGTCTCCAGACTCTGCAGTCCTCACTTTCTCCTAATTGCCATTAATTTTAATAATGGTTCAATAACCATCATCTCAGACATTACTGAAAAAAAAGACCAATTTTGTTTAAGCTTTTCACCTTAGCAAATTGCAAGATCTATAATGTAAAGGGAAAGCAACATTTATGCTGTAAGAGAGGAGAGTGATGATTGGTTGAAAAGATAACTCTGAGGGCAAGGTAAAAAGCTTTGACAAAATGTGTTTTTTTTTTGTCAGCAATACCCATGCATACAACCAAACAACTATCTCAGACATTGTCTACTCATTATGATTTTGTACCTTAACTATTTCCATCCTTGTAATAGTGAGATATCCATTCATTGTAACTTACACTTTGGATGTTGGTTCAACAATAAATTTTTACACTAAACAGAGGAAGATTGTAAGTGTAATGGCAAATAACTTCATTAATGTCAGAAAACAATAATATAACTTTAAAAAATGTACTGAATGCTATCCATTTCACCGCCCACATACCCTATTGGCAAGAATGCACAGCCTATACCACACTGAATTTCCTTTGACAGCATTACACAGTCCATATCTTCTATGACTGAGCAAAATAAGAATAATAAAATCATGGTCACATCACACTTGCAATGTTCTCTTTCAACTTAAGCACTGACCTGAGTTGGACTGATACTTTTTTTTTCATCACTGAGTGAAAATTCTGTAATTTATTAGACATTTTTCTGGGATTACCATCATGAATCCATGGAGAAAGATCACCACAAGCTTCTCCAACAAGTAATGATGTACAATAAATGTGACATTGTTAATATTGCCACAACTCAAGAATAAACATAAGGTTTGAATCAATATTTTTAAAAAAGATTCTGGTGTCTGTAATATGGAACATTTCTCAGGTGATATGTTTGGTAAGCTACTGTTAACTTCACTTCATGTCCACAAAACAGGATGCAAGAAGGAGTAAAAGGATCAATCAACCTTATATTTGTGCTTGTATCTTCCCATTAATAGTAATTTCTATTGATTGAACAGGTTATATTGAATGTGCCATATATTTTTAACTGAGCAGGTTATGTTGAATGTGCTGTATGATTATATTCATAATTGTCATATATCATTGACGTTCATATGCTATTATGTTCCCTGACATCATATCTTCTTCATACATGCATAACTTCTGTATTAAATTGAATGACATGTTTTAGTGTGATCGTCTTGTGTAAATTATAATGTATATGTAGTCCTAATCATTACATTCCTCAGAAAGCTTATTTTTAAAACTCCCTAAGATTGACATATTTAATCCAGAAATGTTGAGTGCTTATGATCATTTTGCACAGAGAGGATAGGAATATTATTTAAGTAACTACTTTATCTTCATATATTTTATGTTATTGCCATGTACATTGAAAGAGTTGTTCATTAAGGATAGGTCAGTTGTTTGCTTCCAACACAATTTCAAGCAGACCGTTAATCATTTTTATAGCAGCAATAAACTGGTAATCCACACCTTAAACTGAAATCTTGTATTTACTAACAGATGGTGATTAATCCTCCATGTTCAATTACTGCAGTTCAATTAAAATGAAATATTGCTATTGACTAAATAAAATTATTAGCATAATTTAATATGGGTTCAGAAATTCATGCCATTTACATTTCATCTGTGATGGGCACCGAAATTATCAATGCCCAGAACATTTTCTTGTGTAGGAGCATGTAATCCATAAATGGAAAATGGGTCACCCACTGAAGGAAAAGTGGTAAGTGGGTGTGTAAATTAGGGTACGACGGCATTGTTCCCAGCACTGGCCAACCTAACACTGCACCACAGCTGGTTTTTGAGGTTGGAGCACCTGTCCCAGTTGAGGCCCTTAAAAATGCAATTGGGGCCTAATTAAGGCCTCATTACATTGCTGCACTGATTTAATGAATAAGGGGAGAATCAAATGCTCAACAAGCAGCTGTTTTAACCCTCCAGTTTAATGAGGAAGGCTTTGTCTTACCAAACCCCTGAGGGTGTCAATCTAATGCTTCTCTTCAATGTTCTTTCCTTCCCAGATCTACCCTTGTATCTGCATTGTCCAATGATCCCTCCTTAATAAGACCTGTCTGAAAGGTCCCAGCGAGATCTTAGTAACATCTAAAGTGTGGTTCTAATTTAAAACAGCACCTTCTTTGGACTTCAAGGAAATAATAAGACTCGTATAAGGATTGAGAAAGAAGTTGAGGAGGTGTTTGGAAGCATAGGCAAAAATCTCTCAAGAATTCTGGTACCTAAAACATTTTTGCTTATATGGGTCACAGGATGAGGGGAATCAAGCAGAAGAGTAGAAGAGGCAGACAGTGTAAGAGAGGATACATGGATGGAAGAGGTTAGAAAGGGAGACTTTGAGTAACACAATACAGTCCTCTCTTGCTCGAGAAAAAAAGGGCTGTTTTTGTCACAAAATTAAACTGGGAAAAAGTAAATTCTAGAAGTGCCCTGATGGTGCCAAGGAAGGGCAGGAGGGGTCCTTTGTGCACACCAATGAAATCTTGAGCAAATAACTGCTGATCAAAAGATGATCGTGACTGTGAATGTATGAAACAAGTTGTAAGCAAAACATGGATCCTCTATGCTAAGGAAGTCAAGAATAAAATGACAGGGAGGGTGTCATCTTGGCACACCCTGTGTCACATGGAATGTTAGGAAGCGCGACAATGCAAGTAGCCAAATGTGTGCCTAAAGTATATGGATGGACAATTCCTATTGTCAGTCAACAACTATCAATGATTTCCATTTGACCTTTTATTTCAGAATTAATCCTAGTCTTAAATCCTAGTCTTTAATGCCTAGCCTTAAATACAACCATCGTTAAAAAGCACTACTCAAAGAGCAACTTTGAGATGAGATGGCTTGATTTTTATCAGCCAGTGCAGATCTGCTGTAACTGTTGTTGTGGAAGGAGATCAGGCAATTCCTCCTCATCATGTTGACTCAAGTAATTGTGTGGAAAGTAAAAGTCTTTGGGCAGAAGACTTGTCCTTAGTAATTGGGAGCTGTGGCTGCATGCTGATAGAACTGAATGGAAGCAATAGAAAGGAGAATTTGTGTGGAGAATACAGGAAAGGAGGAGAAGAAGGTTGGTTGAGGAGAGCTCTCAACTGAAGGCTTTATAAAAAGTTTGGATCACTGTCTGCCATGACGATGTTTTACCAAGGTTGAGTGAAGGTCACACAATAGTGTCACCTCTTTAAACCAGACCTTTGGCTGCATTTCTGCCAATAACAGCCGTGGTAAATACAGCCTTCAATTTGTACTTCCAAGTTGGATCAGTAACACTGACAATATTTATAATTTCGAAGTGCACTGTTGAATCAGGGAGGTCAGTGAGGTCCTATACAGAAAGTACGTTAGCTTTCCAGTATTCAGAGAGTAGCAGGAAAAATGGAGGCATGGTATTACTGGGCCAGCAAGCTTTCCCACTCTGATGATAATCAAAGATCAAACATACACAAATGCCATAACTCAGCAGAGAGAAGTCTGAAACACAAACAGTCCCCTCTCTCTCATTCTTGATGGTCTCCATTGTCCTTAATGTGCTTTGTATGTATATTAATCAGTTGGAAAACATAAGTGATTTACTGGAGGTGGTTAATAGGTGAAAAACACTAATTTGATGATGGAAACAAAACGGTTCAGTTGTGTAAGAACATTACTGGAAAAACAAAATGAAAAATAGAGAAATGTAGTATAAAGTGCTCCACTCCCTAAAGGGTCAGTTGGCAAGCAACCATGCAGTATGAGGGACAAAGGGCAGATGGGAGTGAATTTAAATTCCCTTCCTACGCCTAAGACAGCAAGGTATTGTTGATTTATTCCTCTGCTTTTTCTCCAATTGTTGTGGTTGACTAAAGAGTGTTTTACAATCTCTTTTTTTTTAATTCAAACTTTTGATAGAAACCTGAAGCAATATCTTTTAAAATTAAATCAAAGGAAGTGTTTCTCAATAAACCATTCAAAATGTATATAATTGCTTCACTAATTAATTCACAGACACAATCATACATGGTGAAAAGAAAGAGAAAAGGGAAAAGGAAGTTACAGCTTATGAATTTCTTTTTGAATAAAAGATATTTGCATTAGTTTCTCTGACTCAGGTTCCCAATCATTCAATGTACAATTGGGATTCAATCAGTTCATGATCTTCTAGCAATTCTTTTCTCAGAAGCTGAATGCAAATGGCAGTTGAAGGTACAGCCATATTTCTTATAATTGATTAATTACTCCAATTTGACAAAGTACAAGATTCTTTCTGGTGATGAGATTTTTACAGAGAGAGAGAGAGAGAGAGAGAGAGTCTGGGTAGAACCCAGCTTCTGTGCCTCTTGTTGTGATGAAGAGACAACAACTGATTTAGAATTCCAACATTGTATATTTAAACAAGTTAGCAAACTCAGATTTGCATTAGTGACAAATACGTACATTTGAGATGCTGCGCATCCGTCTTATTGGAAGGCTGTTAGATTAATAGCTTAGCCTCTCCTCCCCCAGTAGAATTTCTATCGCATTATAATGGAGTAATGTGGAAAAATGTGAGGTTATCCACTTTGGTAAGAGAAATAGATGTGCTGAGTGCTTCATAAGTGATAAGAAGTTGGAAAACGTAGATGTACAACTTTTTTTGTTGATAAAACACTGTTGTCTAACATGCAGGTGCAGAGAGCTATTAAGAAGGTTGATGGACTGTTAGCCTCTATTAAAAGAGGAATTAAAATAGTGAAGTATAGGAGCATGTTTTGGTCCACTCACTTCAGGGAAATTATTGTTGCCATAGAGGGAGTGCATCGAAGGTTTGTCAGACTTGTTCCCAAGATTGTGCCATGAAAAGAGACTGGGCAAACTGTTGCTCTATTCTTTAGATTTTCAAAGATCACAAATTGATGTCATTGAAACATACAAAATACTTAATAGGAGAGACAAGGTAGTTGCAGGTAAGACTTTTCCCCTTGGTTGGTAGGGTCTAGAAACAGAGATCTCAATTTAAAAATACAGGGCATGCCACATAGATCTAAGAGGAGGATCTTTTTTTTACTCAGGTGATTATAGGCCTTTGGAATTCTGTATTACAGAGGACTGGAGAAGCTCAGTCTTAGAGTTTGTTTAAGACAGAAATCAGGGAGTCTTCAACCATGTCCTGAAACAGACATGCCTTCTTTAGAGACCGCAATTTCCCTTCCCATGTGGTTAAAGATGCCCTCCAACACATCTCATCCACATCCCGCACCTCCACCCTCAGACCCCCACCCCTCCAACTGTAACAAGGGCAGAACCTCCCTTCCACCCTACCAACTTTCGCTTAAACTAAATCATCCACCGACATTTCCACACCTCCAAACTGACCCCACCACCAGGGATATATTTCCCTCCCCACTCCTTTCTGCCTTCTGCAAAGATTGTTCCCTCCGTGACTACCTGGTCAGGACCACGCCCCCCTACAACCCACTCTCCCGTACTGGCACCTTCCCCTGCCACCGCAGGAATTGCAAAACCTGTGCTCAATCCTCCTCCCTCATCTCCATCCAAGGCCCTAAAGGAGCCTTCCACATCCATCAAAGTTTGACTTGCACATCCACCAATATCATTTATTGTATCCGTTGCTCCCGATGCGGTCTCCTCTACATTGGGGAGACTGGACGCCTCCTAGAAGAGCGCTTTAGGGAACATCTCCGAGACACCCGCACCAATCAACCACACCGCCCCGTGGCCCAACATTTCAACTCCCCCTCCCACTCTGCCGAGGACATGGAGGGCCTGGGCCTCCTTCACTGCTGCTCCCTCACCACCCGATGCCTGGAGGAAGGACGCCTCATCTTCCGCCTCGGAACACTTCAACCCCAGGGCATCAATGTGGACTTCAACAGTTTCCTCATTTCCCCTTCCCCTACCTCACCCCAGTTCCAAACATTCAGCTCAGCACTGTCCCCATGACTTGTTCTACCTGCCTATCTTCTTTTCCACCTATCCACTCCACCTCCTCCCTGACCTATCCCCTCCCCCACTCACCTTATTGTACTCTATGCTATTTTCTCTCATCCCCACTCTCCTCTCATTTATCTCTCCACCCTTCAGGCACTCTGCCTGTATTCCTGATGAAGGGCTTTTGCCCGAAACGTCGATTTTACTGCTCCTCGGATGCTGTCTGAACTGCTGTGCTTTTCCAGCACCACTAATCCAGAATAAGACAGAAATCAATACATTTCTGATTAACAGTGGTGTACTGGATTATGGAGATAGGCTCGGTAAGAGGAATCAAAATGTTTGATCAGCTGTGATCATACTGAAATGTAGGCAGGCTCGATGAACTGAATGGTCTACTGTGTTCCTAACTGATAAAAACCATCACTGCTCATTTTAGCATAAACTGTCTTGATGCTTTTCTTACCCCTTCATTCTTCCATTCAGCTCATCTCCCAGTCCTTTGCGTCAGTTTTACTTGCATAATGCAAGAGAGTTCAGAAGTTTCTAGAAGTATGAACATGTCATCAGATGTGGATATTTTATAAGTCCAGCAATGATTAGATTAGATTACATTACAGTGTGGAAACAGGCCCTTCGGCCCAACAAGTCCACACCGACCCGCCGAAGCACAACCCACCCATACCCCTACATTTACATTTACCCCTACCTAACACTATGGGCAATTTAGTATGGCCAATTCACCTGACCCAGCACATCTTTGGACTGTGGGATGAAACCGGAGCACCCGGAGGAAACCCACGCAATGTCTACTGTTATTAAAATAGGAAACAAAAATGCCAAAGAAAACAATTTTTCTTTATATTTCTCTTCCTGCCCTCTGTCGCTGGCAACAGACCACGACTCAGGTCAATCAATTCAGTCTACCTTGCACACATATGGTTCTAACTTACTGCCGAAAATGTACACAGTGTCAGTATCTGAATTGGTAGCTACGAATGGCAGATCAAGTAACTCTTTTTCTTCAGGCATCTGCTCTTCTTATCAGCTTCATTCTCAGCCTGCATTGGATGACCAGGAGTAGTACATATGTATCAAAAAGTACAAAACTACAGAGATAGAGGGTTGGGTGAGAATGGAAAGGTGTGAGAGAAGCAGGAGAATGGTTGCTCCATTTGCAAACTTGAACATTATACCAGCTTATAGGATGTGAGTGAAGTGGAAGTTGAGAAGGTACACATAGCAGGAACCTACCATCATCCTGAAAAATTCAAATTGCAACAGCCTCAGTGAATGTCATACCAATAATTTGGCACACTATTGCCCCTGACTGTTGAGTTCATGCAATCATGTTTGTCTGCTACCAGTTACTTGTTGAACCCCTCTGCTATCTGCTGGAGAGTGCCAATAAATATTTCACTATGTGAAGTGCCTGTGATAGCTGGGGGTATGTGCAAACTACAAGATGTATGATTTGGAGCATGTTGTGAGTTGTCTGGAACATATGTTCTTCAGCCAGGAGCTATTATTGTGAGAGATTGTTAATACTCTGCATTAAGCAGTAGGTAAAGGAGGTGGTGCAGTAGGTAGAAGGTGGATATTCACTGACTTGGATCTTTTCTATCAAGTCAATGAACTTTTTCTGTCACTTCAACAAAATTCCCAAGGCAATATACTGCTCAGCTATCTGCTCTTACTCCGTACAAAGTGTAAGGCTGTTACTACTCCGTACAAAGTATAATTATAATGTTATAATTTGTAACATTATACAAATGTTACACCTCCCCTGTGTTTTGAGCGCCTGAAATACAGTTTCCAGCACTCCATTGGAGAATATTGAAGCCCTGTCTCTGATCTGCTGATCCATTGCTTCCTCTGAGAACCACTTTCACAGCCACTTGCAAGCCCTGCTGCAGCCAAAACGAACCTCCTATTCAACAGATGGAGATTGACTTGAAGTCGTGTCTATCAGTTTTAATGAGTGCTAGACTCCCACAAATCTGGGCCCAGTATTGTGAATGCACATCTTGCTCTGAGCAACATGACACAGTCATGAGTTGGAAATACAAAATTTGCATGTTGTCTGCATCATTCCCATTTGCCAACCCCATGCCTGCCAACTACCCTTCACCAATTTTTAGTTCATTACATTAATAACACAGCCTCGTATCTTAAACTGAAAGGAATTGACACCAAACCAAGGCAGTAGATTTTTACAACAGTATGTTCAGAATTTTGACAAAAAGGTAGGTCTAAAGAAGTGTCTCAATAGAAGAGAGGTGGAAGTGCAGAGAGATTTTGAGATGAAAGTTCAGCGCTTAGAGCTGAGCTGGCTGAGGAGATGATTTTGGAATGAGGGATATATAGGATAGAATTGGAAGAATACAGAACCCCTAAAGAATTGCAAGACTGGCAAACTTTTAAAATTAAGACATTGCCACACCAGGAGCCAACATAGATTAGTGAATGTAGGTAGATTGCTGAACTAATTTTGCCCCAAGTAGGAGATATTTGGATAAGTTCAAGGTGTGGAGTGTGAAAGGTATGAGGCTACTCAGTGCATTAGCATTGTCAAAGGTGGAGGTACCAAATCTAATAACTTGTTTGGAATATAAGTTGGTAAATATTAAGACCTCCAACATTGAGTTCATAACCACAGCTATTTGAGGAATTGAACCCGCGCTGTTGATGTCACTCTGCTGTGCGAGCCAGCCAACTGAGCGAGCCATTATCACAGAGACTCCTGAGTTTAGCCAAGCTGATTACCATAGTGATATTGATGCCATGGATTATCGTGCAAAATTGGCAGGAGTTGCATTTGCATCACAGATGGCTCCACTGTCTGTTGTCAAGTATCATTTGCCTTCAGCAGAGAGGCTGATCCTAATGACCTGTTTTCAAGTAATGAATTTCAGTTTATCCACCAAAAGTTTGCTGAATTCTTGTACTAGAAAGAAGGGAACCATTTGTGTTTATCACCATATTGTGCCATTGCCAATTGAAGATAGGGAAATTTTGATAATGCTTTTGAACAATTACTGCAAACAACTTAACTGAAAAAAACACCTTGGAAACACATTGCTCCTACATTGTTGCTAGTTTATATAGAAAATCCTTGAGCAGGTGAATAAATGGGCAGGAGGTTAAACATTGATAAACCAATCTCACACTGTGTGAAAAGTTCATAATGAACTTGGATAGAAATAATAAATAACAAGTAAAAGTGGAATGGAAAGTCATGCACATGATTTTACCAGTGGTCTCATTGTGTTTGACATAGACAGAGCCTTTGTGTGTTACCAGGCAGAGACCTAAGTGTGAACCTTTCCTCAGCAGATTTGATCAGATGATGCTTTCTGAGAAGTTAATATTTACAGAGTATGAAGTTGGATTTTAATAGAAAGTGGGAGAATTTGTTTTTTCCTTCAAAAGGAGAATGTGCAGTGTTATCAGGAGGAGGCAGGGGTATAGCACAAAGTGAATTGCTTCTTTAGAGAACCATTGCAGACATAACATGCAAAATGGTCTCCTTCTGTGTTGTAACCAGTGTCCTAAAAGATTACAATTATGTTTCTATGGGTCTTGGATGGTTTTTTTCTGAAACAGTCAAGAATATGGCATTAACTCAGCATCTGTCATGGAGACATGGTACCCTCAGGGTACCCTCAAGTCTAGCCTGAAAGACAATGTAGAGGGACCAGTGACCTTGGAAATCCTGAAAAAAATAGGATGTCCAAGCTATTCTTCTTTGAGGAGCTGGCAGCTGAAGATTAACAGCTAAAAACAAAAGAGGCACCCTCATGGAAAAGCCAAAGGAAAAGCTTGATAAAAACAAAGAAGTGAACAAAAGATAAAAAGAAGAGGATGCAATTCCAGATTGTGTAATCTTCCAGATTCAGTTAGAAGTAACATTTTGGCTTGTTTTGGATTTGCCAACCAGCAGACGCATTGAACATGAAAGACAAAAAATGATTCAAACAAACTATCCTTCCAATAAAAAATAAACTGATGCAGCCATTATTTATTATCCATCTCTAATTACTTTAGTGAAGTTTGTGGGGAGCCATTTTATTGGACAACTGCTCTTCATGTGATATTGGTGCATTAAGAGTATTATTTTTGTTTGATAAAACTATGTGCCTTTTTAGAGCAATCTATTAGTCTCATGTTAATTATTAATGGGCCTGTCACTTTATTCAAAGTTTATTACTTGAATTTAAATTCCCCTCAGCTGAAGAAATGGGATTTCAACTCACTTTCCAGGGTATTAGTTCAGGCCTCAGGATTGCTCGTCTAGGAACATTACTGCTTATTTATTTATTTGGAGATGCCGATGTTGGACTGGGGTGTACAAAGTTAAAAATCACACGACACCAGGTTATAGTCCAACAGGTTTAATTGGAAGCACTAGCTTTTGGATCGCTGCTCCTTCATCAGGTGGTTGTAAGGAGCGGCGCTCCGAAAGCTAGTGCTTCCAATTAAACCTATTGGACTATAACCTGGTGTCGTGTGATTTTTAACTTTGCTTATTTACTGTAATAGTTTGAGCATGTATGGAGGTCATGGCAGCATTTGATATGATGGCATTTTATTTGTAGGATTTTGACTGAGATCAAAACAACAGGCAACTCCCAGGAACTAATCATCCTGTGATTTAGCTCAACAACTGTAACAGAAGGTCTCATGCAGCCTTTGCATTATAATGTGTTGTCTGTGAGTATTAATTCTTCTGTAAAATTCATTTGTCAGGTTTTTGTATCTGGAACTTTAATACCAGATAGAGAGACAAAAACTCTAAGCTTTTATCTCTTGCAACACAACACAAAAAGAGCTGACTGTTCATTGTCACAATCTCAATTTTGGTGTTTTCAGCACTTTCAGTTTTTGAGTATAGCATCTGAAGAATGTCCATATTTCTTCTCCAAAAAGGAGATTGGTATGGTTTTCCAAACCTTCAGTTTATGGATAATTATGACATCATGGTGATTCAAACATGCTTCAGCAGTTAAGACTTTATTTTCTCCTTTCGTATGAGTTTATTTCCTCATTCATCCAAGGATTATTGGGTACACTTAGGACTATAACATAGGAGAACACCCTGATGATGGTCAATTCATTTTTGCTAATAGTGGCTGATGAGTTAACATATGGTTCTTCAATATGCTTCAGAGAAAACAATGCAAAAAATTCAATGCCACTTTCATAAAAATGTCAAAGATTTGGCCCCACTCTTAGGATTTCTTCTTGCAGCACGGTGGCTCAGTGGTTAGCACTGCTGCCTCACAGCACTAGGGTCCCATGTTGTTTCTAGCCTCGGGTGACTGTCTGTGTGGAGTTTGCACATTCTCCCTGTGTCTGTGTGGGTTTCCTCCGGGTGCTCCAGTTTCCTCCCACAGTCCAAAGATGTGCAGATCAGGTGAATTGGCCATGGTAAATTGCCCGTAGTGTTAGGTGCATTAGTCAGAGGGAAATGTGTCAGGGAAGGTTACTGTTCAGACGGCCGGAGTGGACTGGTTGGGCCAAAGGGCCTGTTTCCACACTGTAGGGAATCAGCTAATCTAAAAAACCCACCTCCCACTTCTTAAAAGCCTTTCAAAGTCCTCATTCACTGGTAAGAATTTGATAACCTTTTCTTGCTCATTCACAATGTGTATCATATTGTTTGTTTGACATTTTCTCTCAAGTGCTTTGGATTTTTTAATGTGTTGTTGGTATGAAACAATTGCGAAGTGTTCTTGTGTAAGTGCATTTTTTGCAAACAGGTTAACGTGCTATTGGCTACACTCCATCCAACTAAGTCCAGATTTAGTGTAATCAGCTCCAAGTACTGGCATGATAAACGAGTGACTTTCAGTTGTGTACATGCAGAAACTGTCCCTGTTATTCTTCCTGTATATCTAAAATGATTTGGTTCTCCCTAATGGGATAAAGTTTTAAGGCTGATTATATAAGTAGAAGAATGGTGCATGGAACCTTTCATTTGGAAATGGGGCACAGTTTGGTGGACAAATATTAATGCCAAAGGGAGCTGGATACAAGGGATCTCTTTGCTGTATTTCACCTGAAGGAACTTGTTAAACAACAGCATTTTGTATTTGCTTAGGAAAACAGACAATGTGATACTCATGAGTGTTAAATATTTAAGCACAGCATTAATCACTGTCTTCGAGACAATTATTGAAGACAGGCGGTTGTACAAGTAGCACTGAGGCTGATAAAATATTCCTGCCTGATTGCAAGATTCCCTGATGAAAAGCCCAGAATCACCATCTGACAAGCAAAAGGTCAAGTAGAAGGAATTTATCAGAGTAAAACAATTGCTTGATCCTTAATCATTGAATCGCAATGAGAATTACACCTCGTATGTGGTCCTGCTGTAGCACACTGCAGTAAATGTTGCAGCTATCCTATAGATCATTGATTCCCATAAAATACAAGATCTGGTCTTTGTTTTCTTTTGGGCAAGGACAGATCATTTGATTAATGATCCTTTACTGATCCAGCAGAATCCATCAAGCTATTCCTACTTGAAAACTAGCTCCATAAATCATTGCCTGAATTGCCTTCATTCATAGTACTGACATTCTCAAAAAATGTTCATGGTTTTGTTTTGATACATCCAGTCCCTGCAAAAGCAAAAGTGGAACTCTATGTAGAGACAGCAGAATGTGTGTCACCTCAGCACAATGGATGAGGCAAATGTAAAATGAACATAAACCCCTTCAGAATCATCACCTCTTCAACAGTGTAGGTTCAAAGGGCTGAATGGCTTACTCCCGCACCCATTTCTCCTGTTTTTACGTTTAATCATGGATTATTGAGAAACACCTCTTTTCACATTTTGCCAATTTTTTCCCCTTTTTTCCCCATTCACTGCCTCCTACCATTCGACCAATTTCCTACAATGCAGTAATTTGCCTTAAATTTGATAATGCGCAAGTTAGACTACAGTTTATATGGTTCTTTGCAAATTAACCTATGTATTTTCTGTAATCCTGTATGCCACATTAGTCTCCACTTCAAAAATTCATTCTTATTTATCAGGCATTCCCCACCTCTTACAAATCTACATATCTCTTACAAATTTAACTCTGATGAGCTCAAGTTATTCAAGATATTCAATCAACCATCATTAGTTATTGATTAATAATAGCTTATCAAAAGATGTTAGATTAAGTGGTTACTTTGGTTTACTTTTCTCACATTTCCTCAATATTAGTATAACATTCACAGTATGTCAATTAAATGTGATATTTCCCAAATTGAGAGAATTATTGGAGATTATTAAAAAGGTCAAGAATTATAGGTGGTAACCATGAGAGTGAGGTTAAGGCTACGATCAGATTAGTCAGTTATGAATGAATGCTAAAGCAGACTGAATGTGCTGAGCAGCTATCCTTGCTCGTAGCTGCTATGGTTTCCATAAATGTAATTAAGGTTTAATTTGTGAGAAAGTCCCAGTTTAATCATTCACCTTTCAAAAGGTGTAACTTGCAAATATTACTTTTTAAACGAAGCTACTGATTCCCATTGAATAAATCAAAAAATAACCATGGAGGCCAGACAGAGATGTGAAACAAAATCAGAATTTGCTGGACAAACTCAGCAGATCTGGCTGCATCTAGGAGAGGAAACAGAGTTAACATTTTACTTCAGTGTCCCATCTTCTGAGCTGATACAGTGAAGAAAAAGTGGTATTTTTGTTGGTGACAAGGGGTGAGTAAAGACATGGAAGGAGGTGTTCATATTCTAAACGCATTGAAATAATTGAATAATTGAAATAACTGTTGAGTCTCGAAGACTACAGAGTCACCAAATGGAAATCTCAATATTGAGTTCAATAATTTTAGAGCATGAATACCTTTTTCCATGTTTATTTCCTACTCCCACACACCTGACTTGTCATAATATGGATTGCTTTCAACACAAATTAATCAATTTTCACTCACTCAAGTTCCTCATAATCACCTGTCTAGCTTACTATGACAAATCACTTTGTTTACCTTATCTTTTCTCTCTGTCTCTGAGCTCTACTTTACCTATCCACTCACCAATCTTCCCACCTGCATCTTCCCCACCTCTATCAATCATTGAATCCCTTCACTGTGGAAACAGGCCATTCAGCCCAACAAGTCCAAACTGACCCTCCAAAGAGTAACCCACCCAGACTCATTCCCTCTACCCTATGGTTGCCCCCCAATTAATGCACCTAACCTACGCATCTCTGAAACGCTATGGGCAATTTAGCATGGCCAATTCACCTAACCTGCACATCTTTAGATTGTGGAAGGAAACTGGAGCATGCGGAGGAAACAGGGAGAATGTGCAAACTGCCCGAGACTGGAATCGAACCTGATCTCTGGCACTGTAAGGCAGCAGTGCTAACCACTGAGCCACCATGATGCCTATTAATCCCACTGTTTCCTAGCTGCTGTCAGTTCTGAACAAGGATCACTGCCGGACCTGTTGAGTTTCTCCAGCAATATTCTGCTTTTGTTTCAGATTTCCTTTGGATGATCTGTACCTTTTCAATGTTGTAAGATTACAGGGCAATTAATATATGGTTTGGGAAATGAGCTGCAAAAATTTGAAGACAATTAATTATTACCATTTGTGGAATGAGAGACTACCAAGGCAACATTCCTTACAGGTGCTTAGATGCAGGAAACATTTTCCCTGCCACACAATAGATTGGGAGAACAGGCTTCAAAATGAAAAGTACTTGATTCACGATAATGGCATGTTTAACGTACAGTTGAACTGCGTACCGCAAGCATTATGAGAAGATACCTACTCTGAAGATACAATCACGACCTCTGTTATTTTCCTGGAAAGAGGAAGAGGACAGATTCAGAAACATGTTTACTTTTAATTCTATTTCCTGGAAAAAAGTAGTGAGCCCTCAAATGGCAATGGTGTCTCTCCTCATTCACGGAGGAGGAGGAATGAAGATTAGGAGCACAATAAAGCTCAAGGAAAGGCAAGGTGAACTGGGCATCCCTTGATGACTCCATTTTAAAATTTCTTTTGAAAGCATGATTTGAAAGGGATGCTCTCCTTCTTACATTCTTCCTCATTATTAAGTTGTGTACTGCTTTCATATCTCTCTACCCCACTCACATTGGCCCATTCAATTGGATTGTGTGGCAGCCTGACCTTTTACAGGGACCCACCACATGGTTTAATACTGCCTTCCTACGGGTTTTCCTGCATTTCATGACAAAGCAAAAGGATCTGCTCTTTCTCACAGATGTCAGCAGAATATCCTTTAATCTGACAATGGAAAATTAGAAACCTTATGGTCATCTTTTTTATTAAACAGTAGCTTGGTTAGTTTGTTGGAGTAGACTTGTTGTCTGAAGGTCTAAAGTTATATTTCCATGCATTTGTTATGCTATTAGCAGGTCTGATCAGTTGTATTTTAGAGTGTTTTAGACAATTAGAGAACGTGACCTGCAAAAACTTATAGTTATTGCACTTCACATTTGAGTATTTTGCTAGTTTTGCACACAAGAGTGCAATTAATCTATTTCACTATTAAGCAGCTGAATATTTGGGGAACCAATATTAGGATCACAAAAATGTGGATGCCTGGTCCATATTGGTTTACAATACCCCGTTATACTGAGTGAGCACTACAGCAGAAGACTACATCACTTGTTCTGAATGCTCTTTCAGTAAATTGTATTGTTCAATAACCCTGTTAGGTTGACGTGAATTCAGTTTGCACTGAGCATTTTGATCAGCAATGACTTTTCTCTATTATTGGAGGAGACTTTTTTTTCAAAGTGGCATTTGATTCAAAGGAACTACAATATTCCAAAACCCAAATAGACAAAAGATCATGTTAATGTATGCTTCTTACTTTACCAACATGCACAGCTGATGCAGATCTCCATTACCTGGAAATGTGTGTTGGGGAATCGCATACATATTTCTTGTGTTTTTCAATTTGCTATGACATTATGTCTCGACTGTAGGCTCTGTCACTCAAGTATTAAATTACAGTCAAAATGTGTTTTTGTGGTCATGAGGATTGGCTATAAAAATTCAGCTAAACAGTGAAAACACAAGGAGCCTGAGTATGCATATATGCTGTTCATGTAGGGCACTATCAGTAAAATCGTATCATCCCTACAGAGCCTTGCTGCCCTGTATGAATGTAACATTGTGGTTACAACACATTGGTCTTTAAGTGGGATGCACTTTTAGCACGATAACAATAAAGCCATTAAGCAGATGCTTAATATGCTGTCCTATTGGGTCCTCACTAGACTGCTGAGCATTTACACTTAAAGGAAAAATCAAAATCATTGGAGAAACTCAACAGGTCCTGCAGCATCAGTAGAGAGAGAAAAAAAATGTTTATGCTTTGAGTACAGTGTGGCTTCTTTAGATGAAGTATTGTAGTTCCAAAGAGCAGCCTGACTGGATTTATAATGTTAACTGTGTCTTTCAATTAACTTTCTGTCTCTATTTCAGATCTCCAACATTTGCAGAATATTATTTTTACTTTTGAGTCTTTGTATGCACTGTTCTCCCTAAGCAAGAATACAAAGAAAAACATGAAATGCAATGCACTATAGAATGCTCCAATGCATTTGCTGCATCTGCTACTTGGAGAACAAATATGATAAACTGAAACTTATGAGTCATATATGAAGAGTGCAAATATTGGGGTGAACTATTGAAGTAAATTCTCAGGAAAATATTTCCTTCACATTTACCTAGTCATGCAATGCATAGTGTACATGTTGCAAAAGCAGTCCTGGAGGTATAAGACAACAGAATTAATTCCTTCTATCATTTAGCTCTATCTGAAGCTTTATCAATCTCTGTATTGAAGTAAAACTTATAAACAAATAAATCTTTAAGCATGAACATTGAAAAGTCATGTAACTTCAACAGTTTGGTGAGCAGTGCTCTCCTTAGACATAAGAATGGCAATATACGGTAAATAATGTGGGAATGGGAAAACCTTGAAGTTTCCTTGGAGGAGAAAACTTGGGGTTTCAAAAAGAGACTAAAACCATCAACATGTTGTTGCTCAGTTGGTTAAAAATGAGCCATGGCATTTTGCAGGCATGCAGGTCAAGAACTTTAATAAAGATTCAGAAATGTATTTTTAAACTAATATTTGATCTGGTTAGACCTGAGCTTTCATTCCAGAGTCTGCAAAGCTGACATGGAAAATGAAGATCCAGAAAGTTGGATTTTTGTTCTGGTGTGATGAAGTTCTTTATTGAGTCAGAGTGGGGACTCCAGAGAGCGAGTGCAGAGGCTGGTGGTGCAGAAGAGGGCCACGGAAAAGGCCTATCTTGATGCCCGTGCACGGATTTGAAGTTAATAAAAAAATGATTAAAACAGAAGTAAATGTCTGGAATCCTCACTCCTCCTTTCCCCTTGCCTCCCCTCTTATCGCTACATAGGGCAAGTTCCACCCACACTATAAAATGTCACATCATTCTCACCCACTAAGTTCATAACCTTATACCTTCATTGCCTACCTAGGTGTCCAACGAGCCCACAAAACTTTTCATGCCAATCATGCCATCCTTTGACTCTTTAGCCACTCTACATGGTCCTTCTTTGATACATAGAGAAAGAGAAAATTAGAGCAGGAGTAAGCCATTCGGTCCTTTGAAATTATTCCGACACTCATTATGATCATCATTGATCATCCAACTCAGTAGCCTATTCCTTTTCCCTCTTATCCTTTGATTCCTTCCGACTCAAACGCTAAATCCAGTCTCTTTTTGAAATCATACAATGTTTTGACCTTGACTGCTTTCTGTGATAATGAGTTCTTCAGGGTCACCACTCTCTGGGTGAAGAAAGTTTTCCTCATCTCATTCCTAAATAATTTAACCTGTATCTTTAGACTATGACCATTCTTCTGGACTTACCTAACATTGGGAATATCCTTTCTGAATCTACCCTGTCTAAGTCTGTAAGTTAGCTCGCTGAGCTTGAAGGCTTGTTTTCAGATGTTTCATCACCATGACTAGGTAACATCATTAGTGAGAGTCTCTGATGAAGTGCTGGTGGGATGTCCCACCTCTCTATTTATAGGTCTTGGTTTCTTAAGTTGGGTGATTTCATTTCCAGTTCTTTTTTTCAAGGGAAGTTAGATAGACTCTAAGTTGATGTGTTTATTGATGGAGATGATGTTACCTAGTATGGTGACAAAACATCTGAAAACAAGCCTTCAAGCTCAGTGAGCTAACTTACAGACTTGCAATCAACCAGAGCTACAAATCTTCTCAAAGATCTAATCAGAATATTATAAGTTTCCATGAAATTACCCCTTTTTCTTCTGAAGTCCAGTGAAAATAATTCTGGCCAATTTAACCTCTCCTTATACGTCAGACCCACTAAGCCAGGAATCAGTCTGGTAACCTTTGTTGCATTCTCTGCATGGCCAGAACATCATTCCTCATATAAGGAGTTCAATACTGCACGCTATATTCCAAGGCCAGTCTCACCTGTGTCCTGCAAAATTACAACAAGACCTCCCTACTCATGTACTCAAATCCTCCCATGATACCATTTGCCTTCTTGATCATCTGTTCCACCAGCATACTTACCTTCATTGACTCATTTACAAGGGCACTCACATCTTGTTGCATATTCCCCTCTCTCAATTTCTTGCTGTTAGGAAAGTAATTCTCCTTCCTGATTTTGCTTCTGAAGTGGGTAAGCTCATATTTATCCATATTATATTACATCTGCTATACGTTTGCCCTCTTAGCTTGTCCAAATCACACTGAAGCATCTCTGCATCCTCTCCAACACTCACTCTCCCTCCCAGCTCTATGTCATCTGCACACCCTTTGTCTAACCATCAACCCTCCTACATAATCCCCCATGACCTGTCATAGTTCCTGCCATAACTTATTATCAAGTCAAACTAACCCCTGCACAATCCCATCATCCTTTCCCCTTGGTATCAGTTAACTGCCAGTATTCAACCTGGGCAGACTTCAGGAGACAGCAGAAGTAAGTTATGGTTCGATCATGTTTTTATTTCTAAGTCTGAACTGCATCAAGTTCTTTGAAAATCTTGTCGTTGCAAAAGGCAGAATGGGTTCTTCCATCCCATCTTACCAAATTCACCTCATTAATTAACTATACCACTCATATCACATCGCTCAATTCAACTTTGTCCCGTCACACCCTTCCCGGAACAACTTTACATTGTGTGAGTATCCCAGAATTCACTGGCATCCCTTGTGCCCGTGCCATGTTTAAAAAACCATTGAGCACTTAGAAAAGCACTGACAGTCCAAAGCTGCCTCGCACAGTTTCTGACATTTGGCCTGGAGATGGCACACAGGAGGAAATGGAACTATCAACATCTTTTCTCCACCCACCTCCACCCCTCCCCTGCAACAACAACAAAACTACTGCCCCCACACCAGCCCTACACTTCAATTCAAATCTGATGAAGAGTCATCTAGACTCGAAACGTTAGCATGCTCTCTCTCCATGGATGCTGTCTGACTCGCTGTGATCTCTAGTATTTACTGTTTTCAGAAATTTGATATGGACAGGTTCTTGGAGCTCCTGCTGTGCAGGGTTGTGCTGACACAGGACTTTCTCATCTTACAGGAACAATTGTGGACGTCACAACATCAGACCATGTCAGACTGGTCTGAGGATGCCACCGGAGCTAAAACAGTTTCAGCCATTAGGAAGAATGCCAAGCAGAGTATGAGGAAGATCAATGTCCTTCTCCAGTCTGACAGGGTATGTTTCACCATTTTCTCTTTGTTACCTCATAGCCAACCTATCTTTGCTAGTGTACCCATCGTTTACTGAGGCTTATGTTCCATCATTTTAACTGTTGCTTGCAATATTTTCCTCACTTATCCCACCCCTGACAGCTCTCCTGGCAATCTATACACCTACCCAGGAAACCTTCCCACCTGAACTGACAGTAATAGCCACATCACCTATCTTCATCTTTCATAATACCTTCCTCTCTCTCATTCCATTGGCAACCAGATCACAATATGGCAGAAAGAGTCATGAATGATGATGTGCTGCCTGTCATTTGACTCTTCACTCCTTATGAGGAGAGGACCTTGATTCCAATCATCCTGAACTGATCCTGGATTGGTATCTGTGGCTGCCGTTGGCTTCCTGCATGGGCACCCCTGAGCAAAGATCATCCCTCTTGGTTCAACAGACATCTGTCACAACTATTTCAGACTTTGTGTCTTTGTCTGTGCTATTCGGTATGGAAAGACAGCAATTCTGTGAGCCTGCGTATCATTGACGGGGGGAAAAGTGCAAAAAGACAAAGTAAGGCAAGGCAATGACAACCTGGGATACTGTCAGCATCCTGGTAGGTTCCAAGTGAGTGAGCACTATGAGAGTAAGAAAAAAGCTTGGAGTGACAGATTGGTTCAGTCTATAATCTCTGTATGTACCCCTGAGCTCAATGTGTTTTTCCTACTGTATTACAATGATTGCTACCTGTGCAACTCAAGGTATGGCACCAAAGTGACAAAGTGGATTGAATATGCGCCATGATAGTACTTAGAAGCAGGCACATGTTAGTTGCCAATTTCCATGGTCATGGGGTACATGCATCTGAAACCCATGGAGCATGCCTAAGTCATAGGTGCCATGTATCTAACAGAGGTTGTTTGAAACATGTGGCAAATCTACTCCACCAGGTATTTGCCCAGTTCCCTTGCCGAGTTTTTCTGACATCAATATTGTTTGTTGAGTTTGGCGAGATGGGAGGTTAAATGCAAGACAAGTTGGGTTGTTAACAAGATATAATCACTGTCAAATAGCAACTCACTACTGCGTAAAGTAACTCTTACCAAGTCACTTGTGAATAATGTAAAAACTTGGATAATATTGCTCCTGATGTCAAGATAGGACTCATCACACTTGTCATCCAGTTCTGCCACATATTTAACAATTGAATTACAGCTTCCTATAAAAATAGCCCTTTGCTTTTATTAATGACACCTTTGAAAAAAAAATTCAAAAAACTTAAATGCATTGAACTTACAATAATAAATGTATTATATTAAAAATAAATCACTGCAGAACTTAATCCCTTTCCTAATGAAAACAACTAATTCTATTCTTAACTAATTGGGATCGTTGGTATATCTATCCACTTGGAAACCTTTCCACTGTAATAATGCTAGATTCCTTAGCAGTGCACAAAGCCAAAAAATGTCAATCTTCAAGCTTATGTCAACAGAGTGAAATATAAATCACTGAACGTTTATATTCTTCAAACTTCTTTAAAAAATTAAAATCCAGCAAAGATAAAACACTTCACAGGTTGAAAGTTTTTTTGCAACTTCACAGCTTTTTTTGACACGGTAACAGTTTAGACACTCCTAGCCCATAAGCATTGCTGTAAAGGCACTTAGTATTTCCCTTCAGCTGACAGGCCTCCCAAGATGAAGAAAACCCATTTGCAGTAATTGATGTTAAATGTAAATAGACATTGGAAGCCGCCTCAAAGTATTCTTTTGAGCAGCCTGTTCCCTAAAAGCAGATAGTTAATCCACTCCACAACAAACATCTCCAAACATCTATTAAAATGAATTGAAGTAGATGTTGGAGGTTGATTGAGTGACACCTTATGATATATTTATACACCTTCACCTCCCACACCTGCCTTAGCTTGATCTCTCCCTTTAAATGTTTCTGTAAGCCCATGTCTTTAATCGTTTTTTTTTAAACTTTCAGTTACATTTTACCCCCTTCCTTCACAGATTCTCTCATCTTGCTGTATAATGCTGAGGGATTTTTTATACTCGCTGGATTTCATTATAAAATATATGCTGCTCTCATTGTTCGAGTTGACAGAGCTGCAGGGTGTTTATAAAATTTGCTGGTCTTTTTTCAAGTCTGCATCAGTGAATATAACAGATCAGCACAAATGAAAAAGACAATCATAAACCGTATAGGCTGCTATGGTGCAGTGCCATGTTCGAAAAATATGGGAAGCATATATCAAATGGAGCATAAAATTCGAAGTATGCATGTAAGCGCAATTAAATATTTATCTCTTTAAAATGAATTATGCAATAAAATCAACCAGCTCATAAAAATCATTATGAGTATCTCACTAGGTTTTAGTTACATTAAAGATTACAAACAATAGAAAAGTGTTGTTATTTTTGCATATTAGAATGTCTCAATAAACATTGAGGGAGGAATCTTCCTGTATTTTGGCAAAGTGTCAATTTCAGACAGTTTCATGGAGGGCTTCCCACTGTGACTTTGCTTTTCTTCTGCAATCTTACACTGTTCACCTCATTAATTGATTGACTGGTCTTTATGTTGACCTTCTTGTTGAATCATGCAGAAGTCCTCGCCACATTGTGAACTTCTGGTGTAGATGTTGTTGAACCATATTTAAATGCCAGTAGTGCCCCACTTCAGACACTGCACAAACACCATAAGACCATAGCAGCAGAAGTAGGCCATTTGGCCCATCCAGGTCACTGCATGATTCAATGAGAGTGTGGCTGATCCGATGATCCTCAGCTCCACTTTCCTGCATATTCCCCATAACCTTTACATCCATTAGTGATTAGAAATCCGGCTATCTCATTCTTGAATATACCGTATATACTGAAGGAATAGTCAATTTCATGCAAAAGTCAACCCTTATATTTTGCTAAAAAATCTGGAATTTTCCATATATCTCATGCAAACGTTAACCCTAATTCTTCACAGAGAACAGATCAACATTTGTGAGTCAATATGCCGGCCATTGTGCTTCACTCTGGGTCTTCCCGTGCAGGCTGTTACGCTCCACTCCGGGTTTTCAGCATTACTGTATTTTGTGTTTTTCTCTTTATTCATTTAGTGATCACTTGGGTTTCTGGTAATGAGATGGCATGAATTTTGATGGTCAGGAACTTCAGCAACTCAAAAGTACTGTTAATGTAATAATTGACCCCATAAATTTAACCTTAAAAAGTAGTCAAAAACTATCCAACTATTACTCAAATATATATGGTACTTAATTTCCCAAGCCTGACAGGTGTCTGGTGTAAAGAATTCCATAGATTCACTATACTCTGATGCACCTCATGTGCAATCCCTTACTTTGAGATTATGGCCTCTCATCATAGACTCTCCCACAATGGGAAACAACTTTGCTGTACCTACCCTATCAAGTACCTTAGGATTATACAGTTTGATAAGGTTCCCCTCATTCTTCTAAATTCCGTGTAGCTATGCAATTTCTCCTCATAAGAACATCTCTCCTTACATAGCATGAACCAAGTGAACCTTCACTGGGCTGCTACCAATGCAAGTACGTCCTTTGTAAGACTGTCAGGCCAAAGCTGTTCATAGTTTTCCAGCTGTACTATGCTAGTCGCTTGCAAAGTTGTAAAACCTTTCTATTTTAATACAACATGTCTTTGAAATGAATATTTTATATTTTATTTGGTCTCCCTATTTCCTGCTGAATTAAGATTTTAGCTTTTTAGTAATTCATGTATGAGTTTCCCCAAATCCCTTGATGCTGCAGATTTCTGCAGTCTTTCTCCATTTCAATAAAATTCAGCTCTTCTATTCCTCCTACCAAGGTGCATAACTTTGCAGTTTTCCAATCATATTCCATGTATCATAAGACCATAAGACCATAAGACATAGGAGTGGAAGTAAGGCCATTCGGCCCATCGAGTCCACTCCGCCATTCAATCATGGCTGATGCGCATTTCAGCTCCACTTGCCAGCGTTCTCCCCGTAGCCCTTAATTCCTCTAGACAACAAGAACCTATCAATCTCGGCCTTGAAGACATTTAGCGTCCCGGCTTCCACTGCACTCCGTGGCAATGAATTCCACAGGCCCACCACTCTCTGGCTGAAGAAATGTCTCCGCATTTCCGTTCTGAAATGACCCCCTCTAATTCTAAGGCTGTGTCCACGGGTCCTAGTCTCCTCGCCTAACAGAAACAATTTTCTAGCATCCACCTTTTCAAAGCCATGTATTATTTTGTACGTCTCTATTAGATCTCCCCTTAATCTTCTAAACTCCAACGAATACAATCCCAGTATCCTCAGCCGTTCCTCATATGCTAGACCTGTCATTCCAGGGATCATCCGTGTGAATCTCCGCTGGACACGTTCCAGTGCCAGTATGTCCTTCCTGAGGTGTGGGGACCAAAACTGGACACAGTACTCCAAATGGGGCCTAACCAGAGCTTTATAAAGTCTTAGTAGTACATCTCTGCTTTTATATTCCAACCCTCTTGAGATAAGAGACAACATTGCATTCGCTTTCTTAATCACAGACTCAACCTGCATGTATCAAGTATTTGCCCACTCATTTAACTGATCTCTATTCCTCTGTAGACTTCTTGTCCTATCCTTATTACTTGCTTAATCCACAAATATTTTGATAACACATTCATTTTGTTAATCTGACTTATGGAGATGTATTTTAAATAACTGTGGCCTCAGCTTTGATCCCTGTGGCACTCCACTAGGTACAGGTTGCAATCCTGAAAATGCCTGGTTTATACCAACTCCCTGCCTTCTCTTAGTTAGCCAAAGCTCCATTCATATTAAAATGTTACCCCCAACACTTTATCACTTAAGCTTTTATCTTGATTTGGTAGCACTGTTTGCTCTATTTAAATGAATGCCTTTTGGAAATCAAAATATTTTACATTTATGGGTTCCCTTTATTTATTCTGCTTGTTCCTCCTTAAAGCACTACAATAAATTTGTCAAGCATAATTTCCCATAATAGAGCCATGCTGACTTTATTTATTATTTAATGTATTTCTAAATATTCTGCAAAATAACCATTACAATAGACTCTCAGCACTTCCCAATGATAATGCTTAGATAATACTAAGATAATACTTCCGTGGTTTGTCTTCATCTATTTTTGTATAGGCATGTTCTATTAGCAGTTTTGCAAGAGATCTGGGCCTCACTCCAGGTACCACTTCTTCTCAAGGAGAGAGGGTGGTTTCAAGTGCATATGAGATACTTGCCTTTATTAGTGGAGGCAGAGAGTTTATGAGCAAGGTGGTAATGCTGGAATTTGTGTGAAAAGTTGGTAAGACCACAGCCTGAGTTTTCTAGCTGGTTCTTGAATCCACATTACGGGAGCAATGTGATAGCAATGGAGAGGGTGCAAACAAGAAACATCAGGTTATCATTTGGGCTGAAAAATGAGTATATAGGTTCAAGAGACAATTGCATATTTTTATTACATACTGCCTACAAATTACATATATATTATGTGTCAAAAATGGTTGAAGAGTATAATGAACAGAACTGACCTGTAATATAAAATAATTAAATGTGTTTAGAGCAGAAGTAATTAAATCAGGCAGACAAAAATAGTTTCAGATTCAATTCCTCGTCGTTGCTAATTACCTTCACTGAGACAATGTCATTTGTGACATAATTGGTCAAAGCAAGACTGTCTCTCTATATCTCTGAAAGTAGAGCATTCCTAGGAAACCTTTCATAAGCTGAAAATATTATAGAGCATATCACTGTTTTTCATAAAAGTGAAAATCCTCCATGGATTTGCGAGAACAGGTACTAATGTAACTCTTTTGTAAAAGCGAAATTGCATAAAACAAACATTCAAAAAGTGGGGATACCTGTATTCTTGATAACTACTTGGTTTTGAGCTCCAAATAAAAAAAAAGTTACATTTGTTAAATTTTATTTTATAGTTTTCAAACCAACTACAGAAGTTTTTTTGCATAAATTAATATATTTTACATTATTGGATCTTTATTTGCCATAAGAAAATTGAATGAACCAAGTTTTCCAGGGTGACCTTTTCAGTATTTTCTGATAGAGAGCACTACAATTTTCCTCTTCTTGACAAATGCTCAACAGTCTTTTGGTCAAATTCAGCATGATAGTCTTGAAGCATCTATGAGACATAGATATGAATGGGCATGATTCAGTTTGGATTTTGGAAACATGGCTGCAGTGTGACCAGGGATGACTGTGGGTAACTTTAAACTGGATATAGATTGGGCAAATCAAAGCAACAACACTGCCAAAGAGGAGGAATTCTGGGATTGTGTGTAAGATAGTTTCTTGGATCAATACACTGAGTAACCAATTAGAGATCAGGCCACTAAGAAAGGAATAAACATCAGTCGAGCTGTGTAAGCCCCCCTCCAGGGAAGTATAACCATAATATAATAGATTTCATCATTTAAATGCAGGGTGATGTAATTGATTCTGAGACTGAGATTATGAATATAAATAAAGGAATCTATGTTGGTATAAGGCACAATTTGACTATGATAAATTGGGGAACAATACTTCCGTGGATGGACAACAGCAAATACCTAAAGAGGCAATAAAAATATTGCAACAATTGTTCATTCCTATCTGGCACAAAAATAAAACAAGAAAGAAGCCCCAATGTGGCTAACAAGAAAAATTAGATAATATTAGATCCAAGGAAGAACCATACAAACTAGCCCAAAAAAAATCAGCAGAATTGAGGATTGGGAGCACATAGATTTTAGCAAATGAGGAAAAAGGAATTGATCAAAATGGAGAATAGATTATGAGAGAAAGCTTTCAGGAATGTAACTGCGGGACAAGCTATGTGAAGAGAAAATTTTAGCCAAGTCAATTGTAGATTCTTTACACTCAGAAACTAGGTAAATTATAATGGGGAACAAAGAGATTATAGGACAATTAAGTACACATTTTATTCACTGAATAGCGTTCAAATAACATCCCAAAAATGTGAGGGCACACAGAGTCTAGTAAGAGAGAGGAACTGAAAGAAATCAATATTAGTAGGAAAATGGAGTTGGTTGAATGAAATTATTGAGATTAAAGACTGATAAATCCCCAGGACCTAATAACTCACATCTTGGAAAAATGAAGGAAGTGGCACTTAAATTATTTGCTACACTGATTGTCATCTTTTAAGGTTTGATAGACCCTGTGACAGATTGGAGAGTAGCTAATAAGTCTGCTGTTTAATATAGGAGGCAGCGAGAAAATAAAGAACTATAGACCAGTTAGCTTGACTTTGATCATAGAGAAAATGCTACAGATTTAAAAGATTTAATAGCAGAACATTTGAAAAACAGTGATGGGATCAGACTGAGTGAGTGTGGATTTATGAAAAGAAAATCCTGCTTGACAGATCTATTGGAATTTTTCAAGGATGGAATACAAAGAGTTGACAAGGAGAAGTTACTGAATGTTCTTTACTTGGACTTTCAGAAGGCTTTCAATAGGATCCATATAAGAGATTAGCATGTAAGATTAAAGCATATGGGATACGGGATAGTCTATTGACATGAATAAAGAACGAGTCAGCAGACTTGAGAGATAAGGTAGGAATAAATGGGTTATTTTCTGAGTGACGGGCAGTGATGGGTAGGGTAGTGCAGGGATCAGAACTTGGACCTCAGCTGTTCACAGTCTATATTAATATTTTGGATGATGAATCTAAATGTGATACCTCCAGGTTTGCAGATGACACAAAGCTGTGTGGGAGGGTGAACTGTGAGGATGATGTGGAGATACTTTGATGTAGTTTGGACAAATTAAGTGAGCAGGCAAATACAAATGAGAAGATAAAGTATAATGTGAGGTTATCTAATCTGGTAGGAAAATTAGGAAAGCAGGTTATTATCTGAATGGTGATAGATTTGGAAAGGGGATGAGTAACGAGACCTGGATGTCCTTATACACCAATATTAAAAAGTAATCATGCAGAAATGGCAGGCGGTCAAGATGGCAAATGGTATGTTGCCTTTTGTAGCGAAAGGATTTGAGTACAGAAGCAGGGAAGTCTTGCTGAAATTATACAATGCGTTAGTAAGATCACTCCTGGACTATTATGTGCAGTTTTTGTCTCCTTTTCTGAGGAAGGGTGTTCTACATCTGGAGGGAGTACAACAAACATTTACCGGACCAATTGCTGGGTTGGCAGGACTGAAGTATGAAAAGACATTGGATCAGTTAAGATTATATTCACTGGAGTTTAAAACAACGGGGGCTAGATCTCATACAAATTTATAAATTCTAACAGGACTAGACATAATAAACATGGGAAGGATGTCCTTGATCACTGGGGAATACAGGACCGGTGTCACAGTCTAAGGACAGTGTGAAGGCCATTTATGACTGTAGTGAGGAGACATTTCTTAATCCAGAAAGTAGGGAGCTTGTGGAATTCATTGCCACAGGAAATGCTTGAGGCCAAAATATTGAATCTTTTTGAGAAGAAGTTAGATGTAGTTCTTTATGCTAAAGACGTCGGGAGAAAATAGGAACAGGGTACTGCATTGGATGATTCGACATGATCAAATTGAATGTCATAGTATACTTGAAAGGCTAAATGGCCCACTCCTGAGCCTACATTTTTAGACCCTTGTTTAGCATTTGTAAGATATTAATCTCATGATTTTTATGGCTGTAATGGCAACGCAGACGTTGTCTGCCAGATGCAAACATGACTGAATTATCTGGATCAGTAATCCTGAGATCCTCACTAAAGTTGTAGAGCCATTAATACAAATCCCACTATGGCAGCTGGGGAATTCAAATTCAATTATTGCATACATCCTAAATGAAGCACTGAGCATGCACAATTTTCAACTCTAAGGCTGTAAGTACAACTTTCTTTTAATTCATTCATTGGATGCAGCATCATTGGCTGTGCCTTCATGTATTATGAATCCCTAGTTGCCATTGCAAAGGTAGGCTGACCTGCCTTCTTGAATCATTGCAGTCCAGTTGGTCTTGGTATACCAAGAATACCATCAGGTAGGGAGTTCTAGCATTTCAGCTCAGCCATAACCAAGATATATTTCCAAATCTGGATGATGAGTGCAACAGATGATCCAGGCAAGTACTTTATTGCAGTACTGAGGGACAATTGGCTTCCATTGCTGAAAATGCATCCTTTTCAGATGAACCATTAAATTGACAACATGGCTGTTTCCTTGTCTGAACACAAAACTTCCAGTGACACTACTCTAAGAAAAGGAAGAGGAATTATCCCAGTCTCTTGGCACTTTCCCCATGAAAATGCAGAAAGTGTAATACTGGCCTGATCACCTGCTCTCTCCTTACTGTTCAAGACCTCAAACTCAATTGGAGGTTAGGCAGCATCTTATTTGCATTTCTTTCAAACTATTTTACTTTATTCACTGCTTACAACACAGTCTTCTTTCTGCTGCTGTGACAAAATGTAGATTGGGTTACCACTTTGCAGAACAGCTCCACACTTTCTGTAGGAATGACTCTGATCTGCAAGTTGTTTGCTCATTCAATAATCTACCTTGCTCTCAGTTTCAGTCCTGGGTGTGCTGCAATGCTCCAATGAAGCACAAAGCAAGCTTAAGGAACAACAATTCATTTTAACACTTAGGCATTTTACAGTATTTAGTAGTTAATATTAAATTTCACAACTTCCGAATCTGACCTCATGATGCCTGTCCTCCATTTTTCTTACACGCACTCTTCCCCGTCTGCATCAGTCATGTCTCATTTGTGGCTTGTTGACTTTGCTTTCAACAGAAAGGACCATTTTCCCCTTTTCTCTCCTTAACTTGCAACCATTTTACATCTCTATTTCTGTTTCAACACTATTGAAAATTCTTTTGTGTTTTTCACTGGGTTTCCACACCATTTAGTCTTCGCACTCATCCTCTGCCTCTGTTAAAAGTATAAAATACACAATTTTCTAACAACTTTGAGTTCAAAAGAAGAGTGGACCATTTCTCTCTCCTCAGATAATGTGTTTCTCCAGTATTTTCTGTGTTTGCTACAGATGTCCAGCATCTGCAGTATTTTGCTTTTATTTCAGTCTCTTGGCTGGCACTGCTATTTCATCAAATGCCATCCATTCATGCATTTACTTGGCAGCCAGAAGAGCAAATTCTTGCATAGATTAGATGTGTATTGGCACTCCAGAATCTATTGTTGACTGCAACTGATTTTTGTACATTTGTGGACATGCTGCAGCTAATATTTCAACACAGCTTCTTTTGTACTCTTAGTAAATGTCAATGTGTTCAGAAAAGGAGGGCAGAAAATAGACATGGAGGCTTTCCACTATTGAACAGACTCCAGCCATTATATTCTTCATCAGCATCAACAAGAATTCCTTACAGTAAAAAGAAGACAACTTAATTGGATTTTGAATGAACTATCCATATTAGGAATAAACCACTGGATTATTAGACTTGCAAAAGAATTAATATTAACCTTCCATGATGAAAACAAGTTCATATAAAGTACGGCTGAATATCATTACCATACAGGCTTTTGACTAATCTAATTGCAAGAGAAGTTGCAGTGATAGGTGAGAGCTGACTAATGAGGTTGGAAGCTGCTGTGCACCTCGTTCTTTGAAACTGCTGAAAAATAGCTAAAATTCTCATTAATCATTCTTGTTATCGAGCATTGATAATAAGGATTGCTCTCTATTTCATTGCACATTGAAATGATAGACTTAGTAATTAATAAAGCCTTAATTAAAAGGCTGACAAAAACCATATGGAGTTGTCATTGTTGTCAAATGTGTTTAAAGATACCCATTTTTAGATTTTCCTGTCAGCAAAGCATGTCTCTTTGTCCCACTCTAAAAGGAGTTGTCCTTACTTCTGATTACCCTCCAGTAAATGATTGAATGCAAAAGAGGTTTCTGCCTGTTTCATTGTAATTTAATGTACTCTGATTTTATATTAATATAAAATGATTTCAATGTTTCTTCCACCTGGATTTATTACTATTGCTCAACTGGTTTCTACAATGAGTTAATATTCTCTCGTGCCTCCCTAAAGTAAGCAGTCTTGATAAGTATCCAGTTGCTGAATGTTGGCAGAATATTTAAGTTTAAGTGAAGAGGGGAGTTTGGGGTTAATGGAGCAGAGGTGGTTGGTGACATTATGCTCCAGCATCCATTTTATGACCTTATTTACAGACTGACAAGCAGAAGTTACTGCAGAAACAATATTCGATCCTTCCCTCTGGCCTTCCTCAGATGTGATTTTGATGCTCTAGATGCAAGCAGATGGATCAATTTTGGGATTTGGTACTCTTCCAAGTTAATTAAAATGACAAAGCTAGCACATCTTTTGGTGGTAGGGCTACAGTGGGTCTTGGTAGAATACCCCCACTGAGAGTGCCACTAGGATGGCGCGATCACTCAGTGGTGAGCACTGCTGCCTCACAGCACTGAGGATAGGTTTGATTTTAGCCTTGGGCAACTGTCAGTTTGGAGTTTGCACATTCTCCCTCTGCATGGATTTCCTCTGAATGCTCCAGTTTCTCCCCCCCAAAATCCAAAGATGAGCAGGTTAGATGGATTGGCCATGCTAAATTGCCCAAAGTGTCCAGGGATATGCAGGCGAGGACATGGGAAATGCAGGATTACAAGGATAGGGTGGGGTGAGGGATGTCTGGGTAGGATGCTCTTTAGAATCGGTGTGAACTCAATGAGTGGAATGGTCTGCTTCCATACTGTAGGAATTCTACAGGTAGTGATTCAGAATGGAATATACAGCTGTCAAAGAGAATTCTCAATTGATGCTTATGCTTGCCTTCCCTATCCTACTGAGACAACCGCCCATCAACTTGGCAAAATCTGATGAAGGTCAATATTGAACTGCACTGGCAAACACATTGCTACTGGGAATGCTGCTCATAGAGTTTCAGGGTCTTTTCACTCACAAATTGATGAGGACCCAATTCCAAACAATAGTAATCTGTCAGAGTGCCCACCATTTACAAAAGCCTTTCAAATGTTATTCCATTAAAAACAATGACCTGAGTGTCTGAATGCTTGCTTCACTGGATGGTAGCCAGCTGGTGAAGACAAAAAAATGTTTTTGTTTCTTCATCCTGATACTTCGCTGGGTTATCAAAATTAACACAGAGGCAATGTAAAGCTCACAAAGATGTGAAATTCCTTGAGGCATCTTTCAATTTTTGTTAGAGTTTCCATCAGAATTGGATAACAATCCCCGTCCACATCCACAAATGGAATTTCTGAGACACTTGTGGTGACAGGGAAGGAGCAAGTATGAGAAAATCCAGACATAAAATTCAATCCTGGGTAATTCAGCTAAATCAGTAAAATGTCTTTCTCACACAAATGTATCAATACAGAGCTGGAAAGGTTAGTGAGTCATTCAATGCAATCTACCTCAGCAGATTGTCATGTTTCACCTGCTGCTGAGAGGTGTGGAATCTTGGTGACAGCTCAACCTTGAGCTGGGACTCTTGCCCCACTTACCATTTTGCTAAATCTGCTTTTTCAGACACTTGGTGACTTCATGTTATCCATTCTTTCTGCTCCAAAATCAACGGCTGCTGCTCCAAACATTCAAATTTGACCCTCTACAAAGTCCTGTGTGTCTTCCACTCCATTAAACTAGTTTTCTTTTTTACTTTTTCACCTGATCTCTCATTATCTTTCCTGTATGTTGTGAAGTACATCCAAGGTTCTCTTTGTCTGTTAAGAGTCCCAAGACATGTTAATATTACTTGGAGAACACAGTCGCTATGCAGTGTGCTGTGATAAACATGTCAAGCATTTTGACAGTTGCCATTTAAAGATAACTATAATGATTGTAATGAGATCAGCCAGGTGGACCTCATAGAACATGAGTTCCCTGGTTAACAAGGCTGTTAGTCTTGTTCAGTCAGGGAGCCCTAGCTGATGAATTCAAGCTGGAGTGTCAGAACTTCTGTACACTTTGACAGCTGGCTCTGAGGATGTTTGACCAGTATCAAATATTATGTACACGTAAATAAAGGGTAATTTGGTGATGGGATAGTAGCCTCAATGGAGTTATTTCACTGTGTATTTAAGGTATGGTGTTGAGGTTAGTGTAATAGCTAGTTGAAGGTTTAGGGTTACAGCTAGGTTAGGACATTAATGTGTCTCAGATGGGAGGTGTAGGTTTGGGCTGGCGTGCTTTCGAGTATGATAAAGTGGACATGTTAATGAGGGCTTCAGGTGAGGATGAGGCAGGTCAGAAGAGACAAATGGAATAGGGTGCTGATTCCAGAGCCTTGGGGTAGGGAGGTGGTGTGCAGTGATGAGGTAAGCTGGTAAGGAGGATTTGTGATGATGTTAAGTTCTGGTTATAGGGGTTGGCGTTTGGGGTGTTGAGGAAGGGTGTGATGGAATTAAGTTAGGTGAGAGGGGTTGGGGTTATATCCACCTAGCTTGCACATCTCTGGACACATTGGCAATTTAATACAGCCAATTCACCTAATCCACACAACTTTAGACTGTGGGAGGAAAATAGAGGACCCAAAAGGGACCCACACAGACATGGAGAGAACACGCAAACTTCATATCAACAAACACTGAGGCTAGAATTGAACCTAGTTCCCTATGCTGTGAGGCAGCAATGCTAACTATTGAGCCACTGTGATCAGGGGATGATTGCCAGGAGTCCAGGAGCTGTATGGGATTGGGGAAGGGATGGAGTTGTCATTGCAGGATACACAGTGGTAAAGTGGTGTGCCAGTTTAATTGCTATTTAGTGTTGGATTTTAATCCTCTTTTTTTTCTGTATGATCATTAAGTTAAAATGAGTCAGAACCGTCTGAATTCTCAGATCTTGAAGATCCCATTGGAAAATCCATGGTTCCCAAGCTGATTATTTCTGTTCTTCCCCTCTGCTGAGACAGTGTTACCAGAAATCAAAGGAAAGTATGGAACTCAAGGAATGACCTCCATTTCCTGACCTCTGCCTGGTTTAGAACATGGCAGAAGGAAGAGACAGCTATTAGCACAAGTGTTAATCAGCAATTAAGTCAGTTATGGGCATTTGTGGAAAGTTATGACAAGCTGTTTGTGTCAATCTATCCAGAGGAACAGCTTGCTAAAATTAAAATAATTTACCTCAAGAATAATTTATCACTTGAATACATTCTGTGAATTTCCATCTTGCTGCACAAATTACAGCTGGAAGGAGATTCATACAGGTTTAAGATTTAATTCCCTTTCTCCTATCCCCTATGGCTATATGCATATCATACTAGAAAAAGCCTCATGGTTTTAAAAAAGATAGAGAGTTTCTGATATAAATTGGCTGTACATTTGATTAAAACAAAGCAGTCCGTGTATTCTCCAACTCTAAACAACGAACAGCATGTGGAAACATTCCCTCTGATCACTATATTAGTGACTTCATAATATAATAGAGGAATGCATCCAATTCCATTATTAATCCTGAAATTGCAACTGCTCCTTTTGAACACTTTTATAATCTTGCTACTGATCATGATTCGAGGGAGTATTCTGACATTGCATGTTGCTATTAATACAGGTGTTACCTCTCCATGCCATCATTTGCCATCAGCATGAACAAAATACTGCATTATTTGCTATAAGCTGGCTTCTGGTGGTAGGCTTTAAAAGTCTTTTGAGTCTGGATGCTGGTGTGGGTGTTCTCAGTCAGTCCAGGCAAGAAGTTGAGATTTCTCTAATGGTGGAGTTTTGGAATCAGCAATCAATATGCATGCCAGCTTCTTCAAGGTATAAATCTAATTAACTAGCTAAAGATAAATTTTGTCAACATAAATATATAATTTTAATTGAGAAAAATGATAATTTGAATTTCTATGTTAGATGAAGTTTGGCTCCTAAGTATGCACTTTGATGAAAATTAATGGATTTTATTTTCAGTATTTCAGTACGATTTGGCCATTACTGATATTGTACTTATATTAACCATCTGGACAGCACAGTGATTCAGTGATTCAGTGGTTGGTGCTGCTGCCTCACAGTGCCAGAAGACCTGGGTTCAATTCCAGCCTTGGATGATTGTATGAAGTTTGCACGTTTTCCCCGTGTCTGCCTGCTCTGGTTTCCTCCCACAGTCCAAAGATGCAGATTAGGTTGATTGGCCATGGGAAATGCAGTATTACAAGGATAGGGTAGGAGAGTCAGTCTGGCTGGAATGCTCTTTGGAGGGTCAGTGTGGACTGGATGGTCCAAATGGCCTGTTTCCACAGTATGATTCTGTGATCTCTGCTTGGAGGCATGAAGCAGGGTTATGCAGTAACTTTCTTGACAGCGATAAAGTAAGTGTGTATCTCCATTTATTTCTATGACTTTCTTTTCGGCATTCAGTACTTCAATAATATTATAGAAGATTCACATCTCAAGACACTTGAAACCGCAGGTGTGCTGTGTTTCACAGATGAACAGAAAGAAAAAAAATGCAGAGCCACTGTCAATTAGAAAGATATTACATAGAACATAGAACATAGAAGAATACAGCGCAGTACAGGCCCTTCGGCCCTCGATGTTGCGCCGATCAAAGCCCACCTAACCTACACTAACCCACTATCCTCCATATACCTATCCAATGCCCGCTTAAATACCCATAAAGAGGGAGAGTCCACTACTGCTACTGGCAGGGCATTCCATGAACTTACGACTCGCTGAGTGAAGAACCTACCCCTAACATCAGTCCTATATCTACCCCCCCTTAATTTAAAGGTATGCCCCCTTGTAATAGCTGACTCCATACGTGGAAAAAGGTTCTCACTGTCAACCCTATCTAACCCCCTAATCATCTTGTACACCTCTATCAAATCACCCCTAAACCTTCTTTTCTCCAAAGAAAACAACCCCAAGTGCCTCAGCCTTTCCTCATAGGATCTTCCTACCATACCAGGCAACATCCTGGTAAACTTCCTCTGCACCCGTTCCAGTGCCTCCACATCCTTCCTATAGTATGGCGACCAAAACTGCACACAATATTCCAGATGCGGCCGCACCAGAGTCTTATACAACTGCAGCATGACCTCAGGACTCCGGAACTCAATTCCTCTACCAATAAAAGCCAGTACGCCATATGCCTTCTTCACTGCACTATTTACCTGGGTGGCAACTTTCAGAGATCTGTGTACATGGACACCAAGATCCCGCTGCTCTTCCACACTACCAAGTAGTCTACCATTAGCCCAGTAATCCATCTTTTTATTACTCTTACCAAAGTGAATCACTTCACACTTAGCTACATTGAACTCCATTTGCCACCTTTCTGCCCAGCTCTGCAGCTTCTCTATATCCCGCTGTAACCTGCCATATCCTTCCTCACTGTCTACAACTCCTCCGACTTTCGTATCATCCGCAAACTTGCTCACCCAACCTTCTAACCCTTCCTCCAGGTCATTTATAAAAATGACAAACAGCAATGGTCCCAAAACAGATCCTTGCGGAACACCGCTAGTGACGGCACTCCAAGATGAACCTTTGCCATCAACTACTACCCTCTGTCTTCTTCCAGCCAGCCAATTCCTAATCCAAACCTCCAACTCACCCTCAATGCCATATCTCTGTATTTTCTGCAGTAGCCTACCATGGGGGACCTTATCAAACGCCTTACTAAAATCCATATATACCACATCTACCGCTTTCCCCTCATCTACCTCCTTCGTCACCTTCTCAAAGAATTCAATAAGGTTTGTGAGGCACGACCTGCCCTTCACAAAACCATGCTGACTATCCTTGATCACATCATTCTTATCCAGATGTGCATAAATCCTATCCCTTACAATTCTCTCTAAGACTTTGCCCACAACAGAAGTGAGACTCACTGGCCTATAGTTACTAGGATTATCCCTACTCCCCTTCTTGAACAAGGGAACCACGTTTGCTAGCCTCCAGTCCTCTGGCACTACTCCTGTCGACAAAGAGGACACAAAAATCAAGGCCAATGGCTCTGCAATCTCCTCCCTTGCTTCCCAGAGAATCCTAGGATAAATGCCATCAGGCCCAGGGGACTTATCTATTTTCACCCTTGCCAGAATTTCCAACACCTCTTCTCTACATATCTCAAAGCCATCCATTCTACTTATTCGTGCCTCAGTATTCATATCGACAACAATGTCCTGTTCCTGAGTGAATACTGACGAAAAGTATTCATTCAGCGCCTCCCCAATCTCTTCAGCCTCCACACGCAACTTCCCATTACTATCCTTGATTGGACCTATTCCTTCCCTAGTCATTCTTTTATTCCTAAAATACCTATAGAAAGCCTTAGGGTTTTCCCTAATCCTACCAACTAAGGACCTTTCATGTCCCCTCCTTGCTGCTCTTAGCTCTCTCTTCAGGTCCTTCCGGGCTACCTTATAACTCTCAATCGCCCCTATTGAACCTTCACGCCTCATCTTTACAAAGGCCGCCCTCTTCCATTTAACAAGGGATTCCAACTCCTTATTAAACCACGGCTCCCTCACACGACCCTTTCCTCCCTGCCTGATAGGTACGTACTTATCAAGGACACTCAATAGTTGCTCCTTGAACAAGTTCCACATATCAATTACGCTCTTGCCTTGGAATCTACTTTTCCAATCCACACATCCTAAGTCATGCCTCAACGCATCATAATTTCCCTGCCCCCAGCTATAACTCTTGCCCTGTAGTACGCACTTATCCCTCTCCATCACTAGACTAAAAATCACCGAATTGTGGTCACTGTCCCCAAAGTGCTCACCTACCTCTAGTTCTAATACCTGGCCTGGTTCGTTACCCAGAACCAAATCCAGTATGGCCTCACCTCTTGTTGGCTTATCTTGTGCCACAGTACACAAGTATTTGTGCTGTATTTGTGAATAAGATAAAATTGCCATTTGAATGAAAATATGAACACTTAGATTTGCAACAATGGATCACTCAATTTTAAATTAACCAAAAATAAAACTGGAAAATGTTTAATTCAATGATAAAGCATGACACCAGTTGGTGTGCATTAATAGTATCACAGTACAGACAGATTTAATATTTTCTGTCTTCTTTCTTCAATCAACCTTCCAGTGATTGAGCCACTCCTAAATTTATTTCTTTCTTCTGGTCATCCTGCCTGGTTGGAGCAATGTTTTCTGCCATCTGTCAATTTCACACATTTTTTTTAAGGAGGTTCCAAGACATTCCACACATCAAGCTGTTTCTTGTATCTGTGTCTTTTTCCTTGTTTTGTTGTTCTGAGTTTTGCTGAATTCATTCATGGAATGTAGGTGCTGCTGACTAGGCAAGTGTTTATTGTCCACTCTTAATTTGCCCAGAGGACAATCAAGTGCTGTGGGTCTGAGGTTACATATCGGCCAGACCAGGTAAGGATGGCACGTTTCCTTTCCAAAAAGATGTTAGTAAACCCGTTGGGTTTTTACAACAACCAACAGCAGTCACAATGTTGATGTTAGATCAGATACACTTGTTTAAATTCCAGATTTATATTGACCAAAAGCTTACCTTGAACTTAAGTTCAATCATGTTTCTTTAAACATTCTCCTTCAGTTCTGAAGAGGTTTTTCAAATGAATTATTTTCTCACTATACATGCTAGTTTTCTACCTACAGCATTTTCTTGGGCAAGCATTCCTGTTTCTAAAACTGGGATCCAGGTACAATGAATACTGGAAAATTGGGCAAAGAGGAACGCCTGTTGGTAATTGAGTGCACCCATTTTCCTGCACTCCATTTGACTGTTTGGTCATGATTGGATGATGCAATAGCCGCAGCCTCAAGTTTTTTGTTGTTATTTCAAGCAATGCACTCATTATTATTAAATAGCAGCTCCAAATTCTCCTTACAGTCCACTGAACTTGCTAAAAGTGTGCAAGGTACAGATCAGATCACAACTGGAATACTGTAAACTGTTCTAGTCCACTTATCTAAGGAAAGCTGTACTGGCATTGAAAACATTCCAGAGAAAGTGCATGAAATTGATTAGGGTGTGGAGGTGTTTTCTTATAAAGAGAGGTTTGAGTAGTTTGGGTTCATACTCATTAGCATTTTAGAGAATTAAAGAACAACTTAATGATACATGCAAGATTCTTACGCGACTTGGTGGGTTGGTGGCAAAAGGTTATTTTCCTTTGTGGGAGAGTCAAGGACCAGAATACATCATCTCAAAGTAAGGAGTCACCTATTTAAAATCGGGATAAGGAAAAGTTTCTTCACTCAGAGGGTGGTGGCTCCATGGAATTTGTTACAGCAGAATGGATGGACGTTAAGCATATTGAAGACTCATACACAAATTTTTAATCAGTAAGACAATCAAGGATTACAAGATAAAGGCTGAAAAGTGGAGATGAGATTATAAGATCATCAATGATCTCATTGAATAGTGGAGTGAATTCAATGGGCTGAATAGCATACTTCTACTCTTATGGTGGTCATTTGGCTTATTGTATCTCCCCTTGTTCTTTGCTAAAATGATGGAATTGGTCTAACTTCCATGCTGTTTCCTTACAGTACAGAATGCTTTCCTTTCACTTATTTGTCCAATCATTTATTTGAATGTTACCAGTGTGTTTGCTTCCACCACCCTTTGATGCTGCGCATTCCAACCATGCTGTGTAAGTAAAAGGAAGATTTCTCATGTCACCTCTGGTTCATTCGCAAATTCTCGTAAACCTGAGTTCTCCAGCTATTGTTCCTTATGTCACTGGAAACAGTTTTCCCTGATGTGTTCAAAATTGTTTATATTTTGGTCACATCTAACGAAGCTGCTCAACTTTGTCTGTTCGAATGATATTAACACCATCATTTCCAATCTCTCTAGATGTAACTAAAATCCTTCATCCCTGCTTTATCATTCAAGTAGATCTCACTTGAGCTATTTCTGAGACCTACCAAAGTTTAGTGCATGGAAGTAAGCACAATAAATCAGCTGTGGCTTAACTAGTGTTTCACAGAAACTTAGCATACACGTTTTTTCATTGTTTTTCTATTTTATTCTTCTTTTAATGAAGTCAAGAATTCTATTTTGTTTTTATAGACAGCCTATTCAACTGGTGCTGTAAAAACAACAGTTTGTTGACTCTAACACCTGAGTCTTTCCGTTGTTATGTTCTTTTAAAATTAAAATGTAGTTGCATTTTACATCCCTGTATTCTTCCTTTCACAATGATGATCAGTTTGCATTTCATTTATTGTTTTCATGGGATGTAGGCATTGCGAGCAAGGCTAAGATTTGTTGTCAATATCCACTTGCCCTTGAACTAGATGATTCCAGAGAGTAGTTAAAGGCCAACCACTTTGCTGTGAGTCTGGAGTTATATATAAGCCAGGTCAATAAATGATGAATATTAGAGAAACAGATGTGTTTTATTACAATCGGTAGTACTTTCATGATCACTAATTCTGAGACTAACATTTCAATTGCTGCTTTCTTTAAAAATTAAAATAAAATATAATGTCTCCATTGGCATTGGCTGAACTATTAAACCACTGCTATTATCACTGTGCAATTGCCTCCCCTATCTGAAAGAGTTTTTGTGATATTAATTTTATTTATAAAGCAGCAGGGAAGTCCAAGTCTCAATTTTATAGAGGATTTTTACAATAAGAAATAATTTTCATGTTATTGTGTTTTTTTGGCAAGACATTGATGATGGACAGAACTTGTAACAGAAGCATTGGTGCATTGGGTAAGTTTGATATCACAAGTAATTAAAATTTCCAGGATAGCCTTCAGCATGATTTTTTTTGGTCAAGTAATCATGTTACATATTCTTATTACTATGGACTGTATCAATGTGTGATACTTACTGGAGGTGACAAGGGTTTTGCATGTTGACTTGTGCATTACCAAGTGGTCCAATTGTCAAGTAAAGGGAAGGGTCATTGGTGGTTGCTGCCACGTCTACTCATTCTTAAGGGTCTAGTACTGTTTCTGGACCCCTAACCTCAGGCAAGTGGGTTGGTGAGGGTCACTGGGAAGAGGATTGGCAAATGGGTGGAAATTGGAGCTCTCAGTAGAGGAGTGAATATCATTGAACAACAAACTCATCAAACCCCATTACTGGGAGCCCGCAAGCAACTTGCAGAGACTTAATGCCTATCAAACGAGTGCTGAACTAATCCCTGTAATTATAGGATAAAACTTTTAAGTATAGGTATCCCATATATGTACACTGATCAACTAACTTTCCTTGATTTCCTTCAGTTGAGAAATTAGCCAGAGCTCCGTGAGACCGTCTATGAAATGCTTACCTTCACTTCTCAATATATATGTTGAGGAATTCCTGTTATTGCATGTCGTGTAAGATTGGCCTTAGCTGCAATCTCATAAATGGAGCCTGAGCCATTTGTCAACTGTCAGCTTGATGCGAAAAAGGTGCATCAAACCTATCTTGCTTGTCAATGTCTACTCTGATCATATTGTTCCTCGCTGTGTAATGAGTAAACTCATAAATGGTCATAAAACATTCATTTTTGGGAGTGAAAATTGCTTGCCTCAAGGTAAGGTAATTGAAAGGTTTGAGTTAACAGATGAAGTTGGCTGTTTCACAATACTACCATGTTACGATGCAGGAGTAGCATGAACAGTGTAAAAAGGACAGGATGCTGCAACCAAGCCAAAATGAGATTCTGCCAGTGCAAAAATGAGTGATGTTGTGTATGAATTTCTATTCTGGTGCAATGTTAGGTATTTCGACTGTACATCCCATAGACTGGCTGATCAAACCAAACAGCATATCTCTTCAGCTGTTCACAACAAGCAAAGTATTGACCAAATTCAACCAGTCATTCTTGTAAAGCTCTGTATAGACTGTTAAACATTAGAGGTGATTGTGCGATTCGACAACATTGATTAAATAATCCTGTGTGCTAAGAAATAGGCTGAAACATAATATGAAATTGTAATTTGTAGTATTCATAATCCCATAGACTGGAATTCACATCCGTTAATGGATAGGGCCCTATTCTTTTTAAAAAAATATGTACGTCAGTTGTATCTTTTTAACCCAACAAAGCAGGTATTCTCTGGTTCATTTCTCAAGACAATGCCTTAACCAACCAAAGTCAACTTGCCTGGTTTAAGTTTAATTTAAGCTTAACAGCTAATTCACAGTCATCATTTAATTGACACACTCTCAATAGTAATATCTTTACCGTTCAGAATCTACTTGCCAAAGAGTCAGTAGTCTCTTCTCATATTTATTATATTTATAAGGCAGTAGTGGATTGATTTTCAGTAAACAAGTGAATGGTTGAGTTAAAAAATGTGTGACTGGAAAAACGCAGCGGGTCAGGCAGCAGCCAAGGAGCAGGAGAATCGACGTTTCAGGCATAAGCCCTTCTTCAGGAATCTCATCCTGAAGAATAATCCATGATTATTTAATCAATGGTTGAGTTAGCCAAGAATGTAGATTTGAGGTTATAGTCGGATCAGCCATTATCCTTTGAAATGGCAACACAAGCTCAAGGGGCTGAATGTCTGACTCCTGCTCCTGTAATTTATGTTTGTCCAGTATAAAAATGTTGCCTTCCCTTTACATTAGTACTCTTGTAAATTGTCCTGATAAGTACAAGATGCAAGGCTTTGGCAAAAATGTGTCTTTTTTTCCAGCAATTCTCAAGATTAAATTGTAATTAAGACGATGAAGCAATCTATGGATATAGATCTTAAATCTGCAAACTCCTAAACTATTCTGCCTAATTCCCATTCTATCTTACATGAGATTGAGTGAACCTTTTCAATATTAATCCTTTCAAAACAATTACCTTACACAACTATTCTCCTCATTGTCAAAATAGAAGGTGGAAGTCAAAACATTGACTAATTTCATATAAATAATTGTGGAAATGACTCTCCTTCCTCTGCCCCCATTCCTTCACTACTATTCCTCACCCCACCACCAACTTTCCCAACACCAGCCCCCCTATCCCTGTGAATTTGGAGACAAAGTAAAAGTAGAAATCACTAGCTCAATTAACCCTTTCAAAAAGATCTGAACAAATACCTGATGAAGAGCTCATAATCATTTAGATGAAATAAGCTTTCCCCTTCCATATTTTCCATATTTTCAGAGTTTAACTCCATGTTTTCCATCATTTCCGCTATTTAGAGAAGAGTATCATCATCCATTACAGTTGGACATGTTTCTCCTAGAAGGATCATATTTCAGAGAGACTCTCCACTTAACTGGTCAAAATGAAATCGGAGAAAGTGAGAACTGCAGACGCTGGAGATCAGAATCGAGAGTGTGGTGCTGGAAAAACACAGCAGGTCAGGCATAATGTGGTGAAGGGCTTTTGCCCAAAATGTCGATTCTCCTGCTCCTCGGATGCTGCCTGACCTGCTGTGCTTTTCCAGCACCACACTCTTGAAAATGAAATGGGTACAGGAGGAAATGGAAGTCTATATCTCAAGTCTTTAATAAAATTTCCATCCACTCCAATTTTGACAACTCCATCTAACAAGTTAACCATTTCTAGCAGATGCTGCCAAACCAGTTGGATATTTCAACACTTCCATTGTTTAATATTTCTTTTTGAAATCAGTGCAAATAAAAATGATTACAATGTGAAAAATACAGGCCGCTGACTCACTACCATGTTACCCTATTGCCTAAAGTCAATGTGAGGCTCCTCATAAATAATGATAATCCAAACACTTTAAATATACTAAGATCCACATTTGCATGACATTTTCACAGGTCCAGAATGATGCTGGGAATTAAGAGTAAATCATATCCAAAACAAGTGAGCATACCATACCAAAAAAAAGGAGAAGAATATAAATGGCTATCGGGCAGTTTGGACAGCAGATTTTTGAATTTGGAGAAAAGCTATTATTTCAGTTCAAAGAAATTCTATCAAGACTGTAACTCAAACCTGTCAAAATAAATCAACCCATTTGTGAGCACTCCATTAAAATATTCCACCAGAATTCAATAACCTTTTGGGGGAAAAAATTCAATCTAACTCTTCAAAGTAATTTAAAGAGCCATAAATAAAGATTGCAGACAGAATCTACTACTGTCCTCACCATTGAATGACCTTAAAACACTTTCTATCTTGTGATGAGATATTCACTGAATAGGAAATGGATTCAGTTAATTATTGACCTCAAGTGATTCTATTATAATATTTGATTCTGAGACAATGATTAGTTATTTATTTCAAAGTTAATAGGTCTCAGAAGAAAAATACAGTTTAATTTACACCATGTCTAGATTTTCTCATGTGACAACGAAGCATATAGATGTGTAAGTAGTACAAAAACAGAGAGCAGACAAGATAATGAAGAATGTAGATTAAGATAATATAGCAGATGTAATTTATCTGAATTTACAAAAGGTTTTGTTAAGATCCTGTATAATAAACTAATGAATGAAGTCAGAATGGAGTTAGGATACTGAGCAGCATGGATGGTTAATTGTCCAAAAGATTTCTGAAATCATATTATAAGGGGTAGAGGCAATTTGGTGGCAAAAAATATGAAGTGATATTTGAAAAGAATTAACATTGAGACTACTGTTATTTATTATTATATACATGACTTAGACTTTTGAATCAAAATAGGAAGGCAGAAATCTTTATGGGCTTGAGTGATGTAGGCTATGCAGAGACGTGTGACAGAATTGGGAGAGAATAGCCCAACTTGACATTGAGATCCTCTCACTTTATTTTTTATGCTTTTCACAAATAGCATGGTGAGATTCTCGTCAGGCAGCAGCGAGATGCCAATTGATGGATTAAGGGTTGTTAAATATTTTGTTGTCACCACAACTTGCCTCAGGAATATTCATACTTGTATCGAACTCACCAAAGCTCAACAATGGGAAAAACCTGACAAGGAAAGCAGAGTGCTTATCCGGTTAATTCAGCTCACCATCACTGCACAAAGTCATTGGCAGCAAATGTTTTGCGCAAAGAGTGCATCCACTCTTTAGGGATAGTCATACAGAAGGGCCAAAGGTGTCTGCAACACATAAAGCCATGCACACACATTCTTCTGCTGATTGTAGCTGATTTTTTATTTAGCTCTGTGTGAAAGCCTCAATGCATGAAGCCACTTAGTTTGTCTATGCATTGCTGTGAGATGGCGAGGCAAAGAATCAAACACCTACACAGAGACGCTCAGAAACAAGTGCATTAAAGTTGTAACCAACAAAAATTGTGTCCACAGGAAAACGATTGTTCAACACAGTTCATGACTCCACAGATACAGAAGCAGTTCATTTACAAATATAACAAAATCAGGACAATATCGAGACTTGGGCTGACAAGTGGCAGGAAATAATTGTGCCTATCAATGTCAAGCAATGGCCATTTGGAAGAAGTGAGAATCTAAGAATTGTCCCTTGACATGCAATGGCATCATCATCCTTAAATTTGCAGCATTCAGAGGGCTACCATTGACCAGAAGCTGATCTGGACCAGCCATTTTAATATAGTGGCTCCGGTACTATGGTTACATACTAACCTTATAACTAATATGAAGGCTAAATGAACTGGTCAAAATCTTGGAATCCAGCAGCGAGTAACTCACCTCCTGACTCCCCAAAGCCTGCACACCATCTAAAGGGCACAACTCAGGAGTGAGATGGAATATTCCTCACTTGCCTGATAAGTGTAGCTCCAGCAACATTCAAGAAGCTTGACATTATCTCTGACAAAGCAGCCCATGTTATTGACAACACATCCATTCCCTTTGCCACTGATATTCAGTGTGGCGCTACGTACCACCAACAAGATGTACTGCAGAAATTCACCAAGGTTCCTTTCAAATCCATGGACATTTCCATTTAGAAGGATAAGGGCCTATTTCGGGGGAAAAGATATACAGGGGAACACCACCACCTGCAAGTTCTCCTCTGAATCACCCACCATCCAGAATTGGAAATAAATGATGTTTCCTCCACTGTTGCTTAGTCATAAATCCTGGAATTCTCTCCCTAACCCACTGTGACTCTTGCTACAGCACTTGGACTGAAAGCAGTTCACCACCACCTCTGAAAGACAGCTATGGACAGGCATGCCCACATGCTATGAATGTGTAAAATAAAAGTAAAGCTGGTGGAGGGTGGAGGTGCAGGGGCAAGTCATTGTTTTATAAAGTTTCAGCACAATTGGTTGTCTTACACACTAAATTTTATATACCATCTATGGGCAAGGAAGCAAACAATGCAGTTGTATCATTGAGCACTGTACCATCACAGAATGTCCTGCACACGTCTACCTGTCTCTGCCACAGCAAATGGGCAGCAGAGAAAAGGGCAGATGGACTGTCCTCTTGTTGACCAGCTGAGGTCTCCAGCTGTCCAGCACCCCTGGGAATTGTGGCTGTTGCTGGCAAAGCCAAGGAATTCAGGTCACAGATGAGCAAGGGCAGAGAGAGGGTTTCTGGCTGGGGACAGGGTGAGAAGGCTATTCAAAAGAAAGCATGTGATTCTCATTAGGCACTTTCCCACTCTTCAGTGCTTGATCCTCAATCAGATATGGACACCATATCTCATTTGAATGAGACACCACTTTTTCCAGCCACTTCCTTGACCACCCACCTGAGGAATACACTAAAATATTGAAGCACATTGTTTTCGTGACTTGTCATGTAGCATGGTCTCAACTTGCACCTCTGCTGTTTGAATGCCAGTGGCAATGGGCTGAAGATTGAGATTAATTGTCCATTAAAAGGCCTCAAAAAACATTCAGGCAGGAAAGTGATCTGTAAGACTGCCCAAAGACTTAGCTTAAAATTGTAGATTGCAGAATCTATTTAAAAGTCACCATAGTACAGCTTCATACCAAATCAAGTGGGCAATTATACAGACTGCTAACAAGACCATAAGGGTGGTTTTCATTTTTGGATGCCATGCTCTTAAATAGACAGGTATGGGTGGACAGTGGACTCCACAAATTCCAACCTCCCACTCCATCAAATGCTTCCTTTGATTCCAAACTGGAGAGTTGGGAAGAGGGGTTGGGGTATGGCTGTGGTTTGTTGCGGTTGGTATGGGGAGTTGCTGTCTATTAAATTCTGTTCATGGAATAACTTACAGTTGGTTGTTCAGTCTTCTGGATGAAATCCTCCTTGCCTTCTATTCCACCACTCTATGATCCTGCACTTCGATTGCTTTCAATACTCACACAATTTGATTTACAAATCATTGATTGATGCTTCCACTGACCTTGTGTGCAGCTAGTGCCATGTCATTGCCACTTGCTGTGTAAAAATGTTCTGCTTCATGTTCTCCACCAATTCTTGCTCAAAACTTTAAATCTAGCTTCCCTAGTCCTTGTGCCAGTTGGAACGGCTTTTCCTTTTCTATTGAATCAAAACCCGTACACATCTATCAAATCTCCCCTCAATCCTCTTATCCTCTTTTCTTGTTTTATATGCTGCTGTAAATTTCCCTGCCACTTTTTTTAAACTATTAAATATTACATTTAAAGAGAAGCTCAATAAACATCTGAGGGAGAAGAGAATAAAGGATTATGCAGATACAAATTGAAGAAGAACAATGGGATATATCTCAGTGATATACAGCTATGAGCATGGACCTTTCCTGTTCTGTATTTCTAGGAAATGCTGAAGAGCGTGGTTTTGGAAACCAACAGCCAGTCAGGCAGCATCCGAGGAGCAGGAGAGTCGACATTTTGAGCATAAGCTCTTCATCAGGAATGAGGGGTGGCCCAAGGGGTTAAAAGATAAATGGGAGGGGGTTGGGGCAGGGGCAGAATCTAGCTGGGAATATAATAGGTAGATGAAGGTGAGAGGTGATGGTGATAGGTCAGAGTGGAGCATGGAGCGGATAAGTGAAAAAGAAGATGGATAGTTAGGACAGTTCAAGTTGGCGGTGCCAAGTTGGAAGTTTGGATCTCGGCTAAGGTGCGGGGAGGGGAAATGAGGAAACAGGTGAAATCTACATTGATCCTTTGTGGTTGGAGGTCCCAAGGCAGAAGATGAGGCGCTCGTCCTCCAGCTTATCACCTTCACCCCCACCTTCATCTACCTATTGCATTCCCAGCTACCTTCCCCCAACCCTAACCCCCTCCCATTTATCTCTCAGCCCCTTGGTCCACCCCTTCATTGTGATGAAGAGCTTTTGCTCGAAACATTGGCTCTCCTGACTGTATTTCTCCCACATTCTGTGTAAGATGGCTACTCATTTCTTAAATTATAAATTTTAGAAAACTTCATGGTTGTTTAAGCAGTGGACTAATTTCCTTTTAGTATTCTAGATTCTGTTAGATGCCTACAATGATCAGTTAGTTTCATATGAGGACTCTCCTAATTTTTATTACCATCAGCTTCAATGGAACAAAGGCACACAAAAGGACATACATCGCTACTTGAACTACTTGAGTCTTCCTGGTGCACTGGCTTACACTGAATTCCCAACAACATCGCTGAAGCAAATTGTCAGGTCATCATCCTAACTTGCCGTGTAAAAATGTTCTGCTTCATGTTCTCTAGCAATTTTTGCTAAAAACTTTAAATCTATCTTCCCTAGTCCTTGTGCCAGTTGAAACTGATTGCAGGGTTTCCTTATATTGTAGTAGTGACTAGCTTTCAAAAATGCTTCGTCATCTTGAGGATGAGATAGGTACCAGATAAATGCTTGTCTTTTCTTTCAGAGATCAAATAATTTCGCACAGACAAGGTATTGAAAAATGAAAACTGCCTTTTTGACATTGTTATTATTCTAGGAGAAAGTGAGGACTACAGGTGCTGGAGATCAGAGTGGAGAGTGTGGTGCTGGAAAAGCACATTCGGTCAGGCAGCATCCAAGGAGCAGGAGAATCGATGTTTCGGGCATAAGCCGTTATCAGGAATGAGGCTTGTGGGTCTGGGTTGAGAGCTAAATGGGAGGGGGTGGAGTTTGGGCAGAGCTGGGAAAGCAATAGGTGTTTGAAGGTGAGGGTGAAGATGATAGGTCAGAGGGGGCAGTTATGGATGGTGCCAACTTGGAGGCTTGGGACTGGGATAATGTGGGGGGAAGAGGAAATGAGGAAGCTTTTGAAATCCACATTTATCCCATGTGGTTGTAGGATCCCAAGGTGGAATATGACGTTTTCCTCCTCCAGGCATTGGGGGGTAACGGTTTGGCAGTGGGTGAGGCCCAGGACCTGCATGTTCCTGACAGACTGGGAGGGAGAGTTGAAGTGTTCAACCATGGGGCAGTGGGGTTAGTAGGTGTGGGTGTCCCAGAGATGTCCCGATGTAGAGGAGACCACAACTGGTGCAACAAATGCAGTAGATGTCATTGATAGAGGTACAGGTAAATTTCAGCTGGATGTGGAAGGATCCCTTGGGCAGAGGTGAGGGGAGTGGTGTGGGCACAGGTTTTACACTCCCTGCAGTGACAGGGAAGGTGCGAGGGGTGGGGTGTGGGCTGGTGAGGGGTGTGGACCTGACAAGAGAGTCGCAGAGGGAATGGTCTTTTCAGAACACTGATAGGGGTGGGGAGGGTAATATATCTCTGGGTGGTGGGATCTGTTTGGAGGTGGCGGAAGTGGCAGAGGATGATGTGTTGTATGTGAAGGTTGGGAGGGTGGAAGATGAGGATCGGGGTGGGGGGGGGGTTCTGTCCTTGCTGTATTGGGAGAGGGGGTGTTCAAGAGTGGTGGTGCATGAAGTGGAGGAGGTGTGCTGGAGAGCATCGTCAACCATATGGGAAGGGAAGTTGTGATCGTGGAAGAAGAAGGCTATCTGGGACTTTCTGAGATAGAATTGGTCATCCTGGGAACAGATGTGATGGCAGCAGAGGAATTGGGAATAAGGGATGGCATTTTTACAGGAAGTAAGGTGAGAAGAGGTGTAGTCTAGGTAGCTGTGGGAGTCAGCGGGCTTGTAGTATATGTCAGTCGTTATTCGGTCGCAGGAGATGGTGATGGAGTGGTCCAGGAAGGGGAGGGAGGTGTCTGAGATGGTCCAGGTGAATTTGAGGTTGGAGTGGAAGGTAGGAGTCAGTGGGTTCTGGTATGAATCTGTAGTGTGGTGACTTTTAAATATTACAATCTTCCTACGAGTGCTTGGTCCTCATGTTGGAGGAGACCTGTAGTTTTATCTAGTTTACATACTTCATAGGCAGATAACTTATCCTTCCTTTATTGTGCTGGCTTAGCAAGTGAAAATATACAAGTCACTCAGATGATGCGGCCATAAATAATGGTATGCCGAGCAATGATCTCCACAGCTTTCCATCTATTTCATGAATGTTGCTAGCAGATGTTCAAAGAATTATTTATTGTGATTGAGAATTCTGACAAGGTCCACCCTTGCCAGATGCGGATAATTGTGTTGTTTTGAAGGTGGTGAATGCCCTAAGGTTTTACATGGTGCACTCTTCAAAGGCAAATTTGATTGGTGAATCTGTCACTGCAATATGTATTTTGAAGTGGGTCAGCTTGGTGAATTGTGACTGATGCTTAGTTGACAGTTTTGCATTCATAAGGATTGACATTCCTTTGCCTTTGCTGGAATACAAGTCATTTTCTAACAAGGTTCAACAGAATCTCCATTTCTTCAGACAGCAGGTGGAAACATGGATTAATATCAAATTTCATGAGATGTATGCTGAAAATTCCAAGAAATACTGAAAGTTTGGCCGCAATTATCATTTGAAATAGGCTGAGGGCATTAAAGTGTTCTTTTTACTGTAACATTACACTGTCTCAGGTGGCAGTTCCTGTACATCTGAACTCAATGCAGATTTCATCCCATGGCTACTACCCCCATCCATGGAATTTAACTCTGAACTTTATTTATTTGATTTTTTTTGTTAGATTTATGAGCTATTTGAACCACTGTGATTTCTACCTTTTCAGTTATTTAGCTTTCAGTTCTACTAATTATTTTTATAGGTGTCATCTGTAGTTTTAATCTAAGATGTATTGTCTGTCAGTGTGATGTGTCATTTAGAGAGTTTTAGCCACAAATAGTATTAATCCTAGTTGTCTCTTCTGCTGTTCCTTGCCCAACTTCCCTTGTTCTTTTGTCCTAGTTGTTTTATATTTTTTTGTTTTTTTCTCTCTCATATTTCCCCCAAACTCATTTTGCCCAAAAGATTCACCTTATGCTACCATTGCCTTGGATCCTATGCTAGCTGACATCATAAGTGACTCTTTTTCATCAGGTATTGTCCCAAAATCAGTGACTTAACTCCTATTTCAAAACATTAACCTCAATCTCTTTGCCTGCCGTATCTCCAAACTCCCTCATTTATTCAAATGGATTGAATGGGTTTGAACTTCCCAAATCTGTGCACAACCTTTCTCCAACTTCATGCTGGGGTGTCTCCAGTCAGATTTCCAAAGTCCTGTCAAAGTACTAACACAGTTATGTCACAAGTGTTACAGTCAATGATTGTGCAGGTCCCGAAAGATATAGGAATACTCAGCCATCGTGGAAAACATTGAGGAAATAGAAGAGTATCAAAATGATTAGAAGAGGAAGGGAGATAAAAGGGGCTGAATAACATGGAACCTCGGAAAATTATGAAAGTAATCAGCCTTATGGAGAGGTAGAGAGCAGCAAAGAAGCCTACACAAGCACTACATTCAATACGTTATCTGGGTTGACACCAATTGTTAAAGTTCACTTGATGATGTAACTTTAAAAAAAAAGTTTTGTGATTTACATGAAAGAAGTGAAACTAACATGGTTATTCTAACAGATGAGAGACTTCACAAACAACCAAGATGTTTTTCAATTTATAATTTCAGTTACAGTGCACTGTAAACTTTTGCTATAAATTTTATGTCTTACAATCATGTATTCCACAACCACCTGATGAAGTCCTCTGAAAGCTAGTGCTTCCAATTAAACTTGTTGGACTTTAACCTGGTGTAGTGTGATTTTTAACTTTGTACAGAAACATTATCAGCCACACTGATAGGCACAGGTTGAAAGACACAGGTGGATAATAAATGAACAGACAAAAAATGTACGAAGAGGGGGTGAAAATACAAATACAGGTTTAGAAAGAAGGAGACTGACCAAGATAAGTATGATTAGAGTGAAAGAGAATGCATTTGTATACAAACATAAAACCACAAAGAGATAGTTTATTTGTATGAATGGATGGACTTGTCACACACGTGGAATTAGTGGGAGAAGGAACTTTACACAACTTAACAACAACGTTATTTTGTCCATCCACTATTTAGTTGCCAATCACTAGTTGCTTATGTCAGGTTATGGATTATCAGAGTTGGATGCAGGTTAAAGCAATCCATATTCAAGAGCCTCAATACCATTCACAATAAAATAGCCTGCTTGACTGGCACTCCATCCACCACCACAGTGCCGGCAGTAGATATCACATGCAGAATGGACAGCAGCAACTCACCAAGGGTCTCTCAGCAGCACCTTCCAAACCCGTGACTCTCCTACATGAAAGGATAAGGGCGGCGGATGTATGGGAACACAATTACCTGCAGGTTTCCCTCCACGTTACACACTGTTTCTACACTGTTGCTATAGCAAAATTCTGGAACTCCCTTTATACAAATTATGGCTGTATCTAATCAAATTTATTGCAATAGTTCAAGAATGTAGCTCACCACCACCTGCTCAATAGCAATTAGGATGGGCAACAAATGTTGGCTCCGCCAGTGACATAATAATCTTTCAAAGAATTTTAAAAATCAACACAGGTATAGTTGAGTGCAGAGCAAATCTCTGCCAGATAGGATGTACTATAACTCGTTGCAGACTAAAGCTCCAGTTGTTCCATCAACAATACTCCATCCCAGTTTTGAAGTCATATCCTTTACTGTGTCATGTTTATTTTTCATCTTTCATACCAGCCAAGCTATGCCCTTCCTGATTATCAACCTGTTGCTTGTTTACTCAACAGTCGAAGAAAAAACAACTAAGGAGCTTCAATTGAGGATAAGAACATTGATTAGCAATATAAGGAAGTTGAATGCAAACATGTCATCAAAAAATAAGACTGAAAGATGAAGTAAGACCAATTAATCAACTGATATATATTCTATTGATACACTCTTTCATACTGTTACTCACTTTCCCATTTCCATAATGCAGTAACATTATATCTTACCTACTTCCTCCAGATGTCACTGAAGTTGGTCAATTAAAAGCAGTGCTCCCTTGATGCACTGTTGAAGATTATATCAGAGGACCCCAGATACAATAATTAGTCTGTGTGTTTTGATTGCCCTTTATGTCTTCATTTGTGAGATGACAGATTAAACCTGAACTTATTAAAGTTTTATTTTGTATCCGTGAGTGTTTAAGCTATCAGATTCCTTCTAATATTGGTTTTAAATTTAACTTCATAATGCTTTATCACAAAATTGGTATTTCCTCTCTCTGTAGACTTGTTTCCTGTGTAAACTGAACTTTTGGTTAAAGAGAAAAAGAACTATAATCTGGATGCACAGTAAGACAGTTTAGAGCCTGAGAACTTCAGATCTTATTGCCCAGAGTTTTAGGGATGTGCAGGTTAAGTGGATTAGCCACGGGAAATGTGGGGTTGCGGAGTAGAGGGGTGGGTCTGCGTGGGATGCACTTCAGAGGATCAGTATGGATTCAATGGACTGAATGGCCTGCTTTCACATGGTAGGAATTCTATGCTATGGTTTAGACTGTGATCAGGCACAGCCAGAGAGAAGCAGACAATATAACAGATTTTCACGTGGGTACATGGCACTAGCCAATGTTCAGCACTGAATCTCAAAGAATGCTTCAAAGGATTGTATGGAGTCATGAGGCAATAAATTGCACAGTGAACCCCTTATGTCCTAGCCAGTGTGCAGGCCATTCCATCTTCTACATTACCTATCTTTTTTAACTTCCAATGGATCTCCATCACTACTAATTAATATCTGAATACTCATGCTCATACCAACTAGCAATCCAGATAAACAGTTGAGTTTAACTTTTTGTGCAATCATGTATAGCAATGTGGAAGTGACCATGTTTGAAATCCCAGCAGAAAAAAATACCGATTATGCAATGCCTTTAAATTTGGAATGTTGTTCACAAAATGGAACCTGATACCAACTTTTAAAGCTGGTGAATAACATAGAATGCCAGCGTGTAGAAGGTCCAAGTGATAATATGGAGAACATAATGCTGCCCACATTCAGAGGTGTGAAGAGAGATTACAAACCCAATACGTTGGTAGGGGATTGGAGGGATTTGGGGTGCAGAGAGGGAAGGATGTAACTGTATGAGTGATATTTATGTTGAGGCAATCTCTAAATGAGCATGAGTGTTTAGATATTAAGCAGTGGTGATGGAGATTCATCAGAGGTTGAAAAGGATAGGATTTTGAATCAGGTGTATAATCTTGCAATAATCAATGGTAGCTGTCAATATTACCATTTCAAGTCTTCAGTTCCAGATTTACAACCACAAACACAAAGGATGCTGGAGAACCTCAGCAGATCTGGTAGCATCTGTGGAGAGAGAGAAAAACATAGTCAATGATTTGAGTCCAGTATGATGTCTTCAATTCTGGACTTGAAATGTAAACTCTATTTCTCTCCCCACACATAATGTCAAACCAGCTGTGTCTTTCCAGCATTTTCATTGTTTGTTTCAGATTTTCAGAATCCACAGTATTTTGCTTTTTTTCCCCTATATTTGTTAATTGAATTTAATTTCCACCAGCTTCCATGTTGGGATTTGATTATATATTTCAGGATCTGAGACTTGTCCTCAGATTGCTAGGTCTGTAAAATATCTACCGTTATACCTTCTTCACATATTGGGAAATGGATTATTGATGACTGGTTAATGGATTATTACTCCTTTTTACATTAGTACACAAAGTCAAGATCTAACCCAAGTCTCTGCAGGGTGAACTGGTCATAGACAGAACTGGGTACATGCAGCGACCAACAATCAGAGTAGGTAGAATTGATTAAGAAAGAAAATGGGATATGCAGGGTTTGGAAATTCAGCCCGGGTTCACCATATTGATACCTATTGTGTGAAATATATATGAAAGTACGTTCGTATCTGGATATCTGGATAAGAACACGATTCAGCTCAATGCCTTCCACTGTCAAATGTACTGTTAACATTCACTTTAATGTAGGCAATGTTCATTCGGACAAGTTTCCAGAAAGCTAGAAGCATCACAGAACAGTACTCCAGAAAGATCAATATCATTCATGGAGCTAGAGAGAGAGAGCAAGAAAATTATGGAAAACTTCCCTAAATTACTGGCTGGATTCCAATTATAGTATTGTGCCCCATAATTACCAGAAACTATTCCTTTTGTTTGAGCTGGGCTGTTGCAATCTTCTTCCTGTCTGATGTCGGATTGGCTGTCTTCTATGAAGGTGGGTGTTGCAGGTCAGGGTGAGTCTTCTTAGGTTGCCAAACAGTATTCTGCCACAAGGCTTGCTGTGAATCTTTATTGAGGGGATGGTTTCTAGGTGTGCATTTTTATCATCCTCGCTCTAGACCTTCCTGAATGTTCTGTGGCCTTGGGCCAATCGGGCCATGAGTTGGGTAAGGGCATCTAATGGCACCAATACCCTTCACCACTGCCATGTGGGGGAGTTGTAAAGTACATGACCTCAGGCACCGACTGCAAGTCAAGTGCCAGCAAGTCTGATCAACACTTCTTCAATACACAATCTTCTGGATGGTTATAATTGGTTCCCCTGACCTTGGCCGAGCAAAACTGCTCATGCCTCATTTCATACAATTATATAATAGTAATAGTACAGCAGAAGACCATTTGGCCCATTATGTATGTGTCATTATGCTGAATTTAAATGCTGAGTAGCTCCTTTAGGATACTTTACAAACTCTTTTGGGCCATTGTTGCAGAAGGAATATGAAACTACTTTGAAATTGTGAATACTGTCACTTAATTCAAAGTAAATTAAAAATGAATTTGAACCAGATGTATTAATGTTTAAAACTTGCAGCAACTCCTGCTGCTTAAAACATCATCTTCCAGAGTAGCTGATTATGGAGTTCCAAGCTATGCATTGCTATGTTTTATACCAGACAAATGGGAAGATCAAATCTAAATAATCACTATCAACTTTCGATTCTATCATGATTGCTTTCCCCCACCAAATTAGTCTGACTATACATTAAACATGTGAAAAACTATCAGTCATTAGCATTCTGAAAACCAGATCCTAAAATTAGCCTCAAGCCATTAAGCAATCAAAGTTATTAACATGTTCCAGGTTCAAAGCTCACTTGAGAACTAATTTCCTCTATATTTTACAAGAAATATCTAAGAATCTCTTATGATTCCTTCACTTCATAAGACTTACACTTCAACTATGAAGCATCAAGTACATTCATAAAGCCAAATGCCTGCCATGTGGGACAGCAGACATCACAAATTAAAGAGCAAATAAATTTAAATGCATGAAAGTGCACTATCTTTATCTGTATTTAATCTCCATGCGTATGTATGTGCATACACATGCATGAGACCAAATGTGTGACTATGTATCAATTCAGAGTGAAGATGTAAGAATAAATAACCTTCTTTAGTTTAAAACTCACAAAACCTTGCTGCTCATTGTTTAATTGGAATACTTGTTCCAAGGATTAAAAAAAACACAGAATCTTTCCATATAAACATTCTAAATATAAACAATAAAAGACCAATACTTTACATTCATTGGATGTGGATGCAACCTCATTGGATGCCTTTACCCCCACTCATGATCTGCATGGCCAATTGCAACAGAACATTCAGGAAGGTCTGGAGCAAGGATGATAATCTTACATTTTTCATTCATCTGTATTCCCTGCAGTGAGTAACTTTGATTGCGGTATCAACCTTGAGATGTACAAGTAAGCATATCAGAATTTGCTTCTGATGCTGCTCAGGTGATGAGTGTCCCTGCCTTTTGCTGACTTAAAACTCACGATAACAGGGTGAAGTTTTAAATGGGCATTATTTCCTTGCTAAATGCTTCAACTGACAGTTGGGTGAGAAGGCCATCCATGGAGAGCATAGCAATAGCTTAATGGAAGTAGAGTGAAGAAGGTGTCTGTGTCTCCATCTACACTTTCTCCTTGATCCCCCTTACTGAGGCATAGAAAAAGCAATGTATCATACAAGCTTCAAAATGTTATATGTTTGAACAGAATGAACTTCCTGAGGAAATTATGGATGTGGGCATAGTTACAACAGTTAAAACACACTTAGATGAACAGGAAAGGTTTGGAGCGGTATGAGCCAGGAGTATGCAGGTGGAACTAGTTTAGTTTGGGATTGTATTCAGCATGGACTCATTGAACTGAAGGGTCTGTTTCCATGCTGTATGACTCTATGAATCTTTCCTATATAGAATTTTATTACCTGACTTATTTCGTCAAAAACCTCGCTGAATGTTGAGATCACTCTTTTTTTTTAAGATTTCTCTGCTTTTAAATGATTAATTACTTATTTATTGGAATTTCTTTGTTCTTTTTCTAGCTTGAACAGGCTATTGGAGTTCCACTTCACATTTGTGTACGCCTCATTTTTTTTCCAATTTGATTCTATTGTTCCATTGATTGATCATAAATTAATTTGATAAACTTACGGAATGAAAATTTCCGAGTAACCAATTCAATTTGCCAGTTAAAATCAATTTAATCCAATTCTGGAGGTCTGAACATAAGCCTCTGAACTACTTTTAACATTACTGGCATTTAATGAATTTGCTCAACAGAGGCTGTTTCCATGGAATGTCAGTAAGAAATTAATAGTTGCCCTTGTCAATCAGATTCCTTGTGCAGCAATATGTTTCAGCTGAGAGAACAATATTAATCCGATTAACACATTAAATATGTTTAATTAACTCTCTGATTAAGCAGGGCTGGAGTCATGGATTAATTGGTGCTTGGACAAATTAACCCGTTATCATGTGCAAATTAAAGTTGACTTCCTCACCAACTGGGATTTAACTCCAGCATATTTTTGGATGTGTATTCCAGATTTGTACATCAAAAAAAAAGAGAATTCAATACTTGGCTGCAAAATGTTATTTTAAGTCTTTTATCTGATTAGTCTTACTTGCTGTTTCCTATAATGAACAAGTTGCTTAAGAAAGCTTATCTTGGTGTACCACAAGTCTGCTACAAGTGATGGGAATTTGCTGCTTGCTGTGAGAATTGTCGGTCCCACTGCTCATTATTCTGCTCTGCTCTTTTCACTTCTGTTTCATGGAAATATGTATTGTTCTTTGTTGACAGTTGCAGAGCTCAGCATATCTGCTTTGATAACAGGAAAACAAAGGCCTTACATTACCATGGACACAAGTCCCCTCCAGGGGACAACTATTCGTCTATTCGTCTTCTATTGCCATTTGTGCCCTCGCTTTATCCGTTGATCACAAATGGAGCTTGCTGAATTCATTGTTGAAGCTGTCAAATCATAAACAGTGTGCATTCATATGGTACTGTTACAATAGAACAATAAAGAAACTTCACAGTTATGACAAATAAAGGCAGATGCCAAGTTAAATGCATAGCTACACAAGAGTAACAGTACAAAAAAAAAATCATTCAGTCTGATCAACCAATGGTAAAGCTTATCCGGTCTATCATCTAATAGTAATCCAGTATGCTCCCAGGATCTGTCAACTTTACATCCCACAAACATCTATTCAGTCTGCTTCTTTAAAGAAAAAGTGGTTAGTAAGGGTGACACAAAGATTATTTAAAGAATTAGAGTTTAAGGAGGTCAAACCATTTGAGGCAGGGAGCTAGAGATATGATGTGATGTATTAGCTCCTGTAACAAATGAATGAGACCTGAGTCATGAAATACGGAACTATTCAACAAACTTATTTTACATCACCTACCTGATATCTGTATATGTACATTACAATCATAGACATTTGCATGTCTAGGTTCTAGCTCGGCCATTCAAATGTACTTAAGCAGACTTTCCCCAGCATGTCATGCTGTAAGAGGACATAGTGGGCGGCACAGTGGCACAGTGGTTAGCACTGCTGCCTCACAGCGCCAGAGACCCGGGTTCAATTCCCGCCTCATGCGATTGACTGTGTGGAGTTTGCACATTCTCCCCGTGTCTGCGTGGGTTTCCTCTAGGTGCTCCGGTTTCCTCCCACAGTCCAAAGATGTGCAGGTCAGGTGAATTGGCCATGCTAAATTGCCCGTAGTGTTAGGTAAGGGGTAAATGTAGGGGTATGGGTGGTTTGCGCTTCGGCGGGTCGGTGCGGACTTGTTGGGCCAAAGGGCCTGTTTCCACACTGTATTCTAATCTAATAGGAAGATGGAGACAATTATACCATTAGTTCACATGGCATGATATGCTGTTGAAGTAATGTGTCTGTGCTTTCAAGGCAGATTACAGATTTACTCTGAAACAAAGCATGAGTACTTAGAGATCCAGAATTCAATGAGAGTCTGGAAAAACAGGAATGTTTAAAAAGAGATATATGACATAGGACATTGTATAGACAGCAGAACCCATAAAATTTATAGAGTGCAGAAGATCAAAAACAGATTAGGGGGACATCCAAATAATCAAGAGAGTTGTATTCCAAGGTTGGTATAAGAGATTCATTGGTATATAGGCTAAAGATTGGTAGAGGTTAGTCATATAATACAGCTAAAAGTATTCAGGCTTTATAAAACACATTGGGCTGGAATAGCAAGAGAGTTCTGCTGCAGATATGCAGAAGAGGGAAGAGAAATTAGTGTCATAATTGACCAACCAACCCAACCACCCCGTAGCTCAACACTTCTACTCCCCCTCCCACTCCATCAAGGACATGCAGGTCCTTGGACTCCTCCTTCGCCAGACCATAGCAACACGACGGTTGGAGGAAGAGTGCCTCATCTTCCGCCTAGGAACCCTCCAACCACAAGGGATGAACTCAGATTTCTCCAGTTTCCTCATTTCCCCTTCCCCCACCTTGTCTCAGTCAAATCCCTCGAACTCAGCACCGCCTTCCTAACCTACAATCTTCTTCCTGACCTCTCCGCCCCCACCCCCACTCCGGCCTATCACCCTCACCTTGACCTCCTTCCACCTATCGCATTTCCAACATCCCTCCCCCAAGTCCCTCCTCCCTACCTTTTATCTTAGCCTGCTGGACACACTTTCCTCATTCCTGAAGAAGGGCTTATGCCTGAAACATCGATTCTCCTGTTCTTTGGATGCTGCCTGACCTGCTGCGCTTTTCCAGCAACACATTTTCAGCTCATAATTGCATTGCCTATGATTGGTTGAGAATTGAGGAACAAAGAATGAATCCTATCAAGTTGGCAAAAAGAAGAAGCATCAGATTGTTGTTATTGCCCATCTCAGAAGCTGAAGAGAGGTGAGAATCAATCATAATCACAAAGAATATTACTGTTTCTGGTTGGTGTTGTTTTGATATTCCTGAGAAGATAAAGCTCAATTTGAAAACCTCAAATAGGAATTTCAAGAGTGTCATAAATATCACAGAGAACAGGACCATCGTTTTTGAGATAGTACTTAGCAGAGAAAGATCTTTGAAACTGGCACTTTATTCTTCTACAACCTTATTGACTCGCTTTCCCTTTTTATACATTGAAAGAAGATCTTGCTGCCTGATTTTTTTAATGCTTGTTCATTTGCCCTCTTAATTAATTTTACGCATTTTCTGTTGACATTAAGACATTCCTAATACTTTGTTTTACCACTAAGCATTGATACATTCTATGTTTTTATTTTTTATTGTCCCTAATCTATTAAAAAATGCTGAGATGTTAAAAATTGATTGGTACATGAGAATGTTAGAGGCCAATTAAATGGCTGTATTGTTAGGCTGAACGTACCTAATAGGTTTTTTAAGGTCTGATTAAAATGATTACAAGAAGACATGTGCACTTCAATATATAGCTATGTTTTTAGATTAAAATACTTAATACAACTATGTTAATTGTTACTTCATATCACTGATAATAATAAAGTTAGATATTTTGCTTCAACAACTGAGATAAGCTAGCAAATCTCAAATTGTTTTTCTAACCACAGAGGATTTTGGCAATCATGGCACTTGGAGTCTCTATCGCAGATCCCATAGTACCTGTCTCACAAAGCCAAGTCCAATGGTGTATCGTCTAATGAGCTGGGCGAAGTCTCTGGTATTCATACTATTCTGAATCTAAGGTTATGTGCATTCCCATTTTGTAATAACTTCAGGACTTTTCCAGCCTTCAAAAATAGGTGAAGAAACAGGTCCAGTTGACTGTACAAGCAAACAGTTCCCACTGACCCTCAAGGTCAGGCAATATCCCCAACACAGTCAAAATACACTGTTTTTCATTAGACCTGTTTTCATTTACTTTTCCACATTACTTCAATTGCTCATGGTCACATCCAATTACTGTAACCCTTGCTAATTAATCCTGAATGGTTCATTTTAAAGATGTCATCTTTAAACCTAATACTGCAATAACCTGGGAGTGAACACCTATGAGATTTAATATTGCAGTGGTTGAACAAAATATTAATTGTCCATGAGTGCAAAAGGTCATTATGGCCTTTAATTTTTTTTTCTTTATTCATGTTATTTATTGCATTTTGCTTCAAGTTATCATGGCTAAAAATTATTGGTATGAGAGAAAGCTAAAACCACGCAGTCAGATTGAAAATAACTGGAAGATTCAGGGTGTGATATAAATCTCAGATTGGCTCCTATTATAAACATTCAATGGTTTATCAATCACCTTTTTTAAAATGAAACAAGCATGCAAGGGCCCTTGTGGCACAGTGGTTGTGTCTGTACCATTGGTCTGGGGGGGCCTATGTTCACGTCCCAGCTGCTTTAGAGGTGTACAATAACATACCTGAACAGACTGACATGGACAAAACATCTAAAACAAGTATGCTATCTATCCAATGGCTACTTTTATGGTCAAGCCTCATTTCAATTTGATTGACTGCCTGTTCACATGTCAATGACACTGACTGGTATCTTTGGCAACTTGAAAACCAGGATTCCCGACATACCTTAATCCTAGATTGTTGGTTTTCTCTGATTTTATCTATCTGTGTAGGGTATAATAAGAAGGTACATGCCAAAAGGCAAACAGTATATACAATAGAGTCATAGGGATGTACAGCTGGAAACAGACCCTTCGGTCCAACTCGTCCATGCTGATCAGCTATCCCAACCCAATCTAGTCCCACTTGGCAGCACCACCCCATATCCCTCCAAACCCTTCCTATTCATATACCCATCCAGATGCCTTTTAAATGTTGTAATTATACTAGCCTCCATCACTTCCTCTGGCAGCTCATTCCATACACGTACCACCCTCTGTGTGAAAATGTTGTCTCTTAGGTCTCTTTTATATCTTTCCACTCTCACCCTAAACCTATGCTCTCTAGTTCTGAATTCCCCTACCCCAGGAAAAATACTTTGTCTATTTATCCTATCCATGCCCCTCATGATTTCATAAACCTCTATAAGGCCACCCCTCAGCATCCGATGCTCAATGGAAAACAGCCCCAGCCTGTTCAGTCTCTCCCTATAACTTCAATCCTCCAACCCTGGCAACATCCTTGTAAATCTTTTTGGAATGCTTTCAAGTTTCAGAACATCCTTCACTTTGGAAGGAGACCAGAATTGCATGCACTATTCCAAAAGTGGCCTAAACAATGTCCTGTACAGCTGCAACATAACCTCCCAAGTCTCTGACTTACCAGCTAAAAGTCAAAGTTTGCAACTGTTGAAGGAAACTTGAACTAGTTTCCTTCAAGTTTAATTGCGCTTTAACAACTGAAAGACAATTGCGATACTGGTGTACATGGAAACACTGCTCCTTTAATCCAGTTCCCAGCTCAAAGCTGTACAATTATGTGAGAACCAATCACACAGTCATTGGCAGGCAGAAGTTTTTTATCATCAAAAGCTGTTCACTAGCCTGTTGCTCAATCACTTTCCTTTTGCCAGTGAACAAATCTGTACAAAACACCTTGGCTTGAATTTACTTGCAACCGCATCAAGTACTGCTTCTTCAAACAGCTCTTTACTCAATGCTTGCAAGCACGTCAGGTTACTTGTTTTTCAAAACAAGCAGCAATCCTTTAAAACATTTATTTTAAAACAGATCTTTTTTTTCTAATTTCAGTAAATAATTTTAAAACTTCAATTGTAAAAGGACACAACTTTTAATGTAACATTGCAGAGGAAGAAGTTCTGGATGACTTGAAATGCATAAAAGTGGATAAATCCCCAGGACCTCATCAGGTGCACCCTACAATTCTTTGGGAAGCTAGAGAAGTGATTGCTGGGCTCATTGCTGTGATATTTGTATGATCAATAGTCACAGGAGAGGTGCCGGAAGACTGGAGGTTGGCTAACGTGGTGCCATTGTTTAAGAAGGGTGGTAAGGACAAGCCAGGGAACTATAGACCAGTGAGCCTAACCTTGGTGATGGGCACATTGTTGGAGGGAATCCTGAGGGACAGAATGTACATGTATTTGGATAGGCAAGGACTGATTAGGGATAGTTAACATGGCTTTGTGCATAGGAAATCATGTCTCACAAATTTGATTGAATTGTTTTAAGAAGTAATAAAGAGGATTGATTAGGGCAGAGCAGTGGATGTGATATGTATCAGTAAGGTGTTCGACAAGGTGCCCATGGGAGACTGGTTAGCAAGATTATGTCTCATGGAATACAGGGAGAATTAGCCATTTGAATGCAGAACTGGCTCACATATAGAAGACAGAGGGTGGTGGAGGAAGGTTGTTTTTCAGACTGGAGACCTGTGATCAGTGGTGTGCCACAAGGATTGGTGCTGGGTCGATGGCTTTTCATCATTTATATAACTAATTTGGGTGTGAACATAGGAGGTTAGTTAGAAGGTTTGCGGATGACACCAAAATTGGAGGTGTAGTGGACAGCAAAGAAGGTACCTCAGATTACAATGGGATCTTGATCAGATGAGCCAATGGGCTGAGAACTGGCAGATGGAGTTTAATTTAGATAAATGTGAGGTGCTGCATTTTGGGAAAGCAAATTAGAACAGGACTGATGCACTTAATGATAAGGTCATAGGGGATGTTGCTGAACAAAGAGACCTTGGAGAGCAAGTTCATAGCTCATTGAAAGTGGAGTCATACGTAGATAGGATAATGAAGAAGGTGTTTGGTATGTTTTCCTTTATTGGTCAGAGTATTGAGTACAGGAGTTGAGGGGTCATGTTGCAGCTGTACAGGACATTGCTTAGACCACTTTCGGAATATGGCACGCAATTCTGATCTCCTTCCTACTGGAAGGATGTTCTGAAACTTGAAAGGGTTCAGAAAAGATTTACAAGAATGTTGCCAGGATTGTTCTTACACAAATCAGTCACCTTGTGTCTCTTGAAAACATGTGGGAAACATTCAAAGAAATGACTAAAAAGCAACATTCTGACCAACAAAAAAACATTTAGATGATCTCAACAACCCATGAATACGAATAAGTGAACTCCTTCTCAATTTGACTCTGCTCATAATCTATTTTTTTGCTGCCTGTTTATCAACTATTTGTGAGTGTATGTATGTCTATGTGTATATGTGTGAAGGTAAGAAGTTTTTATGGAGGCTTGAGTTTTAATTTGCAGTGTTATCTGCCAAGGATTTATACCTTGTAATATTGTAAATACTTGTTAAGTACAGAAATCTGGATTGTGCTTTCTCTCAATCTGAGTCTGGATGTTGGGTTAATTGGGGAATTTTGTGTACTTATTCTAAAATCTTTCACTTTAAAGTGGCTCCAGAAAGAGTGGGGCTTTATTTCCAATGCCGTCTCCCAGTGAATCTTTACACTAAAAGATGTAGCTCCAAAGGTTGCAGGATTTCTGTGGCAAAATCCACATTTTTGTGCTCCTGAATCTGTGTCTGCATGAGTTTCCTGTAAAGCTGCAGAAAGGTAGTTAGTTGTGAAACGTGTAACATGCAGGGTAACATTCTGCTTGCAGCAGACATCATGTGCATTTATCAGGTTATTGCGATTGAGCAAATCTGACTGTTAGAGAAGAGGGTGATTAAGGAAACCCACAAGCCCTTCATGCATTTTTAAGAGACTGGAATGTAGAGAAATCAAGGGTGTAATTCTAGATCAACCACGTAGAATTATTTGTCCATGTCATGGAGCTGAGGTCAGCTTGATGAATCCAGTAGGCTGCACCCCCAGGAGTCACGTTTGTGTGGGAGGATAGTTAGTCATCATTGAGCTACTTTATGTTGGAGCCCCTTTTCTAACAAACTTGTGCAGGTTAAAGAAGAAGCAAAAAGGATATAAGGTTGAATAAGAAACATTATTGATTGAGTTTCAAGGATAAATTCTTCTGAAGTCAAAATTTTATTTTTTTGGGTGACCCATAGTTTTGCTAATATCAAGATGGGTTTCTGAGACAGCTGTGTGAAATCTTTTGTCTGCATTTGTGATTTGGTGTAATCTTCATCGTGGTCGACTACTCAGTCGATATTTACCTCATTAATTTTATACGTTGGCATATGGTTTTTTTATATATATATATTACGTTGTTCCACTTTTCTAAACTTCTACAGTAAAGTTTATTTTGTTTATTCAAAATTGTGAATCCCTGTAGATTTTCTTTTCTCTTAGTGCATGCCTGAAATTTCAAAGGTTGTGTTCTTTAAATTAAAAAATGGTCCTCAGTTATTTCAGAACATAAATTTGGCACTTTCATTGTAATAGTTATATCAGACTTAGAACAGTTCTTCTTTGTGTCTTAGCAAACCATACAAGAAGAGCAGACAAAATTGTCAAGCCTGTAACCAAGTCTTCCTATTGATGTTGGTAAATTTCGTCATCTACAGTTAGGGTAAATGTAGGGGGATGGGTATGGGTGGGTTGCTCTTTGGAGGGTTGGTGTGGACTTGTTGGGCCGAAGGGCCTGCTTCCACACTGTAAGTAATCTAATCTAATCAAACAGAGTGACTGCACTGATTTTGTCAGCTATTGTTACTCACATGCATGTTCACTTCTACAACAGGATGGCCTTCACCCCGAGTAAGGGTTGGGCAATGGGGGGGAGAGAGAGAAGGTATTATGCTTTGTGTGTTTTCTTGTACGACCCTCTCACTGTGTAATGATAATCATCTGCATGGTTAACCTACATAACTAGACTCTAAGATACGTGAAAAAGGATTTGAAATTGTAAGAACAATCAGAAGTCTGCAAAGCAATATCCAGAATGTCAGGATTTAAGCTATTGATCAGATCTGAAAAACTAGACAGGTGTCTTCCACGGAGGAAAAAATGAGCAGCAACAGAAAGTGGCTTTGGCCTCAGTAATTGCATCACAGAGCAGTTGCAGATGAGTTACAGTGCATGAGTCTAAAGAGAAGAGTATGGCATACCAGTATAGTAGATTTTCTGACAGGTATCAGGACAGGACAGGGAATTTACTGTCAACATGATAGCTTTCTTCTTAATTATGAGCTTCAGTGCTTTAATTGGCACAAATTACCTGCTATGCTTCCTTCATGCCCACAGTGGCTACACTTCAAATGCATTCAATCACTTTTTGAACATCACAGGTTGAAAAAAAATCCTTCATAAATGTAGATTCATTCATTGAACAAAACTCTAGCTTTTTAGGAAAATTAGGGATTATATGTGGAATTATATCCTGACACATATATTGTTAAAGAATAAGTGGGAATGTATTGACTCTGTTGCTGATGGTTAAAATGATATTCAGATTTTCATTGATAACAGTTTACAATATGACACAAAGCTAATTGTAGTTTTATAAATTGTATTCTTAGAGACATGGGGCAGAAATAGATAATCAAGTGGAAATGGTTGGAAAGGGATAAACCAAGCAGAGCAGAAGTGGACGAAATAATCACTGGAGTAGAAAGAAGTGGACATTAAATAAGTAAATACGTTAAATAAGGATGTATAATGCAGTCAGCATAAAATTAATTAATAAATAATGGGAAGCAAGAGAGAAGCACAGAACAAATAATGGAGAAGGAATCCCCCCGCCCACCCCCCATATAAAGTGAATTCATGAATATGGAGCAGAGACAGGCATTAAACAAGTAGATTATAAAACAGGAAAAGTTTGATATGGACGAAATAAATCAAAATTAGGTCAGTGAAAGAATGAGTGAAGTAAATAATGGAGCAGAACAAGACATGTATGTACAGAAATAATTACAGGCCAGCAGAAACTTGATGTAACTTAATTCCCAAAGAAGACTGAAATGGCGAGTATAACCGTAACAGTATGTTTGGCAAATCTGTAGTTCTGGGACATATTTGGAAAAGCGGGGAATCCCCAATCTGCGAGTACAAAATGCATCAATTGAGACTGAATAGAATGGGCCAAGATAGTTGATGTTTTACAGTTTGAGGCACAAACCTGGGTGGGATAGTAACACAGCTGTCCATATGGTGTTGAAGGACATTAGGGGAAGATAAGTGGGAAAAGTAGTGTTGACGGCTATTGGAGGAAAAACAAAAACATGCAAATGCCCCCTTTGATACTGGAAGTGAATAAGTTCTCAATCATAAAGTAAATGGTACATTGACCAAAACAATTACATAAACAAAACGATGCCAATCCTTTGATCTAGTTAACCTCCATGTGCTTTTATGTGTCCTTCCAGTGGAAGATGGTGCTTTTCAGAATGAGGTCGTGCTGCCCATACTTTAGAAGCTTGGGGGTTAGCAGTGAGGAAGTACCATTCTCACCCTGTTATGACAGTAATTCTGTTCCGGAAATCAGAGTCACAGCCAACTCTACAAATAAAATGCCCCATTACAAATAAATTTCTTCTTTGAGGATAGCAGTGAGGGCATCTTTCACAATTGGGGCACACATACCGATAACGATAGCACATTGATTATGGATGAGCTGGAAGTGAAGTGTAAAACAAAGAACTACAGATGCTGGAGGTCTGAAACAAAAATGGAAATTGTTGGGAAAACTGAGCAGATCTGGTAGAATCCGTGGGAAGAAAGCAGAGTCAATGTTTCATGTCTGGTGACTCTTCATCAGAAACCATTGTGATGAAGAGTTATCAGATTCATAACGTCCAATCTGCTTTCTTCCCACAGAAGCAGACACACATGCTGAGGTTTGCCAGCAGTTTCTGTTTGTGGAAGAGGTGAAGTGTCATGGGTCCTTTGTTTACACAATTGGTATGTTATGACAGTGCATTCAAGATTCCATTTGGAATGGCAACAGGACAGGACAGGACAGGACAGGGTCTCTGCGGAGAGATATTATCAGCCTTTACATTCCAGTTGGAAATTTGTTCCTTTATCAGTTCTTCCTCAGAAAGACATGGCACACTAAGGATGCTCAGACTACTCTTGAATTTTACAAAAAACAGAATGTGTATACCAAACCATACCTAGTGAACAAATACTGCATGACCAATATATACTGAAGAACAGACAATGGAAACTGTTGATGACTTCATCCATTCACCTTGGCAACCAGCTCTTCCCAAAGCTACCATGGATGGTGTAACTCATCATCTATTCCAAACCATGGCATCAAGTGTTTGACAACAAAGAGATTTGCAAGTCAACAAAATCCCAGTGTGCACAGCAATTGTCATCACTATATGGTTTGCACTTAAACTGGAGGGGCACCCATGTGGGAGATTTGCCAGAGCAAGTCAGAAGGGTTTAAACTAGTTTGGCAGAAGGGTGGGAACCAGACCCTCAAATCAGAGGAGAGGGGAGTTGTTGAATGGGCAGAAATAAAATGCAGAGAGTCTGTCAGAATACACAGTTGATAAGTCAAAGGGGTGGGTTAATGTGTGTCCATTTCAATGCAAGGAGCATCAGGAATAAGAGTGATGAACTTAGAGCATAGATCAGTACTTGGAACTACAATTACTTACTTACACTGTGGAAACAGGCCCTACGGCCCAACAAAGCCACACTGACCCTCCGAAGAGCAACCCACCCAGACCCATTCCCCTACATTTACCCCTTCACCTAACACTACAGGCAATTTAGCATGGCCAATTCACCTAACCTGCACATTTTTGGACTGTGGGAGGAAACCAGAACACCCAGAGGAGACCCACAGAGACACAGGGAGAATGTGCAAACTCCACACAGACGGTTGCCTGAGGCGGGAATTGAACCCATGTCTCTGGCGCTGTGAGGCAGCAGTGCTAACCACTGTGCCACCGTGCCACCCACAGAAAATTTGCTCAAGGAGACATTGAGCATCAGCAAAGGATGGCTTTGATCCATCGACCACGGGGTTATGAGCCCAGCACGCTCCCGCTGCGCCATACTGCGATGTTGCGGCCAATACAGAGACATGGATTTCACAGGGACAGGAATGGTTGCTGGATGTTCCAGGGTATAGATCTTTTCAAAAGAACAGCGAGGGGGGTAAAAGAGGAGGGGGAGTAGCATTGTTAATTGGAGAGTTCCTGTCCTGTTCTTTTGTCATCTCAAATGGAAAATTGAATGCACTGCCATAACACACCAATCGGATAAATGAAAGACCCATGACACTTCACCTCCAACACAAACAGAAATTGCTGGCGAAACTCAGCAGGTGTGGCAGCTTCTGTGGGAAGAAAGCAGAGTGAAAGTTTTGAATCAGATAACTCTTCATCACAATAGATTCTGATAAAGAGTCACCAAACATGGAACATTGACTCTGCTTTCTTCCCATAGAAAAGGAGGTGATTGAGGAGGGTTTGTTCACTGAGTCAGTATGGATAGAAGTCAGTAACAGGAAAGGAGCAGTCACTGTATTGGATGTTTTCCATAGACACTCCCCCAATAGCAGCAGAGAGATGGAAGAACAGATTGGACAGCAGATCTTGGAAAGGTACAGATGTAACAGAGTTGTTGTTATGGCTGATTTCAACTTCCCCAATACTGATTGGAACCTCCTTAGTGCAGATGGTCTGGATGGACCTGATTTTGTCAGGCGTGTCCAGGAAGGATTCCTGACTCAATATGTAGATAAGCCGACTAGGGGGGAGCCAAATTGGATTTAACAACGAGCCAGGCCAGGTGTCGGATCTCTCAGTGGGAGAGCATTTTGGTGGCAGTGACCATAACCGCCTCACATTTACCATAGCCATGGAGAGGGTTAGTAACAGATAGTGTGAGAAGGTATTTAATTGGGGGAGGGTAAATTATACTGCTACTAGACAGGAGTCATGGAGTATAAATTGGAAACAATTGTTCTATGGGAGATGCACAACAGAAATCTGGAGGCTGTTCAAGGAACACTTGGTGTGAGTGTTGGAAAACTTTGTCCCACTGAGACAGGCAAGGAACGGTAAGGAGAAGGACCCTTGGATGACAAGATAAGAGGAGTTTCTCATCAAGTGGAAGAATGAAGCTTATCTAAGGTTGAGGAAGCAAGGGTCTGTCACAACTTTAGAGGATTACAGGAAATAACTCAAAAATGGACTGAGGACATTTAGGAGGGAGCATAGAAAAGCATTGGTAGGAAAGTTTAGGAGAAAACCCATAGGCGTTCTCTACTTATGTGAGAAATAAGAGAATGATCAGAGGGTAGGGCCATTGTGCCTGGAGTTTGAAGAGGTAGGGGAGGCCCTAAATGAAGGACCGTGTTGATAGTAAGAACACGGTTGACTAGGCTTGAACAGATTAATATTAAGAAAGTGGATGTGCTGGAAACTCTGGTAAGCTTCAAGATAGATAATTCCCCAGAATAGAGGATTCCTGTTGAAGAGCTTTTGCCCAAAATGTCGATTTTCCTGCTTCTCGCATGATGCCTGAACTGCTGTGCTTTTCCAGCACCACTTTAATCCCGACAATGATGAAGGTGGAGTAGTGGATGTAGTGTATATGGATTTCAGGAGGAGAAATGCAGAGGACTGCAGATGTGGGAGCTCAGAGTTGAGAGTGTGGTGCTGAAGTAGCATAGCAGGTCAGGCAGCATCCGAGGAACAGGAGAGTCGATGTTTTGGGCATAAGCCCATCATCAGGAATGAGCTTGTGGGCCAGGGGCTGAGATAAATGGGAGAGGGGTGGGGCTGGAGGGAAGGTAGCTGAGAATGCAATAGGTAGATGAAGGTGATTGGTTGGAGAGGAGGTCAGAATGGATAGATGGGAAAGGTGATGGACAGGTCAGGAGGGCAGTGTTGAGTTGGAGGCTTGGGACTGGGATAATGTTGGGGGAAGAGAAATGAGGAAACTGTTGAAATCCACATTGATTTCATGTGGTTGCGGGGTCCCAAGATGGAATATAAGGTGTTCTTCCTCCAGGCACCGGGTGGTAAGGGTTTGGCAATGGAGGAGGCCCAGGACCTCCTTCACTGAGGGGACGGGGTTGAAGTGTTCAGCCACCGCTCCCCTCACCTCTGCCCAAGGCCCCTAATAATCCTTCCACATCCGACAGAAATTTACCTGTACCTCCACCAATGTCATCTACTGTATCCTTTGCACCCGATATGGTCTCCTCTACATTGGAATGATGGTACACCTACTTGCGGATCATTTCAGAGAACATCTCTTGGACGCCCACACCAACCAACCTTACTGGCCATCGCTGAACTCTTCCACTCCCCCTCCCACTCTATCAAGGACATGCAGGTCTTGGGCCTCCTCCATCGCCACTCCCTAACCACCTGATGCCTGGAGGAATAACACTTCATATACTGCCTCAGGACCCTGCAACCACACGGGATCAATGTTGATTTCAACAGATTCCCAACTTTCTCCCGCCCCCATATCATCCCAGTCCCAAGCCTCCAACTCAGCAGTATCCTCCTGACCTGTCCATCACCTTTCCCATCCATCCAGTCCATCCTGCTCTCCAACCTGTCACCTTCTCCCTCACCTTCATCTACCTGTCGCATTCCCAGCTACCTTCCCCCCCAGCCCCAACCCCTTCCCATTTATCTTTCAGCCCCCCCGACCACAAGCTTCATTCCTGATGAATGGCTTATGCCTGAAATGTTGATTCTCCTGCTCCTTAGATCCTGACTGACTGGCTGTGCTTTTCCAGGACCACACTCTCGTATATGGATTTTGGTAAGGCATTTGAAAATGTTCCCCACGGTAGGCTCATTCAGAAAGTTTGCAGAACTGGGATACAGGGAAATTTGGCTGACTGGATCCAGAATTAGCTGACTGAAAGAAGACAGCGAGTGGAAGTGGATGGATAATATTCCATCTGGAGGTCGGAGACCAGTGGTGTCCTACAGGGATCTGTACTTGGCCCTCTGCTCTTTGTAGTTTTTATAATTGACTTGGATGAAGTAATAGAAGGGTGAGATTTTAAGTTTGCCAATGACACGAACTTTGGTGGTGTTGTAGATAGTGACGGGGGCTATTGCAGGCTACAACAAGACAGAGCTATGCTGAGAAGTGGCAGATGGACTTGAACCTGGATAAATGCAAAGTGATTCATTTTGGAAAGTCAAATTTGAATGCTGAATACAGGGTTAAAGACAGGAATCTTGGCAGTGTAGAGGAACAGCGGGATCTTGGGATCCATACACACAGATCCCTCAAAGTTGCGAACTAAGTTGATAGGATTGTTAAGAAGGCATATGATGTTTTGGCTTTTATTAATGGGAGGATTGAGTTTAAGAGCCACCAGATTTTGCTGCAGTTCTAGAAAACCCTGGTTATACCACACATGGAATATTGTGTCCAGTTCTGGTCGCCTCATTATGGGAAGGATGTAGATACTTTAGAGTCGGTGCAGAGGAGATTTACCAGGATGCTGCCCAGATTGGAGGGCGTGTGGTCAACATCATCCCTGTGTATAAGAACGTTCATGCAGCAAGTGTCAATGACTACCACCCAGTGGCCCTAACTGGTGGTCATGAAGTGCTTTGAAAGGCCAATCATGGCATTAATCAACTCCAGCTTCCCACTACTCTTTACCCACTCCAATTTGCCTAATGGACCAATAGATCCATGTCAGATGTCATATCACTTGCCCTTCACTCCTCCCTAGAACATCTTGACACCAAGATGCGTAAGAATCCTGCTCATTGACTACAGTTCAGCCTTCAACACTATTATCCCCTCAAGACTGATTACTAAACTTAGTGATCTCGGACTAAGCCTACTTTGCAACTGGATCCTCAGTTTCCTGATACACAGGTCACAATCAGTGAAGATTGGGGACAATATTTCATCCTCACTAACACTCAACTCTGCAGGCCTCCAGAGGTGTGTACTCAGCTCCCTACTGTATTCACAACATGCCCATGTCTGCGTCGCCAAATACCAGACTAATGTCATTTACAAGTTCGCTGATGACACCATCACTGAGTCAAAACTCAGATGGTGATGAAACAGACTACAGACTGGAGTGGAAGACCTGGAAAAATGGTGCACTGAGAACAACCTAGCTCTCAATGCCAGCAAAACGAAGGAACTCATTACTGACTTTCGGTGGGATGTTACTCATGCCCCTCCCCAACGCATTAACAGCACAGAGGTGGAACAAGTGAAGAGTGTCAAACTCCTGGGAATGGTCATCCACAACAAGCTTTCTTGGACTCTTCATGTGGGTTCACTGGTTACAAAGGCCCAACAACATCTCTTCTTCCTCAGGCAGCTGAGGAAATTTGGCATGACGGCGAATACCTTTGTTAACTTTTAAAGGTGCGCCATCGAGAGCATTGTGTCTGGATGTATCACTACCTGGTATGGCAACTGTACTTTTCAAAATTGGAGACAGTTACAGAGAGTGGTGAACTCGGTCCGGACAATCACAAAGGCCAACCGAGACACTCGCACCAATCAACCAAACCACCCCGTGGCCCAACATTTCAACTCCCCCTCCCACTCTGCCGAGGACATGGAGGTCCTGGGCCTCGTTCACCGTCGCTCCCTCGCCACCAGACGCCTGGAGGAAGAACGCCTCATCTTCCGCCTCGGAACACTTCAACCCCAGGGCATCAATGTGGACTTCAACAGCTTCCTCATTTCCCCTTCCCCCACCTCATCCTAGTTTCAAACTTCCAGCTCAGCACTGTCTCCTTGACTTGTCCGGACTTGTCCGACCTGCCAATTACCTTTTCCACCTATCCACTGCACCCTCTCCTCCTTGACCTATCACCTTCATCTCCTCCCCCACTCACCCATTGTACTCTATGCTACTCTCTCCCCACCCCCACCCTCCTCTAGCTTATCTCTCCATGCTTCAGGCTCACTGCCTTTATTCCTGATGAAGGGCTTTTGCCCGAAACGTCGATTTCGCTGCTCGTTGGATGCTGCCTGAACTGCTGTGCTCTTCCAGCACCACTAATCCAGTATCTGCTGTCAAGGAAAGGCCGCCAACATTCTTAAAGATCCATCCCACCCTGGCAATGTTTTTCTACAAGTTCTACCATCAGGGAGAAGGTATAGAAGCCTGAACACATGCACCATCCAGTTTTGTAACAGTTTCTACCCTACTGTTAGAATACTGAATAGACTCAAAAACTCTTAATATTTACCTGTACCTGTGTTTTTGTTTTTGCCACTGTTTACCTATTATTTACTATCTATGCTATTTAACTCTGTGATCTGCCTGCATTGCTTGGAAGACAAAGCTTTTCACTGTGCCTCAGGACACGTGACAATAAATTCAATTCAATTCAAATCTTATGAAGTGAGGTTGAGTGATCTTGGGCTTTTCACATTGGAGAAAAGAAGGAAGAGAAGTGAGTTTATAGAGGTGTACAAGGTAACGAGAGGCTTAGATAGAGTCGATAGCCAGAGACTTTTCCCTAGGGCAGAAATGGCTGTCATGAGGATTCATAATTTTCAGGTGATTGGTAGAAGGTATAAGAGTGATGTCAGAGTTTGGTTATTTTCGCAGACAATGGTGTGTGTGTGGAATGCACTGCCAGCGGTGGTAGAGTCAGAGACATTAGGGACATTTAAGTGACTGCTGGACAAGCACGTGGATGGCAGTAAATTGAGGGGAGTATCTGTTAGGTTGATCTTAGATTAAGATAAATGCTCGGCACATCATGGGCAGAAGGGCCTGTATTGTGCTGCACTGTTCTATGTTTTATGTCTCTGCTTTATATGGCTGTACTGATCAGCAATAGGTAAGAGCACTAGGGAAATTCTATCAATGACACCTCCTTTTCAGCCGTGGAGTGAATGGGAGGCCATCAAACAGCCATTCATTTCCACATTAAAATGATGTTCATGCGATTCCAAGCAGACCCTTGACAGCATTGAATTACACACATTTCAGTGCAGCTGTCAACATGATGGCCAAAGGAACCATTTCTGCAGGTAGCACGTCCTTGGAGGGAAGTAAGGCGCAAGTTTTACATTTCTTGCGGTTGCAGGGGAAGGTGCCGGGAGTGGAGGTTGGGTTGGTGGGGGGTATAGACCTGACGAGGGAGCCACGGAGGGAGTGGTCTTTTCGGAACGCTGATAGGGGAGGGAAGGGAACTCCATGTACAGCGTATCATCTGCCGTCATTTCCGCCACCTCCAAATAGACCCCACCACCAGAGACATATTTCCCTCCCCTCCCCTATCAGCGTTCCAAAAAGACCACTCCCTCTGTGACTCCCTCGTCAGGTCCACACCCCCCACCAACCCAACCTCCACTCCCGGCACCTTCCCGTGCAACTGCAAGAAATGCAAAACTTGCGTCCACACCTCCCCCCTTACTTCCCTCCAAGGCCCCAAGGGACACTTCCTTATCCACCACAAAATCACCTGCACCTCCACACACATCATCTATTGCATCCGCTGCACCCGATGTGGCCTCCTCTATATTGGGGAGACAGGCCGCCTACTTGCGGAATGTTTCAGAGAACACCTCTGGGACACCCGGACCAACCAACCCAACCATCCCGTAGCCCAACACTTCAACTCCCCCTCCCACTCCACCAAGGACATGCAGGTCCTTGGACTCCTCCATCGCCAGACCATGGCAACACGACGGTTGGAGGAAGAGCGCCTCATCTTCCGCCTGGGAACCCTCCAACCACAAGGGATGAACTCAGATTTCTCCAGTTTCCTCCTTTCCCCTCCCCTCACCTTGTCTCAGTCAAATCCCTCGAACTTAGCACCGCCTTCCTAACCTGCAATCTTCTTCCTGACCTCTCCGCCCCCCCACCCCACTCCGGCCTATCACCCTCACCTTGACCTACCTCCACCTATCGCATTTCCAACGCCCCTCCCCCAAGTCCCTCCTCCCTATCTTTTATCTTAGCCTGCTGGACACACTTTCCTCATTCCTGAAGAAGGGCCTATGCCCGAAATGTCGATTCTCCTGTTCCTTGGATGCTGCCTGACCTGCTGCGCTTTTCCAGCAACACATTTTCAGCTTTGTTTACAGACACCTTGTCTCCTCCCTCTCACATCAGGCAAAAAAGGATGCATTGTATACAAGAGCACATTAGTGAATATTCAAAATTCAAATTGAGAGGAAACCGGTTCTGTGTCCTTGTGCAGTCTCTGAGATCTTGAAAAGCCTTTGTGAAAAGGTACCATTTTTAGGATTGCCTGTGATTGCTCCTGCTTCAACCAGTTGGCTATGTTCAACAATATAATTAAGATTGCTTGTGTGAAGGGCTTTGTGGTGCAGAGATAATGTCCCTCTTCCTGACCCAGGAGGCCTGCGTTCAAGTCCCACCATCTCCAAAGATGTGAAAGAGCATTCCTGAACAATTTGATTAGAAAAATAGGTTACATATTTTTTTAAAACATGATTGCTTGTGACCAGGACATATATTCCAGGACGTTTAGAGGTTGCATGCAATTCTCATGAAGATTGTTAGGATTACAGCAGACTTCAACCTAAACTGTGTAAGTGCCTGGTTAATGCAATTGCCTGATCAAGAGTCTCACATTACTCACAAGTGCAGCCTTTATGCTGATGCAGAAAAAAAACCATTCCATCTGCTTAGATATGGCCACAACCGTTTTTCTTTTCCACTATGCATTTACGATTTGCATGAGTGTGGAAAGCAATGCATGTCATGTTTGACAAAGTGAATCACAGGCTCAGCCTGATAATCAAGGGCTTCCTCCAAGTCTCCATGTCCCCTTGTTCCTTTCACTCCCTGCTTAGCCCATTAGCACTGAGATGTCATGTCTTTCCACACACCACTTTGAATTACAACTTCAAATCGCAAAGCTGCCCCCTACCCCAAACCCAGGCTCTATATCTTAATTACACTGCACTATCCTTTAATTGAAGCTAGGACAGTTTATGAACATTGATAACCTCCTGCTTTCATAACCTATATCCTGCAATGTAGTAGTGTCTTCCACTTTTTGTGTTGTGGCTCCCTCCCCTCCATAGTTATGGTTCTCTCTACTTCATGCTACCTCTAATCCCCAGAATTGACCTCTCCAATGCCACAGCAGTGATCCTTGATAAGCTCCCTTGACTTTCACTGAGCTAACCCCGGAGACAAACCGTAGTCTGTCCCCTAACAAGTGTAAAAATATAAGAACAAAGAGCAGGAATAAGCAATTCGGCCCCTCCAGCCTACTCTGCCATTTAATAGGATCATGGCTGATCTCATCGTGGCTTCAACTCTACTTTCCTGCATCAACAGTGTGGTGCTGGAAAAGCACAGCTGGTCAGGCAGCATCCGTGGAACAGGAAAACCGACGTTTCAGGCAAAAGCCATGCCCCTTCCCCATAACCCTATAACCTATTACCAATTGAAAATCTGTCTATTGCCTCTGTACATTTATTCAGATTCTACTGAGCTCTGCACTCTAGAGTAGTGAATTCTACAGATTCATGACCCTTTGAGAGAAGAAATGCTTCCTCATCTATGTTTTAAATCTGCCACCCTTAGCTTAAAGCTATGACCTCTCATTTTAGATTGGACCATAGGGGAAACATCCACTTTATGTCCACTTTATCATTCCAAGTCCAAACAGACTTGGATGGACAACCCTGATGTGTGATTGGACCCCTGACTGATCTGACTTAGTGCAACTCCCTGAATGGTTACAGTGGACCTGCAGGACTGATTATGGCTCAATCCTCAGACTGTAGCGATGGGTACCCTCTGACCCTGATCATCCCAAACAGCAAATGTTTGTATCCAAGCCTCTGGACTGATATTAGACATTGTGCTTGACTTACCTACTGGGACTCTTGACTGAAAGCTATCACTCATGACTTGGCTCAGGTCAACTCCCCTAGAATTTGAAACACGACTATTTGGTTGAAACCCATGTCGTGTTTTTGCCACATAAGCTGATGACACGTGCTGGAGATGCGACATTGACATGGAATGATGCCATTCAGTAACATGCCAAGGATTTTGACTGATCATTGCTGACAGCTATGATAAAAACTGCCTGGCTTAGTAAATGACTGTAAAGCAAGAAGGACTGTGAGCTTTAGGATTTAGTTGAGAGGCAAAACACAAATAAAGAACAAGACAAGGCAATGGCAATGCAAGGTGAGATAGAGGCATCATGAGAACCCAAGTCATGCAACATGAGTAAGTGGTAAGAAAGCAAACAATAATGCACCTTAACACTATCCATGAAATGGGTGCCTGTCCCTGCACGCAAGTGCCCTGGCAGCAGCACTATAATGTTAAGTGTCTGTACCTTTCAAAGTGCAGCACTGAGGTGGGGATTTGTGCTGTAAGTTGGGTTGGGAAGGTGCACAATGATGCAATGAGGCTAGTGCATGTTCAATGTCAACTTCCATGGATTGGGGTGGGAGATTTAGCCACTGCCTATGGAGCATGCTCTGAGACATTTGGAATTGCTGTCCAAGATGGACGTCTGGAGGCACAAGCAGAGAGGAGCAAGCTGGAGTTGCCAAGTACTGCATAAATGTTGATGTTGGGAATTGTCACCATTCCCAGCATATTAGAGGATAGGAAAATGCATATAGATGAGGTGAGGTTAGTTATTAATAAGATGTTAATGTATGAAAATTGACCTCTTGCCACTCACTAAGCAGATTCTTCTCTCACCATTCAAAACCTGGTCACAGAATTGGACTTTTCTCTTGCAACATTGAGAATGTCATTACTGGCAATATCGCAATGAGATCTTCACCAATGCCCACATTGTTGAAGTGCTTGGAAGATTGTGTGTATAGTCTTCCAGCATGATCTAGCTTAAAGGAGTCAGAAAATTAATTATAATGTTAAGTACTTGGTACTTTTAAGATAGTGTACATAGAGGGTTATAATTTATATAGTTTATGTGAATACCCAGACGTAGCTCTATACGTCCTATTGCAATGTTTTGCGTCCTTTCATAAGAACATAAGAAATCAGAACTAGGAGCAGGAATAGGCCATCTGGCCCTTTGAGCTTGCTCCACCATTCAGTAAGCTCATGGCTGATCTTTTCATGGACTCAGGTCCACTCACCTGTGCTCTCAGTGTATCGCTTAATTAGATTAGATTAGATTCCCTACAATATGGAAACAGGCCCTTTCACCCAATAAGTCCACATCAACCCTCTGAAGAGTAACCCACCCAGACCTGTTCCCCTACATTTCCCTAACTACATTTGACTAATGCACCAAACACTATGGGCAATTTAGTATGTTCAATTCACTTGGCCTGCATATCCTTTGGACTGTGGGAGGAAGCTCGAGCACCCACAGGAAACCCACACACACATGGGAAGAATGTGCAAACTCCACACAGGCAGTCGACCAAGGTGGGACTTGAACCCAGGTCCCTGGCACTGTGAGGCAGCAGTGCAACCACTGAGCCACTGTGCCACCCCAAATTGTTCAATTTATTGTTCAAACAAAAATCTATCTTAATTTTAAAACGGTTTACCGAATTTGCATCAACTACCTCACTGAGCAAGGAATTCCATAGATTTACAACCCTCTGAGTGAAGAAGTTCCTTCTCAGTTCAGTCCTAAATCTGCTCCCTCTAATCTTGAGGCTATGCCCTCTTGACATAGTCTCCCCTGTCAGTGGAAACATTCTCTCTACTGCTTTCTTATCTATTTCCTTCATAATTTCATATGTTGCTATAAGATCCCCCCTCATTCTTCTGAACCCTAATGAATATAATTCCAATCTACTCAGTCTCTCCTCATAAGCCAACCCCTTCAACTCTGGAAACAACTTAGTGAATCTCCTCTGCACCCATTGTAGAGCCAGCGCATCCTTTCTCAAGTAAGAAGACCAAAACTGTATGCAATACTCACATTACTACAAATAAAATTACTACTCAAAAAGTTGTCTGCAAGTTGGATGTACATTCATCAGTATTCTGATGCACAGACTGAGCTGCATTATTAAACTACTAAGAAATGTATCCATATGGATTATGATTCTTGAGAATTTTATTACGATAGTAATATTTTCCCAGGAGCTCAGCTTCTTTGTATTCATTATACTTTGAGATTAGCAAAAGCCCTTTTTCTGTTCTGAAAATCTGTGCCTGCTTGTCACAGCCAAAACCCTGCGGACAGCATATCCAATTTTGCACTGAATTCAATTTTCAACATCTGGACTCCCAGTGCTCCCAGCTGTACCTCAGCTGGATCCTGGGACATTGTGAAGTTTAACAAATGACAGTTTTGCTCCAGGGCTGAGGCCGTTGCATCTGGGATGTGTATTCTTTTTATTATTTTGATTTTGCTTCATTCTTGACAGTCAAGCATTTAAGAATTAACAAGGCCTCACAGGATTCTCAATTACGTTTGCATCTCATTTAGTTGTTTAAATGCAATGTCTACAGGTTCAAAATGCAATGCTGACCCAGGATGCCGAGTCTTTAATTTCAAACGACCTTGTTGTCATGATCAAGTCTAAGTCAGAATCTGAAACATATTTTCTAACTACTGCAAGTGGCGTGTGTATTTATAGGAGCAGAATTTCCCATTCTTCCTGCAGTCTTATGTCATTGAACACCGTCATTGGGAACTGTAATACAACATCACAGACAGATATGCCAAAAAATGCACATCCTGAAGCAAAACAGTGCCTGAAAATGCATTATAAATGATATGGAAAGAAATAAAGACCTCACGCAGCATTTATACAGTTACAGGCTTGTAATGTTAAACTAAATTTCAGAGCACAAGTCAAGGCATAAAACTTCATCTTTATAAAGGAGCATTCTGTACACATCCAATGGAAATGATTACAAGGTGAGAAACCTTGAATCACTAGTGACCCACTTCACATTTTGCTTTGAAAGAACCACCGTTGAATAAAATGAATACTGACTAGATAAAGAAAGAATGATTTGACTTCAATTTACGTGGCACATATTTTTTTAAAAATCTCGGCCTTTACAGATAACAAACTACGTAGAAATTAAGTTATTGATGTTCATATTTCCAAACACAATTATGTTTTAAAGATCACCAGAACAGCAATGAGACAACACTAATTTATTTACAGTATATGAATTAAGATAATTTCAGAAATGTTGGACTGGAGACCTAAAGAACATTTTGCTCTCAATCAGGTCTTCACTGACACCAGAAACTACTCGAACAATTAAACCTGACTTAAATTGTATTCAAAGTTTGACACCAGAAACTATTCAAGTCTCCCTCAATACAATGCTGGAGTATTAGTCTAAATAATGCACACAAGACTTGGTTTGGGCTTGAAAGTACAACCTAAAGCTTCAAATGCAAAAGAAAGAAATCAATAAAAACATTTCAGAAATAAAATCTTAAATACTTTAAATGTCTTTATTTATCTGCAATGGGAACTTTTGCAATCTTGCAATTGTTACCATAACAGCTATGTATTCATCAGCATCTGAAAAATATGGAGCTCATTATCACTTGCGACTTTGTCTTCGCACAGATATTTTATTCCTCTCACACAAGATTAGTCATTACTAACCATAATTATGTGATTTAGTTTTTCCTCTGCTTTTACTTTTCGACCTTCAGCTTAGCTTTTTGAAATGAAAGCATCACTTGCTGAACAGCATAATCTCTCTTCTATTTGCAATTTATTTTTGGTCCCTGAAAGTATTCCAGATATAAAACACAACAATGATCTGCAAATTTGAGTTTAACTTCTGTTCTTCATGTAGAAGTTTTATGAAGTTTACATTCAGAATAACAAGACGATAACACTTACATTTCAGAATTGACTAGCACAGTTGAAGGTAATTATTGATTCCTGACAGATTGTTTTCTTTGTACCAGTCTCAACAAAACTAAAAGCACATGATTGCTGCTTTCCTGTGGACCTTTGCTAGAGAAAAAAAAAATGTCACTGCATTTACTCATTTACTAGTTAAAAGTTATTTTGTTAGACTTTTGCCTTCTTCTTTCTACAGTGAGGGAAATCATAATGTAATGGTAATATTACCAAAGCCCAGGCTAATTCTCTAGGGATATGGGTTTAAATCCAGTCAAGGTAAAATTTGAATTCAATTAATATTGAATTGAAAAGCTTGTCTCAGTAATCATGACCATAAAGCAATTGTCATGAAAAAAACACAATCTGGTTTCAAATGCCCTTTAGGAATGCAGATCCTGCTTTACCTACATGTGACTGTAAGCCTGTAGCAATGATCAGGAAGAAGCCACCCTGGGAGAAACATTTCCTCTTTTTTTTACTGCTTCTGTGCATCTCTGAGGTCAATGCATGACAGTGGTGTCCAGAAAAGAAAGCAATGTACCAGTATTCTGATCAGCATGCACAGAGCTTCCTAGTGGCTGTGTGGCTACACAGCTTAGAGGGAACTTTGCTTGGGGGTCCTTAACATTGACTCTGGATCCCATGAAATCGGATGATGTCAGGTCAAACATAGGCCAAAAAATCTTTTTCTGATACCTAGCTACCAACACGTTACCTCAGTGGACAAATCTGAACTCCACCATGTTGAGCATCAATAGAGAAATCCTTGAAAAGACAAGGGCACAAAATGTGCTCTGAAGGTAGACTTCAATGTTTATCATCATGAGTGGCGTGGTAACACCACCATTACTATAGCTGCTAGACTGGGTAAGTAATGGGTACTGCTCATTGCTCATTGATGCTTAATTTGTTTTCCACATTGGCCACTCAGTTGCCACACTTCACAATCTTTGTCCAAACATAAACAAAAGAACAGAACTCCAGAGGGAAGGTGAAGGTAATTGACATCAAGCCAACATTTGTCCAAGTGTGAATCAAGGAAAATGAGAAATACAGGAGTCAATGAGAATCAATCTCACCTGGTTTATGTCATTCCATCTACAATGAAAGGTGGTCATGCATTTTGGAGGCAAGTTATCTCAGTCCCAGGTCTGCAGGAATTCCCAACATAGAGTTCTAGGCCCACACATCTTTTGCTGCTTTATCAGTGACATTCCCTCTAGCATAAATTCCAAAATGGTGACATTCACTAATAATTTGCACAATGTTGAACACCATTCATGATTTTCCATACAGAGTCAGTCATGCTTACATACAGCTAAAACCTGGACATCAACCAGGTTTCGGCTGATAAGTTAAAATAACATAATAATGCCAAGCAATGACCATCTCCAAACATTATTCCTTATTATTCAATGCCATTACCATTGATGAATCCCCAACTATCTAAATCCTGGGGTTTACCATTGACAAGAAACTGAAATAGATGAGTCAATTAAATACTGTAGCTACAAGTCTATGTCACAGGCAATTAATTTACTTCCTGTCTACCAATGCCTGTCTGACACCTATAAGACAGATGTCAGAAATGTGATAGAATATTTCCACTACTTTGGAAGCTCCAACAACACTTAAGAACCTGAAACCTTCAGAGACAAAGCAGCCTGCTTAATTGGCATCAATAAAAACATTCACTCATTCCACCACCAACTCACATGGGCAGCAGTGTCTGTCGTCTATCAGGTGTAGTCAGCAAATTATCAAGGCTCTTTTAGGAACAACTTCTAAGCTCACAAACACTATCAACTAAAAGGACAATTGAGAGCTGATGCATGGGAAACCACCACCTCTCTGTTCACCTCCAAGCCATGCACAAGTCTGATTGGAACAATGTCAGTGTTGCTTCAATGTCAAAGTCATGAAGCTTCCATCCTGATAGTATTGTTAGTGTACACCTCCAGAATTGCAGCACCTGCCAGTTCACCAGCAGCACCCCCACCACAACCGCCCACACTCTCCCCACCCCAGCCACGCCAACATTCCATGGAAAAACCAAAAAAAACTTCTAAAGTGGAAAATGGTTTTTAATAATTACCTTTACGTTGGCTTAAAATGGAAGCCTTCTGAATGGGAATAAATTGATGGTTTGCTCTAGTTTTATCATTGAAGGAAACTCTTTGAGGTAATTATCTAAGTTCAACCAATGAAATGCCAAGTAAGTTGGCAGGCTGCAACCAATATGTAGTCTTTTCTTACATACTTTAAGGTTGCACTAAAGGTCTCAAAATTGATAAGGAATTATTATTAGTGGAATCCATATTATCTTTGACATATGGTATGATGAAAAGCTTGATTTAACGGCAGAGTGCGGGATTACAATATGCCTCTAAATTACTAGTTTGTACGTATGTAGAACCATTGAGCATAGAAATTGCAGATTACTTTGACATAATAATAGTTCAGTGATTATCCGAAGGACACAGGCAGGGAGTATTTTGTTCGATTAATCAAATGATGGATAACAAAGTTAGCCAAGCATTGGGACCTTGCAATCTTGTTTGGAGAATCCAAAATTTGGGTAATCGAATATTGGATAAGCAAGATTCCTCTGTTACATGTCAAGAAGTAATTAAAAGGGTATGACTATCTAAAAAGAATACAGAGAAAAAGCAAATGCCATTTTGGAAATTTGATCATTGCAGGCAAGTGATTGAGTATCAAGCGTTGGATGGGAGAATATGAATCAGTGTCTCCTTAAACTGCAGATTGCCTCATTTTTATCTCTTTCAAATTGCCAGTACAGAAGTGTATACATTGTAAAGGTAAAATCAGCATGGTCCCAGACATCTGTTCTCTCATCTGAGGTGGTCGTTTCATCTGAGGATCATCACACCTTAGGTGAGGGTTGGAAGTTGAAAAGGAAAGTCCTGCATCACACCTCAGCTGGTACAGGAATTAAACTCCTGCTGTCAGTGCTACTTGGTATTGCAAACCAGCTCTGCAGCCGGCTGAGATATACCTTGTGGGTGTGTAATTGGAAAAAATAAAGTATAATGAAGCCTTCTCTATTCCTCAGCCCATATTAATCACAACTTACCTACAAGCTATTGCACTAAAATCACGTATCGTCTCTTGTGGCACGAGAAATGAAATATGCATTTGTTTTGTCGACCACAAGTGTTTGAGGCAACACACTGTGGGGCAAAGCTGTCGTTTAGTGCTCTGGCAGATATCACGCAGTTCTGTTTACAGATGCAGCCACCATCTGCCAATCATCACAATCCAGGTAAGAGCTGTCTTTTCTGAAAATCCATTGACCTTGCCTTTCAGTCAGAGGCAAACACAATGCCAGCTCATCAAACAGATGCTCAATAGGTAAATGAACTACTTAGGAGGGAGGAAACTGCAGAGAAGGTAGAGGCTTGCTGCTGAGTAATTGAATAACCTCCCACCATAGGCATATGGAATGACAAAAAAAGTTTCTTGTTGCTGTCATGTGGTGGAAGTAAAGAAATAACTTATTATCTCCTATGTATCTGGCAATTGAAAGAAAATTACATTGCACCCCTCTGGTACAGTCTCCTGATACAGTCAGCTCGAAGCCAATTGTGCTGCAAAAATGAAGAGCACGGCTTTTGCTGCTCCCAGCACAAGCATTATACCTGAAAACATAATTCAAATAGCTGAACAGACCTAAAAAAAGCAATTATTGTTTTCCCACAGGCTGTAAATAGTCTGTACTGTCAGATTATGAGACAAGTCTGAACAGAATGCTGTGCTACTCATTGAATTCCAGTTGGTTCTTTGTCCGATTATAGTTAAATAAGAGGCTGGGGAGCACATCTGATGGCTCAGTCATTAAAGACCAAATATGGCAGTGAACCACAATGGACTTTAGATCTACCTCAGGACTGTGGCACATTTACTGATTTCAAACAGAGTGATGGTAAGAGCAATGGCCCAGACCTTCCTGACAAAATGTGGTTGGAATTATTGACACTCATTGCAACTGAAGTGCAAATATAAAAATTATGAGAGGAAAATGCACTGGTAAACAGATAAAACAAAGAAAAAAAACAGATAAAATAGAGAATGGTGGGAGAAAATCAGCAAGTCTGTCAGTTTGTGTGGAGAGAGAAAACATGTCAATATTTCAAGTCCTGTATTTTCAGAAATAAAAGATGTAGGAAAATGTCTGTGTTTTTTGACAGAGGAGTAGTGAAGGGAACAGATGGTGTGGAGGCTCAGTGCAAAAGTTAAAGAGGTTGTTAACGGTGGTGAAAGAGAGAAAAGGAAATATAAAATAGGTGTAAATTAAGGTGTGAAAGTACAAGTTAAAAACAGAAGTTGCTGGAAAAGTGCAGCAGCTCTGGCAGCATCTGTGGTGAGAAAACAGCATTAACATTTCGAATCCAGTGACCCTTCCTTAGAACCATTTCGCTGAAGGGTAATTGGATCCAAAACATTAACTTGGACTTCTCTCCCCAGATCTGCCACAACTGCTGAATTTTTCCAGCAATTTCTGATTTTAGTGCTGATTTCCAGCATCTGTAGTTATAGCATCATAGACTCATACAGCCATGGAAACAGACACTTTGGTCCAAACAGTCTATGCTGACCATAATCCCAACCTCAACTAGTCCCACTTGCCTGCATTTGGCCCATGTTTTTCCAAATTTCTTATTCGTGTACTTATCTAAATGTTTTTTAAACGTTGTAACCAAACCTGCATCTACTACTTCTTCTGGAAGTTCTTACCACACACAGACTACTCTCTGTATTGAAAAATTGCCCCTCATGTCTTTTTAAAGTCTTTGTCCTCTTACCAGTATGTCCCGTGGTATTGAAATTCTCCCACCCTATGGAAAAGAAACTTGCCGATCACCTTATCTACACCCCTCGTGACTCTATAAACAGCCATATGGTCACCCTCAACCTCCTGCGATCTCATTGAAAAAGTCTCTACCTATCCAGCCTCTCCTATAACTCAGACTTGCCATTCCTGCTAATGTCCTGGTAAATCCATTCTAAATTCTCTCCAGCTAGTAACAACTTTCCTATAACAAGTGACTAGAACTAAGCACAATACTCCAGAAGAGACCTCACTAAGTCCTGTACAACCTCAACATATAATGCCCCAATTCCTGGATTCAAAAGTCCTTTCTCTTTATTTTGTGAAAATGTGAGAACATGTTGTTTCTTTGGAGGGCAAAGAAATTACAAACTAGACAAGGCTATGAGGGAGAAGGATGGGCAGGAGGCAATATAAGAAGCATGGAAACAGTCATGATGCGAATATGCTCAGAAATTGTGGCATTCTATACAGACTTCCCTGGGTTGTAAAGTGTCTAAATGGAAAAGGAGACACTGTTCCTCAAACATGCATTGTGCTTCAGTGGAACATTGTAGCAGGTCCAGAACAGCAATGTTGGCATGAGAACAAGAATGGTTTATTGAAATAGCAAGCAACTGGAAGGTCAGGGTCATCTCTGGGACAGAGCAGAGGTATTCCACAAAGCAGTTACCCATTCTGCATTTTGTATCATCAGTGTTAGGGAGATCACATTGTGAGAAATGAATACAATGGACAGGACTGAGAAAGTGTATTGTGGAGGGAAAATATGTTTGTTGGTGGGATCCTGCTGCAAGTGGCGAAAAGGCAGAGGATGATCCTTTGAAAAGAGAGGCTAATGGGGTCAAAAGTGAGGAGTAGGGAATCCTATTGTTGTGCTGGGAGGGAGAGGAAGAGGTGAGGTAGAAGCACGGAAAATAGGTTGGATGTGGTTGAAGGTATTGTCAACCACAATAGGGAGCATCTTCAGCTGAAGAAAACAGAGGCAGCCTGGGAGATGGTCAGGTCAAAGGAACTGAGGCAGTCAATGGATTTAGTAATGCATATTGGTGGATAGCCTATCCACAGAAACAGAAACAGTGAAGTCTAGGGAGAGAAGATACACCAGCTGAAAGTAAAAGAAGAATGGGAATTGGAAGCAAAACTGTTAATTTCTTTCAATTCCAGACAAGAATAGGAAGTAGCACCAATGACTTAATTGATGAACTAGAGAAAGAGTTCTGGTGATTCAGGCAGGACTGAAGCAAAGAGTGCTTCACATGGCCCACAAAGATTCAGGCAGAGCCTGGACCCATGTGGGTATTCATGGCACCACCTCAGACTTGGAGAAAGTTAAAGGAGTTAAAGGAGGAGTTGTTCAAAATACGAACGAGCTCAGTAACTTTGATAGGTTTTGTTCACTCACTCACGATCTTTGTCAGTTTCTTATGTCATCATCCTAATTTACTTCTGTGACACAACTTATTTTTATGCTATCAGCGAATGTAGCTACTATGCCTGCCTCATTTCTGATGAAGAGCTCTTGCTCGAAATGTCGATTCTCCTGCTCTTCAGATGCTGCCTGACTGGCTGTGCTTTTCCAGCATTACACTCTCGACTACTGTGCATTTTGTCTCTTCATAAAAGTCATTGCTATAAATTCTAAATAGTTGAGTTCCCAGCAATGAACTCTATGGCACACCACTCACATAAATACCAACTTCGGGATAACCATCTATATCTGTTTCTTGTGAGCTAAGCAATCCTCTATCCATAATATAATATTACACCCAATGCGATGAGCTCTTATTTTGTTGAGTAACCTTTGATTTGGCATTGTATCAAAAGCCATCTCAAAACTAAATAAAGTACATTCTCTTTATCCATGTTGTCAAATAATTCCACTAAATTAGTCAAAGAAGATTTGCCTTTCACAGAGGGCTTCACACAATATTTCTAATCTGATGGAACATTTCCAAATGACTGGCATGGTGGCTCACTGGTTAGCACTGCTATCATAGTGCCAGAGACCCGGGTTCGATTCTACTCTTGGGCAAGTGTCTGCGTGGAGTTTTCACATTCTCCCTGTATCTGTGTGGGTTTCCTCCAGGTGCTCTGGTTTTCTCCCATAGTCCAAAGGTTAGGTGGATTGGCCAAACTAAACTGTCCATGGTGTTCAGGGATGTGTACGCTTGGTGGATTAGCCATGGGAAATGCAGAGTTATGGGAACAGAGTTGGAAGGGGTGGATCTGGGTGGGATGCTCTTTGAAGGGTCGGTGTGGACTCGAAGGGTTGAATGACCTACTTCCACACTGTAGGGATTATAGATCCAAAGGTCATATATGACTTAATCACATTATTGTCGAGCTGGAATCATGTGTAGGCCAAGTGAGGATGCCAGGTTCCTTTCCTAAGTTAGTGAACCAAATGAGTTGTTACAACAGTTAGTGATGGTTTTACTGCACCATTACTGACACTAGCTTTAAACATCAGATTCATTTACCAGATTTCATGGTGGGGTTTAAACCCATGTGCTGAGAGGTCGGTCCTCTGCATTAATAGTCCAGTGGGCGGCATGATGGCACAGTGTTTAGCACTGCTGCCTTACAGTGCCAAAGACCCAGGTTCAATTCAGGCAACTGTCTGTGTGGAATTTTCACATTCTCCCCATGTCTGCGTGGGTTTCCTCCCACAGTCCAAAAATGTGCAGCTTAGGTGAATTGGCCATGCTAAATTGCCCGTAGTGTTAGGTGAAGGGGTAAGTGTAGGGGAATGGGTCTGGGTGGGTTGCTCTTCGGAGGGTCAGTGTGGACTTGTTGGGCCAAAGGGCCTGTTTCCACACTGTAAGTAATCTAATCTCTAAAAAAAAATCTAATCTGAAATTACCTTTAGGCAAGTGCCTAGCTCTTCGTGTCTACAGATGTATGATTCCTCTGCAGAGATTTATGAGAATTTACTCAGGGCACAATCCTGCTCATATGATATTTTTGTATCTTCAAATAGATTCTAAACCATACAACCTTAAGTTTGTTATAAAAGACTATAATGCAGGCTTTTCACCAATATTGTAACAACAGATGACCATCAAGAAAGCTATGTTTCAAAAGTAAGCTGTTCCACCATTGAGTTTTTGCCAGCTCTCTGTAGAATAATCCAATGTGTCATGTGTCTCCAATCTATTTCCACAGTCCTGAAAGTTTACGTGCTTCAAAAGTCCATCCAATTCTCCTTTAAAATCATTGATCATATCCACTTCTACATCATCATGGACAGTGGGTTCCAGATCATTATCACTTGCTGTCCAAAAAAGCTCTTCCTCACATTCCCCTGCATCTCCTGCTAGATACCACATCTGTGTCCTCAAGTCCTTGTGCCATCATCTAATAGGAATAGCTTTTCCTTGTCCTAAATTGTCCATTTGGTAAAAGCCAGACATAATTATGCCACTCCAGATATTATTGATTTTAGTCATCATCGGACAACAATCTCTATTAATCTCAGTGATAACTAACTACTTTGAATGTGGATGTTCCTAATGCTGTAAGTAGAAACCAAATCAAGAAAAGATTTTTGTGGAAAATATGAGCTGTGATGGCATATTAACCAAGTATTTGATTGCCTAGTTAAAGCGCTGCTTTACAAAATGAGAGGGTGATATATACATCTTCATATTATGAAGCATGGAAGGCTATTGTTGGATCATCCATCAGAAAGACAAAATAAGACACACAGACTTACAGAGGCCAAAACAATAATGACAACTGACAAACAAAGCCCTCAGTAGACTTCACTATTCTCATTAATGCATTTCCCAATTGACGGCCAACTATAGAGATTGATTTAAATAGATCCATATCTGAATTATTCATTTTATAATGGAATTGATTAATCTGAGAAATTCCCTTAAATAAATCACTGACTACAAGAAATCCTTTGGGAAATAAAACAGTAATCAGAAAGCACACTTTTTTTCATTGATTAAAATATGTGCCATTGATATTCTGTAATTGTAAGTGTGTAATTAGAGACTTTTTGCAGAAGATCCAAGCTATTGATAACTGTGTCAGCTCAGCCTTGCTGAAGATGCTTCACAAAGTCAGCATGCTAGTCCATCAACTCAGCTGCATGAAAAATTTGAATGAATTCCAGCATACATTTTTGAATATTATACTGGTCAGCTGTTTCTATGAGCAAGCACTAAGGTGACATTGCATAACCTCAGAAATTAGCTGATGTATCGGACTGTTGATGCCAACTTGAAGCCATACCAATGCAGTACTGAGTGAAATGCAGCACTTAATGTTACTGCATAACATTGATAATGTTATAAAGGTGTAGGCATGTACTATAACTTTAAGAGAGTTGAAAAGCTAGCAAGAACTGACTGAAAGCACAGAGAGTCCTGAACAAAGTAAAAATGTAACACTTGGTTGAAACAAATATTTGGAGTCGTGTTGCTGTGGAACAAAGACAAATACAAATTCGGCCAATCCATTTAAATTATGCCCCAGATACCAAAATCCAATTGGATTTGAATTTTACTTTTTTGGCTTGACATCAAACCAATGAAATGATCCGATGTTTCGGAGTATAAAACTGGAAATTGTGAACAGTTAGGGGGAGAACTGCCAAAGACACCAGCAAGTAGACTGCGAGCTAAAGAGCTGTCTGAAAGGTACATGGCTATAAGAAGTTTGTGCAGCAGAACATCAAAGCTGACCTAGAGATAAATCTAGAGAGGAAAAGCTACAAAGGAGAATCAACAAAGCTGACAAGTTTTGAAAGGTGATTTTGTTTGTTGTAAATCTTATTTGGGGCGTTTATCGGACCAGTATAGTAGACTTGAAAGGTAAAAGACAGGATTAAGAGAAAGGAGTGGTAATTAGTTGTTGATTTTAATATTCTCTGTTGGACTTAAAGAATAAAATTATTAATTTTCCTTTAAATTGTAACCTCTGGGATAGTTCTTTGCCTCTCAAAATTTAACAGATTACAGCATGAGATGAGCTTCTCTGTGTGTCATTCTTCTTGAGTAGAGTGGTAGATTCACACAATGATGCAGGTATTGTGGCAAATTTGAGTGTAAAAAGTTTCTCTCAGCAAAGAAGTCAAGACACAAAATACAAAGGTTATGGACCTGCGGAGAACTTTAAGAAAAACCTTCTCAAGTTGAGAATTGAACTTGGTTTGAACACATCAAAACTCGACAACAGCTGAAAAAATCTATTTACCTAAAAGGCACTGCTAACCGAAAAGCTAAGTTACTATCAGACAATCAAACTACAGAGGCACTGTCTGAAAAAAAAACATGCTAACCCTTGTCCAGGATATGTTTGATATTAAATTGGAACTTACAATGAAGCCTTCAAACTAGAACCCACTTCAAGCACTTTTCCATGGACACAACTCCTGATGTAGTTTCTTAAGAGAGATTAATATTATTGAATCGTCATTTTCTTTCTTTTATTGATTATGGTGCTGTCCTACCTACTGATATGTGTCTGCATAAAATGTCATTTTCTGCATTACAGCATTTTCACAGCAAAACCAGTGCAGTTTATACTAACTATAGGAAGCAAAATTCCTTCATGTATTCAACTTTAGAATTGTCTCCAGTGCATTAAATGTGCTTCGTTTTGTTCTACCTAGTTCATCACTGGAGTGAAAAGCTCAGAAGAATGAGTGAGGAAATTTGCCATTGGTATCTTCCTTTTGACCCTTTAAGTGTTGGAGTGTTATTTCTTGAATCAGGTTTGCCATGATCAATCTTAACTACTTTTGCAGTCAGGTTTTTGTAAGTGTCACTTAGTACAGGAACTTACTTTTATGAGAACCACTCACCCCATTCTACCTCTTCATCTAAGTTTGTAGGGATTGTCTGCAGTTCCACTCTCCTTATGTATTTATTCAAGTCCCACATGCTGTTGCCATCAACTCATCACCCTCCTTGCTGATGCACTCAGATTTCCCGATTGCAATTGTCGCACCAGCGTCAGTAACGCCTGTTTGATGTAACATTTTTACAGGACCTTGAGATCTTGTTTGGATAATCCGAAATTCGGATAATTAATGTTTGGATAACCAACATCCTAAACTGCTTTCCAGCCAATTGAAAAGTTATTTTTGAAGTGTAGTCACTGTTTCAAGATAAGAAATACAGTCATTTAGTTCATGTGATGTGGAGGTGCCAGTGATGGACTGGGGTGGACAAAATCACACAACAGCAGGTTATAGTCCAACAGGTTTATTTGGAAGTACAAGCTTTCAGAGCACTGCTTCTTCATCAGATAGCTAGTGGGGCAGGATCATAGGACACAGAATTTATTGCAAAAGATCATAGTGTCAGACAACTGATGTGATATATCGAACAAACCTAGACTGCTGCCAAGTCTTTCATCTTTTGGAATTGGTTGAAGGTTTTGGAATTGGTTGAAGGTTTCAATTCATTAATGTGTAAATCCCAGAACTTCTTTCTAGTCACATTCCCAAGATAACTTAATCTATGTGACATGTTATAAATTCCATTTTGGAAATAGAACCAGTCTGACTCAAGACTGGAATATATCCAGATGCTAACCTCACACCTTTAATTTCTAAGCTGAGATGTCACTTTTTTTTTTATAAAACCTTAAGTTATCTCGGGAATGTGAATTGAAAGAGGCCTGGAATTTACATATTAACAAATTGAAACCTGCAACCCATTCTAAAAGATGAAAGACTTAACCGCAATCTTGGTTTGTTCAAAACAGAATGACCTCGGTTATCTAAACATCAATTATCCAAATTTCGGATTATCCAAACAAGATCTCAAGGTCATGTAAAACGTTAATTCAAACTGGTGTGATAATTGCGATCGGGAAAACTGAAGGCATCAGCAAGTGGGGTGATGAGTTGACAGCAACAGCATATGGAATTTTAAATGGTCCAATGTTTATGGAGTGGGGCAGAGTTGTGATTAGATTACCTACAGTGTGGAAACAGGTCCTTCGGCCCAACCAGTCCACACCGACCCTCCGAAGAGTAACTCACCCCCTCTGACTAATGCACCTAACACTATGGGCAGTTCACCGCAGCCAATTCACCTGAGCTGCACATCTTTAGTGACTGTGGGAGGAAACTAGAGCACCTGGAGGAAACCTATGCAGATACAGGGAGAATGTGCAAACTCCACACAGACAGCCACCCAAGTCTGGAATTGAGCCTGGGACCCTGGTGCTGTGAGGCTTGCAGAGAGGTCATAAACAGCTTCTGACTCTGAGATGACTAGTTTGGTACAGAGATGGAAATGATTTTGAGAGGCCTTTTATTTATATGAAAACAGATGAGACTTCAGGCCAAAGTGGTCATGACCTGTATAACGAAAGGGAAGTGATCAGCTGTCTAGCTGAGCAGTTCAGTCCAGAACTAGTTAGGTGTTCAACAGTGAGCTGTGTGGAAACAGGCTCTCTTTTTCCTCCTGCCCTTCTAACTTCAACCTGTAAGCATTTGTTCCATTTTACTGTTTTTTTTAAGGGGGGGGGTTGCTTATTAGAACTGTTGTGTCTATTCAGAGCAGCATAATTAAGTCGAGTTTGGATAGATTGAGTTCTGTAGGGGTTCTTTATTCTGTTCTTTGTGATTATTGTGTAATTTGTGAATAAATGTGTGTCTGTTCTAAAACCAGAGAGTCAACCTAGCTACCTCACTCTGGGTAATTTTCACTGTACACTCACCGAGCAAATTGCAGTTATGGTCTGAGCTGCCTGCTTAAGAATGTTTTGAATGGTCTGGCCTAGTTCATAACAATAACCACTTTAGTGACGTTAATTGAGGAATAAATATTGATTCAAACATGAGGGAGAATTCCTCAACTTTTCTTTCATCTTAAGAGCACACATGGGGCTCTGCTTAACATTCTATCAGAAAGGTAACACTCATAACTGTAGCACTGCATCTGTGCTGCACATGAGGGAGAATTCCTCAACTTTTTTTTCATCTTAAGAGCACACATGGGGCTCTGCTTAACATTTTATCAGAAAGGTAAAACTTTCATAACTGTAGCACTGCATCTGTGCTGCACTGAGCCTAGAGTTTGTGCTCTTGTGACTTTAGTCAGCCTTAAAATTCTAACTTTCTGGTTCAACTACAAAGCTGCTACTGCTCAGCCACCTGAACAGCATGTGAATGCAAGAATTTATTTGATTCAATTTGCCTTGCTTACCTGCAGGCAGAGAGAAGTCTGCTGCAAAAAATCCTTTCAGTAATAACTTGAGGAGTAGATAATTGACAGCAAATCAAACCACTTGCGAAACATATAAAAATTCCGATAGAGAATTGTCAAAACAAAACTGTTTGCTTAAATGGAATATATAGGACATACAGCAACAGAAATTGCTGAAAACTCCTCAGTTGGTCTGGCAGTATCTGTGGAGAGAAATCAGAGTTAAGTCTATGTGTTCGGTGAGTCTTTTGGACTCAAAACATTAACTTTGATTTCTCTCCACAGATGAGGCTAGATCCATTGAGATTTTTTCAGCAATTTCTGTTTTTGTTTCTGATTTTTGGCATTTGCAGTTCTTTGTTTTAAATATATGGCATAGTTGTATTTATAAAGCCAACAACTGCCACTTTCAAGCCAGAGAAATTAAACTCTCAAATGCTAAACCTTTAAGCTATATAAAACTATTGACTGTTTCCAACAGTCGATGATTAAACAATCAATGATGAAAATGACAAAACCAAAACTTTTCAGTTGAATCTATGATGTTCATGATATCAGTTTGAGTTCATTCTTCTGAGCAGAGTTAGTGCTGGGTCTAATGGTATGTCATTGCTGTCTCTGTCCCCGTTGTCATTATGACTAATTTTGAAGGAAGTGATATGGATTTTGATGAGTCCTCAAGGACCACTAATTGGTGGCAGACTCTTTTTTTTTCATTCACTAAAGAAGAAGTTCTACCTCAGAAGACTGCCAGTTAATCTGATTGGTTAGCAGCAGTTTACTCCAAGTGACAATAATGTCCAGGATTTGGACTGCATCCCAGAATCCAGGACCAGATAAGTGCAGGGGTATTTATGGAGGAGCATGGGAGTCAAGGTGTAATATGGGTAAGGGGAGGATTGTGGGAGTCTTGCTGGAGGAGCCAGAAGCTAAGAGAGAACTTGTTGAAGGCAGACCTTGGAGTGAGGAGAATACCTGAAAGGGAAGAGGTGGGTTCTTGAGGGAGGCACCCCAATTCATGCTTGAGACTTGAGCAGGGTGAATTGCTGGATTTCCCCCCACATTAATAAGAACTTCCTAAAGTTTGAGGCTGGGTAGCAAGTATCCAAAAGGTAGAGTAGTAACCAGGTCCCCAAGACCTTCCTCACACATATAAATACAAATTGGAGATGGGTGGGAAGTCTGCTAGAAAAAAAAAGGCTAAATTTGTGGCCTGGAAAGCCTCTGGAGGGAATGATAAAAGGTTGTCCATTTTTGAGAGCCACGTAAACAGACAGAAAATAATTACAATTTAGACTTACAAAATAGTCTCTTGAGATTCTTGCAAACTAGCTGTGGGAAGCATTAGCAACTTGATAATGGACTATCTTCCTGTTATCCATGATGGAGACAGGAGATGTTTCGCTAACTCATTAAGGGTAACAATAATTCATGTGTGAGGGTATAAAGTTCAGGTGAATTAGTTTATCTCTCCATCTGGTGCATTCAAGGCATGTCACACTGCTGTGGGGATAAATTGCACAGAGGTTTTATTTATATTTATTTATATTTAGTTCTACTTTGTGCCATTTCTGACAGAAACAAGGAAGTGAAACATATGTCAGCAGTTTACCATTCCCTCCAGTGATGCAGTTGGCACCAGTAACAGAGGGTTAGGAATAGGTGGCTTCTGATTTGGAATCACTCTACAAAAATGCAGAGAAACCCGCATTTGAGCTGAGTATTCCATAATTATCCAGTGTTCACACAGAGTTTTAGCATTCATTTAAACTGCTTCCTCCAGTTCTGAGGAAGGGCCACTGCACCCAAAAAGTTAACTCTGATTTCTCTTCACAGATGCTGCCAGACCTGCTGAGTTTTTCCAGTAACTTCTGTTTTGTTTCTGATTTACAAAATCTGCAGTTCTTTCAGTTTCTGCTTTTTATTCAGGAGAATTTATTATGAAAACTAGAGAAATGGTAGAGAAGCAAAATAAATACTTTCAGTCTGTTTTCACTGAGAGAGATACAAAAAATGTGTCAGAATTAGAGATCTAAGTGGCCAGTGAGAATAAGCATTTAATAGAAATTAGTATTAGTCAGAAGAATATGTTGGAGAAATGAATGGGGTTGTCAGTTGATAAATTTCCAGGACCTGATATTCTACATCCCAGAGTGTTGAAGAATTTTGCTATACAGATTGTTATCTATCTCTGGGGAACAATTAAAAGTAAGGTTAACTGGACCTTATCAAATCAAAAAAAAACTCAGTGGTGTGAATTATGTTTGAATTTTCCAAACAGGCAAAATAATCAGTGAGTATATCACATTAATATAATAAAAGGATTTTATGACAGGAACAACAGTCAGGAGAAAAATGTATTCAAAATAATGCAAGTCATAGGGGGTGAAACAGAAATGTCAGAACAATTGGAGAATAAATCAGAAATTGAACATTCAAAAGTTGATCCTCCAACAATCAAATTGGAAAACGGATACTTAAAAGGTTCAATAGCATCATGTTTTATCTTCCACAAAGCTACCAAAGTGATTTATGGAGGCTATTGTTAAAGTATAAATCAATTTTTGTCAATAGGTCCACAAAAACAGTTTTGCCTGTTCGTAATGTTAATGTTGAGGATACGTTACCTATAAAAAAATTACATACACTGAATTCAGAGAAATTAGCTCAAGTAAGAATAGAGATTATGTTCACAAGGACATTAGTAATTGCTGAAGTTCAACTGTTGTGATTGTCCTGAAACCAAATGGGTCAGCAAGATTGTCTACTGATTATTGTGAAGTTAATGCAGATAATAAAGGCCGAATTATATCTAGTAGCGAAGCTGGCGGACTGTATTGAGCACGCATGGCATGCATGATTTGTACAAACTGCTGTAAGGACATTCACACTTTTAATTGACTGATAGCCAAAGAGTCAAAGGAATATCAGCTTTTGTAACACTGAATGAATTTTATCAATGCAAAGTCATAGCATTTCAAATGAAAAATGCATGATCCAAAGTTAACCAAAGGAGCTATTGAAAGATGATGTAACTGATGATTGAGGATTTGATTGTGTTTAGCCACAACCTGAGAACATTTAGAACACTTGCCTGAACTGTTTGATCAGCCACAAAACAAAAACAAACAGATTGGTTATAAGCCTGATTGAAAGTGAATTTGTCAAGTCAAAAGTGACATTTTTTGGCTATGCTCTGGGACAAGGCCAAGGAATACCAAGAAAGGTAAAGGAAGGACTAACTTAGATTTTTCAGTGCCGAGGATAGAACGTAACATTTTGGGTTATGTTGGCAGGACTGGGTGGTTTCATAAGTTTGTTCTGAACTTCAGCACTGTTGTTGTGCCTTTAATAAACTTGTTGAAAAAGAAAAGGCAGGATATTAACAATCTGGAGAGAGTTTAAAAGAGATTTACTAGAATGTTGCAGAGTATGGAGAGTTTAAGTGAGAAAGAAAGACTGGATAGGCCTTTTACTGGAACATAGGAGGTTGAGATGCAAGTTTATAAGAAATTCATGAAATAATAAGAGGTATAGATGGAGTTAATGATAGTTGTCTTTTCCCTTGGATGGGGGATTTCAAGACTAGGAGTTACATTTTTAAGGTGAGAGAGGAGAGATTTAAAAAAAGAGAGCAATTTTTTTTACACAGAGGGTTGTTTGCATGTGGAATGAATTTTCTGAGAAAATGGTGGTTGCAGGTACAATTACAATGTTTAAAAGACATTTGGACAGATACATGAATAGGAAAGGTTGGGAGGGATATGGGCCAGGAGCAGGCAGGTGGGACTAGTTTAGTTTAGGGTTATGTTTGGCATGGATTTGGTATTGGACTGAAGGGTCTGTTTCTGTGCTGTATGATTCTATGAGGATGTTACAGTGTAAAAGTACCGTTGAAAATGTGAAAACTGTGTTGGCAACCTTATTGTTTTTTAGATGTACATAATTATGGGAAGCCATTCAAACTGCCTGTTGATCCGAGTGACATCAGTGTGGTGCTTGTTTTACTGCAAGATGACAAGGTGGAGGAAAGATTTTGACTGCAGGTCAACAAACATTGCACAGTGGAAAAAAAAAGACATTGTGTCTTCTGTTGGATTTACATTCCTTAGAAATGTACATCAGGAATATCATGGAAGAAATGTTTTGAATGTGGACCACAAGTTTTTGATTGTCTTGGAAAATGGTTGAGGCAATAATTGATTTCAACAGAACGTAATTCTCCAACAACATAATTTGAAGTACCTGGAAAAGTAAATGTTGCCACGGATACTTTGCTGAGTGCTTATTTGATGGATTTTTCTGACGGTGGATGTCAAAAACATTTGCTCCAGAGAAAAAGAGAAGATGAAGATAAGTCAAACCTTCCATTGGATGCAGAAGAATGGGATGCTTTTGGGAAGTATGGGATAATACTTTTACCATTTGTTTTGAAATCTTTGTGAGGTTGTTATATGTAAATAGCTTAGCTTTGTTATATTTTATTTTTATTTCTTTTGTGTAATAAACTTCTGCTTTGATATTAAAATCAAAAATGCAGCATTGCATATTCAAGGGAGGGAGGAAAACTGTGGGTGACTATAGGCTGTAAAACCTGCATCTATAGTTAGAAAAATAATGAAATTATTTGTTAGGGGTGTAATAGTAGCACATTTGAAAAAAATCATAATCTAAACAAGCAGATTCAGCATGGCTTCATGAAAGGAAAAATATATCTAACTAGTTTATTTCAGTTTTTGAGGATGTCTCAACCAAGTGTCTAGAGGGGAACAAGTAGATGTGTTAGTATTTGGACTTCTAGACACATTTGACAAAATATTTCACAAAAGGTGAAGTGGGAAAAAAACGCTCACATTGTTGGAGGTAGAACGCTGGGATTGATAGACAATTTGCTAATGGGCAGGAAACAGTGAATGAAGATAAGGGGTTCTTCATTGTGATGTCCCAAATGGATCTCTGCTGGGACCACAACAGTTTACAATGATTATTCAAGACTTGGAGGAAGAAAATGAATGCTCTGTAGCAAAACTTGCAGTCATCACCAAAGTAGGAGGAAAGACAAGTTGTGAGAGGGATACAAAGTTTATAGCAAGATATTGCTGGGTGGAGTAAGTGGACAAAAAGTTGACAAATGGAGTATGATATTGGAAAATGTGAAGTTGTTCATTTCAAAAGGGGAAACAAAGGAATAGCATTATTTAAGTGGTGAAAGAAAGCTGTAGAAAGCTACAATAAAAAGGTGCTTTGGAGTACTTGTGCAAAAATCCCTGAAAACTAGAAGACACATGCAGTCGGTAATCAAGAAGACTAATGGAATGTCAGCCCTTATTTCAAGGGAATTGGAGTATAAGAATCAGGAAATCTTGCTGCAACTGTATAAGGTGCTGGTGAGACCACATCTCAAGTCCTGCATGCAGTCTTGGTCCCTTTATTTCAGGACAGATACTATTATACTGCAGTCGGTTCAGAGTTCACTAGGATGATCGTTGGTTTGATTAATTGTCTTATCAGCAATGATTAAACAGGTTGCAATGCTACTCATTGTAGATGAATGGGAGATGATCTTTCTGAATTATACAGGATACTTAAGGGGCTGGGCAGCGTAATGTTGAGTGGATGTTTCCCCTCATGGGAGAGTCTAGGACTTAAGAGCATAGTCTTAGAGTAAAGAAGTGTCAAATTATCTGAGAAAATGAGGAATTTCATCTCTCGGGGTGGGGGGGGTGTCTTTGGAATTCCTTGCCACAGCAGGCTGCGGATCAGACTCCTTGCGCATATTTAAGACAGAGATAAATAAATACTTGATCAGTAGGGGAATCAAGAATTATGTAGAACAAGCAGGAAAGTTGGAATGAGGAATATTTGTTTTATTCACTCATGGAACTTGGGCATCACTGGCTTTTCAGCATTTATTGGCCTTCCCTACTTGCCCTTGAGAAGGGGGGGTGGGCGTGAGCTGCCTTCTTGAACTGTTGCAGTCCACATGTTGTAGGTAGAGCCACAATGCCATTAGGGATGGAATTCCAGGATTTTCAACCAACAACAGTGAAGGAAGGGTAATATATTTGCAAGTCAGGATGGACAGTGACTTGGAGGGGAACTGGAAGGTGGTGGTATTCCCATGTATCTTGTCCTTCCAGATGAAAGTGGTTGTGGGTTTGGAAGGTGCTGAAATGAATTTTTGGTGAATTTCTACAGTGCATCTTGTAGCTGGTGCACACTGCTGTACTGAACATCAGGGGGATGGGGGTGGAGGAACTGGATGCGATGCCAATCAAGCAGGCTGCTTTGTCCCAGATAGTTTTTCTATTGAATCCATACAGCGTGGAAATAGATATTTGGCCTAACAAGTCCACATTGATCCTCTACAGAGCACTCCACACAGCCCCATCTCCCTACCCTTTCCCTGTAACCCTACATTTCACAAGGCTAATGCACCTAACCTGAACACTAATTTAGCATGACTAATTGATCGAACTTGCACATCTTTGAACTGTGGAAGGAAACCGGACCACCGGGTGGAAAGCCACGCAGACACCCAGAGAGCATGCAAACTCAGCACAGATGTTTGCCCGATGATAGAATTGAACCCGGGTCTCTGGTGCTGTGAGGCAGCAGGACTAACCACTGAGCAACCATACACCCCTAGTGTCAAGCTTCTTGAGTGTTGTTCAAGCATGTGGGGTGTATACCATCACATTCCCGATAGCTGGTGGACAGAATTTGGAGAAACAGGAGGTGCGTTACTCTCTGCAGTATTCTTAGCCTTTGATCTGCTTTTGTAGCCACTGGGTTATGACCATCCAACCAAAAACCAAGAAAGCAAAAAATGACCAATCTAACCAGATTTCAGTCTGGGATCAGACTTGACCAGTAAGAACCATTAACTGGAATTAGAACTAAATGGGTGTCCTAGTTCAGTTCCTGATCAATGGCAACACCCAGGATGTTAAGCGCGGATGATTTATTGCTGATGACGATGCCACTGAACATCTGAGGTTAGATTCTCTCTTGTTGGAGATGGTCATGTGTGGCACGAATGTTATTTGAGTGCCTAAATCAGAGCAGGTTATGAAGGAGAAAATACAATGGACAAACAGAACATAGAACATAGAACATAGAAGAATACAGCGCAGTACAGGCCCTTCGGCCCTCGATGTTGCGCCGATCAAAGCCCACCTAACCTACACTAACCCACTATCCTCCATATACCTATCCAATGCCTGCTTAAATACCCATAAAGAGGGAGAGTCCACCACTGCTACTGGCAGGGCATTCCATGAACTTACGACTCGCTGAGTGAAGAACCTACCCCTAACATCAGTCCTACATCTACCCCCCCTTAATTTAAAGCTATGCCCCCTTGTAATAGCTGACTCCATACGTGGAAAAAGGTTCTCACTGTCAACCCTATCTAACCCCCTAATCATCTTGTACACCTCTATCAAGTCACCCCTAAACCTTCTTTTCTCCAATGAAAACAGCCCCAAGTGCCTCAGCCTTTCCTCATAGGATCTTCCTACCATACCAGGCATCATCCTGGTAAACTTCCTCTGCACCCGTTCCAGTGCCTCCACATCCTTCCTATAGTATGGCGACCAAAACTGCACACAATATTCCAGATGTGGCCGTACCAGAGTCTTATACAACTGCAGCATGACCTCAGGACTCCAGAACTCAATTCCTCTACCAATAAAAGCCAGTACGCCATATGCCTTCTTCACTGCACTATTTACCTGGGTGGCAACTTTCAGAGATCTGTGTACATGGACACCAAGATCCCGCTGCTCTTCCACACTACCAAGTATCTGACCATTAGCCCAGTACCCCATCTTTTTGTTACTCTGACCAAAGTGAATCACCTCACACTTAGCTACATTGAACTCCATTTGCCACCTTTCTGCCCAGCTCTGCAGCTTCTCTATATCCCGCTGTAACCTGCCACATCCTTCCTCACTGTCTACAACTCCTCCGACTTTCGTATCATCCGTAAACTTGCTCACCCAACCTTCTAACCCTTCCTCCAGGTCATTTATAAAAATGACAAACAGCAATGGTCCCAAAACAGATCCTTGTGGAACACCGCTAGTGACGGCACTCCAAGATGAACCTTTGCCATCAACTACTACCCTCTGTCTTCTTCCAGCCAGCCAATTCCTAATCCAAACCTCCAACTCACTCTCAATGCCATATCTCTGTATTTTCTGCAGTAGCCTACCATGGGGAACCTTATCAAACGCCTTACTAAAATCCATATATACCACATCTACCGCTTTCCCCTCATCTACCTCCTTAGTCACCTTCTCAAAGAATTCAATAAGGTTTGTGAGGCACGACCTGCCCTTCACAAAACCATGCTGACTATCCTTGATCACATTATTCTTATCCAGATGTGCATAAATCCTATCCCTTACAATTCTCTCTAAGACTTTGCCCACAACAGAAGTGAGACTCACTGGCCTATAGTTACTAAGATTATCCCTACTCCCCTTCTTGAACAAGGGAACCACGTTTGCTGGCCTCCAGTCCTCTGGCACTACTCCTGTAGACAAAGAGGACACAAAAATCAAGGCCAATGGCTCTGCAATCTCCTCCCTTGCTTCCCAGAGAATCCTAGGATAAATGCCATCAGGCCCAGGGGACTTATCTATTTTCACCCTTGCCAGAATTTCCAACACCTCTTCTCTATATATCTCAAAGCCATCCATTCTACTTATTCGTGCCTCAGTATTCATATCGACAACAATGTCCTGTTCCTGAGTGAATACTGACAAAAAGTATTCATTCAGTGCCTCCCCAATCTCTTCAGCCTCCACACGCAACTTCCCATTACTATCCTTGATTGGACCTATTCCTACCCTAGTCATTCTTTTATTCCTAACATACCTATAGAAAGCCTTAGGGTTTTCCCTAATCCTACCAACAAAGGACCTTTCATGTCCCCTCCTTGCTGCTCTTAGCTCTCTCTTCAGGTCCTTCCGGGCTACCTTATAACTCTCAATCGCCCCTATTGAACCTTCACGCCTCATCTTTACAAAGGCCGCCCTCTTCCATTTAACAAGGGACTCCAATTCCTTATGAAACCACGGCTCCCTCACACGACCCTTTCCTCCCTGCCTGATAGGTACGTACTTATCAAGGACACTCAATAGTTGCTCCTTGAACAAGTTCCACATATCAATTACGTTCTTGCCTTGGAATCTACTTTTCCAATCCACACATCCCAAGTCATGCCTCACCGCATCATAATTTCCCTGCCCCCAGCTATAACTCTTGCCCTGTAGTACACACTTATCCCTCTCCATCACTAGAGTAAAAATCACCGAATTGTGGTCACTGTCCCCAAAGTGCTCACCTACCTCTAGTTCTAATACCTGGCCTGGTTCGTTACCCAGAACCAAATCCAGTATGGCCTCACCTCTTGTTGGCTTATCTACATATTGTGTCAGGAAACTCTCCTGCACACATTGGACAAACACTGACCCATCTAATGAACTTGAGCTATAGCTTTCCCAATCAATATCAGGAAAGTTAAAGTCCCCCATAACAACCACCCTATTACTGTCACTCTTCTCCTGAATCATCTTCGCAATCCTTTCTTCAACGATTCTAGGACTATTAGAAGGCCTGTAAAAGACTCCTAACAGGGTGACCTCACCTCTCCTATTCCTAACCTCAACCCAAACTACCTCAGATGGCAAATCTTCGTCCATCTTCCTTTCCACCGCTGTAATACTATCTTTGACAAGCAAAGCCACACCCCCCCCTCTTTTACCCCCACCTCTGACCCTACTAAAACATTTAAACCCTGGAACCTGCAACAGCCAATCCTGTCCCTGATCTAGCCATGTCTCCGTAATAGCCACAACATCGAAGTCCCAGGTACCAACCCACGCTGCAAGTTCACCTACCTTATTTCGTATACTTCTGGCATTAAAGTATACACACTTCAAGCCACTCTTCTGTTTACAGGCACCCTCCTTTAAGATTGATGCCATATTCCTAACCTCCCTACACTCCAGGTCCTGCACCCTAAAGCTACAGTCTGGGTTCCCATGCCCCTGCAGAGTTAGTTTAAACCCCCCCCCCCCCCCCCCAAGAGCACTAGCAAACCTCCCCCCAAGGATACTGGTGCCCCTCAGGTTCAGGTGCAGACCATCCTGTTTATAGAGGTCCCACCTTCCCCAGAAAGAACCCCAGTTATCCAAGCACCGAAATCCCTCCCTCCTGCACCATTCCTGTAGCCACGCATTTAACTGTTCTCTCTCCCTATTCCTCGACTCTCTATCACGTGGCACGGGTAACAAACCAGAGACAACAACTCTGTTCGTTCTAACTCTGAGCTTCCAACCTAGCTCCCTAAAAGCCTGTCTAACATCCTCAGCACTCCTCCTACCTATGTCATTGGTGCCAATATGGACCACGACTTCAGGCTGCTCCCCCTCCCCCTTAAGGACCCGGAAAACACGATCAGAGACATCACGTACCCTTGCACCTGGGAGGCAACATACCAAACGTGAGTCTCTCTCGTTCCCACAAAACCGCCTATCTGTGCCCCGAACTATCGAGTCCCCAATTATTATTGCTCTGCTCTTCTCCACCCTTCCCTTCCACCCCTTGATGGAATTAGAACAATTCAAGGTGTAAAAGCAGAAGATTCAAAATGAAGTTGCAAAGGGAAAAAAAGGAGGAAAAGCCAAGAAGACAGGGGCTGTTGGAAACGGCTTCAGAATCAATATCAAAACATAACTTGGCCATAGTGCATTAGTATAAGCAAATTCAGTAACAACTGCAGTCCATGAAAGATGAACAAGAATGACAGATGATATCACCGACAACTTTGGCAATGAATGGCACTTTCAAAAATATTTATTACCATGTGATCTTGACCTATTCGCAGACCAAATATTTGTCATAGAGACTCATAGACTCACTTGTTATTGTAAGTTTTCAAACTTTCTTTTGGAAGTGAGAGTTTTGTTAATGTGTACCTTGGCTTTAAGAATGTTCACCCTTATTTGCTCCTTATGATTAGATTAGATTAGATTACTTACAGTGTGGAAACAGGCCCTTCGGCCCAACAAGTCCACACCGCCCCGCCGAAGCGTAACCCACCCATACCCCTACATCTACACTTACATTTACCCCTTACCTAACACTATGGGCAATTTAGCCTGGCCAATTCACCTGGCCTGCACATCTTTGGACTGTGGGAGGAAACCGGAGCACCCGGAGGAAACCCACGCAGACACGGGGAGAACGTGCAAACTCCACACAGTCAGTCACCTGAGGCGGGAATTGAACCCGGGTCTCAGGTGCTGTGAGGCAGCAGTGCTAACCACTGTGCCACCGTGCCGCCCACACGTGTATACAATGTTGCAACTCTGTCTGGCAGTTCGTCTTCTGCTGTTTTGCAAACTGAACACAAAGGAATGAATTGGTTTGCTGTAACATCTGCTGCAAAAGTTATAATATCATAATTTGTTTTGGAGTTCTAAATTATCTAAAAACCCATGTAATGAATCCCTGATGAGCAACTGATTCATAACAGACCATCATCATTAGCACGATATAGGTAGCAGCTCACTGTTCACACACAGGCAGCTCCTTAGGATAGAGCACAATGGCAGAGAGTACATGCCAACATTCAATAGATCCAATGCACAGGGCAACCATCCTCAACATGTTGGAACACGAGTGCAACAAAAACTCAAGGTGTCATGTTAGTTGGTAGAATTGTAGCCTGCAGGATCATGTGGCTAAGTATACCAATTTCACCACTAGCTTTAATAGTTTTTGCCTGATAAGGCTTACAAAGCTTGTTAAGGCATATTTGCTGCATCTACCTATCAGCAGCACAATATTATATACGACAAGTGGTGTATTTTCCACGACAGTCAATGATATCAACTGCCTCTACCATAATGGCAATCAGAATGACTCCACATTCATGTTTGTAATACTGATTGAATTTTCACAGTTGTAAGGTAGAACTCCATGCTTTCAGCAATTTAGGCACCCATAAATCATACAGTTAGAGTTATCAATTGCAAGAAATTTCGCTCTGCAAGAAATTTCAATGTGCAACTGATCCAGTCAGAAAAATGAAAATTAATTTGCAGCTAGAAGCAGGATTCTCGTGCAGCTATGAAAAGTCTTCCATCCTTTGTCAATCCAATACTCAGATTTCTTGACACTTTGAAGCAGGATTACTAGATGACTGCTCAGAGGCAAGGGAAACCCTTTTGACATTGGCTGATGACAACTTTTGGAAGCCCAAGTAATGAGGTACAAGTTATGGGAGCAACTCAATGAACACCATATCACCCCACATGCAATGCTAAGCGAACCATTGGATGCTGAAGATAAATTTCTGAGCAGATTTGGAGGTTGTCAGTCTAAGCCATTAAGGATTTTCTTGAAAGTCACTGTGTACTGTGTTCTTCACAACATTGCTTAGCTGGGAGAAACAAGTCTCAAAACACAAAAACTCCAGGAGTAATTCTGAGAAGGGGGAAGAAAACAAAGAAGAAAGGGAGCATGAGGAGAAAGAAGGTGATGGGAACAACATGCCACCAGTAGCTGACATTGCTGCCCAACCTGTCTTCATTATTGTAATTAGGTTTCCTCACTGAAGCTTAGTAATAAAATGCAGTAGCCATTCACAACTGCCTGTCTTTTTTACCCAGAGTGACACTCCTTTTTACAACCCTCCACTGCCTGTGATTAATTCAAGTTGTCTTGTTCATGGGCACTCAACTCAGAGGGTCAGACAGCAGGCAAGAATGGACAAATCGTGAAACTGGTGTAAATTAATTATTTATTTTTGCAGCTCACAAACTAAAAAGAACATATCTATGTGCATGCATTTGTGTGATTACAAATTCTCTGTTTCCAAACACTGCTCGAAGGTCTAACACATTTGGCTTCAGTGAATGTCAAGGCAAGCACAAATCCCTGTTCTGAAAACTGTGAATACTCTTGCCTGATAACCTCTGTGTTTTCTAGTTTGTTAAGGTCTTCGAAATGACTAGTGCATCTACACCTTTGCAGAGACAGACAAGACCATCAGCGCATTATGCAATATGTTGTGTACTAGCAAGATGTGGAGGTGGTGACAAAGGGTAAACTGAGAAGTGAAGCTATGTGAGATGGAATGAAATGTCTGAAATGCTGAAGTAACAGATGATGTTCCAGCTTTGTATGGCTATGTCTATGACAACAGCTATGTATGTTAGGCCAGGAGAATGTACATAAAGCCTGTTATATAAAGGTGCATGGGCCACTGAGTTTGCTGGTTTGATCTTTGTGGGGACACAACGGAAAAGTAAGTTGCAAGAATTATTTACCCACGGAAACAGGCAGAATTCAGTATGAAATGCTCAATGCCCTGCATAGTATTGCATTCTTAAGACATGGTATGGGTCATAAAAATCAAAAGCCTGCAATTATAAGAGATGAGGGCACATTTCAATGGTGTTAATATGAACATACAGACATATGAACAAAGAACAACAGTAGGCTAATCAGCCCTTTGAGTCCTCTCTGCTGTTCAATATAATCGTGGCTGATCTGATTTTGACCCCAACTGTACATCACTTCATATCCTGAATAGTCTTTCATACCCCTGGTAATCAGGAATCTACCGACCTCTGCTTTAAAAAATTCGAACATTCTGCATTCGTTAACTTTTGAGAAACAGTATTCCAAAGAATCACAGCCCTTTGAAAGAAAAACCCAACGCTCCACTCTGTCTAAAGTAGCTTATCTCCTATTTTTAAACAACGAATCCTGGTTCTAGATTCTCCCAGCAGAGGAAACATTCTTTCCACATCGGTCCAGTCGAGTCTCCTCAGGATGTTTTACTTTTCAAATAAGTCACCTCTAACTCTTCAAATTTCAGGGGATTTAGATTGTCTAGTCTTTCCTCAAAAGGCAAACCATTCGATCCATGTATTAGGCGATACATGCAGATGCTGGAGAGTCAGTGTCGAAAAGTGTGGCACTGGAAAGGCACTGCTAGTCAGGTAGCATCCAAACAGCAGGGGAGTCAATGGTTCAGGCATAAGCCCTTAAACAGGAGTGTGGTGAGGATCGGGGTGGGAAGGGGGCTGAGAGATGGATTGGAGGTAGCTGGGAAGGCGATAGGTAGATGCAGGTAAGGTGTGATAGTGATAGGTGAGAGGGGAGGGTGGAGTGGACAGATGAGAAGGAGAATGGGCAGTTGGGACAGATCGAGAGGTGCCAAGTTGGAGGGTTGGACCTTGGATTAGGTGGGGGGGAGGGGAGATAAGGAAACTGTTGAAGCTAACGTTAATGCTGTGTGGTTAGAGGGTCCCAAGGCGAAACATGAGGTGTCCTTTCTCTAGGCATCGGGCGGCTTGGATTTGGTGGTGGAGGAGGATCAGAACCTGTGTGCACTTAGAGTGGGAGGGGAGTTGAAGTGGTCGGCCACAGGGTGTTGGCGTTGTTTGGTGTGTGTCCCAGAGATATTCCCTGAAACATTCCACCAGTTGGCGTCCTGTCTCCCCAGTGTGGAGGAGGCCACATTGAGAGCAATGGACACAATAGATGAGGTGTTTGGAAGTACAGGAAAATCTCTGCCGGACGTGAAAAGATAGAGGTGAGGGGAAAGGTGTGGGTGCAGGACCTGCAAGTCACAGGCCTCTTCCCTTGCCAGATCCAAACCATCTGCTGCCTGGTGGAAGAACGCCTCATCTTCCGCCTTGGGACCCTCCAACCACATGGCATCAACATCAACTTCATCAGTTTCCATATCTCCCCTCCCCCCACCTCATCCCAGATCCAACCCTCCAACTCAGCACTGCCCTCATGACCTGTCCTACCTGTCCATCTTCCTTCCACCCATCTACTCCACCCTCCCCTCTGACCTATCACTATCACCCCCACATGTATGTAATTATTACCTTCCCAGTTACCTTCCCCCCACTCCCACCCCTACCCCACCTTCCTATTTGTCTCTCAGCCCCCTCCCCCTTCCACCCCCACCACCACACCACCCCCTCAATTCCCCCCCCCCCACAATCCCACTTCCACCACACTCATTCCTGATGATGGTTTTATGTCCAAAACGTCAACTCTCCTGCTCAGATGCATATTAGTCCACATATTAGTCTCATAACCCATCTCTGAACTGGTTCCAAAACATTCACCTTTGATTATCAAGACACTGTGAGCATGGTACTTATTAAAATAACTTTAAAACTTATGTTTTAGAGGATGATCATTGTGGTCAGGGGAGTGAGGACCCTTGAAACATTGTGAAGATATGCACAACCAGATAATTTTATCTAACAGGTGGAATGTTATGCCTCTGCAGGCTTTTCCTAACATCAACAAGGTCTCCTGAAACATGTCATAGGAACCCTGTCCATGAGGGGTGATGCCACCCTTTGACATCTGTCTGAGTTGTCCATCCAAAAAGTAAGACATATCAAGGTTTTTAAGAGCTGAACAAAAGGGTACAAGGAAATTCTTATTCTCCTTTGTTGACTGCTATTGATCTAGAAGTTGGGTATTGCTTCAGAAGTCATTTTCTCAGGACATCTCACCAGCACTCCTGGTGTGAACAGGTATTGAGGGTATCCTTCAACCCAAATGTAACACTTTTGTCTCTTATTTGAATTAAAATGGGAGGGAAAGTCTTAATTGTCTGTGATTAATCTAAAGTCATATTTGCGAGACTAAAGAGACCAGTTGTTTTCTGTGGGTGAAAGTAAAGAGTTTGAAGAGCTAGTCTGGGAAGTGAATGGGAGAATTAACTTTGATGATATAATTCAGATAACAACATGTGTAAACTTTTGATATAATTGTTTCAAGTAAATTGAACAAGACTAATTCAGTGTGCTGCAGTTTGAAATGTAAAACATGAACAGAAGTGTTTCTTTTTATTTATTTTTTAACAGGATGCAGACATCGTTGGCAAGATCAGCATTTGCTGCTCATCCCTAATTGCCACTTGAATGAAAAAGCTTGTTAGACCATTTCAGAAGGCAGTTGGGAGTCAACCACATTGCTGTGAGTCTGCTGTCACATGCAGACCAAACAAAATAAAGATGATCGATTTGCTCTGCCAAAGGAAATCATGATCCAGATTTTGTTTTCAATAGTAGATTCTAGTTTCATGGTGTATATTTACATAGGCTACATTCAATTCAGATTTTATTACTTGAATTTAAATTCCACCAGCTGCTGTGATGGGATGTCAATTCATGTCCCCAGTTCATTAGCCAGCTCCTCTTAATTATTAATCTCGTGGCATTACCTTTAAACCACTGTAGTGGTGGTTTCAGTTTCTATGGTATCTTTAGAAATCAAGCACACAGTTGAATTTATGAAGAGTAACCCACCCAGAACCATTCCCCTATCCAATTAGCCTATATTTACCTCTGCCTAATGCACCTAACCTGCATATCCCTACTAAATTGCCCATAGTGCTCAGGGATGTATAGGTTGGGTGCACCAGTCAGGGGTTAATGTAGGATAATAGGGTAGGGGAATGGGTCTAGTTGGGTTATTCTTCAGAGGGTCAGTGTGGAGTTGTTGGGCTGAAGGACCTGTTTCCATACTGTAGGGATTCTTTGATTCTACGATAGACTTCAGTTTGTAAGTTATATTGTTTAGTGAGGAATTCTGCATGCTGTTATTTACAAGTCAGTGTTCCACTTATAACCCTTGAGATTTTGAAACATTGTTCAAAAAATGTGTTTGAATATTTTGTAATTGCATAACTTTCCTCATCTCCTATTTGCTCTATTCATGTTTGACATGTCATACCTTGCATTTATTCAAATTAAACTCCATTTGCCACTCTTCAGCCCATTGACCCAATTGATTAAGATCTCTTTGTAATCTTAGATAACCTTCTTCACCGTCCACTAACCACCAATTTTGATGTCATCCACAAACTTATTAACCATGCCTTCTATATTCTTGTCCAAATCATTTATACAATTGACAAACAAAATTGGACCCAGCATTGATGCCTGTGGAGCATTGCTGGTCATAGGCCTCCAGTCTGGAAAACAACTCTTCACCATCACTCTCTGTCTCATGCTGTTAAGCCAATTTTATCTCCAATTACAAAATCTCACCCTGAATCTCACCTGATCTAACTTTACTAATTAGTCTGCCATACAGAACTTTGTCAAAGGCTTTACCAAAGTCCAAGTAATCAACTCTGCCCTCATCAATCTTCTTGGGCACTTCCTCAAAATATTCAATCAAATTTGTAAGAGATGATTTCCCTTGCATAAAACCATGTTGACTATCCATAATTATTCCTTGCCTCACCAAATGCGTATAAACCCTACCTTTCAGAATCACCTCCCAACAACTCACCCACTATTGAAGTCAGACTCACCTGCATCTACAATTGAGTTGGTAACAGGGTGGCTTCGGCACACACTGATTAGTGGGTGTCAGTGGAATAGCTCTGCCATTGCCCCTTTGGCAATGAGTGGCCCCGTCAACCCAAAAACCAATACCGAAACTTTGTTTTCTGAGGAAATGTTAAGACTGTTTTTCTCCCTCCATTGATTGTGTTTAATATCTTGAGTATTATCAACTCCAAGCATTTTTTGGAGTAAATGCCAGTAATGATGCTCCAGTGAAAGACTTCAAGAATGATGTAGAAGAAACCAAGCAACCACTGAAACAACATGTTAAAATTGCAGAAATTACATAAATAGAAGCAAAAAGAAAAGAGTTAGAGAGGTTGGGGAATGACTTCAGACAGGTGTTTGAGGTGTCAATGGGGGAGCAATTTAACAATAGCAGCCACAACAGCAAACATTTTAATTTTGTTCTGGCAAAGAAAGAAGATGGTCCACAAAACAGGGGTTCTAGATTTGATTTTACTAAAATAAGGTTGGATGCGACGCAAGTACACTGGTGACAGTTACTTGAGAGTAAATCTGTAGCAGAACTGTGGGAGACTTTCAAAACTGTAATGGGGGGGAAGCACAGGCACAACATGTTACTTTTAAAGTAAAATGTAGGAGGAACAAATCCAGTGAACCCTGGATGTCTAGGAATGTCCAGGAATTGATAAAAAGAAAAAGAAAGGAGTATAGCAGCTGCAAAAGAGAAATTTAACAGAGGCCATTGTCAAATATATTAAAAAATGCGGCGGGGGTGGGGGGGGGGGGGGGGGTGTGTGTGTGGGATGGGGTGGAGAGGTGTCCATGAGAAAGCAATTGGAAGAACAAAGAGGGGGCATGAATAAAACATTGGCATGCAAGATTATGGACCATCCCATGCTCTTCTACAAGTATATCAAGGCAAAGAGAATAATCATGAAATAAGTAGGGCCCTTTCGGGGCTAAGCCAGGGGGTATTAGAAGAGTGTTAGATGAGCTCTTCAGTACTGCCTTCACTTTGGACAAAAAGGATGTTGATACAGAATTTGGGAAAGATGAACTATAAGGTTCCTGAGCAAATTCATATAAGATGTGAGGTGGTGTTGAATGCTTTGGCTGATTTTGACAAGATCCCAGGTTGAGATAAATTGCATTCCAGGATTCTGTGGGAGACAAGGGTGGAAATCAAAAGGGCCATGACCAAAATTCTTAATTTCTCTCTGGCCACAGGGAGGTGTCAGAGGACTGGAAGATAGATGTGTGGTTCCACTTTTTAAAAATAAACCAGGGAATTTCAGAACCGGTGAGTCTTACATGAGTGGTAGGGAAAGGATCAGAGAAAATTCTAAAGGAGAAATGGAATCTCTCTTTAGAGAAGCAAGGTTTGATCAGGGATAGACAGCATGGCTTTGTCAGATGGAAGTCATATCAAACAAGTCTGATTGAAGTTTCTGACGAGATGACCAAGTGTGTGGATGAGGGTTGTGCAGATGTTATGGTTTCTATGGATTTCAGCAACACCTTTCACAAGGTCTTACGTGGGAGACTGATAAAGAAGGTAAAAGCACACAAGACAATTTGGCAAGCTGGGTCCAAAATTGGCTTGGTAGCAGGAGACAGTGAGTGGCGCTAGAAGGCTGTTTGTGTGACAATGGACCAATTTCTTGTAATGTATCATTGAGATTAGTACTGGATCTCTATCATCTGTGATATATATAAACGATGTAATTGAGAGTGTGAGGAGGCTTGACAAGTAAGCTTGTGGATAATATAAAGATTGGCCAGGCAGTTGACAGTGAGAAGAAAGGTCTTAGGTTACAGGAGGATTGAAATAGTTGGGTCAGAGAAGCAGAGCAGAGATGGGATTTAGCCCTAATGTGAGATGTGATGGCCTCTGGAAAAAGTGACAAGTTAAGGGAGTACTCAATGAATGGCAGGACACCAGTAAGGTCAGAGATACAAAGGGATATTAGGGTGTTTGTCCACAAATCCCTGAAGGTGACTAATAGGACAGATTAATAGGGTAGTTAATAAAGCATATGGGGTGCCTTTCTTTATCATTTGAGACGTAAGTTATAACAGCAGGGAAGTTATTTGGAGTTGCATAGGACTTTGATTAGGCCACAGCTGCAGTTCAATTCTGGTTTCTGCACTGTAGGATGAATGTGACTCTACTGGAGGAAGTGCAGAGAAGATTCACCTGGACATTTCCTGAATTGGAACTTTGTGGACCACATGTAAAAATGTCAAATATACAAATAGGCATTGAAAAACTCAGTGAATGCTTGCAGAGAAATTAGAGGGGTTCAGCTCAAGTATGAGTCGAATGATATTCTAATCCTTTACAATGAAAAGTGGCCATGCAGCATTCAAAAATGATTTATTCACTGGAGTTAGAGGCTAGGAATTTTACAGCAAGTAACTCACCTCTTGATGACCCAAAGCCTGTTCGCTATTGCAAGGCACATGTCTGGATACTATCCCTCTTATTTCCTGACTTGACTTCTTGCCAGCAGTGAGCTAAAGAACACTCTATTACAATCATTGGGACGATGAATGGCCAGTGCTAGTCATTGATTTTAAGCTGGCATCTTTTTTTTAATTCATTCTTGGACTGTGCGACTTATTGGCCCATGCTACATTTAATGCCCTTGAGAACATGGTGGAAAACTGTTTCCTTTAGCGGTTGCAATCCAGCTAGTGTAAGTAAACCCGCAATGCAAAAACGAAAGACTTCCATCATTCTGAACCAATGTTACTAAAGGAATAATGATATAATTTAAACTTTGTTTAACTAGTTTGGCTCTGTTTGCTTTTTTTATAACAGAGATAGTTGAGGGGGGTCCTAGTAGAGGTATGTACACTTATGAAAGCATGGAGAGGGTGAATAGAAAGCAACTGTTGCAATGGGGACCAATAAGGAAGTGGGAATAATTTTAAGGTGAAATGAGGTTCAGAAGTGATTTAAGGATATTCTTTCATTCAGAGGGTCTGGTGGTCTTAAATGCATTGCTTGGGAGTGTAGTTGAGGAGGGTAACCTCACAACCTTTAAAAAGTACTTGTATGAGCACTAAACTGCAATATTCAAGACTATGATGTGCATGCTGGCAGGTGGCACTAGGGTCAATTTAGTGTAGTTTTGGCAGTACAGATTTGATAGGCTGAAGAGTCTCTTCGCTACTGTATGAAGTTGAAAGATGTTCGAGCAGGTGATGAAAGAGAAAAGGATCTTGACCAAATAAAACACTAAAACTTTGATAGAGTTAGAACACAGGGCTTTGAATCAAAACTTTCAAAATGTTCTGCAAGCATTTGAGGAACAAAACAGGAAATACCAAGAAGATTTGAAAACAACTGAAGAATGAGATCAGCCAGTGGCTCATTTAGAACAATGGTTGGCTGTTGTATGTCAAGGAAAGCCATCACCGGAACAGTAAATGCAGCCCACAAAAGAAACACTTAACAACATAAACAGGAATGATAGTCCCCTATCTCTGATCACTGCTGAAGTCTGCAGCATAAGGTTTGGACACTTCAGCAAATTAGTAATTATTATACAGACCCATAAATTCATTTGTTGTTGCATCTAAGTTTATTTTGGAAATGAGAGGCATGTTGTAGATATACCTTGCCTTTAAGACAGTTCACCTTTAAACACTCTATGTGCTGTATGTACATACAATGTTGAAATCCTTCTTGACAGTTGGTCTGCTTTGGATTTGCAAACTACACATACAGAAATCAGTTGGTTTATTGCAATATCCCCTACATCATAATTTTTCTTGCAGTTTTTAAAGAAAACTGACACAAAGTTCATCAAACCCTAACAAGTGATTTATTACCAGTCCATTTTCTTGAGCATGACACATCCTTATTTTCATATTATCCCTCTCATTTCCTAACTTGATTCCCTGCCAGCAATGAGCTGAAGTACACTGTACTGCACATCAATGGGATGATGAATGGCCAATGCTAGTGATTAAGGTTAAACTGACATCTTTTGCTATTCATTCTTGGGATAGGGGAATTGCTGGCAGGGCAACATTTAATGCCCTTAAGAAAGTGGGGGAGAGATGTTTTCCTGAGCCATTGCATTCCATTAGGTGGACCCTCAATGCTGTAAGGAAGGACTTCCACCATTCTGACCCAAAGACACTGAAGGAATCTCAATGTAATTTCAAGTCAGGATAGTGGGTAGCTTGGAGACAAACTTGTAGCTGTTTGTTTTTTTCATTTATCTGCTTATAGAAGGTAAAAGATCATAGGTTTGGAAAGTGATATCTGGGGGGGGTTTTGGTGAATTTCTGCATCTTGTGAATGGTACATATTACACCTGCTGTACATTGTTGGTGGAGGGAGTGAATGTTTGTGGATTTAGCACAAATCAAGTGGGCTGCTTCATCCTATAATGGGTTAAGATTCTTGAGTGTTGTTGGAGCTGCACACATCCAGGCAATTGAGAACTATTCCCTAACACTCCACATATGTGCCTTGTAGATGGTAAACAGGCTTTGGGGCAGCACGAGGTCAGTTACTTGCTGTGGAATTAATTCCTAGCCTCTGATCTGAGTGTATAATCCATTAGTGAATGCTGGGCATGGCTACTCATCATTGTAAAGGACTATAACATCATCCCATTCAGGTTTGAGATGAACCCCTCCAATGACTGCAAGCACTCACAGTGTATTGCTTGTACATTTGACAATTTTACATGTGGTCCACAAGAATCCTGGCCATTGAACCGCAAAACACAGCACTGGTGTCAAGTTGAAGAAAAGGTCATGTCATGATGTTGCCTTTAAGAACCTGGCCTTGATACTGATCACAATTTAACACAAGTGGGTCCTGTACATCATATGGCTACCTGATGCTTAACTCTGTCACATGGTAGCTGGGAAGGTCCCATGTCTGATAGTCAGATGAAACCGTTGGATCTGTGGAGTAAATTCTGAGAATGGGATGAGGCTGTTTGGCTCATTTATAGATGACATAGACACAATGAGCCAAGTGGCTTTTTTTTATTTTGCTGTAAAGTATCTCTGCTTTTGTGAAAGTTCACTGCTTTCCAGTCTCCTTTTCTTAATGGATGTGAGATGGCCAGAGGCATTTCTGTTTCTCTGCTTTTCCCTCATCCTAACTTCTTCTGTAAGGAGGAAAAGATGAAATCTTTGAGGGAAAGTTACAACTTATTCTCAGTGAATGGATGACTACAATGAAGAGGAATGGACAACAACATTAGTCCTGATAACCCTACCCTGCAATCAGAGATCAGATATAATTAAGGTAATGTGAAAATATTGTGGTCATCAGTGAATGAATCAAACTCATCCCGTGTGGTGCTGAACATATTTGCCTCCTTTGTTTTAGATTTTTCTTTTTAACAAATTACGGGACACAATGTAGGGGTCATCCTGAAGAGATTAGAAGAAAATAGGTAAAGAAATAAGAGTCTAGCCAGTTCTGAAGAAGAGTCACTGGATTCAAAATATTGACTCTGCTTTCTCTCCATTAAGCCTCCAGACCTGCTGAGTTTCTCTAGCTATTTCTGTTTTTATACAGGCAAATTAAGGCCTCCTATTCTGCTGGCAACAAGCCTGTCTTTTAAAACATTTTAGAATATGTCGAAGATAAAAAGACAATGAATCAGTTAAGCAGTTCACACGAAGTGTTGAGAAATACTGATATATTGTCAAAGTCATTGCAATTATTGATCTACACTCAGGATGTTCGGAGTAGAAAGGTTGTGAGAGAAATTGACGCTGAAAGAATGTAGCCAAGAGCATCCTACAATCCTTGGCTCCTCAACCAATGCAATGCCTCCCTGCACCTCCAGGAAGCATAGCAAAGAAATATTTTAGGTACTTTAGAATAGAATAACTTTTATTGTCACCTGCACTCAATGAGCGCACTGAAAAGTTTGTAATGTTGCCTCTTGGTGCCATCTTATGTATAGTGTACCAAGGTTCAGATACTTTAAGTGTTGTTACAGAGTAAAAAAAAATACATAAGCATGGCAAGAGAGAATGATAGTCAAAGTGATTGTAAAATGCTTAAGTTTTATAAGTTCTAGTCCTTTCCAACATCAGTCTATCCCCACCGGCTCCAAAACATGAAGCAACACTACCTCCATGTGTTAGCCTCCATCCAAACTGGCTCTGGTGTTTTGCTTGATCCGTGCTCATGCTGCTGCTGTCACTCTGGGATTAGTTCTGGTCTGTGCTCACTCTGCTGCTGTCACTCTGGGAGAAGGCCCAGTCTGTGCTCACTCTGCTGCTGTCACTCTGGGAGAAGGCCCAGTCTGTGCTCACTCTGCTGCTGTCACTCTGGGAGAAGGCCCTGTCTGTGTTCACTCTGCTGCTGTCACTCTGGGAGAAGGCCCAGTCTGTGCTCACTCTGCTGCTGTCACTCTGGGATCCAGCCCAGTCCGTGCTCACTCTGCTGCCATTGATCTGGGATCCAGCCCAGTCTGGGATCACTCTGCTGCTGTCAATCTGGGAGAAGGCCCTGTCTGTGTTCACTCTGCTGCTGTCACTCTGGGAGTCGGCCCAGTCTGTGTTCACTCTGCTGCTGTCACTCTGGGATCCAGCCCAGTCCGTGCTCACTCTGCTGCCATTGATCTGGGATCCAGCCCAGTCTGGGATCACTCTGCTGCTGTCGCTCTGGGATCCTGCCTGGTCTGTGCTCACTCTGCTGTTGTCGCTCTGGGATCTATCCCAGTCCATGCTCACTCTGCTGCCATCATTCCAGGATCCAGCCCGGTCGGTGATCACTCTGCTGCCATCGCTCTGGGATCCAGCCCTGCCTGTGCTCACTCTGCTGCCATCACTCTGGGATCCAGCCTGGTCCATGCTCATTCTGCAGGTGTCATGCTGGGATCTTGTCTCGTCTGTGCTCACTTTGCTGCTGTCACTCTGGGATCCAGCCTGGTCCATGATCACTCTGCTGCCATCGCTCCAGGATCCAGCCTGGTCTGTGCTCCCTCTGCTGCCATCATTCCAGGATCCAGCCCGGTCTGTGCTCACTCTGCTGCTGTCACTCCGGGATCTATCCCGGTCCATGCTCACTCTGCTGCCATCGTTCCAGGATTCAGTCCGGTCAGTGATCACTCTGCTATCATCGCTCTGGGATCCAGCCCTGCCTGTGCTCACTCTGCTGCTGTCTGTCTGGGATCCAGTCTGGTCCATGCTCATTCTGCAGGTGTCATGCTGGGATCTTGCCTGGTCTGTGCTCATTTTGCTGCTGTCACTCTGAGATCCAGCCTGGTCCATGATCACTCTGCTGCCATCGCTCCAGGATCCACCCAGTTGGTGCTCACTCTGTTGTCATCGCTCTGGTATCCAGCCTGGTCTGTGCTCGCTCTCCTGCCATTGCTCTGGGATCCAGCTTGGTCCGTGCTCACTCTGCTGCCATTGCTCTGGGATCCAGCCTGGTCCATGCTCACGCTGCTGCTATTGCTCTGGGATTCAGCCTGGTCCATGCTCACTCCACTGCTGTCGCTCTGGGATCCAAACTAATCCATGCCCACTCTGCTGCCATCGCTCCAGGATTCAGCCTGGTCCGTGATCAGTCTGCTGCCAATCCTCTGGGATCCAGCCCAATCCATGCTCACTCTGCTACAGTCGCTCTGGGATCCAGCCCGGTCCATACTCACTCTGCTGCAGTCGTTCTGGGATCCACCCTGGTCCATACTCACTCTGCTGCAGTTGCTCTGGGATCCAGCGTGGTCCATGCTCGCTCTGCAGCTATCGCTCTGGGATCCAGCCTTGTCTGTGCTCACTCTGCTGCCATTGCTCCAAGATCCAGCCTGGTCCATGCTCACTCTGCTGCCATCGCTCTGGGATCCAGTCCGGTCTGTGCTCAATCTGCTGCTGTCGCTCTTGGATATAGCCTAGTCCATGCTCATTCGTCTGCCACCGCTCTTGGACCAAGTCTGGTCTGTGCTCACTCTGCTGCCATTGCTCTGGGATCCTGCCTGGTCCATGCTCACTCTGCTGCCATTGCTCTGGGATCCTGCCTGGTCCATGCTCACTCTGCTGCCATCGCTCTGGGATCCTGCCTGGTCCATGCTCACTCTGCTGCCATTGCTCTGGGATCTAGCCTGGTCCATGCTCACTCTGCTGACATTGATCTGTGATCCAGCATGAATCATGCTCACTCTGCTGCTATCACTCTGGGATTCATCCTGGTCTGTGCTCACTCTGCTGCCATTGCTCTTGCATTCAGCCTGGTCTGTGCTCGCGCTGCTTCCATCGTTCTGGAATTCTGCCTGCTCCATGGTTACTCTGCTGACATTGCTCGGAATCCAGCCTGGTCCATATTCACTCTGCTGCTGTCGCTCTGGGATCCTGCCTGGTCTGTGCTCACTCTGCTGCTGTTTGTCTGGGATCCTGCCTGGTCCATGCTCACTCTGCTGCCATTGCTCTGGGATTCAGCCTGGTCTGTGCTCACTCTGCTGCCATTGCTCTGGGATCCTGCCTGGTCCATGCTCACTCTGCTGCCGTTGCTCTGGGATTCAGCCTGGTCTGTGCTCGCTCTGCTGCCATTGCTCTGGGATCCAGCCTGGTCCGTGCTCACTCTGCTGCTATTGCTCTGGGATTCAGCCTGGTCTGTGCTCACCTTGCCGCTCTTGCTCTGGAATCCAATCTGGTCCATGCTCACTCTGCTGCCGTTGCTCTGGGATCCAGCCTGGTCCATGCTCACGCTGCTGCTATTGCTCTGGGATTCAGCCTGGTCCGTGCTCACTCCACTGCTGTCGCTCTGGGAGCCAAACTAATCCATGCCCATTCTGCTGACATCTCTCCAGGATTCAGCCTGGTCCGTGATCAGTCTGCTGCCAATCCTCTGGGATCCAGCCCAATCCATGCTCACTCTGCTACAGTCGCTCTGGGATCCAGCCCGGTCCATACTCACTCTGCTGCAGTTGCTCTGGGATCCAGCCTGGTCCATACTCACTCTGCTGCAGTTGCTCTGGGATCCAGCCTGGTCCATACTCACTCTGCAACTATCGCTCTGGGATCCAGCCTTGTCTGTGCTCACTCTGCTGCCATTGCTCCAAGATCCAGCCTGGTCCATGCTCACTCTGCAGCCATCGCTCTGGGATCCAGCCCGGTCTGTGCTCAATCTGCTGCTGTCGCTCTTGGATATAGCCTAGTCCATGCTCATTCGTCTGCCACCGCTCTTGGACCAAGTCTGGTCCATGCTCACTCTGCTGCCATTGCTCTGGGATCCTGCCTGGTCCATGCTCACTCTGCTGCCATTGCTCTGGGATCTAGCCTGGTCCATGTTCACTCTGCTGCCATTGCTCTGGGATCTAGCCTGGTCCATGTTCACTCTGCTGACATTGATCTGTGATCCAGCATGAATCATGCTCACTCTGCTGCTATTGCTCTGGGATTCATCCTGGTCTGTGCTCACTCTGCTGCCATTGCTCGTGCTGCTTCCATTGTTCTGGAATTCAGCCTGCTCCATGGTCACTCTGCTGACATTGCTCGGAATCCAGCCTGGTCCATATTCACTCTGCTGCTGTTTGTCTGGGATCCTGCCTGGTCTGTGCTCACTCTGCTGCTGTCGCTCTGGGATCTATCCCAGTCCATGCTCACTCTGCTGCCATCGTTCCAGGATCCAGTGCAGTCGGTGATCACTCTGCTGCCATTGCTCTGGGATGCAGCCCAGTCTGTGCTCACTCTGCTGCTGTCACTCAGGGGTCCAGCCCAGTCTGTGCTCACTCTGCTGCTGTCACTCTGGGATCCAGCCCGGTCTGTGCTCACTTTGCTGCGGTGGCTCTGGGATACAGCCCATTCTGAGCTCACTCTGCTGCCATCGCTCTGGGATCCAGCCCGGTCCATACTCACTCTGCTGCAGTCGCTCTGGGATCCAGCCTGGTCTGTGCACACTCTGCTGCTGTCACTCTGGGATCCAGCCTTGTCTGTGCTCACTCTGCTGCCATTGCTCCAAGATCCAGCCTGGTCCGTGCTCACTCTGCAGCTATCGCTCTGTGATCCAGCCTTGTCTGTGCTCACTCTGCTGCCATCGCTCTGGGATCAAGCCCGGTCTGTGCTCAATCTGCTGCTGTCGCTCTGGGATATAGCCTGGTCCACACTCACTTGTCTGCCACCCCTCTTCGACCAAGTCTGGTCTATGCTCGTTCTGCTGCCATTGCTCTGGGATCCTGCCCGGTCCATGCTCCCTCTGCTGCCATCGCTCTGGGATCCAGCCTCGTCTGTGCTCACTCTGCTGTTGTTGCTCTGGGATCCAGTCTGGTCCGTGCTCACTCTGCTGTCATTGCTCTGGAATTCAGTCTTGTCCGTGCTCACTTTGCTTCTGTCTCTCTGGGATCCAACCTGTTCTGTGCTCACTCTGCTGTTGTCGCTCTGGGAACCAGCCTGGTCCATACTCACTCTCCTGCCATTGCTCTGGGATCCAACCTGATCCATGCTCACTCTGCTGCTGTCATTACGGGATCCAGCCTGGTCCGTGCTCACTCTGCTGCTGTCATTCCGGGATCCAACCTGGTCCGAGCTCACTTTGCTGCTCTCGCTCTGGGATTCATCCTGGTCCGTGCTCACTCTGCTGCCAATGCACTTGCATTCAGCGTGTTCTGTGCTCGTTCTGCTTCCATCGCTCTGGGATTCAGCCTGCTCCATGGTCACTATGCTGACATTGCTTGGGGTTCCAGCTGGTCCATGCTTACTCTGCTGCTATAGCACAGGGATCCAGTCTGGTCCGTGCTCACTCTGATGCCATTGCTCTGGGATCCAGCCTGGTCCAGATTCTCTCTGCTGCCATCGCTCTGGAATTCAGCATGGTCCATGCTCACTCTGCTGCCATTGCTCTGGGATCTAGCCTGGTCCGTTCTCACTTTGCTGCCATTGCTCTGGATTCCAGCCCGGTCCATGCTCACGCTGCTGCTGATTCTCTGGGATCCAGCCTGGTCTTTGCTAACTCTGCTGCGATTGCTCTGGGATCCAGCCTGGGCCGTGCTCACTCTGCTGCTATCGCACTGGGAACCAGCCTGGTCCATGCTCACTCTGCTGCTGTCTCTCTGGGATTCAGTCTGGTCCGTGCTCTCTCTGATGCCGTTGCTCTGGGATCCAGCCTGGTCCATGCTCACGCTGCTGCTATGGCTCTGGGATTCAGCCTGGTTCATGCTCACTCCACTGCTGTCACTCTGGGATCCAAACTGATCCATGCTCACTCTGCTGCCATCGCTCCAGGATTCAGCCTGGTCTGTGATCACTCTGCTGCCATTGCTCTGGGATCCAGCCCAATCCATGCTCACTCCACTGCTGTCGCTCTGGGATCCAAACTGATCCATGCTCACTCTGCTGCCATCGCTCCAGGATTCAGCCTGGTCTGTGATCACTCTGCTGCCATTGCTCTGGGAACCAGCCCAATCCATGCTCACTCCACTGCTGTAGCTCTGGAATCCAGCCTGATCCATGCTCACTCTGCTGCCATTGATCTGGTATCCAGCCTGGTCCGTGCTCACTCCGCTGCTATTGCTCTGAGATCCAATCTGGTCCATGCTCACTCTGCTGCTATTGCTCTGGGATTCAGCCTGGTCTGTGCTCACTTTGCCGCTCTTGCTCTGAGATCCAATCTGGTCCGTGCTCACTCTGCTGCTATTGCTCTGGGATTCAGCCTGGTCTGTGCTCACTTTGCCGCTCTTGCTCTGGGATCCAATCTGGTCCGTGCTCACTCTGCTGCTATTGCTCTGGGATTCAGCCTGGTCTGTGCTCACTTTGCCGCTCTTGCTCTGGGATCCAATCTGGTCCATGCTCACTCTGCTGCCATTGCTCCAGGATCCAGCCCCATCCGGGCTCACTCTGCTGCAATTGCTCCGGGATCCAGCCTGGTCTGTGCTCACTCTGCTACCATTGCTTCGGGATCCAGCCCCATCTGGGTTCACTCTCCTGCCATTGCTCCAGGATTCAGCCTGATCCATGCTCCTTCTGCTGCCGTCGCTCTGGAATCCAGCCTGGTCTGTGCTCACTCTGCTGCCTTTGCTCTGGGATTCAGCCCAGTCCATGCTCACTCTGCTGCCATTGCTCTGGGATTCAGCCTGGTCCATGCTCCCTCTGCTTCCTTTGCTCTGGGATTCAGCCCAGTCCATGCTCCCTCTGCTTCCTTTGCTCTGTGATTCAGCCTGGTCCATGCTCCCTCTGCTTCCTTTGCTCTGGGATTCAGCCCAGTCCATGCTCCCTCTGCTTCCTTTGCTCTGTGATTCAGCCTGGTCCATGCTCCCTCTGCTTCCTTTGCTCTGGGATTCAGCCCAGTCCATGCTCCCTCTGCTTCCTTTGCTCTGTGATTCAGCCTGGTCCATGCTCCCTCTGCTTCCTTTGCTCTGTGATTCAGCCTGGTCCATGCTCCCTCTGCTTCCTTTGCTCTGTGATTCAGCCTGGTCCATGCTCCCTCTGCTTCCTTTGCTCTGTGATTCAGCCTGGTCCATGCTCCCTCTGTTTCCTTTGCTCTGGGATTCAGCCCAATCCATGCTCCCTCTGCTGCCATCGCTCTGGGATTCAGCCTGGTCCATGCTCACTCTGCTGCCACTGTGCGACATGGCTGTTGCGCTCAGCTCGGTTCCTTTGACTCCCTTCTTCAGATAGGAGTGATTAAAAGTTGAGAGCAGAGAAAAAATTACTGCAAAGAGGTAAATAAAATAAAGGAAAAGGAAAAGGAACCAGTGAGCAGAGGAGCTCTGATTGGACCATCTGATCATACTGCAATCTTGTCTAACCATGTTCAATCAGTGCGGGTCCCTGTAAATTGACTCTGCACACCTTAAGCACTGAATACCTCTATAAATGGATCTATGGCTGGTGTTGTGAATTGCATGATTGAATTTCCATTTTTTTTATAGCACTGTTGAGGCAGGTTTGAATGAACGGAAGACATACTATTAGAACTGTAAAAAAATTCTGACCAGTGATGCTTCAATTCTAAATAACTCAGTTTTGCAGAGTACTCTCTTCCCATTTATGCATCCTTTGTAGATAATCGTCAAGATGAAAACAGTTCAATATCTTTCATGGGTCCACTTTCCTGCGTGTTATATGTCAGTGAAATATTTGATGGAAGGATAGAATTATCTTCCATACGCATACTAACGCGTAGTTCCTAGTGCATTCAAACTGTTAGTATGCGTATGAAGTCAAATTATGAAAAACACCCACTGGTGTGTTTGCTTTAAGAGGAGGTGAATGTTATGGTTATTAAGGTAAGGGATATGTGTAAATATGAGACATGAGTGCACAATGGCAGTTAGATCAATGGCATGGCAGATGGCTAAAGAAAATCTCTACCTCCACAATAACACTAGCAGACCAGCTTTTCTTACTTTGTTTGATTTTGTTTTCACACTTACTATAACAAGCCTTCCCTCGATGAGATTATTATGAGCAGCAAGATTGCCTTGTTCACTATGCGTAGCAACATTGTAAATTAATGCTTCCTCTGTTTAAAATATGCCGAGAAGTCATAAATGCGTTTATCATTATACAATGATTATTAACCAAAGGATGTTCCCTTGAATATATTTACAGTGTTAGTAGACATGCTGTTCAAAGTAGAACCAATGAAGTTATGGATGATTTGTTCCTGCAGATTGATACATCATAGAGAACAGTGGAATTACATAAAATATACACAGGACAGAGACTAAACAGCACAACTACTTTATACACCATACAATTCCCTGTTCATTCCATCTACCTTAGTTTAGCCTTTCAGCATATCTTTCAGTTTTGCCTCAAATGCTCATCTCGTTTCCCTGCAAATACAAGCAGACTTCCTACAGTTGTCAGTTTTATATTCTTACCATTACTGAGTAAAGGACTCTGTCCCAATTAATTTTCCATTGGTTATTAGTGAATATTTTGCATTTATGACTCTTAGTTTTGGATTTCCATACAAGTGGGAAGATTTGCACCCATCGACCATGCATGACCCATTCATATATTTAAAAGCATGTGTTTAGTTTTTTCTAAAATCCTCCCTGGTCAATCTTTCCCAATAACCAGCAGTCTCTTGGTTGGGTCCAACCTTTTCAAATAAGAAGTCTAATAGCTCAGTAAATGATCCTGGCCGAGAACCAGAAGGTTTGGATTTAAGTCTCCCTCACAAAGGAGAATTCATAAACTGATTCATTAGGTTATTATTTAACCTAAAGTACCTCCAAACACTTCATGTCATTCTCCAAGTAGAAAAATGAGTATTGACTTATATAAATCAAAGACCATTGCAAATATTTTTGTGCATATTCTAGTTTTCCATGTTTTATTTTCATATATGGCAGACAGAGGTTTGTACACTACTGTGAGTCCAAGGGTACTATACAAGTTTGCACAGAGTAATTCCCTGGCATCATCAGCACCACAGTATTCTATGGATATTATATTCATCTCATGGTGGATTAATCTAGCTGTATTTTATTTTAAATGAAGAAAACTCCTGCCTGGAATTAGTACCTCCTCAAGACCAGCTCAGATTGCACCCTATATCCAATCAAGAGGTAGGTCAGTAAGAACAACTGCAATTCAATGTATTAAAATACACCAGGCGGAGTCCATAAGATCAGTAATACTTGAAAAATATTTCCAAATACTTCACTAACATTTTACAAATCCCCTGACAAACAATATGTTACTTATGATGTGTAATCAGAGCCGTTACCTCGAGATGCAAGTGTTGGAAGAATTGTCTGCATTTGGTGCCCAGCCTATGAGAAGATGGTGGTGATCTGCTTTCTAAAACACAGCACTTCATGAGGTGTAGGTACACACAGAGTGCTGCCAGGAAGTGATTTTGACCCAGTGACAGTGAAAATGTTGATATTTTATGATGGTGTTTGGCTTTGACAGGAATTTGTGGGTCGTGATCCTCCTATGCATTCACTGCCTTTTTCCTCCTTGGTAGTTGAAGAGTTTAGAAGGAGCTATCATTGTAACCTTCTTGCAGTGTGATAGTCACTGTCGATTGATGACTGTGGCAGCAAAGTTATGAACATATGCCTCCTTAGGCATTATAAAAAGTTCAGCCATTCTTCTGTTGACTCCATCATCCTTGTTCCAAATCTGTATTGAATTCCTTCTCACCCAAGTTATGTTTCTGGGTGGTGTAGATAAGCAAACCTATGAATTTAACCCACTCATAAATTTTTATGTAGGGTTAGACTTAAATATTAAGCCTTTCTTGATTAGCCACATATGCAATTCAACTGTGGTGAAGATTAAAATAGCTACCTAATCAAATTTAAATCCACTGCAGCAGCTGTTCTTCTTCACTGCCTTAACTGCTTAATTCATTATTATAGTTGATAGGAATTCAAATAGTTTTTGCTCACTAGATTTATGAGTTAAAATTATTCTGAAAAGAAAATACTTTCTTTTTTGCTTGCTTGCTTACTTTTGTTGAGAAACCTCGGTAGAAAATCTATGGCCATGGTGCAGTTCCCATCCACAAGTGTAAAATAAATTGTTGAAGACAAAATGAGGTAAATCAGGAAATTAAACTAAAGTTGAAATTTAAGAAAAATGGTATCTCACAAAGATATCGAGCTTTTATACCCTGCTTAATCTTATATCTAATAAGCTCAAGGTGTTCAAAACACTCCACTAGAACTTGACTGAGTTTATAAAATAAGGTAATGTGTAAGTACTAATGGATCTGGGTGAGGATGGGAAGTTTAACGCTAATGAAGTGGACCTGGGAAGGTGAATTATTTTTTTTCTTTCTTTCTTTTCTTTCCCCCCACACTACCGCCCGGTAGTGCTTGTTTTTTCTCCAGCACCCATGGTGTGTGTGTGCAGGTGTGAGACACAGTGAAAGACACGAGGTGCACTAATCTTTATTCAATTTCCACCACCAGGAAGATAGGAAAACACCCAACTGGCCAGTGACAATCACTGCCCTTCACATCAAAGGGCAATGCTGTGTGATCAAAACAGTGAAGGGGAGGATAGGGACTAAATCAAAATACAGTTGGAGGGGGAAATAATGCATTCCACTCCCTGCGGCGCCCATCTCTCCCTGAACAACTCCAGGGGGTTGGTGGACACCGCGTGCTCCTTCTCCAAGGACACCCGGGCTCTAACATAATCGCGGAAGAGGGGCAGGCAGTCGGGGGAAGGTGAATTATCAATTTCCATGCATTATCAATCATTTAAACTGACACTAATCAGCAATTTGCATTTCAGCATTGAGTCCACTGGTTGCCTGGGCTTTCTGAACCTCGCTAAAATCACACAACACCAGGTTATAGTCCAACAGATTTAATTGGAAGCACCAGCTTTCAGAGTGCTGCTCCTTCATCAAGTGGTTGTCTGAACCTCACCCGTAAAACCAATGTCTCACTGAGTAGTCAGAGCAAGCAATGGTAAAACAGGAGACCGTAAAAATCAAAGTCAAACTTGTTAATCAGTATTCCCAGCTGCTTTTTTAACTGATAGTGGAAATAGGTGTCTTTGCTATAGTTTTGCTGAGAGGTTACTTTGTACAATGTACACCTCATTCCTCACACTTTGTTTTTTTTCCAAATTGGGATGGATTGATTAAATTGGATTTCAGGTGACCAGCAACTGCAACCCTAGATTTTGCTTCAAAAATCAAAGCAGAAATCCTATCAGAGAGAAGAGCAGTGTTTCTTCAATGTGGGTATGTCTGGAAAAGAAGTGACCGTGAATTAAACACTTAAATAAAAGCAATGTAATGTGAATGCTGGAAATCTGCAAGAAAAGATAAGTAATGATGGAGCAATAAAACAAGTCTGACAGCAGCTATGGAGAGAGAAACAGAGTTTATGTTTTGTGTCTAGTATGACTCTACTTCTGAATTCAATTGGACTCCCTTGAGTCTGCTGGTCAGAGGCCTGGAACTATAATCAAAGAGGAAACGAGCAGAATGGGGACAGTGAGAGAAAATGACCTTGTGGCAGGCATCAGCGACAGACCCAAATTCATTGGAGCTGGTCATAATTGCTTCTTACATTACTACAGGGAAAGTTCAGAAGCTGGTGAGCAGTTATTTTCTGTTTGTAAGATTCAGCATAGTGTACAAATTTGTAGTAAACTTAACAAAGTATACCAAAGGAAACATAAGTAAGCAAATAATTTAATTATATATTTAAAAGCGTGCAGCAGGTGAAAGCTCCTGAATACCATGACAAGCACGTCCATCATAGATGTTTCAAGTTCGAGCAGCTTTAGTTCAGAGCTTGTGAGTTGTCGAATGTTCTAACCGACCTTATAACAAGTCAGGAACAGGAAAGATCACCTGCAATCAGAATGCAGTCAGGCCATTTATGATAGGGTCTTCTGGTCTGGCCTGTGGTCAAAAATAAGAACATTTGGCTGTGAGCAAGGTCGATAAGGGAACCCAAAGGGTGGAGGTACAAGAGTGTCAGCATCTGCAATTGCCCAGTATGGTCTCTCAGCTGGTTTGGATTAGAATGGTATCTACTGCTGGCCATGTTGTGGAAGAATCACTCAATGCTCTATTTTAAAAATTACCAGGAGACACAGAAAATCCTTCATGAAATTAAACTTTAATCTCGCAAAATCAAAGCTGTGGGAGCCAGCAAAATGTCTTCCTGACTCTCCACAAACTCTTTGTTCTCCTTCAATTTACACAGTTATCCTTCTTGCGCTTATCTAATGGCTTTAGCGTACGCAATCATGCTGCCTTACTTTGCCTTTCTAAACTAATCATCGTTTGCCACACTAGTTTCCTCCATCACACTAACCTATCACATCACAACACCGTAATCTTCAGCATTAGCTCATCTCCCAGTGATTTAACTAACCTATCACAGTGCACTACTATTATCTGTTACTGGAGCCCTGTAACATGATCCTGGCATGCATTGCAACACTAAGCGAACCACATAACTGCCAGAAAAACTTTCATAACCACAGCACAGGACTGTGTGTGTAGACATGACACATAGATGATACCTTTGTCATCACAAAACGAAACAAGATAGAAGAGACATTTAATATCATCAGCAACACCCTCACAGGCATAAAGTTCGCCAAGGAGGAAGAAACTGACAACAAACTCGCATTCCTGGACATCACAGTTGAAAGAACGGACAACGGAGAACAACAAACCTGCGTATACAGAAAACCGACAAACACTGACCAAATACTTAACTACACCAGCAACCATCCCAACACACACAAATGAAGCTGTATCAGAACACTATTCCAATGAGCCACCACACTGCAGCACAGACAAACTTCGAAAAACAGAGGAGAACCACCTATACAGCATATTCAAGAAGAACGGATACTCAAAAAATACAGTCTGCAGATTCCTCAAGAACAAACCACGACAAGCAGACCTAACACAGCCAGAAACCCTAACCACCTTACCATGCATCAAAGAAGTTTCAGAAATGACAGCCAGACTACTAAGACCCCTCGGAATCCTAGTAGCACACAAACCTACCAACACTCTCAAACAAAAACTAACAAACTTAAAAGACCCAGTACAACCCATGGACAAAATCAACGTCATCTACAGAATTCCATGCAAAAATGTCACAAACACTACGTAGGAAAACAGGAAGAAAGTTAGTCACCAGGAGACACGAACACCAGCTAGCCACAAAAAGACATGACCCTCTCTCCCTCGTAGCCCGACACACGGAGGAAAAAAACCACCATTTCGAGTGGGACGACACATCTATCCTGGGAGAAGCTAAGCAAAGACATGCCAGAGAATTCCTAGAGGCCTGGCACTCCAACCACAACGCCATAAATAAACACAGATTTAGATACCATCTATCAACCCCTCAGAAAATGAACAAGAAATGACATCACCAAAAACCCCAGGCACCCCATCCAGGACAAACATATAAATAGAAAGCAGGAAACAACAGCTTCGCTTCACTTGGAGGTCGCCACTGATGATGTTACCTAGCCAGGTAATGAAACATCTGGATATCAAACCTACAGCTCAGCGAGCAAACTTACACCCTAGACAACTTATTCCCAGACTGATGCCAAACAGTCAACATCTGAACCATGTTTGGGCTAGCGTTCTTGCAGACCATGTAACTAGGGAAGTAGAGAAGGGTGTAAATTAAATATCAAGGAAAAGTGATTAAATACCAGACAAATGTGGTTTATCAAAGAGTAGGAATTAGGTAACAAAGGGAAACAGTAATATGAGAAATGAATTGAATTGAATTGAATTGAATTAACTTTATTGTCACATGTACCCATATGAGTACAGTGAAAAGTTTATGGCCACTTATGGCACCTACCTACAGATTCTTCAGTACAAGTTTTCAGGAAAGAAAATAGAAAAATAAAGAAATAGGAAGTGCAGCATTACAGATTCAAAGAATAAATTAGAAAATAATGAAATAAAAGTTCAGAATAACAATCCTTCTAACCCAGTCCATGTCAGCCCACTTGGCCTCCAGTCCATGCCAGGCTTCATCTCGAGGCTCTCCGGGGCTGCTAGACAATACTGGAATCACCTTGGGGCCAGATGTTCATGCTGAGGCCATAACAGGCTGCCGAGAGATCACCATGCCAGGCCTGGAGATCACCACATGCTGCCAAGGGATCACCACGTGCTGCCGAGAGACCACCATGCCGAGCCAGGGTATCGCCATGTGCTGCTAAGAGATCGCCATGCTAGGCAGGAGATCGCCACACGTTGCCGGGAGATCACCATGCCAGGGCAGAAGATCACGATGTGCTGCTGAGTGATCACCATGCCATGCCAAGCCAGGAGATCACCACGTGCTGCCGGGAGATCACCATGTTGGACGAGGAGATCACCATGTGCTGCCAAGAGATCATCATGCCAGGCCAGGAGATCGCCATGAGCTGTCTAGAGATCACAATGCCAGGCCAGGAGATCACCATGCCGGGCAAGGAAATCAACATGCCAGGCCTGGAGATCACCATGCCAGGCCAGGAGATCACAATGCTGGGCCAGGAGATCAACATGCTGGGCCAGTAAATCACCATGCTGGGCCAGGAGATCACCATGCTGGGCCAGGAGATCACCGTGCTGGGCCAAGAAATCACCATGCTGGGCCAGGAGATCGCCATGCTGGGCCAGGAGATCGCCATGCCAGGCCAGGAGTTCGCCATGCCAGGCCAGGAGTTCGCCATGCCGGGCCAGTAAATCACCATGCCTGGCCTGGAGATCACCATGCTGGGCCAGGAAATCACCATGCTGACCAGGAGATCACCATGCTGGGCCAGGAAATCACCATGCTGGGCCAGGAAATCACCATGCTGACCAGGAAATCACCATGCTGGGCCAGGAGATCGCCATGCTGTGCCAGGAGATCACCATGCTGACCAGGAGATCACCATGCTGGGCCAGGAAATCACCATGCTGACCAGGAAATCACCATGCTGGGCCAGGAGATCGCCATGCTGTGCCAGGCAAATAGCAGTAAGGGGTGGAGAGAGAAACAAAAACCTCGGAATATGTCAGTAATCAAAACAAAATGTTACAATGGTATCAAAAATATAAAACTAAAGGCTCTGAATTCAAATGTATGGAGCATTCATGATAAAGTAATAATTAATTCATGAATAATTAATTCAATACAGGCAATGTGGCTTCAAAATGCCAAGAATTGTGTCTTGAATATTGAAGAATAAATAACACTTAATAAAAATAGGAAGCAAGGTAAAGGTGGAGGAGTAGCAATGTTAAGGATAATCATTTGTGCAATAGTTAGAATGGCATTGGTTCAGGAAATGGGATGCAATGTGAGTTTGGGTGGAGATGAGGAATAAGTGGATAAAGAAATCATTACTGGAGTGCTCAACAGGCTCCCAAACTAACTACAATATGGAACAAGAATAATTTTGCTATTGTGCAATGTGAAAAGAATAATTAATAACTTCAGTGTTAAGGCAATGCATGAGCAATCAAAGTATTGTTGAATTTTGCATTCATGTTTAAAGGGAGAACATTGAGTCTGAGACTAGTTATTCAAACCTAAATAAGTGCAACAATGTGGTCATGAAAGCTAAACTATCTAATTTGAATGAGCTTATTACACTAGGGGATAGATCATTAGGTAGACAGTGATAGATACCTAAGAGATAGATACCTCTTAGGTATTATCTGATTGAGTATATTTCTGCCATAAATAAATAAATATATTTATGGCAGAAATATACCTAATCTGATTAAGTATATCAGATAATGGGAATGTCCCATTATCCCATGGCTAACTAAAAAACTTTGAGAAATCAGAAACATTAACAAAAACATATACAGAGACAACAATGGCTCAGAGAGTGTTTTAATAAAGCATAATTTGTTATTAAAATCGAGTTGGATCACAAACAGAGTTCTGATTACCTTCGCCCGCCTCACCAGCAAGAGCAATTGGGTAAAGTGTTTTTTTATTACATAAACTGGTCAAATTTTACAAAGCATGGAAAATATTGCCCACTCTTACTGCCTTGGTTCACCCATGCTGCAGGCAGTGACAATGTGCGAAACTCATGACATGAGATCAATCACCAACTGCAGACCAGAAGAGAGAAAATATGGAAAGAAATAAAAACAAGAGAACAATTTCAGAATTTCTCTTGCAAAATCATTGGACTTCATTCTGTATAGATGTAAAATTGATTCCTTTAAGGCATAAACTAAAAACATCATGGTGAATAATAGTATTTTATTATTTTAGGTCCAGACTTTATGATAGATGATAAAATAACTCGTTCTATTAACACGTTTGACATTATTTGCTGAAAGCTGTGAACAATTCATGCTTTCTTTGAAAATGTCTCATCCCTGAAAGGAAATGTTGACCCTTTGCTTACACCACCAAGTATTATTTGACTTAATAGCCAAACATTTATTGTGTTGAGCTAACACCTTTCTATTAAATGTTTGGCAATGCGCATTCAGAATTACTGTTGTTCAAATGGGGCAGCACATCACACCAAGCTACATATAAAATTTATGTTTAATGCCACATGCTGATACAGGTTTTATTCATAGGGCAGGTATGATTTCATTAAGAGCAGTGATGAGAAGAGCTCCTTCAGTGCAATTGTGATGCTGAGTGTTTCAGAAACTATTTACTTTCATTCTCATTTCAGTCTCTGGGATTTTCAGTGCAATATTACTGCATGCAGAAAGCTGGCCATATGATGAATGTGAAAAGCTAACAGGGTGCATTAAAGGATGTCACATGACAGCATATCAGATTTTGGTCATAGCATTAAATAAATATTATCCACTGAAAGTGGCCGAACACTTAAATGAAGGTTTCATATTTATAAAACAGGTGCAACATGATCCAATTTCAGCACCTAAACCAACAACACAATAAACTGTATTGTCACAGTATTGCAATTTAGCTGGCCTCCATCTTATTGTTCAGATGGACATCAAAGATCTTAATTCATGATTTAAAGAAGAACAATGGCTGTTTCCAGACACTGGCCACCATTATCTTTCAATCAGCACACTAAAAACAGACCACCCAGTCAATTATCTTGTTGTCTGGGGAACTTGCTGGGTACAAGCTGACTGTTCTCTGTGCTTAGGGGGAGAGACGGTATATTGTGGTCATGTCACAGGATGAGAAATCCAGTGATCCAGGCTGTAGTTCAAGGACAATAGTTTGACTCTCACATGCTGGATGGTAAAATTTGTATTCAATTAAAAAATAGTGTGGTCCTCATATAAAACAAGCAACAATTTCCTTAAAGTCCTTCAATGATGGAAATCAACAATCTTTACCTGGTCTAATCTGCATGTGACTCCAGACCCACAGCACCATGGATGTTTTTTACTTGATTTCTGGGCAGTTACATAGGTGTAAGCATAGGCATTGACACATGCACAGATTGAATTAAAAGGAATAAAAATGTAAAGTTAAATGATTTAGGGACAATATATGTACATTTGGACATTCCCCTTCATTGACATATAGTGTAAAAATCCTCAACCATACAGTTGGATGTGATAACATTAGAGACAACAAAGCAGATTTACTAGGATTTTGACTGGCTGGAGAGTTCTAGCTAACAAGAGAGATTGGACCGACTGGTGATGTTTTCGTTAGAGCAGAGGAGGTTGAGGGAAGACATGATTGAAATGTATAAAATTATTGGAGGCATAAATAGGGCAGACAGGAAGAAAATTTTCCCCTTGATATAGCGACAAATGACCAGGCAACATCGATTTGAGGTAAAGGACAGAAGATTTAGGGAAGATGTGAAGAAAAGCATTTACACCCAGAGGGTGGTGTGCATGTGGAACACATTGTCTATAAAGGTAGAAACCCTCATAATATTTAAGAAGTTAGATTTGCACTTACTGTATCCAAAACTATTTAAAAGTCTGAATTATTGACTGAATTTATTGACTGAATTTATTGTACTTTGAATTTAAAATTATCATTGAGATTTTCAGCAACAATTTAAATCATGGAGAATTTTAACAGGTAAATTAAATACAGAGATGCAGGTACGGTGTAACCACTGCAAATGGCTTTGTCCAACACTGATTACAAAGGCAATGGTCTATAATATCTAAAAACACTGGGATATTTAACAACAAAGATCAAATGATGAAAAATAAGTCAAAGCAACAAATGTTCAATTTTATGTTAAGCAAAGATGCTGTGGGAATTTTATTTGTAGGGAATAGCTAGAAATATTGGCCCAGAGTTTCCTATGACCAACTGTCACACTGGCACATTACCCACCTAGAACCCTAACTCCACAGCTAATGTATATACTTACACTTTCACAGGAGTTGTCAAAATGGCTGATTTTATGACTCAATAATTAAACCAGAAAGCGGCTCCTACAGCCAGATTTGTGGTGAAGCAGACATGGAAGACCTTCTGGCAATCAATTCTTGTTGAAAAAGAAGAGCGATGTCACAGAAAGTTAATAAACCCATTGGCTGGTAAGAATCTGCTGTCACAGACTACCTGTAAATTGGTATAAGTGAGAAATATTATGTGTTCAAAGTAAGTGAAAGTCAGGTCTAATATTAATAAATATTAATAGTAATAAAGTAAACCAAAATAGCCTAATGGGATAGTGGGTGGCATGGTGGCTTAGTGGTTAGCACTGCTACTTCACTGTGCTAGGACCTGAGTTTGATTCCACCCTCAGGAAATTGTTTCTGTGGAGATTGCACATTCTCCCTGTTTCTGTGTGGGTTTCCTCCGGGTGCTCCGGTTTCCACCCACAGTCCAAAGATGTGCAGGTTAGGTGAATAGGTCATGCTAAATTGCCCATTGTGTTCAGGCATGTGTAGGTTAGATGCATTAGACATGGGAAATGTAGAGTAGTAGGGTAGGGAAATAGTTCTGGGTGGGATACTCTTTAGGGGGTCAGTGTGGACTTGTTGGGCCTAATGGCCTGTTTTCCCACTGTGGGGATTTTATACTATGGAAGGATGGTAAATTTGCTTTAAGTAATTTTAAGGCTGAGGAAAGGTATGGTGTGCAGCTGACTTTTACAAGAGCTACAGTATTTGAAAATCATAGATGCTTTTGGCACTCTGGATGACCACATCTGCAGGAAGTCCCATCACCTTGAACAGCCTGAGTGCTGGGTTTCAGAGCTTAGGGATCAGCTGAAGGCACGACAATGCATTTGTGGGACTCAGAGTTATACAGATAGCATGTTGTTACAAGTGGGCTTCCGTGGATTAAGGAACTTTAATCAGAGCAGGAATCTGACTATCAGTTAGAAGAAGGATGGTAGGCAGGGAGGCATTCAGGAAAGCCCGAGGTTACATCTCATTCAAGTATAGATTTTCTATTTTGAAAAACAATAAGAGTTACTGTTCCTTATGTTGGAACAGAAAGGGATGGCAAACTATAATAGTAAGAGATTCAATGATGAAGGATACAGACAGGTTTTCCGTAGGACTCAATGATGGTGTGCCATGTTCCTGGGGTCAGGGTTAAGGATTTCACTGAACAGCTAGCGGACATTCTGAAGGATGCAGGCAAACAGTCAGAGATTGTGGTTCCCATTGTAATCAATGACATAGATAGAAAGACAACAATTTAGGGAGTTGGCAGATTAAACAGCAAAAGCTCAAAGTTTATAATCTGTGAATTATGCTGAGTGCAATGAGCTAGTGAATATAGGAATAGGCAGGTAGTGCAGATGTATGCACAAATAAAGAGTTAGAGCAGGAGGGAATGCTTTAGATTTCTGGAATATCTGGGACCTGTACAAGTCTGGCAGATTACATTTGAACTGCAATGCGACCAGCATCCTTTGGGGAGGTTTGCTAGTGTGGCTCATACGAGTTTCAACCAATTTAGCAGGGGAATGCAATGCAAAGTGGATGTCCAATAGAAGGTGATGCACAGACAAGAATAGAAAAAGAACCAAGTCTACCTGGAAGGCAACAGAAATATAGTCAAGTTTAGTTACTAGGTAGCATGGCAAGGCTGGATGGTATTTATATTAATGCAAGGAGCCTATTGAGTAAGGCCGGTGAGTTGAGCCTATATTAAATCATGAGGATATGATATTATTGCTATAACAGAGTCATGGTTAAAGGAAGTATCATCGATAGTCACAGGTGAGGTGCTGGAAGACTGGAGGTTGTCTAACATGGCGCCACTGTTTAAGAAGAGTGGTAAGGACAAGCCAGGGAACTATAGAGCAGTGGGCCTGACATCGGTGGTGGGTAAGTTATTGGAGGGAATCCTGAGGGACAGGATGTACATGTATCTGGAAAGATAAGGACTGATTAGGGATAGTCAACATGGCTTTGTGCATGGAAAATCATGTCTCACAAACTTGATTGAGATTTTTGAAGAAGTAACAAAGAGGATTGATGAAGACAGAGCAGTAAATGTGATCTGTATGGACTTTGATAAGACGTTCAACAAGGTTCTCCTTGGGAGACTGGTGAGCAAGGTTAGATCTCATGGAATACAGGGAGAACTAGTCATTTGGATACAGAACTGGCTCAAAGGTAGAAGACAGAAAGTGGTGGTGGAGGGTTGTTTTTCAGACTGGAGGCCTGTGACCAGTGGAGTGCCACAAACATCGGTGATGGGTCCATTACTTTTTGTCATGTATATAAATGATTTGGATGTGAGCATAAGAGGTATTTTTCGTTTGTTTGCAGATGGCACCAAAATTGGAGGTGTAGTGGACAGCGAAGAAGGTAACCTCAGATTACAACAGGATCTTGATCAGATGGGCCAATAGGCTGAGAAGTGGCAGATGGAGTTTAATTTAGATAAATGAAAGGTGCTGCATTTTGGGAAAGCAAATCTTAGCAGGACTTTTTCACTTAATGGTTCCTGATGAAGAGTTTTTGCCCGAAACATCGATTTTCCTGCTCCTCGGATGCTGCCTGACCTGCTGTGCTTTTCCAGCACCACTCTGATCTAAAATCTGGTTTCTAGCATCTGCAGTCCTCACTTTTGCCTTATACACTTAATGGTAAGGTCCTAGAGAGTGTTGCTGAACAAAGAGACCTTGGGGTGTAGGTTCATAGCTCCTTGAAAATGGAGTCGCAGGTAGATAGGATAGTGAAGAAGGCGTTTGGTATGCTTTCCTTTATTGGTCAGAGTATTGAGTACAGGAGTTGGGAGGTGATGTTGAGGCTGTACAGGACATTGGTTAGACCACTGTTGGAACGTTGCATGCAATTCTGGTTTCCTTCCTATCGGAAAAATGTTGCGAAACTTGAAAGGGTTCAGAAAAGATTTACATGGATGTTGCCAGGGTTGGAGGATTTGAGCTATAGGGAGAGGTGAAATAGGCTGGGGCTGGTTTCTCTGGAGTGTTGGAGGCTGAGGGATCACCTTATAGAGGTTTACAAACTTATGAGGGGCATGGATAGGATAAATACACAAAATCTTTTCCCTGGGGTCGGGGAGTCCAGAACTAGAGGGCATAGGTTTAGGGTGAGAGGGAAAAGATATAAAAGAGACCTAAGGGACAGCTTTTTCTTGCAGAGCGTGGTACGTGTATGGAATGAGCTGCCAGAGGAAGTGGTGGAGGCTGGTACAATTGCAACATTTAAAAGGCATCTGGATGGTAATATGAATAGGAAGGGTTTGGAGGGTTATGAGCTGGGTGCTGGCAAGTGGGATTAGATTGAGTTGGGATATCTGGTTGGCATGGACGAGTTAGACCAAAGGGTCTGTTTCCATGCTGTACATCTCTATGACTCTTTGACTGGTGGCTCAGTATTCTAATATGTAGAATCTTTACACAAGATGGAGGGGAGGGTGTAAATGAGGAAGTTGTGTCTCAATATTTATCAAGCATTCAATTACTGCAGGAAAGGATCAATGATATTAAAGATGTTTCCTCAAATGGTATGGAACTTGAAAATAAAAGGAGACAACCACTTTGCTCAGCCTGTATTATATACTCCAAGCAGGTAGGGAGAGACAAAAAGATTGATATATATTAGCAAATCTCAAAGAAATGTAAACATAATAAGGTAGTAATAGTAGAATATTCCAATTTCCTAATATTAACTTAAATAGGCAAAGTGTGAAAGGCTTAGAGAGTGGAATTCTTAGAATGTGTCTGGACAGCTCTTTGAATTAGTATGTAGAAAGTCCTGCAGGACAGGAAATGGTGCTCGATCTAATTTCGGGGAATAAAGATGAGTAAGTTGCAGACGTGACAGTGGGGGAAGATTTCAGTGATTGTGACCATAATTCAGGAGTTGCAAGGTAATTACAGATAAGGACAAAGATGGACCAGAAATAAAAATTCTGAATGGGAGGTATTAATAAAATAATACAGGATCTGGCCAAAATGAATTGAAAAGACTGGCAGGAGGCTGGAAGGACACAGTAAGCCAGGCAACATCAAGAGGTGCCAAAGTCAGCATTTTGGATGTAACCCTTCTTCAGGACTGGGTATGGGTGTGGGGGGAGGTGCAGATCAAGGGGGAGGCAGGGTGTTGAAGTGCGGATAGGTAAAAACAGGTAGAGGGTACAACCTGATTGGTAAATAGGAAGAATGAATCTAGTTGGTGGTAGGGAGCAGTGGAAGGGAGGGGCTGGAAAGTGAGTCGGGAGTTAGGGAGGGAGGTTATTTGTAATTAGAGAGCTTAATGTTGAGTCCTTTGGGCTGTAGGGTGTCCAGGTGGAAGATAAAGTTTTGTTCCTCCAATAGGAGCTATGGTTTGCTTTAACAATGGAGGAGGCCAAGGATGGTCACGTTGGATAGGGAGTGGGAAAGGGAATTAAAGTGGGCGGTGACTGGGAGGTCCTAGCTGCGATGCTTGGTGAATCATTCCCTGAGTTTACATTCAGTCTCACCGATGTGGAGAAGACCTTTCTCTCCTCCGTGCCACCAACTAGATTCATTCTTCCTATTTACCAATCAGGTTGTACCCTCTACTTGTCTCCATCTATCCCTACTTCTCCACTCTGCCCCCACCTCCCCCTTTAACTGCAGCTCCTCCCACACCCACCCCTCAGTACTGAAGAAGGATTACAGCTAAGACGTTGACTTTTGTACCCCCTGATGCTGCCTGGTTTGCTGGATTCTCCAGCCTCCTGCTTGTCTACTTTGGATTCCAGCATCTACAGTTTTTTTGTGTCTAACCAAAATGAATTGGGAATAGCCAGTTGAAAAGAAAGGTCCACATCATGGCAATGAGAGACTATTGAAAAGATAATGACAATAGAGCAGAGTCAACATATTGCCATAAAGGTAAAGGGTGGAACGAAGAAGTAAAGACAACTCTGGATGTCAAGGGATGTACAGGCTTAAATAAATAAATAAAATGAAGTTTATGATTGATACCAAAGGCTCTAAACGTGTACTCTGGGCTAATGCTTTGTTGCTTGTCTACAATATTATCATGGTGATTGTCTTTTGCATTTTGTTTCTTGAACTTTTGTTCCTGGACCACCCTCGCCCTGTAAGATTTTTCTGTTCTTACCTTTTCTTCCACTTTCAGTCAGCCTACATTTTCAACAGAGCAAACCAAGCACAAATGTACTTTATTTTATAACTGAAGAGAAGTTTAGAACGGAAGAATTAACTTTGATTTTTCTCTCCATGGACACTGCCAGACGTGCTGAGTTTCTTGAGCATGTTCTGTTTGTATTACATATTGCCAGCATTCCCAGTATTTTGCTTTTAACTTAATGTTAGGGTGGACGTTTATAAAATACTGACATAATCTTAACAGGACCCTTGTGTCAAATTCTGGGCACCACAATTTAGTAAAGACATGAAGGCAAGAGATACATTGTTTGAAAGATTCATATGAATGGTTCCATGGTGAAGAATCTAAGTTATGAAGATAAACTGGAGAAAATTGGATGTTTTCAACACCATTGGTACTGCCTTTGCAAGATTCTCAAAATCTGGTGCCACAAAAGACAACAATGTCTTCTCCCATGCCCGGTGTGCCTAGCATTGTGGTGCTAATCACTCAGAAGGGCATGTCACTGTATACCTGTCATCAGATTCTTCCTGTTAAAAACATGAGATATGGAGACCCAAACTTTGAGACATTGAGTTTGATTTTTTTTGTTGTAATCATTATCTTTATGTTAACTGCAATTCAAGTATTGCCACTTACTAAAATGCTGACCTTCATCCACAGGGTCTAACTTTTATGATATTCAACCGCACAACTCATTTCCAAATATTTTCATGACAGCTAACAGAAAATGCTAAGTTTCTGAGAAGTTTCAAGCATGTTCCAACCAAAACCAATAACAAACATAATGGAAAATCACAAACAGCACTGAATGAATAACAGTTATTGTGACAGAAAACAATTCAGATTTCTATTTCCTTTTCAAGAACGTCATCTCCAAAATTTTTAGAATTAATATTTGACAGCTACTAGATAAGGAACATAACTCACAGATTCTCTCTAACACTTGCCTGATCAAGGACAAAGGAGGGAATGTATGTGGAGCCAGAGGATGTGGGTATGATCCTGAATGAGTACTTCGCTTTGGTATTTACCGAGGGGAAAGACATGGATGATGTTTAGTTTAGAGAGGGTTTGTTGATACTCTAACACATGGATATTAAGGAGGAAGAGTTTTTGGGTGTTTTGAACAATGTCGAGGTAAGTCCCTAGGATCTATCCCAATATACTAAAGGGGGCAAGGAAAGAGAGTGCAGAGGCCTTGACAGATACCTTTGTATCCTCTTTAGCCACAGGCAAGGTCCCAGATGACTGGAGAATAGCCAATGTTGTTCCTTTGTTCAAGAAGGGCAACATGGATAATCAAATAAATTTTAGGCTGGTGAGCCTTACACCAGAGGTAGGAAAATAATTGAAGAAAATTCTTGGCGACAAGATTTATGTGCATTTGGAGAACAATGGACTTATTATGGATAGTCAACATGGCTTCATGCAAGGGATGTCTTGTCTCACACACTTGATTCTGTTTTTTAAGGAAGTGATGAAGATGATTGACGAGGGTAAGGCAGTGGCTATTGTCTGCTAAAGCATTTGACAAGATCCCTTATGGTAGGTTGGTCTAGAAGATCAAGTTGCTTGGGATCCATGATGAGTTGGATACAAAATTGGCTTGACCATTGAAGACAGAAGATGTGGAGAGGTGTTTGGCTGCCTAGAGGTGTGGGGGTAGTGGATATTGAGGAAGGATATAAAAGGATGCAGCAGAACATGGATCAGTTGGAAAGTTGAGCAGAGAGATAGCAGGTGGAGTTTAATCCATACAAGTATGATCCCTTTTGTAATCTGGACAGTAAACTGTATAATGGCTGGAACCTTAAGAGCATTGATATACAGAAGGATCTTGGGGTTCAAGTCTCATCCTCCCTGAAAATAGCAACACAAATGGATAAGGTGGTAAAGAAAGAAGATGGCATGCTTAGTTTCATGATTAGGTCATTGAGTATAAAAGTTGGCAAGTCATGTTGCAACTGTATGAGAATTTAGTCAGGCTACATTTGGAGTACTGTATACAGTTCTGGTTGCCACTTTATATGAAGAATGCAGAGAGTTTGATGGGAGTACAAAAAAAGGTTTACCAGGATGCTGCCTGGAATGGAATGTATTAGTTCTAAGATGAGATTGGACAAACTTGGATTTTTTTTCACTACAGCCTTAGAGGCTGAGGGGCGGCCAGATAGATGTATATAAAAATTATGAAGGGTGAATCGTCAGACTCTTTCCTAGGGTAGAAATGTCAAATTCTAGGGGGCATAGGTTTAAAAGTTTAAAGGAGATGTACAAAGAAAGTTTCTTACACAGATGGTAGTAGGTACTTGGAATGCACTGCCAGGGGAGGTAGTAGAAGCAGATAATATATTCACAACATTTGAGAGGTATTTAGACAGACACATGATCAGACAGAGAATGCAGGGAATAAAATTTCCAGCATCACAGTTCTTTCAGATTTGTTTTAGAGAATAGAAGGATATAGACCATGTGAAGGCAGATGTAATTAGTTTAGAATAGTATTGTGGTGGGACAAAGGGCCTTTTCTTGTGCTGTACTGCTCCAAATTCTGTATGCTGTATCCTGGTAAGAGAAATGCTTCTTTTTGAATTCATTTTCAGATGTTAACATTGCTTAAGAGTCTAAAGTTGGTTGCCCATTCTTAAATTCCCTTGAGTAGATGGTGGCAAGCCAAGAGAGACTTGTTCAGGCCATTTCATAGCGCAGTTAACAATCAACCACAGAAGCTTGTGGCTTTGAGTCTGTAGCAGACCAAGTTAGAAAAGGCCAGTCAACTTCTTCACATGAAAGGTATTAATGAATCTGGTGGATTTTTACAACATTCCAGTCTTTTTTACGTTCATTATTAAGGATAACTAGTAAATGATTGCCAGTCATTGGTTCATTCAATTAAATTCCACCAGCTTTCAGGCTGAAATTTGAATTCACATTTCAATGCATCAGTCTGAGTCTCTGGATTGCCAGTCCAGTAGTATTATCGCTATTCCCTTTCTCACATAAACTTGGAAGTCAGTTAGCAAAGTGGGCTGGACAACTGTTTTGCATTGCAGACTGATGCCAATGGTGACATTCATTTCCTGTACCAGCTAATATCACCATGAAGGCCAGGCCTGCTCAACCTTGGCCCTCACCTGAGGCATGGTGAACCTCAGATTAACCTCATAACCAATCATCTCTCTCTAATGAGAGAGCAACCTACTGACCTTGAAGAATATTGCAACTTCCACTTTTCTTTTCATGCTACTATCTTCCTGACAAACTATAACTAGCAATACACAAAAAAACACAATGAGATTGAAAGTGCATATTTTCAGACATATAAAGATAGCAGGCAAGATGATATAAGGTCAAGACTGTGAAGGGGATGTATTCGATAGTAATCAGAAGGTCATGCAAAATTCATGTCTTGGTTTTCTCCTTTACCTCCAACTGTTGAGATGATTAATAATTAAGATTGTGTTCATAATGCTAATTAAGATTGCTAATTGTTTTATATTTGATGTTTGAGAATATCATGAGAAATTATTAGTTTATGAACTGGCACAAGAAATTTTCAAGAGGTTTGCATAATGAAATGTAGAGATAGAGTGATACTGTCAGTTATGTGATTGTTACTGCATTTTGTCTGTGATGGCTTGGCCTGCTTTTCATTGTCAGGAGTGATTTTGATGTTCCCATACTCTACATTTCTTTACTGTCACTTCTATTCTTGGTGATACTGTTGAGGTGATTTCTGCTCTATTTCAGTCGCTTTTGCTCAGTTTTCTGGATGAACAGTCATCGGACATGGATCCGTCATCTATATGGTGCTGGAGAAGGAAGAGCAGTAGCAGTAGAGGTATCAATAAACTGTCTCCATTGGCATTTGCCTCTGCGAGCAGGTGTATTTCCACTGTTAAAGTGATCGCAGTAGGTCTTAATAGCAGTGTTTGAAGAAGCTGCAATTAACTAGGTTTTTCCACATAGCCTTATTGAGCAAGACCTCCAGACATGTTTTCAAATCAACCAGTTCAGAGGTGTGAAAACAACTCTGGAGTGGGTGGGATTTGAACCGGGGAGTCCTCGCTCAGAGATAGGAACATTACCACTGCTCTACAAGAACTCCCTCTGGGTATGTTCTAATTTTGAACATGCAATTGACTGCACCCTTGCAGAGCTTTGATTCCCTGCTTGAATTTCAGGTTCATGAATTGGGAAATATCCCAATTACCCCACCCAAGACAACTGAGTGTATAATCTATGTTGATAGATACACCAGACTGAGGGAGTGCAGAAATCCTTCCATTCTGCCACAGTGATGACAGTATAGCCACTACACCAAACTGACACTTGTTAGTGAAAATATTTGAGACAATATATTTGAGTAATGATTTAATAATACATAAAGATTATGCTTTCCTTTTTAGAATTAATTCTCTTTCCTGGTTAATCTGTGTTTAATTTATCTCTAAACTGAAAAGAAAACCTAGAGAATATTCAACATGAATTTCTGTAAGTCCATTCACGTAACATAGTTTATACAGTATACCCACAAAATGACTTGTCATTTTACTACAAGCAATTAAGCATGTGGAGACAATATTTTGATATTGGAAAGGTAGTTCTCTGGAGAATTGGAAGGTCAATCTAATTGAAAAATGTCACCTTTGGTTTGGCATTGTTCAGTTTTTATGTTCTATTTTATTAACATTTGAGAAGCAATGGGTACAGAATAAACTGTTGTTTTAATTTTTTCTGTTGAACTTACACAGTGAGTGCTCAAAGCAATCTTCAGCTAAGTTACACTCAAAAAGAAATACTGCCCACCAAATCTATTAATGCACAGTCAGAGTAATGTCAACTGATGAAGAGTGTCCAACTGCACAGTATGGTAGCCACTTTGACAGGTCTGGCATTGCTGAACACATTAATTGTCAGATAGCCATGGGAATCTCATGGTTTATAGTGAACAAAAGCTTAATGCACAGTCCTCCGAGTTGACCCATTATTATATAATGAAGTCATTTTAGAAAATGGCTATGACTTGCGGTTTTGCTGATTCTTAGTGTTGCATAATGATCCATTGTAACATTTTGTTAATTCTCAAAAGCAGATAATGCTACAGAACAGTGTTGATTCTGCTCAATGTAAAAATTGTCATATCATAATTGTGAGCTCTGGGATTTATTGATGTGTTTTAAGAGAAACATGTTAAAATTTAAAAATGTTTAAGGAGAGAAAAAAATCAAGGAGGGATAGACCATTCCATCCACTCCACCATTCAACAAAATCATAGTTAATTTAGCTGTTGCCCTAATTCCATTTTCCTGCTTATCCACCATAAGTACTGACTCTCTAAAAGCTGCCTCGATTATAACCATGGCATCCCCTCCCCACCCCCCCCCCCCCCCCCCCCACTATTAAATGAAGTAGTGAATTTTAAAGACCAAAAATAGAGTAAGAGAAGAAATTACCCTTTACCTCCATCTTAAATGCAAGACACATATTTTAAAACTGTGTTCCTTAGACCTGGATTGCCCCATGAGAGGGAAAGTTTTCTCAGCATCTGGCCTGTCGTGTCACATCAGAATCATAGACATTTCAGTAAGATCACCTATCAGTCTTCTCAACTATAATGTGAACAAGCCCAACGTTACTTAACATTTCCTCATTAGACAACCCATTCACCCAGGAAACAGAGTGGCTAGGGGTACCTTAGATACCTAAGGTGTTTGAGAAGCCCCTTCTTTTTAGGCTACTACAATATGCAGGTTTGCCAGGTATTATGTATTCACCAGACCATCAGGCCATAAGCTCATTGTTCCTAGAAATCAGCTATCTAATGACATGGGAGTTTAGGATTTAGTGTCAGATACTGAGTCTGCATGTACAATCAGGTAAATCGATTGGTTTATTACATTAAAATATAAAGAATAATAATTAACTAATTAATCATGACTCAAGCCAAATATTATTGTTCTGCTTCATATAAACATTATTCTATGCTTTATGATTTTGAGAGACCATAATCCCAATTAACATTTGGAATGAGAAGACACACCACATAGATTGAAGCATTTTTTTGGAAGGTGAATACCTGTGCATTTGTGAATGCTTCACTTATTTGCATCCCTTACATTAAATCACACTTTAAGGACTGCTTGAACTGCTGGATTATACGTTCTAGTCATTAGAAATAGTGGAGTATATTTTAATCAAGCCCAATATTTATCTTTTATTCTCCTCTTCATCAACTCTGACATGGAGCAGGTATGAACATTTCTTGCTTCAGAATTCACAGTTCAGTTCTGAAAATTTTACTTGAAGCTGACAGAAAATATTGAGGTTCTGATAAGTTCCAAGCATGCCCCAACCAATAACAAATAATGAGCATAATGGAAAACAACAAACAATATTGAATGATAAATGGCTATTGCAACAGAACAAAATTTCACTTTCAAAATGTTTGGAATGGACATTTGACAAGAAATAATGTGAGGACAAGATCCCTCCTCCACTTTCATCTTGTTATTGATGTTGAGTCCCAATAGCTAGAGCAATGAAGTCCACCTTATTGTGCTGCAGGCACTGAGTATAGACCTGCCATAAGAAGTGACTTGTAAACATGTCCTTGGAGACACCCATGCTAAGACCAGTTTGGTATTGATTATGTTGGTGGATTCCTCTTCCTTTGATTGAGTGCTTCTTAAAATATTCCCAATGTTCCTTTGCCTGTCTCTGCAGCTTAACCAAGTTACAAATGGCTGAGGGGGTGAGCTTGTCTCATCTTGTAGCTGAGCAGTTTTTTAGTCTCTGAAATGCTCACTAGACTGTGCTCCCTAGTCTACTCCCGAAAGAGCACACATACCAAGGTGAAAGTCCCAGCACTGGCTATATTGTGTGGAGTTTATTAGTTCCTGCTAGAACCTGCATGAGAAAAGAAGGGATTTAGTTGTAGAGGATGCATATGAGGCTGTGCAGATGAAATGTAAGTTAGCACTGGTAGCAATGGAAGAGCAGAAATCTTGCTATTCTCTGGCTGAATCCATGGCTTTTGCTTCAACCCCCACCAGCCCCATTCCTTGCTAGTCTTGGACATCTCAGCTCTGTTGTATGCCATTCTTCTCCTGGAGTGGGGTAAAGAGTGATGGGACGGACTAGGTGCTTGGTTCAGATTCAGTACGATGGAAATGGATGGGAGCGCAATGAGTGCTGATGGCTGAGCAGGAGAGGTGGTGAAGTGTCCCCAGTGATTGAATAAAAAAGCAAAAGAGGTCAGAAAGAATTAGTCTTGGAGGATGAAGTGGGTGAAAACCATTAAGTGGACTGTATTCATGTTACATTGTATGTCAAGGTTTTCTTGGTCTGATGCTACATCCTCCTGGCAGTTTGCAAGGAAAAGAACTGCCCCTCCTCTCTGCCACCCTGTGGACCAATGAATCAAACTCCTCGTCATGAAGTGGAGAGCAAACTTGACTATCTCTGGTGCCATGGTCTTCCATATTGAGAGGAGAAAGTGAGGACTGCAGATGTTGGAGATCAGAGCTGAAAATGTGTTGCTGGAAAAGCACAGCAGATCAGGCAGCATCCAAGCAGCAGGAGAATCGATGTTTCGGGCATGAGCCCGAAGAAGGGCTCATAATCTCTTAATTAAATTGACACAATTAATGAAGATCTCATCCAGACAAACAAAAAAATCTGAGGCTTCACATGATTGATGATTGGAAAATTCTCGGGCTGCAGTCAAAAAGTTACTGGCAAAAGATGTGCAATAAGCCCACATGAGAAATATGCAGAATTGTTGCTTAAATAAGCAATGAGAGGAACACTATTGGTGTACCATATCTAACAGAGTAGCGACATCTTGTGATTTCTCTCATGACAGCCTGTCTGTTTTACATTTAATTATATTTTTGATATTTATGCATTCTCAGTTTTTTCTTTAAAAATCTTCAGGAATCTCAAATAGACTTGTGGTGTGTATTCTGTGAAAGACATAAATATTGAGGAGATAAATTGTCTGCCATTTGAGATCATGTAGGTTTATCTCAAGTAACCCTCAATGTTACTTGAGATTATGATGTACTATTTCTCTTCTCAATTCTCTTCTCAGCACCCAGCCATTGTTCATGATGCTATTATTTGGGTGGATACATCAGCCATGTGTCAGTGTATCAATATCGTTCTGACTGACACGTTTCTTTGGTTTTGAACGCTGAACTGGATGTCTGGGGACAAAAAAGTGGAAAGGACGATAAATTTCCTGTGGGTATAAAGATCCAACAGTCATCCAGAAAAATATTCAGAAGGTAGTGGGAGCATACATTTATTCATTAATTTTGATTTGAAAGGTTTATTTTGTGGTGGATTTTACTTTTGCCAAGAGGCGAACTGGACAACAGTAAATGGGTAATGATAGACGAAAAGTGAAATGTTGTAATGGTGAATTGGGGTTATAGTCTTTGGTCTCAAACTCAGATAAATTCTTCTTGGAAAGCCCATCCAGAAAAAGTCTGTCTTGTTTGCTTCCTTCTTTTATAGGTCATATTCCTCAGCTGTTCATTGAGCTGTGGCTAGGGTGTTCCATTATGATGTCAAGGGTTGTGTAGCATGCAGTAAATCACTGCAAGTCATGACACCCTTTTATTGAGTACTTGAAGTCTCTTCAGGAAGTTTCAGTAGATACTGAAAGCTTTGTTTCAGCACACTAATTGCTAAACACATTTTTCAAGGCAACATGGCATTCATGGTGTACAACTTACTCATGTCTGAATGAGTGCATACAAGGGTTTTCAGCTTTTTTGTTAGTAGATTGCTTTTTTGTTAATAGATAGCATGAGCCCCTTGGTTTGGTTTTGCTTCTCAACAGCAGCTATTACAGCTCAATTCCACAGAAGGAAGGAATCACAATTGCTGATAGAACCTGCTTGATTCCCTGCCTACAATCACTCATCTACTGAGTGTTTAGATGGTGGAAGCTCTTTCTGTTCTGGAACATAGTAGTGCCTGAAAAATCAAAGGCATGCTGCACATGGGAGAGCCTCAATTTAGGCAAAAACAAATATTCAGTCCAATTATCTCTCAATGAAAAATGAGAATGAAATATGGTTAGCTCACAATTAACAGAGTGACTTTGGTGTCTACCATAAACTTCCCTCTTTACCTGATCAAGTCCTGCGCATTCCTTGGCAACCAGATTTCTCCGGACTTATCGGTCCTACCTTTAAACAAGACAGAAATGTGTTAACCCTGCACTCTCAATACCACTATTTAAATGACTCCCAATACTCCAATATAAATTTCCCTCTAAATAGCTGCTTCCAGTCTACTTTGGTCAATCCATCTTATTTCTGATCTATCTTTGTCCTTATCCATAATTATCTCATCTCTACTGATGTGCTCGCTATCATTGAAATACTCCCTCATTGTCACAACTATTTTTCGCAGCTTCATTCCCGAAAATAAATTCTGGCACCATGCCCTCTCTTATAGGATTTTCAAAGTAGTAACTTAAAGAGTATCCAGGAAAGCATTTTTTAAGAATCCCTTCCTCTCTAACGTTTTCACACCTTGTTTGTCTCAGTTAATATTGTAGAGCTTGAAATCCTCACTGAATATTACCCTATTATTTTTACACTTCTGAGATTTTCCTTGATGTCTGTTTTCCGAAAGCTCTCTGACTGCTTAGGATTCTATAACACACTTGCAGCAATGTGATTGTCCTTTTTCACTCTTACAACCTGTTCTCATTTGAGGAACCTTTCAAGGTATCATCCATCCTTATTTCACTCTGGACTTGATAAATATAAGTGCATAGAAAGATTAGAAGAAGTTGAACTGTTACCCCCCAAGTAAATGGGACCAAGGCTAATCTAGTTCCTCATCCATTATCCTGGTAGGCACATGAGCTCATATTACTTGAGCCATTAACTAATCAGTTTAGATCAGTTCACCAAGATAGGCTCAGGTATAGACTTTAAAAATACTTTTAATAATCATTTCCCCATGGTGGTTATTCCTCGGTATTCACTCACAAAAGGCCACAAAACATCACAAAGAGCATTTAGAATGGGTTAACTTTTTGTGACATTTTGTCTTTGCTTTCCTCCCATCATACTGATACAAGAATGTCCAGAATACTACATTTTTCTTTTCCTAAAGTTTGTATGCACCAGAATAATAATGCCAGTCATGTAAGTTAGTGAGGTTAAGGAGTCTATGATGGGCAAGTGACAGTGCATATATAAAAAAGGCAGAAATCTGATACTTGAATTGCTGGTCTACTGACCCTTAATAATGTTACAAAACAATGATATTTATTATAAATGTTAATGTTCCAAACCACTTTGAAACGGGAAAATAATGAAATGGATAAAAAGAATTTGGACTCTGACCAAAGTTTGGTATTTGTGTAGGCACTGCATTGGCTTTTTAGAAAAATCCTTGATGGGATGTTGATGGCACTGGTAAGGCCAGTGTTTGTTGCCTCTCCTTACCTGTCTTCATTGGACCATTCACAAGTCAACCAGAGGTCACATCAGACCAGATAGCAGAATTCCTTCACTCAACAGCCCTGAAGTCTAATATTTCATTTGGTCCCAATACTATTCTTGAAACAGACAAATTCAGAAAAGTTAAGGAAGGGAAACCCATGATCGCAAACCTAATATTTTGTAAAATTTACTGTAGATGCTACACCTCTGTATAGATTTTTCAGTTAAATCAGAAATCAAGGAGGGAGGTATCATTCACAATTGCAAATTTGATGTACAGCACAAAAGTGCAGATCATATTGATGCCACGTTAGCCCATCCAAGATATTAGCACAAATAGGAGTAATATCAGTAATCTTGCTGGTGTCTATGACCTACTGGATCATCTGATCTCCTATTGGCCATCCCTTCGAACATACCTTTTTGTTCAACTGTATGTCTTCAAACATGCAGTCCTATGTTTGGTGGGATTTTACAGCCTGTTTGTTGAAGCAAACGTTTAAACACCTCTTCTAATATCTCCTTAATTGCCACAATTCAATCAAGACCTAAATTTAAGATTCTGTACAGATGCCTGTTATTAAAGGTGTGGTTACTTTTTCCTAACATTCAAAAAATTTCACATGAAACCTTAAAGGTTTTAAGCACATTTTCCACCTGGGTTATGATACACCAAGTGTTGCAGATACATGGCAAACTCAAGATTGCACAGAATACCCTGTTTGTGAGTTAATGGAGTTTAATTTAGCTTTCATGCCTTCACAATCAGATCATCATGTGACTCCTACACTATGCAATTCCAATGTGTACTGACAAATTATCACTATGACCTGAGGCAGAAATTATGTTGACATGTACGCTTTGATTACATAAATGTTCGTGTATGAAAGATAAGGGGAACAGTGAGCTATGTGCAGTTAGGAATCTATATTTGTTAGCACAGATCTGAAATGAAAAAATGATATTTGAATCAAATACCTTTTCAATGGTGCAATCTCCATGAATTTCTATATAGAAATACATGTATATCTGCACCCACACAAGCCAGTGTTAATCTGTACAAAATGTTCAAGGATATGTGATAAACCGATGGAAACTAACAGCCAAGGTGATATGACAATTATTGAAAATGAAGGAGACATTATATAAGACTGTAGACAGGACCTATGTCCCACAAAATAATGAGAAAATAAGGAAAAGGAGTGTATTTAACTGTCCAAAATGATATTAGGAGAAGGAGGTAAACAATAAGCCTATTTAAAAATGTTTAAGTCTGGTGTTTAAAAGGCAAATAAGAAATAAGATGGTAATGCTTTAAAAGTATTAATTGGATATGAAGTTGGCATAACAAGTTAAGTGGAAGCATTGATTGCATTAAGAATACAACAAGTACTATGAGTAAACAGTAGTGCTATTACTTATAGTGGATGTGACAATCAACCAAAGCATAGAGATATCCTCAGTGGGATAACTATCAGAACCAATTTGGATAGAAGTTAAAACTGCAAGGGTAAGAACTTAACAGAGAAAATTGCAGTAACTTTCATGGGAAAGGAATCAAATTGATATGGAGTTGTTCAAGGAGATTGAGAGGGGCTTCTCAGAAGAGTAACAATGTTACCCATAGTTGATTTTAATTGTCCTGAATTAAAGAAGATAGAATGCAAATTACTTTCCAATGGAGGAAAATTCATGATGCTTATGGGAAACAAATCCCTGACTCAGTAACTAAATATTGTGAGAAGGACAGAGGTCATACAGGATCAAATATTTACCCATGAATTAAGAAGGTCTGCACTTACAGGTTTGTGAAAACATCCACCAGCAAACACCTTGATGTCACTTACAGATGATTGAAAGAGTGACAACAAAATGAAAATTATAAATTGCTTAAGTGTAGATTTTACTGCCAGCAAATGCTTCTTAGGAAAATAATACATATTATCTGTGATAGATTTAGAAGGGATTCAGTGAAAAATTATAAGAGGTAAATTCCTCATTTAATTTCTATGCCACAACCTCATAGTGTTGATGTCAACTACTTTGCCATTTATTTCTATTGTCCTTTCTTGCCAAGGAGACAAAGCTGTGGAAAATCTTAACCTTTTCAATATTCAATTTTGCCGAATTTCAGAAACCTTCTAAATATTAAAAAGAGTAACCAGGAACAATTTGTAAGGTGTTGGGGTGACTCTAGTTGCAGCAGGAAGGTAGAATTGATAGCCTCAGCTATGCTGTCTTTTAAAAACCCTGTCTGACTCCATTGGGTTCAAGGACGTTGGAAATGAACAATAAATCAGGTAGGCAACAGGTAGTCAATCTGATTGTATGTCTATCTTTTTCCAGTTGTAGATGGAAACTACCCTACAGATAAGGGTGAGTCTCCCTTGAAATATTTTCTATGTTTCGAGACCTCCAACAATAATTTACTCAGAATTATCTTGTAAAAACTGAGAAGGTATAGATCAAATATCTTCAGATTGCTTTACGTCCTCATCTACAATACTTTGCTGGGAATTTTTGATGAAATTCAATTAAACATCTGGTTTCAGTTTATGCCCATTCTCGGCAACATGAAGCTTCTGAGGGTCTCAGAAATGTGTCAATGACCCATTTACTCCCTGTCAGAAATAGGCTGCTAACTCCAAATGCTTTTCGTAGTTAAACCAACTGAATTATAACTGCCCAACCAAGCAGTTTCAATTGCAGACAAGATTTAAATTCCATCTCAGTCTTGACTAAGGTGTCGTCTTGTAATGGCATGGCTAATTCGTGCAGGAACAAGAATGTGAAAACTGTATAACACCACTTTGATAGAAGCACAACTATCTCAGATATTTGCAGTTTCAGGACTCTCGAGTCTGGGTTGAGAAGCTGAAGTCTGAACTGCAGATATTACACCACATCAGTAAGGTGAAGGTTACTTGAACACTTTACTGGAGAGGAAAATCACACCCATAAGACTGGGTGTTCAAAATTGGCCTGTGATCAAGGTCAGGAGGGTTTGATTTCAAGTAAGGCAGGAATGAGGACCCAGAGGATTACAAGTGAGAAACCATAGCCCCTAAACTGTCCAACATTTATGTAGTTATTGCAAGCTGTGAAAATGGCAGTGGGAATTGCAAGGAGCATGAGGAAATTGACCATGGCACTGTGTGCAGGGAGACATTCAAGCGGGAAGAGGAAAGATGTATACAGTAGTGGTCAGAGACAACAGTATAATTAGAGGTATAGAACCTGTTCTCTGAACAACAGTGCTGCACACTGTGTTACCTGCCTAGTGCCAGCATAAAGAACATTTCCTTGGGCTTGAAGAAAAACTTGGAGAGAGAGTGGAGGTCTTTAGCAGTCGCCATTCTGGTATCATGAAAGAAGGTTTTTCTGAAAGATTTTGAACAGCTTAGAAAGCAAAATCTCCAAGGTTATAATCTCTGGATTACTAGCTGAGCCACTGGCAAACTGGCATGGAATAAATAAAGTAAGAGTGAAATACGTGGCTCAAGGATTGGTGTTCATGAAATGGTGTTCAGTTCATTAGGTACTGGCACCAATAATGAGTAAAAGGGAATCATTCGGGTTGGGTTGGCTTTACTTGAACTATGCTGAAACCAAATTCCTGGTGAATTGAATAATCAGGGCGGTAGAGAGGGCTTCAAATTATTTAGACAAGAGTTTGGGAGAGGTGAAATATGGATTTACAAAGCAAGCATACATGGGAGCATCACAGGGTAGCTGTTTGGATGACAATACCCCAAGTAGGACAAGAAGGATCAACACATACTAACATAGATGAATTTAGTATTCAGAACAAAATAAATGAAACAACAGCACAAATAGAGATTAATGGGTATGATGTTATAGCCATTACTGAGACTAGTCACATGGAGATCAAACCTGGGATCTAAATATTCAGGGGTATGCGACTTTCCAAAAGGACTGGCAGGAAGGAAAGAGTGGGGAGTTAGCATTGTTGGTATGGGATGAAATAACTATAATAGAAATAAATGATCTTGGATTGGAAGATGTAGAATCCATGTGGTGGAGGTAAGACGTACAAATGGAAATAAGGTATTGTCACCCCCCCCCCCCTAATAGTAGCTTTCAGCTCAGATAAGTAAAGCCTGGCTTGAAGTGCAAGGTAAAAGAGGAGGAGAAGGACAAATGATGCATGGATGAGGGTTGGGGACTATGGGAGATGTAAGCAGGTTTTAGGAGTGATTGCTTGAGGGGCTATCTTTCTTTTATTATAACTGGAGCAAAGTCTGGTACCAAATACGATCTTTTGCAAAAGCCAGTCACTACAACTAGCAACTACCTCTGATCTCTTCTTCAGATCAACTGGCCCAACAGCTATCTTTGTGGGGTTTTATTCTCCACCAAGTTGAGTGTGCAAAGCCAAGAGTTCTTCCAATTTCTGCTGCCTGTTTTGAAGTTGAAGATTCAGGCATTTATTGCGAGATTGAGTCAGTCAATCTTAATTCTCAAAGCTTGAACTTTTGAAACAGTTAGAGTCACCCACATAGTTTAGGCATCAAGACATTTAATATTTGAATTTATATATCATTGTAGTGATCCCTAACTTAAGAGAAAGTCCAGTTGCAATCTAAAAGAGAATCAATAGATTGATTGAAGCAATGCATTCTTCAAAGTCTTTGCAATACTTCCAATTCCAGCATTCTTTTTAGATTTACTATCTTGTAAAATGGCATGACCTTGATCACTCCAGTTACTAAACATATTGAAACACTCTGTATAAAACAGTTGATAATCGTTATTTTATTGAGAATCTAATAATGGTCATGACTCATTCCATTGGTTTTCTTTTTAAGTTCTTGGGTAAAGTTAAAGAACAAAGTCCCAACTCCAAGAACAGTAAATTTAATGAGATAACTATAGTAATAACATTGTATTATTAGAAAGAAATAATTGGCCTTACCTTTGCCTCCTTGCAATACTTTCCAGCTTCACAGATCCTGAAAATGATCTTATTATAGCTCATTTATTGCAACTAATGGCATAGTGTACCAAAGATGATAAAATAACATGAACACAATCGGGAAATTATATTCGCATTGTTGAGTTTTAGTTAAAACAATTATCATTGAAATATTGATTGAGTGAAGATAAAGTCAACCTGAAACAATAATTCTCACAATGAACTTGTGCCACTGTTGGGTGGTCACTTTAGTAGGATAAGTCAAACTTCTAATTAGATTTAACAAAGTATTCAGAAATGTCAATATAAATAAGATAGTTTTAAAGCAAAAATATTGGATTGGATTCTTTATTGTTAATAACTAGCTAATGAAATCATTAACCCTCACTGTTGCTGGATTAAGATGGACAACAACTTCTGGGTTTTGCAAACATGCAGTTAAATGTGAAAACTCTTGACAGTAGTCTGATTTAACTTGCCCTCCCACTGTGATGCAATAATAGAACTTAATTGATAGACTTATCTTTTAAATACTTGCAATACCATGAAGTCTGGAATTACCCAGTGAATACATGAGAAAAAGTTAGAGTTGGTGTATTTAGGAGTAAATGAACCTTTAACAATGGGGATATCAAACCATCTCTCTATGCCTAAAATTTTAACTTGGCAAATGCAGCTTTTCTTTTCTTCAGAACTAAATTTATATTGGCCATTTATATTATAAATATATGTCTTTATCTCTTAATCCTATATCTATTTCACTCTATTTATTTCAATTTCTGCATACAATTAGTATACAAGCTATCATTCCTACCTTTAGATGCTGTGGGATGAAATTTAATACCCAGAAGATCAGATGTACAAGTTTAAATCTCACAAACTCAACTCAAACCAATCCATCCACTCCTAACTTTAATGCAAATAGGATGGGGTAGGATTGATAGATATGGTGCAATGACACTGAAAACTTGTTTTTGATCAATCAGAGTTGATGGGGTGGAAAGGGCATCTTCTATGCTGTAGACCTCTATGACTCAATGAAATCCTCAAACATTTAACATTCCTTATTGGTTTAAATCTAGTTGGCTGTTTTAATCACTGATTATAAAGCAAGGATCATTGTGTTGCAATGTTGATTGAGTATGGGTGAGTTAGGTACAGTTTGAATACAGTGGTTAAAACTTATTTTAAAATAATCAAAACACAGAAAATGTTTCTTACTGTGAAGTAATTTCAGCTTGAAAACTTTAAAGTTCTAGGCTTCTTCAATTGTAATTGAGTTATCTTGTAAAGGAAGTTTGTAAGTGACACACCTTTTAGCTTAACTACAAGGCTCTGTATGAGAAGCTGTTTAAATGAGAACACCAGCTCTGCTTTCTTCTCAATCTTCTTTGCAGCTGTTTACATAATCATTCATTTATGATGGAAACTGCAGAAGTTAAAGGACCAAGTTATGAGTATTATTAAAGCATAGTATTCAATTTAGAGAATAGGTGTTCATGTCTAAAATGAGAAGTTGAGACCAAAAAATGTTCTCAATGATGTTATCCATTTTTTGGCCTGTATGAGTCAACAAGAAAGAGTTTGAATTGGCAGGGGTAACACTGATGGCAAAATTTTGCTGATGTAATTTGCAAGGCCTGCTTGCATTTCCAAAAAAATAACAGCCCATTTCTTTAGATCATTGTGAAGCTCCCTGGATCCAGCCTATTCACCACCTTACACACCCAACATGTACATCACTCCATTCTCCTCACATGCTCTGAATTTGAATCTCCAAAGCTTCTCCCCAATGACTCTCAACATTCATTATACTGCCATAGTATATATTATGATCAGAACTTAACATGCCTAAAATAAAATTTTGGAAACTTTTATAAATCTCATCAATCTGTCAAAATAAAGAAACAGAACTTGTATAGCAACGTATTTTTTCAAATATTAATTGATATGTCATAATAATTAGATTTTACCTGTTTAGCTGCTTAAAATACTTAGCTGTCTCAGAAGCAAGTCAGTCTCAGAAAACTCAAAATAAATGTTTTCACATGACCATGTGTAAACAAACCCTGCTGAGCAAAACTCATTAGAACATTTGAATTCACCAAAAGCTCACAGATTTGTGAACACCTGAAACAGTTAAATGCATGTCTGAGCTTTGCTTCAATGATTTATCAAAAACTTAGACATCCTTCAGTTTGAAAATAACAAAACAGATGACTGAGTTGCACTTCAAGGTAAATAATTAAAACAATTATGACACTTCCCATAAAATGCAGTCCATTTCAAACAATATTAGCTTTCGAAAATTACAGAATGGAGATCTTTAATTTTTCCAGTTGATAATCTGATCTGATGTATTCAAAGATATTTTTTGCTTTCACAATATTTTTCTCTCTCTTGATAGATTGTCAGTTGTCAGAAGTAGCAGTTTAACAGCCAGATTATTTATGGGCACTTACCTTTACACATCATAGCATTACCAACACTCACCTTAGTAGAAATTGACACAACTTAGGTGATAATTTGTGAGGTGGAAAATACCTTTGGTATTGTCTTTTTGTTGTGAAAATATAGTTCTCAATACAATCTGTTAAAATATCTTTTAGTTTTATGAATTAAACATTTAAATGTAAGTTAAAACCAAGTTAATAAAATGATAAACAGCACCAAATCAAGCAAAACGGTTTAGTTTTCACTTGTTTACAAGGTCAGAGTTGATTGCAAAAAATAAGTACAGAATCGCTGATGCATTTCTGAACACCTTCTTAGAGCCAGTGTGTTGGTATTATCTCTATAGAAAGAACTAAAAGATAGCAAAGAACATTTTTTTTGGAATGTAATCAAGATACAAATACTCCATTTATGTTGCAGACCAAAAAGGTTGTCCTGAAGGCACAATTATCAACTTGCATTTCTCTTTCAGACCATTGCAAAGCTTACCATGTTATTGTACAGACTGGGTCTGGATGGAAAGGCCATTTTAAGTCACCCAGGTGGTTGCTCATCAAGCAGGTAGTTGCAGTTTATCCTTCATTCAAACTGCATCTCACTGGAAAAAGCCACCAGGAGATTAATTGTGAATCAGCCTGTGAATCCAGCTGAGAAAATACAAACTTTGTTGGTTACTGCATTGAATGCTGTTTGGGATCAAGCTCAGTTTGGATTCCATGAAGGGAAAAAAACAACAAGAAGGTTTGACCATTTTACACCTAACAGAGGAAACCTACCGAGTTTCTCACAGAACATTGTGGCAGAAAGCAAACAGCAGAGTTGCATGGAAAGGTTCTGAGGAAGGGTCACTCAACCTGAAATGTTAACTCTGATATCTCTCCAAAGATGCTGCCAGACCTGTTGAGCTTTTCCCCAATGTCTGTTTTTGTTTGTGAGCTGAGTTATGGGTTTCTGCTGGCAATAAGAGTAAGGAACTTAAACATCCATATCATGAAATATTAAACTAAAATTTAGAGTAACTTAGCCAAAAAATCAATGGAAGAATCTCCTTAAAATAATAGCCCAGATAATAGGTGTGACACTGAGGAGAATAAACTGAATTCTAAGGGGCTGTGACATACTTTTTAGTTAGGACATTAAAGAAAGGAACTACATAGATGAAGGAGCACTGATAGTAATATTTCAAGAAATTTTAGATTATGTAAATGTCCCAAAGGGATAGAAAAAATTCTAATGTAACAAAACTCATTTTCAAGAAGTAGAGACAAAAAACAGGTCACAGAATAGGTCAGATAGCTTAAGACCTATTTCTGGGAAAATATTGTAGTCTATTCTAAAGAATGTAATAACAGATCCTTTAGAAATAGACAACATAATTGAGAAGAACATGTTTCCATGAAGGCAAAAGCATGCTTGATAAAGTTAACAGAATTTTAGAGAGCTAACATGCATGATAGATAAAGGGGGACCAGTCAAATGTAATATTATTTACATTTCCCTAAGGTGTTTGAAGAGTATTAGGATTACTTAATAATCTAAATGTCTGTATATGGATAGAAGATTGGCTAACTAAAAATAGGGATAAGAACAGCATTTTCAGGATGGTAACCATAACTAGTACAGCAAACCTTTTATTCACCTTTGGAACCAAGAGTGCACTGTTTGATCAAATATTCCTGTTGATTATATGGAGCTGCTGATCAATGTAAAAACATGCACTAAGTAATAGAAGCATAGTGGAGGGGGTACACACGTCAGTGTTATACTTTATTTATGCATAAATCATTTAAGTAATAATGCTAATTTGTTTTAAATAAACTTACCAGCAGAGAGCTGTATACCACAGTCTCTATCCTACTCCCTCCTCCCCACATCACCAGAAAATTTAGCCCATCGAGTTAAAAGTAGGACCTGCACCTCATCTCACCTCTTTAACTTTCCAGATCAAAGATTGAAGAACATGATACCCTCACCAAACTTTGCAGTCTTTCTAATTGCAAATCATGCTTGCACATTTTAGAATAAATTTTAGGTCAGCAGATCATTATCAAGGCTTATCGTGAGTATTGCATTCATTTCTGACTACTAAGCCTGAAGCAAATGTTCCAAACCCTGGAATGAATGGAGAGATTTGTAATGTATCCTTTGAGATGATGTTTTATACTACTATATGGGAATCATTGAAAAAGTGAATGATTTCTGTTTTGAAGGAAAGTGAAGAATAAATAGCCTGTGGTGATAAATCAGCCATAGAATGGAAACTAGATGCTTAATTTAGGACACTTCCAAAATCAACATGGGAGTAAGGCAAGAGGAAACTAATAAATGTCTCACTTTATAAGTTAATCATTTCTGTTGTATTGTCTCAGTAGATAAATTTATCATAACAAGCACTGATGGAGCACTCAGTGTGAGTCGCTGTCTTCAAAACATGGGGAAGGAAAATGGAACAGGTTTATGATAAAAAAATAAAATATCAGCATGTGCCAGCAATTCAGGTAAGTACAAATTTCCCTTCTGATAAATAGTCAGGGGAGATGGCTGATGTCTTGATGGCTATGAGGATTCCAATGTCCTGATATTCTTGTTGCTATTCAGAGAGAGGGGTTAAATGTAGATTGAATAGGGAAAGAAAGCATTTGAGCTGTGACATCAGCAGCCAGCTCTTATATTACAGTGGGCGGTTATCTTGTGCATTGATGTAGAACTACTCGCCCACTCAACTAGGAAATGCTTTAGTACAGAGAGACCTCAAGTGGTTGATAAACATACAAAAAAAAGCAAAACAAGCTTGCGTGACCTGCAGCATCAGAAAATGCCCTGTAATTTTGTAGAAAAGCAGCATGTTATAGAATACAGTCATGTTATTTTCTCTCTAATCCAAGGTACTTAGGTGGCTGTAACCCCTAAACCACTCCCCCAGCTCAGTGTTTACACAAACTTAGGATCTTCTGGTTTTTATTCTTCGTGCTACATCAGGAGATAACTTTGCCTAAAAAAACCATTGTGTATTCTTGTTCATTCCTGTTTAGTTTGTTTCCCAACTGTAATTTTTTTAAAATGCTTTGCTCAGGACTCTCTGCCAATGTCCCATAAATTCAAAGCCTTTTCTCCAACACCAATCTTTGAGCCAGAAGTTTACCTTTTTGATCTTGTTGATCCTGTGTGGAGATTATGAGCTTTTTAATTTTGTTCAATCTGCAGCTGCTCCGAATCCTCCCTTTCCTCTTTTTACCTATATCGTTGGTTCCTATGTGGACCACAAGAACTGAATATTTCCACTCCCTCCAAATTCCTCTGCAACCCAAATGAAATATCCTGAACCCAGGCACCAGGCAGGAAACACCAGACTTTGGGAGTCTCTATCCTGTCTCATAGACCAGTGTCTATTCCCCTGACTACAATCTTCCTCCATATGCATGAGGGTTCCATTCCTGTGAACACCTCACCCCATTCTCCCTAGAACCCTGCTCTTACCCATGCAGGGAACAAGAATCTCAAATCGATTAGACAAACTCAAGGGCTGAGACTCCATCAGCACTATTTCCTGGATACCTCTACCTGCCTCACTCATAGTTACACCCTTCTGTCCCTGCCCACTGACTGAATTTAAGGTAGTTGAGTTAAGCATGTGATTGCGTCCTGAAACACACCATTGAGGTAACACTCCTCATCCCTGATGTGTCACACTGTTTGAAACTCAGACTCCAATTCATCAACTCTGAGCTAAAGTTCCTTAAGCAACCAACACTTGCTACAAATGTTGTCACTATGAACCACAATGGAGTCCACCAGCTCCTATATCATACAGGTACAACACACCTGGCTCTGCATCTCTATTTTATTTACTTAGTTAGTGATTTGACTATTAAAGATTTCCTACTTGTCTTTTAGTTTGCTACCTTTGAATATTTAGCCTACTTACCTTCTGTCTGAAAGTAACCTATACAACAGTCAAATTAGTAGGACTGATTAGGGATAGTCAACATGGCTTTGTGTGTGGGAAATCATGTCTCACAAACTTGATTTAGTTTTTTGAAGAGGTAACAAAGAAGATTGATGAGGGCAGAGCAGTAAATGTGATCTATATGGACTTCAGTGAGGCATTCGGCAAGGTTCCCCATGAGAGACTGGTTAGCAAGGTTAGATCTCATGGAATACAGGAAGAACTAGCCATTTGGATGCAGAACTGGCTGAAAGGTAGAAGACAGAGGGTGGTGGTGGAGGGTTGTTTTTCACTCTGGAGGCCTATGACCAGTGGAGTGCCACAAGGATCGATGCTGAGTCTTCTACTTTTCATCATTTATATAAATGATTTGGATGTGAGCATAAGAGGTATGGTTAGTAAGTTTGCAGATGACACCAAAATTGGAGGTGTAATGGACAGCAAAGAAGGTTACCTCAGATTACAACAGGATCTTGATCAGATGAGCCAATGGGCTAAGAAGTGGCAGATGGAGTTTAATTCAGATAAATGCAAGGTGTTGCATTTTTGGAAAGCAAATCTTAGCAGGACTTATACACTTAATGGTAAGGTCTTAGGGAATGTTGCTGAACAAAGAGACCTTGGAGTGCAGGTTCATAGTTCCTTGAAAATAGAGTCGCAGATGGACAGGATAGTGAAGAAGGCATTTGGTATGTTTGCCTTTATTGGTCAGAGTATTGAATACAGTGGTTGGGAGGTCATGTTGAGGCTGTACAGGACATTGGTTAGGCCACTGCTGGAATATTGTATGCAATTCTGGTCTCCTTTCTATTGGAAAGATGTTGTGAAACTTGAAAGGGTTCAGAAAAGATTTACAAGGATGTTGCCAGAGTTGGAGAATTTGAGCTATAGGGAAGGGCTGAACAGGCTGGGGCTGTTTTCCCTGGAGCGTCGGAGGCTGAGGGGTGACCATATAGAGCTTTACAAAATATTGGGGGCATGGATAGGAAAAACTGACAAAGTCTTTTTCCTGGTGTGGGGGAGTCCAGAACTATAGGGCATAGGTTTAGAGTGAGAGGGGAAAGATATAAAAGACACCTAAGGGGCAACCTTTTCACACAAAGGGTGGTGCGTGTATGGAATGAGCTGCCAAAGGAAGTGGTGGAGACTGGTACAATTGCAATGTTTAAAAGGCATTTGGATGGATATATGAATAGGAAGGGTTTGGAGGGATATGGGCCGGGTGCTGGCAGGTGGGACTAGATTGAGTTGGGATATCTGGTCGGCATGGACGGGTTGGACCGAAGGGTCTGTTTCCGTGCTGTACATCTCTATGACTCTATGACTCTAGTCGCTATTATCAACAAACCTATGGTTTTTCTTTGACGTCACTCTTTCTTTCGTGCTGGGCATCTGTTCCCAGGCTTTAATTTCTCCTGCAAAAAGACATTACAAACTATGAACCAAAAAAGCAAGCAAAAAGCACCTCTAACTCTCTGCACCAAATTCCTGCACTGCCTCTAAATTCCCCAAATTATATATTCACTCCTGTTGTGTTCCACTCCGTATGTGATCTTTTTTCTGAGCATTCACAGCTTATTTTCCTTTAAATGCATCCTTCATGAAATAAATCTATAGCCTTATGCCCTAATTTTGAAATCCTGGCTCCTAAACAGTTATTTGCGTACAAGTTTTGCACTTTCAGTCTCAAGACAAAAAGATGCATCTCGAAGTAAATATGACAACAGAGAGTAAAGGAAATAAGAGAAAAAATAAACCGAGAAACTGCCATCATTTAGAAGTGCTATGAATTGTATTGTTTATGTAATACTGAGTGGCATTGCTGCATTATTTGAAATCAAGGTTGGTCATTTTGAGGAATTATTTGCAAAGGTAATATTTTAACAGAATATGAAACTGATTATGTGAAAGTTGATTCAGTCCCCTGAATGATTTGGGTGAGTGGCCTCCAGGCTTTGTATTGCTCCACAGTTTCCAAGATGGAAATTAGAAGGTAGGCCATAACAATTAGTGAGGAGCAATATTGAAATGAACCACTCAACTCCCAGAGTCCACTTCCAGTGTGAAGAGTTTATTGTTGTTACGGTGATGAGAAGAAAATATGTGGGGATCCAGGATGTTCTTCACTGAACAAATGAAAAAAGAAACTTTTCTGCATTTGTTTTCAGCCTGCCTCAGCATTTACAAATAATTGCCAATTGACAGAGTTATTGATTGATTACACCTCCAGTCAGGTCAATTGTGTGACTGTGTGATCAGCTGATGGACAGTTACAGGCCTTGCTACATTCTTTTGATGCTTACCAGACAGCTTTGTCACCTTTCTTTTGGCTTTCACACTGCATCTAGTCAACTACATTCTAATACTGCTGACTTCTGCACCTGTTATTCAATCCTATCTGCTAACAGGCTGGGGGCTGCTCCCTGTTGTCTAAGGCTGTCTGTCCACAGGAATTCAGTTAAATCTCTTAATGTCTGTTGCTTTTAAAGTTCCACTACTTATATGTGTACATGTGTATTTATGCATATGGGATTACAAGCACCTAAATGACTAATGTGAGCCAATATTTTCCCTTTCTTGCCCAACTTTGAATTAGCTTGCACTTCACAAATATGTCCTTTATCAAACCTGATTCCGTGGAAGTTGTGACTACATTTTTGCTTCTTCTTAATAAGATCCCTTAGCGTGATTTTTACGAGACGCTTTATATCATATTTGGTTGCTATGATTACAAAGGCCACAATTCTGACTGTGTAAATGACTGCTTCAGCTAACAATCTACTTTGGCCATTTTTATGTTAACTAAAAGCCACAGGCAGCCATTTTATGTTAACTAAGAACCATGGGCAGCCCTAACACTTAAAAGGAAGAGAAGAATAACAATGTCAAAAATGAGGAGAATGTTTATGTCTGGAGAGGATTGTAAAGTGGTTGTTATAAACTTTTAGAATGACAGTAATTTCCTTATTTAAATTTATTCCTCACAATTTTAATTTGATGTTTTGCCCTAACAGAGGTCCAAATGGGGCTTAAGAGTTAAGATTAGGGTTACATTTAGAGTAAAATCTAAACTATTCTTCCTACCTCTCTTTATCTTAGTTTTCTCTTTTAAATTGTTCCTTAAAACTTGCTTCTTTTACCAATCCAAAGGGGGAAAAGCATGAAAATGGGGAAATGGACATACCATTTGTATTACTTGTATTATGTTAACATATTGTACAATGAGTCGCAGTATGGCTTGTTCATTAGTTTTTCTGGGCTTCTCAAAGGATTTTAGTCATTTGCTGAAATATTTCCTTATTTGGCTCACTGTAATATCTTGTTTAAAAATACTGCTCTAAAGTACCTAGAGATAGTTTATTACATTAAATAATTGGCATTCTATAAATATGATTTGTTGGTTACTTAGAGGAGACTACAATATGCACCATTTTTTAACTTATTATGTTGATTCCAGTTTACTTAAGTCATTACTCATGTGGAAAATGTGTTTAGACCTTCAGCAGGGAAGTGCTAGAAGGTTCGGCATTGCATTATCCACATTACACGCAAGTACTATGAGAAGAGACGGGAGTATTGTGTGATTCAGGAGAAGACAAGACTGTCAATGGAGGAATGCTCACTTTGAAATGCTGAAAGGTTTAACTGTGAGATCATCATGCTATAGGAGGCAAAAATAACGAGGATGGTAGTTGACTATCACTGTTAGTAGGGTCAACAGTGATGACAAGAGGAGTACCATTGTGCTTCTGAGGGTGAAGGGTAAGTAAAATAACTGCACAGAGGTCAGTATATTGCCACCAAATTACACTTCATTTGCATGTGCACAATACAATGGGACCTGACCAACCAGCTCAAAGCCAATCCCTCGGCTGAGGAGAACTCCTGAATCTCCTATTTTTTTTATTTTATTAAACAAATTACAAAACAGTTTATAAAAAACATTTACAGCTGTACACAAGAGACAGCAATTTTACAAGGGAGAGGAGCAGAAAAGCTAGGCCCCAAACCCAACCATTCAACCATTTTACAGGGAGACGAGGACAAACCTCAAACCCCAGTTCCACATATGACAAGACAGTGACAATGACATTAATCTCCTGTTTATTTATTTATTTTTACACCCGAGTGGCCAGTGACCCAGTGGCCTTACGCTCCTTTTTTTTGTTGTTTATTTTTTATTATTAACCCTCACACTACCGCCTAACTGCGGTAGTGCTTATTTTTTTCCCCAGCACCCATGGTGTGTGTGTGCAGGTGTGAGACGCAGTGAGAGACACAAGGCGTACGAATCTTTATTCAATTTCCACCACCAAGAAGATAGGAAAACACCCGAGTGGCCAGTGACAAGCACTGCCCTTCACATCAAAGGGCAATGCTGTGTGATCAAAACAGTGAAGGGGAGGGTAGGGAGAAAATCAAAATAGAGTTGGAGGGGGAAATCTCCTGTTTATTTTTTTTTAATGCTGTGTGATCAAACAGTGAAGCGGAGAAACTTCCTGTTTATTTTTTTTTATTTTTTTTTCCTTTTTTTAAAATCCCCCACACTACCGCCTAACTGCGGTAGTGCTTACTTTTCCCCAGCACCCATGGTGTGTGTGTGTGTACAGCTGTAAGACACAGTGAAAGACACAAAGTGCACAAATCTTTATTCAATTTCCACCACCAGGAAGATAGGAAAACACCCGAGTGGCCAGTGACAAGCAGTGCCCTTCAAACCACAGGGCAATGCTGTGTGATCAAAACAGTGAAGGGGAGGGTAGGGACTAAATCAAAATAGAGTTGGAGGGGGAAATCTCCTGTTTATATCTGCCAGCCAGGGCTCCCTGTTTGGTTTAGGTTAACAACCCCAATCAAGGATCTTATTGTTAATGAGATCTACCTGACCCTGGTTCCATTCACAATAGGTTATAACAGAAACATTTGAAATGGGACATATACAATCAAGGACCCTGTCAAATATGGCAGAGATTTTGATGAAACTAGATGGGAGAGTATCAGTAGAATGAAAAGACAAAGGGATCAGTTCCTTGGGCAACCAAAAGCTGAAATGATGAGTCAACCAGAGCTGATCTATTTGAACATCTTAAGAAGGAAGCTGTGGGCCATTGGAGTCTGAGGCTTGGACACCATCAAAGGAAAATCTCCAGTTTCTGTTTGACATCCATAGCTTGTTAATAGCATTTCATTGAGGGATAAAGAATCTTGCTTTTAAACCTGCTGCTGATGTCTCTGGCTTGCGAGCTAACTTGATGCCTATTTTACATTGGATGTTGAAGAACATCCTTGCTACTCTCAGTTAATTAGTGAGGTGATGATTGACAATTCAAATTCTTCAATAAAGGAAAAGGTTGAGAGGAAGTTTATTCTTTTCATGAGGGATTGTTTAAATACAGAACACCTCACCCAAAATCATGCAGAAGTAAAATCCATACTTGGTTTATAGCAGAAATTAATAAATGATTGAAAATAAAATAAAAGGAAAAGAAAAGGTGGAAGGAAACAAAATCAGTTAAAATAAGGCTTAATAAATCATAGGTAGTATTGCATTTGGAGCAAGCAATGTAGCTTAGGGAAAATAGTTGAATTAATGCAATCTATTCAGGTTTGTTGAGGTCAGACATGTGAAAATAAACAAGGCACAAATAGAGGCAAAACTTTTAAAATAAATGTTTATGCCCCAGAGTTACAAAAGAATCACTCAGGGTAGTGCAACTATAACACTCCTTTGTGAACAATGCAAGGATCAGAGCATTGCTTACCCTTGAGAAGAAGGTCAGATGTGCCACCCTAAGATATTAAGACACTGTACTGGGTTATTAGACAGACATGATTCTCCAGTAAGTAAAGATTAGGTGTTCTATCAAGATTATAGACATAATAATTCACTACTGTTCAACTTCCCCCTTACTTTGCATGCACCTTTATATTAATTTACTAATCAAAGGTCATTGGTAGAATTTGACCATGTTTGGATGAGTGGAGTCATAATTATTATAGCTGACTGAAATAATGCAATGTACCAATGCCCATGTAAGAATAATATAGAATCAAAATTTCATAATAGCTCTGGGACACCCATTTTTTCACGTGGGAAATGTGTGTCTCTTTTGCATATGCATGAATAAACAATACTGAAGCTTCCAAATATCTCTACCAGTTTTCATAGATTGAGGGAACTGAAAAGAAATCTCCCTATCAGAAGGTAAGTTGAAAGAAATCCCATTTTATGGTGGAAATTTAACGCAGCAACACCTCTCCCAAGTCTTGCCAAGATATTGTGGAAATCCATCACTACGTGATTGAACCTGTTCACTCTCAATCCTTCTGCAATTAATGTGCCAGGGGACATTTCCTTCTTGCCCTGATAGTACCCACACCCCCTCGCCCCCCAATTCCTACAATCAGCCTAATCTCCACTCTCTCACGAGACAGTTTTCATGCCTACTAGTCTTTTGAACTGGTTTCCATCATTAGTTAGCTTCAAGTTTTTCCTGGAGGCTGAGGGGTGACATTGTAAAGGTTTATAAAATCATGAGGGGCATAGATAGGGTCTCTTACCTGGGGTGGCGGAGTCCAGAACCAGAGGGCGTAGGTTTAGGGTGAGAGGGCAACAATTTAAAAGGGACCTAAAGGGCAACGTTTTCACACAGTGGGTGGTGTGTATATGGAATGAGCTGCCAGAGGAAGTGTTGGAGGCTAGTACAATTACAACATTTAAAAGGCATCTGGATGTGCATATGAAGAGAAAGGGTTTAGAGGGATATGGGCCAAGTGCTTGCAAATGGGATTAGATTAGGTTAGGATATCTGATCAGATGAGTTGGACTGAAGGGTCTGTTTCCATGCTGTGCATCTCTATGACTCTGTGACTCTATAAATGCCTTCAAGTAAACAGTTCATTTTCAGGTTCGCCTCTTTCCTGAGCCCCAGTTTTCTGGTCCAAATTGCAATGTTATTTCCTCCAATTTATCAAGTTGAGTTAAGGTAGTTCATGGAGATGTCTGAGTAAAGTCGTCATTTTATGTGAAGACTCATACAGACCAGTGATGGGAAGGTTGATGGAGAAGGTACTGAGAGATAGGGTCAATTTATATTTAGAAAAGAATGGGCTTATCAGTGATAGGCAACATGGTTTTGTGCAGGGGAGATTGTGCCTTACCAACTTAATAGAGTTCTTTGAGAAAGTGACCAAGCTGATAGATGAAGAAAGGGCTGTTGATGTCATATATGTAGACTTTAATAAGGCGTTTGATAAGGTTCCCCATGGTAAACTAATAGAGAAAATGCATGTCACATGGTGTGCAGGGTGTTCTAACTAGGTGGATAAAGAACTGGTTGAGCAACAGGAGACAGAGAGTAGTAGTTGAAGGAAGTTTCTCGAAATGGAGAAAGGTGACCAGTGGTGTTCCACAGGGGTCAGTGCTGGGGCCACTGTTGTTTGTGATATACATAAATGACCTGGAAGAGGGCACTGTTGGTATGATCAGCAAGTTTGCAGATGACACGAAGATTGGTGGAGTAGCAGATAGCATAAGGGACTGTCAGAGAATACAGGAGTATATAGATAGACTAGGGAGTTGGGCGGAGAAGTGGCAGATGGAGTTCAATTCAGACAAATGTGAGGTGTTGCATTTAGGAAAGTCTAATTCGAAAGCAAATTATATAATGAACGGAAGAGCCTTGGGAAAAGTTGATGAGCAGAGAGAGTGCAGGTCATTGTACCCTGAAGGTTGCTGCACAGGTGGACAGAGTGGTCAAGAAGGCATATGATATGCTTGCCTTCATCGGACAGGTTATGGACTATAAGAGCTGGTAAGTTATGTTAAAATTGTACAAGACTTTGGTTCTGCCGCATTTGGAATACTGTGTACAATTCTGGTCACCACATTACGAAAAGGTTGTGGATGCTTTGGAGAGGGTGCAGAGAAGGTTTACGAGGAAGTTGCCTGGTATGGAAGGTGCTAGCTATGAAGAGACGTTGAGTAGGTTAGGACTATTTTCATAAGAGAAAAGGAGATTGAGAGGGGAACCTGATTGAGGTTTACAAAATGATGAAGGGTATAGACAGGGTAGATAGAGATAAGCTTTTTCCCAGGTTGGAGGATTCAATGACGAGAGTTCACGCTTTCAAGGTGAGAGGTGAAAAGTTTAAGGGGGATACACGTGGCAAGTACTTTACACAGAGGGTGCGTTGCCAGCAGAGATGGTAGAGGCAGGCATGGTAGATTCATTTAAGGTGTACCTGGACATGAGTAGGTAGGGAGCTGAGGGATACAAATGCTTAGGAATTGGGCGACAGGTTTAGACAGTAGATTTGGATCGGTTCAGGCTTGGAGGGCAGAAGGGACTGTTCCTGGGATGTAAATGCTCTTTGTTCTTTGTTTTGTTCTTTTTTTCATCATAGACCTGAGCTTTAGAAGTCCAGACAGCTATCCTGATTCTGAGGTAATCTAACCGATTTTTACCAAGCTGGAGAGTAAGAATGGTCTACAACATTCCAGGGCTGAAGAAAGGAGGAATCATCTATGATTATTCCAAGTAATGTTTCCTTTTAATCATTTTGAGTCAGAGAATTGTACATTGCAAAATCTATTTTTTGCCTGGAACTTCAGCCTCACGATTATGATCATTTTTATTAGGTAGCTCGTTCTTTCCTGTTTGTCCTTTCAATAACAAGTATGTTCTCCCCTGATCTACAATATTTGAGTTGTGCCATTTGCCTTGCTGTGATTTTGTAACAAATTGCAAACATCACTTAAATAAATGAGCACGAGGCACAGAGCGGGTGGAGCATGATGTTGACTCCATTAACTAGGTTCAGGTTTATGTCCTGATTACAGCCAAATTATCACAGTGGAGAAGCTTTCATTATCTCCTTGCAATTACCACCCCCAGCAAGCACAAACAAAATAATAATCAAATAGTGACAAGATAAAGTCTATTTTCTGATCTCCACGAGCCTTGCAGATAAAACACTTTGCAGGAAAAACTTGTCTCTTGGAAACTGTTTTCTGCAGTGATTGCAGATTGCAGTCTGGCTGAATGTATGATTCTGTTACCCATTTAAAAGGAAGAGTGAAGACTTGCAGCTGACTCCTTTAGCTGCAGGAGACTGAACAGCAAAATACATTGAGAACATCCTATGAATACATTAAAAGCAAGGAGAAATCACTGACAGAATCCTATAAGCATGAAGCCTCCATGCAATTGCTGCTGTTTGTCATTGTACCTCCTCAAAAGTGTAAAAATTATTACTCCAATTGAGTTCATTTCTAAAAATAATACCCAGAGTAAATCCCACTAAAAACAGTCCTTTCATATCTTCAATGTAGTGATTATGCTAAGATGACAGAAAATGAAGTATATGCAGGAAGGTTTATCAAAAATAGCAATTGTGGTTGGGAATCTAACAATAAAAGGATCGCAAAACTAATATGTGGGTGTGTTGAAATGAATCAGGGACTGAGGAGGAAGGTAATAGCATTCAGTCATGTCAGCAAATGGATTCTGTTTGCAGCGTCCGAGGAGACGACAGGAGGTGGTTCTCCCAGCAGCTAGCAGTCTGAGCTCAGTATTTATTACCATAAAACATATTTGTGTTTTGTATGTGTAAGGCCTTAATTTTCTTTTCCAATTTCTCCTTCCTTTTCTCTCCTTTTTCCTGAAGTCACTGACCTACACATGCCTTAAGAGGGCAATAATGTTCCCTCTCCTCCTGTACCAGGACTGACCCATGTTCCCCTCTCTGCCACCGGGAAATATGTAGCAGTAGACTATTTTGCATTTAACTCAAGGTTGTCTTTCCCTCGTCTGTTTTTTTCACTAAAACATAACATGGACGGAACACATAACAGGCCAAGCAGCTCACCACGTATGTATAATCTGCTATCCACTAAAAAGTTACATTTTACTTTGTGATGTATCATTTTGTTTTCAACAGATATTGCATCTACCTCTGAGAAAGCAATGTACAGTTGGATCCAGTTTCACTGTGAGCTTGAGTGAACAGTTTAGATTTGCATTTAAGAAAGGACTTTAATTTGCATCGTGGCTCAGTGGTTAGTACTGCTGCCTCATACAGGCAGTGATCTGGGTTCGATTCCAGCCTTGAAGGCCAGTCTGTATGGAGTTTGCACATTCTCCCCATGTCTGTGTGGTTTTCCTCTGGGTGCTTCAGGTTCCTCCACAATTCAAAGATGTGCAGGTTTGGCAGATTGGCCACGCTAAATTTCCCATGGTGTCCAGCGATGTGCAGGCTAGGTGGGTGGGCCATTGAAAATGCACTAGGAGAAAGTGAGGACTGCAGATGCTGGAGATCAGAGCTGAAAATGTGTTGCTGGAAAAGCGCAGCAAGGAGCAGAAGAATCGACGTTTCGGGCATAAGCCCTTCTTCAGCCTCCTGAACAAGGGCTTATGCCCAAAACGTCGATTCTCCTGCTCCTTGGCTGCTGCCTGACATGCTGCGCTTTTCCAGCAACACATTTTTCAGCTCTGATCTCCAGCATCTGCAGTCCTCACATTCTTCTGGTTGATTTTAACCTACAGCGAATCCTCTTGCAAGGATGCCTTCCCTGAAGAAGCTCCCTTCCTCGCTGAAGAAGGGCTTATGCCTGAAAGATGCTGCCTGACCTGCTGCACTTTTCCATTGAAAATGCAGGATTGTAGGGATAGGGTAAGTTTATGGGATGCTCTTCAGAGGGTCAGTGTGGAAGTGATAGGCTGAATGGCCTGCTTCTGCACTGTAGGGATTCTACGTGGCCTATTTCATGACAGTATAATGTTCCAAAACACTCAAGTACTTTTTGAAGTAAAGTCACTCTTGTTATGCATGGAATGCAGCAGTTAATTTGTTCCAACAAATAAAAACAGCCAGATAATGTATTTTGGTGGAGAGAGGGATATATATTGGCCAATGAATAGGTTCTGGTTTTCTCTGGATCCTGAATCTTCGAGGACCCTGAATGATGTGAGCTGTAGTGAGATTTGTGGCAGAATTACGCAAGTTGTCTGCTGAGGCATATCTCAATGTCAGCAGTAAGTTGCTGCAGTGAATGGCAAGGAGAGTTTCTTGTTCGGCAGTGGTGAGATGGCAATTGAGGTGGTTATAGCTTGTTAATCACTTCAGTAATATTTAGCTTCCTATTTTACCAAAGACTCCAACTAAAATAGACGTTGCAAATCTCAACATGGACGTTTGAGTATGTGCTGGTAACTTTTGCTTACCACTGGCACTGAGGTTCTCCTTTTTTCTCAGCGACGAAAGAACATCTCAGAGCCCAATCTATGAACACAAGCTTGTTGCCTGGGAAATTTTCTACACAAAAACAGAAGTTGCTGGAAAAGCCCACTAGGACTGGCAACATCTAGATTAGATTAGATTACTTGTATTAGATTAGATTACTTACAGTGTGGAAACAGGCCCTTCGGCCCAACAAGTCCACACCGCCCCGCCGAAGCGCAACCCACCCATACCCCTACATCTACTGCTTACCTAACACTACAGGCAATTTCCTGCACATCTTTGGACTGTGGGAGGAAACCGGAGCATCCGGAGGAAACCCACGCAGACACGGGGAGAACGTGCAAACTCCACACAGTCAGTTGCCTGAGGTGGGAATTGAACCCAGGTCTCTGGCGCTGTGAGGCAGCAGTGCTAAACACTATGCCACCGTGCTGCCCCGAAGAGAGATCAGAGTTAATGTTTCGGGTCCGATGACTCTTCCTCTGAAACATTAACTCTAATTTCTTTTCACAGATGCTGCTATTGTGGGGAAAATCACCAGCCTCCGAGTCACAGTCGGGGTTCAACTACAGAGTTTACTGTACAAAGAAATATTGGAGCTCCAGGGAGAGAAAGACACCAACAGCATAGTGGTCAGCTGTGAGTATTCTCTCAACCCGGAGCACATGTCAAGATATTTTTATACTTTGTGTAATATAATAGGTCAGTGATGAGGTTATTGTCTGTGTAACATAGTTTGTTTATTGTAAACATTGCAGAATCGTTGATAGTTTCAGTGCAGTCATTGTCAGTTCCAGCACAAACTTTTGTTAATTTCAGTGTGATCATTGTCAGTTTCAGTGTAGACATTGTCAGTTTCAAAGTCTGCCTGAACGTCCATTGCGTAGTAATGGACGCTAATTGCTCTTCCTGAGAAGGATAATTACTGCAGCCTTGGCTATTAGTACGTTGTATTGAGTCCATATCAAACTGTTCACATTTCTATCAAAGGTATTGGCTGGACAGAGACACTTGGGCGGGCAGTTTGCACTACTCATGTGTATTCTCTCCCCCACCCACCTTAAACTAATCAACTAGGTTGTGAGAGCATTGTGATAGCCCCAGGCAGTATTTGTGTTTGCTTTGCTGTCTCTCTCCATATTGTGGTCTTGCAGCCATCTTGTGCGTCAAGTGGCCAACTTATGCCTCAGTGGCCATCTTATGTGTCCGTGTGCCTAGTGTCACCCTGCCCCATGCCATCTCCCACTTCACTGTCAGACCTGCTGAGTTTTTCAGAGCTGAAAATGTGTTGCTGGAAAAGCACAGCAGGTCAGGCAGCATCCAAGGAACAGGAGAATCGGCGTTTCGGGCATGAGCCCTTCTTCAGGAATGAGGAAAGTGTGTCCAGCAAGCTAAGATAAAAGGTAGGGAGGAGGGACTTGGGGGGAGGGGCGTTGGAAATGTGATAGGTGGAAGGAGGTCAAGGTGAGGGTGATAGGCTGGAGTGGGGGTGGGGGCGGAGAGGTCAGGAAGAAGATTGGCAGGTTAGGAAGGCGGTGCTGAGTTCGAGGGATTTGACTGAGACAAGGTGGGGGAAGGGGAAATGAGGAAACTGGAGAAATCTGAGTTTATCCCTTGTGGTTGGAGGGATCCTAGGCGGAAGATGAGACGCTCTTCCTCTAGCCGTCGTGTTGCTATGGTCTGGTGATGGAGGAGTCCAAGGACCTGCATGTCCTTGGTGGAGTGGGAGGGGGAGTTGAAGTGTTGAAGGGGTCGTTGGGTTGGTTGGTCCGGGTGTCCCAGAGGTGTTCTCTGAAACATTCCGCAAATAGGTGGCCTGTCTCCCCAAGAGAGGAGGCCACATTGGGTACAGCGGATGCAATAAATGATGTGTGTGGAGGTGCAGGTGAATTTGTGGCGGATATGGAAGGATCCCTTGGGGCCTTGGAGGGAAGTAAGGGGGGAGGTGTGGGCGCAGGTTTTGCATTTCTTGCGGTTGCAGGGGAAGGTGCCGGGAGTGGAGGTTGGGTTGGTGGGGGGTGTGGACCTGATGAGGGAGTCACGGAGGGAATGGTCTTTTCGGAACGCTGATAGGGGAGGGGAGGGAAATATATCCTTGGTGGTGGGGTCCGTTTGGAGGTGGCGGAAATTACGACGGATGATACGATGTATATGGAGGTTGGTGGGGTGGTAGGTGAGGACCAGTGGGGTTCTGTCCTGGTGGTGATTGGAGGGGTGGGGCTCAGGGGTGGAGGAGCGGGAAGTGGAGGAGATGCGGTGGAGGGCATCGTCGATCACGTCTGGGGGGAAATTGCGGTCTTTGAAGAAGGAGGCCATCTGGGTTGTACGGTATTAGAACTGGTCCTCCTTGGAGCAGATGCGGTGGAGACGAAGGACTTGGGAATATGGGATGGTGTTTTAATTGGGAATATGGGATGGCATTTTAATTGGGAATATGGGATGGCACCCACACCTCCCCCCCTTACTTCCCTCCAAGGCCCCAAGGGATCCTTCCATATCCGCCACAAATTCACCTGCACCTCCACACACATCATTTATTGCATCCGCTGCACCCAATGTGGCCTCCTCTATATTGGGGAGACAGGCCGCCTACTTGCGGAATGTTTCAGAGAACACCTCTGGGACACCCAGACCAACCAACCCAACCACCCCTTCAACACTTCAACTCCCCCTCCCACTCCACCAAGGACATGCAGGTCCTTGGACTTCTCCATCGCCAGACCATAGCAACATGACGGCTAGAGGAAGAGTGCCTCATCTTCCGCCTAGGAACCCTCCAACCACAAGGGATGAACTCAGATTTCTCCAGTTTCCTCATTTCCCCTCCCCCCACCTTGTCTCAGTCAAATCCCTTGAACTCAGCACCGCCTTCCTAACCTGCCAATCTTCTTCCTGACCTCTCCGCCCCCACCCCCACTCCGACCTATCACCCTCACCTTGACCTTCTTCCACCTATCACATTTCCAACGCCCCTCCCCCAAGTCTCTCCTCCCTACCTTTTATCTTAGCCTGCTGGACACACTTTCCTTATTCCTGAAGAAGGGCTCATGCCCGAAACGTCGATTCTCCTGTTCCTTGGATGTTGCCTGACCTGCTGTGCTTTTCCAGCAACACATTTTCAGCTCTGATCTCCAGCATCTGCAGTCCTCACTTTCTCCTGCTGAGTTTTTCAAGCAACTTCTGGTTTTGTTTTCAGTTTACAGCATCCACAGTTCTTTCAGTTTTTAAATATTCTACATAGTCACTTTGACCAATTTATTATTTATAAAATCCATTTACCTACCTGCTCTTACTGCATGAGGCAAAACACACATACGAACTGCTCTGGTGAACCTGATTGGCTGCTGGATTCAGCACTGGACTCCATCAATGAGTGCACTCAGGGTGTTATTGGTACGAAAGTGAGTCCCACACGGAATCTTTGCCAGCCAAGTGCTCACTTAAGGAATGACTGTTAGGTGCCCCTTCATATTCTCCCTTTTCTGAGTCTTCTGGAATGTTCTCTGGCTTCAACCAATGGGATCACAGGACAGGACCTCGTGTCCTCGGGGCAAGCTCTTCCTCGTGTATCCATCCCCTTTCCAAGATATGATTGGTCCAAGGTACCAAGGGATCTGTCTGAAACTGGGCAATAAATATAATGTCTCTTCCTTTTGTTCTGACTGAGTACTTCTTAATGAGTTTCATGTCATATCATATTTCCCATTGTTAAGATCAAGCTACTCCTTTCAATATGCAAGGCAGATCTGGGCTGGCCCGTATTTGTTTTTGATCTGTGATAATCTTGGCCTGTTTGCATTCCATCAGGCCTTGCTAGCAGAAACATTTCAGCCAATTTTTGTTATGCCTAGTTACTCAGGCCATTGGCCACAATATGCATACGTGCCTCATCTACGCACATTGGCAACCGGCATTTACTAACCCTTCATGATCCTCAGGGTAACTCCCCAATCCACTTAAAAGGCATTTAGGAAGCAAAGGCGCACAGGCAAACAGCATGGACATTTTACATGCATGGACAGACATCCAGTTCACAGATTAGCCTGTACTGCCACTCAGTGTTGTTGGCTTCCTCTCATAATACTTGCCCTCTTGGCACCTACCTGGTTGCTTGAACCATCCCTACCTTTCTTTGTCTTTCTGTACTATTTAGTACAGTCACACAATCAGGCAGGCTGTGCTGCTGGCAGCAATTCTCCATCAAGGGGGCACACATTTTCTGTGTGCTAGTGTGCAATGTCGTTCTCACACTGCATTATGTCAGTTTGAGTGACAAACATACTGCATGTGCAGTAAGCAGGCAGCCACGCCTCAAGATATTTAGGGGAGTAGTCCTCAGCAAAGCCCATCAGTCAGGGGATCCTGGCACAATGAGTCAAGGGCAGCTCCCGGTACTATTCTAAGAGATTGCACACAGACAAATATTCATTTGAGATTCCATTGGTTAGGGGTCTGTGAACATGGACTGATAAATACATTGGATAGGGCTAATGTAACCAGGCTGATGTACAGGTATCAGCTAGGGGTTTGGAATTCCTTGTCCAGTACTTTCTGGTTAATTCGCTCAAGGGGATGGGGTATGATCAGTCTGCTAGGTATGATTAAAACAAAGTGGAGGTGGGGGCAGAACCACTGCCGCAGGAAGGACACTGGAGAATCTATTTGTGAGGATAGGAGGAAGCAGGCTGATAATATCTTCAAAGTTGGTCATGGGGAAGTCAGTGAAGGTGATGTCCTTGAATGTCAAGGATTAATGGTTAGATTCTCTCCTTTTTGGGGATGGTCATTGCCTGGTATTTGCGTGGCATCAACTTGCCATCCCAAGCCTGGGTATTGTCCAGTTCCTTGGTCAAGGACTGCTGTAGTATTTTAGATGTCGTGCATGTGCTGAACATTATACAATCGTCAGTGAACATTGCTGCTTCTGATCTCATACTAGAAGCAGGGTCATTAATGAAGCAGCTGAAGATGGAAAGTTTTCTTCCTGAGTCCCATTGGCAACAGTTTTGCTCCTTGATGCCACACATGATCAAATATAGCCTTGATTTCAGTTACTCTCACCTCATCTCCAGAATTCAGCTCTTTCATCGATGTTTGGACCAAGGATCTAATAATATCAGGAGCTGTGGTCCCAGCAGAATGTAATATGAGTGTCAATGAGCAAAGAAGATAAATAACTGCAGTTGCTGGAAATCAGAAACAAAAATAGAAATTGCTGGGAAAACTCAGCAGGTCTGCCAGCATCTGTGGAGAGAAAGCAGAGTTAACATTTCAGTTACAGTGAGCAGTTTACTGCTAACTGGTATCACTGTTGATGACACTTCTATCACTTCATTGACGATCTAGCGTCTACTGATGGGGTAGTAATTGGCCAGGGCTGGGTGAAATCTGTCCTGTCACTTCACCTCACAAAAGGCCAGTGCTCCCAAAGCTTGTGATTTTTGAACAAACCTGCTGGACTATAATCCAGTGTCATGTGATGTCTGACTTTGTCCACCCCAGTTCAACACCCGTACCTCCACATCATGCTTATTGTGTGCAGACATCAGGTTCCTGGGACCTTGTCAGACGCAGTTCAAGCAGGAGATGCTGGTACCTTATTAGAAGTCTCTCAGTAAAAATTGTTCTTTGGCATGTTGAGTCTTACACTCAATCTTCAAGGGGAGACAACATCTGAAATGGGGCTAAATACCAACCAAGCACCAAACTGTAGCCATAGAATCTTACAGCTATCCACTCAACATGTGACAACTTGTAAGTCCAAACAGCGACTGAAACCATGTGACTTCTCGTAAGTAAGTTCAAATAGGTAAGTTAAGTCATGTGACTTCTAGCAGTTGTCTAGAGAAAGTGGCTGACAATGTATCTTCAGTGACTTTTCCAAAAAGAACAGATTTGTATTTCTTCTCTGTGTTCCAAATGAACCAATTTTTACAAACATGAATCCTCATGAATATTGATAATGGAAGACTTCACAGCAAATTTCAGATGATATTAATTGAATTCAAATTCCTAAAACTGACATGGTGAGATTTGAACCCAAACACTTGAGACATTAAAATGGATTATTACACCAGTGATATTACCATGTTGCCATGAGCTCTCCCAATATAATTATCAATTTCTGTTTCTGGGACTGTGCTGTGCACAGATTGCTTGATATGTTGAGCATTACAACAGTGACTGCAATTCTAAATAAGTATTCAACTGGGTGTAAAGCATTTTGAGACTCTTGAGGTTGTGAAGGTTAAATTGGTTTAATCATGTTTGTGTTTTTTTTCTCTTTTCTTGCTGCCTATCCATGAAACTGGCTACATGGTTCAATGATTCATCAGCTGTGCCTTGCAGCTTTGTATCCAGCTTTGAATAGTTTGTCGAAAAAAAGTTTTTGATGATTACAGATCTAACTTCAGTCTGTGTACAATGGTAATTACATCATCTCTCAGACTTGAGACTGAATGTGCAACAAGTTCAAAGAATTTGCATTGAAGGTATATTGACAAACAGGTAGACCATGGTTTCATCATCTTGGTAAAATCAGAGATATTATTTATTTACATTTCTGTGAGATTTCTTAACACTGTCAGTAGAAATATTAGCTTTCAGTTTGATTCTCTTAATAGGAAGGGATGATGCAGATTATTTGATTTAACTGTGTGATGAGAGTTATCTGTAGAATTTTGCCTGCTTTTAAAAACAACAGTGGAACAAAGAAACAGAGTTCACCTATTACAAGCTGACTGCTAATTTACCCTTTCGGTGAACATGAAATTATGACCAACAGATTAACTTTTACATTGGTATGTAGCTCCATCTACTGAGTTATTCTATAAGGCACAACTGGTTTAGACTCCACAACATCATAGTCTAGAACTGTCAATATTAACTTTTTCAAATTCTATTTCTGTTTCTTTACATGCTCTATGGTATGAGTCAAAAGAAGTTCAAAATATTGAAAATAAAAAGTCTTCTGATTTGAAACAAATTGTTTACTTGTTTGATGTTCTTTAATACTCAATTAATGTTCTCTAATTAATGTTTTCTCTATACCAAATGGTGTAACGTTTTCATCTCATCCTCAAATTATGAGCAGTCTTTTGGAATTGATATGGATTGAATTTCTATGTGACGAATGGAAAGTGGGCAGGTAGGTGGCTGTACTATTTCAGTCAACTGAGCTGCTGATGTTGCTCTGACCTGGCTGATTTAAATGTGAATCTTCTGAGAAAGTGGCCAAAAAAAAACTATCTGAAAATGTTGGGCTCTTTGTTTAAATATAAACATTCAAACTGGGGAATCAGATTCTGCGATGAGTCAATCGAGATGCAGTGCTAGATTGTTTTAAATTCATTCATCGGATGTGGCATCGATGACAGGACCAGTGCTTTTTCCCATCCTAGTTACCATTTGAATAGGTGATGGTGAGCTCTTTACTTCAACTGCTGCAGTCAACTTGTTCCCAATGCCACTGGGGAGGGACTTGTATAATTTTCTCCCAGCAACACTGAAAGAATGGTAATGTATTTCCAAGGCAGGATGGTCAGAGGCTTGAGGAGATCTTGCAGATAGCAATCTTCCCATGTCTCTGCCATCCTTGTCCTTCTAATGGCAAAGGTTTGGAGGATGCTTCTAAGGAGTCTTGGTGATTATCTGCACTGCATCTTGTGATTGTACATACTTCTGCTACTGAGTGTTAGTGCTGGAGATATTTCATATTGCTCAATTGAGACACTTCATATTACTGAGCACAAGAGCATGTGCAATGCAAAGCCTCTTGGGGAATGATGTACCATCCGTAGCTGAAAATGAAGTTAAGGATTATAAAACATTGAAAGAGACAAGTAACCAGACTGTAAAGAATAGTGGCAGATAAAAAGATTGGGTAGGATATTAAAAATAAAACAAAAAAGAAGCTAAAATATTAATAAGAAGGGGAAAAGTATCAGAGAAAGCCAGCTGAAAATATAAAAACAGATATTGTGAGAATGCTGCTCTTTTAATAAGGTTATGTTGTCCTTGGTATTATTTTCAGGTGTTTGTAAAAGCACAGGTTCCAAAAAGTCTGGGGTTGAAGGTTTTTAGGGCCAATTTGATTATAGCTAACAGACACTGCTTTAGACAAAAGGCTTTCGTATTAAAAAAATACTTGTGCAATGAAAGAGGAGTAGCCAGTTCTCCTAGCTCAGCTTTCCTCTGATTTGGTTTGGTTAGCAAGCAGTGGTGTGAAAACTGATCCTCCTCCCTCTCTGACATCTCTCCTATAAGAACCTGGGTTTGATTATACCTTTTCTGTCAAGGGGTGTTTTATGGGGATTATTGCAAGTATTTGGAAGAGCATCCTTTAGTGGGATGATCTCTTGGGTTTTCAGATAGGTTGGTTATTCAGTATCCTGTTCTCTTTGCTTTATGTTTAATTCAGTAATCTTGTAAATAAATTGTTTTGTTTAAAACAAAGTGGGTTGACCAGCTGATTCCCTCCTGGAAGATCCACTATACATCTGCTTTAAACAACTCGCAAAGTTAGGGCCTGGGTTACTTTCTTGAAATGTTTTGAGGGGGTCTGGTCTGGTCCATAAGAGATTGGGCACTCTTTGTGAGATTTGCTCTGTAGTTCCAAATGGGAATAGGGTTGTTGGACCCAAAGCAGCGAGTGGTAGGTATTAGTGTCTATTGTTCCGGGTGTTGAATTTGGTTGGTTTAAACAATGCTTGAGATAGCAAAGGCTCTTTTAGTCACCAAGAGTTTTCTGGAGGTGGAGAAGTGACTTGAGGAGTTTTGCAAAAGGTGATTAAGGCCAAGCTGCTGCAGTTAGCAGACAAGCTGGAGTTGGATTATCTTCTTCTGTGAGGAAAGGAGAGATAATTACATCAATAGCTCAGCATTTAAATTTGCTGGAAATACCATCAGAATCTTTTGAGATGGCTAAAATTCAATTGAAAATGAAACAGCTTGAGTTAGAGGCAAAAGATAAGGAAATACCATTACAAGCAGAGGAAAGAGAAAAAGAATGAATCACTTCAGCAGAACAAAAAGAAAATGAGAGCAAAGGAGAGAGAAAGAGAGAGAGAAAAGAAAGAAAGAGAGGGATTTTGAACTTCAGAAATTGGCATTTAGTCAGGAGTTCAAAAATTCACTTTCTGAAGTAATGAGAACTGATGCAGAAGAGCAGACAATTAAATGGCAAGATTAGCAGCTGAAATGACTGATGGTTATGAGTTGGTCCATAAATCAAAGTTTGGCCTCCAAACTCCATTTCAATCCATGAGGGATAGAAATTGAGGAAAAGAGAGATCGCTGTGTGGAAAGGGAAAGGTAGATCCCAGTGAAGATCATAATGATAACTTACCACAGGATAAAAAAGAAACCTTTGGAGGGGAAAGAGAAGTTAAAAAGCTCTGGTGTTTTCACTGCAATAAGTGTATGCCTCATGAAGTTGGGAGGTTAGGAACTGGGAAGCCTGATGTAGGAAAACAGGAGAAGCCAGTGAGTTTTGTTGGAGTGGTAAGGGAAAACACAGTGGAGGTTGGAAAGCTGCACTAGAATGTACAAGCTGGCTAGAGGTTGGTTAAGGAGGAAGTGCCAGATCTTCTTAAATTATACACCCGCGGAGGTAAAGTGTACTCACGTAGGCCAGAAGCAGCAGGTAAAGAGGTTACAATATTAAGAGATATAGGATACTCTCAATTTGTGATGTTGAAAGATGAGGAGACATGTGCCTCTGAAGGACTATTGCCAGAAAAGGTGCTAGTAATGGGAATACATGGTGAGACAAGAGGTGTGCAATTATGTAAAGAGAGGTTTGAGAATCCAGAGAAGAGTGGAGAAGTCATGGTGAGAGTACCGGACAAAATCTCAGCTCTGGGAATACAATTTGTCCTTGTTAATGACATAGCTGATTCACAGGTAGGAGCTGTATGCTGGGGCTGAAAACTCTGGAAACTCAGGCAACTCAACTATCTTGGGATTTGTCCTGACTGCGTCGTAATGAGGCCACAAAGTCACCAGTTGAAATAGAAGAGATCAAAGGGGACAGATAAGAAAGGGTTGAAGTGGAATTAGCAGAGAACCTCTTTGACCAGATGGTGGAGACAAACCAGGAGCAGATAGATGACATATTATGTCAGTTAAATTAACTGAGTTACAGCAGAAAGATGAAAACTTAGATTACTTACAGTGTGGAAACAGGCCCTTCAGCCCAACAAGTCCACACCAACCCATCCAGACCTAACACTGTGGGCAATTTAGCATGGCCAATTCACCTAACCTGCACATTTTTGGACTGTGGGAGGAAACCAGAGCAAAGCTGGGGAGAATTTGCAAACTCCATAGCGACAATTGCCTGAGGCTGGAATTGAACCCAGGTCTCTGGTGGTGTGAGGCAGCAGTGCTAACCCCTGTGCCACCATGCTGCCCCAAGCAATTTAAAGCAATTGTATCAAAAGGCATACTCAGAAAAAGAATTCAAATCAATCCCTCGATGTTATTATCTTATAAATGATGTCTTAATGAGTAAATGGAGACTATCACACATTCAGGCAGATGAGAAATAGGCCAAAGTTTATCAAGCTGTATAGAAAGGAGGTGTTACAAATAGCGCATGAGCTACCGTGAGGTGGTCATTTAGGAGTGAGAAAAACACAAGTTAAAATACAAAATCATTTTTACTGGCCTGGACTGCACAAGGATGTAGTTGAACTTTGTCTGACATGTTGTACATTGGTAATTGGAAAACCACAGGCAGTAATAAAACCTTCACCTTTAATATTTATTCCTGCATTTGAGGAACCTTTTACAAGAGTCTTAACTGATTGTGTAGCACCTCTACATCAAACAAAAAGTGGGAATCAGTATTTGTAAACAATAATGGATGTGTCCACGAGATTTTCAAAGAGCATTCTATTATGCTATATCACAGCTGAAAAGATTGTGGAGGAATAACTCAAATTTTTCACTAGATATGGACTACCCACAGAGATATAATCAGATCAAGGGTCAAATTTTACATCAAAAATTATTCAGGGAAGTTGTGGACAGCTTAAATCTTCTGTGTACCATCCAGAGTTGCAGGGCATGCTAGAAGGTGGCATCAGATATTAAAGAACATGTGAGGCCTTGTAGTCAGGACTATCCAGGTGATTGGGAGAAGAGAATTCCATTTGTACTTTTTGCCATCACAGATGCACCAAATGAATCAACCAAATTCAATCCATTTGGATTAGTTTTTGAGCATGAAGTGGGAAGACCACCAAAATTAATTAAGGAGAAATTGGTAAGTCAGTATTCAGAGACTACATATTTGGGACCATGTGTCAAATTTTCAGGAATGGTTAAGTAGAGAAGGGGAGTTGGCTAGACAGCATTAAAAAGTATCACAGCAGACAACGAAAAAGGAAGCAGACAAGAAATGAAAAACTCACAATTTTGCTATCGGGGATAAAGAGTTAGCATTACTTCCAGTGTTAGGTGAACCTTTAAAAGCAATGTTTAGTTGACCTTATCAAGATGAAAGGAATTTGAATGAGCTGAGCTATTTGATAAGGACTCCAGCCAGAAAGAAGTCTCACAAAGTGCGTCATGTGAATAAGCTCAAAAGATGTTTTGACAGGGAGGGAAAGCCAAACAAGAGTGTTATTAGTTACAACACAGCGGGAGGAACCAAGTTCAGAGGATTCTGAGTTGGGTATTCCTCAAATTAAATTATACAATGAGGAAGTTTTCAAAAATTGGGTTAAATAATTAAGTTACCTTCCCGAGGAAAATTGAAATGACCTGAAAAAGTTATGAATATCAGATGGAAATAAGCTGGGAAGTACTAACCTAATTATGCATGAGGTAGATATAGGATCTTTCCAGGTATAACCTTACAGGTATAACCCTCTAAAGATGGCACAGATACAAAAGGAGATTGAACGTGTGCTCCAAGATGACATATTCAAAGTGAGTTACAGTGACTGGAGCTCACTCATAGTAATGGTGCCAAACTTGATGGTATCCAATGTGTGGACTATTACAAAGTCAGTGCAGTTACAAAGATTGGTGCATATCTGATTCCTCGTTTGGAAGACTGTGTTGAAAAGGTAGGACAAGCAACTTAGTTTCCAAAGTTGGACATGCTGAGGATACTGTCTAAAATAGCGAAGGCAATTTTGGCTTTTATAACACTGAATGGACTGTATCAGTTTAAAATCATGCCATTTGGTATGAAAAAATGCACCAGCCAGATTTCAGAGACTAACAAATAAAGCCATTGCCAGATTACCCAACTGTCTCATTAATATTGATGACCTGGCGATTGTTGGTCACACATGGAAGGAACATTTGCAACATTTATCAGACTTGTTCCATCGACTTTGGAAGGCAGGCTTGGTGATAAACCTAGCCACAAGTGAATTTGCCAAAGCCCAAGTCACCATCCTGTGCCATGTTATTGGACACAGACAAATGACCCCATGGGATGGAAAATTACAGGTAATTGGGAGTTTTCCATACTGTCAAGGAGGGAGGTGTGACAATGCTGCTCCTTGAACAAAGTTATGCTGTTGATGGTTTTTTCTCAGCAACAGTTTCCAAAAAGTCTGGAGTTGAAGGATTTTTGTACCAATTTGATTCTAGGAACAGATACTGCGTCAGGCAAAAGGCTTTCAGGTTAAAAAAAAAACACTTGTACAATGAAAGGGGAATGGCCAGTTCTCCCAGCTGAGATTTACTCTGGTTTGGTTTGGTTCCCAAGTGGTAGTGATGTTAATGTTGCAGGACCAAAGAAGCAGGTCCATGCTGATCCTTTTCTCTCTCTCTGACATCTCTCTCTCTCTTTCGGACATCTCTCTCTCTGACATCTCTCTCCGACATCTCTCTCTCTCTGTGATATCTCTCTCTCTGGCTGACATTTCTCTCTCTATCTGACATCTCTCTTCATCTCTCTGATATCTCTCTCCCTCTCTCTCTGATATCTCTCCCTCTCTCTGATATCTTCCTCTCTCTCTGATATCTTCCTCTCTCTGACATCTCCCTCACTAACATCTCTCTCTCTCTGACATCTCTCTCTCTCTCTGACATCTCTCTTTCTCTCTGAAATCTCTCTCTCTCTGAAATCTCTGTCTCTCTGACATCTCTCTGTTCTTCTGACATCTTTCTCTCTCACTCTTTGACATCTCTTTCTCTCACTGACATCTCTCTCCCTCTCTGACATCTCTCCCTCTCTCACTGACATCTCTCTCTCACTGATATCTCTCTCTCTCTAACATCTCTCTCTCTCTGACATATCTCTCTGATATCTCTCTCTGACATCTCTCTCACTGAGATTTCTCTCTCTCTCTCTCTCACATCTCTCTCACTATGACATCTCTCACTCTATCTCTGACATCTCTCTGACATCTCTCTCTCTCTCTTTCATCTCTCTGTCTCTCTGTATGACATCTCTCCCTCTCTGACATCTCACTCTCAGACTTCGCTACTCTCTCTGACATCTCTCTCTTTCTGACATCTCCCTATCTCTCTCTCTTTTTCTCTGATATCTCACTCTCTTTCTTTCTAACATCTGTCTTCTCGGACAATTCTCTCTCTCTGACATCTCTCTCTCTGACACCTCTCTCTCTGACACCTCTCCATCTCCCTGATTTCTCTCTCTGTCTCTAACATCTCTCTCTCTCTCTGACATCTCTCTCTCTGACACCTCTCCATCTCTGTGATAGCTCTCTCTATCTCAAACATCTCTCTAACTCTCTAACATCTCTCTCTGACATCTCTTTCTGTCTCTCTCTGACATCTCTCTCTCTACCATCTCTCTCTCTGACATCTCTCTCTCTCTGACATCTCTCTCTCTCTCTGACATCTTTCTTTGTCTGACATTGCGCTCTCTCTCAGACACCTCTCTCTTTGACACCTCCCTCTCTCTGACGTCTCTCTATCAATCCCTCTCTCTGATCTCTCTCTCTCTCTCTGACATCTCTCTCTCTATTTCTCACATCTATCTCTCTCTGAACTCTCTCTCTCTCCGATAGCACTCTCTCTGACATCTCTCTCTCTCTGACATCTCTCTTTCTTTCTCTGACATCTCTCACTCTGACATCTTTCACTCTATTTCTGACATCTCTGTCTCTCTTTCATCTCTCTGTCTCTCTCTCTCTCTCTCTCTCTGACATCTCTCTTTGTCTGACATTGCGCTCTCTCTCAGACACCTCTCTCTCTTTGACACCTCCCTCTCTCTGAAGTCTCTCTATCAATCCCTCTCTCTGACATCTCTCTCTCTCTGACATCTCTCTTTCTTTCTCTGACATCTCTCACTCTGATATCTTTCACTCTATCTCTGACATCTCTCTGACATCTCTGTATCTCTTTCATCTCTCTGTCTCTCTCTCTGACATCTCTCTCTCTCTCTCTGACATCTCACTCTCAGACATCTCTACTCTCTCTGACATATCTCTCTCTCTGATATCACTCTCTCTCTGACATCTCCCTATCTCTCTCTCTTTTTCTCTGACATCTCACTTTCTTTCTCTCTGACATCTCTCTTCTCGGACAACTCTCTCTCTCTCTATGACATCTCTCTCTCTCTCTCTCTGACACCTCTCCATCTCCCTGATTTCTCTCTCTGTCTCTAACATCTCTCTCTCTCTGACATCTTTCTCTCTCTCTGACACGTCCCTCTCTCTGACATCTTCCTCTCTCTCTGACATCTCTCTCTCGCTCTCTGACATCTCTCTCTCTTTGACACCTCCCTCGTTCTGACATTGCTATATCACTCTCTCTCTCTCTGACATCTCTCTCTCTCTGACATCTCCCTCTCTCTGACATCTCTCAACCTCTGATATCTCTCTCTCTGACATCTCTCCCTCTCTCTCTCGGACATCTCTCTCTCTGACAACTCTCTCTCTCTGACAACACTCTCTCTGACAACACTCTCTCTGACAACTCTCTCTCTGACAACTCTCTCTCTGACATCTCTCTCTCTCTGACATCTCTCCCTCTCTGACATATCTCTCTCTCTCTCTCTGACATCTCTCTCTCTGACATCTCTCTTTCTCTGACATCGCGCTCTCTCACAGACACCTCTTTTTGAAAACTCTCTCTCTCTGACATCTCTATCTCTCTCTTGCTCTCTGACACCTCTCTCACTTTGACACCTCCCTCGCTCTGACATTTCTCTATCACTCTCTCTGTCTTTGACATCTCTCTCTCCCTGACATCTCTTCCTCTCTAACATCTCTCTGACGTCTCTCTATCAATCCCTCTCTCTGATCTTTCTCTCTCTCTGACATCTCTCTCTTTATTTCTCACATCTATCTCTCTCTGAACTCTCTCTCTCCCCGAAATCACTCTCTCTGACATCTCTCTCACTCTGACATCTCTCACTCTATCTCTGACATCTCTCTGACATCTCCCTCTCTCTTTCATCTCTCTGTCTCTCTCTCTGACATCTCACTCTCAGACATCTCTACTCTTTCTGACATATCTCTCTCTGATATCTCTCTCTCACTGACATCTCACTCTCTCTGACATCTCTCTCTCTCTGACATCTCACTCTCACTGACATCTCTCTCTCTACCTCTCTCTCTGTCTGACATCTCTGACTCTGACATCTCTCTCTCTCTCTGACATCTTTCTCTCTATTTCTGACAACTCTCTATCTGAACTCTCTCTCTCTTTGACATCATTGTCTCTCTGACATCTCTATTTCTTTGACATCTATCTCTGTCTGTGACATCTCCCTCTCTCAGACATCTCTCTCTCTCACTGACACCTCTCTCTCTTTGAAAACTCTCTCTCTCTGACATCTCTATCTCTCTCTCGCTCTCTGACACCTCTCTCACTTTGACACCTCCCTCGCTCTGACATTTCTCTATCTCTCTCTCTCTCTCTGACAACTCTCTCTCTCTGACATCTCTCTTTCCCTCTGACATCTCTCTCCCTCTGACATTACTCTCTCTCTTTCTGATATCTGTCACTCCCTCTGACATCTCTCTTTCTGTCTGACACCTCCCTCTCTCTGACATCTCTCCCTCTCTCTGACATCTCTCCCTCTCTCTCTGACATATCTCCCTCTCTCTCTGACATATCTCTCTCTCTCTGACATCTCCCTCTTTCTAACATCTCCCTCTCTCTAACATCTCTCTCTCTCTAACATCTCCCTCTCTCTGACATCTCTCTCTCTCCCTCTGACATTACTCTCTCTCTTTCTGATATCTGTCACTCTCTCTGACATCTCTCTCTCTGTCTGACACATCCCTCTCTCTGACATCTCTCTCTCTGACATCTCTCTGTCTCTGACACCTCTCCCTCTCTCTGACTTCTCTCTGTCTCTGATATCTCTCTCTCTCTCTGGCATCTCTTTGTCTCTGACAATTCTCTCTCTGACATAGCTCTCTCTCTGACATCTCTCCCTCTCTCTGACATCTCTCTCTCTCTCTGACATATCTCTCTCTCTGACATCTCTCCCTCTCTCTGATATCTCTCTCTCTCTCTCTCTGGCATCTCTCTGTCTCTGACAATTCTCTCTCTGACATCACTCTCTCTGACAGCTCTCTCTCTCTCTCTGACATCTCTCTCTCCTTCTGACATCTCTCTCTCTCTTTGATATCTCTCTCTCGCTCTCTGACACCTCTCTCTGTGACAACTCCCTCTCTCTGACATCTCTCTATCACTCCCTCTCTCTGACATCTCTCTCTCTTACACCTCCCTCTCTCTGACATCTCTCTTTCTCTTTGACATCTCTGTCTAGCTCTCTGACACCTCTCTCTTTGACAACTCCCTCTCTCCGACATCTCTCTGTCACTCACACATTCTGACATCTCTCTATCTCTTTGACATCTTTCTCTCGCTCTCTGACATCTCTCCCTCTCTGACACGTACCTCTCTCTGACATCTCTCTCTCTGACATCTCCCTCTCTCTGACATCTCTCTCTCTGTCATCTCTCTCTCTCTCTCTCTCTCTGACATCTCTTTATCTCTGTCTCTGACATCTCTGTCTCTCTGACGTCACTGTCTCTCTGACATCTCTCTCTCTGACATCTCGCTCTCTCTATGTCATCACTCTCTCCCTCTCTTTGACATCTCTCTCTCTCTGTCTCTGACATCTCTCTCTCTGACATCTCTCTCTCTCCGAGATCTCTCCCTCTCTGATATCTTTGACATCTCCCTCTCTCTCTGACATCTCACTCTCTCTCTGACTTCTCTCTCTCTGACATCTCTCTCTCTCTGACATCACTCTCTCTCTGACATTTCTCTCTCTGACATCTCGCGCTCTCTGGCAGCTCTCTCTCTGACATCTTTCTCTCTCTGACACCGCTCTCTGTCTGATATCTTTCTCTCTCTCACACATCTCTCTCCCTTTTTCTGACATCTCTTTATCTCTCTCTCTCTGACAACTCTCTGTCTCTGTTATCTCTCTATCACTGGCATCTCTCTCTCGGACATCTCTACTCTCTCTCTTGGACATCACTCTCTCTCTGACATCACTCTGTCTCTGACAACTCTCTCTCAGACAACTCTCTCTGACATCTCTCACTCTCTCTGACATCTTTCTCTCTCTCTGACATCTCTCTCTCACTGAAATCTCTCTCACTCTGACATCTCTCTATCACTCTCTCTCTCTGACATCTCTCCCTCTCTGAAATCTCTCCCTCTCTCTGACATCTCTCCCTCTCTCTGATATCTCTCCCTCTGACATCTCTCTCTCTCTCTGACATCTCTCTGTCTCTGACATCTCTCTGTCACTGACATCTCTCTCTCTCTGACATCTCTACTCTCTATCTCAGACATCTCTCTCTCTGACACCTCCCTCTCTCTGACATCACTCTCTTTCTCTCTGACACCTCCCTCCCTCTGACATCACTCTCTCTCTCTGACATCTCTCTCTCTCTCTGACATCTCTCTCTCGCTCTCTGACATCTCTCTCTCTCTCTCTTTGACAACTCCCTCTCTCTGACATCTCTCTATCACTCTCTCTCTGACATCTCTCTCTCTTACACCTCCCTCTCTCTGACATCTCTCTCTCTCTGACATCTCTCTCTCCCTCTGACATGTCTCTCTCTCTCTCTTTGATAACTCCCTCTCTCTGACATCTCTCTAGCACTCTCTCTCTGACATCTCTCTCTCTCTGACACCTCTCTCTGTGTCATCTCTGTCTCTCTGACATCTCTATCTCTCTCTCTGACATCTCTCTCTGTCTCTGACATCTCTGTCTCTTTGACATCACTGTCTCTCTGACATCCCACTCTCTCTCTGACATCTCTCTATCACTCTCTCTCTCTGACGTCTCTCTCTCTGACACCTCCCTCTCTCTCTGTCATCTTTGTCTCTCTGACACTTCTCTCTGTCTGACATCTTTCTCTCTGTCTGACATCTCTCCATCTCTGATATCTCACTCTCTCTGTCTGACATCTCTCTCTCTGTTACATCTCTCTTTCTCTCTAACATCACTCTCTCTCTCTGACACCGCCCTCTTTCACATATCTTTACCTCTCTCTCTCTCTGAAATCTGTCTCTCAGTCTCTGATATCTCTCTCTCTCTCTCTGACATTTCTCTCTCTGACATCTCTCTCTCTCTCTTACATCTTTCTCTCTCTCGGACACCTCCCTCTCTCTGACACCTCCCTCTCTCTGACACCTCCCTCTCTCTGACATCTGTCTCTGACACCTCCCTCTCTCTGACATCTCTGTCTCTCTGACATCTCTCTCTCTCTCTGACATCTCTCTCTCTCAATGACATCTCTCTCTCTCTCTGACATCTCCCTCTCTTCTGACATCTCCCTCTCTCTGACATCTCTCCCTCTCTCTGTCTGACATCTCTTTCCATCTGACATTGCTCTGTCACTGACATCTCGCGCTCTCTCAGACATCTCTCTCTCTCTCTGAAATCTCTCCTTCTCTCTGACATCTCTCTCTCTCTGACATCTCTGTCTCTCTGACATCTTCTGTCTCTCTGATATCTCCTTCTCTCTCTGACATCTCTACTCTCTCTGTCTCTGACATCTCTCTGACTCTGACATCTCCCTCTCTCTGACATCTCCCTCTCTCTGACATCTCCCTCTTTCTGACATCTCTCTCTTTCTGACATCTCTCTCTCTCTCTCTCTGACACCTCTCCCTCTCCGAGACCTCTCCCTCTCTGATATCGTTGACATCCCACTCTCTCTCTGACATCTCTCTATCACTCTCTCTCTCTGACGTCTCTCTCTCTCTCTGACATCACTCTTTCTGACATCTCTCTGACATCTCACTCTCTCTGACACCTCCCTCTCTCTCTGACACTTCTCTCTGTCTGACATCTTTCTCTGTCTGACATCTCTCTCTCTCTCTCTCTGACATCTCTCCATCTCTGATATCTCACTCCCTCTGTCTGACATCTCTGACACTGCCCTCTTTCACATATCTTTACCTCTCTCTCTCTCTGAAATCTGTCTCTCAGTCTCTCTCTCTCTCTCTCTCTCTCTCTCTCTGACATCTCTCTCTCTGACATCTCCCTCTCTCTCTGACACCTTACTCTCTCTCGGACATCTCCCTCTCTCTGACATCTCTCTCTCTGACATCTCTCTCTCTCTCTTACATCTTTCTCTCTCTCGGACACCTCCCTCTCTCTTACACCTCCCTCTCTCTGACATGTCTGTCTCTCTGACATCTCTCTCTCTCTCTGACATCTCTCTCTCTCTCAATGACATCTCTCTCTCAATGACATCTCTCTCTCTCTCGCTGACATTTCCCTCTCTTCTGACATCTCTCTCTCTCTGACATCTCTCCCACCCTCTCTCTGACATCTGTCTCTGACACCTCCCTCTCTCTGACATGTCTTTCTCTCTGACATCTCTCTCTCAATGACATCTCTCTCTCTCGCTGACATTTCCCTCTCTTCTGACATCTCTCTCTCTCTGACATCTCTCCCTCTCTCTCTCTCTGACATCTCTTTCCCTCTGACATTGCTCTCTGTCTCTGACATCTCACGCTCTCTCAGACATCCCTCTCTCTCTGAAATCTCTCCCTCTCTCTGACATCTCTCTCTCTGACATCGCTGTCTCTCTGACATCTCCCTCTCTCTGTCTCTGACATCTCTCTCTCTCTCTCACTCTGACATCTCTCTCTCGCTCTCTGACACCTCTTTCTGTTTGACACCTCCCTTGCTCTGACATCTCTCTATCACTCTCTCTCTGTGACATCACTCTCTCTCTGATCTCTCTCTATTTCTGACATCTCTCTGACATGTCTCTCTCTCTCTCTGACAGCTCTCTCTCTCTATTTTGTCATTTCTCTCTCTCTGAAATCTCTCCGACATCACACTCTCTCTGACATCTCTCTCTCTCTCTCTCTCTGACATCTCTACTCTCTCTGTCTCTGACATCTCTCTCTCTCTCTGACATCTCTCTCTCTCTGTCATCTCCCTCTCTCTGACATCTCCCTCTCTCTGATATCTCTACTCTCTCTCTCTCTGACATCTCTACTCTCTCTGTCTCTGACATGTCTCTCTCTCTCTCTCTCTCTGACAGCTCTCTCTCTCTATTTTGTCATTTCTCTCTCTCTGAAATCTCTCCGACATCACACTCTCTCTGACATGTCTACTCTCTCTGTCTCTGACATCTCTCTGTCTCTGACATCTCCCTCTCTCTGACATCTCTCTCTCTCTCTCTGACATCTCTCTCTCTCTCTGTCATCTCCCTCTCTCTGACATCTCCCTCTCTCTGATATCTCTCTCTCTGACATCTCTACTCTCTCTGTCTCTGACATCTCCCTCTCACTCTGACATCTCTCTCTCTCTGACATCTCTCTCTCTGACATCTCTCTCTCTCTCTGACACCTCTCTCTCTCTGACACCTCTCTCTCTCTGACATCTCTCTCTCTCTTTAAAAACTCCCTATCTCTGACTTCTCTCTATCACTCTCTCTCTCTGACATCTCTCTCCCTCTGACATCTCCCTGTCTCTGACATCTCTTTCTCTCTGACATCTCTCTCTCTCCCTCTCATTGACCTCTCTCTCTCTCTCTGACGTCTCTCTCTCTTTGTCTGACATCTCTCTCCCTCTGACATCTCCCTCTCTCTCTGACATCTCTCTCTGTCTCTGACATCTCTCTCTCTCTCTGACATCTCTCTCTTTCTCTGACATCTTTCTCTCTCTCAGACATCTCTCTCTCTGAAATCTCTCTCTCTCTTTGACATCTCTGTCTCTCTGACATCGCTCTCTCTGAAAGCTCTCTCTCTCTATGACATCTCTCTCCCGCTCTATGACATCTCTCTCCCTCTCTTTGACATCTCTCTCTCTCTCTGAGATCTCTGTCTCTCTGAGATCTCTGTCTCTCTGAGATCTCTGTCTCTCTGACATCTCTGTCTCTCTGACATCTCTCTCTCTCTCTCTCTGCCATCTCTCTTTCTCTGCCACCTCCCTCTCTCTGACACCTCACGTTCTCTGACATCTCTTTCTGTCTGACATCTCTCTATCTTTCTGACATCTCTCTATCTCTCTGACATCTCTCTGTCTCTCTGACATCTTTCTCTGACATATCTCTATCTCTCTGACATCTCCCTCTCTCTGACATCTCTCCCTCTCTTTCTCTGACATCTCTCTCTCTCTCTCTGACACCTCTACTCTCTCTGTCTCTGACATGTCTGTCTCTGACATCTCCCTCTTTTTGACATCTCTCTCTCTCTGTCATCTCTCTCTCTCTGACATCTCCCTCTCTCTGACATGTCCCTCTCTCTGACATCACCCTCTCTCTGATATCTCTCTCTCTGACATCTCTCCCTCTCCGAGACCTCTCCCTCTCCGATACCTTTGACATCCCACTCTCTCTCTGAAATCTCTCTATCACTCTCTCTCTCTCTGACGTCTCTCTCTCTGACGTCTCTCTCTCTGACACCTCCCTCTCTCTCTGACATCTTTCTCTCTCTGGCACTTCTCTCTGTCTGACATCTCTCTCTCTCTGACGTCTCTCTTTCTCTCTGACATCACTCTCTCTCTCTGACACCGCCCTCTTTCACATATCTTTACCTCTCTCTCTCTCTGAAATCTGTTTCTCAGTCTCTGATATCTCTCTCTCTCTCTCTCTCTCTGACATCTCTCTCTCTCTCTGACATCTCCCTCTCTTCTGACATCTCTCTCTCTCTGACATCTCTCCTTCTCTCTCTCTCTGATATCTCTTTCCCTCTGACATTGCTCTCTGTCACTGACATCTCACGCTCTCTCAGACATCTCTCTCTCTCTGAAATCTCTCCTTCTCTCTGACATCTCTCTCTCTCTGACATCTCTGTCTCTCTGACATCTCCTTCTCTCTCTGACATCTCCCTCTCTCTGTCTCTGACATCTCTCTCTCTCTCCTTCTCTCTCTGACATCTCTACTCTCTCTGTCTCTGACATCTCTCTGACTCTGACATCTCCCTCTCTCTGACATCTCTCTCTGACATCTCTCTCTCTCTGACATCTCTCTCTCTCTGACACCTCTCCCTCTCTGATATCTTTGACATCCCACTCTCTCTCTGACATCTCTCTATCACTCTCTCTCTCTGACACCTCCCTCTCTCTCTGACACCTCCCTCTCTCTCTGTCATCTTTGTCTCTCTGACACTTCTCTCTGTCTGACATCTCTCTTTCTCTCTCTCTCTGACATCTCTCCATCTCTGATATCTCACTCTCTCTGTCTGACATCTCTCTCTCTGTTACATCTCTCTTTCTCTCTGACATCACTCTCTCTCTCTGACACCGCCCTCTTTCACATATCTTTACCTCTCTCTCTCTCTGAAATCTGTCTCTCAGTCTCTGATATCTCTCTCTCTCTCTGACATCACTCTCTCTCTCTGACATCTCTCTCTCTCAATGACATCTCTCTCTCTCTCTGACATCTCCCTCTCTTCTGACATCTCTCTCTCTCTGACATCTCTCCTTCTCTCTCTCTCTGATATCTCTTTCCCTCTGACATTGCTCTCTGTCACTGACATCTCGCGCGCTTTCAGACATCTCTCTCTCTCTGAAATCTCTCCTTCTCTCTGACATCTCTGTCTCTCTGACATCTCCTTCTCTCTCTGACATCTCCCTCTCTCTGTCTCTGACATCTCTCTCTCTCTCCTTCTCTCTCTGACATCTCTACTCTCTCTGTCTCTGACATCTCTCTGACTCTGACATCTCCCTCTCTCTGACATCTCTCTCTGACATCTCTACTCTCCCTCTCTCTGACATCTCTCTCTCTCTGACATCTCTCTCTCTTTGACACCTCTCCCTCTCCGAGACCTCTCCCTCTCTGATATCTTTGACATCCCACTCTCTCTCTGACATCTCTCTATCACTCTCTCTCTCTGACACCTCCCTCTCTCTCTGACACCTCCCTCTCTCTCTGTCATCTTTGTCTCTCTGACACTTCTCTCTGTCTGACATCTTTCTCTCTGTCTGACATCTCTCCATCTCTGATATCTCACTCTCTCTGTCTGACATCTCTCTCTCTGTTACATCTCTCTTTCTCTCTAACATCACTCTCTCTCTCTGACACCGCCCTCTTTCACATATCTTTACCTCTCTCTCTCTCTGAAATCTGTCTCTCAGTCTCTGATATCTCTCTCTCTCTCTCTCTGACATTTCTCTCTCTGACATCTCTCTCTCTCTCTGACATCTTACTCTCTCTCGGACACCTCCCTCTCTCTGACATCTGTCTCTGACACCTCCCTCTCTCTGACATGTCTGTCTCTCTGACATCTCTCTCTCTCTCTCTCTGACATCTCTCTCTCTCAATGACATCTCTCTCTCTCTCTGACATCACTTTCCCTCTGACATTGCTCTCTGTCTCTGATCTCGCGCTCTCTCAGACATCTCTCTCTCTCTGAAATCTCTCCCTCTCTCTGACATCTCTCTCTCTGACAATTCTGTCTCTCTGACATCTTCTGTCTCTCTGACATCTCCCTCTCTCTGTCTCTGACATCTCTCTCTCTCACACACACACACTGACATCTCTCTCTCGCTGTCTGACACCTCTCTCTGTTTGACACCTCCCTCGCTCTGACATCTCTCTGTCACTCTCTCTCTGTGACATCACTCTCTCTCTGATCTCTCTCTATTTCTGACATCTCTCTCTCTGACATGTCTCTCTCTCTCTCTCTGACAGCTCTCTCTATTTTGTCATTTCTCTCTCTCTGAAATCTCTCCGACATCACACTCTCTCTGACATCTCTCTCTCTCTCTGACATCTCTCTCTCCCTCTGACATCTCTCTCTCTGATATCTCTGTCTCTCTCTGACACCTCTCTCTCTGACACCTCTCTCTCTCTGACACCTCACTCTCTTTAAAAACTCCCTATCTCTGACTTCTCTCTATCACTCTCTCTCTCTGACATTTTCTCCCTCTGACATCTCCCTGTCTCTGACATCTCTTTCTCGCTGACATCTCTCTCTCCCTCTCATTGACCTCTCTCTCTCTGACATCTCTCTCTCTCTGTCTGACATCTCTCTCCCTCTGACATCTCCCTCTCTCTCTGACATCTCTCTCTCTTTAAAAACTCCCTATCACTGACTTCTCTCTATCACTCTCTCTCTCTGACATCTCTCTCCCTCTGACATCTCCCTCTCTCTCTGACATCTCTCTCACTCTCTGACATCTCTCTCTTTCTCTGACATCTTTCTCTCTCTCAGACATCTCTCTCTCTGAAATCTCTCTCTCTTTGACACCTCCCTCTCTCTGACATCTCTGTCTCTCTGACATCGCTCTCTCTCTGAAAGCTCTCTCTCTCTATGACATCTCTCTCTCCCTCTCTTTGACATCTCTCTCTCTCTCTCTGACAACTCTCTCTCTGAGATCTCTGTCTCTCTGAGATCTCTGTCTCTCTGACATCTCTCTCTCTCTCTCTCTGCCATCTCTCTTTCTCTGCCACCTCCCTCTCTCTGACACCTCACTCTCTCTGACATCTCTTTCTGTCTGACATCTCTCTATCTTTCTGACATCTCTCTATCTCTCTATCTCTCTGACATCTCTTTCTCTGACATCTCTCTATCTCTCTGACATCTTTCTCTCTCTCAGACAGCTCTCTCTGAAATGTCTCTCTCTCTCTGACATCTCTCTCTCTTTGACACCTCCCTCTCTCTGACATCTCTCTCTCTCTGACAACTCTCTCTCTCTCTGACAGCTCTCTCTCTGTCTCTCTGAGATCTCTGTCTCTCTGACATCTCTCTCTCTCTGCCATCTCGCTTTCTCTGCCACCTCCCTCTCTCTGACACTTCACTCTCTCTGACATCTCTTTCTGTCTGACATCTCTCTATCTTTCTGACATCTCTATCTCTCTGACATCTCATTCTCTGACATATCTCTATCTCTCTGACATCTCTATCTCTCTGACATCTCATTCTCTGACATATCTCTCTAACATCTCCCTCTCTCTGACATCTCTCCCTCTCTCTCTCTGACATCTCTCTATCTCTCTGACATCTCTCTCTGTCTGACATTTCACTCTCTCTGACTTCTCTTGATCTCTCTCTCTCTGACACCTCTCTCCGTCTCTCTGACATCTCTCTCTGTCTGACATCTCTCTCTCTGACATCTCTGTCTCTCTGACATCTCTCTCTCTATAATATCTCTCTCTGACATCTCTGTCTCTCTGACATCTCTCTCTCTATAATATCTCTCTCTGACATCTCTGTCTCTCTGACATCTCTCTCTCTCTGACATCGCTCTCTCTCTGACATCTTGCTCTCTCTCTGACATCTTGCTCTCTCTATGTCATCTCTCTCTCCCTCTCTTTGACCTCTCTCTCTGACATCTCTCTCTCTGACATCTCCATCTCTCTAACATCTCCCTCTCTTCTGACATCTCTCTGTCTCTCTGACATCTCTCTCTCTCTCTCTGACATCTCTCTCTCTCTGACATCTCTCTCTCTCTCTCTCTCTCTCTCTGACATCTCGCTCTCACTTTGTCATCTCTCTCTCCCTTTCTTTGGCCTCTCTCTCTCTGACAACTCCATCTCTCTGACATCTCTCTCTCTCTGTGCAGATCTGGTCTCCAAATATGAGGAAAGACATTCTGGCTATTGAGGGAGTGCAGCGTAAGTTCACGAGGTCAATTTCTGGAATGGTGGGACTACCTTCCGCTGAAAGACTGGAGCGACTGGGCTTGTATACCCTTGAGTTTAGAAGACTGAGAGGGGATCTGATTGAGACATATAAGATTATTAAAGGATTGGACACTCTGGAGGCAGGAAACATGTTTCCGCTGATGGGTGAGTGCCGAACCAGAGGACACAGCTTAAAAATACAGGGTAGACCATTTAGGACAGAGATGAGGAGAAACATCTTCACCCAGAGAGTGGTGGCTGTGTGGAATGCACTTCCCCAGAGGGCAGTGGAGGCCCAGTCTCTGGATTCATTTAAGAAAGAGTTGGGTAGAACTCTCAAGGATAGTGGAATCAAGGGTTATGGAGATAAGACAGGAACAGGATACTGATTAAGGATGATCAGCCATGATCATATTGAATGGTGGTGCAGGCTCAAAGTGCAGAATGACCTAGTCCTGCACCTATTGCCTATTGCCTATTGTCTATTGTCTCTGAAATCTCTCTCTCTGACATCTCTCTCTGTCTCTGACATCTCTCTTTCTTTGGCATCTCTCTCTCGCTGACATCTCTCTCTGACACCTCCATCTCTCTGACATCTCCCTCTCTTCTGACATCTCTCTATCTCTCTGACATCCCTCTCTCTCTCTGACATCTCCCTCTCTCTCTGACATCTCCCTCTCTCTCTGACATCTCCCTCTCTTCTGACATCTCTCTCTCTCTGACACCTCTCTCTCTCTGACACCTCTCTCTCTCTGACATCCTCTCTCTCTCTGACATCTCTCTCTCTCTCTGACATCTCTCTCTCTCTCTCTGACATCTCTCTCTCTCTCTGACATCTCCCTCTCTCTCTGACAGCTCCCTCTCTCTCTGACAGCTCCATCTCTCTCTGACAGCTCCCTCTCTCTCTGACATCTCTCTCTCTTACATCTCTCTCTCTTACATCTCTCTCTCTCTGTCATCTCTTATCTCTGACACCTCCCTCTCTCTGACATCTCCCTCTCTTCTGACATCTATCTCTCTGACATCTCTCTCTCTGACATCTCCCTCTCTTCTGACATCTATCTCTCTGACATCTCTCTCTCTGACATCTCCCTCTCTCTCTAACATCTCCCTTTCTTCTGACATCTCTCTCTCTCTGACATCTCTCCCTCTCTGACATCTCTCCCTCTCTCTCTGACATCTCTCTCTCTCTGACATCGCTCCCTCTCTCTGACATCTCTCTCTCTCTCTCTCTCTGACATACCTCTCTCTCTGACATCTCTCCTATAAGACACTGTTTGATTTTACCTTTTGCGCCAAAAGGTGTTTGTGCAGATTGTTACAAGTGTTGGGAACAGCATCATTAAGTTGGGATAACCTGTTAGGTTTTCAGATAAGCTGTTTTGTTTGTGTTTCATTCAGTAATCTTATTTATTAATTCTGCTTTGTTGAAAACTAAGTGGTTTGACCAGTTGAATCCCTCCTGGTATATCCACCACACATCCTCTGAAAACTATGAGCAAAGTTAGAGTCTGGGCTAGGTTCTTGAAATGTTTTTCATGGGTCTGGCCTGGTCACTAACAATAATAAGCATTTCTGAATGGTAGACCACTAAGGCAAATCTTGAATCTAAACAAAAGATAAAAAGGGAATGATGAATAGATATTTTACATCAGTTTTCACTGTCGAGGATGCAAACAACTCCCCAGAAATAATCATGCAAAAAGAAATGCGAGAGAGTCAGGAATTTAAAGCAAATGCATTCAAACAAGAAAGGTTCGTGAGAAAGAATATTAAAATTAAAAACTGACAAATCCTCATTTCAGTACATTCTATTTCTGTTTTAAAAGTATTTGCTGAGATAGTGAATACCTTGTTTTTAATTTTACAAACCTACCTGAATGCTGGAAGGGTAACATCAGACTGGAAAATAGTAAATATAGCTACTCAATTCAAGAAATGATGGAGAGAAAACAAAAATGTCACAACACATTGTTTAATACCTGTCAGGAGGGAATTCTTGAAGACTTTTGTTAAGAAGGTGATAATGGGGCCCTTAGAAAAGATTAATCCAATCTGACCAAGTTAATATAGCTTTATGAAAGGGAAATTGTGTTTGACTAATTTGTTAAAGTTCTTTGTTAAAAGTATAAGCAACATGAATAATAAGGAACTCATGGATGTAATGTTCTTAGATTTGCAAAAGGCATTTTATAAGGAGTCACATCAAAACCTGCTATAGAAAAAAAGTGTTACTGGTGTATATGGGATATAGCTAACAAGAAAAATAGTAGACTTAAATGTGTAATTTTCAGATTGGCAAGATGTGACCAGTGGAGTGCAATCAGGCTTAATACTGAGCTTCAACTATTGACAATCTATATCAATAACTTGGATGACAGGGAAAACTTTATTGTTGATAAATTTGCAGCTGGCACAAAGCTAGATAGGAAAGTAAGTTGTCAATAAGATAATAAAAGACTGCAAAGGGATGAGTAGAGGTTTGGCAAATGGGTATACCTTGGATAATTGTGAATCTGTTTAACTTCATTAGAAGATTTTTTAAAAAGTGTATTGTTTACTTAGAGTTTGATTGCAGAACAGTTTTTGTCTCCTTAGGTTAAAAAGGAAATATTTCTTTTTTTTTAAATCATTCATGGGCTGTGAGCGCTGCTGGTTATGCCAGCATTTATTGCTCATCCCTAATTGCATCTGAAATGTTGCCTTCTTGAGCCAATGCAGTCTATTGGTGCAAAGGCATCTATGTGGCAGTTATGGAGAAAGTTCTAAATATTGACTCAGTGACAGTGAAGAAGCAGCGCTATAGTACTTACTCGGGACTGCGTGCTTGCACATGCAGATGTGGATGTGTTGAAGGGCAGTAGTGGTGGTGTTTCCATACATTTCCAGTCTGGTCAAAGTAGCTGGCTTTTTAATTTTCAAAATCAAATCAAATAATCAAATCTGCTTGCATTGATCTTCCAGTTAGTAGAGATCCCAAATTTGGAAGGTGCTGTGAAAGAAGCCTTGGTGAGTTGCTGCAGTGTATTTTGTGGATATACACACTGCTGTCACTGTTTGTTGGTGGGGAACCAACTGAATGTTGAAGTGATGAGGTGCCAATCAAGTGAACTGCTTTGTGCCACATGGTATTGAGCTTCTTGACCGTTCTAACAACCATACCCACCCAGACACCTGGAACATATTCCATCACGCTCCTAACTTGCAGTTGGTGGACAAGGGAGTCAGGAGATGGATTGCTCACTGCAGAATTCACAACCAATTATCTGCTTTTAAAGTAGCAGTATCTACATCGACAATCCAGTCCAATATTTTGTCAATGCTAAACACCAGGATTTTGACAGTGTAGGATTGAGCGACAGTGATATCATTGAACATCAAAGGCGACGGTTAGATTTTTTTTGTTGGAAATGGCCAATGCATGGTATTTGAGGCAGATCTAAGAAGATTCTATTGACTGAGTTTTACAATGAAGTGGCTATAAATATTGGACATGTTGAGCCTGTTTATTCTGGTGTTTAAGAAAATGAGAGGTGATCTTATTGAAACAGATAAAATCCTGAGGGATTCTGAGAGGGTTGTATTCAAAGAATGTTCCCTTTGAGGCGACAATATGTAAAAATAAAAAATCTCCCATTTGAGATGAAGATGAAAATAAATTACTTTTGAGGATCATGAATCTGTGAAACACTCTTCCCCAGAGAGTGTCAGTTTCATAGTCATTGATAATTAAGGTAGACGTGGATTGCTTTTTCACTAACAAGGGAGTTAAAAGGTATTGGAAGTAGATAGTAGAGTGAAGTTGTATCCACTATCAAATTAGTCATGAACCTATTGAATGGGTGGAGGTGACATGAGGAGCTAAATGACCTACTCCTGCTTCTAATGGTACATTCTTGTATTTATCTGTAGTTCAGGGTCAACCTATATCATCGGGCCCTCACCACTATTTTAACTCTGACTATGAAGAGAAGCAATTTGGTTTTCCTGCGAGGGGAATTCAAATTAAAAGATAATTAGAAGCAGAAAATACTGTTCATGGAAAGTTTATTCCCCTTCTGCATACTGACAAACAGGACCATGGTGAGAGATGGAAGGAATGGATATTTCACTTCCTGATAAAAATCTGTTCACTGTTTCTCAGACAAAAAAAATTAACAAAAATGTTGCTTAGGAAAAAAAGAGAGAGAAGATTTCTCCAGGCTTTAGGCATGTTTAACATTTGAACTTTTATTATTGTTTTGTTCTACACACTCGTTCCCTGTTTCTTTCAGAGAAAGATAATTCTTGCCCCTTATCAAATGATAGAAAACATACATTTCTTCAGTACTTAGAGTCAAACTCTGTGTTTACTGATAAATTGATACTGATTGGTACAACTTCTAATCAAAGGGGAATTTCTGAGTTTAGTTCATAGTTGTGGTTATTTGGAATTTCTCTCGTAATTTGGATGTTGCAGTTAGCCTCAGTGTTCCTAATACTTTTGATGATCAAGTCCTTTGCTTATTCTAGATTATCGTAAAAAGAGGACCCGGCTCTTATTTTCCAAAAATAAACAATGCAGGCAGATTGTCAAGAGCTAGAACTAAGGGATACACTATTCAAATGTTGCTTCTGTGTCCCCTCCCAATAGCCCACATGACCATCTGACTGGAAATGTTCTCTAATTTGCCCACTTGAAATTCTATTGTTCCTCTCATTGAATATAAGGTTTAGTTGGTGTTGCAATCTTATTTGACTTTTATAATTGATGTGCATCTATTTTGTTTTGTATTTCCTTTAGAGTCTCAAGCTGACAGTGTTAGTGAGTTTTCAGTAATGTCAACCAAACATAATGAAGGTGCCAATAGCACAGTGAATGCTTTGCTAAACAATTTCTGGATATTTAGATGATCAAAATAGCAGCAAATCATACATGTATTATGTTGAAAACTTTAAATACTTCATGTATGCAGTCTTTCTGAAGCCAATAATAGGTGAGTATAAATAAAAAGGACGGGAGCATTTGATACTGTTGATGTGCTAAAGATGGTGGGGAAGCAATTATCCAGGGTGTTACATTTTTTGTCATCTATCCTCACATCACATGTGGAAATGACAACAGAACTCTGAAATGTGTCAAATCATCAGAAAGATTAATAACCTTTCATCATTTTAATGAAATTGCATAGCATATCATGCTGTATATAAATTAAATTCTTTCATTTAAAGTTTTGTCTATAAAGTTTTGTCTATAATCAGTCTTAACTCTTTGGGGAAAATAAACACATGACTTAGCTGAGGCAAGTCTAATATGCTCTCTTGTTAAATTTTCATCTCTTTCCCCTCCATTTTCCTTTTGTTGATGGAACCGAAAAACATTGCCTTGGAATTCAGACTAGCTCACGATGATTTGCTCAAGCTTTCAGCTGTGGAAAGCTGCATGAAAGTGAACAACTCTGGGAGGAAAGGGAGAATGATGTTTATTATATAAAGCAAGACTTTCAGCTATAATCCGATTGTCATTGATCTTTGAAACATTTCTTCTTTCACTCGAGCTGCAATTACCTGATTTTTTTTTCTCTGCCTAAGTTGACATCAAGACACAGCCACAGATGGTTCTGATCTTGAGCAATAGTGTGAACTGAACAAATGTCAGTTCAGCTACCCATTAGATAACTCTGCCAGTTTTCATGTTGAAGGAACTTATTGGCTGCAATTTTCTCAGACCCGTGGAGATAGGTAGACGGGCAGGATTGAAAAATTATCAGCTTTTTCCACAAGGTAGGATGCAGGGCTGGCTGACACCTACTCAGAAATGTGGGTGAGATGATCAGTGTGATGTTTGAGCCCTCTAGTGAAATACTTTGGTTGAGAATAGATAGTGAAGAAGGTGTTTGGTATGCTATCTTTTATTTGTCAGGGTATTGAGTACAGGAGTTGGGAGGTCATGTTGTGGTTGTATAGGACATTGGTTAGGCCACTGTTGGAATATTGCGTGCAATTCTGGTCTCCTTCCTTTCGGAAAGATGTTGTGAAACTTGAAAGGGTTCAGAAAAGATTTACACGGATGTTGACAGGGTTGGAGGATTTGAGCTATAGGGAGAGGCTGAACAAGCAGGCGCTGTTTTCCCTGGAGTGTCGGAGGCTGAGGTTTACAAAATTATGAGGGGCATGGATAGGATAAATAGACAAAGTCTTTTACCTGGGGTTGGGGAGTCAAGAACTAAAGGGCATAGGTTTAGGGTGAGAGGGGAAAGAGATAAAAGGAACCTAAGGGGCAACTTTTTCATACAGAGGGTGGTACGTGTATGGAATGAGCTGCCAGAGGAAGTGGTGGAGGCTGATCCAAATGCCTCTTAAAATGTTGCAGTTGTATGGGTATATGAACATAGAATATAGAACAATACAGCACAGAACAGGCCCTTCGGCCCACGATGTTGTGCCGAACATTTGTCCTAGCTTAAGCACCTATCCATGTACCTATCCAATTACCGCTTAAAGGTCACCAATGATTCTGACTCTGCCACTCCCACAGGCAGCACATTCCATGCCCCCACCACTCTCTGGGTAAAGAACCTACCCCTGACATCCCCCCTATACCTTCCACCCTTCACCTTAAATTTATGTCCCCTTGTAACACTCTGTTGTACCCGGGGAAAAAGTCTCTGACTGTCTACTCTATCTATTCCCCTGATCATCTTATAAACCTCTATCGAGTCACCCCTCATACTTCGCCTTTCCAATGAGAAAAGGCCTAGCACTCTTAACCTATCCTCGTACGAACTATTCTCCATTCCAGGCAACATCCTGGTAAATCTCCTCTGCACCCTCTTCAAAGCTTCCACATCTTTCCTAAAGTGAGGCGACCAGAACTGCACACAGTACTCCAAGTGTGGCCTTACCAAGGTCCTGTACAGCTGCAACATCACCTCACGACTCTTGAATTCAATCCCTAATACACCTTAGGCCTTCTTACAAGCTCTATTCACCTGAGTGGAAACTTTCAAAGACCTATGAACATAGACCCCAAGATCCCTCTGCTCCTCCACCTTACTACCCTACCGTTAACCCTGTATTCCGCATTCTTATTTATCCTTCCAAAATGGACAACCTCACACTGGACAGGGTTGAACTCCATCTGCCACTCCTCAGCCCAGGTCTGCATCATATCTAAGTCCCTTTGCAGCCGACAACAGCCCTCCTCACTATCCACAACTCCACCAATATTCATATCATCTGCAAATTTACTGACCCACTCTTCGACTCCCTCTTCCAAGTCATTAATAAAAATTACAAACAGCAGAGGACCCAGAACTGATCCCTGCGGTACTCCATTTGTAACTGGGCTCCAGCTGAATATTTACCATCTACCACCACTCTCTGACTTCGACCAGTTAACCAGTTCTCTATCCAACTGGCCAAATTTCCCACTATCCCGTGCCTCCTGACTTTCCGCATAAGCCTACCATGGGGAACCTTATCAAGTGCCTTACTAAAATCCATGTACACTACATCCACTGCTCAACCCTCATCCACATGCTTGGTCACCTCTTCAAAGAATTCAATAAGACTTGTAAGTCAAGACCTACCCCTCACAAATCCGTGCTGGCTGTCCCTAATCAAGCAGTGTCTTTCCAGATATTCATAAATCCTATCCCTCAGTACCCTTTCCATTACTTTGCCTACCACCGAAGTAAGACTAACTGGCCTGTAATTCCCGGGGTTATCCCTATTCCTTTTGTTGAACAGGGGCACAACATTCGCCACTCTCCAGTCCCCTGGTACCACCCCCGTTGACAGTGAAAACAAAAAGACCATTGCCAACGGCTCTGCAATTTCCTCTCTTGCTTCCCACATAATCCTAGGTTATATCCCGTCAGGCCCGGGGGACTTGTCTATCCTCAAGTTTTTCAAAATGCCCAACACATCTTCCTTCCTAACAAGTATCTCCTCTAGCTTACCAGTCCGTTTCATACTCTCGTCTTCAACAATACGGTCCCTCTCATTTGTAAATACTGAAGAAAAGTACTCATTCAAGACCTCTCCTATTTCTTCCGACCAGGGAAGGGATATGGAAAGATATGGGCCGGGTGCTGGCAGGTGGGACTAGATTGGGTTGGGATATCTGGTCGGCATGGTCGGGTTGGACCGAAGGGTCTGTTTCCATGCTGTACATCTCTATGACTGTATGACTCTATCTTTGGACAGTGGGAGGAAACCAGAGCACACCCATGCAGACACGGAGATAACATGCAAACTCCACACTTCCCGAGGCTGGAATCCAACCTGTGTCCCTGGCCCTGTGAGGCAGCAGTACTAACTACTGAGCCATCATGCCACCCTAATCTACATTTGTAAAGTTAAAATCCCCTGTTAATACAATCTTATTATTCTTACACACATCTGAGATCTCTACATATTTGCTGCTTAGTTTCTCGCTGACTATTGGGTGATCTATAGTACAAAGTGATCATCCCCTTCTTATTTCTGAGTTCTACCCATATAAGTTCACTGGATGATTTCCCATAGGAATATCGTCTCTAACTACAGCCATTATGATTTCCTTATCAAAAACACTTTCCTTTCTTACCTCCCTTTCAATATGTCCTGCAGCATCTAAACCCCAGAACATTGAGTTGCCAGTCCTGTCCCCACCACAGTCATGTTTCTGTAGTAGCTATGATGTCCGAGTCTCATGTTCCAAGACATGTCTTGAGTTCATCCATCCTACCTGTCTGACCTCTTGCAAATCCAGTTCAGTTCTTCAGAGTGACCTTGTTCTGTGCTGTGTCTTTGCTTGCCTTGTCTAATTAACCTGCTCCCTCTAAATTCCAAACTATCCTCAGCCTTCTCTTTATTCTCAGTACTTCTTTAGATCTCACCCACCTCCCACTCCCCACCCTCTGCCACACACAAGAGTCATAGAGTCATAGACCTCTATAAGGTCACCTCTCAGCCTCTGACGCTCCAGGGAAAACAGCCCCAGCCTGTTCAGCCTCTCCCTGTAGCTCAGATCCTCCAACCCTGGCAACATCCTTGTAAATCTTTTCTGAACCCTTTCAAGTTTCACAACATCTTTCCGATAGGAAGGTGACCAGAATTGCACACAATATTCCAACAGTGGCCTAACCAATGTCCTGTATAGCCGCAACATGACCTCTCAACTCCTGTACTCAATACTCTGACCAGTAAATGAAAGCATACCAAACGCCTTCTTCACTATCCTATCTACCTGCGACTCCACTCTTAAGGAGCTATGAACCTGCACTCCAAGGTGTCTTTGTTCAGCAACACTCCCTAGGACCTTACCATTAAGTGTATAAATCCTGCTAAGATTTACTTTCCCAAAATGCAGAACCTCACATTTATCTGAATTAAACTCCATCTGCCACTTCTCAGCCCATTGGCCCATCTGGTCCAGATCCTGCTGTAATCTGAGGTAACCCTCTTCACTGTCCACTACACCTCCAATTTTGGTTTCATCTGCAAACTTACTAACTGTACTTCTTACTCACATCCAAATCATTTATGTAAATTACAAAAAGTAAAGGACCCAGCACCGATCCTTGTGGCACTCCACTGGTCACAGGCCTCCAGTCTGAAAAACAACCTTCCACCACCACCCTCTGTCTTCCACCTTTGAGCCAGTTCTGTATCCAAATGGCTAGTTCTCCCTGTATTCCATGAGATCTGACCTTGCTTATCAGTCTCAGAAGTGCAAGTTAGGTGAATTGGCCAAGCTAAATTGCCCATAATGTCCAGGGATGTAGAGGTTAGGTGCATTATTCAGGGGTAAATGTAGAGTAATGGGGAATGGGTCTAGGTGAGTTTCTCTTCGGAGGGTCACTGTGGACTTGTTGGTCGGAAGGGCCTGTTTCCATACTGTTGGGATTCGAAGTTCTCAATATGTAGATGTATCTACTGGAGAAGGAGCAAAATGTGACCTCCTCTTGTGAAATAAAGCAAGGCAAGTAAAATAATTGTTGGAGGGGAGTACTTTGGGACCAGCGATCATAATTCGGTTCGTTTTAAAAATTATGGAAAATGATTGCCCCTCTATAAAGGTTACATTTCTAAATTGGAATATGGCCAATTTTGATGGTATGTGACAAGAACTTCATAGAACATAGAACAATACAGCACAGAACAGGCCCTTCGGCCCACGATGTTGTGCCGAACTTCTATCCTAGATTAAGCACCCATCCATGTACCTATCCAAATGCCGCTTAAAGGTCGCCAATGAATCTGACTCTACCACTCCCACGGGCAGCACATTCCATGCCCCCACCACTCTCTGGGTAAAGAACCCACCCCTGACATATCCCCTATACCTTCCACCCTTCACCTTAAATTTATGTCCCCTTGTAACACTCTGTTGTACCCGGGGAAAAAGTTTCTGACTGTCTACTCTATCTATTCCTCTGATCATCTTATAAACCTCGATCAAGTCACCCCTCATCCTTCGCCGTTCCAACGAGAAAAGGCCGAGAACTCTCAACCTATCCTCGTACGACCTACTCTCCATTCCAGGCAACATCCTGCTAAATCTTCTCTGCACCCTCTCCAAAGCTTCCACATCTTTCCTAAAGTGAGGCGACCAGAACTGCACACAGTACTCCAAATGTGGCCTAACCAAAGTCCTGTACAGCTGCAACATCACCTCACGACTCTTGAATTCAATCCCTCTGCTAATGAACGATAATACTCCATAGGCCTTCTTACAAACTCTATCCACCTGAGTGGCAACCTTCAAAGATCTATGTACATAGACCCCAAGATCCCTCTGTTCCTCCACCTGACCAAGAACCCTACCATTAACCCTGTATTCGGCATTCTTATTTGTTCTTCCAAAATGGACAACCTCACACTTGGCAGGGTTGAACTCCATCTGCCACTCCTCAGCCCAGCTCTGCATCATATCTAAGTCCCTCTGCAGCCGATAACAGCCCTCCTCACTGTCCACAACTCCACCTATCTTTGTATCATCTGCAAATTTACTGACCCACCCTTCGACTCCCTCATCTAAGTCATTAATAAAAATTACAAACAGCAGAGGACCCAGAACTGATCCCTGCGGAACTCCACTTGTAACTGGACTCCATGCTGAATATTTACCATCTACCACCACTCTCTGACTTCGACCGGTTAGCCAGTTTTCTATCCAACTGGCCAAATTTCCCTCTATCCCATGCCTCCTGACTTTCCGCATAAGCCTACCATGGGGAACCTTATCAAATGCCTTACTAAAATCCATGTACACTACATCCACTGCTCTACCCTCATCCACATGCTTGGTCACCTCCTCGAAGAATTCAATAAGACTTGTAAGGCAAGACCTACCCTTCACAAATCCGTGCTGGCTGTCCCTAATCAAGCAGTGTCTTTCCAGATACTCGTAAATCCTATCCCTCAGTACCCTTTCCATTACTTTGCCTACCACAGAAGTAAGACTAACTGGCCTGTAATTCCCGGGGTTATCCCTATTCCCTTTTTTGAACAGGGGCACAACATTCGCTACTCTCCAGTCCCCTGGTACCACCCCAGTTGCCAGTGAAGACGAGAAGATCATTGCCAACGGTACTGCAATTTCCTCTCTTGCTTCCCACATAATCCTAGGATATATCCCGTCAGGCCCGGGGGACTTGTCTATCCTCAAGTTGTTCAAAATGTCCAACACATCTTCCTTCCTAACAGGTATCTCTTCTAGCTTATCAGTCCGTTTCACACTCTCCTCTTCAACAATACGGTCCCTCTCGTTCGTATATACTGAAGAGAAGTACTTGTTCAAGACCTCTCCTATCTCTTCCGACTCAATACACAGTCTCCCACCACTGTCCTTGATCGGACCTACCCTCGTTCTCGTCATTCTCAGGTTTCTCACATACGCATAGAATGCCTTGGGGTTATCCTTGATCCTATCCGCCAGGGATTTTTCATGCTCTCTCTTAGCTCTCCTAATCCCTTTCTTCAGGTCCCTTCTGGCTATCCTGTATCCCTCCACTGCTCTGTCTGAACCTTGTTTCCTCAACCTTATGTAAGCCTCCTTCTTCCTCTTTACTAGACATTCAACCTCCCTCGTCAACCAAGGCTCCCTCACACGACCATTTCTTTCCTGCCTGATCGGTACATACATATCAAGGACACGTCGTATCTGCTCCTTGAAAAAGTTCCACATTTCCACCACATCCTTCCCTGACAGCCTATGCTCCCAACGTATGCTCTTCAAATCCTGTCTTACAGCATCGTAATTTCCCTTCCCCCAATTGTAAAAACTTCCTTGTTGTGCGCACCTATCTCTCTCCATAACCAAAGTGAAAGTCACAGAATTGTGGTCGCCATCACCAAAATGTTCACCCACTAACAAGCCCAAACGTCATTTGGGATAGTCTGTACATGGGTAAAGGGACAACTGGCAAGTGGGATACTTACAAAAATAAGTATCAGAGACAGTATGTTCCTGTTAGAGTCAAGGACAAGGCTGGCAGGAGTAAGGAATAATGGATGACTGGAAATATTGAGGCTCTGGTCAGGGAAAAAAAAAGATCCATATGTCAGGTATAGCACTGGAATCAGGTGAATCCTCGAAGAGCATAAAGGCAGTAGGAGCATTCTTAAGAGGGAAATCGGGAGGGTAAGAAGGGGATATGAAGTAGCCTTGGCAGATAAGGTTAAGGATAAACCAAAGAGATTCTACAAGTTCATTAAGAACAAAGAAACAATTCGGGAAAAAGTAGGGCCCCTTAAAGATAAACAAGGATGTCTTTGCACAGAATCACAGGAGATGATCTCTCTTGGTCTCCTCCATTGCTACAGTGAATCAGACTACAAATTGGAGGAACAATACCTCATCTTCCACCTGGACAGACTACAGACCGGAGGACTCAATATTGAGTTCTCTACTTTCAAATAACCATAAAACCATAAGACATAGGAGCGGAAGTAAGGCCATTCGGCCCATTGAGTCCACTCCGCCATTCAATCATGGCTGATGGGCATCTCAACTCCACTTACCCGCATTCTCCCCGTAGCCCTTAATTCCTTGTGACATCAGGAATTTATCAATTTCTGCCTTGAAGACATTTAGCGTCCCAGCCTCCACTGAACTCTGTGGCAATGAATTCCACAGGCCCACCACTCTCTGGCTGAAGAAATGTCTCCACATTTCTGTTCTGAATTTACCCCCTCTAATTCTAAGGCTGTGTCCACGGGCCCTAGTCTCCTCGCCTAATGGAAACAATTTCCTAGCGTCCACCCTCTCCAAGCCATGTATTATCTTGTAAGTTTCTATTAGATCTCCCCTTAATCTTCTAAACTCCAATTAATACAATCCCAGGATCCTCAGCCGTTCCTCATATTTTAGACCTATCATTCCAGGGATCATCCGTGTCAATCTCCGCTGGACACGCTCCAATGCCAGTATGGTGTGGGGACCAAAACTGGACACAGTACTCCAAATGGGGCCTAACCAGAGCTTTATAAAGTCTCAGTAGCACAACGGTGCTTTTATATTCCAACCCTCTTGAGATAATTGACAACATTGCATTCGCTTTCTTAATCACGGACTCAACCTACATGTTTACCTTTAGAGAATCCTCGACTAGCACTCCCAGATCACTCTGTACTTTGGCTTTACGAATTTTCTCACCGTTTAGAAAGTAGTCCATGCTTGTATTCTTTTTTCCAAAGTGCAAGACCTCACATTTGCTCACATTGAATTCCATCAGCCATTTCCTGGACCACTCTTCCAAACTGTCTAGATCCTTCTGCAGCCTCCCCACTTCCTCAGTACTATCTGCCTGTCCACCTAACTTTGTATCATCGGCAAACTTCGCTAGAATTCCCCCAGTCCCTTCATCCAGATCATTAACATATAATGCGAACAGCTGCGGCCCCAACACTGAACCCTGCGGGACACCGCTTGTCACCAGCTGCCATTCCGAAAAAGAACCTTTTATCCCAACTCTTTGCCTTCTGTCAGACAGCCAATCCTCAATCCATACCAGTAGCTCACCTCGAACACCATCGGCCCTCACCTTGCTCAGCAGCCTCCCGTGTGGCACCTTATCAAAGGCCTTTTGGAAGTCTAGATAGATAATATCCACTGGGTTTCCCTGGTCTAACCTACTTGTCACCTCTTCAAAGAACTCCAACAGGTTTGTCAGGCACAACCTCCCCTTACTAAATCCATGTTGACTTGTTCTAATCCGATCCTGCTCTTCCAAGGATTTAGAAACCTCATACTTAATGATGGATTCTAGAATTTTACCAACAACCGAGGTTAGGCTATTTGGCCTATAATTTTCCATCTTTTGCCTTGATCCTTTCTTGAACAAGGGGGTTACAACAGCGATCTTCCAATCATCCAGGACTTTCCCTGACTCCAGTGACTTTTGAAAGATCTCAACCAATGCCTCCCTATTTCCTCAGCCACCTCCCTCAGAACTCTAGGATGTAGTCCATCGGGGCCAGGAGATTTATCAATTTTAAGACCTTTTAGCTTTTCTAGCACTTTATCTTTTGTAATGGTAACCATACTCAACTCAGCCCCATGACTCCCTTTAATTGTTGGGATATTACTCATGTCTTCCACTGTGAAGACTGATGCAAAGTATTTATTAAGTTCTCCTGCTATTTCCTTATCTCCAATCACTAGGCTTCCAGCATCAGTTTGAAGTGGCCCAATGTCTACTCTTGCCTGTCGTTTGTTTCTTATGTATTGAAAGAAACTTTTACTATCATTTCTAATATCACTGGTTAGCCTACCTTCATATTTGATCCTCTCCTTCGTTATTTCTCTCTTTGTTATCCTCTGTTTATTTTTGTAGCCTTCCCAATCTTCTGATTTCCCAGTGCTCTTGGCCACTTTATAGGATCTCTCTTTTTCTTTGATAGATTTCCTGACTTCCTTTGTCAGCCATGGCTGTCTAATCCCTCCCCGGATAATCTTTCTCTTCTTGGGGATGAACCTCTGTACAGTGTCCTCAATTATACCCACAAAGTCCTGCCATTTTTGCTCTACTGTCTTCCCTGCTAGGCTCTGCTTCCAGTCTATTTTCGTCAGTTCCTCTCTCATGCCCTCATAATTACCTTTATTTAACTGTAACACCATTACATCCGATTTTGCCTTCTCTCTTTCAAACTGCAGACTGAACTCCACCGTATTATGATCGCTGCTTCCTAAGTGTTCCCTTACTTTAAGATTTTTTATAAAGTCTGTTTCATTACATAGCACTAGGTCCAGAATAGCCTGCTCCCTTGTGGGGTCCATGACAAGCTGTTCCAAAAAGCCATCCTGTAAGCATTCCATGAATTCCCTTTCTTTGGATCCACTGGCAACATTATTTACCCAGTCCACCTGCATATTGAAGTCTCCCATGATCACCGTGACCTTGCCTTTCTGACATGCCTTCTCTATTTCCCGGTACATGTTGCGCCCCTGGTCCTGACCACTGTTAGGAGGTCTGTACATAACTCCCACTATGTTTCTTTTGCCTTTGTGGTTTCTCAATTCCACCCACACAGACTCCACATCATCCGACGCTATGTCATTCAGTGCCATAGATTTAATTTTGTTCTTAACCAACAAGGCAACCCCACCCCCTCTGCCCACCTCCCTGTCTTTTCAAGTTGAAAACCCTTGGATGTTTAACTGCCAGTCCTGACCCCCCCTGTAACCACGTCTCTGTGATGCCTACATCATAATCATTCACGATGATCTATGCCACTCGTTCGACTGCTTTGTTACGAATGCTACAAGGATTCAGGTAAAGTGCCTTAATGTTAACTTTCTTATCATTAGAGATAACCTCCATTTCCATCTCACAACCCCCATCCCAGCCCTCTCCCCTCAATTCCATTCCACTGATCAACCTTTCCTTCCAGCAACCAACTATCTTTGTTCCTTCCATCGACCAGCCAAGTCATACCCTCTGCCTGTGTTCACCCATCCTGATCAAGTGTATCCCAGGATTTTATGGAAAGCTAGAGAAGAAATTGCAAGTTCCTATCAGCAGTATTTGTATCATCTACAGACATGGGTAAGGTGCCAGAAGACTGAAGGGTGGTTAGTGTGTGCCTCACAAACTTGATTGAGTTTTTTGAGAATGTGATCAAGAAATTGGTAAGGTCGGAGTGGTAGAGTGATCTCGACTCAAAACGTTAGTTTGCTGTCTCTTCACGGATGCTCTCTGACCTGCTGTGATCTCGAACATTTGTTGTTTTCAGTACAGCTTCCAGCATCTTCAGTAATTTGTTTCTGCAGAGCATAGAACATAGAACAATACAGCGCAGTACAGGCCCTTTGGCCCTCGATGTTGCGCCGATCCAAGCCCACCTAACCTACACTAGCCCACTATCCTCCATTTGCCTATCCAATGCCCGTTTAAATGCCCATAAAGAGGGAGAGTCCACCACTGCTACTGGCAGGGCATTCCATGAACTCATGACTCGCTGAGTAAAGAACCTACCCCTAACATCAGTCCTATACCTACCACCCCTTAATTTAAAGCTATGCTCCCTCGTAATAGCTGACTACATACGTGGAAAAAGGCTCTGATGATCAACCCTATCTAAACCCCTAATCATCTTGTACACCTCTATCAAGTCACCCCTAAACCTTCTTTTCTCCAATGAAAACAACCCCAAGTGCCTCAGCCTTTCCTCATACAATGTTCCTACCATACCAGGCAACATCCTGGTAAACCTCCTTTGCACCCGTTCCAGTGCCTCCACATCCTTCCTATAGTATGGCGACCAAAACTGCACACAATACTCCAGATGCAGCCGCACCAGAGTCTTATACAACTGCAACACGACCTCAGTACTCCGGAACTCAATTCCTCTACCAATAAAAGCCAGTACGCCATATGCCTTCTTCACCGCACTATTTACCTGGGTGGCAACTTTCAGAGATCTGTGTACATGGACACCAAGATCCCTCTGCTCATCCACACTACCAAGTATCCGACCATTAGCCCAGTACCCCATCTTTTAATTACTCATAGCAAAGTGAATCACCTCACACTTAGCTACATTGAACTCCATTTGCCACCTTTCTGCCCAGCTCTGCAGCTTATCTATATACCGCTGTAACCTGCCACATCATTCCTCACTGTCAACAACTCCACCGACTTTCGTATCATCCGCAAACTTGCTCACCCAACCTTCTAGCCCCTCCTCCAGGTCATTTATAAAAATGACAAACAGCAATGGTCCCAAAACAGATCCTTGCGGAACAACGCTAGTAACTGCACTCCAAGAGGAACCTTTACTATCAACTACTACCCTCTGTCTTCTTCCAGCCAGCCAATTCCTAATCCAAACCTCCAACTCACCCTCAATGCCATACCTCAGTACTTTTTGCAGTAGCCTACCATGGGGAACCTTATCAAACGCCTTACTAAAATCCATATACACCACATCTACCGCTTTACCCTCGTCCACCTCCTTAGTCACTTTCTCAAAGAATTCAATAAGGTTTGTGAGGCATGATCTGCCCTTCACAAAACCATGCTGACTATCCTTGATCACATTATTCCTATCCAGATGTTCATAAATCCTATCCCTTACAATTCTCTCTAAGACTTTGCCCACAACAGAAGTGAAACTTACTGGCCTATAGTTACTACGGTTATCCCTACTCCCCTTCTTGAACAAGGGAACCACATTTGCTATCCTCCAGTCTTCTGGCACTATTCCTGTAGACAACGAGGACATAAAAATCAAGGCCAATGGCTCTGCAATCTCCTCCTTTGCTTCCCAGAGAATCCTAGGATAAATGCCATTCGGCCCAAGGGACTTATCTATTTTCACCCTTTCCAGAATTTTCAACACCTCTTCCCTACATACCTCAAAGCCGTCCATTGTAATGTTGATCAACATCCCGATGTTGTCTACACAAACTTTAACAAGGCCTTTGACAAAGTTTCTCATGTGGACTGATTAGTAAAGTTCTATCTTGTGGGGTTCGAGGATAGCTTGCCAATTGAATGCACAATTGGCTTGACGGTAGGAGATCGAGGATGGTGGTGAAGGTTGCTTCTCAGACTGGAGGCCTGTGATCAGCAGTGTTCCTCAGGGATTGCTGATAGACATACTCTTGTTTGTTGTTTAAAGAAATAATCTGAATGAGAGTATCAGAAGCATGGTTAGTAAGTTCACAGATGACACCAAAATTGGTGATATAGTAGATAGTGAAAAAGGTTAATTAAGAGAACAAATGGATCTGATCAACGGGGCTAAGGGGCTGAGAAGTGGCAGATGGAGTTTAATTTAGATTAATTTTAGTCTGGGCCATTTACTTTCACTGGTTGCTGATCTGATATTTTCCATTTTATGCTATCACTCAAAGTCAACATTTATTCTACTGTTCTACTGGTTTACTCATTCTGGGCGTGGGCGTACAAAACTATTCATTGAATGACTACAATCTGCTCTTCAGCTATTGTCTTTGGATATTAGAGTATCTAACTTGTTCTGTTCATTTCGCTTTGTGAACACATTTTTAACCTTCTGTTGAGTTTGCTTCTACTTTGCTGAGGTTCAATATAACATTAACTGGTGTTGAGATGCAGTTGGGACTTTGGGATGTTGATCTCTTCCTGCTTCTTATCACAGGGAGGAATGTGTATGTGACTGCAGCTGTTGTATGTCAATATTGCATCTGGCTTTATTGAAGATTTAGGGTGGCCTGGTTGCTCAGTGATTAGCACTGCTGCCTAACAGTGCCAAGTATCCTGATTCAATTCCAGCCTCGGGCAACTGTCTGTGTGGAGTTTGCACATTCTCCCCATGTCTGCGTGGGTTTCCTCTGGGTGCTCCAGTTTCCTCCCACAATCCACCAAGATGTGCATCAGGTGAATTGACCATGTTAAATTGCCCCATAGTTTTAAGTACATTAGTCAGAGTTAAGTGTGGGGGAATGGGTCTGGTTGGGTTACTCTTTGGAGGGCCGGTCTGGACACGTTGGGCCAAAAGGCCTGTTTCCACACTGTAGGGAATCTAATCAATAACCAAATAATGCCTTGAGAAGACATTTCTGATGTCGCACACACTCAGTTCCCACTGATTTAATAAGATTGTATTAACAGGGCGTTTTAACTTTACAAATGTAAACTAGGGTGGCACGATGGCTCAGTAGTTAGTACTGCTGCCTCACAGTGCCAGGGACACAGGTTGGATTCCAGCCTCGGGCGACTGTCAGTGTGGAGTTTGCATATTATCTCTGTGTCTGCTTGGGTATGCTCCAGTTTACTCCCACTGTCCATAGATCTGCAGGTTTTGCATCATGATGACGTAGCTCTTTATGCATGTGCTTGAGTAGCTATGCTTAGGGCAAAGTATGCTCAGCTTCTTGAGTAACATGGGAGCTGCATTCAACCAGGAAAGTGTGGAGTATCTCCTCACACTCCTGACTCTTGCCTTGCAAATGGTTGATATCCTTTGGGAGCTGGGAAATTAGATATTGCAGCATTCCTAAGCTGTGATTTGTTGGTATGACTATGGCTGGACTGGTTCAATTTCTGATCAATAGAAATCCCAGGATGTTGACACAAATAATTGCTTAACATGCCTGCCATTTCTTTAATTTAATTATAACATCAATTTCATCAGTTTTCACGTATCCACAATCTTTGTAACTAACTTTGTTTTTCCTAATATAGTTGTAAAAGATTTTTTGTTGATTTTGTGATCCCTTGCAAATTTCTTTTCAAATTGCCTCTTTGTTGCCCTCTTTGTTTTGTGATTTATTGTTCTCTGCATATCTCCTATTCAACAGACTCTGCCTTACATTTGTTCATTTTTGCATGTTTTCTTTTAATTTTATGTTGTCCCTTAGCTCCTTCATCATTCTTTTTATTTGGCAAGAAGAATTTTTCTAACCTTAGGGACATAAATAGGTCTCTGTATCATGTTAAATTATTTTTCGAACACCTCCCACTGATCCTCTGCCAATTTAACCATTAACAGATTTGCCAGTTAACTTTGAACATTTTCTCTCAAATCCCACTGAAGAAGGTCTCATATAAATATGAATATAAATATAAATATAAAAATAACTAAAGCAAAATACCATTGGTGCTGGAATTTTAATTATAAACAGAACATTCTGGACATCCTCCACAGACCTAGTAGCATTTGTGGAGAGAGAAAGACTGTTAATATTTCAGGCCAATTACCTGGAAAAAGATTGAACATGCTTCAAGTATTACATTTCAGTGCCTGTCATAAAATAAAGTGAAACCAAGTTGCAGCAGATTAGATGTCACATGATTATGGCAAGCCAGCTAGACCACTATGCATTTCCCTCAAATCTCCTTTATCATAAAAAAAGTATGTACTACCATTTGTACTTGTATGTTTCCCAAGTTACATTATCCACCAAAGAAAAGTATAATTCCTTAAAGGACTGTGTTAATTCTAAAATCTGGCTCTCTGCCATTTCATCTCGATTTTGTTACTTATTCCTGTTACTACCTCTGACTTCAGTCATGTTTTCACTCTTAGAAGAATAATTTTGGTGTGTCTTCACATTAGCTGTTAGACTGATACACTTCACATCCCTTCACTGGGTGTATTTCTCCACAATATGTTTACATTGTTCAAGTCTGGGATTGATATGCTTGATATCTTTACAACCCCTTCAGCAAATTATACCACAGCCTTAGCCTTTCCTTTTGACTGGGGTTATTGAGGGATGTGATACATGGTGGTGAATTTCCCAACAATTGAGGACCATTGTCACTCATCACGATGTCTGGAGGGCCATAACATCTGAATATGCTTTGAAGTATTCTACAGCCTCACTGGTAGTCATTGATGTCAGCTGGCAAAGACACAGTATTCAGAATAGTTGTCATCGAATTACTGAATGACAAAATAATTCATTTCTGCAAGAGCAAAGAGATCTGTGGCCTGTCTGACATGTCATATGTCATAAGTGGCTCTTTAGCTTGCTCAGCTTGGTATTTTTTACAAAAACTGCACAGGCTGAGGTGTTCCTTAAACTCATTGTTCATGTTTAGGCAGCAGGCCAGATGTTTTGCCTTCCTTAGATTAGATTAAATTCCATGATCGTCAGTATGGATATCCTATAGTGTCTCTTTTTTTTTCCACTTAGGAATAGTTATTTTGTTTCCTTTGACCAAGATACCATCTTGGACTCTTACTTCATTTCTATATTCCCACTACTCTCTTGTAGTAATTGTTGATTCCTCAATGGTTTCAGGTCATCCTTTTATTACGACTTACTGCAACATTTGAAGATTGTTTCTTATCAGTAATTTATTTGTCTTGAGAGCAATGAATCAGAAAGACACACAATGTCTCTACTGGATACTTGACTTGGGAAGCATGTTGACCTGCTCTTGTTGAATCTGAGGAATGTTACAATCTCTCTTGACATGCTCAACTTTCATTATAGACAATGCTGCTCTTGACTGCATGGTGGCACTGTACATGTTTCTTTGTTAGTGTGATATTAGTGTGGCTGTAAGAGATGTATTTTGTCATTTTTTAAATGAAGAAATGTTCTGGCAGAGGTACCGAGCAGTCTGCTCAAAGCCAATAGAGGAAACAGCTTGTGATGACTTTTTTTAAAATTTGCAACAATAAAAGCAGTCTAAGTAGGTGAGATCAAGCTCCCACAGAACCAGGATTTTTAGTTTTAGCTTTCTGTATTTGTTGGGGTCTTCAAACTGAATATGGAAGCTGTCATTCTATGTTCTGTTACAACTAAGAGCTAGGTTCTCTTCCTGCTGCTAGAATTGAATGTGAGACAATTTATTTCTTTGGATTGGCCTTTGCCAAGAGTGTGTTTATTGAATATTACTGTATTGGAACAGTTAATTAGTAGTTTCAATAGATATAGTTAAGCCAGTTCTTTTCTTTTCTATTTTAGGTTGTCTATATTTAAACAATAGTGTAAAAATACAGTGGGTTTTACTTAAAGTCAATAGGTTGACCAATCAAATTACATCTGGAACACAACGCCATACACTTACATTTACAATAAGAAAACATTGGGATCTAGACTATCTACTTAATATATTTCAAGGGGATTTGATCTGGCCCATAACATTAATCTGTCACATCCAGGTGGTATCACTGCAAAAGACGTAATATTCTTTGCAAATGCTTTGGAGCAGATGGAATCAGTTTGAGAAGATGCATTGAAGTGGCATGGGGTTGGACTCCATTGTCACTTTGTCTCTTCCAACCAGATATTAAAATGCTCACAAGAAAAGACAATAGTCAGGTAATCTTTCTCAATCTGACAGTAGCATTCAGGTTGTGTTAACATCCTGGGTTTCTATGCAACTGATTGTTCTTACTGCATAATGGTTGACTCAAATCCTGTCTTGCTGGCATTGCACAGTAAAGTGACTTTATTATTGACATTGGAGTACTTCAGCACTGATGTTGTTTTATCTAATTATTAGATTCTAATGAACTTTTCTTCTTGTTCTGGGGATTAATACTATTGTACATACTTAGCAGTGAGCTGAATGTCTCTGACTACATGATTGAAGTCTTAATGGCTGTCACAAACAAAAGCAGAAGTAAGTACAAAGGGAGAGGTGGCATGATACAGCAAACCAGCAAGTACACTGTGTACAGTCAAACAGAATCGATCAAATTAGGAAGGGTGGGAAAAGAATAAGATAGATTGTTTGTGACAGAGTAGAACATGTTAAGTGACAACAGTGCCACTGGTGCAAAGCTAAAGAAGGGGATAATGGAAGAAATATAAAGGGAAAGAAGATGAGTGCAGTCATGTTGTGACTGGCAGAATAATGTACAGCTGCCAACCAAAAGTAAAGCAATCAAAAAAAAATAAGATAAAGGCTGAATCATGCAACGGACAGGAAACAGAATGAGTCAGAGAATATAGAACTCAATATTGAGTACAAAAGGTTGTAGACCTTCTAAATGAAAAATGAGCTTCTCTTCCCCAAGCTATTGTTGACCTTCACTGAAACACTGCAATAGGTCAAGGAGATAAAGACAGTGTTAATACAAGATGGAGAATTAAAATGGGAGCTTCACAGAAGTCTGAGTCATGTTTTTGTCCATCACAATGCCAGCTCAGTGCATTTTCCCCTGTCTTTTATTTTTAGTATTCTCAAATGACCATGACACTCTGGTTTTTACCGTAGTCATTCACAGCAGCCTCTTCACATCCAAAACATTTCTTCATGTCAGCACAGGAAATCCAATGTCTGCTTTTTTCCCTTCCTCTTTCCTTAATTCCAAGTTCTGAGACATTCCTCACTGCAGAAAGTATACCTCTTTTGACTTAGTAAAATCTCACCGTTTGGATGCTCATGCTCATGAATTTGCCTATCTGCATGTTACTTACTCTGCACCATTTTACTGACTGAGATTCCAATCTTTGCTTGTGAACTCATACATGGGAATACATGTATGTTCTGTATATATGTCACTGAGTATACATCTTCTGTTGGCCATTTTCATTGTTCATTAAAATCAACAACTGAGCATTCCCAGGAAATGCATTCTCCCAAATGGCTACAATTTATATTGCGATTGCTATTAACCAGATGTTTATGCATGATTAGTAATTGTAATGAATTCCCTTTGTTTTGTTGTATCAATATTTTCTCAGAAGCCAGAATCAGTCATCTTGGTAAATGTGACCCATAAAATCTTTACTGCCTGCTACCTTCTCTTATATTAACCCTTATTATGAAAACAATTTCATCTTTAATCAGTGATGTCACTTCTGTCCTTTGTTCAAATTCCATATCCTTTCAGAGCTGTACCTTAATCAGCTCCTAATCATGATCATCCAGCAGCAATGTTAAAGTCCTTCATCCCCTGGTTATGATCGCTTAAGGCATTGAAAAAGATCTCTGTATGTGTCTAATCAGGTTTGAGAGTTTCTGCCATTTACCTTTATGTGACCTAACAGGGCACTAATTAACCCATAGATCTCTGGGTCCATGTGACAGGATATCCCACAAAGTAGTAGGATGCAAAGTGCAAGATGTGCTTCAATTTCTTTCATTTACTGCCACTGCTCTCCCTCATCATTAACTTATTCGATCTCAAAGCGTAATTGTAGCTTGATGGACCAGTTGTCAAAATTCTGAAGAAACTGGTAGCAAGTTCCTGCCAGTCATCAATAATGGTAGTACCATGCTTCAAGGATAGATTCTGAGTGTCTTTATTGTCCAACTATAGAAATTGGCCATGGGGGAATTGAGGGAGATTGATTGCAGCCATCTAGACAGAGTACTGTCCATTGAAATTAATATTGCAGGATTTTTGTCTGAATACTTGTGAACTTGCTTTCAAGTAGTTTTCCAGTTTAATGGTTCTCCCATTGAATCCAGAGGCTGTAGTTGAAGCACTGCTGATAGCATTTTTTTGCACGTACTTATGTGCGACGAATGCATGATCTACTCATGGTAATACAGGAGCATAGTATTGATAACTGCTCCAGTTACTAGGCCATTTGAAGCATCAAGGTCTTTGTTGTCAAACACTGGTTGCTGGAGCTTGTAGAAAGCTGAGCCAGCACAGAGGATCCGGTGTTGAACTTCCTCATCACTATGTCCAGTTTGACAGAGGGAACTGCCAAGTTTCAAGAGTGCTTAACATAATCCAGAGTCCAATATATATTTGGAAGGTGGAATATTTGATCAAGTGTTGTTGATGTGCTGGTTTTGTTTAGTAAAGGGTGCAATACAGGCCAAGTCTTTTGCATGCAGAATTGAAGAAATCAAGCATAAACATAAGACAGAGGAAAAGTAAGCCATTCAACCCAACAAGTCTGCTCTGTCAATTAATGAGATCATTGGCTGATCTGATAACCCTCAACCCCACATTCCTGCCTTTCCCCCATAACCCTTAATTCTCTTCCTGAGTAGAAATCAGTCCGTATCAGCCTTGAATTGAATTAATGAAACAGCCTAAACAGCTCTCTGTGCTAAAGAATTCCATAGATTCACAACACTCTGATGGTAGAAAGTCCTCCTCATCTCCATCTAATACTTGCATTTCCCTTATTCTGAGATTATACCTTTTTGTCCCAGACTCTCCCACAAACAGAAACAACTTTTGCTCGTTTGGTTTGCAAAGCCGGTATAGAATAAGCGACAACACAGTAGTCATCCACAGACTCTAGAACTTGTATATCTATGGGTGGCCAGTTTAGTTTGACACTGAGGTAACTGAGGTTAAAAAGGTTTTCCATGTAATACTGATACCAAAGATGATCTTTGATGAAATTAATAACCGCTGTCACATCGATCAGAAGTAACATAGGGGCTATCATACAACCCTGTTTGACATTAGTCTAGATTTTGAAAACATTAGTTTCTAACCTTCTATTCAAGTTTGGTACAGTTATGTCATCACAAAACATTTGATGGATTTTAATTAGGATTTTGGCACATCCAACAGACAATTTTCTAAGATGTTCTAAGATAAAAGCTTTGCTCAGGTTGATGAGTGCGATAGAGTATTCCTGATGTTGTCCTGTACACTTTTTAATTATTTTTATCCAACACCAGAAGATCATGTTAGAATACCTAAACCCACACAGTGGGCAGATTCTTCCCAGTACATGAACGATGTGCGTTTTGGCGAGAAATTTGGGGAAACGATGGTTGAGATCAGCAGTTACAAGATTCTCTGAAATAAGTCAGAGTGGTTTCTTAGCAACATGGGCTTGCTGTTTGCTAATCAGAACCGTGCCCAGCAGTCACAAATATCTAAGGGGCACTCCAAGGCAACAAATGCCCACAGCCTGAACACAGATGTTGGCATTGGACATCGGAGAGGTGATGACCTAGTGGTATTATTGCTGGACTGTTAATCCAGAGACCCAAGTCATGTTCTGGGACCCGGGTTCGAATCCCACCACGGCAGATGGTGGAACTTGAATTCAACAAAACTCTGCAATTAAGAGTCTAATGATGACCATGAATCCATTGCTGGCTGTTGGGAAAAAAAACTATCTGGTTCACTAATATCCTTCAGGGAAAGAAACTGCCATCCTTACCTGGTCTGGCCTACCTGTGACTCCAGAACCACAGTAATGTGGTTGACTCTTAACTGCCCTCTGGGTAATGAGGGATGGGCAGAAAATGCTGGCCGAGGCAGTGATGGCTGCATCCCATGAATGAATAAAACAAAATCTGCCTCAATGCACCCTCTTGTTACACTTCTGCCTCCTGACTCTGGTGTACAATATGGGTCTCTAATTCAACTTGGAGGGCGCTGACATCTTTAGACAAAATGGCAGGCATGGACGCAACCAGGATGCATCTAAGGCTCTTTGTTTTTTTCCACTTTTCACTTCCTTGAATGGCCACAGCATCTCTGTTGTGCCTTGCCTTTGTGGCCTTTATGCACTTTGTCTGCTCAGGTGGAGCTTAATTGCTCACAGTAGTTTTGACTTGTCAGACACAAAGTCAGACAGCTTGACAGAACTGCTAGCTGTTGTCAGTCCGGGAGGTGGGCATATGGTTGTGTGTCATCATGCCATGTTAAATTTATGCCTGCGTCATGAACCATCAGAGTATATGACAAAGACATAGCATCTGTCTCAAACAAATGGCCAGGCCACAATATTTTGAGAGAGTCATCTTCTGTCAAGTCAAGGGAGAAAGCTTTCAATTAAGGAGATTCAGTACAGTAAGTTAGCTGCATTAATAGAAAATAAACTATAATAATACTACAAGAAAAAAACCTATGAATGTTAGAGGTCAGGTTAAAAAAGAAACAGAAACTACTGGTGAAACTCCACAGGTCTGGCAGCATCTGTGGGGAGAATGTAGAGTTAAATGTTTAGATTCTGGTGACTCTTCATCAGAGCTGATAGCAGCTGGGAAACAAATTTTCTGCTGAAGATGAGAATGTGGAAAGTTGGGAATGAGGTAGGACAGTGCCCATCCAGAGAAAGATATGAAAGAGGTAGGAAGACAAAGGGGTTATTCACATTGGGCCAGGAGAGAAGACAACAGTCCTTCAGGACTTAATATCAATTTCAATAACTTTAGAGCCTGATTCTGACTTCCATGTTTTAACCTACCCCCACACCTTGGTCTTGTCATGACACAAGTTGCTTTCAGCATACCCTATCCATTCTCTTCTACTCTCAGCTATCATTATCATTTATTCAGTTTCTCTTCTGTCCTGGCCTAGCTTTCACACTTTCTCTCTGCTTTTTACCTACAGATGCTGCCGGACCTACCGAGTTTCACCAGCAATTTCTGTTCTAACTCAGGTATATTGTCTGGTATGAGTCCAGGAGCTTGGACATGATCACCTGACATCTTGGGTGGTCAGAGTCAGAGGGCCGTATCACTACACTCTGGCCATGTTCAGTCCAGCAAGTCTCTTGTGACCAGTACAGGAGGTAAGGTATTCAAGGACTGATACACAGATCAGTGAGGGGCCCAGTCACATGAGGCACTGTATCAAACACCTTCTGTTGTCTATATCAACAACATTATCATCAATCTTTTCTGTTACCTCCTCAATTCTTCACCCTTTCCTGTGACTGCTTCATAGGAACAGGACTGGATAATTTCACTTCAAACCATTTCTGCCATTCAAGTAAAATATAGAATTGACTTGATGTTTCATATTTGCTTCATATGCAGCCTTTGGTCAAATTTTATCACACAATGCTCCCATTAAATCCCCTGATGGGGACTTCTGAAATAATCAGAAATATTCATAAAATTATAACTGGGCCATGTAAGAGTGAAATTGTAGAGTACTTTTCCACATGCATTCAGTGAAAATTAGGAATCCTCGTCCTCAAATAGCTTCTTCAATGTATCAAGAAGAAGATCAATATATATTTATATTAGGCAATGATATCAAAGAATTAAGAATAAGATGGTAGATGCACTAGCAGTAAAGATCAGCTATGATTTTCTGGCAGAGAATGCAGGAGGGATTGACTAACCTATAACTTGGTGATTGTATATTGCTATGATTGTTGGTCTTACTTGTGGGGTCAGATTACACCTTGAATTCTGTGTTCAGCTTTGATCACGGAAGAGCAAACAAAATAGAATACAAGGCTGTGAAAACTTGTGTCTGTGAGTTTTCGTGTATTCCTCCCTCAAAGAATGGAGTTATGATTGGAAAAACTCCTAGACACGAGGAGAATTCTACAGAAACACAGAAGACATTTTAAGAAATTTAAATTAATTTAGAAAACTACTTCTTAGTATGCCTTGTTTGAGAGCAAGGTGGCATTGGTTAAGACTGGTGAAAGAAAAATGTAGAGCATATCAAGAAAGATGTGTTATATGAGTGGTAAGTCATAGTTGATAAAGGGACTGTGGATATCTTTCGCTATTAAGGAGACAAGTGATTAAATCACTTGGGGAGTACCACTCAACATCAAGCATGGGTATACAAGGAGACAAATTGTAAATCTGCCTCAGCCACAACAGGAGTTGAACCTACACAGTCTGTGAGCCTTAATCACAAGCTGGTTTTCCACACTACTAGGAAGTAATATTTCATGCGGAAGGTGATCAATACTTGAAATGGTCTTATTCTCAGGCTTGTTAAGGCAACAATGTCAGCACTATTTAGGAACCAATTAGATGTTGTATTCTTTACAAAGACTTATGAAGGTTTGCCATTGTCTCCAGTCAAATAATTAGTATCACAGGTGCCACAGATTTAAGGGGGAGCCACTAAAAGTAATCTAGCTAGGTTTAATCAAATAAATGGAGACTTAAATTTAGTCCACTCTTTATTAAATCTATCAATTCTCACAGTAGCCACTGTTTGGGGGATTTCTCAAGCATGATAATAAACATATATACTTCCTCTGTATGGCCACAAAATCACAAAAGGATATTACAAGAGAGACAGCCAGGCAGACTGACCTTCCCTCTGGTCCATTCCCATTTTGGATCTGTGAATGCTTGGGATGATATGGTGACAAGAATGTAAGTATTGTTTAAAATGCTAGATGGTTGAGCTACTGTGGGGCAGGTGGTGTCCCTCGCCAGTATCTTTCTCACAATCTAATTATCAGTCATAATCTCACCATTTTCTCTTCCTTTACACTGCACAAAGGTCCTCTCTTAATTAACTGCAGTTTATGTCTTCAACCACTTAGCACGATGTGCAGTATCTAATTTGCATTCAACTGCTTCAGTACACTGCTGTATTCATGTACTTCATATCAGCACAAACACTCAAACAGACGCATTGTCAAACCACATCCTTTTGCCAATTTAATTAGATTCTGAGGGTTTATGGCTTTATAGATTGCCAATTATGCAGAATTAACTTAGATGTAAATTGCAACATCCAGGGACAGGGCCAAGTACTGTGAGCTCTACTGAAAAGTATCAATATTTTGTCACAACTGAATCAATACCTTCCTTCTGTTTTCACTGTACACTTTGAAATAAAAGGTACAGGGAAAAGACAAAACAGGAAGCATGGCTAGCTTTAATTGCTGCTTTGACGATTCAGTATATTGAGTAGTTGATTGAAAAATGGCATGAGAAGAAACAAAATGTTCAGCTCCACTGAGTTCCAATATAAGCCAAGCCAATAGACTGAAACTATCTGCCAGCTGAAAAGCATTCTACATGGAATGACTCTGAGGCATTTCAATCTGCTTCCTGGTAAGCATTAATTTTCAATTCAAAACTGTCCTCATTTGGAGGCTAATTGGTCATAGATCAGGTGGGAATATAGGAAAATTAACATTGGTGCTTTAGGGCTGCCTTATCTGATTAGTTGAATCAAGAAAGAAGCAGGGGCAAGTTGATTGAGACTTTATTGCAAATTCAAAGTAATTTGGGAACGCTTGATGCTCATTTTGTATGGCTGAAATTGAAGGGTTATATTTTCTGAAAGTACAGTCCTAATGTCTGTGTGCATATTAGGATAATTTTTAAAAATCTACTCTGGGGCAGTTAAGAGTCAACCACATTGCTGTGGTTCTGGAATCACATGTAGTCCAGACCAGGTAAGGATGGCATTTCCTTCTCCAAAGGACATTAATGAACCAGATGATTGTTTCCCATCAATCAACAATGGATCCATTACTAAACTCTTAATTTCCAATTCTCTATTGAACTCAAATTCCTACACCTGCCATGTGGGATTTGGACCCAGCCTCCAATACATTATCTGAGCTTTTGAGTTCATAATCGAGTGATAACACCACTGGGCCATTGCCTTCTCCATAGGTTTTGGACATTTGATTGACTGACACAGATTTATGGGTCAATGATTGTGTCAGCAAGGGGTTGATGTTTCTTTTCAAGGCTGGGACTCTACAATGCTTGAAATGTCTAAATATCCACTGCATTATAGCTGCTGGGTCAGGGTTACTGTTGTGTTGAGTGCCAGGAGGCCAACATGGTTAGCGACAAGGGATGGGGCAGAATGAGGTATGAATGCAGTGCTGGAGCAGCTCAACACAGCAGCAAAACAAGCTAATCTCAAGTGTAACATTGCTAAAGTCTCATTTACTGACAATTCTGAGCAGATAGAGGAAGCCCTAAATGAGTATTTTGCTTCAGTTTTCTCTAAGGAAATGGACCTTGTTGTGAATGAGAACTTTGATGAGCTGGGATACAGGCTTGACCAGATCAAGATTGATGAAGTTGATGTGCTGAAAATTTTGGAAAACATTAAGATTGGTAAGTCCCCATGGCCAGACCAGATTTATCCTAGGCTGCTACCAGTAGCGAGAAAGGAGGTTGCTATGCCAATGGCAAAGATCTTTGCCTCCTCACTCTCCACGGGAGTCATACCGGAGGTTTAGAAGGAGGTGAATGTTGTTCCTCTTTTCAAGAAGGGTAATAGGGAAATCCCTGGCAATTACAGACCAGTCAGTCTCACGTCTGTGGTCAGCAAAGGTTTGGAAAGAATTCTGAGGAATCGGGATCTATGACTATTTGGCAAAGCATAGCATGATTAAAGGCAGTCAGCATGGCTTTGTGAGGGGCAGGTTATGCCTCACAAATCTAATTGAGTTCTTCGAGGAGGTGACAAGACAGGTCAACGAAGGTTGAGCAGTGGATGTAGTGTATATGGACTTCAACAAGGCATTTGATAAGGTTCCCCATGGTAGGCTCATTCATAAAGTTAGGAAGTATGGGATACAGGTAGATTTGGCTATCTGGATTCAGAATTGGTTGGCTGACAGAAGGCAGAGAGTGGTTGTAGATGGAAATTATTCTGCCTGGAGGTCAGTGTTGAGTGGGGTTCCACAGGGCTTTGTTCTTGGGCCTCTGCTCTTTGTAGCTTTTATAAATGACTTGGATGAGGAGGTTGAGGGGTCGGTTAGTAAGTTTGCAGATGACACAAAGGTTGGAGGTGTCATTGATAGTATCGAGGGCTATTTTAGGCTGCAGCGTGACATAGACAGGATGCAGAGCTGGGCTGACAAATGGCAGATGGAGTTCAACCTGGATAAATGCAAAGTGATGTATTTTGGAAGGTCGAACTCAAATGCTGAATATAGGATTAAAGACAGGATTCTTGGGCAGTATGAAAGAACAGAGGCATCTAGGTGTGCAACTACATAGATCCCTCAAAGTTGCCACCCAGGTAGATAGGTTTGTTAAGAAAGCATATGGTGTTTTGGCTTTCATTAACAGGGAGATTGAGTTTAAGAGCCACGAGGTTTTGCTACAGCTCTACAAGTTCATGGTGATACCACGCTTGGAATATTGTGTCCAGTTCTGGGTTGCCCTACTATAGGAAAGAAACAGAGGCTTTGGAGAGGGAACAAAGAAGGTTTCAGGATGCTGCCTGGATTGGAAGGCTTGCCTTATGAAGAGAGATTGAATAAGCTCGGACTTTTCTCTCTGGAGAGAAGGAGGAAGAGAGGAGACCTGATTGAGGTATACAAGATAATGAGAGGAATAGATAGAGTCAATAGCCAGAGACTTTTTCTCCAGGGTAGGATTGACAGGTACGAGGAGTCATTGTTTTAAGATATTAGGGGAAAGGTATAGAAGAGATGTCAGAGGTAGGTTCTTTACGCAGAGAGTTGTGAATGCATGGAATGCGTTGCCAGCGGTGGTTGTGGAAGCAGAGTCATTGGGGACATTTAAGCAACTGCTGGACAGGCACATGGAGAGCAGTGAGTTGAGGGGTGCGTAGGTTGTTACTTTATTTTACTTTAGAATTAAACCTCGGCGTAACATCGTGGACCAAAGGGCCTGTTCTGTGCTGTACTTTTCTATGTTCTATACTACTTCAAATCTGCACCAGTCCCACTGTTCAGCACTTGGCCCGTGGCCATTAACCTGTCCTGCCACCTTTAGCGATCTGTGGATAAGTACCCCAATATCCGTCTGTTCCTCTGACCATATCTGTGCTGCCATTCATCAAGTATCCCATGATCTTGTTAGTCCTTCAAAAATGCATCGCCTCACACATCAGGATTAAATTCCAGTTGATCTGCCTACCTGACCAATCTACTTATATCCTACTGTGACCTAAAACCTTCTTCTTCAGTATCTATCAACCAACCAACAAATCTTCATCAACGAGAAGTGAGGATTGCAGATGCTGGAGATCAGTTGAGTGTGGTGCTGGAAAAGCAAAGCCAGTTAGGCAGCATCCGAGGAGCAGAGGAATCAATGTTTTGTGGATTCCTGATGAAGTGCTTATGCTCGAAACGTCAATTCTCCTGCTCCTAGATGCTGCCTGACTGGCTGTTCTTTTCCAACACCACACTCTCAACAAATCTTCATGTCATCCACAAGCTCACTTATCATCTCCCATACATTCCTCTCTACATTGTTCATATATATCATGAATAACAAGGCACTGATCTTTGTGGTACAACACTGGACACTGGCCTGAAATAGCATAAGCAGCCTTCTATTGTCACCCTTTGTGTTCTGATACTAAGCCAATTTTGAATCCAAATTGCCAAGTTAACCTGAATCCCATAAGCTTTTGCGATCTTTGTCATTCTCCAATGTGGGATCTTGTCAAAGGTTTTGCTGAAATTCATATGATATATATAAACTGCATCAATTGCATGACCATCATTTGATTACCTCTTCAAAAAAATTCAACCAAATCCGTTAGGCATGACCTTCTTCAGACAATGCTATGCTTTCTACCCCTGACCAACCTGTGCCTCTCTAAATGCAGATTAATTCTTTCCTGCAGAATTTTCTGTAATAGTTTGCCTATAAGACATATTGGTCTTTAATTCCCTATTTATCTCTATCACCCTTCTTGAAAAGTAGAATCTCATTGGCTGTCCTCCAGTTCTCTGGCACCTCCACTGCAACCAGACAGGAATTAAGAATTTGGGTCAGGGCCACTTCTGCCTCCAATAGCAACCTGGGGTGCAGTTCATCTGGACCTGGGGATTTGTCTATTTTTTAAATCTCCAAAAGCTTAAAAGCCTCCTCATTTCCCTATATCAATCTGCTCACAAACCTCACAGCCTATCTTCCCAGCTTCTCTTTCTACTGAATGAAGACAGTTGAGAAGTGCTTATTTAACACTCCACCCATGTCCTCTGGCTCTATGCACAGACTTCCCTCTTGGTCACTCATAGGCCCTACTCTTTCCCTGGTTATTCTCTTGCCCATATATACTTCTATAATATCTTGGGATTCTCACTCATCTTGTCTGCTGGTGATTGTTTATGCCCTGTCTCTGCTCACCTAATTGCTTTCTTAAGTTCTCCCTTGCAGTTTATATACTCCCTTGTCTTGTTACATGGGATGCTAACATTGAGGTTCAGCAATAATACTCTGCAGCAACTTTAAGACAAACATTGACTAGACCAATCAGTTGACAGAAACACAAAATATTAATTAATTCTGCCCCAACTGACCAACCACCTTTCCAGATAATACAAGGCCTTGGACAGCATGAACAAAGACAGAATTATTAGAAAGGGTCCAGGACCACATAAAAGAGGCACCAAACTTTCTTTTGCAAGCTTCCTAAAGTACAAAGTTAAAAATCACACAACACCAAGTTATAGTCCAACAGGTTTAATTGGAAGCACACTAGCTTTCGGAGCGATGCTCCTTCATCAGGTGAAGGAGCGTCGCTCCGAAAGCTAGTGTGCTTCCAATTAAACCTGTTGGACTATAACCTGGTGTTGTGTGATTTTTAACTTTGTACAACCCAGTCCAACACCGGCATCTCCAAATCATTCCTAAAGTAGCACAGGGAACTCCGCAGATGAGGAAAAGGACCTCACTCACACAACTGATAACCAATGGTTATGATAGTTGCATTCTACTTTCCTTGCAGGTGCCCATATTAAGATAAACAAGGCAACCACTGTTAAAGACAAACCTGCTCAGCAAGACTGCATAGGGAAGATTAATCATGACTGGAGCAAACCTATTTCCATCAGTGTCAACTCGCAAACTTTAATTTCGATACAGGGCTGCAGTCACGAGTGCCTGTCAGACTGCCTTAGATGTATGAGGGAGTTTACAATTTTCATCTGTCCAACTACAAGACCAATAAGGAACCAACTTCACAGTCAAAGGCCACTCTCAATCAGCATTAAGACATAAAGAAAAATGAATTGCCAAATCATTATCTCGTGTCTATCATCAGCTATGGTTGCTGCTCAGCAAAAAAAAAGCCCACACAGCTCTCAACCTTATCCTTGAAGTAGAAATACTTGTCAGTGAGATGTCAGAAAATTTATTTACACAAAAATTTCCAAAACTCTTCCGAGAGCTATAGGAAACTGAATACTGTAACATTTTAAAGCCAGGAACCAAACCCACCTACTTGGTCACAATTAAATTGATTTATTGACTTACTTATGGTCAAATGTATTTTGTTACAAAATAAAATGAAAAGTTTTGTATAGTGTCACCACTCTCCGGTGCAATCTTAAAACACAGAAAAAATAAACCAAAGCATAGATTATAAAGGCAGAAAAATGAAGACATTAAGAAAAAAGTGTTCAGCATTACAGTTCCTCTTGTTAAGTACACTGCCTGGGTAATGGGCCTGGTGGCCACACATGAGCCCCCTTCACCATGTCGCCACCACTGCAATCAAAGTCACTACTTTCAATGCCATCTTGCCTCCACAAATGCCCTTGCTGTTATGAGTCCTCAATGGGCCTCACCAATGCAGATGCCATTGATGCTACTGGCAACCCAAACCCAACTCTGTCGCAGCCATAAGTTTGTTTCTGGCCCACTTCACCGATTATAGCCACTGCTGATTCTGTCAAGTTTCATACTGGGCCCAAACTCACTTCTGCTACTGCCTCATTAATCTGGGCTAGATGCAGACTGGATCCTAATGAAGGACTTTTGCCCGAAACATCGATTTTCTTGCTCTTCAGATACTGCCTGACCTCCTGTGCTTTTCCAGCATCATGGTTTCAACTCTAATCTCCAGCATCTGCAGTCCTCATTGTCGCCTGGATATAGACTCTGTCAGGAACTCAAACTCACTTCTGCCGCAGCAGCCATGAGTCTACGCCAGGACCGCCTCATCAATGCAGAAGCTGCCGCAGACCCAAAACTCACCTCCAAGCTGCCGTGGCTCACCTACTCGTGTCTATGGTGGGCCTACTCAAGCCTCCTCTGGGCTCACTCGAATCCCCACTAGGTTCACTCACCACGACCAATGTCATCACCACAACTAGGCTCTTCAACAAGAGGTAAATAAAAGACTGGAAAGAAGAGGAAAAGAAAGATGAGAAAAATAAAGAAAAACCAAAAGAAATGAGGACTGGGTGGACAAGCCTGGATCAGAACCACTCCATCGCCATCTTACTAGAAGGTGCCACACTGACCTAGAATCAAAGGCAAAGAGAAGACAGAGACTATGCTTCAATAAGAAGTTATTCCAAAAGACACCAAGCTGACTGCATGGTGCTCTGTAAATGGAACTAGTCCTGTAAAATTTGTGTTGAATTAATACATTTGACAAGGCAGTACAATGACATCCAATGACATCTGTTGATCAGAGTCTAGCCAAACATCCGAGCAGTGAAGTCATTACTAAGCTGAAAGCAAACAGTAGCTCTGGAAACTGCCCTTAGTTGAGGATGACAAATTCCAGGCTCTCTGGTGAGTGGCAAGTTGCTCTGAGAAAAGTGGGTGGTGAGATGGAGCAGAAATTGGATGTCATACTCATCATAAGGGCTATAATACTAACGAATGGGAAGAGCTTAGTAAGATATAGTGAGAAAACTTGCTCGGCATCATGGTGAGAATCACGCAACCAAACCTTGTGTTATTTGCATGTAGCTAAAGAAAACATAAGATTTACCTGTAATGTGTTTAATTATCGTGATTTGTAAACTAAAGTTCAGAAAGAGCGAGATGGGCAATCAAGCAATCTGCCATTTAGGCCTCCTTCAGAGTGAAGTCAACTGGATTGAAAGTGTTAATTTTTCAATTTACAGTGCACTGGTGCCCAATGTGAATACCTCTCCATTTATACCAGCATTGGAGTAAAGAGAAAGTTTGTGAATTATTCAGCAATTGAGAAACCATTTGTAAAATGCGAAGTGACTGCTTGTCATCTTTCTCAATATTTCACACTGAAACTACCATTTCCCTCAAGGTTAACTATCTGACCCATGTGATAGAGACCTAGGCTTCCAGCCATAGGTCAATAATGGATTTGAAAGCTGCAAACAGTTTGACAAAGCTCCTTCTTGTTGAATTTCAGAAATTTCAGTAAAGATGGTAGAATTTCACACAGTGGGAAATAATTCCTTACATGGATGAACATGGCTGTCTTGAATTTGGACACATGCAATGCATGATCAAGAGGATTACTGTCCTTTGGTCCACAGTTCTTAATTTTTACACCAGCACAGCAAGAAAGTAAGTTCAATAATGAGAACTGTATTATAAAACCAAGATAAGATTTAGTGCATCGTAGAAAAGATTATAAGAAAGGACAAAAGTCAGTCAACAAATGTTTTCTTGCAAACTTTACATGTCAAGGAAATCATTGTTTATGTTATTGATATTGATAAGATTACAGTTTATCTGAATATTTCTCTTTTGCTTTTTCTAAATTGCAAGTCCACAGAGCCACATGCTGTTAGATTTTTCAATAACCCTAATACTGAAGTCAAGACTCGATCTCAGTGCATGATCTCCCATCTGAACTCGAGTATATTGAAGACCTGTCGAACTAATCTCTTCTCATGTAACAATCGTGCCATCCCTGTTGTTAGATGAGTGAATCTCCACTGAACTCCCGATCTATGGCAAGTAATTCCATCTTATATAGGAGGACCAAAACAGTATACAATACTCCAGATACAGTTTCATCATGGCCCTTTTTTTTTAACTCCAGTAAGGCACCTCTCCTTCTGAATTCAAATCTTTTCACAATAAAAGCTAACATACCATTTGCCTTACTAATTGCTTGCTGAGCATGCCTGTTTACTTTCATTGACGGGTGTATAAGGACACCCAGAATGCTTTGTGCATCCACATTTTCCAATAGATCACAATTTATATAATACTCTGTTCTGTTACATAATATTCTGTTTTTCATGCCAGAGTAGGTAACTCCATGATTATCCAGGTTATACTTTGTTTCCCCATGTTTGCCCAGACACTCAACTTTTGTCTAGAGTTCCCTAGCACCTCCTTGCATTTTCCTCACAAGGCACAATCCCAGCTGGCAGCAAAATTGTAAATAATGCATTTGGTTTGTTCCTCCAGATCATTTATATATTGTGAGTCGCTGGGGCTGAAACCCTGTGATATAGTTCAATTCAAAATTAAAGGATGAATACTTGATTTGATGTCACTCGGAGTTAGGCATTTTGTGATGGAGATCGGTGTTCAGTTTTAATGTAAAGTTAAAGATTTGCTGTCATGCTCTATAAAAAAATTCTATATTGCAAGACAATGAGCAATAATTCAATACTTTAATGTTAATAAGACTTTTTCAATAAAGTTTTCCAAACACTATGTAAGAGAATTAAGAAAGAGGGGGACATTAGTTCTGTTTGTAAATATTCAAACCCTCACTGATTTTTCATTCTTTTATTCTTTTATCAATTTTGAATTGTGAACTGGAAGTGACTGGTGGACTTTGGGACAGTTTATAATAAGAGGAAAATAATAAATTAAACATTCTTTGTTTGTTTGTGCAGCCAGGCCTAGAGGCTAATTGGAGACTGACTCTTGATTAAAAAGGTTTGAACACACAGTGACCCTAAGAAGAGCATTTAAAAAAAAAGATAGTAGAAATTGGCTATTAACGAGGTAGCACTACTTGGCAATTGATTCTGGCAAGTCTGGAAGAGACCCTATTGGCAATCAATTGGCAGTGAAAGTAATTGATGCCTCAGGACAAGTCAATCAGTCTATTAGGTTGGAACCAGAATTAAAGTTGATTTTTGAACTATTTTCTCAGCTGCTGCTGAGAAGATTGCACAAAGATTTGAAAGCTCCCTGCCTAATCTGCCACATCAGCACCCAGAAACCCAACGAGAATAAAAATTAAGTTAGAACTTTAGGTGTATTTGGTTGGGTGAATCATATTCCAGAAAAGCACCCAGGGAGTCCATCTTTATGCCTGTGAATCAAAGACATTTAAGTAATCTGGCTAATTTTTATTTTCTTTTATTTATTTGTTTGTCTGTCTGTCTTTCCTTCGTATGCTTGTGGTCTGGAAGAAAATGTTTTAGGTTTAAAGCTCAGATATTAATCAGCTTACCCTGTTGTTTAATTTTCTCTCTGCTAGATATTGTGCATTTAATAAACAGTGAAGTATTTCAGCTAAAATGCAAAACTGGAGTTTAGAAATGTATTATTCTCAAAAGTTATTAGTTATTCAAAAGTCTGGTTAGGAACCATTGGAGTGACTATTTGAGGGTCTTCAACAGTCTAATTTTATGTTGAGAATATAGTTGAGAATACAGAGGGACGAATGTTGATTTGGTTCATCTGGGTCTCCATATCATAAGGGAAGCCAGCGTGAAATAAAATAAAATTTAGATTCAACTTTACTTACCTGTCTTAGGTATTGTTTTGAATTAAATGATGAATTATGTGTAAAGCAATTGTAAAGTAGCTTGCCATTTCTCTTTACCTGAGTCAGCTCCTCAGAGTAAATCAGGTAAAGTGAATCTCACTGATAACAGTTAAAGGGGAAGTAAAATTGAGTCTGTCTTAGTACTTTGATATCAACGTTAAATTAAATGTGACACATTGGATTATAATAAATCTCTTCTTTTTTTTGCAAGAAGAAAATGACACTGAGCATCTTCTGAATTATCAGCTTATCAGATTTATTCCAAACAATAAAACAATTGAGAAAATGAATAATGTTAATAGTTCTGGTTTGGTGATCCATCATGATAATATTCAATGCATGGTAATTTCTCAGACTTCGAACTGAGGTGACGTTCGAAGGTAATAATAAGTATGCAGTCAAGGACACGCAGACAAGTTAGCCAATTTTCATCAGTTCAGAAGTTTTGTTCTGTATAACCAATGTTACTATACTTCAGGTATTACAACAGGAAGAACACAATGTATCTATTCATTAACAAACTGGAACATGCTACTTCTCATATTCTTCATCCAGATAAAATTGATTTTCACCAATTCATTGGGTTCCTCTGTTATGGACGAGGCCAGACACCACTCAAAACATTTTTAGAAAGTAGCCTAGACCTTAACTTTGCTAGTTGTTTGAAGCAGGTGTGAGTGGATATTCCAGGAGTGATGCAGCTGGTCAAGCCACTCAGTTTTAAACAAAACAGAATTTTTTTACAAGATTACCGAATAAAACACAAACAAAAGAGAACAGAATATAGAATAACTTAACCTATCCAAACATCCCCATGGTAGGCTCGTTCAGAAGGTCAGGAGGAATGGGATACAGGAAAATTTAGCTGTCTGGATACAGAATTGGCTGTTCCAGAAGACAGCGAGTAGTATGGAAGGAAAATATTCTGCCTGGAAATCAGTGCTGAGTGTTGTTCCACAGGGCTCTGTTCTTGGGCCTCTACTCTTTGTAATTTTTATTAATGACTTGGATGGGGAGATTGAAGGATGGTTTGGCAAGTTTGCAGATGACACAAAGGTTGGAGGTGTCGTTGACAGTATAGAGGACTGTTGTAGGCTGCAGTGTGACATTGACAGGATGCAGAGGTGGGCTGAGAGGTGGCAGATGGAGTTCAACCTGGATAAATGTGAGGTTATGCATTTTGGAAGGTCGAACTTGAAAGTTGAATACAGGATTAAAGACAGGATTCTTGGTAGTGTGGAGGAACAGCTGGATATTGGTGTGCAGGTACATAGATCCCTTAAAATTGCCAACCAAGTGGACAGGGTTGTTAAGAAAGCATATGGTGTTTTGGCTTTCATTAACAGGGGGATTGAGTTTAAGAGCCGTGAGATCTTGTTGCAGCTCTATAAAACTTTGGTTAGACCGCACTTGGAATACTGTGTCCAGTTCTGGTCGCCCTAAGAAAGATGTGGATGCTTTGGAGACGGTTCAGAGGAGGTTTACTAGGATGCTGCCTGGAATGGAGGACTTATTTTATGAAGAGAGGTTGACTAAGCTAGTACTTTTTTCATTGGAGAAAAGAAGAAAGAGAGGGGACTTAATTGAGGTGTACAAGATAATGAGAGGCATAGATAGAGTCGATAGCCAGAGACTTTTTCCCAGGACAGAAATTGTTAACATGAGGGGTTATAGTTTTAAGCTGTTTGGCAGAAAGTATAGAGGGGATGTCAGAGGCGGGTTCTTTACGCAGAGAGTTGTGAGAGCATGGAATGCGTTGGCAGCAGCAGTTGTGGAAGCGAAGTCATTAGGGATATTTAAGAGACTGCTGGACATGCATATGGTCGCAGCAATTTGAGAATTCATACATTAGGTTTACCTCACATGAGGATGAATGGTCGGCACAACATCGTGGGCTGAAGGGCCTGTTCTGTGCTGTACTGTTCTATGTTCTATTACCCAATTTACTGATGCTGTTCCAAATGCTTGCAACAATCCTCATAAACACCCTTTGGCAAGAAAGGTAAAATCAAGTACAGGGTCTCATAGGAGAGATGTCAGAGAGAGGGAGGGTAAGCATGGACTTGCTTCTCTGGGTCCATCAGCTTCACAAAGCCCTGACTGCTTTCAGTGAACAGCCAGACTGCTAAAAACCAAACCAAACCAAATAAAAGCTGAACTGGAAGAACTGGTCACTCCTCTTTCATTGGACAATGATTTTTTTAAAACTTGAAAGCCTTTTCTGCTAAGGCAGTATCTGTTAGCTATAATCAAACTGGCCCTAAAACCCCTCAAACCTCGACTTTTCAGAATTGCTGCTTTTACGACATCCTGAGAAAGAAACCAAGGAGAGCATAACCTTATTAAAGGAGAAACATCGTCACACTATCATCCCAAATAGTTCTCACTGTTTCCCCATTCATTGTAATTTTATCTTTCAACTTTAACCAATACCAGTTTGTAACAATCAGAAAACATATATAGAATAGTGCTGTCATGTCTGTACTAGCTCCCTGAAGGATCAATTCACCTGATTTGACCACGTGCGCCATCAAAGATCTCTGATGAAACTGGAGTCCATGGGAATCAGGGGAAACTCTCAGTTTGAAGTCATATCTAATACAAAGGAAAATGTTTATGATATGTCAATCCTGTCAACCAAAGGACATCATTGCAGGAGCTCCTCAGAATAATATCCTAGACCCAACCATCTTCCAGTGTTATGTCAATGGCCATCCTCCTATTACATGGTCAGAAGTTCTTTGTTGATTGCACAATGTTTGGCACAATTTGTAACACTTCAGGTACTGATGCAGTCTGTGTCCATTGCAGCATGGTCTGGACAACAAGTGGTGAGTAACGCATGCATCATGTAGGTGCCAGGCGTTCAAAGTTTGTGAGGTGCCAGGCAATGATCATCACAGATAAGAGTGAATTTAATCATTATTCCCTGACATTGAACGGCATTGCCATCTGAATTCAGCTATTTAATACTATGGCTGCAAGAGCAGGAGTTGAGAGTCCTCAGGCAAGTAATCCACTTTCCATGATTCCTCAAAGCCTCCATACAACTTACAAGACATGAAACAGGAGCATGATGGAATACTCTTCACTTGCCGAGATGAGGGCGCTACAACAACACTCAAGATGCTTGGCACCATCAAGGAGAAAGCAAGCCTTTTGATTTGAACATCAACTAATATCTTCAACAGTCAATCTCTCTATCATCATAAACAATGGCAACAATGTGTGCTATTTACAAGATTCAATACTAACCAAGGGTCTTAAGACTACATTCTGAATTCATGACCTCTACTATTTGGAATAAGGCAGCATATTCATGGAAACACCACGATATGCAAATTCTCCTACAAGTAATACACAATGATGACTAGGAGAGATACCATCATTCCTTTGCATTTGTTAGAAACTGGGATATCTTTTAACACCAAAATGTTCCTAGTATTTGCTGGTATGTTCTCAGTAGCATAATATTTTATAAAAATTGTTCTTCAGCACTTATCTTCTTTATCCACATAAACAACCTCTAACAAACAAAAGCAAAAGGAAAGTAATGGTAGAGACCATGAGGATCACTCAGGCCACTAACTATTTTCAATTCTATAGAACAATCTGGCACCATATGTACCATATTATTAATGTACTTTTTAGGATAAAAGTTATTTTTCCTTCTGAAAATGAATAAAAACTAACCCTAACTGAAAGGTGATGGGTGTTGTCACAATGCACTGGGTCAGTGGACTTGAAATCAAGCTGCACTATTTCTGAAATCACCACAAATGTGCAACATTTTAATCAAAGTATCCAAAGCATGAATCTACATCCCTGACAAAAGCAGGTCAAAAAGAGAGAATATCGCTCAGCAGATTTATGCACTTAACAAGAAATCAGCTTTTTATTGCTAAAGATTATTTTTATGATAATGGTTAAAACCAAATTAAATTATGAACACATAAATCTCCTTAGCTTAAACTCTACTTCTTTATAAATAACAATGCCACATGAAGAGGCGTAACAAAGCACAAATATTACAGGTGAACAGGAACTAAAAAATGAAGTAAGTCTAGCCATTTAGATCCAGAATTGGCTCAAAGATGGTGGTGGAGAGTTGCTTTTCAGACTGAGGCCTGTGACCTCAGAGATGGTTCCCTTCAGTTTCATTTCATCTCTGTGATGAGGACACACTTTTCCCTTAACAAATACACACAGGCTTGCCTTAATTAATCCACAATTGGTAAAGTATGTCATAATTTTGTTCTGAGAATTAATTTTCTTCAGAATCATTTCCACCAGCAAGGTTGAACTGGCTGGCTGCTGGGCTTGTCTTTACACCATGTATTGAAAAACAATATGACATCTCCTATTTCCCAGTCCCTTGGCACCATTCCAAGTCTTTGGAAGACTGGAAAATTATGGCTGGTGCATCCACAATTTTCACTCTCATTTCCCTCCATGTTCTGAAATTCGTCTCATTTGGTCTGGGTATCTTATTCAATTCTAATTACAGGCAACATGTCCACTACCTCCTCATTATCAATTTAAACCTTAAGCATTTGACTTTTCTCCTATTCCACTGTCACCTGCGGAGCTCCCTCTTCCATAGCAAACAGACACAAATTTCTTAATTAGTACTTCCACTATGTGTAAATAGTCTTTTTGGCTTCACTCTTCTGGTTACCACCCTTTTTACTATTTATACATTAAGAGAAGACTTTTGTATTCCCTTTTATGCAAATTTATTACCTCTAAATACATACTCTTCGCTGTTCTTATCTGATTTCTTAAGTTCACTTTGAACTTTCTATTTGACATCTGACAGATGCACATATTTTCTTCTATATCTTAATCTCTACTTGTTTTTGCATCCAGAGAGCTCTACACTTATTTACCTACCTTTCCCCTCTGTGGGAATATACCTTCAGTGGAACCAAACTATTTCTTCATAAGTTAATACATTGTTCAGTTACAGGCTTGCCCTTACAATTTATCCAGTTAAAATTCGTTCTTACCCAAATGAAGTTGGCTTTCTCCCGATGAATTATTTTTACTCTAATTTGTTCCTTGTCCTTTTATACAGCCAACTTAAACCTTCTAATGCAACGTTCACTGTCCTCTCAATGTTTTCCTCCTGGTAGTTGGAATATTTGCTCGCTTCACTCCCAAGAACCAGTTTAGCGGTTGGAGTGGAAATGTACTGTTGTTGAAAATTTTCCTCAACACGGGTTGGAAATTCTGGCTCCTCATTGCCCTTTACGCTACTACTATCCCAGACTATATTTGGATAATTAAAGTCTTCTGTTGTACTTCTTAATTCTTACACTTTGTCTGCAATTTAGTGTCAAACTTAATACTTCCAAAATAGCCTGGTCTATTCCAGTATATAATCTTTTAATTGCAAATTCCACATTTTCTTTCTCTGCTTAATTTAGTTTTTGATTTCACAGTCTCATAGTGTCGAAGAGATGTACAGCACCCTCTGGCAGCTCATTCCATAGACGACCCACCCTCTGCGTGAAAATGTCATCCCTTAGGTTCCTTCTATATCTTTCCCCTCTTCCCTTCTCACGTCAACCTATGCCCTCTAGTTCTGGACTCCCCCACCCCAGGGCAAAAGACCTTCTCTGTTTACCCTGTCCACGTCCCTGATGATTTTGTATGGGGCTCTTTCACTAATAGGCAGATCTCCGTAGTACAACATGTTTTCGTATTTACCATAACTCTTTGCAAAGTTTATTTGCAATGTCAGAGATAATGAGGTATACATTTGTTCCAGTTCTAAATGAGTTGCAGGGATTTGACAGTTTCTTCTTATTGAAGGTTAAGGATTGTTGATTGTATATTGTTCTTTATGCACTGCCACCAATTGAAAAAAAAACAAAATGAGAGTATTAGGGCTGTCATGATGTGATGGTAGTGTGCCTATCCCTAAGCTAAAAGTTTGGATTCAAGTCCTACCTAGTCTAGAGCTGTGTCATAAAATGTTTGAATAAGTTGATTAAAAATATCTATGAAACAGAAAAGAAAGCTTCCAACTATCTTGGAAAGAACTTGACAAGTTATTAAGTTCTAACTACATACAATCCTGCCAACTATTGAAGCAATCCTGTTGTGCTTTGCCTTAAATTTATAAACTTTCTGGTTAGAATTGATATTAGTAGCAGGTACATCATTGCAGGTAGCTGGTCCTCAGACAACATACAATCAAGCCCTCTTATTTGGATCTACAGTAATAATATATGACTACATATGGCTTAATTAAATGTTCACACATACTTTTAATCTGACTTCTAATTAAATGGATGTACACTCATTCCAATGGCACATGGAATAATAAGCAGCAACTACATAATTATCATACTAATGCCCACTCACTATGACTGCCACGATTAGTGAAAAATTGCCATAATTACCTGTCCTGAAAGCAGGCCATCAGTCAACTACTTTATGCATTTGTGTATTGCCAACTGACAGATCTTGCTTATATCTCTGACAGAACTCTGCCAGGATGTAAAGGCAAAGAAGTTGAGGATAATAGATGGACCCCAGGCCAGATTGTGAAATCAAATGTTGAAGTATGAAACCAGTTTATTTTCATGATAGTTAGTTTCATTGCAGAATGCAGTATTGGATATATCAGCCTTCTGCCAACAAAACCGATGTCCCAGCAGTTGCTTTTTACGTACTTTTCAGGAAAGTTAAAAAAAAAATCAACAAATGCAGGAAACTTAAACTCTGAAAGGGGTAGTATTAGAAAAAAATAACTTTGACAGAAACTTCAAAAATTAGGATGCCATTACTTATGGTTTATGCACTTGAGTCACATGCAGCCCCTGCAGTCATGGAAGACATCAAACATCAATCTCTCTTTACATGCGTGCAAAATATTTAATCAATCCACACCTACACTTGCTTATCCTTAACCTGAAGACTTAGAAGCCATTGAAAAGTGTGGTCAGAAAGATCAGGTGACAGCACCTCTTGCTACAACAGACTGTAATTATCTGCAGCCTTTCTTGAGCCATTAGTGTTCTTGGAGATTATCTTCATGACTCATCATGATACTCAATGATTATATGAGTAAATCATTTTACAATTTTTGTAACTTGAAAATCAGGTGAAGATACAAGTATACAAACCATCATATTATCGTCCCAACAAAATAGTTTATCAATCTGCTAAATATAGAACTACTTGATACTTATATTATCTCATATTTTACTTGATGTGGAAGTGCCGGTGTTGGACTGGGGTGGGCAAAGTCTGAAGATACATGGCACCAGGTTATAGTTCAATAGCTTTATTTGAAATCACAAGCTTTCAGAGCACTGCTCCTTTGTCAGGTGAAGTGGTGATTTCAATTGCACAAAGCAATTGCACAAAGTATCTTTTAAAAAATTATTTTCAAGCTTTCCAGACTATCATCTGGAAGCCACAATGAAATGCCCTACTCCCCAAAGATTTTAAGAAAAAGGAAAATTATTTCAGAATATATTGACAGATATGCTATGCTGGAAACAAAGGTTTATAAACTTAACAATAAGAGCACCTAATATCCCAACTTGAAAATTCAAGGATATTGTAATTTAGTTGTGAGCTCATGAGGATATAAATACAAGACTATGACATTTTTATAATTACTTCAGAATACTTAATATATATGAATCAATACTAAATTACAGTAATTAGATCTCATAGAATATCAAAGCCAGCTATAAAATGATGATCTTACTTTAAAGTCACACACAATGTTTGAATATACCTTTTTCTGCAAAAAATGTCATGGAATCATAGAGATGTACAGCATGGAAACAGACCCTTCTGTCCACCTGTCCAGGCCAACCAGATATCTTAACCCAATCTAGTCCCATTCGTCAGCATTTAGCCCACATCCCTCTAAACCCTTCCTATTCATATACCCATCCAAAAGCCTTTTAAATGCTGTAATTGTACCAGCCTCCACCACTTCCTGTGGCAGCTCAATATATTTAAAGTGACCAATACATACATTCAAGTATATTTGTTACTTTCGGTTAGAATATTCTATTCTTGACAGTATATGCATAAGTAATAGCAGTCTGTCAAAACAACAACTGCAAACTCTTTATGAAGAAAGGAGCAGTTTAAACTTACCTGGACGCAAGTCAAGTATATATGGTTTGAGATCATGTAGTGCAAGGTGGAATGATGGAGAGCAGGAACCTCATTATAATTTGGGTATTCAAGACATCCTGAATTACAACTATATGAACAACATTTTCAGTTATATTTTTACAGATCAAGGGTTAGATGATCCTAAGAAAAGAGCTCTCCAACTCATGCTTCTCATTGGCTTTGCAGAATTACACATCAGTCTCTTCATGAATGATCAAAAAGATTCAGCAAAGATCTAGAAGCTTCTTGAAGCCCAGCTCAAGGTAGGAATAAACTTCAGATTCCTACACATGTTATGCAGACTACAACCCCAAGATTCTGTTGACCAGTTTGTCAGAAAATGTCACAAAGGAAATGAGTATGACTATTCTGAAGAACTGTCAGAAAGGCTCACGTAATTAGTGATCGCTTCTGCCCCAATCAATGCCGTTAAAAGGATAGTTCAGTCAAGAATATCAGGCCATACCAGAGATGCATTCTTTGCGGATTGCCACAATTACATATTGCAGTCAATACAATTTCTTTGGTCAAAAAGGTGCATCAAAATAATAAAACCTGTGAGAGATATGGTTTGTTGCAGATAGCCAAAAGATACTTAGCTTTTTGTGATATTTGCAAAGCATGCGACTCCAAGGTATATTGGCCATACATTTGCAGGAACTTGCATTCCAAAGGTGAAACCAAATGTTAGAACAAAAGTGGCTAATAAGACGTTGCCACACAATGACATTGATAACAAGAAAAATGTTAAGCATGTATACAAACTCAAACACATCCTGAGGGCAAAAATATCAAATGATGACCAAGCCTTCTATGTTGCTAATCTTACACAACATTTCAATGGTATAAGGGGATCAGTTGTTGATACAATGATTAACATCATATGTCCTGAAAGAGCAGGGCAAACACACTAAAAGCTGAATTCACCATTGGTCCAAGTGTTAACAAATTAACATCATACATCCTGAAAAACAGAAGTAACCCCAGGAAAGTCATGATTTTCCACATAGATGTATAACCAAATGACTTACATATGTGTCTTTTGCAAGATGAAAAACCATGTACCTTTGGTTCAAAATTCCTGTTAACTGCACAATGCAACATAGGGCACAAGACATTAGCTCTAGTATTTGGTATCATGCTATTTCATACACACTTATTTGGCAAGAAATGCAGTATTGCAACGGAACAGAGACCATGAGAATTAAGCTGCCACAAACTGCTAATGAGGGCACCCCTAGGTGTACTTATTGAGGCGTGTTATGGAACAGACCACACTCCCTCAAAATATATTCAGAAGATGGTCTCGGTGCTAACATTTTATTATTTTAAAGGTCAGTGTAAGGTTTCATGTTCTAGATGCAATTTGATGATTTAAACGACTTGACATTAAGCAAAACATGTTTTATTTTTACACTATTGACTGGCAAATGAAAAATAAAATAAAATAATTGGCTTAACTGTAATTCTATCAAAATAATATGTAGGTTAAGTACTACCAACTAGTTGTACCAATAAAGTAGCATCCCATAAACTCACTCTTGGCAAAGGCAAATTCAGCAAAATAAATTGTCTCGCATGCAATTCAAGCAGCTGGAAGAGAGCCCCAGGTTTTAGCTGTAACAGAGAGAGGAGAAAGAGCTTCCAACTTTGGCTTCAAGACCCTAGCAACTGCTACAGAAAAAAATAAGACTATAAATCCTGGTTCTGTAGGAGCTTGACCTGACCTATTCAGGCTGATTCTATTGTTCCGACTTTAGAAAAACAAACCTAAAGGCTTCATAGGCTGTTTACTTTATGGGCTTTGTAGCAGACTGCTTTTGACCTCTGTCTCAACCTTCAGTCATTAAAAAAAAGGATCAAATACACCACTTAAAGTCATAGTACCTTAGCAGGGGGAAATTCTATGACTTTGAATTGACATGTAAGCCAGACATCAGGAGACTTAGAACAGACAGGCCAAATTGTGACACATTGCCCGCTGCCAGTGTGAGCAATTGCTGAAAATCTCCAAGATTTGCAAAAGTTAATTGTCAATGACAGCCTGACAATATTTAAGAACCACCTTAAATAATTCATTCATTTTGGCTTATGGAGACAAACTTAACATATTGCGACAATTCATTTTCAAAGGCAACTAATGCCAAAAGCATCACAGCAATATATCTTGCTAATGTTATACGCAAGCAGCGAATAGACATTAAACACACGCATTAATTAACACAAGTCACAAAAACAGAAAGTACTGGAGTGCTGTTTCTGTTTTTGTTTCAGATTTCCAGCACCTGCAGTTCATTTAGTCTTGTTTTAGTACATGTGTACGTTCACTGATGCATCAGGTTGTTCACAACTTGTTAATGCAGGTGAGGCATATTCAATGTCTCAATCTCTGCTGTGGAAAGGGACTCTGCATTCATATTATGTTCCATCCACACTTTGGACAAAAGTAGCAACAAATTAGTGCCAGAGAAAAATTATATCCTTGGGAAAGGTGATTTATCCAAGATTTCTGTTGTTTGATGAATTAACAACATAATAAACAGTAGTTTACAGCCAAGCGTTCTTTAAATTTTAAACATGGCAACTTGACTCAATTGGCTAAGGCATCATACTGAGGACTTATCAGGAGAATGGCAGCACTTATTTTATTGCACAGAAACAGGTGCATTATTTCAGTTTCTTTCATTTCCTAGGTAAAATGGTGCATGACGATGGACCATAGTACACTGGCAAAGTATTTCAGGGCATGCATATTAAATGGGGGAGTGACACATACCAAATTGTTACTCCACAAATAATGCTGAAATGGTCAAACAGAATATATGGTATCTACTATCAAATCAATGATTTAAGTGTCATTTGCAAATATAGTAGTTGAGTAATAGCTTATAAAGACACATTTTGTCAAAGCTTTCTCTCTTGTCCTCTTTTGGAAAATTTGAAAGGAATACCAAAGCAAAGGGAAGACGACAGTTATACTATATGGACAGAATGCATCTTAGTTGGCAAATGTAAACTGCTTATTAGAGACATTGTCATGGAGAATACACCAGTTAAGAACCATTGACAGTTTACTGCCAATTTAAAAATAAAATTAAAGAATGCAGATTAAATCTGATTTGTCAAGGTATTGTCCAGAGAAATGAACAAGAGACAACTGATTTTGATGCATAGAAACAGGTGTAACATATATACAAGCTTGTTCTCTCTCAAAGAGCAATGCCTGTGTATTAACACATAGAACTTGCAGTAAATGAAAGTATTCAATACTGTAAGCCCATCAGACAATTCTAAAGTGGTTGTTAGTATAATGTTTTGCACATTCAGGATCATGTAGCAAATGTCCAACTGCAGAGTCACATCTAATGTTAAACACTATTTTGTGAATTTTGTTGTGCTAACTGATGAGGAATGGTCAGACACTTGCTGATTGCACAGAGTGAAAAAGTCATTTTACTTGATATGCTACCTTATTCTTTGGGACGTATGGCATACATGCATCAAAGTAGCACTGAAACTCATTTGTGTGATAGAGCACCTGGTGGTTTGATGGAAATATCCAGTTCATAGTGACCAACATTTATGTTGCTAATGGACAGTAGCAGTATGAAACTGCTAGCTTCAATCTATCAGTTTCTCAAACTCAAAAATTATCCTGATGAGTGAAAGACTAAAATAAAAACTATGACAAATTGTGCCTCTTTCAGCATTATAGCACTAACCAAAAAAAGGAGGCGAGGTTCAGGTACAGGCAGCTGGGATCAAGGGAATCCCTGTAGGTATACAGGGGATACAGGAGTTTACTGAAGAAGGAAATCAGGAGGGCGAAAAGGGAGCACAAGATAGCTCCCTGAGAAGATTAAGGTGAACCCAAATAGAATATTTAATAATATTAAAGGAAAATGAATAACTAGAGAGAGAATAGGATCATGCAAGGACCAAAGTGGGCATTTATGTGTGAAACCACAGGGGATAGGCGAGATCCTCAATGAATATTTCTCCTCTGTGTTTAGTATGGAGATGTAGGAACTTGGGGATCTTCATGGTGATACCTTGGCAACAGTCCATATCACAGTAGAGGAGTTGTTGGACGTATTAGAAAGTATGAAGGTGGATAAATCTCCCGGTTGTGACCAGATATAGCCAATAAGCCTGCAAGAGGCTAGAGAGAAAATTGTGGGGGCCCTGGCTGATATACTTGCATCATTATTAGCCATGGGTGAGGTCCTGGAAGACTGAAAGGTAGTGAATGTTGTGCCCTTATTCAAGAAGGGCTGCAAAGAAAAACCTGGGAACTATAGACAAGTAAGCCTAACATCTGTGGTCGGTAAGTTACTTGAGAAGATTCTGAGGGATAAGATATATGTGCATTTGGAAAGACAGGGCTTGATTAGGAGTAGTCAACCTGGCTTTGTGAGTAGGAGATCATGATTCACAAATTTGTTAGAATTCTTTGATGAAGTGACCAGGAAGGCTCCTGAGAGCAGGGTGATAAACGTAGTCTATATGGATTTCAGTTAGGCCATTGATAAGGTTTCACATGGTAGGCTGCTCTGGGAGGTAGAATTCAGGGACAGCTGGTAAATTGGATACTCAACTGGCTTGATTGCAGGAAGTGGACATTAATAGTGGAAGGTGGCTTATCAGTCTGGAGGCCTTATCTAGTAGTGTGCCTCAGGGGTCAGTGCAGGCCCCATTGCTATTTGTTATCTATATCAATGATATAAAATATAAAAGGATTCTGAGTAATCCAAGATGGAGGATGGGAAAAATTTCTGCTCCTTTTTTGAGGTATTTTAGGTATTGGGGGTGATTTCCTCGAATTCCAGGAGCAGCAATTACAGTTTCATATACTGTTGCATTGTTTTGGAACTTTGTGAAAAAAAAGTCAAAACAACAGCAGTTTTAAAAGGGAGAAGAACAGACAAAGGAACCATATGATGAGGTCAGTGCAGGAGAGAGAGAGAAAGAAACTGACACCACAGTGAACCTGCACAATTACTGCCTTTGCTGTTTGAATTCATGTATCACTGGACATGGGAGTGCATCTGGGAAAATCAACAAACAGTGAAATTCACAATTGATATTGGAGGAACTGTTTGGCAACGTCACAGCACAGAAACAGATGAGTGAATAGTGTAAACCTGGAGCAGTGTTTTGTAGAGGAATAAGACGGTGTTATTTTCTGGGTCTGTAGATTGTGAAGGAGCAAAAATGACCTTTCATAGAGTGATATGCGCTTCTTGTCAGATGTGGGAGTTTAAGGAGAGTTTACGGGTTACTGTGGATTACATTTGCAATAAATGCTGTTGGTTGTGAATCCTAACAGATCGAATGGATCCGTTGGAGAAACAGTAAGAGGCAATGAGGAATTTGCAACAGCAATGGTACGTGATAGATGGCCATTATAGGAAGGGGGAAAAAGTCGCAGATACAGTCACATTGATGGGTTAACTCCAGGAAAGGTAAGAGAGGTAGGCAGTTTGTGCAGGAGTCTTCTGTGGCTATCCCCATTTCAAAAAAACGTATGCTGTTTTGGAAAATGTAGGGGGCGATGGATTCTCAGGGAAATGTAGCACAAACAGCTAAGTTTCTGGTACTGCGATTGGCTCTAATGTAATGAGAGATACATTGGGTTCCAAGAGATCAACTGTATTAGGGGACTCTCTAGTCCGAGGTAAAGGCAGGCATTTCTGTGGCCAGTAGCAAAAAATCAGAATGGTGTGTTGCTTCCCTGGTGCCAGGATCAAGGATGTCTCAGAGAGGATGCAGAATGTTCTCAAAGGGGAAAGGGGCCAGCAAGAGACCATTGTCCACATTGGAACTAACGACGTAGGAAGGGAAAAGGTTGAAATTCTGAAGAGAGATTACAGAGAGTTAGGCGGGAATTTAAAAGGGAGATTCTCAAGTGTAGTAATATCTGGATTACTCCCAGTGCTATGAGCTAGTGAGGGCAGGAATAGAAGGATACAGCAGTTGAATGCATGGCTGAGGAGCTGGTGTATGGGAGAGGGATTTACATTTTGAATCATTGGAATCTCTGTAGAAGTGACCTGTACAGGAAGGACGGATTGCACCTAAATTGGAAGGGGACTAATATACTGGCAGGGAGATTTGCTCGAGCTGCTTGGGAGGATTTAAGCTAGTAAGGTTGTGGAGGGGGTGGGAACCAGGGAGATAGTGAGGAAAGAGATCAACCTGAAACTGGTACAGTTGAGAACAGAAGCGAGTCAAACAGTCAGGGCAGGCAGGGACAACACAGAACAAATAAATTAAACTGCATTTATTTCAATGCAAGGGGCCTAACAGGGAAGGCAGATGAACTCAGGGCATGGTTAGGAACATGAGACTGGGATATCATAGCAATTACAGAAACATGGTTCAGGGATGGGCAGGACTGGCTTAAAGTTCCAGGGTACAAATGCTACAGGAAAGATAGAAAGGGAGGCAAGAGAGGAGGGGGGGTGGCATTATTGATAAGGGATAGCATTACAGCTGTGCTGAGGGAAGATATTCCCAGAAATACATCCAGGGAAGTTATTTGGGTTGAACTGAGAAATAAGAAAGGGATGATCACCTTAATGGGATTGTATTATAGACCCCCCTAATAGTCAGAGGGAAATTGAGAAACAAACTTGTAAGGAGATTTCTGCTATCTGTAAGAATAATAGGGTGGTTATGGTAGGGGATTTAAACTTTCCAAAATTAGACTGGGACTGAGATAGCGTTAAGAGTTTAGATGGAAAGGAATTTGTTAAGTGTGTACAAGAAAATTTTCTGATTCAGTATGTGGATGTACCTACCAGAGAAGGTGCAAAATTGACCTACTCTTGGGAAATAAGGCAGGGCAGGTGACTGAGGTGTCAGTGGGGGAGCACTTTGGGGCCAGCAACCATAATTCTATTAGATTTAAAATAGTGATGGAAAAGTTGAAGTTCTAAATTGGAGAAAGGCCAATTTTGACAGTATTAGGCAAAAACTTTCAAAAGCTAATTGGGGCAAATGTTCGCAGGTAAAGTGATGGCTGGAAAATGAGTAGTCTTCAGAAATAAGATGATGAGAATCCAGAGAAAGTATATTCCTGTTAAGGTGAAAGAAAAGGCTGGTAGGTATAGGGAATGCTGGATGACTAAAAAAATTGAGGATTTGGTGAAGAAAAAGAAGGAAACATATGTAAGGTATAGACAGGATAGATCGACTGAATCCTTAGAAGAGTATAAAGGCAGTAGGAGTATACTTAAGATTAGATTAGATTAGATTAGATTACTTACAGTGTGGAAACAGGCCCTTCGGCCCAACAAGTCCACACCGCCCCGCCGAAGCGTAACCCACCCATACCCCTACATCTACATTTACCCCTTACCTAACACTGTGGGCAATTTAGCATGGCCAATTCACCTGGCCTGCACATCTTTGGACTGTGGGAGGAAACCGGAGCACCCGGAGGAAACCCACGCAGACACGGGGAGAACGTGCAAACTCCACACAGTCAGTCGCCTGAGGCAGGAATTGAACCCGGGTCTCAGGCGCTGTGAGGCAGCAGTGCTAACCACTGTGCCACCGTGCCGCCCAAGATGGACATCAGGAGGGCAAAAAGGGGACGTGAGATAGCTTTGGCAAATAGAATTAAGGAGAATCCAAAGGGCTTTTACAAATATATTAAGGACAAAAGGGTAACTAGGGAGAGAATAGGGCCCCTCAAAGATCAGCAAGGTGGCCTTTGTGTGGAGCCGCAGGAGATGGGCAGAAACTAAACGAGTATTTTGCATCAATATTTGCTGTGGAAAAGGACATGGAAGATATAGAATGTAGGGAAATAGATGGTGACATCTTGAAAAATGTCCATATTACAGAGGAGGGAGTACTGGATGTCTTGAAATGCAAAAATGTGGGTAAACCCCCAGGACCTGAGCAGGTGTACACAAGAACTCTGTGGGAAGCTAGAGAAGTGATTGCTGGGCCTCTTACTGAGATATTTGTATCATCTTTAGTCACAGGTGAGGTGCCAGAAGACTGGAGGTTAGCTAACATGGTGCCACTGTTTAAGAAGGGTGGTAAAGACAAGTCAGGGAACTATAGACCAGTGAGCCTGATCTCGGGGGTGGACAAGTTGTTGGAGGGAATCCTGAGGGACAGGATGTACAGGTATTTGGAAAGGCAAGTACTGATTAGGGATAGTCATCATGTGCGTGGGAAATCACGTCTCACAAACTTGATTGCGTTTTTTGAAGAAATAACAAAGAAGATTGATGAGGGCAGAGCAGTAGATGTGATCTGTATGGACTCCTGTAAGGCGGGGTTCCCCCATGGGAGACTGATTAGCAAGGTTATGTCTCATGGAATACAGGGAGAACTCGCCATTTGGATACAGAATTGACTCAAAGGTAGAAGACAGAGGGTGGTGGTAGAGGGTTGTTTTTCAGACTGGAGGCCTGTGACCAGTGGAGTGTCACAAGGATCGGTGCTGGGTCCACTACTTTTCATCATTTATATAAATTATTTGGATGTGAGCAAAAGAGGTATAGTTAGTAAGTTTGCAGATGACTCCAAATTTGGAGGTGTAGTGGATAGCAAAGAAGGTTACCTCAGATTACAATCGGATCTTGATTAGATGGGCCAATGAGCCGAGAAATGACAGATAGAGTTTAATTCAGATAAATGTGAGGTGCTGCATTTTGGGAAAGCAAATCTTAGTAGGACTTATACATTTAATAGTAAGGTCCTAGGGAGAATTGCTGAACAAAGACACCTTGGAGTGCAGGTTCATAGCTCCTTGAAAGTGGAGTTGCAGGTAGGTAGGATAGAGAAAAAGATGTTTGTTATGCTTTCATTTACTGGTCAGAGTATTGAGTACAGGAGTTGGGAGGTCATGTTGCGGCTGTACAGGACACTGGTTAGGCCACTGTTGGAATATTGTGTGCAATTCTGGTCTCCTTCCTATCGGAAAGATGTTGTGTAAAACTTGAAAGGGTTCAAAAAGGATTTACAAGGATGTGGCCAGGTTTGGAGGATTTGAGCTATGCGGAGGGGATGAACGGGCTGGGCTGTTTTCCCTGGAGTGTTGGAGGCTGAGGGGTGACCTTATAGAGGTTTACAAAATTATGAGGGGCATAGATAGGGTAAATAGACAAAGTTTTTTTCCTGGAGTGGGGGAGTCCAGAGCTAGAGGGCATAGGCTTAGGGTGAGAGGGAAAAGGTATAAAAGAGACCCAAGGGGAAACTTTTTCATGCAGAGGGTGGTACGTGTATGGAATTGCAACATTTAAAAGGCATTTGGATGGGTATATGAATAGGAAGGGTTTGGAGGGATATGGGCCGGGTGCTGACAGGTGGGACTCGATTTTGTTGGGATACCTGGTCGGCATGGACAGGTTGGACTGAAGCGAATGTTTACGTGCTGTATATCTCTATGACTCTATGACTCTGTGACTCTATTTGGATGAGAATATTCGAAGCATGATTATTAAGTTTGCAGATTACACTAATATAGGCGGTATAATGGACAATGAGGAGGGTTATCAGAAATTGCAACAGGATCTAGATTAGCTGTAGAAGTGGGCTGAGAAACGGCAAATGGAGTTTAATATAGATAAGTTTGAGGTGTTGCATTTTGGAAAGTCAAATCAAGGTAGGAGTTTCATTGTGAATATCAGGGCATGAAGGAGTATAATGGAACAAAGGGACTTTGGAATTCAGGTGCACGGTTCTCTGAAAGTGTAGTCACAGGTAGGTAGGGCTGTGAAGAAACTTTTTGGCACACTGGCCTTCAGTCAGGGCATTGAGTATATAAGTTGGGAAGTTATGTTGCAGTTGTACAGGACATTGTTGAGGTGACACTTGGAGTATTGTGTTCAGTTTTGGTCACCTTGTTATGGGAAGAATGTTATTAAACTGGAAAGAGTGCAGAAGAAATTCACAAGGATGTTGCCAGGATGAAAGGGACTGAGTTATAGGGAGAGGTTGGACATGCTAGGATCTTTTTCTTTGGAGCGTAGCAGATTGAGGGGGGATCTGATAGAAGGATATAAGTTCATGACAGGCATGGATAGGTGAATGCACTCAATCTTTTTCCCATGGTTGGGGAATTGAGGACCAGAAGGTAAAAGGGGAAAGAATAATAGGGAACCTGAGGGCCAACTTTTTGCACAGAGGGCAGTATGCATATGGATGAGATGCCAGTGGAAGTGGTTGAGATGGGTATGTTACTAACATTTAAAAGACATTTGGATAAATACATGAATAGAGAAGGATTAGAGGGATAAGGGCGAAGTGAAGAGAAATGGAGTTAGTGTGGATGGACACTTTGGTCAGCATGGACCAGTTTGGGTCAAAGGGCCTTTCTCCATGCTGTAGGACTCTATGACTCTATCATTAATTGTCAAACAAAAGGCAATTTTAAAAACAATCTTGCCTAGCAATGAATTTTCTAAGCATTTCAACATACAGGACATTTTTCTTCAAACAAGAAAATGGAAGAGCTACACATTGAGCAAGCAAGTAAGCAACTAGCAAAAATACATTCTGACTAGACAGTGCGTATTAGAAATATAAATACCAGCAAAGCTTTCTTGAATATGCAAGCAACCCACATAACACAAAGTCATTAGGGAACATACTACCAGATTATGAAGAAACAGAAGCCATTTGGTCCAATGTAGAACTCAACAGTCATGGACAAAGTGAGGAAGAACACTCTGATGATCATAATTGGGCAGTGACATTAAGCACCAGCAGTAAGACAATCAAGTTGGCAAATAAATAGAACAGAAAACTGTGCATGTCTCTCCACATGGGTATATGATTAGCAGATCGAAAAGTTTGTCAAATCTCCAACACATTACTTTGGAGTTTGAAATGTTGGACTTGTAAACTCTGTTTTGTCAGTTTATATATTTTTTTGAATTGATAATACATGTCTACGTCCAACCATGTATATCTGTTTGGGATTTTTTTAAGCTTTTGATAGAAAGGGATCTTGTGTTATGTCTCACAGTCAGTATGTCAGTGTATCTTTAAGAGAGAGACTCATGATATCATCACAAGTTTCATAGTATGTGACATCAGTGTTTAAAGGTCAAAATTTCCATTTTATCTTGGGTCACTTGAAGCAGGACACTTAACTGGAAGCATGTGCTACAATTGTATCCTAATAGCTGAAGATTAGACCAGACTCCAATGTGCCTGAGGATTGTGATGTTTGTACTTAGTAGTTAGTAATAATAACACCTTTTGGATTCTTTAAAGCTACAATATGCACAACAATTTTCTTACATTATATAAGCATTAATGCATCTGGTAAAACAACCTATTGGAGGAAAATTCACACCAAAAACTATCAAGAAAACGGAGTTAAGGTGGCTTAATGGAATTAAGGATATCGTCAGTAGATCAAGGATGAGTAATGTATTAACTAGACTGATTGATATAGATTTACAATCTTTGCCTGAAACTAACACTGTAGATCTCTCAATTTTCATTTTTAGAGATATCAATGGAAATATACAACGGTAGCTTCTATAAGAGGAGACCGATCTGCAATGCTATTTTTAACTCAGGCAGCAAGTTGCACGGTAGCTTAGATTTCAGTTTATACATGGTTGTTTCTTTCAATCGATATATGTAGACATTCCAATTCTTCACTTGTCAGCATACAATTTTTCATCCCATTCACTCTGCTGGGACCAAAGGTCACAGGCTGCAGAGTGCAAGATTGCTTCATAGATTTTCGCTGCTCTCTCACCAACTTCAGGGGAAAAGTTGGTTAATTTGCAGCACATGCTAAACTGAGATTATTGCGAAGCAGGTTACTGTCCCCAGACATTATCTAATTCGAAGGGGACTAAATTCATACAATTGATATGAAAAAAGATGGAGAAATTATCCAGGCTCTGAGATTCGGATTATATCAAAATTGTTAGAATTATCATTCTATCCAATTAAGACAAAAAGGGGGCAACCTACATGTGTTTGCCATGGCCAGCTGTGAGCCAACTTCTATCTCAGCTGAAGTTAAAGCTTTCTAATGAATGGTCAATATATTTATAATGATCAGTTCCTGAATACAAAGGTGTTGCTTAGCTCCATGGTAAATCCAATATAAGTACTGAAACCTTTGATCAGGTCTCAGTCCTCAATTTTAGCCTGGAGATGATTTCCTTGAGGATGACTGTTTTGATTTTTGGAAACCTATGTTATGGACCAGATAAAATCCTCTCAAAATGTATTAAGAAGATAGTTTAGACCTAACATTTTCTTATTTTTAAAAACAAGTGTAAGGCATTGTATTCCAGATGCAATTCAGTTGGTCAAACTACCAGGCTTCAAGCAAAACACATTTTATTCTCACACTGTAGTTAAAATACAGACAAATTCAGAATAAAATAAAGCTTAATTGCAATTCTATTGAAAAACTTGACAAGGTAATATCTTTATGTTAACTACCAGTGATTAGTTGTTCCAAGACAGTAACTCCTTTAAACACACCTTTGCCAAGGCAAATTTAGTAAAATAGATTGTCTCACATGCGAAGCTTCTCCAGTCCAGGAGGAAAGAACATCAAGAGAAAATTCTGGAGTTAGAGAGAAAAAGAGAGAGAGACAGCTCAAGTGTTTTGCTGATGCAGGGAGAGATGTATAGCAGCTTTTACATCCAGTTCTAGACCCTAGGAGCTACTGAAGGTCAACCTAAAATTCTGGTTTTGTGGGACATTGACCCCACCCATTCATCCTGCTTCTATTGTTTCAACTTTATATAAAAAAATCAAGACTTCACAAGCTATTTACTTTATTGGCTTGGAAAAGACCACTGGGTACATCCGTCTCAACCTGTCTTCATAAATGAAAGCAGGACAAAATATAACTCTTCAATCCATAGTATCGTCAAACCTGGAAAACAAATGTTTAACTATAGCCTTCCCTTTTTTTTGTATGCATCATTCTGTACTCAACAGCATTTTATCATACTGATTTGCAATGATTTGTATTAAAGACCACTCATTCTGTGTTTCAAAATATTCATTCAGTCATCTTTTGACTTCTAGTAGTGACGTCCTTAAATCATTGACCCTCAAATGAAGTCACACTACACTCCAAAATCAATTGCTAAAATTTATTTTTCTTTAAAACACTCAGGTATGATCAATAAGATCTTAGTAAATTATAAATGAAGATTGTTCAGCCTGGAAATGAAGAAGAGAAGAAAATGCGCAGAGATCAGAGTGCTTCTGGGTCCCAGCTGCAAGTGTGATTATTTAACATAATTGTATTACTACATCTCTCACGTCCCTTCCCTGCACTAACCCCCATTCCTTTTCCTTGTTTCTGCCACTCCTCTTCCCTCCTCCCTCTCTCATCCTTCCTGATCTGCCCTCCTCCATCCTCAACTGTTTCCCATTGCACACTCTCCCCAAACACCACCCTACCCCCCACAAACTTCTTCTATGGTTTTCCACTGCTCTCTCCTCGGATGAAGCAGCTAATTGAAATCAGACATTGTATTAATGGCAAGCTGTGGTCTGGAAGCTCATGTGGTCCACACAGTGATGCCAAATGGAATGAAATCAAGTTGTGGGTAAATGACTTTGGGAAGCCAACAGGGCCTGAGGGTGGAAAGATGGGAGATTGTGAAACATGGGAAAGGATGAAGAATTAGGGGGGTGTGGAGGGTGGAAGGTATGTTTGCTGAGCATTGAGAAGATGAGAGGAGGGAAGTGAGTACCAAACATTTGGAGAGAAGGAAAAAGTAGAAGGGTATGAACTCCAAGCCTGGGACAGGTTGGGATTTTGTAAGGAGGAGTTTATGATTTTGGTGGACTAGTACTGATTCCAGGAGCTAGAGTAAGGGGACATGGGGCATAATGGCTGCGAGGAGCCAGGAGTTGCGATGGTGGGATCTGATGGTGGTCTAACAGTTGTAATATTGTGGTGGGACAGTATTTGTCTAGATAGGTTTAATGGTGCTCTATGAGTTACATGATAGTCAGGGTGAAAGGTGGTGAGAAGGATTGAGAGAAGATAGATGTGGGATATGGCAGGTAAGATATCTTGTTTTATCTGTAGGATTGGAAGAAACATTCTGTTCCAGAAGCTATGTTGAAAAGTCATTTATCTTGTACATTCATATCTTTGTGCTTGCTTTCAGCTGCCAAGTTTATGAACATATGGAATAAGAACAGAAGCAAATAATATGATCCCCTGAATCTGCTCCGTTATTCACTATGATCCTGGCTGATCTTCTGGCACAATGCATATTGTGGCACATCTGGCACATCTTGCCATCTTCCCACATCATTTTCCTGAAATAAAAAAAGTCAATCTATCCAGCATTGAAAATGATTTATATTGAGATGAAGTTATTGCTATCAAAGCTCGGATTTACTTTTCATTCTTAGTTGCTCTTGAGAAGATGGCAGTGAGGATTCTTTTGAATTACTGCAGCCAGGTGGTTTAGGTAACTGCATGCCCCCTCCATGGATGGTGAAGGAGAGACTCCTGGGATTTTGCCCCAGCACTTGTGAAACAATGGCAATATTGTTCCAAGCCAGGATGAAATGTGAACTGGAGAGTAACTTAAAGGTCTCAATTTTTGTATTTCTAGGTGGTAGAGGTATTGTGAAATATATGTATGCTGGAGCTTTCACAACTCTCCGGGGGTAAAGAATTCCAAAAAAACTTCATAACATATGAATGTATGTCTTCAGCTTTGTCCTAAATGATTGACTCTTTGTCCTGAGATTGTGCCTCTGTGTTTAAATTCCCCATCCAGGGATAAAACCTCTCAGTGTCAACACTGCCAAACTCCCTTCAGAATCTTGTCCTTCAATGAGATCACCTCTCTGAAGGATTAATAGGCAAATTAACATTTCAGGATTAATTTAGTTTATTCATAATCATACAAAGAATATTAATTGATTCATCTAATATGCTTAATGGTAATCAATATAAATCATAGCACTTTACTATCATGTGACTCTGTTTAGCCTCACTTGTCAAACGAATGCATCATGGAATGCTTAACCTGCCAGAATCCTAAGTTCAGTACATTTCTATTTCATGGTGTGGGGAATGCAAAATTCAAGGTCAAACTTAGTGAGTTAATATCATCCCAGCTCATTAATTCCTTATCAACCAACCAAGGTGGTATGTAGGGAGTTACTGAAATACAAAAAAGGTCACAGTTGTGCTCTGCACTTGTTATAATGTATTTTTTGAAGTCAAGCAATTATATGTAACTCAATTTAACCTCCGTATGAGTCAGCTTTTTAATAATGTAATATTTGAGAAGCATTTAGATGATCACTCAAAGTACTATAGCATGCAAACCTGGAGTCAATTTTGCCAAGTGCAGGAAAATGGGACTAAAGTAGGTAGGTTCCAGATGACTGGCATAGAGATCATGATAGTTAATTGAACCTCTACCCTTTTTATTATGTAACTCCTCACACTATAAGGCCTGAACTTGTGTATTAACATTTTGTGAGATTCCTTAATAAATCCGTTTTGTAAACCCAAGTAAACTACCTTTTGACTCTCATACATTTAGCCATATTTCTTTCTTAAAAAGACCCCTCCATAAATTTGTTAAACACAAGTTCCCTTTTGTAAAGGCATGTTGACTCTGTCTAACCACACTATGATTTTCTAAGTTTGGTTTCGAGACAACAGGATCATGCGACCTTAAGAAATAGGAACAGTAATAGTTAGTTTTACCACTTAAGCTTGTTCTGCCATTTGACAAGATTATTCTTGATCTGACTCCACTAATCTAACTGCACTATCCTACCTGCCCACCATAACCCATAAATTACAGCTGTGTTGAGGGATGACACCCTGGGGGGATCTTGCAGTAAGGCATTACGGGTAGAGCTCAGGAATCAACTGTTAGAGACGATACTGAGAGACAGGATTGATTCACATTTGGAAGCAAATGGACTTGTTAGTGAAAGGCAGCATGGGTTTGTGCAAGGAGGATCATGTGTCAGCAACTTGATTGAGTTTTTTGAGGAGGTGGAGAAAGTGAGGACTGCAGATGCTGAAGATCAGAGTCGAAAAGTGTGGCACTGGAAAAGCTCAGCAGGTTAAGCAGCATCCAAGGAGCAGGAGAATTGACGTTTTGGACATAAACACTTCATCAGAAAGGTGACAAGACTTTTTAATGAGGGAAGGGCAGTAAATGTTGTCTACATGGACCTCAGTAAGATATTTGATAAAGTACCTCACAGCAGGCTGATATGAAAGGTAGAGTCTCTTGGGTTCCAGGGTGGGCTGGCCAGATACATACAGATCTGTCTTGGAAATAGAAATCTGACAGTATCAATGGAAGGGTACTTCTTTGCGGAATAGAGATTAATAATTTGTGGTGTTCCACAGGGCTCAGTGCTGGGATCTTTGTTGTGGAGGAACATGTAGATAATCTGATTAGTAAGTTTGTGAATGACACCAAAATTGAGGGAGTTGGACACTGCGAGGAGGATTGAGTGAGATATTGATAGATTGAAAACTTGGGCAAAGAAATGACAATTGGAGTTTAATATAGAAAAATGTGAGGTGATGCATTTTGGAAGATCAAATTCAGGTATTAATTATACAATAAATGGCAGAACCCAAAGGACATTAATATACAGAGGGATCTGGGCTTACAGGTCCACAGATCACTGAAAATGGCAACAAAGGTGGAGAAGATGGTCAAGAAGGCATGCAGCATCTTACCTTCATTGTCTGGGCTATCAAAATTAAAAGTTGGCGAGTTATGTTACAGCTGTGTAAAACTTTATTTAGGCCACATTTGGAATATTGTGTGCAGTGCTGTTTGACACAACACCAGGAGGACATAGATGCTTTGGAGAGGGTGCAGAGAAGGTTTACCAGGATATTGCCTGGTCTAGGGAGTTTTAGGTATGAGGATAGGTTGGATAAACTTTGAAAGATGGAGGCTGAGGGGTAACCTAATAGACGCCTACAAAATTATGAGAGGCATAGATAGGATGGGTAGTCAGAGGCTTTTTTCCCAGGGTGGCAAGGTCAACTACAAGAAGGTACAGGTTCAAGGTGAAAGGGGGAAAGTTTAGGGAGAAAGGGCAGGGAATATTTTTCACACAAAGGTTGGTGGATACCTGGGATGCACTGCCAGTGAGGGTGATGGGAGCAGGCACATTGGCAATGTTAAAGGTAGATTTTCTTGGATACACGAAAGAGATGAACAGAGGCAACATGTTCTCAGTATCTATGCAATGAAGTTACTTCAGGGTTTTATATGATTTAATAGGATCACCTTTGATTCTTCTAAAGTTTAATGCCAATTGGCCCAAACATCTCAAACTTACCTCAAAAGCATCTCTTTCAATGCAGAAATCAGCCTAGTGAACTTCATCTGAATTCTTTCCGATATCTGTCCTTGAGAAATTAGTCCAAAACTGTGTACGGTACTAAATGTTTAGTCCCACCAATATCTTGTACAGGTGTAGCAAAACCTCTGTACTTTTAAACTCCATTCGCTTTGCAAATAAAGGCCAAAATTTTATTTGTCATCCTAAATTTTGATGTACCTGCTTATTAACTTTTTGGGATCCTTGTCCTTCGCTACATTTCAACAGGCACCGTCTGCAGCCTCTTTCTATTTAAATAATCTTCTGCTTTTCTACACTTTCTGCCAAAGTGGGCAATCATACATTTTCTAATATTTTACTTCTTCATTCTGCAGTCTCTTCGTTACCTCTACACAACTTGTTTTTCTACCATTCCACTGGAATGGCGCTATCATAGACAACATGACATGAAATAGGTTGCTTGTTTGTGATGACTTATCCAAGAGGTTTTCTTGCTGGCAAGGGTAGAAAACACATTACAGAGAAGATTATAGTCCAGGCAAAACAAAGGAGGAAAGTCAGAGTCATCTTGCTGTAAAATCCACTGATCTTCCAGACTCTTTTGTGACATATTACATTTCCCAAAGAAGTGCTACTTCTTATAGAAATCCTTGCATTTTAATTTGACTAACACTCGCAGACAAGGCAAATTTTCAGAGGGTGAGATGAAACATTCAGCCTCTTCAGTCAGCATCAAAAGAAAGTGGCCAACAAAGAAAAATTGTTCCAACCATCATTTTTAAAATGATTTGTGAAGTTATTAATTCTGTCACACAATGTGAAATAATAAATTAAGCCCAATAATGTTCATATATTATGCTGACTGCAGAGGTGATTGTATTTACATATTTCATTGACAGGAACTGTGTGAGCTTTTTTGCCACTAATCTTAGGATTTTTTTGAACTGCTCATTCGCAGTGTCTATTAATTTCTTAATTGTTGTACTTGAGAAAGAAGTCGCTTGAAGAAATTGAAAGGGTTCCTTCTGATTAAGCCAAACAATCTGCTAAAGCCCTGGACCTTGAAATGACCAGCAAGCAAACTGCACAGACATCTGAATTCCTTTGACTCCTAATTTCACAGTACTTTTAAACAATTGATCATTCACATTGCCACAGAACAGGACAGAAGGAACTTGTATGGTAGTACCCTTTGCATTGAGCAGAAATTTCCTAGTTTTAGTTCAATTGTTTCTTTTTAGTACCATTCATAATCTCCAGTCTGCCATGGCTCGGAGCAATTTTCCACTCTTCGCCCCACCCCATACACAACTGGGCTCCTGGGAGCATTTCTTCTGTAATTGTGTCACCAGACATGTGGAAGTGCTCCCTACTGCCCAGGACCTTCTGACTTTCATATCTCTGGTATTGTTTACAAAACTGGCCTTCACACTGTGGTGCTTCACCATTCCCACAAATACGTAGCTGGGAGGAAAGGAGAGTTCATTCCATGATTCAAGGAAAGGGACTTTGATATCTTGGTTGTCATGTTTGGCAGAGAAAATAGGAGTTCTTTCCAGATTAACAACTAGATGGGGCCATGTCTCCTGACCCATCCAACCACTAACTTCGCCACCATCTGCATCCATCCTAGTGAATGCCTCTTTTAATTTCATTGCAGGGAAAATTAGCCTTGAACACCAGGCCCAGAAGTTCAAGATCAGCACTTTGTCTTTGGAGGTTGGGTTATGAGCTAAAACAGCAAGTACCTCACAAATTATGAGGAGGAAATTCTGATTTTATTTGCAGAAGAACATGACGCTTACTGGAATATAGAAGGCCCAAATGGGCAAACAACTCAATAAACTTTACTGTGGTATGCTGCTCTTCCATTAGCACCAATACTAACTCATTCTTAATCTGCACAAGCTTTTATAAATCCCCAACAAATAATTGCCTCCCTTCTCTTTTATGCAGGCACTACCAGGACTTGGTGAACCTCCACTAAGAAAATACCAGTGCAGAAGGCCCTCAACTCCTCGACCAGTTCTGAGGAGGAACCTACCCTCAGAGGATACATCTGTCCCATCCATCACTGATATTCTTAACCAGTACCTGCATTATCTTCGAGACAAATCGGAGAAATGACAGTGATGTCTGTTACTCTGGGGTCCTCTCTCACTACTATTCACCAGGTTCTTCTCCCATCAGTAGATGTGTAGTCACTAGAGCTGGCTGTTCCTGCTGAATGATTTATAATTGTTGTCTCCTTCTATGTTATCTTTGAAGAAGCAAAAAGACTGCAAAGTCTTTAGGGGTGGTAATGTCCATGTGTGATATGTGAGCAGATAATGTCAGAAAATGTGAGGAGTGCTCAGAAGGAAAGCTAAGAGTCAAGTCTGAAGCTTTCCTGAACTCCAAATGGCCGTGCTAATGGACTGAAGTGATATCTGAGTTGGACCAAGAGCAGCCCTGATAATATAGTGAGGTTGGTAGTTTTAGAATGCTAACTTGCTTGGATAAAGGAGCATTTTGCCCATGGAGCATTTAAGGACACTGTAAAGAAGAAATATTTTCATGATGGCTGGGACATGTATTCAAGGAGTTTCAGCTACCCAATACTAGCTCTGACCTACATGACAGAAATTTCCACTGCCATGGTTCTCAGGGAAGGAGAGGAAAATTAGAAGTGTAAATAAGATGGCTTGAGGCTTTAATGAGGTTTATATATAAAGCCACTGTTCAATCACAACAGTCTTAAAATGCCATTTATGTGTGAAGGGGGAAATTGGAAAAATATTATTCAGCATTAAGAACATAATTGTCTTCACTCTCACCATATTTTTCTAACCATTTCCAAAGACAAAAGAGTTATGAAGGTTGGGGTCAGAGTTGAAGGAATACCCATTCATAGTTTCAAATCAATGTGTTTCTACATTGTGGGAAATTATACATACGTTCTTTCTTTAACTCTTGAATTTTGAAATACATGTTTGAATCTAAAATAAATTTGGAGAATGCAATGCAAAAGGAAAGACAGGTTTATCATCTTCCGTGGTTACAGAACATGCTTTACAATCAATTAAGTACTGTTGAACCCACTGGAGTAATGTAGAAATTCCACATAGCAAGGTGCTACAAACAGCAGTGTGATGATGACAGGTAATCAATATTTAGGATGTTAATACACTTAACTGACTCTAGTGATAAATTCCAACTGGGGAGTATCAGGAATTTAATGTAATGCTCGCAACACCATCACTATTTTACAGCTGTTATTTCAACCACACTTTGTACTCATCCCCTGTCTAAATCTGTTGACTCACTGCAGATATGTACAATAGAATAGTCATCCAGCAACTAAACGCCATGCTGGTATCATAAAAATCAAAGGCTTTACCTGCAAATAAAAGATAACCTTGACATTCATACAACGATAATGGTCCAAAATCATAAATGCAAGGTTCAAGGAGGCGTAATGTAATACATTTTGCTGAAAAGACCATGAAGAGACAGTATAACATAAAGGTTCCTTTTCTAAAGGGTGCACAGGAGCAGAGCAGCCTTGCAATATACATACAATAGTCATGAGGCAGGACAGATAAAGAGAAGTAGTTAGTAAAGCGCACAGTATTCTAGCTTAATTAATAGGGCCATAGATGACAAGAGTTGTGAGGTTATGCTTAATTTATATAGGACACAAGTTAATTTTCAGCTAGAGTGTTATGTACAGTTCTGGGTGCCACATTTTACGAAGAGGACAAATGCATTGGAGAGTGCAAAAGGGGTATCTGGGAAAGTCTGTAGGCATGAGAAACTTCAATAATGAAGATAGATTGGAGAAGTTGGTGGTTTTCCTCAGAGAGGAGAGGTCTGTCAGGAGATCTGATAACATTTTTAAAATCATGAGATGTCTGGACACAGTACATAGGGAAAATTGTTACTGTTCATTAAGAAAACAAGTACCAGAGGTTTGGAAAAGGAATAAATATGAAGTGAAGAAAAAACTGTTTCACACAGTGAGCAATTAGGGTCTAAATGCACTGTGTGGGAGAGTAGTGGAGACAGGTTCAGTTGAAGCATTCAGGAGGGCATTATTAAAAGAGAAGCAATGTGTCAGTGTGTGCAGAAAGGCAAGAGACTAACAGCATGGACACAATAGGTTGCATACCTTCCTTCTGCATTGTGAAAACTCTGTGACTCTGAATGCGTTTAAAGGAAGCAAATGTGATTCATGCAATCAAATAAAGCCCGCATGCTTCATTTAATTGTAGGGTTAATACACAAACTGCATCAACAACTTACATTTTTATAGTAACTTTAACATAATAAAATCTTCCAAAACTTGGTCAAAGTGGTCATATGGGGAATGTATAACAAGAGGATAATACAATGGAGAAATGTAGGTAGAGCATTCCAAAACTTGGGAATCTCGGAAATTGAAGGAGCAACATTAATGTTGAAGCAATTAACACTGGGGATACTCAAGAGTCCAGAATTAGTGAAGTGCGGACATCTTGAAAACTGAAGATGATCACAGAGATAGGGTGAGGCAAGAGCATGAAGGCATTCAAAAACCTGGATGAGAATTTTAAAATCAAGATGTTGCTTCATCTGGAACCAATGTAAGTTGCAGTGTACAGAGGTGAAAAGTACATTTCAAGTCAAGGCAGGGCAGCAAAGTTTTGGAAGTTTATTAAGAGTAAAATGTGATCAAATATAATCATAGAGCTGCAATATACCATTTATCAACAGCCGTCTGAGGAACAAGACAATTCCACTTATAAAATACCTCCAAATATTAAGTTAAAAATCACACAACACCAGGTTATAGTTCAACAGGTTTGTTTGGAAGCATTAGCTTTTAGAGCGCTACTCCTTTATCAGTTTGCTTGTGGAGAATAAGATCATGATCACAGAATTTATAGCCAAAGGAGTCCAGTGACATGGTAATATATTAAACAATTTTAGGTTAAATCTTTCATCTTTTAGTATGGGATACGCTGGTTTCTGTTCTTTGATATGTAAATCACACCACTTCTTTTAAGTTCTGGGATTTACATATCAAAGAACAGAAACCAGCATATCCCATTCTAAAAGATGAAAGATTTAATCTGAAATTGTTTACTGTATCACATCTCCATGTCACTGGACTTCTTTGGCTATAAATTCTGTGATCATCATCTTATTCTCCACAACCACCTGATGAAGGAGCAGCACTCTGAAAGCTAATGCTTCCAAATATACCTGTTGGACTATAACCTGGCGCTCTGTGATGATTAACTTTGTCCACCCCAGTCCAAAACCGACACCTTCAAATCATATCCAAATATTAAGTTCAATCTGGGTATCTCATTCTATCTAAAGATTAAGATGTTCAAAGGTGTATTTGTTAGAAAGTCTATAAATTTATATTTTCATGATAGTCTGTCAGACTATCTTAATGAAAAAAAAGAAGACATTTGTTCAAGTAGTGAAGGCAGACTCATTTGTTTTTGTTTGTTTATACAAGTGCCATGCAGTGAACAGAAGAATTTAGGGCTTATCTGTGAATATAAATTATATTTAGAAAAACATGCTAAAATTTCACATGACCGATCTTTTTGCTCATTTGCCTTACAACTGTTTAGAGTCTGAATGGTCAATGAGTTGATCTGGATTAGTGGCACTGGAAGAGCACAGCAGTTCAGGCAGCATCCAAGGAGCAGCGAAATCGACGTTTCAGGCAAAAGCCCGTCATCAGGAATAAAGGCAGAGAGCCTGAAGCGTGGAAAGACATGAACTTTGCAAATTAACATGAGTAACAATATGACTAGAAGGGAGCTTTGTACATTTATCAGAGACTGGCTTATATGTTATAAGTCCATTCTTTATCACACAATCTGTCTGGATGATCTGCTATCTAATCTCCAAATTCAATAAAACATTTTTTTTCGTAAATTTGGAGTCAAACACAGTAGTTTCATAAATGCATATTGCAACTTCCTTTCTTTTTCAGATTTCTATTGTTTGTTCATTTCATCTCCACCAAAATTATCTTTGGCCTGAATTAAAACCAAGATAACTGCAGATGCTGTAAATCAGAAACAAAAACATCAACCGCTGGAAAATCTCAGGAGGTCTGGTAGCATCTGTGGAGAGAAATCAGAATTAATATTTTGGGTTGAGTGACCCTACCTCAGAAGGTTTCTGAGGAAGACCTACTGACCGTTTTCTGCAATTTCTGTTTTTTGTTATTTTTAGCCTGATTTATTTTTTTTCTGGAAGAATTCTGTTTTACTCAGGAATTTACAACTTCATCACTTAACTGTATTTTTTAAGATTATCCATCCTATAGAAGCGATATTACATCATCGATAAACTAACCTGTAGATGTTTTTGAAAGCTGTTATAAGTTAAATGAAATTAAACATCCAAAATTGATGAAAATCCATTCAATTCAGGGCATTATGCAATTTTAAAATTTGACCTAGCCTATAGTGAAGTTTCTAAAATGTCTGACTGCCCTTCTACCTGTTAATACAAATTATATGGCTTCCTCAAGTCATTCAGGGTTACTCAATAGAAGGCCTCATCCACTGCATTTGAAAATGTTCCATTCCAATCTTCATATTCAGCTGGCTTTTCATTCTTCAGGGTATTTAAATACTATGTGCAACTTTATGAATAAACGTTGTTGCTTTCATAGCCTTGAAGTATTTATTTTCACTCCACACTTGGACTGTAGGTTCTGATTTGTGACAGAATATGAAGTATTCTCCGGCCTCTCTCCTGCCTTCTTTCTCTATGAGTTTTGAAAGTTGCTCCACCATGGGGTGGGGAGAAAGATGGCTCACTGGTGATGATGATTTTTTTCTCATGTGTTATGAAGCTGTGGGTGTACTGTACCTTTAAGAAAGTTAAAAGCTAGCAGAACTACCTGACAGCACCAAGTGTTCTGAACATGACAGAATGTAACCTTTTGGTCCAGCAGCGAGAGTAGCTAGTTGCCTAGAAAAACCAAATTGGCCAATCAGTTTAAATTATATCCCAGAAAAATACCAAACTCTAATCAAGTTTGAATTTAGCATATTGACAATATTAAAAGTCAATGACACAATCCGATTCTTTGAGAGTATAAGATCAGGAAAAGTTGAACAGTTGGGGGAGAAAGAACTGCCAAGCCACCAGCATGTACAGACTGCCTGAAAAATAGCTCTCTTAAAGGTACCTTTATCGATCAGTAATCTGTGAAACAGAAATCCCGAAGAAGAAGAAAAGAAGACAGAAGACGATATAAAGAGAAGATTCAACGTGTGGCTTGTTTAGAAATTTGAATTTTTGATAAGTTTATCATGGGTTTTATTGGACTAGTATTTTAGAAGGGGAAGGTAAAAGATGGTGTTTAAGAAAGGAGTTGTAAATAGTTGTTAGTTAATTATTCTCTGTTATACTTTAAGAAATAAAGTTCTTAATTTTTACTTTAAATAGTGAACTTTGGGGTATTTCTTGGCCACTTGAATTTTCACAGATAACTGCACAGGATAAATCTTTTCTGTGTTGCTGGCTTAAATTAAGCAGGAGAGTTTACCTCGTATCGTAATGCATGTAACAAAGACGTCAACTGATATTTATCAATGGGAATGATTAGAGAAATATTTTGACATTAATGCTGCCTCATTTGTGTTTCACCTTGCTTGGTGGTTGAGGTCTGTTATAGCTTTTGAGCTCATGTGATTAAAGTTTGAAAATGAGGTCCCCTGGTCTGGACGATTCATTGCTTTAACAATAGCCATCAAGTCCAGTAAATTATTTCTGGTCTCACTAAGTTGATTTTAATATTTTACTGGTAGTTCCTAAATCTTCTATTCTTGGCCTTTTTACATTCTTCAATCTATTGACTACTTGTGCAGAATTGTGGCTGCCTATTCAGAATTTACTAATTTGGCTCTGATTCCTTAAAAGTGCTGGTTCTGGTTGCTTAATGAATACTGTTTCATGTTATTAATTCATGAGGATTACAAAATTGAATAGGATTAACAATTCACAGAATCATTGAAACAATCAATTTTTGTTCTATGGCTGCATCACAGGGCTGGGATCTTCTCTCCCTAGGAGTGGCAGAGAAGGTACTGGGAATGATACATAATCAGGACGGTTGGCCCCAGGGAGATTACCTCCCCTTCTCACCACCTCCTCTCATTAGCCCTCTGCTCAAAAAGACCTCTTTAACCCCAGTAATTATCACCATCCACTTCCAAATTTGTTTTCCTCCCCAAGTTCTTGAACTTGTTGCTGTCTCCCATATATGGGCTACTCTCTTCAAGGAGTCCACCTTTGAATTCATTCAATCAAGTTAGTACCCCTAGCACATGACTGAAACAGGTCTTATCAAAGTTACGAATGGTATTCTGTATGACTGTTACAAAGGTAAACTGGCCCATTTTGTGCAACTTCATCTATGTGCAACCTTCCACACAGTTTAACACAGCATGTTTTCTCCAATTTTTTTCCACCACTATCTAAGTGTTCTCCAATTAAATATTGAGAAGTCCAAAACCACTCTCATTGATCCTTCAACAACTCGAATCCCTATCTTTCTCACCGGCATGACGTTGAGCTAAACTGTTTGTAATGCTGGGTGTTATATTTGACCCTGAGGTGAATTTCTGATTGTATACCACTAAAGCTATTTCTGTCTCCAAGATATGATCTGAATCCAGCCCTGCCTCAGCACATATGCTGCTGAAACACTCAACCATACCTTTGATACTCTTGAACATGGTGTTTCCAGTGTAATTCTGGTCAGTCACCCAGAGTTGATATTCGATAAAATAAAATCAAAGATTGAAAAAAGGCTGAAGGATATATTCCATTAATAAAAGGCTCACCTTATGAAAAAGATTTGAACATATTGGACATTTAAAAGAGTTTAGAAGAATGAGAGGTAATTTTATTACAATGTAGAAAATCCTGGAGTAGGTGGAGGGAGAATTTACAGGTTGGATGCTAAGAGTATGTTTCTGTTTGTGATTCTCTAGATTTGATCTAGAGGACACCATTTAAGAGTTTGTTTAAGTTTGTGAGGAGAATTTTCTTCATAAAAATGATATTCGTAGAAATTAACTTGTTAGAAAATAGTGAAGGATGGATCTTTTAGTTAATTCAAGATAGAGTAGATACATTTTTGACAGACATGGGAGACTGGCTGAACAGTCCATCTTCCACAGCTACACTGGCACCACCCCCCACCTTTTCCTCCAATACATCGATGACTGTATCGGCGCTACCGCGTGCTCCCACGAGGAGGTTGAACAGTTCATCCACTTTACTAACACCTTTCACCCCGACCTCAAATTTACCTCGGATTTGTGAGGGGTAGATCTTGCCTTACAAGTCTTATTGAATTCTTTGAGGAGGTGACCAAGCATGTGGATGAGGGTTGAGCAGTGGATGTAGTGTACATGGATTTTAGTAAGGCATTTGATAAGGTTCCCCATGGTACGCTTATGCGGAAAGTCAGGAGGCATGGGATAATGGGAAATTTGGCCAGTTGGATAGAGAACTGGCTAACTGGTCGAAGTCAGAGAGTGGTGGCAGATGGTAAATATTCAGCCTAGAGCCCAGTTACAAGTGGAGTTCCACAAGGATCAGTTCTGGGTCCTCTGCTGTATGTAATTTTTATTAATGACTTGGAAGAGGGAGTCGAAGGGTGGGTCAGTTAATTTGCAGACGATACGAAGATTGGTGGAGTTGTGGATAGTGAGGAGGGCTGTTGTTGGCTGCAAAGGGACTTAGATATGATGCAGAGCTGGGCTGAGGAGTGGCAGATGGAGTTCAACCCTGTCTAGTGTGAGGTTGTCCATTTTGGAAGGACAAATAAGAATGCAGAATACAGGGTTAACAGTAGGGTTCTTAGTAAGGTAAGGAGCAGAGGGATCTTGGGGTCTATGTTCATAGCTCTTTGAAAGTTGCCACTCAGGTGGATAGAGCTTGTAAGAAGGCCTATGGTGTATTAGCGTTCATTAGCAGAGGGATTGAATTCAAGAGTCGTGAGGTGATGTTGCAGCTGTACAGGACCTTGGTAAGACCACATTTGGAGTACTGTGTGCAGTTCTGGTCACCTCACTTTAGGAAAGATGTGGAAGCTTTGGAGAGGGTGCAGAGGAGATTTACCAGGATGTTGCCTGGAATGGAGAATAGGTCATACGAGGAGGATAGGTTGAGAGTGCTAGGCCTTTTCTCATTGGAACAGCGAAGGATGAGGGGTGACTTGATCGAGGTTTATAAGATGATCAGGGGAATAGATAGAGTAGACAGTCAGAGACTTTTTCCCCGGGTACAACAGAGTGTTACAAGGGGACATAAATTTAAGGTGAAGGATGGAAGGTATAGGGGGGATGTCAGGGGTAGGTTCTTTACCCAGAGAGTGGTGGGGGCATGGAATGTGCTGCCTGTGGGAGTGGCAGAGTCAGAATCATTGGTGACCTTTAAGCGGCAATTGGATAGGTACATGGATAGGTGCTTAAGCTAGGACAAATGTTCGGCACAACATCGTGGGCCGAAGAGCCTATTTTGTGATGTTTGGTCTATGTTCTCTGTTCTATATTCTACCTGGACATCTCAGACTCCTCCCTCCCCTTCCTGGACCTCTCCATTTCTATCTCGGGTGACCGACTTAACATGGAAATTTACTATAAACCAACCGGCTCCCAAGCTACCTAGATTACACCTCCTCTCACCCTGCCTCCTGTAAAAATGCCATCCCATATTCCGAATTCCTTCGCCTCTGCCGCGTCTGCTCCCAGGAGGACCAATTCCAATACTGAACAACCCAGATGGCCTCCTTCTTCAAAGACTGCAATTTCCCCCCAGACGTAGTTGATGATTTTATCCACCCCATCTCCTCCACTTTCCGCTCCTCCGCCCTTGAACCCCGCCCCTCCAATCGCCACCAGGACAGAACCCCACTGGTCCTCACCTACCACCCCACCAACCTCCAGATACATCGTATCATCCTTCGTCATTTCCGCCACATCCAAACAGACCTCACCACCAAGGATATATTTCCCTCCCCTCCCCTATCAGCATTCTGGAAAGACCACTCCCTCCGGGACTCCCTTGTTAGGTCCACACACCCCCCCCCCACTAACCCAACCTCCACTCCCAACACCTTCCCCTGCAACCGCAAGAAATGCAAAACTTGCGCCCACACCTCCCCCCCACTTCCCTCCTAGGCCCCAAGGGATCCTTCCATATCTGCCACAAATTCACTTGCACCTCCACACACATTATTTACTGCATCTGCTGCACCCGATGTGACCTCCTATACATTGGGGAGACAGGCCGCCTACTTGCGGAACGTTTCAGAGAACACCTCTGGGACATCTGCACCAACCAACCCAACTGCCCCGTGGCTGAACACTTTAATTCCCCCTCCCACTCCGCCAAGGACATGCAGGCCTTTGGCCTCCTCCATCGCCAGACCATGACAACATGACGCCTGGAGGAAGAGCGCCTCATCTTCCGCCTAGGAACACTCCAACCACAAGGGATGAACGCAGATTTCTCCAGCTTCCTCATTTCCCCTCCCCCCACCTTATCTCAGTCCCACCCCTTGGACTCAGCACCGCCTTCTTAACCTGCAATCTTCTTCCTGACCTCTCCGCCCGCCCCCCCCCCCACCTCCCCCCCCCCCCCCCCCCCCCCACTCCGGCCTATCACCCTCACCTTAACCTCCTTCCACCTATCACATTGCCAACGCCCCTCCCCCAAGTCCCTCCTCCCTACCTTTTATCTTAGCCTGCTTGGCACACCCTCCTCATTCCTGAAGAAGGGCTTATGGCCAAAATGTCGATTCGCCTGCTCCTTGGATGCTGCCTGACCTGCTGCGCTTTTCCAGCAACATATTTTTCAGACACGGGAGCCAAAGGTTAAGGCGAAAGGCAGGAAAATAGAGTTCACACCACAATCAGATCAACCAGGATGTTATTGACTGGCAAAGCAGAAGGCCAAATGGTCTGCTCCGAAGTTCTATGTTCTATTAGAGTCAGCAGCTTGTAAACATTAGAAATGTTTGGTCATCATTTTGATTTGGCTGTGCTATCAACTGGATGCTGAACAAAAAAGGAGGTAGGACACATTTATGAAAATCAATGGTCCAATATCTGTTGATAATATTAGATGCAGCATGTACCATATACATATGCACTGATCTCAGATGGATTATCTTAAAATGATGACTTGCAACTGTAATATTAAAGAAAAGTCAAAAGTGCTCAATGCAGCTCAACATTAGTACCGTAGACTGCTGGCAGTTGTCCATGGTTCACTGACAAGTTCCGAATGAGGTCAGAGGACAAATTGCTGCGATGTGCCAAGCATTGCATTAAAATTCAAACCAAAATCCAATTTCTCTGCCAGAGAGAAGTCTTTTTACAAACTGCAATGCAGCATCTCATTTGAAGAATATTTGTCAATGCTATACTGGACACCTGTTTTATTGTGCTTTTTGTGTTAACGTGGATGATGTGGTTCACGCTCTGAGGAAGCACTTGAACACAAAACCTTCTGGCTCTGAATGGTATATGTAGATTTTGAAGAAAGTTTCCTGTTTAAATGTTAGTAAGTTTAAGGAAAGAATTAATTTGTTTTATTTACTTGTACTTTCTAACTGCTGCCTGAGCTTCACTTATCAGATTACTCAGCAGGAATTAAAAACTTTATCAGTCAGACGTAGTCTTTAGCTAGTAAGAATTTTTAAATAAACATCCCTTGTGAGGTCCAGTGTTTTAGATACACCTGCCTGAAAACTGAGAAGAGTTGTTGTTAATCTACCATGAAAATACGATCTGTGTGCTGCAAGCGTAGAGCTGTCAAATCAGTGTTGAATGATAATTGCAGATTAGATTATACAGAAACCATTGGAATCTCATCTAGCCAGGAAGGGAAAAAATACATTTTGAGGAGAGATATCTCAGAACTTGATATGATCTGTAATTACAACCCCTCAGTGCCACCCTGTTGAACTCAGGAATGTGTGAATTCTCCAGTGAACTTGCAATGTTTCACAACAAGCCAGTTTCTAATTATGTGTACAATTATTAATCATTTTGTACTCTATATTTGAACAATAAATGCTTCTAAACTATTATTTTGAAGAGTGTTTTATAAGTCTATAAGAACACCCCATCTCAAATATGAGAAATTGGTTAGATTATTAAAGAAAATAGATTATAGAAAGGAAGCAACATTTTGGAACAGTGGAAATAGTGTAGCAATTGCTCAGGTGGATGGTAATGGATCTTTAAATAAAAACAAAAATATTTTCTGCTTTAATTCAAGTAATCATGTCAAATACCATCTTTAATAGGACCAAATCCAGAGGGTAACTATAAAATAATACAGATACCTTCACAAAAAAATTACACAGCAAACTTCAGAGGTCAGAAAATTCTCAAGGACAGCCCTCAAGCTTTGTAATCTCAGCAGTTGTTTGAGTAATACCTCCAATGAGTTAGCCTTGATTTTGATGTCTCCTGTAGCCAAATAATGTGCTAATATCCATCATCTAAATTCATATATGAAAACGAATCTCTTCGATGAGGTCCGGTTCCATTTCACCATTTCCCTGAAAGTTTCACCATATGCCCACTTATTCTCCTCACTTGATAAATCGATCCTTGTTGGGGTCCCACATTCCTTTCAATTGGAAATGAAAAGGCATTTACATCTCAACATTTAAGAGGCATCTTGACAGATACATGAATAGGTAGAGGATAAAGGGATATGGACCACGTATAGGTGAAAGGTTTTTAGTTTTGATATGTCAACATCGACTTGGTGTGCCAAACAGTCTGTAACTGTGTTGCACTGTTCTTTGTTCTTGATTCATTACCCAACTGGATGATTCTTTACGGTCAGACAAACTGCCAGTTTCCTGACTCTAACATTTTTGATGTTAATAAACAGGTGTTGAAAAAAAGGTCATACAATATTTCCCCTGGTTACCCACAGCAGTGTTCTCAAAATCAATCAACAGTTTCTGGAGACTCCCGGCCAATGATAGTGAGCTGTTACCCTAGTTATAATATTGGAGTCCACTAATTATCATGAACAGAACCATTGTTTTATGAAGACTACAGGAATCAAATTCTCTTTTTCTTACTTGACATTGTTGGAATCTTATCTACATATCAGAAGATTATCTTGTAATACATTCTATTTATAAATGTACATGTTCGTTGTATGCTTTTGTATCACATGGAATTACTATATCTTTTGGAGTGATGGGGCAACATTGGATTCTGTATTTCAATTTCCTTATGAGTGATAATTGTGACCTTGTTCATGAAAGAGGATGTGGTGGTGGTTGGTACAATTACAACATTTAAAAGGCATATGCATGGATATGTAACTAGCAAGATTTAGAGGGATATGGGCCAAATGGGACTAGATTGCTTTAGGATAGGTCAGCATGGACGAGTTGGACTGAAGGGTCTGTTTCCTCCTGACTCTATAAATCTTACCTTCAGAAAAAAGAAGGGTAGGAAGTGAAGGGAATTTGATTGGCAATTTAAAATTTTTACATAATCACACAGAACTATTTACTCCATTGGAAATGTCTGATGTCTACTTACAAAAAGATGTCAAAAACATGAGGATATTGTGAAATGCATGTTACTGTTCTTTAGACTTTATGAACTTTTGCATGCAAATGTGCTTAAATGGAGTTTAATAACACCCAATGCAGAACAGACAGTTGTATGAAAATTACCATTTTCACTGACCTGTTACAAAGGGATGGGAGAGGAAGGGAGGTTGGTGTTGTGCCGGTGTGATGAGCCATTAAGGGCTTATTTAGTTCTATACCAGTAGTTACATCTTGGTCCAAGGAGAAAGAAGACAACATAATTTGATATGATGCCATTGAACTCATTTCTCAGTAACCTGGACCGACCAAGTGCATCTTAATGAGTTTTCAATTCATTGCTTATTCCCTGCTTCATACTGCAGAGTCACCATAGTTCTGTTGAGGTTGGGAGTAAAGTACAGGCACAACTGAGACTAACTCAAACGATGCAGCAAACAATAGAAATATTTGCGAACACATTGTGAAAAATTTCAAACTCTAATAGGTGGGAAACATACAGGGAAATATATCCCACCCTCCCCCCCTCACCTACTCCTGTCCTTCCCCCAGACAGAATCCTACTGACAAGCTTGACAAGTAGCATTCTTGTCAAAAGAGTACATCAATACAGCAGAAGTGTTGGTCTTTATACTCTGACTGAAGCGCCGACAGGCATTGTACAGCATGGCAAATTATAGATGCCGAGGGCATGTGGGTAGGCAGTTAGTAAGCAAACACTAAGAGAGCAAGTGATCAGCACTAAGATGGAGATTGGTCCAATCTGTCAGATGGGTGCCTATCTCTCCACTTAAAGCACTCCTGCAGAAATCTTTCAATGCTATTTGCCAGAGCACCTGCAATAAGAGTCTTAACTTCCAAAGCATCTTGCAAGTGGGTCAGAGAGGTAACATGAGGATCCTAAGGGATTGACAATTATCTGATGTCAATATTTGAAGACAAAAATTGTGTACAGCTGTTTCCTCTGGATTGTGCCCTGATATTTACTTCCATGGTGACTAACACAGATGCTGTTCACAGCCAGCAGCAAACTGAATCACTAGGTACCCACTCTAACTTCTCTCTAGGATATTCTTACATCTAGTTTGATCGTGGGTTATGATGGAAAGTTGTATATTAATAAGATGAGGTCTGCAGTTAATAAGATTGTAAACAAACAGTTGATAACTTCTTACTCACTTAATAGACAACTTGCTACTGCTTAGTGAGAATATTGCCTTAATGCCGAGAACTTAGTTAAAAGTTGCAACAAGCTGTTCCCAATGACGAGAGAGACATCATTGGATGTCTCACATGATTCTGCCGCACTTCTCATGATAGCAAACATCTTTCGGCCAATGTAAGATTCTACTCACAGTCATATTTCAATAATCGCCTGCAGCCTGACTTACAAAACTATATAAAACGTAGATGTACCCACACACACGTGTGCATGCATGCATACACACACACACACACACACACACACATGCATACACACACACACACACACGCATACACACACACACACACACACACACGCATACACACACACACACACACACACACACACACACACACAATACCTTATGCATGAGCTTCAGCAAGGTGAAAATTGGAAGAACAACTTTGAATTTCTTTCCCGGTGGTGTTTTATGGTAATGCTGCTGAAATAAATGGTTGTTTCTTGAAAAATAACTGAAAACAATGAACCATGCATTAAGCTTTCTCAAGATATGATTTGTTTTTGATGTTCCTGAGCATTCGTGCAGAGTTCAGAAACATTGTTAAATTGCTTTAGCCACCAAGTGTATGTGATGCAACTGGAAATAAGGGAACGTTGTAATATTATTGGCGGCCATTACATTGACTTGCCTTTCCATGTAACTATTGATAATTGCTGAGTGACAAGTAAGGACCAAACTTAACTATTTAACTGTATTTTTTGTCAGCGAAGGATTAAGTTTCCTCTTCATTTCCTTCACTTTTTTTTCTTTTGTGGGACATTGGCATTGCTGCTGGCCAACATTTATTGCCTGTCCCTAGCTGCCCTTGTGGTGCCTTCTTGAACTGCTGCAGTCATGTTGTGTAGGTAAGTCCAGCAACAGCGAAGGAACAGTGATATATTTCCAAATCAGGATGGTGAATGACTTGGAGGTGAAACTTGTTTATGTTCCCGTGTATCCAGAGCCCTGGTCCTCCCAGGTCAAAATGATTGGAAGGTGTCTTCGGAGCAAGTTTGGAAAATTTCTGCAGTGTATCTTCTATATTGTACACATTGGTGCTACTAAGCATCAATGGTGGAGGGAATGGATGCTTGTAGATGCAGTGTCAACAAAATGAGTTGCTTTGTCCTGGATGGTGTCAAGCTTCTTGAGTGTTGTTGGAGCTGCACCTGTCCAGACAACTGGGTAGTATTCTATCACACTCTTGACTTCTGCCTTACAGATAGTGGACAGGCTTTGAGGACTCAGGAAGTCAGTTGCTTACTCAGTATGCAGATCCTCAGACCTACTGTCATACCATTATACTTAGACGAAGAGTTCCATTCAGTTTCTGGAAAATTGTAATCTCATAATTTTGATAGTGAGGGATTCCGTGATGGCAACACTATTAAATGTCAAACAGTGGAGATTAGATTGTCTCTTATTGGAGAAGGGTCATTGTCTAGAACTTGTGTGTCACGAAGGTTATTGCTAAATATCAGCTCAAGCCTGGATATTGTTCAAATCGTGACGTATTTGAATATGGAGTCATGAATGGTGCTTAACATTGTGCAATCATCAGCGAACATCCCCACTTTCATCCTTATGATGAAGGGAAGGTCATTGATGAAGGAGCTGAAGGTGGTGATGCCTAGGACACTACACTGAAGAACTCCTGCAGAGATGTCCTGGAGCTGAGATAACTGACCTCCAACAACTACCACCATGTACCAATGTTCCAGCTATAATTCCAAACAGCAGAGAGTTTCCTCTTGATTTTACAATTTTGCTAAGGCTTCTTGATGTCACATGCAGTCGAACACAGCCTTGATGTCAAGGGCTGTCATTCTCTCCTATCCTCTGTCCCACTGCTGCTTCACAGTGTCAGGGACCCACGTTAGATTCCACCCTCAGGCAACTGTCTATGTGGAGTTGGCACATTCTCCCTATGTCTGCATGGGTTTCCACTGGACGCTTCAGTTTCCTTCCACAGTACTTTTGTACAGGTTAAGTGGATTAGCCATTCTGAATTGTTAGCAATGTGCAGACTAGGCGGATTAGACATGGGAAATCCAGGGTGACAGGGATAGGGTAAGGTGAGTGGTTCTGGATGGGATGCTTTTCAGAAGGTCAGTGTTCTCTTGATGGGCCAAAAGGCATACTTCTGCACTGTAGGAGTTCTATGATCTGTCTCTAAATGGCTGATATTAGGGTGATATTTGCTTGCGCACCCTCCAGCAGGTTATCTACACCAATCAAGTTGGTGAGCACCACACTAGAGTTTATGATATCCCATTGTAATAGCTGTATCAGATACTTGTGACCTACTACTCTTAGTTGAGTAGGGCTCCCAGAGAAGATCACTTTAGTGAGTATCTATAATCCAGCCCAGAATTTCAGGTTTGAAATTGAGAGAGGAAGACTTAGATAGGATTTCCATGAGTCTAAAGGAATTAAAAGCAATGTTGATCTTACCAAATGGGACACATTCAGGTGAGATAATTCAGAACAGAATCAGGATTAAGCTGGATTAAGATTTATGTGCCTCCCTCCAAACAAGTGACTCCCTTGCAATTGTGCATTTACTTGGTGATTGACTTTGTAAGGTCTTAACTTTGACAAATCTGAGAAATTGTGCCAAGAGAAAGATCAACGTGGAAGCTTGGCAAATGGAAACGTGACAATAATTGGAGTTTAGCTTTTATACATTCTTGTCGTGCAGTGGTAATGTCCTTACCTCTGACCCAGAGAGTGATGCATAATAAAATCTTTTAACAGGTTGATTTTCTTTTAAAAAAGCTACATTTCACTGTAGCATTCATTGTGCAAATTAATTTTCATTATAAGAAAAGCTTCAGTAACCAATGGGATGTTCAATTAACCGGTAACAAGTTCAAAGTTTGGGAGAAGATTTGTAGCTCGGGCGCTTGTTGTTGTGGTTCTGTTCGCCGAACTGGGAATTTGTCTTGCAAACGTTTCGTCCCCTGTCTAGGTGACATCCTCAGTGCTTGGGAGCCTCCTGTGAAGCGCTTCTGTGATGTTTCCTCCGGCATTTATAGTGGCCTGTCTCTGCCGCTTCCGGTTGTCAGTTCCAGCTGTCCGCTGCAGTGGCCGGCATATTGGGTCCAGGTCGAAGTGTTTGTTGATAGAGTCTATGGATGAGTGCCATGCCTCTAGGAATTCCCTGGCTGTTCTCTGTTTGGCTTGCCCTATAATGGTAGTGTTGTCCCAGTCGAATTCATGTTGCTTGTCAAGCTTCACAGGAGGCTCCCAAGTACTGAGGATGTCACCTAGACAGGGGACAAAACATTTGCAAGACAAATTCCCAGCTCAGCGAACAGAACCACAACACCGGTAACACGTAGCAGAGTGAAGGAATGACAACAAGTTGAAGTGGTTGAACCATTCATAGAGTTCAACCCTTTAAATTAACATGAAGATGACTGGTAGCAAATTAAGATCTGACACATGGAAGAATCTAGAAATTCATCCACAAATAATTTGATGCTTTCATATTTTTATCCTGGGCCTTTTGCTGCAAAAAAAAACCCAAGTGAAATTCTGGCTTGTTGCCATTAGATTTCATCTGTCCCTATGCATTGAAAGATTCTGTGTCTTGACAACCATGAACTTTATCTTCCTGTGCACTCAGCCCCCACTGCAGTACCTGTGACAATAAGGCTCATCAGGAAATTCTGACGCTTCATTGATTTCCTGAGTGAAGTGCACAGACATTATTCAACAACAACTGTGGGGAGAATAAATAGTTGTCTGCATTAAAGAAGCAGTTTCCCATTCATCATATCAGCCAAAGGTCCAGTTTCAAAATAAACATTAATGAAAATAGTAGAAGATTTGAAACAAGAAAAGACCAGGAGGCAATCTTTGTTCAATAGATCAAGCATATTTAACATTGTAATTTACCCCTCAATCTCTTTCTTTCTGAAGATTTTGATATTTAATTTTGAATATCTTTTCTGAGCTGATGCATTGTGCAGTTTCTGGCCACTACTGACCAAAAGTGACATTTGGGCTCTCATTTAGATCAAAAGATAAACAATCTGAAACAAGCAAGTGCTTTGGATAACCCAGGATAGGTCTGTACAAAATGGGAATATCTGCATCATGACTTAATTCAGGCATGGACAGCCAAAATCATTCACAAAATTTGTTAGTTTCTATGAGAAACGGGAATGAGAAATGCAGAATATTGCATCAAATGTAATGAGTTTATGTCAAAGGTAGCATTGATTCAAAGTGTGAAGAGGTAAATTCCGAACTATTGCCAGTGATTTGTGCCTTCATGAACACCATCCACAACCACATGGAAGGAAATGATAAATTTACCATTGTTGTGGTTTGAACAACTAGTTTTTACACTAGATCCAAATCAAGTGTGTGCCATATGAAGAAGAAATACTACAATTGTGTCGAAGATGTACGTTGAGGGTTCTTGAGACATGCGTACCTGTTGGATACTAATGTTCCTGGATGATGGGTGCATATGGCCAGTGCCCATGAAGTGTGCTCTGAGGTGTTTGAATCTGAAGTCTAACAATGATTTTTCAAAGTAGCAATGAGCTGAATTTTCCAGGTACCCTCTCAAGTTTCCTTGATGAGTTTTCTTGATATTAGCCTTGTTTGGTGAATTTGGCATGATGGCAAGCTAAATTTTAATAATGTGAATTGGGCTCTCAACAAGGTAATAATTCCCTTTAAATGCCTCATCACCATCCACATAGTGAAAAACATGTCATGGCTATTGTAAGAAAATATAAAATATGGAGCAAGATGCTCCCAATATTGAGATATGTCTGAATCCTTACCCTATTTTGCTAAAAATCTTGCAATAATTCAAGTTGCTAAGATTTCATCCACAGGATCAAAAGTTTGGGCAGAGTGCATTGTTTTACTTGTTGAACTCAATTTTGTGAGTTCTTCAGTTTTGAAGAAGATTGCATTGGTATTGAAGAGTTGAATCTGTTTCTTATTTCACAGATGCTGTGTGACCTCTTGAATTCTCGAGCATGTTAGGTTTATGTTACAGACCACCAGCACCTGCAGCATTTTGCCTTTGTTAAAGCAAACGATGTTGTGACCAGAAGTTAATAATCAGAAGATGAGGTGCTGATCCTTGAGCTTGCATTGGGCTTCCTGGAAAACCACAGAGAACAGAAGATTGAAATGAGATCAAAGTAGTGAATTACAATGGCAAGTGTTATGGACTAGGCCAGACCCCTCATTTTTAAGCAGGTAGCCTGGACTGGAACTTTGCTATTTGTTTTAGCTAAGTGTATGGTAGATATTCCTTGAGTAAGTTAACTGGTTTGACTGCCAAGTTTTAAACAAACAAAACTAATTTACAAAATTATGGAATGAAACTCAAAGAACAGAAAACAGAATACCAGGTAACTTATCCTATCCAAATCCGATTTAGTGATGCTGATCTGAAAATACTAGCAACAATCCCAATATACCCCCCCCTCCCCCTCCCCCACCCCCAGCACAAACAGTAAAAATGAAACAAACAAGAGCTTACAGGCTTGTGATTAGAGAGAGAGAGGTCAGCAGCCTGTTTCACACATCGCCTGCTGCAACTGAACTGACTAAAGCTCTGAAATGAATTTTAAAAAAGACTCTAATCTAAACAGAGGGAAGCTACATGGTTAGTTAGCCACTGCCCTTTGATTATACCCATTTTTTGAAAGACATGAAAGCTTTTGGCCTAAAGCACTATCTGTTAGGGGTAAACAAAGAGTCCCCATCAAACTTTCAAACCCAGCCTAGTTGGAGTCTGGCCACTTATCCCTCTCTCTGGGAAAAAAAACTCAATGGCATAGTAACCTTACAAAACTCACCAGTGTTGTGACACAAGCAACTGGAAGTTTGGGCCAGTCCCACTTAAGGGCATCAAATGGAGGCAGAAATGTAAGTCATCCACAAGCTTACCCATTACAGTTTAAAACCAAAACAATTCAGAAATTTCTGGAAAAGCTCAGCTGCTCTGGCAGCATCTGTGAAGAGAAATCAGAGATAACATTTTGGGTTGAGTGACCCGCCCTCAGTACCTTATGATTCAACAGGGCCAGAAGTGGGGAGAGAGCTGGATTGTCATCCGCCAAAAACTCCTGCGATTCCGACATTCCGATAAGAGGGTGGTGGTGGAGGGTTGTTTGTTAGACTGGAGGCCTGTGACCAGTGAAATGCCACAAGGATCGGTGCTGGCTTCACTAGTTTTAGTAAATGATTTGGATGCGAGCATAAGAGGTACAGTTAGTAAGTTTGCAGATGACACCAAAATTGGAGGTGTGGTAGACAGCGAAGAGGGTTACCTCAGATTGCAACAGGATCTCGACTAGATGGGCCAATGGGCTGAGAAGTGGCAGATGGAGTTTAATTCAGATAAATGTGAGGTACTGCATTTTGGGAAAGCAAATCTTAGCAGGACTTATACACTTAATGGTAAGGTCCTAGGGAGTGTTGCTGAACAAAGAGACCTTGGAGTGCAGGTTCATAGCTCCTTGAAAGTGGAGTTGCAGGTAGGTAGGATAGTGAAGAAAGCGTTTGGTATGCTTTCTTTTATTGGTCAGAGTATTGAGTACAGGAGTTAGGACATGTTGCGGCTGTACAGGACATTGGTTAGGCCACTGTTGGAACATTGCGTGCAATTCTGGTTTCCTTCCTATTGGAAAGATGTTGTGAAACATGAATGGGTTCAGAGGACATTTACAGGAATGTTGTCAGGGTTGGAGGATTTGAGCTATAGGGAGAGACTGAACAGGCAGGGGCTGTTTTCCCTGGAACGTCAGAGGCTGAGGGGTGACCTTATAGAGGTTTACAAAATTATGAGGGGCATGGATAGGGTAAATAGGCAAAGTCTTTTCCCTGGGGTTGGGCATGAAATGAGCTGCCAGAGGAAGTGGTGGAGGCTGGTACAATTGCAACATTGAAGAGGCATTTGGATGGGTATATGAATAGGAAGGGTTGAGAGGGATATGGGCTGGGTGCTGACAGTTTGGGTTGGGATATCTTTTCGGCATGGACGGGTTGGACCGAAGGGTCTGTTTCCATGCTGTACATCTCTATGAGTCTATGACTCAAAGGGCAACAAATCATGACCACAACGGCTATGGTCATGTCCCATGAAGAAACAATGTTCCTTAATAATGGTAAAATTCCAAGAGAACTTCAGGGACAAGAACATACTGGAAAGAGTAGTTGTTTTGGAAACTCATGGATTTAAAAGAAAATCTCATAGAAACCTGAAAGTATTGAGACTGTAAGAATCAGTCACTCAAGGAAGACAAGTTCCAGTACCATGGCAGACAATATCTAAGGGGTGAGTAGGTTTGCAATGACATATCTATTAATTGCCAAACATCAAAATAACTTGCTCAAACAAAACACCTCCCATGCTCCCAGTTACTTCAACAATTCCTAACTAGCATTTTAAACACTGCTAAAAAGCTCATCAAATAATTAGGACATCAAGAAGTTCAGTTCTATTCCATTTGGTCTGATCATTTCGATGCAGAATTGAAGTGAAAGGTTTACATATTCAAACAGACAGAGAGAGGAAAGCTGTAAGCTTTCACCTGAATTGCTTTATCACATAACTGCAAATAGGATAAAGTAACCTGGTCTACTGAAACATGAATGTTGATGAGGAAGTATCAGGTATATTTAAATATTGATTAGATTTTGAAATGAATGTTTCAATATTCATGTTTAAAGCATCTTGAAAAAAAGAAGGAAGTATTGTATTCTTACAGTTGTTGCACGCAATATTCCAATGTCCTATACAGCCGCTACATGTCCTAACTCCTGTACTCAATACTCTGACCAATAAAAGAAAGCATACCAAACGCTTTCTTCACTATCCTATCTACCTGTGACTCCACTTTCAAGGAGCTATGTACTCACTCCAAGGTCTCTTTGTTCAGCAACACTCCCTACGATCCTACCATTAAGTGTATTAGTCCTGCTAAGATTTGCGTTCCCAAAATGCAGCACCTCACATTTATCTGAATTAAACTTCATCTGCCACTTCTCAGCCCATTCGCCCATCTGATCCAGATCCTGTTGTAATCTGAGATAACCCTCTTCACTGTCCACTACACCTCCAATTTTGGTGTCATCTTCAAACTTACTAACTATACTTCTTATGCTCACATCCAAATTATTTATGTAAATGACAAAAAGTAGAGGACCCAGCACTGATTCTTGTGGCACTCCTCTGGTCACAGGCCTCCAGTCTGAAGAACAACCCTCCACCACCACCGTCTGTCTTCTACCTTTGAGCCAGTTCTGTATCCAAATGGCTAGTTCTCCCTGTATTCCATGAGATCTAACCTTGCTAATTAGTCTCCCATGGGGAACCTTGTCGAACGCCTTTCTGAAGTCCATACAGATCACATCCACTGCTCTGCCCTCATCAATCCTCTTTGTTAATTCTTCAAAAAATCAATCAAGTTTGTGAGACATGATTTCCCACGCACAAAGGCATGTTGACTATCCCTAATCTGTCCTTGCCTTTCCAAATATATGTACAACTCTCAGGATTCTCTCCAACAACTTGCTCACAACCGACTTCAGGCTCACTGGTCTATAATTCCCTGGCTTGTCCTTACCACACTTCTTAAACAGTGGCACCACGTTAGCCAGCCTCCAGTCTTCTGGCACCTCACCTGTGACTATCGATGATACAATTCTTGAACTATAATAGGGGAAAATGTGACTTGATCTACTTTGTCAGAAAGAATAGAAGAGCTGAATGTTATCTAAATGCAGAAAGCTACAGCAGAGACACATTTGGGATTCCTTCAGCATAAATGTCAAAAAGCTGGCATATACGTTCAGCAAGTAATAGGCAAGAAGGATGAAATGTGGGCCTTTATTTCAAAGGAAATTGAGATAAAAGTAGGAAGGTTTTTCTAAAGCTAAACAAGGCACTAATCAGAAGATAGCTGGAAACACTGATCATTTTTGCACCCCTCATCTATGAAAAGATACACTGGCAGCCCAGAGCACATTCACTCAGCTGCCATGGCATGAAGGGACCATCTGATGAGGAGAGGTTGAGTAGGTTTGGCCTATACCTCATTGGAATTTAAAAGAATGATAGGGGACCTTATTGAAGCACACCAGATTCTTAAAGTTCTTGACAGATGTGAAAAAGATTGTTTCCCTTTGTGGGAACTCTAGGAATAGAGGACATAGTCTCAGAGCATGAAAAATATCCAGTTCAGACAAAATGAGGAGGATTTATTTTCTCTGAGGGTAGTGAGTCTGTGGAATTATTTATTGCTGAGGGCTATCAAGGCTGGGTTGGTAAGTATATTCAAGGCTGAGATAGAAAAATGTTTTAATCAGTAAGGGAATCAAGAATGAGGGGGAAAAGGCAGGAAAGTGGACTTCAGGGTTATATCAGCTATGACTTTATTGATTTGGAGATGCTGGTGTTGGACTGGGGTGTACAAAGTTAAAAATCACACAACACCAAGTTATAGTCCAACAGGTTTAATCGGAAGCACACTAGTTTTTGGAGCGGCGCTCCTGACAACCACCTGATGAAGGAGCGGCATTCCGAAAGCTAGAGTGCTTCCAATTAAACTTGTTGAACGATCACCTGGTGTTGTGTGATTTTTAACTTTATGACTTTATTATGTGGTAATGCAGAATCAATGGGCTGAATGGCTTATTTCTGCCCTTATTTCTTATGGTCTTATGGAGAAAATGTTGTTGATGGAACATCTGAAGATAGTTGGGCCTTGGACACTATCCTGAGTAAGTCCAGCCATGATACCCTGTGACTCAAATGATCGATCTTGAGGAACAACAATAATCTTCAGTGATATTCAGTATGATTCCAGTTAGTGGGGTGTTTTCCTTTTGATTCCCACTGACTCCAATCACACTCAACCAAATGTTCTCTTGATATCAAGAGCTGTCACTCTCACCTCACCTCTCGAGTTGAGTTCTTCTTTTCCATGTTTGGGTTAAGACTGTGATGAAATCAGGAGTTGAGTGGCCCTAGTGGAATCCAAACCAAGCATCATTGAACAGGCTGTTGCCCAACAAGTGCTGCTTGATAGCACTGTTGACAATTTCTTCCATCACTTTTCTAATTGTCAATTCTAGGTTGATTGTGCTGCACAGAACAATCTCGGTTATCTGAACATCAATTATCCAAATTTTGGATTGTCTGAACAAGGTCTCAAGGTCTCGTAAAAATGTTACATCAAAGAGGTGTTACTGATACTGGTGCGTCTTTTATTTACAATGATTAAAAGTGAATTTGGATGACCTGTACTGAAGAACATGTGAAAACATTCCATCAAAGAGTTGTTATCGACACTGGTGTGACGATTGCGTCTTTTGTTTATAGTTTTCTAGCTTGATCTCAGTCGGTCACTTTATACAGGGTTAAAATAATTTTAACACATAAAAATGACTGACACGCTGAAGGATTTAAAAGCATGGCAAAATCAGTGGTGCCTTCATTCACTCTAAGACTTTGTTCCGAATATGTATCTATTATAAATGATCGGGTTTGTTGCTGTTACCATGTCAGTGAAGAGAAAGCAAACAACATTGACAATTGAACAGAAAAGCATGATTTTACAACATCTGGATTGTGGTGGAAAGGCCTCAAAGATTGGACAAGAGTACAACATTGGAAAAGCAACAGTGTCCGACATGAAGAAAGCAAAACTGGCAATTGAGAAATTTATCAAAGTGACACTTCATATGCATTGAAAAGAAAATCCACAAAACCAGCAAAAGATGAACAACTCAACCAAGCCATATTTTTGTGAAAAGGGGAATCTAATATACAGTGTTTGTACACTTTTTATCAATTGAATGAAATAGGAACTCTGTAAACATGTTTTACGTAATTAGGTTCAGAAACGCTTCCTTTGTTTATGATCTGATCAGTCATCCGAACAATCAGTTATCCAAACAAAATACTCCCCGCCTGTCTCATTCGGAGAATCGTGATTATTCTGTATTTACCCAGGGTAAATTTGTCCTGCTTTATGTTGCCGGGACATAATTGTCAGGTTTTTTGTTTTACCAGGTAGATCCTGGTGATGTAGTTACACTGGAACTGATTGGCTTGGGGCTGGGTTGTTCAGGAATTATTCAGTACTATTCCTGGAATGATGTCAGGGTCCATAACCTTTGCAGAATCCAAAGCCTTCAGCCATTTTTTGATATCATATGGATTGGATCAATTTACCTGAAGACTGGCATCTGTGATGCTGGCAAGCTTAGAAGGAGTCATAAGTGTGTGTTGACTCATTATGCTTGAAACGTCAACGCTCCTGCTCCTTGGATGTTGCCTGGTCGACTGTGCTTTTTAACTCTGATCCCCAACATCTGCTGTCCTCACTTGCTCCCAACCTTAGAAGGAACCCACAATGGACCATCCACTCTATATTTCTGGCCAAAGATGTTTGCAAATGCTTGAGCCTTATCTTTCCAAGTGATGTACTATACTCCCATATCATTTAAGGTGAAGGTAGTTGTGGGGACTTCTCCTCCAATTAAATGTCAATGATTATTCATGGCTGGATGTAGGTGGAATGCAGAGCTTCAATATAAGCTGTTGGTCATGTGATAACTTGGCTCTGTCTATTGCCTGCCTCTGCTGCAGCAAATAATGCAAGTTTTTGCTTTACTAGGTTAACACTTCATTTCCGGTTCCTAGAGGCCCCATTGCATTCAGTACAATAATTCAGCTCGTGATGACCATTCATCTAAACTTACAGATTTTACCTTTCTCTCTACCGGAGCTGCCTAGCCAGCTAATTCCACAATGGTAGACAAGCAGGAGGCTGGAAGAACACAGCAAGCCAGGCAGCATCAGGAGGTGGAGAAGTCAATGTTTCAGGTGTAACCGTTATTTCGTACTTTTTCTAATTAGTTACTTGAATGTCCACTATCATCCAATGATGTAGAATTGCAGAGCTTTGATCTGATCTGTTACTTGTAGAATTGCTAAGTTCAGCCTATCGCATGGTGTGTAGTATTTATTTAGTCCTGTATTGTAGCTTCACCATGTCACAACCTCATTATTTGGTAGACCTGGTGCCGCACCCTATTTGCTCCTGACAATCCTCATTCTAGCTTGGCTCATTGGATTGAGGATAATCATTGAGCAAGGGATATAAAATTATGTTTTGTGATTCAGGATATTTCTGCAGCTGAACAACTATTGAAATTGTAAGGAGTGAGTTTCATGTACTTATGTTAAGCATCCTTGCAATCAGGTTACGATGTGGTCCTTTTACCCTGAATAAAATTATGACAAAAGAAGGAAATGCTCATTTATTGCCATTTGACACTGACATCACATTGTGTGATGTTGTGCAGTAGTTGGTTGCCTTAAACATTCCCTCAAGTGGCAGATGTATTTATCTTCTCAATTTCAATAAAGCCCAAGGAATTACTTCAACAACCTTGCATCTATGATGCACTGTGGGTAGCACTCGAAATAATTTCATTTACAAGCATTTCACAACAATTGCATGATCTCCCAAGGCAATTGACAAAGGGAAGTGATTGAAACAAGTTTAATTGCTTACCATAGTTGTTGCATTTTACTATATTAAGCCATTTTTGGGAATGAAGAGATGCATATATTAGCAGCATCTCTCTCAAGCAACTATTAGAGTTTTGCCAGTGATCTGAATCTAAGGCAGGCCCAGCCTTATTCCCAATGATTTCACAACCACAATACAAAACTGACAAGAATGAACCTCCAATTAACAGTAATTGGGCAGACTCACTTGAACTGTTTTCCAAATGAATTGGTGGAAAATGTAAATATCATGCTGGCATGGTACTAGATGCTCTTTTGTCCTTCTATACAAAGGCATTGTCCCATTGCTACTTAGAATTTAGGTGTTAAACCAAAGATAATTGTGCAAGAATTATATTAGTTGAAAAGAAGAAAGGAAAAGAATAAAACATGATTTGACATATAATCATGTAAAAGTTGAATGTTTTAGATTAATTTTAAGTGTTAAATTTATCATGTCAACTGTTACATGAATACTACTTTTGAGGTGCTGAAATTCATGCTAAAGTCAAATGTACCACATCATTAGTGGAAGCTTAATTGATCTCTGAACAAATAAAGAAAAATAACTCATGAATTACTGTAATATGACTGTTTTCTCATGAGTGTTACAGGGGAACTGAGCTCACCTGAGCTGCACACAAAAGGAGGTTATCACCTGACTCTGACCAGATGCATCTTAAACTTTTGTGCCAAATTGGTGAAAATTGTACATCAAAACACATAATAACACAAAAAATAATCATTTCCTCATCATAACATGGTAGCTCAGTGGTTAGCACTATTGCCTCACATTGCCAGGGACTTGGGTACAATTCCAGTCTTGGGCAACTCTCTGTGTGGAGTTTGCATGTTGTCTGCGTGTGTTTCCTCCTGGTGCTCCAGTTTCCTCCCACAGTCCAAAGATGTGGATGGTAGGTGAATTGGTCATGCTGAATTGCCCATAGATTTAGGTGCATTAGTTAGGGGGAATGGGTCTGGGTGGGTTACTTTTCAGTGGGTCAGTGTGAACTAGTTGGGCTGAAGGGCCTGTTTCTACACTGCAGGGAATCTAATCATAACATTTATGTACATGATAATACTCACAAATGTTGATCTGTTATCTGCGAAGCATTAGGGTTGATTTTTATACAAGATGAATGGAAAATTCCAGATCTTTGGCCAAATATAGTGGGTCAACTTTTACATATGACTGACATTTACTTGAGTATATATATGGTACCCTGCAGAATGACATAAGATTGAAGTGCCAGATATTCCAACCCAGGGGACCATGCAGAATCCCTAACAGATTTGACTCCATGAGAATAGCTCAGGAAATTGAATTTTTCAATGTTTAATTCTCCTAAGTCTGGAACCCTCCCAAATGGTCTATTAAAGTTGGAGACTTGAGATAATTACCCATAAGAAGTTAGAGGATTAGAAACCTAGTCCAATGCCTGGATAACCACCAAACTGACTCCTCCCTGATTCACTACTGCCAACACCTATCCCCTCCAAAATGCCTGGGAGTACATCTCAGAATGTCCTGGCAACCCAACCAACTTAACACAATTGTACAGATCCATCCCTGACCCAACCCTATCAGAACCACTGCCAGCCTGGTACCCTTGGACTTGACACCTGTGGAGAGATGCCACCAATCCAATTGCTCCCTCAATCTAACACCTCCCTCCCCATTGGCCCCTCCCCTGTTGCTAACCTGGCAAACCAAACTCACTAGGAGGACATTCTCCCGGTTGATGGCTCAACGTTTCAGCCTAAATCCAGACCCCCTTCCCCTGCCCTAAGCATTCCATCAACTCCCTGACACTCTATCCACATGGCACCCTACACCTACTTACCTGGAACACTACCCCCTTACCTATCCATCATCTACCCCAACTCCTTACCTCATTTTAATCAACCAGATCAGATATATTATGTCACAGATCTGGGGCAGAAATGATTTGAACGTTAGTTCCAGAACATAGTCAATGCCAGTGTGAGGACATAATCACTGCATCACAAGAACCTTTCATTCACCTTATAAAGTTACCTTTTCCCAATTGCTTTTGGACCTGTAACACCTGAAATAGGGCAGCAATTGGTGTGAAAACGAGGCATGTCTTGACGAGCAACCTGACTCTAAAACTGAGTGGAATTCTCCCTGGCTTCCTTCACTAGCCTTATTCAGGAATGATTCAGAGTCTTGGCCAGAATTAACTTCAAGAGAGAAGAGATATATAATTTTTTAAAAAGTATTAATATCATCAGCGGTATCCTAACACAAGATGGTATAGTGATTAGCAGTGCTGACTCACAGCACCTGGAACCTGGGATCAATTCTAGCCTCAGGTGGTAGTGTGAGGTTTGTGCTTTCTCCCTGTATCTGCATGGGTTTCCTCCCACGGTCCAAAGTTATGCAGGCTCAGTGCATTAGCCATGAGAAATGCAGGAATAGGGTTGGGGGATGGGTGGGATGTTCATTGAAGGGTTGGTATGGACGTGACAGCATGAATGGTCCGCTTTCAGACTGCAGGCATTCTATGATCATCAGAATATATAAACCAAGAAATTCTATGGTGCTGAAATATAGGTAAAGATTGGTGAACATAGGAAGCAATGATCACTCTTATTTTCAGTGCAACAAGGATGCAGAGACCAGGCAACAGAAATTAAACTTTTTTCAGGGGAAAAGAAGGTCATGGCTCTCAGCGAGAGCAATTCACACTCACGTTTATGCCTTGTTCTCCATCATTTTTCAGCATCTTACAATGTCTTTATTATTAAAAATATAAACAATCCTGCCTGTTTGGCTCTAGTTGGTAAAACATTCTAAGCTCTAATGCATAATGTATAACCAGAGAATTGGAGAGTGGTTCTTCTAAAAAAAGGATGACATTTGATCTATCTTGTATGCTAGGATCTGATAAAAGTGAGAGTTATTCCCAAACCCCTGTAGCTTAAACCTCTTTTGAATTATCTCTGAATCTGTCTGTGCCCCATTCAAAGGTAGCATATTTTATATCTTAACCACTGGTTCCGTGGAAAGGTTGAATCACCTGTTGCTTTTAGTTCTTTTGCCATTCATATTAAATTTGTTGTCTATGGTTCTTGACCCTTTCACCAGCAGGAATCATTTCTCTCTAAAGCAAGAGTTCAATTTCTACTTCCATTGCTTTGATGAAAATGTCGATGGGCAGTAATGGGCTGAAGTGTCATCCCACTCCAGCAATGAAGAAGAATATAGTACTTTGCAAGACATCGTCCCCAGTACATCTGAAACGGCTGTCTATCTCACATGGTAGGTTTTTGTTAAAATGATGCTCCTGATTGCCAATTAGATTGGATCTGGTTTGCGTACATCAAAGCATGCACTGATCATTTCGATGGGTGAGAGTGCTAAAGTGACCTAACCAAGATAAGTGTGGAACCATCTCCACTAGATTTGGAGGAATGAGAATGATTCCTCAATAACATTACCTCTTGAGGTTGATGGAAAATAAAATGGTGTGTATGAAAATTAGACTGCTGATCTTTTATTACATTTCCTGATTATCACCACAAATGAATTTTACCTTCTCATTCCAAAATGTAGATCAAAACCTTTTTAGTAGCCTTCTTATTTCATATGAATATGAGGTTCCAATGATTTACATTACTTCTAACCAAAGGAGTGTTCTTGGAGTTGGAAAGATCATATGTTCTTACTTTTCTTGGACTTTCATTGAGGCTTGAAATAGGAAAATGATCATTTCAAACCATAGGTTGTGGAAGGATTTGCTGTATGTTTTAAAAGTGAGTTCCAACAGTTATTGTAAATGGATTTTACAAGCACACAAGCAAGCTGATTTCAAACTGGCATGCTTGTTTGTGTACAAAGTGAGGTTCCACCAACAACAAGTAGTCAATTGGTCTGTGGACTGGTGACCAATTTTCAACAAAGACCTTCTGTCTGCTAACAACTATGTGACTGGCTCAATGGATAGTGGGTATGATTAATATGGCCAGAAGCTTTTAGATCTCTGAAAGATTAGATTGTGTGTGTCTCTCTCTGCAGTAGAAAATACCAAAAGACTAAATAAAGCCAGTTTATCTTTCTTCATTAAAAGACACAGCTTACAGCAATTAATCAATAATTTTGCAACAGTCACACTGTGCCTCCTGCAAGAAAATAAAGAAGTAAGGAGAAGAAAGATTGAAAACATGTTTTGAGAAGCAAAGATCATCTCAGTGAACCCTGTGGTCATGAGCCAATGAACTATATTCCCAGTTTTTCATCCACCCAAAATGAGAACTTTTTTTCTATAACTGACTGTCTGTGCTTTGGGGGTTAGAAATTTGCTGTGTATTGTTATATGTCAATAGTTAATCATTATTTACCTGTAACCAGCTTGTATTTGATTATTCATAATACATAGTCATTTGTGTTAAATACAGATTACTATTCTGTGCTTTCTGTTAATTTGGGTCTAAAAATACAAGTGAATGAGGGAATCCTTGATAAATTCTTAACTTGTGTGATGGACTCCAAAAATAGCAGGACATGATTTCCACTACAGTGTCCTTCAAGTATTTTGTAAGTGGTGTGACTTTGGAGAATTGTCCCAGTTAGTATTAAAGAGCATTTCAGAACCAAGAATGCATGACAAAACCTGACTGAGAGCCGAGAATTTCATGAGTGTGTCTGCCATTTTAAAAGATTCTCAATTCATCTCAAATTGGCCAAAATCCAAGCCAATAATTTGGAATTTATTTGATCAGGCTATTGACAATAGGTTAACTGTGTCAGCATGTATCTGGTGGAGGCAATGAAATTAGGGGATGATGGCCTGGTGGCATTGTTACTAATCATTAATCCACGCAAATAGGTAATGCTTTGGGGGCATGGGTTTGAAACCCATCATGGCAGATGGTGGAATTTGAATTCAGTACAAATCTGGAATTAATAGTCTAAAGGTGACCATGATTGTTGAGAAAAAAAACATCTGGTTACATAATGCCCTTTAGGGAAGGAAACTGCTATCCTTAACTAGCCTGTGACTCCAAGCACACAGCAGTATGTTTGATACTTAACGAATTAGGGATGGTTGTGTTATCCTCCACCTCTAATCCTTCTTTCATACAGCCTTATATCTTCGTTGTGAGGCATGAACTACTTTCTTAAATGTCTGCTATTCGCATCAAATGATTAATTCTCTGTGATGGCTGCCTCTGCCAATTTGATTTTCCAAATCTACATGAAGATTGAAGGCACACATGATTTATGCACATCCTTTCTTACATGATCTCCCTCTCTCCCGATTTGTTCACTGTCTTGCATCATAGCTTCAGTTAGGGGCCTGCAGACTACTCCCCCTACAGTGTTATCCTCTGAAACTAGTAGAATATCTTGTTACCTGAGGTGTAAGAGGGAGTGATAGGAACTAATCAGTGACATGAATTGCTGTGGCTGTTGATTTGCTCCTTGGTTCATTGACTACAACATTAAAAAAACGCTTCCAATCTCCTTTCCTGACTTAGGGTTTGCCTCTTTTCAATGAGGATTATGCAACTATACTGTGCTTATCCTCATTTTAAATATCTAAATTCTGTCCCTTCTTCATCTATTTTTCACAGGTTGCAAACAAGTCTGTTAAGTCAAATTAGGTCTGTTTGAGAGTCTAACTATTGAGAATGATGGCATCTAATTTGCTGCAATTCATATTCTATGTGGAAATAATGGATTATTAATTGTACTGCTGTTTCATGATAATTAGAGAAAAGCTACAAATTATGGGTAAAGAAGGTCATAAATTATTCAAATTATAGTCATAAAATTTCCTTTCGATGGTTTCATACTACCCTAAAGGCTGTAATGTTGGTGCACAAGCATGCATCATTTACACTCTGGGTATTTACAGTCTATTACATCACTCATTCCAAACCTGCTATTGTTAGGAAGTATATTTTTTATGTTATCACAGAGGTTACAGTCCTATGTCTGTATGCCAAGATTGAATTTGCATACAATGGGAGACTTATCAAAGATTAAATTAACATCAACGGGTAAACACCTAAATTATATCAATCAATGAAGGTTAATAGCTGAGATTGCAGATGCTTTCTGTTTTTGCCTCTCAATACAGCATGGTGGCTCAGTGGTTAGCACTGCTGCCTCACAGTGTCAGGAACCTAGGTACTATTCCATCCTCAGGTGGCTGTCTGTGTAGAGGTTGCACATTCTCCCTGTCTCTGTGTGAATTTCCTTTGGATGCTTCTGTTTCCTCCAACAGTCCAAAGCTAAGTGGGTTAGGTGAATTGGCGATGCCTATAGTGTTCAGGGATGTGTAGGTTAGATTCATTAGTCAGGGGTAAATGTAGGAAATTAGGGTACGGGAATGGGCCTGGGTGGGTTACTCTTTGGAAGGTTTGTGTGGACCTGTTGGGCCAAAGGGTCTGTTTCCATACAGTAGGGATTCTATGAACCCCTGTTATGATGCATTTGCTTTAAAAGTTCATCAGAACGGAATTTATTATGATTTTCTCTGTAACCATTCTCAAAATTTCAATCCAGATTCTGAAATACTATGGTCTCCAGCTATAAAGAAAAGCATTAGATTTTGAAGGGCTATGGGACACAAAATGAAGAATGGCATTTTCATTATTTGTGATGTGAGCATCATGGGCAAGGCCTGTATTTGTTCCTTGTTCCTAATTTGCCCTCGAGATAGTAGTGGTGAACCACCTTCTTGAAATTCTGCAATTCACTCTCAGAGATTTTACAGAGGGATTTTCTTCCAGTGATAGTGAAGAAGCAGCGACATAGTTCCAATCAGAATAGTATGTGACTTGAAAGGTGAACTTACAGCTGGTGTTCCCGTACGTCACACTGAGAGCCGATAGGAGAAAGACTGAATAATTAAGTTGGTGGATGGGGAGAAAGCAAGATAATTGTGTTGTCCTGAATGTATAAAAAATAAGTATGCAGCTTTGGAAACTGTTGGGGGGGACAGCCTTGCAGGTGTAAGCTGCAGTGAAGGGGTCTGTGGCTCTGAGATTCAGAAGGGAAAGGGGGAGAAGAGGAGAGCGCTAGTTATAGGGGACTCTCTAGTTAGAGGGACGGACAGGCGGTTCTGTGGACATGGGCGAGACTCTCGGATGGTTTGTTGCCTCCCAGGTGCTAGGGTCCGAGACGTCTCGGACCGTGTCTTCAGAATCCTTAAGGGGGAGGGTGTGCAGCCAGAAGTCGTGGTACACATTGGCACCAACGACATAGGTAGGAAGAGGGGTGGGGAGGTCATTCAAGAGCGCAAGGAGTTAGGCAAGAAGCTAAAAGCTAGGACAGACAGAGTCGTCATCTCTGGGTTGTTGCCGGTGCCACGTGACAGAGAGGCAAAGAATAGGGAGAGAGTGCAGTTGAACACGTGGCTGCAAGGATGGTGTAGGAGGGAGGGCTTCAGATATTTGGACAATTGGACTGCATTCTGGGGAAGGTGGGACCTGTACAAACAGGACGGGTTGCACCTGAACCAGAAGGGCACCAATATCCTGGGGGGTAGGTTTGCTAGCACTCTTCGGGGGGGTTTAAACTAATTTGGCAGGGGGATGGGATCCGGACTTGTAGTCCAGCAAGTAAGTTAGCTGTGTGTCAGGATGTCCAAGACTGTAGGGAGGCTGTGGAGAAGGTAGCACTGACAGGGACTACTTGCGGACACAGAGATGGGCTCAAGTGCGTATACTTCAATGCAAGGAGTATCAGAAATAAGGTGGGTGAACTTAAGGCGTGGATCGGTACCTGGGACTACGATGTTGTGGCCATCACGGAAACATGGATAGATGAGGGACAGGAATGGCTGTTGGAGGTTCCTGGTTACAGATGTTTCAGTAAGATTAGGGAGGGTGGTAAAAAAGGAGGGGGGGTGGCATTGCTAATTAGAAATGGTATAACGGCTGCAGAAAGGAAGTTTGAGGGGGATCTGCCTCTGGAGGTAGTATGGGCTGAAGTCAGAAATAGGAAAGGTGCAGTCACCTTGTTGGGTGTTTATTATAGGCCCCCCAATAGCAGCAGAGATGTGGAGAAACAGATTGGGGAACAGATTTTGGAAAGGTGCAGAAGCCACAGGGTCGTAGTCATGGGCGACTTCAACTTCCCAAATATTGATTGGAAGCTCTTTAGATCAAGTAGATTGGATGGGGCGGTGTTTGTGCAGTGTGTCCAGGAAGCTTTTCTAACGCAGTATGTAGATTGTCCAACCAGAGGGGAGGCCATATTGGATTTGGTACTCGGTAACGAACCGGGACAAGTGGTGGGCTTGTTAGTGGGTGAACATTTTGGTGATGGCGACCACAATTCTGTGACTTTCACCTTGGTTATGGAGAGAGATAGGTGCGCACAACAAGGAAGTTTTTACAATTGGGGGAAGGGAAATTACGATGCTGTAAGACAGGATTTGAAGAGCATACGTTGGGAGCATAGGCTGTCAGGGAAGGATGTGGTGGAAATGTGGGACTTTTTCAAGGAGCAGATACGACGTGTCCTTGATATGAATGTACCGATCAGGCAGGAAAGAAATGGTCGTGTGAGGGAGCCTTGGTTGACGAGGGAGGTTGAATGTCTAGTAAAGAGGAAGAAGGAGGCTTACATAAGGTTGAGGAAACAAGGTTCAGACAGAGCAGTGGAGGGATACAGGATAGCCAGAAGGGACCTGAAGAAAGGGATTAGGAGAGCTAAGAGAGGGCATGAAAAATCCCTGGCGGATAGGATCAAGGATAACCCCAAGGCATTCTATGCGTATGTGAGAAACCTGAGAATGACGAGAACGAGGGTAGGTCCGATCAAGGACAGTGGTGGGAGACTGTGTATTGAGTCGGAAGAGATAGGAGAGGTCTTGAACAAGTACTTCTCTTCAGTATTTACGAACGAGAGGGACCGTATTGTTGAAGAGGAGAGTGTGAAACGGACTGATAAGCTAGAAGAGATACCTGTTAGGAAGGAAGATGTGTTGGACATTTTGAATAACTTGAGGATAGACAAGTCCCCCGGGCCTGACGGGATATATCCTAGGATTATGTGGGAAGCAAGAGAGGAAATTGCAGTACCGTTGGCAATGATCTTCTCGTCTTCACTGGCAACTGGGGTGGTACCAGGGGACTGGAGAGTAGCGAATGTTGTGCCCCTGTTCAAAAAAGGGAATAGGGATAACCCCGGGAATTACAGGCCAGTTAGTCTTACTTCTGTGATAGGCAAAGTAATGGAAAGGGTACTGAGGGATAGGATTTACGAGTATCTGGAAAGACACTGCTTGATTAGGGACAGCCAGCACGGATTTGTGAAGGGTAGGTCTTGCCTTATAAGTCTTATTGAATTCTTCGAGGAGGTGACCAAGCATGTGGATGAGGGTAGAGCAGTGGATGTAGTGTACATGGATTTTAGTAAGGCATTTGATAAGGTTCCCCATGGTAGGCTTATGCGGAAAGTCAGGAGGCATGGGATAGAGGGAAATTTGGCCAATTGGATAGAAAACTGGCTAACCGGTCGAAGTCAGAGAGTGGTGGTAGATGGTAAATATTCAGCATGGAGTCCAGTTACAAGTGGAGTTCCGCAGGGATCAGTTCTGGGTCCTCTGCTGTTTGTAATTTTTATTAATGACTTAGAGGAGGGAGTCGAAGGGTGGGTCAGTAAATTTGCAGATGATACAAAGATAGGTGGAGTTGTGGACAGTGAGGAGGGCTGTTGTCGGCTGCAGAGGGACTTAGATATGATGCAGAGCTGGGCTGAGGAGTGGCAGATGGAGTTCAACCCTGCCAAGTGTGAGGTTGTCCATTTTGGAAGAACAAATAAGAATGCGGAATACAGGGTTAATGGTAGGGTTCTTGGTCAGGTGGAGGAACAGAGGGATCTTGGGGTCTATGTACATAGATCTTTGAAGGTTGCCACTCAGGTGGATAGAGTTTGTAAGAAGGCCTATGGAGTATTATCGTTCATTAGCAGAGGGATTGAATTCAAGAGTCGTGAGGTGATGTTGAAGCTGTACAGGACTTTGGTTAGGCCACATTTGGAGTACTGTGTGCAGTTCTGGTCGCCTCACTTTAGGAAAGATGTGGAAGCTTTGGAGAGGGTGCAGAGAAGATTTACCAGGATGTTGCCTGGAATGGAGAGTAGGTCGTAGACCTACGAGGATAGGTTGAGAGTTCTCGGCCTTTTCTCGTTGGAACGGCGAAGGATGAGGGGTGACTTGATCGAGGTTTATAAGATGATCAGAGGAATAGATAGAGTAGACAGTCAGAAACTTTTTCCCCGGGTACAACAGAGTGTTACAAGGGGACATAAATTTAAGGTGAAGGGTGGAAGGTATAGGGTAGATGTCAGGGGTGGGTTCTTTACCCAGAGAGTGGTGGGGGCATGGAATGCGCTGCCCGAGGGAGTGGTAGAGTCAGATTCATTGGCGACCTTTAAGCGGCATTTGGATAGGTACATGGATGGGTGCTTAATCTAGGATAGAAGTTCGGCACAACATCGTGGGCCGAAGGGCCTGTTCTGTGCTGTATTGTTCTATGTTCTATGTTCTATCTATAGAGCCTCTTATTGAAATTGCACTAACCCAGGCAAGTTAAGAGAATGTTATCTGCAGTTTAAAATAACAAAGCACATATATTTCTATTCAATATGTTAGCTCACCCTTTTGTACATATTATTAGCTTGCAGTTTCTCAATGCTAGGTTTATCTCATTTAATTGCAAATATATAGAGCAGAATAAGTATTTATTTATTTAATTTGTTTGCACAATTGTTCTCTCCTGTAATCTTAACACCCCTTATAGGATACTTATCCACTACAACATGAGTCATTGCAGCAAAAATTCTAGCTTGATTCTTTCTTATTCAGCATTCTTTGGAATTGTTGCAGGTCGGCAAATGTGCTGATGGTCTCCTTCCCCATTGTAACAGTTCTGTGATTCTGTTATTTTATCACAGAAGTTTAGTTATCTACTTTTGTACTGAGTGGAGTTCAAGCCATGTATATTGCCATGTATAACACTGTTACTCATTGAATTGCCCTACCAGATCTTAGTCTAACATAGCTACTGTAACGGAAAATTTTCTGTCATGTAAATGTTATCTATCAAATTATTCTTTATTTCAAAAGGTTTATTTGGACCCAGTCAATTTAGCACCTTATAAATAATTGCATTATTTCCATTTTATCGTATCTCTTTGATAGTTTCCAATCATGCACACATTTATTGTCATGTTTGTGTACTTACAAAGTTTACTTTCAATTTCCGCACTCAAAAATCCAGATTTACTGATGAGTTGAGAATCTTCTATCAAACATTGTGAGTGGCACTAAGTTCCACGGTTTGGGAACAGAAAGATACAAGGACACTAGTCAGACCCTGTTTGGGGATTTGTAGGGTCTTGGCTTGCATTTCTACTTCCTTTCCAGTTGTATAGAGTCAGAAAGTCCTCAGTTTAGCAGAAACAACACTCAACAGCTAAGTTTATATTCCAGAGTTTGGAATGGGCAGATGTGCACTGGAGTTGGAAGTGACAAACCCAGAGATGCTTAGATGCAGCCATAAACGTTGTTGACTGCCAATACAGTTTAAAAAGCCTGCCTCAGAACATGAGACTTGTAGTATTTGCAAAAAAAATGAAGCCCTTTAGTGCTCAGCTCTAATGTCCTCACCTAACCCCCATTCATTAAATGCCCATCCCCAACAGCTTCTCATGACTTCAATGCCCTTTACCCAGCCAAAATGGGCAGTCATATATTCCACTACTCATCCCCCACACCACTCTTGTACTCCATTCTAACCCATAATCCCAGTAATCTACAATTCACTGATTTTTGCCCTTACACCATCTCTGACAACTCACATTATAACTACAATGGGCAGACATGCTTTGATGGAATAAAACTAAATTGCTATTCAGTAGCAGAGAATTGGGTATTATTGAACATAGACTGTAAGAGCAATCTTCACGGAGACAGTGATGACTCGGAGGTGGAGGAGTTCGTTCAGGCGAATCAAGCAGTTTCTTACAAACAGTTACCGGTAAATGCAGGGAGAGGAGTTCCAGGTAGACATTCAGGAATACTGGACTCTCTCTAATTCATGAGCTTTTCAGGTACAGAAATAAACAACTTGTCTAGCAATCACTAGCAGTTTGTTTCCAGCCTCCTTTCCAGCGTGGCCATTCCCTAGGGCACATCATGTGCTCTCATTTTAGTTTGATAATTTAAACAGCTATGTACTTTGTCAGCTATTCCTATCCAACTGGCCTGTCTAATCTCATCAACCAGCTATCTAACGGTCAGGGTGCATGATCCTGTGGTCTGACTGAAATGTCACAGAGGTGTTGGCCATTACAACATAGTCAATCGACCGCATTGTTCTCCTCAAATAAACCTTTTTATTTCATGTCTTTTCTACTATACTTACGTGTGTGCATGCATATGTATGGGAGATTCTTCCGTTTTACATTTTCTTGATCTTTTATCAAGGAAAATTCATAAAAATACTGATATAATTGGGAAACAACAATTACACCATATGAGACTGTTAAAAATCACACAACACCAGGTTATAGTCCAACAGGTTTAATTGGAAGCACACTAGCTTTCGGAGCGATGCTCCTTCATCAGGTGATAGTGGAGGGCTCAATCGTAACACAGAATTTATAGCAGACAGACACACACACAGACAGACAAAGACCCACATGCACACATATATTTTGTGTGGTGAATCTTTTTGTACTTGCAGAGTTACATTGCACTTTGCTCAAACACCACATACATTTATGTAGAACTCTGAGCTCAAAAACTGCATGAATTTATGTAAAACTCTGTTATCTCACTTTTTAGATTGGAATCAATCTAAACATCGGGTCATAGACAGAGAACAAAGGGGGCTAACACCTTCAACATATTGTCTAGCTATCACCATCGTTAACAGCTAACCCGAGAATGCAACTTTTAGAAAAGGGTTTTGTGATTTACACATGAAAGAAGTGAAACTATCACTGTATTCTCACAGATGAAAGGCTTAACAGACAATCAATTCTTCAATGTATAATTTCAGTTACATCACACTGCAAACTTTTGCTATAAATTCTGTGTTATGATCGAGCCCTCCATAATCACCTGATGAAGGAGCGTTGCTCCGAAAGCTAGTGTGCTTCCAATTAAACCTGTTGGACTATAACCTGGTGTTGTGTGATTTTTAACTTTGTACGCCCCAGTCCAACACCGGCATCTCCGAATCATGACCATATGAGATGACAGTGCTGATTGGTTGGCAAGTTAATCTTTATTGTAACAGGCATTGCCATGGAGGATGCTTCAGTTTATAATGTCTGATAATTTATAACCAAGCTTTGCTGAGATTTTGAACTAGTCAGCTTGATCCTGATTGGTCAAAACATTGCCACAAAACATTAACAAGCGAATGGCTGTCCTGTTTTGTTGATTTGAAACAGTGCGGTGTGTGTACATTTTCCTCCTGTCTGCAAATTACTCTGAAGGGGTAAGGATTCTAAAATATTGGAGCTGCAGCTGAAGCTGGCATATTTCATTTTGCTACTATGCAGTAGTTACACAAGGGGTATTCTCCATGAACAGAATGCTGCCACCAAGTCAAAAAAATCACTTTGTTTATCACACTAGTAAGTAAAGTCATGTATGAATTTCTGTGTTAGCAGGATGCTAGTATGTAGGCTGAATGTCAAAACCACTGTTGAATATTATAAAACACCATATATCTTTCACATCAATTAGTTACTAGACATTCAGCTCTCCAGCATTTGCAGGCCTCACTTTCTCCTTGACATTCAATCAGCCCATTTTCTAGAACAAAATTCTAGACTTATTGTCCAACATTAGGCATGATTCATGATGAGACAATACTTGCTAAGTTATCCAGAGGAAGCTAAGTATTACACCAACAACTAATTTAGAATTGACAGTTTGACTTGCAGTGTGCCAACCTTGCATGTACAGGAAGCTAGATAAATGACAACTCAGGCATCTGTGTTTTGCGGATGGAAAAGCATGTACAGACACTGCCTCTTTGAACTCAGTCACTCTGTCACACATTTCAAAATGGATATGATCACACATGGGAGAAACACAAGCCCGGCAGAGTCATTTGAACTCAGTGTTGAGTTTGATCTGACCCTAGTTCAAAATCTCAGAACTCACACATTTGTCAGGATGATGCCTTGACTAATCAGAGTCAAGAGTGTGGTGCGGGAAAAGCACAGCAGGTCAGACAGAATCTGAGGAGGAGAAAAATCGATATTTCAGGCAAAGGTCCTGTAGTCCTCACTTTCTCTAGTTGATTTTAACCTTACTGTGAAGCCTCTTCCAAGAGTGCCTACTTTGAAGATGTTTTCCTGTCTCCACAAGATTCCTGCTGAAGGGCTTATGCATAAAATCCTGCTCTTTGGATGCTGTCTGACCTGTTGTGCTTTTCCTGTACCACATTCTTGACCTTGACTAATCAGAGTCAACTTGTTTGGTTTTGTTTTTATAAAGCTTGTTAATTCACCATCACTCATCATTAACTGTAGTATTCTCAGTGCCAATACCTGTCATGACCAAAGTACAATTCTGAGCTGATTAGCCCACTTATCTCATGCAGTTTGAATGTTGGTTCGGCTTTCAATAATTTGTAATTCAATTCATAATTCTTTTAAATTCCCCTTATGTCAGCTGAAAGCATTCACCATAATGTGTCTATTCTTCAGTCAAACAACTGCATTCTAAGTATTTATTACAGAATTCATTGCATTAAAAAATTCTAATTTATAAAACCTCTTTCAATAAATGTAACTCTCCTCAAGTACTTAATCCCTTCAAAAAAAAGATCAATATCATGACTGTTAATACTTGAAGAACTTTTTGGAGTTGTCAATCAAATATTAACATACAGAACCAGAAGCAGTCAGTCTCCATAATACTATTAAGATAAATCTCAGGCTTTTGTCAAAAGGTAATATTGACCTTGCAACATTGATTTTCTCAACTCTGAAACTCAGCAGGCTGTTTTATTCAAAATAGTTCAAAATTTACACAGAAAGGGATTTAATTAATTTCTCACAGTTTGATACACCACAGATATTTTCTATCTTTTATGTACATGCACATCTACTCATAGATCACACATTATGAGAATGAACCTAACTCTAGCAAAATAGGGTCAGATCAAACTCAACACTGAGTTCAAATGACTCTGCTGGGCTTGTGTTTCTCCCATGTGTGATCATATCCTTTCCCCTTTCTCCAACTCCCTTGGTGAAAATAGAGTCTGTCAGAAAAGGGGGCAGGATTTACAGATCTGGGTTGACAGTGCCATTACAGAAAGGGCTTGGAGTTTCCATGACTCTATAAAAACTGGACCATAGAGTTATTTAGTCCTTACAATTTATAAAGATTCAATCTGCTAACCAAGTCCATTCTAATATTTGACAGAGAATTTCCAACTTTCCACTCTGTGCTAACTGTATCAATTAAAGATTTTGTCTCTCTATGACAGACGTTCACTCTCTCACTGTCTCTCTCTCTCACTCTTTCATTTTCTGTCCAGAAACTAAGAGATCTAAAGTCTGTCCACTGTCAGTACAAATTCGATTGACTTTGATTTCTGATGTAAGATGTAATACATCCATTCCAAAGTGTACAGCTTTTGCTCCATGCTAGCTAAGTCATCCATCCACACCTGTTGTTGTACGGTTCACATCATGTGTACTTTATCCTTCCATTTTACCTTAAGTTAAAGGGATGGCTATAAAACTTCTTTCAATAAATGTAACTCTCCTCAAGTACTTAATCCCGTCAAAAAGAAAAGATCAACATCATGACTGTTAATACTTGAAGAACTTTTTGGAGTTGTCAATCAAATATTAACATAACAACTTTACATTTTACATGACAACTTCAAAACAAAAATTTCATCCATAACAACACTGATAGCAAGGGACGAGGTGACTGTTCACACAGGATGACACAGAGCAGCCATCATCAGAGAGGGCAAAACTGGGTTCCTGGCAAGGTATGATGGCCATCTAGATCAACTACGGCAGACAATGCAAGTTAAGGATTATATAAGATTTTAAAACTCATGAAGTTGATAGTAGTAGATCTGAGCATTGAAAATTTATTATGACACAGCAAATGAGTAACTGATAAGAAAAGAGAGAATTAAATATAAATTCAATCAAGCAAGAAGCATGAATATGGACTGTAATTGTTTCAATAGTTTCATAAAAAGGAAATATTTGACTAAAATTAATATGGGCCCATTGCAGGCAGAGTTATGAGGATTTATAGTGGCGTAAAGAGAAATAACAAAGAAGCTAAATGATTATTTTATGTCTGTTGTCACTGAGAAAAAGACAGAATTAGAGAGCCAAGTGACTCAGGAGAATCACAAATTGAAAGAAGTTAGTATTTGTTAGAATCCTCACTGATATTTCATTTTTTACAATATTTATTCTTCTTTCAATTTTCATTTGGTTTGGTGAATAAAGAATTCTGAACTGAAAATGACTTGTGGACTTTGGGATAGCTTGTGATAAAAGGAAAAGAACAGACCAGAAAGAGATTTGTTTGCTTGTGAGGCCAGGCCTGGAGGCTAATTGCAGGTGGTTGATTAAAAGGGTTTCAACCAACACAGTGACACTGGGAAGAACATTGTGTTCAAATGGAGAGCAGAAGTTGGCTATTAAAAGGATTAGTACCTGACAACTGGTTCCATCAAGCCTGGAAGAGACCTTATGCTCAAGTGGACGACTGTTGTGGAATGGTGATTGAAGCTTTAGGGAAAGACAATCAGTCTATTATAGCAGAATCAGAACTGGAGATTATATTGAAATATTATTTCTGTGGAGATGAGCTTGGTTGCTGAGAGCACTCTGCCTAATCTCCCACATGAGCTTATGGAAGTCCAAAGACTAGAAAGTTGAGTTAGAAGTATTATTATTAACACTTGAGTGGCGTGAGAAGCAGATTCTAACCGACAGTTGAGAAAAGCAACCAAGAAATGCACATCCACACCTGTTTGGTTCCTAGTGAAGCTGTAGGCAGTTTCTTTAAGTCTGCCTTCAAAGCTTGGACTGCTCTTTCTGCCAAACCATTGGACGATGGATGATATGGAGCTGTCATTACATGATGAACACTTTAGGAAATACTCAAATTGCCTGCTGGTAAAAGATGGCCTGTTATCTGTAACTGACACTTCGTTGGGTCCTTGTAATGAAACAGTTGTGTTTAGTTTTTCAATTATTGTCCCCATGTTTGATGAATGAAATCTATGCTGCCCAGCCACTTTGAGTGGATGTCCATAATGACTAAGAACGTTGAGCCTTGAAAGGACCTGCATAGCTGTAATGTCACCGGGTCCAGGGCATATGCATGAATGTAGGGGAGTTGCTGGTTATGACTTTTAGCCTTGTTGGCACTCTGGGCACTGCCCCACCAGTGGAGCTATGTTTGCATCAAATTCTGTCCACCAGACATAACTTCTTGCCAACATCTTCATTGTGGACATGCCTTGCATGACCCTGATGGAGTTCAGCCAGTATCCAGTAGTGACCTTTGCTCAGGATAATCACTCTTGCTCCCCACAATTATATACCGTCTTCTAATGTGATCTGGTCTCTTCGGGTCCATAAAAGTTTCAATTTTAGTTGTGATGACCATTTAGTTTCCCCCATCACCACCAGATATTTCAGTTTTGCCAGAACCAGATCTTTTTGTGTCCAAAGTCTGATGCCATCAGCTTTGATTGGAAGTGGATCTGGAAAATTTAAAATCATTACGGACTCTTCCAGTGCTGGTGGTGTATCAGCCAGTGGAAGTGGCTCAACGCGTCCACATTTGCTACTTGGCCTCTTGGATGGTGTTTCAACTTGTAATTATTAGCACTTAATATTAGAGCCCATCACTAAATTCGGCCTGAAGCTATAGGCGGCACTGCCTTGACCCTTTTAAGTAGACCTAGCAAGGGTTTGTGGTCCATTGTTATACAAATTTACACCCATTAGGGTATTGGTGGGGCTTCCTGACTCCAAATATGATCGCCAAACCCTCCTGCTCTATCTGGGCATACTTACGTTCTGCATTAACCAAAGTCTTGGATGCATTCTCTATTGGGTGTTCCTCTTCATTGGGCAAGCTATAAGCTAATACTACCCTCTGACACTGGATGGGGAGGTATCACATGTCAATGCCAGATCTCGCTTGGGATCATAGTACACCAACACCATGGAGGATAATAGCTGTCTCTTCCCTGAAGGCTATGGCCATTTGCAAGGCTGATCATTTTTTAAGAGTTGATGCAAATGATTTGATGTCTTAACAACTTTGAGGGGACTGCATCAGATGTTTATTGAATGCAACAGCCTGTCAGAATGTGATAATGTCAGGTCCAGCCAAGATGCAAGCTAATTGGTGGGGAGGACCATTTCACTTTCTGTCTTGACTGAAAGAATAGAGATGTAAGCTACAGGGACCAAGATGCTACAGTTGATTTTCTTCAAGGAATTTCTAAAATCTTCTGGGATGTATAGAGGAGTCCACTACCAAATTGAATGGAATTCACCGACATGATACTGACCATCAATAGTCAATCATGGAGCTTGTGATCACCTCAATTCTAAATGCACTTGGTTTCCCCCAAACTACACAAACTTTGTAACACCGGTAATAGAACCTCTCAATGAGACCCACTCTAAGACCTGTAAGCTCAAGGTTCAATCAACATACCTGCCTTGAACAGACTGTGAGAAAGCATGTAGTGGGAGTTTTACCAGGATCAGAGATTCCCCAGATAGTGCTGTCCCACAAATTATCATGTACATTGACCTGAATCCTGGTTGCAGGGTCAGCTGCAGATTGGAAATGGAACATCATGTATGTCATGATGCAACAATTCTGAAACATCATTATCATCTGGTGCCTGAAAACCCATTGGACCAGGACATGACATGGACTCCAGTTAAAATCAGCAGTCAGACCTTTTCTAGCCTCTGTCCTGATAGGCACAAACTCTGAAATTCTTGTGACCTCTTGAAAGTGGCCAACATGCCTCCCTCCTTCCAAGTTGCTTATGAAAATACAGGAATAAATTAAAGTTCAGCACAGTTAGACACAAGGAGATTGTACTGCTGTGAGAAATTATTTGTTTTTATATCTTTATGCCATTGAAAACATAATGCTGCATGTTCCTGTAGCATCTGACATTTTGCAATGTAAGTTGATATGAATATGAATTTTGGTATTTTGGCAGAGGCTTTTCTTTGTATTAGGTACAAGAGCTGGGACATATATGCAGAGAAGCACTGACATATTCAGTTAAAATTCATTCTGTGAACTGCTGTGATGGAGCTCTGGCTTGATGCTTCCTCACCATTCTTTAGGACAAAAGTCCCCTTTCCCTTAGCATGCTAAAAATTCTGCTACACTGCTAATACCAAGTGCTTTCACAGGAACAAAGCAACATAAAGGAAAAACAACAGAACAGCTACAACATTCTTTCTGGGCTGTATTGTATGTACCTATTCAGTCCATTCAAACATTTGAACCACTGGAGCTATGGGGACGCAAAAAGGGAACAGGGATACTAATTTGTAGCTAGCCAGGAACATGCAGTTCCAGTTAAATTTAACAGCAGGATCTTTCACAGAATCAGAAGTTTCTTAAAGAGAAGAAGGAGGCTATTTGAGCAGTTCACAGTGCACCATTCTTCTGCCTTCTCCCTGTAAAGCCACACATTCTTCCTTTTTTATATAACAGGCTAACTCCCTTTTGAATGCCTTAATTCAGCTTGCGTCCACCACAGATCTGATGCAGTGATCAAGAGTTTTTTTTTCTCTCATATTGCTGTTACTTCTTTTCCAATAGCTTTAATTCTCTGCTTATTCATACTTGATTGTTTCACAAGTGAGAGTAGCTTCCGCTCCATCGTGCTTTTGATGGATCTTCACTAATTTGACCTCATTGTCATGTTTTGGTCCAATTCAGCTGCCCATCTGGAAGATAGAGTGGTGGTGGACAGGAAAGTCATGGGTAGAAGGTTGCTTTTGGCATTCCTTCCTCACGTTCTGAAGAAGGGTTATACCCAAAACTTTGATCTCTTCAACTCCTGATGCTGCCTGGTTTGCTGTGTTCTTCCCGCCTCCTGCTTGTCTACTGTAGATTCCAGTATTTGCAGTTTTTTTGCCTCTAACTTTGGCATTCCTTGACAATCAGCAAAGATTGAGACATGTTCAGATCAAAGGAGAATCATAAAGGCCTACAGCACAGCAAGAGAAGGCCCTACGGCCCATCACATCCCTGCCAGTCAAAAGCAACAACTTAATTATTCTAATCCCATTTTTCTTGGCATTGCAAGGGAACATCTAAATATTTCTGAAATGTTATAAGGATTTCTGCCTCTCCCACTTTTGCAAGCAGTGAGTTCTGGATTCCCACCAAACTCTGGATGAAAAAAATATTCAAAGTTCCCAAAATCTGAATAAGGATTCTGATTAAAATATTATAACATGAATTAAACTCTTCAGAATAGTTTTCAGACTGAGTAGGTCTGGTCAAAAATCTATCATTAGAAACCTAGATGCAGGCAAAAACATGCGAAGATGGAATTAGGTTTCACAGTTTTACTAATTTAAGCTCCTCAAGGGATCTTCTCTTGTCTGATGCAGCATTGAGGGGAATGCTAAAAATCACTTCAATATTTCAGGTACCAATGGTATTTGGAACTAGACCATAAGCAGTAGCATGGATCAGAGGTCAATAGATAAATATTGGTTGCTGTGAGCAGTCATGAATAAAGAATCTTGGGATAATCGCTGCCTCCAACAGGAAGCATTTGACTCATTTGTGGGAGCAAGCAATGGGTGAAGTTTAGGAAGTAATGGATAATTAATGCAAAATTAAAGCATTATGCTGATCTGTGCAATATACTGCTAGTTATCACAGTCATTGGCATTCATAAAGGCAATTCCATTGTGTGGATGAGGAACAAAGGGTGATATGCAGTCCCCAGTGGGAATTAGGGAATCCTGAAACACTTCTGACTGACAAGTTTGGGTGATGTTGCTGATATACCCTCCAGTCTTTCAGAGAGAGCAAATGGCAAGTAAGCATAGGTCTGCTTTAACCTTAAAGACAACAACAAAAAAATTTGCATTTATATTGCTTTTTTTTTGCAGAAATAATTTCTGAATGTGTGCAGAGGAGATTATTGTACATAATTTGACAATAAGTCATGAAAAGGTAAATTAGGGGATGTGGTCAAATACTTGGCTTTCAAAATATGATGTAAAGGAGGAGATAAAGATGAGGCTGTGTCAGCTACTGAAGTTGCAAAATAAAAACCGTAAGATCTATGGCTGCTTAAAATCAGAAACAAAAACAGAAATTGCTGGAAAAGCTCTGCAAGTGTGCCAGCAGCAGTGTTAATATTTCGGGTCGAGTGACCCTTCCTTATTACCTTTCTGAGGAAGGGTCATTCGACCCGAAACACTAACTCTGATTTCTCTCCACTGATGCTGCCAGACCTGCTGAGCATTTCCAGCAATTTCTGTTCTTGTTACTGTGCTTGCAAATACTCTTGAGTAATGTGATGCAGTCTCTCACTTCTTCCCTCAAGAATTGAAACCTTTTGACATATAAAGACCACAGGTATATTTTCCTGACCCTGCAATCTCTGTACACTTTTCTTTCTGAACACCCCTCTTCTTAATTGATTTCTCTTTGGCTCTTTCTCCTTCTTAGTTCTCTTCCTGCATGGGCAATCATCATGAAAATACCTGCAAAGCCAAGAGCCTCTTAACAAGTCATGAGGAAAAATAACAACCCCAAGTGCTTTCAAATTATGTAAAAGAAAATAAAGTCAAGTTTATCATGAGTCTTTATTATCTATTACTGTGATTTTCACACCTCTAGAAGGCTCAAAGCATCTTACAGCAAATAAAACACCATTTAAATGCCATCAAATGTTGCAGTTATAAGTTCATAAAACTCAAACAATAACAGGAAGCACTTCTCCGTAACTTCTATCTTTACAAAAGCTCTAAACAGCAATAGATCCCTTTCAGTAACAGTTGAAATGGTTGTCTAAGGGTTTTGTACATCTGCAGTGATGTTTGAAAGCAGGGACCTTGCGTAAGGTCTGAAAATGACATTGATATTAACATCCTAAGGCACTTTTTGAGTTTTATTTTCACATGTTCCTGAGATTTCTGCCTGCTCCAGATGGGTGGTTTGATGTTGGGAATGAAAGTCCCCTGAAGAAAACTACTTGTAAAGGCAGTGAAAAATAGATAGGAAGAACATGCACTTTAATTTCTGACTGCTACCTCTTCAGTTTTTTAATGTAAATGAGGGAATTAAGGAAATATTAATAACCCTTGAGTTGAAGTGACTGTAAAAAATCCCAGGGCATTATATGAAGGAAAACATAGAGTTGTCACTACTTGCTGACCAACATATCTGCAAACCAATATTAATAAAATAGATTCTTCAGTCACTATCATATTGCTTTTTGCAGGACCTTATTGTGCACAAATTGTTTGCATTAATTGTGTGAATATATTCTATTTCCTACATGACAATAGTGACACTTCTACGAAAGCACAAAGCTGGCTAGAAATACTGTGGGATATGCTCAGATTGAAAGATGTATAATATGAATTCATAAATATTTCTTTGCTTTCTGTCTACCCCATTAAGATTTAGGCATTCTAGGTTACTGACTTTTACTGACACAAATTAAGAGTGGTAACCCATGCATGCCTTACATAGTTCTCTGACCATGCACTTTATAATTGGGCAGAAAATAACTTGGAGTGCGCTGACCTCCTTGTGAAACTCTGAACCTTCTTCACACAAGCCTCTGCACTGATAATATTTGTAAAATCTACTTCAGGAAATGATAAAAAGAAAGCTAAGCATCCAAGCTAAATTTCTTGCACATTTGATTCAAACAGACAATGTTCGAAGTCATTTCATTATTAATGGCAAAAATTAAGGCAGATTTCCACTCATCGACAATTCACAAGGCACAGCGTGAAATTGATTGTGGCATCCTATTATACAACAGTTTGAAGAAGTTCAGACATAAACTTGCATTATGACAGCATCTGGTTGAGCAACAGGAATTGATGTGAACTGATGTCAAGATCATCTGGCTTAGCAATGAGATCATGACAGTTACATCAAGAACATACCAGGAAATCAATGCAATGCTACTAATCAAAAGTTGAAAGTAGTAATACTGGCTATCAAGTTTTTCTTGAGTTCAGCAGCATTTCATAATCCGAGAGTTAATGTCACAGAACACTGACTGCTTTTTATAATATTGAAAAAGGCAATGTACATCGCGCAGACCCCACCAAGGTGGCAAAGAACAAGGAATAAACAAATCTGATTAGATATTTAAAAATGTATAAATAATGTGACTCAAGGCTACATGGCATCACAACTTGGGAAAACAAACCCTCATTACTTCATGGAGGATTAAGGATATAATGGATTCTGAATAAAAGCAAGATATTTTAGGGAGGGAGACTAAAATCTTGATCAAAGAAATAGATTAAAAATTATCCTTTGAGGTACTTGTGCTCTATATTGCACCATATGTCAATGAATCCTATACTTAGTTCATATGCCTCATGACAGGGTACCTGAGTGCAAGGAGCAACTGAATAACAGGATGGAGGTAATTGACTCCTATTTTGTTTACATGTGAAGAATTTTCCAAGATCTTGCTGTCCAATGTTCCCTGCCATCTGCTGGCCTACAGACTAAGGAAGGTAATAGAACAAAAGGAGGAAATTCTGTCAAAGCCAGTTTTCATGCATGTGGTTAATGTTTGTGAACTTACCATGTTTTACCCTGTTGGTGCAGGAATGATATAAACCTTAGGCTGCCTCATTTCTATGGTTGCCTTGCACTGCACAGTAAAACACATATGCGCTGGAAATGTACATGAAGTGTACGGGTGGGGTTAGTGGAGGAGGGCAGGTGTTGAGTGATTGTGGAGGATACCGTTACTGCAGTCCTTAAAGTTACCAATAATGTGGGATGTCAAAGAAGGAGGCATTGTGATGGGGGGGGGGGGGGGGGGCGGAGGTGGTGTGGTGGTGGTGGTGGTGGTGAGGGGCTGCTGGTGAGGTGCAATGGCATACAGCCACTAGCACTAGACAATTAATCCAGAGACCTTGATAGTGATCTGGGATCCTGGGTTCGAATCTTACCATGCAAGATGGTGGAATTTGTATTCAGTGTTTTAAAAGTCTTGAATGAACAGCCTAATGATGACAATCATACCAACATTGATTGTTGAGGAATAAAATCCAGTTCACTAATGTTCTTTAGAAAGAAAATCTGCTATCCTTGTCTGGGTCTGGTAATGGTAATAAATGCTTGCCTAGCAAGTGACGCCCACATCCAGCGAACAAATAATTTATTAAAAAAAAGACTGTGATGTCAATTTAAGCTGTTCAGCCTATCGAGTCTGCTGTACATTTGATCATGGCTGATATGCTTGTCAATTCTATCTTCCTGCTTCCTCTCAGTGACCCTTGATTCCCTTCCTGATCAAACACCTTTCTGTCTCTGTCTTAAAGACATTCAATGACTTGGCCTCTACCTGCCGTCTTTGGTAATGGGTTCCTCAGATTAACCAACTTCTGGCTCAAGAAGTTTCTCCTCATCTCAATTCTAGAGGTTCTGGGCCCTGGTCTCTCCTACTCTGTAAACATCGTCCCCACATCCACTCTATCCAGACCTCTGTGTATTCTGTAAGTTCCAATTAAATCCCCCTCATCTTTCTAAACTCATTTGAGACTGGGTCCTTAGCCGTTCCTCATACGACAAGACCTTTATTGCCAAGCTCATTCTAGTCAATCGTCTCTGGACCCCATCCAAACTCAGATACAGTACCCAAAACTGCTCACAATACTCCAAAAATGGTCTGATCATAGTCTTACACAATCTCAGCAGTATATCCCTGCTCTTGTATTCTTGATATCTTCAAATGAATTCCAACAGATTATTTGCCTTCCTAACTGCCACCTGAACCTGCATGTTTACCTAAGTGAATCCTGGACAAAGACACTCCACTATGTGAAACCTTTTCCCGTTTAGAAAATTTTCTTTGTTTCTATTTCTATTTTTCCTGCTGACGTGTATTGTCTCACATTATCCCACATAAAATTCTATCTGCCACTTCTTTGCCTGCTCAGTGACAGTACATGACTCACTATCTGAATGACAAGTAAATTTGCAATGGGCAAATAGAATTAAGAGTAATGAATGTATGGCTCAAAGACTGGTGTGGGAGAAATAGGTTCCAATCTGTGGGGTACTGGCATCAGGACTGGGAAATGTGGTGGTTGTAGTGTGGGATGGTCTTCCTATGAACCATGAGGCCAAATGCTTTAGTGAACTGCAATGCTAAAGAAGTAGAGAGAACTTGAAACAAAATAGTGGAAGCAAAGGATCAAATTTGGGACAATGTGGTGAAGGATGTTATGGAGCCAGGCAAGACAGAAAGGTATTAATGTAGGAATTGATAAGCAGACAATACCAAAAGGTACTGAGAGTACAACCTTAAAGATAAACCAACTTAAGGTTAGTGTTACCAAAGCTAGAAAAGGACAAAATCAAAGGACTTATCTGAATACAGATGAACTGATAGCACAAACAAAAATAAACAGCATGATCTGATAAATAATCAAAAGATGTGACTACAGGATGACTTTGATCAGACCTGCATATTGAAGGGTTTATGATATTGGGGAATGACAAGAAACTAGTGAGGGATGGAAGGATAGCTTTGAAAATTATTAATGCCATTCGGTGAACTGAAAGGTGACCTCAGTTTGACAAATCAGGGTATAGAGGCACTTGGGCAGAGATGAGGACTGATAAAGGCAAGAAGTTTCTTGTGGAAATAGTGTACAAGCCACCAACAGTAAGCACCATGGTATAATGGAATAAAAATAAAAACATAATCAGGGACTGTCAGAAAGGTATGGTGAAAAACATGAGGAATTATATTTAATCTATCAATTTGAAAAATTGAGTACAGGTAACCTACATGAAGAGTTAACAGAATCTTTCAGGATTGCTTCTTTGATCAGCATGTTCAGAGAACAAGCTTTACTAGAACTGTGCAATGGGGTATCAAAGAGTCCCTAGGTAACAGTAATCCCAATATTATGGAATTTTACATTCAGTTTGAGGGAGAAAGGTATGAGTCCAAGATTAGTGTCAGAAACATAAATAAACCATATGTAAAGAGATGAAAGCAAAACTATTTGAAGAAGGGATAGGTGTACAGATATAGTGGCAGACACTTAAATGTTGCTTAAGAACACACACATTGCATGCATTACACTAAGGAAGAAAAATTCAAAGTGGAGGATTCACAACCTTTGAAGAGCTATAAAGATTCAATGTAATCTCAAAGCTCAAAATAAATCACTTAATTATGCTAAGATAGGTGGGAAATCAGAAGACTGAATGGAAAATTGAATAGACTAAAGAATGAATAAAAGATAAGTAGGGAAAACCTCCAGTATGAGAGAAAGCTAGCTACAGATATTTAAAAATAGTAAGGGTTTTAATAGATTTTTCTTTTAAAAAGGAGCTAACAAAGTGAGGAACTGCCTGATTGAAAATGATTCTGGGGAATTAATAATGGAAAATAAGCAGATAGCAGATGAATTATTCAGGAATTTTGCATTAGTCTTTACAACAGAGGAATATTCCAGACGTATCTATAAATCAGTAAATGGAACAGAAGGATGAATAAAAAATATGAAGTCATCAAAAGCAGTACTAAGCAAGTTATTGAAGCTGAAGGCGGACAAGTCCCTGGGTCCTATTAAACTTCACATTAAGCTATTAATAGAAGTGCCCTGTGAGATAGTTGATGCATTAGTTCCAATTTTCAAAAAATCTTGTGACTTGGGAAAGATTCCAAAAGGTTGTAAATTGGTGAATGTGACTTATTTAGTCAAAAAAGCAGGGCAACAGGAAAAAGGAAGCTACATGTCAGTTGGCTTACCATCTCTCATTGGGATGATATTATAAGTTATTATTGAAAACATTATAACAAGGTGCTTGAATAAGCTCAAGGGAATCAGGCAGAGTGGAACATGTCCATTTTATCAGGAAGAATATAAAAGGCATATGTTTGAAATGGAGAGAGGCATGCAGCACTGAGATACAACGGATTACATACCACACCATTTTTATCAGAACAAAATAGGCAGTAGCCATTCTCTGGTTCATTCCTTTGGGCAATGCCCTGACCAATCTAAATCATTCAACCTCCTTTAATTTTAAATAATGTTGGTGCTTGACTGGTAGTCATGATCTAATCAATGGTTTCTCCATTTTAGCACTTCTTTCAATCAATCAGGATCTACCTGTCAATAAGTCAGCTCTCACCTCTTATACAAAATACATTATATTTTTTCCTTCCCTTTGATACTTTTTTTGCAAATTGTCCTGATTAACGCAAGTTAGAAAGCTTCAATAAAATATGTATTTATTTTTCAGGAATCCTTAAGCTCTGTATTACCAAACAACTATTTGTTTGCGCTTCGGTTATTCAGGTAATCAGTCAGAGTATATCTGGAGCACTGTGCACATTATTGGTCTCCATATTTATGGAAGCACATAAATTCATTGGAAGCAATTCAGAGGAAATTGCTCAACTAAGTTCTGGATTGGCCAAGTTGTCTTATGAGGAAAAATTGGGTATCCATTGGAGTTAAGTAAATTAAGAAGTGACTTGATTAAAGTGTATAAGATCCTGAGGGCTTTTGACCAGATAGGAGTGGAAAGGATGTTTCTTTTCATGGGAGAATCGAGATTAAGGGGCACTATTGTAAAATAAAAAGTCACTTTTTCATAACAGAAATGAAGGGCTTTGTTTTTGACATATACGTGAGTCTTTGGAAATCTGTTCCTCAAAAGGTAGTGGGACCAAAGTTTCTGAATATTTTTAAGGCAGAGGTAGATAGTTTATTGATAAACATGGGGGTGATAGGTGGTCCTGGTTAAGCAGGGATGTGGAGCAATCAGGTCATTCATGATCTTATTAAATAGTAGAGCAGGTCCAAGGGGTCAAACAGTCTACTGCTGATCCTCATTCAGATGTTCATGCAAAAATGTGCAGGTTAGGTGAATTGGCCATGCAAAATTGCCCATAGTGTTAGGTGTCTGGGTGGGTTACGCTTTGGCGGGTTGGTGTGGACTTGTTGGGCCGAAGGGCCTGTTTCTACACTAAGTAATCTAATCTAATCTAAAAATTAGAAAGAAGGATGAAGTCCTGAATGCAGAATTTAGGAAGATAGGAAAGTGTTTGAACAGCAAAACCTCGGTGTCAATAATCTTAGAAATACTCAGTGCTTCAAGTGCTTATTAATTGAAATAGGAAAACTGCAGGAATGGACATGTGCTGGACAGAAATGTAACAGGGAGAGCTTAAGATTTCTGCCACATTGAGAATGATTCTAGGGTAATTTGAACCTGTACAAATAAGATGATTATAACTTAACAGGATGGACTTGAATACACTTATGGGAAGATTTGTTAGCACCACTGGTGTGGGGAAAATTATTGTCAGGAGATTGGGAAGCTAAAACTGAGTTCATGTTGGAGAAAATTAAAGCTAGTTATGGGAAGTGGAAAGTTATATGTTAAAATGCAATGCAGCAGAAACAAGTAGAATCAAAATGAAGAATAATATTTATAAGACAGAATTAAAGGAACTATTTCCAAATGCAAGCAGATTTACAACAATGTAGGTGAATTATTATTTATTAGATTATTAGGTTACTTACAGAGTGGAAACAGGCCCTTCGGTCCAACAAGTCCACACCAACCTGCCGAAGTGCAACCCACCCAGACCCATTCCCCTACATTTACCCCTTCACTTAACACTATGGGTAATTTAGCATGGCCAATTCACCTAACCTGCAATTGATGGCACTAATAGAAGTAAACAGATATGATATAACTGCCATTATGGAGACATGGTTGCAAAGTGACCAAGGATGATTACTGAATATTCAAGTGTATTACTTAATTAGGAAAAACAAGTAAATAGAAAATGAGGCATGGTAGTGTGTTGATAATAAGGGATAGGATCAGTACATTGGTAAGAGAAGATCTTGGATTGGAAGATGAGGCATGGAATCTGTTATATTTGAACTATGAAACAGCAAATTACATCTAATATGGGTGAGAATATTGTTATAGACCACTAACAGTAATGGTAATGCAGGATGTTAGAGAAAATAGGAACTTAGATGCTTGTGAGAATGGTATTCTGGGAGACTGAGTAAATTCAAACGAGTGGCAATCATGAAGAGGAGGAATTATTAGACTGTGTATGAGATGGTGTTGTATGGAGGAACCAAGTAGGAACAAGGTATTTTAGATCCAGTATTATGCATTAGAAATGTCTAATTAGTAATCTTCTTGTAAATTAAAATTTAGGGAAAAGTAATAATTGCATAGCAGAATTTTCTATGACATTTGTAAATATCATACTGTAATCCAAACCTGCACTCTTTAAATCTGAACAAAAGATTTTATGATGGCCAAATTGTTTATGGGAAAATACATTAAGATGTGTGACAGGAGATAGACAATGACTAGTACTAAAAAGAACTGACACATGGCTTGTATTCCTTTAAGGTACAGAAAAACAAGCGAGGAAATTATGATGAACAAAATAACTTTAAAAATTATATCAGATCAAAAGGTTCAGTCTTAAAAGGTTGAAATCCAAAAGTCTGGGGACACTTTATCATTCAGAAAAACAAGAAAAAAGATATGGATAAAGAAAAGAAGAATAGAATATGATTTTAAATGAGAAAGAAACATAAAATGAAACTATACAAGTTTCAACAGGCATATTTAAAGGAAAGGATTGACAACAACAAATGCGGTCCATTAAGACAGGAACAGGATGACTTATAATGGGAAATAACGAAATGGTAGAAAAGCTAAATAATTATGTTATATCTGTCCTCACAGAGGAAGCTACATCTCCCAGAAATAATGGAGTGCAGAGGAAATGAGGAAATACAATAAATTAGTTTCTATTGAAAATAAATTAATGAGTCCGTATGTTGACACATCATAAAGTTCCAATGAACTACATCCCAGAGTATTGGAAAGATAACTTTCGAGATAATGAATATAGTGGTGATCATCTTTCAAAATTCATCAGATTCTGGAATGGTGTATAGATTAGAAGGTTGCAGATGTGACACTGCTCTTTAAGAGAAGAGGGAAATAGAAAACCAGAAAGTACAGACTGATTAGCCTGATAATTAAAAGGAAGGAAAATTCGATAATTGATTGTAAAGGATGTGACAACTGGACACTTAGAAAACAATAGTTTGATTAAGCAAAGTCAACATAGATTTATGAAAGGAAAACCATGTTTTACAAACCCATTGAAGGTGTTTTCTGAATGTTATCAGGGAAACAGCTAAGGGGAACCCATTAAAGTTGGCACATTTGGATTTTCAGATTTTTAAGAAGTTCACAAGATGGGAGGTGTTGGTGTGGACTTGTTGGGCCGAAGGGCCTGTTTCCACACTGTAACTAAGTAATATAATATAGAATAGAGAGTAATATTCTGAAATGGATTCAGGACTGATAGCAGAAAGGAAACAGAACGGAATAATATGGATCTTTCTCACATTGGTAGACGGTGACAAATATTTGATTGATTTGAAATGGTTCCACAGTAATTCCTGCTTTAAAACACTCTTCCTTTTATCTGTTCCTCTGTCTACTTTCATTTTCTAAGTACAGAGCTACTTCCTAACTACTTTAAAGAAAATAATTTGAATCTTCCATTTATTTTGTTTGGATTTGACCCTGAATGTGACATTTAGATGTTGACCATGAAGAAGGAATATACAATAATTTAAGATATGCATCCCTGTTTCTGTCATCAGTTTCCTTAATATGTTTGTGTGTGCTTGCATGTGTGTGTGTATGTGTGTGTGTGTGTGTGTGAGAGAGAGAGGGAGAGAGAGAGAAAGAGAGAGAGAGAGAGAGAGAGAGAGAGAAAGAAAGAGAGAGAGAGAGCAAACGAGAGAGATATGGAGGGAGAAAGCAAGAGTAAGAGAATTTGGTTGTGAGGTATTGATTGTTCAAAATCCCTATGTCCACATTTCTGATGGGAGATCGAACATTTCTGCATGAATTGTGGTGGTCTAGATATCAACTGTGCCCTTGAACAACATTGTGAAACACAACCCTAAAAACATGATTTCAACTGAAACTCCTCTTACCCATATTTTTTTGAAGAATTAACCATTTAATTTAAAAAAGCTTATTGACTCCTTTAAAAATAGAAGAAAGGGATTACAGTCAAGCAGATCAGGTACTCCTGCTCATATTATCCTGAGCACAACTTCAAATTCACTGTTTCTCATTAGTAAGACAGAGAGAAGACTTTGAGAAATTAGAATAAATAATATTCTATGAAAGCCATGGGGTGCCATGATAATTTTGCAAATGTTACATCAAGCATTATTCCTTTCTTTCCTACATCTCAAGCAAAAATTCTCATTTGCAAATCCCTCCTTATTTGCAAGCAGATTGTCAATTAATGGAACTCGGATAAAAGATTAAGCAAGAACCATTCCTACATCTTAGAGCTCATCAATCATTCACTCTTTTACTAAAAGAATTCATTTTCATGGGGATAATTGATGAGCATCAATACATTAGGTGAGGAGACTGATAATAAGGTGATATTTAACTGGATAGAACAATTGTAACTTACTTTACAGCAGTTAGCTATCTCTCTGATTAATTCAAGGTCAAGCATCCCAATTTGTATTTTGACCCAGTATTGGAAAAGAAAATATAAACTGCCTTTCTTCTTAATTCCATGTTGGTTGAATTGATCGACCTTGATCATTAAAGTTGCTGGAATTCCTATTTTTTCACATGGTTGATAAAAAAGACCATTTACAAAATGCAAACTACATTGAAACCTGTTCACAATAAACTACCTCGGTCTTTCATTCACAGAAAACTCAGCAAAGCTTTTATTCATGGAAACAGACTTTTATTTCTATCACAAGTATTGAGATGAGTGACTGCCTGGCCTTCCTCTGTGGTGGTCCTGGACACTGACAGCACAGTTAATGGATGCTGTATGTACATAATCCTTAGAGTTCTGGTTGACCTGTCCCTGGTCATTTGAGGGAATTTTTTTTTGTCAGGAACATTTGCCTCTTGGTTTCCATCATCTACTTTGAAGAACCATTTTCTTCGTGGATTCTTACTAATCATGATTAGTTGTAACTGGGCATTTTGAATAATGTTTCAGGTCTGTGATCATAAGAACAATTTGAATGTCAACTGATTAAAAGAAACAGACCTGAGACATTGGGCTGCAATTTCAATGCAGGGTTAGAATCTTGAGGTAGATTTTGAGTCCCAACACAACATTTGAGTCTTGTGACTCTCACAATATGATTTTGAACATAAATTGACAAATTGGCCACGGGATTCTCAGTTGAGTCACAGTTAGAGGCATTGTGTATTTTTGTACAGTCATAATGAATATATGATTGGCCAACTTCTAGATATTTTTAATGACCTTCTTCAGATATGTTATGACACATCTGTCAATGGTGGGACTTAAATGTGGGCCTCTTGGCCCAGAAACAGGAACAATAGTCAATCTTTGAGAAGATGGATCCAAGTCTGAAACAATTGTAGTAGGTCTGCAGCACCTGAAAGTGCATGAAGCAACTGTTGCAGCTGTCAATATGTTCAATAGGTTGTCTAACTATTGTATAAGATGTGGTTTGTTTCATCCACCAAGACAATGTCCAGCATTTCCTGATATATGCAAGCTATCTTCTACAAGAGGACATTGAGCTAAGATATATAGGAAATGTAGTCACACAGAAAACGTTAAGTGCCACACCATGTTCCACAGCAGGTTGGGAAGACCAATGAACCAAGGTGCAATGCCAAAGAAATCTTTCATGTCCTGTCCATGGCACATCAAGAAAATCCAAGAGGTAACTACAACGATAAAACTTATATTCCCAGTCAGACAGTACAAAGGAATTAATAACATGTATGATGAGTCAAGACTGAAACTGGTGCCAGTGTAAATATTTTACATGAGATGTACTCAGTTGACATGATAACACCATAACGCATGGGAGTATAAATTCGGCAACTCAGCCCATCGAGTCTACTCTACCATTCAATCATGGCTGATAAGTTTCTCAACACCATTTTCCTGCTAATCCTTGATCCCCTTTATACTCAAGTACCTTTCTTTCTCAGGTCTTAAATATAATCAATGACTTGGTCTCCGCAGCCTTCATAGATTCACCACTCTCTGGCTGAAGAAGTGTTTCCTTATCTTCATTCTAAAAGGTCTTCCCTTTACACTAAGGTACAAGTCTCTCCTACCAATAGAAACATCTTCTCAACATCTATTCTGTCCAGGCCATTCAGTATTCTGTATGTTTTAATTAGATACTCCCTCATCCTTCTAAACTCCATTGTCTATAGACACAGAATTCCTCATATGCTAAGCTTTTCATTCCTGGGACCATTCTCGTGAACCTCCTCTGAACACACTCCAGAGCCAGTACATCCTTCCCGAGCTATTGGGCCCAAAACTGTGCACAATACCCCAAATGTGGTCTGACAAGAGTAATAAGGTAAGTTTCAGCAATTATCCTCTTTACTAATTCCCACACAAGCAGGCAGTGGTGATTGAGTTTAGGTGTAAGTTCTGATTTCAGAGATAGATTCAAATTCATTTAGATTAAAACAAATGTTTCCTCTAGTGGCTGAATATGGAACATGAATTGCAACACACAATGCACAAAACAGTTTCGCAGAAGTGGTAAAATGTCTGTAAGGTGTAAAATTGGAAATTAGAGGACTGTAATTTTCTCTCCAACAATTCTAATAGAGAGAAGTCAGCAGAGGAGGAAGTTAGTAGTCAGCCGAATTGCTATGTGCCTAACCAATGTATACTGAGGAGTAAGACACCGGACTTAATACATTGTATAACTACTATGTTCTACTGTGGAATTTCTTATTATATTAGTATTAATACTATGTAAGAAACCTGACAGTTAATGTCCGTTGGATAATCTTGGGGTAATACTTTCAAACTGTCCAGCAAACCAGCATAATACAGCATTTTGATCTCATGACAGTGAAGATCACAACTTATAATGATTCGCCATCCCACTCAAAAACCTTACTTTCATGTGCTGACCTTTTGACCATCAGTGATGATAGAATAGAGTATGCATTCAACCCTCAAACCTGCTTCACTGTTCTATAACAAAAAGTCAGATTTTATTATTCCACATTCCCACCTACATCCAATAACCTTTCAATCCCTTGCTTTGTCAAGAATCCAAATAATTCTATCTTTAAAGTATTCAACAATTATGCTTTTATGTCCTATTCCATTGACTCAACTATCATGAGATAACATCTCTTTCACAAATGGATGGCCCCTTATATTAAAACAGTGACTATCTAATTCTATATTATTCCACAGTTGAAAAGATCCTTCCTCTATCCACCCTATCACCCTCCCTTCAAGATCATTTATGTTTCAACCAAATCTTTCCTAACTCTTCTAAACTCGAGTAGATATATGCCTAGCCAGACCAACCTATAAGATAATCCTGTAAGACCATCCAGATACTCGTCTCTCTGAAATGCTTCCAATGCATTCACAGCCTTTCTTAACTAAATTCACCAGTACATGACACAATCCCCAATTATGGTCTCACCACCTTGGAATTCAACTGTCTTCACAATAAATGATAATATTCTATCAGTTTTTCTCATAATTTGCAGTACCTGAATGTCAAGATGCAGCAAGGATGGCAGGTCAAGGAATGTTGATACAGTCAGTTCTTCTCAAATGCAATTGTTGCCTTCTTGTTGAATTATAGAAAAATTATGCTGATAGTGTTGGCGCTGTAATCGCATTATAGCCGACAATGTTTTAAAAATTTGCACTGTAAAAACAGCACTCCCAATCCATCATTTGCATTACAGAGAATTTGCATTAATGAAATGCACGTTATAACAGAACAACCTGTACACCAAAAACACAAGGAGTCCAATTTCTATTGAAATCAACATGGGATAGGTTGGAATTGGTGGGATTTGTTGATGAGCGAAATGTGGCTGTGAATGTGGGTTTTCTTGTATGTAGGACCAAATGACAAGGTGGGAAAAACAAAGAAGGAGAACAAGTTAAAACAGATAAATATAAATCCTATTGGCAAAAACTGCAGAGCTTTGATTAGCATTCCTTGGAAACAACTGGAAGTGAACTAAGCCCAAATGAAAAGCAAAATAATATGGAAGCTGGAAATCTAAATAAAACTAAAAGCCATCGGACAGTGTGGAAGCAGGCCATTTGGACTATTGAGTTTATACTGACCTTCGGAAAAGCACCCTGCTCAAACACACTCCCCTACCCTATCCCCATCACACTGCATTTCCCACAGCTAATTCACCTAGTCTGCACCTCCCTAAGCATTATGGGCAATTTAGCATGGCCAGTCCACCTAACCTGCACATCTTCGGATTGTGGGAGAGAACCAGAGCAGCCAGAGGAAACCCACACAGACAATCATCCAAAGGTTGAACCAAATACAGATCCCTAGCACTGTAAGGCAGCAATGCTAACCATTGAGCTACCATGCCACTGGGGAAAAAAAATCACAACTGATTAGACAGCATCTGCTTGGAGAGAGAAAAACTGTTAACATTTCAAGTTTGTGGCTTTTTCTCAGCATTCGCAAAGTCAAAGATGTAATGGGTTTTGAGCAAGTGGTAGCTGTAATAAAAATAAAATGATAGTCTGGGATAGGGTAGAAGGCAGTTTGAATGACAGAAAAAGTACCCCCTCAGGGCTACAGGGAAAGAATGTAGGCCATTATAAACACAATAAAACAATAGTGCTGAGAGTAGATGTGATGCAGAAAGAAAGGAGAACAAGGAAAAAAAATTGAAAGAAAATGATGACGACGGTATTTGGTCTGAAATTGTTGAACTCTGTAATGGGTCCATCGAGCTCTAAGGTGCCTAGCTGAAGGATAAGAAGTTGGTCCTGAAACTTAAATTAAGCCTCACTGAATAGGTGGAGTATTCAGTGCAATATGCGGAGGACATGAATGTCAATGTGATGTCAAGATAGAAAAGTAAGATGAAAGACCGCCAGGAACTCAGGATCTGCTTATAGAAGAACTGTTCCTGATCACATAATCTTTGTTTGGTCTCCCCATAGAAAGCGTTGAATAATATAGACTCGATTGAAACAAGTACATGCCATTTGCTTGTTCACCTGGAAGGAATGGAGAGAATGTTAGACGTTTGGTGTTCCATCTCTTGTGCTAAATGTCGCTAGCGGTTGTGATTGCTTTGAATTCCTCTGCCCTTTTACCTTTTGGTTTTCAAGTATAATTGGGAATTATTTTGTGTCTTCTACAATGACACAACATCTTTTGCCATCTCTTTGTTTCCCATTGTTAAATCCCCACTGGTACTGAGAAAGGGAACAAGAGGGCAGTAAACTCAGAGGGCAGAGTGTGGTAAGTTCAGATCGAGATAGTTATCATCAAGGATGAGGAACACTTCCTACTTATTTGTGTTCCATACCTTCTCAGAATGCAGATCAATCCTCCATAACAAAGAATTTGGAGCAACTTTGAAGTGACAAAGAGCCAGCAATCTATGACCTTAACTCTTAGCTCTTTTTTTAACAGGTCATCTCACATTTGGAAGAAATCTCTGCATCATTTGTCTGAAAATGAGAGGTTATGGCGCACTTAATTTACTGTCTGTGTGAAAGTTAGGGTTCAATCAAAAAAAAATTGAAATGACTTTGAACATTTATAAAGACATCACTGGTTAAAAAAAAGTAAAGAACCACATTTTTCTACAATCTTTACTCTGTATAATTCAATTTCTTGTTCATTTTATCTTTTTATTTATTGCTGCCTGTATCAGTCCCTATTGAAGGACAAGTTAGAAGAAAACATCATGTCCACTGATCCGGTCGTTACTTTTCACAAACGGATGGTGACAGAATAATGGTGCATAACATGCTATGTTAATCAAAATTATGTCTAACTGATGTAGACATAATTTGTGAAAATGCTGCCCTGTCTCACAACAACATTGAACATAAGTACGCTGAATGATTGTTTTCCATATAAATCAGTGAAATACAATGCAGGATGGTGTGTAATATATCATTTTAAAGTAAGAGCCAATAGCAGAGATCTGACAACTAATTATTGATCAGAAAACAAATGGAGATCAGGGTCACATTTTAATATGGATAAGCTTTACAAGAAGCCTGATGATGAGATAAAGGTCAAGATTGTCATTCCAAATTGCAGCCGTCAGCGTTCCATGGAAATCAGGGGATTGCCAAATTCTCTCTCTCATAAGTCAAACCTTCTGAATAATCAACAAGTGGCTTGGTTACATGTATTCCCAACATGTTTTCAGATGTACAAATAAAACAAAGAACTTTGAATGCTGAAGATCTGAACCAAAAAGAGAAATTGCTGGAGAAACTCATCAAGTCTGGTAGCATCTGTGGAGAGAAAGCAGAGTTAATGTGTCAAGTCTAGTGATCCTAGTTCTGAAAAAAACACCTTCTTAAAAACAATTAGGGATTGACAATAAATGCTGGCTGAACCAACAATACCTACATCCTGTGAACAAATGAAAAAGAAAAACTGCATGCATATCAATTAAAGAAGTCTCCATATGAAAATCTGAAATTTATTCAGTTTTCCACAGGGGATGCAAATTTCCAACCAAAAACAGAGAGACCACCTCTCCCTAATTCAAGCCTTATCTCTATCAGCCACCTCATAAGTTTTCCTTGTGAGAAATAGCCAAACATAAAACTGGGAAAATGCAGTTTTGTTTTGTAACATAGTAATGGTTGGTGAATTGATTGGGTGAGAGGGTAATATTTATGTTATGGATTAAAAGGTAATGTTCATCTTTACCCCCATTGGGTACAAAACTCTCAGAGAAGCTACCCATTAGAGAATTCACCAATTGTTTGTCCAATTTCTTGATGATACTTAATTTTCAAGAAGATACTAGCAGTGGTTCTTCTTCTTGAAGTAGATAGACCCTGAGAACTATTGAGGAAGGCATTCTGGATATTTGATTAGGTGACAGCAATATAGTGTAGATTGAATTGAAGTGCTATTAAACTTGGAAAGGAAATTGCAGTTGGTGATATCCCCATGCATTGACTGTGTTTATTCATCCAGATGGAAGGTACTGGTGAAGAAGACATGTGTACCAGCAGTCTACCTTGTAAGTGCTACACATTGATGTCACTGTGGATGGTCAGTTAACCTTCAGGTAAATGGCAATCCCTAGATTTTTGATGATAGGAGATTCAGCAATGTCATTACAGTTTAACAACAAAGAGAGATGGTTAGATTCTCCTTTGTGAGAGAATGGTCATTGCCATACACTTCTGTGGCAAAAAGAGCTATTTGCCACTATCAGCCAGTTCTGAATCCCATCTTTATTTTCCTGCACATCGGCAGGGATTGATGAGAACCTGAGTATTTGTGAATGGTACTGAGTATTATGCAATCATCAGCAAACATTCCCATTTCTGACCTTGACATGGAGGAAAGTAATGCATAAAGTCACTGAAAATGGTTGGATAGGGGGTTTGAGCTTGAAGAACTCTTCCAGTAATGTCTGCATCCTAGATTATTGGTCTGCAACAAACACAATCATCTATTTGGCTGGGCATGACTTTAAACATTGATGAGTTTTCCCTGAATCCTTTTAGTTCACTTTCTTTCAGTTTCCTTCATGTTATACTTGGTCATATGCTGTTTTGATGCCATGGGCAGTAACTCTCATTCACCACTGGAAAATGACTCCTTAGTTCCTGTTTGAACTAAAACTAAAAGGACAAATAGAGTTACAGGAATCTAAACTGAGCAGCAGTGAGCAGATTATTGCTGAGTGAGTGTCATTTGAGAGCACTGTCCATCACTTTGCTGATGATTGACAGGAGAATGAGGAGATGCGGATTTTATAGATTGAATTTGCCCTTTTTTTGTGGATATGATATACCAAAGACAATTGAGTGCATTATTGGATAGCTAGCAATTTTGTAGTTGTATTGGAACAACTTGTCTAGATGAGCAGCTAAAGGTTTTGGACTATGTGAATAGGTATTTTAAAGAGTTAGCATACAAAAAATTGGGTAAGATTCTATGTTTAGATTAAAGTTATCAAATTAGCGATTATCCACCATTTAAATTCTATCCAAAATGTTGATTTACAATGCATATTGCTTGCTGCTATATTGCACCTATACACATTACTTGTATACTTTTAGCCAATATAGGTAAGAAAAGTTCACCTTCTTTAAACAATGGTCTAAATTCTTCAATCTCGTTATAGCCAATTTCTATTGAAGAAACTAACATTATAGCAGAACCGACTGTAGGTAGGAAGAGAAGTTCTGAAGGATGACCCAAGAAGTCTGCAGATGGATACAGACAGGTTAGGTGAGTGGACAAAAACTTATCAAATGAAAGATAGTGTTTGAAAATGTGAGGTGATTCACTTTTTTAGGTAAAAAAACACAGATGTTGAATGTTATTTAAATGGAGAAAGACCAGAGATAGCTATGAAACAAAGGGAATTTGGATTTGGGAGTTCTCATGCACAAAAGAAGTAAAACTAACATCTAATTACAGTAGTGAATAGGAAAGATGAGTGGAATGTTGGCCTTTATTTCAAAGAGAACAGAGTATAAAGTAGGGAAGTTTTGCTAAAGCTATACAAGGCTCTAGTCATACTACAGCTGGAATACTGTGAATAGTTTTGGGCATTTTATGTAAGAAGAGATATCCTGGCTTTTGAGGCAGTCCAGAGAAGATTCACTCAGCTGACACCAAGTATGGAGTGACTGTCTTATGAGGAAAGATTGAGCAGGTTGGTCCTGTACTCATTGGAATTTAAAAGAATGAGGAGATAATCATGTTGAAATATATAGACTTTTCAGGGGATTTGACAGGGTAAATGCATTCCTTTAGTGGGATAGTGTAGGACCAGAGGTAACAATGTCAGAATAAGGGCTCACACACTTAAAATAGAGGTGAGAAGGAATTTGTTCTCTCAGACAATAATGAATCTATTGAATTATTTAGCATAGAGGGTTATTGAGGCTCAGTTGTTGAGTACATTCCAAAATTGAATTAGCAGTAAGGGCATCAAGTGTTACAGGGAAAAGGCAGGAAAGTTGAATTCGAAGTTATCAGACTCGCCCTGAGCTCCATGATTTGATGGGCTGAATGGCTGTTTCTATCTTTATGGTTTATGGCCTTATGAGCTTATGTCCAGGGAGAGGTAAGAGATAAATCCAAAATTTTCCTTCTTTCTATATGGATAGTAATGTTGAAAGTTATCCTTAATGTATTTTGATTTTCTATCTCACTCAGGATTAATGATAAAGCTGGCGATTTATTGCAGCAACCATGGAAAATTAAATGAAAATCTTTGCCCACATTTAAATTTGATTCCTCCAATGTCAATCACTGTCTGTCAGCACTCTCTGTGATAAAAACACCATTTAGTCTCTTCTTTTACTTCAAATCAACAGCTCTCACCTCTCCATGTGTCCTTATGAGCTCCTGATATGACTCTTTTAGAATGTTCTTCTGGAGATACTCCTAAGTATGCAAGGACTGAGGATGGTGTTACTTTTCTCCTTCACTGAACTTGATTAGGACAAAAAAAATTAATAGTATTTATATTTGTTGAAAGTACTTCAGAACATAGTAAGTGGAAACTAAAGGAGATTATATGGTCCCTTCAGCCTGTTCCACTTCTCAATGTAATTTTCACTGATCTTCTGCCTCAGACACCCCTTTCCAATGCACTTTCCAAGTGCTTTGATTCCTTGAGAAGTAAAACAAATCTGCCTATCTCAACATCGAATGTATATGATGAGAAAACATCAACAACTCTGACCAGGAAGTTCACAAAGTGCATTAAGTCTAAAATGAATGGATAAAAGCTGATGACTTTATTTTTCACCCCACAACATGTAATGTTTTTCTTTATTATCAATAAAGGATTCAAGATGCATTTTCTGCTTCAAGCCTGGCTTTTGGAAATTGCTCTGTTCTGCATTGAACTGGTGTTTCCGACAAGGAGGTAGATGTAACTCTTGTGGCTAAAGGGATCATGGGACATGGGGGATGGTGGAGCAGGCTCGAGAGGCTGAATGGCCTACTCCTGCTCCTATCTTCTAGGTTTCTTTGTTTACTTTCCACATGAACCAGATAAGACAATTAGTGCTAATTAGCAGTGAATGTGGCCAATAGTAGACATATTTTGTGAATGAATTTAGAACATGGAACAGTACAGCACAGTACAAACGCTTCAGCCCATACTGTGCTATATTGTTCTATGTTCTATGTTCTATGCTGAAAGCTTCAATGATACTAAGTGTTTATTGTTGACAAAGGGCATGGATAAAGAACTTTGCTCTCGCAGCACTGAGTTGTTTCGTCAATATTTCAGAACATTCTAAAAGAGTCATATCAGGAGCTCAAAGCATTAACACTGCTTCTCGCCCCACAGATGCTTCTAGAACTGTTGAGTTTCTCCACCATTTTCTGTTTTTGTTTCAGATTTTCAGTATCCACAGTATTTTGTTTATATTTAGTAAAAGTAATTTTATTAACACTACTAGTGTGCTAAATAGGATAGAAGCAATTTTGCAGCTCAGAGCTTTGAGGGAAGGAATGACATTTTGGTAGTGGTATGAGGTAATGTACTCAATACTTTGGCATTAATCACACCAAGACAAACAGTGGAATTTGAATTGAAAAAATGATCTGGAATTAAAAGAATTGTGCGAAAAATTGCTATAAAAAACATTTGGTGCACTAAAGCCCTTCATGGATTGAAATCTGCCATCATTATTTGGTCTGGCCTGCATGTGACTTCAGAACAATAGTAATGTAGTTGACTCTTAATTTCTAGCTGAAATGGCCTAGTAAGACACATGGGTGTATCTGATGTTAAAATGTGTTTAAAAAAGAAATGAAATTGGATGGTCTACCAGGCACTGATGTAGGCACTAGAAATATTGACAGAAAACTCAGCCTTGTCGACCCTGTAAAGTCCTCATGAATACAATCTGGGGGTGAGTGCTAAAGGTTTCTCACAGACTAGTCAAGAAACAGCTTTATGCATAAATAATGTGAATAGCAAGGGTCTTTTCCCGAGGATGAGGGAGTTCAAAACTAGATGGCATATTTTTAAGGTGAGATGAGAAAGATTCAAAAAGGAAGCAAGGGCAACTTTTTACATAGGAAATGGTTCACATGTGGAATAAACTGCCCGAGGAAGTGGTGGATGCTGGTAAAGTTACAACATTTAAAGGACATTTGAATAAATACATGAAGAGGAGCAGTTTGGGAGGATATGGGCCAAATGCGTGTAAGTGGGATGAGTTTGGTTTGGGAACATGGTCATCGTGGACTAGTTGAACCGAAGTGTCTGCTTCTGTACTGCATGCCTCTATGACCTAAACATATCCATGAAATCATACTTAACGCACAATTTCCCTGGCATCACCATTAATGGGTATTTCTTGTCACACTGGCAGGTCAGACTCAGCACGGGTAGTGGCATTTTATTATACAATGGAATACTCCCTATTTACTCTGGATGAGTGAGCTCCAATGTCACAGAAGAAGCTTGACATTGTCCAAGACAAAGCTGCCCACTTGATTGTCTTCACATTCACAAGCATTCAGTCCCTCCATGACTAATGCTCAGTAGCAATCTTGTTTACCAACTATATAGTCCAGTGCAGAAATTCATTAAGGTTCATTGGATAGCGCCTTCTTAAATACAAGACCAGCACTATTTAGAAGAGCACACTTCCTTAACGGCACAGTTGGTGTAACGACACAAAATTGACTGCAGTGGTTTGAGAAAGCAACTCACCAGCAATGTCTGAAGGGCAAATAGGGTGACAATAAATGATGGCTGTCCCATGAATGAATGTAAAAATAAATCCATGAGGCAGTGTAGGCCATTAACCATAGCAGGAGAATGATTAAATTCACAACATGTGATAGTATACTCTTAATCCAGCATATCCCTGATGCTGCTGTTATCATTAATTTGGGAGATCAAAATGAAGGAGTACTAAAAATCTTGTCAGGACCAGCACCAGGAAAAACAACAACTGAGATCTTCACTTGGTGTATTTTTCAAGGAAGACCTATTGATTGTTGGTGAGTGAAAGTGGCATTGATCGGGCAAAGTGATCTCAAATCTAACAGATTAGATGACTGCTATTCACTTATGTCTCACCTTATCATGAATTATTTATAATTAAGCAATGAAATGGAGGACAAGACTCCACAACCATTCACATCCTTGATGATGATGAGCCTAGCTTATCAACGTAGAAAGTGATGCTGAAGCATTTGTGCCTATGTTTCACCGGAACTCCAATTCAAAGGCCTAACTTAATCTCCCTGTGAGATTCCAACCATCATAGAAGACAGTTTTCATTCCACAAGATATCAAAGAATGGTTCAGATACTGCATTCAGGAAAGACTTTGGGCCCTGACAACATCCTGTCTGTAGTACTAATCCTTTACATTGCAGATATGGCAATTGCAAATATCAGCCCACCAGGTCATCAATTCTCCATGCTGAATCCATCCTAACGAGGTCAATATGTTCAATCACAGAACCCAGAACCCTTACTTATTATCTGCTACCTAGTTTTTTGATTTTCTTTCCACTATCAATTTTTTTGCACTTCAGTTATGAAGTGATCAAAATTAAATAATTCAAGATTTTTTATATCATTCATACAGTAATAGAGTCATAGAGATGTACTGCATGGAAACAGACACTTCGGTCCAACCCGTCCATGCCGACCAGATATCCCAACCCAATCTAGTCCCACCTGCCAGCACCTGGCCCATAACCTTCCAAAATCTTCCTATTCATATACCCATCCAAATGCTTCTTAAATGTTGCAATTGTACCAGCCTCCACCACATCCGCTGGCAGCTCATTCCATACACATACCACCCTCTGCATGAAAAAGTTGCCCTTTAGGTCTCTTTTGTATCTTTCCCCTCTCACCCTAAACCTATGCCCTCTAGTTCTGGACTCCCCAATCCCAGGGAAAAGACTTTGCTTATTTATCCTATCCATGCCCCTCATAATTTTGTAAACCTCTATAAGGTCACCCGTCAGCCTCCGATGCTCCAGGGAAAAACAACCCCAGCCTGTTCAGCCTCTCCCTGTAGCTTAGATCCTCCAACCCTGGCAACATCCTTGTAAATCTTTTCTGAACCCTTTCAAGTTTCACAACATCTTTCCGATAGGCAGGAGACCTGAATTGCATGCAATATTCCAACAGTGGTCTAACCAATGTCCTGTATAGCCGCAACATGTCCTCCCAACTCCTGTACTCAATACTCTGACCAATAAAGGAAAGCATTCCAAACGCCTTCTTCACTATCCTATCTACCTGCGACTCCACTTTCAAGGAGCTATGAACCATACTCCAAGGTCTCTTTGTTCAGCAACACTCCCTAGGACCTTACCATTAAGTATATAATTCATGCTAAGATTTGCTTTCCCAAAATGCAGTACCTCGCATTTATCGGAATTAAACTCCATCTGCCACTTCTCAGCCCATTCGCCCATCTGGTCCAGATCCTGTTGTAATCTGAGGTAACCCTCTTCGCTGTCCACTGCACCTCCAATTTTGGTGTCATCTGCAAACTTACTAACTGTACTTCTTATGCTCACATCCAAATCATTTAGATAAATGACAAAAAGTAGAGGGCCCAGCACCGATCCTTGTGGCACTCCACTGTTCACAGGCCTCCAGTCTGAAAAACAACCCTCCACCACCACCCTGTTTTCTACCTTTGAGCTAGTTCTGTATCCAAATGGCTGGTTCTCCCTTTATTCTATGAGATCTAACCTTGCTAATCAGTCTCCTGTGGGGAACCTTGCCGAACGCCTAACTGAAGTCCATATAGATCACAACCACTGCTCTGCCATCATCAATCTTCTTTGTTACTTCATCAAAAAACTCAATCAAGTCTGTGAGGCATGATTTCCCACGCACAAAGCCATGTTGACTAATCCGAATCAGTCCTTGCCTTTCCAAATACATGTACACCCTGTCCCTCAGGATTCCCTCCAACAACTTGCCCACCACTGAGGTCGGGCTCACTGGTCTATAGTTCCTTGGCTTGTCCTTACTACCCTTCTTAAACAGTGGCACCACATTAGCCATCCTCCAGTCTTCCGGCACTTCAGCTGTGACTATTGATACAAATATCTCAGCAAGAGGCCCAGCAATCACTTCACTAGCTTTCCACAGAGTTCTCGGGTGCACCTGATCAGGTCCTGGTGAATTATCCACCGTTAACCATTTCAAGACATCCAGCACTTCCTCCTCTGTAATCTGGACATTTTGCAAGATGTCACCATCTATTTCCCGACATTCTATATCTTCCATATCCTTTTCCACAGTAAATACTGATGCAAGATATTCATTTAGTATCTCCCCCATATTCTGTGGCTCCACACAAAGGCCGCTTTGCTGATCTTTGAGGGGCCTTATTCTCTCCCTAGTTACCCTTTTGTCCTTAATATATATGTAAAACCCCTTTGGATTCTCCTTAACTCCATTTGCCAAAGCTATCTCATGTCCCCGTTTTGCCCTCCTAATTTCCCTCTTAAGTATACTCCTACTTTCTTTGTGCTCTTCTAAGGATTCACTCGATCTATTCTGTCTGTACCTGACATATGCTTCCTTCTTTTTCTTAACCAAACCCTCAATTTCTTTCGTCATCCAGCATTCCCTACAGCTACCAGCCTTTCCTTTCACCCTATCAGGAATATACTTTCTCTGGATTCTTGCTATCTCATTTCTGAAGGCTTCCCATTTTTCAGCCATCCCTTTACCTGCGAATATCTGCCTCCAATCAGCTTTTGAAAATTCTTGCCTAATACCATCAAAATTGGCCTTTCACCAATTTAGAACTTCAACTTTTAGATGTGGTCTATCCTTTTCCATCATTATTTTAAAACGAATAGAATTATGGTCGGTGGCCCCAAAATGCTCCCCCACTGATACCTCAGTCACCTACCCTGCCTTATTTCCCAAGAGTAGGTCATGTTTTGCACCTTCTCTAGTAGGTACATCCACATACTGAATCAGAAAATTGTCTTGTACACACTTACGAAATTCCTCTCCATCTAAACCTTTAACACTATGGTAGTCCCAGTCTATGTTTGGAAAGTTAAAATCTCCTATCATAACCACCCTATTATTCTTACAGATAGCTGAGATCTCCTTACAAGTTTGTTTCTCAATTTCCTTCTGGCTATTAGGGTGTCTATAATACAATCCCAATAAGGTTATCATCCCTTTCTTATTTTTCAGTTCCACCCAAATAACTTCCCTCGATGTATTTCCAGGAATATCCTCCCTTAGCACAGCTGTAATGCTATCCCTTATCAAAAATGCCACACCCACTCCTCTTTTGCCTCCCTTTCCATCCTTCCAATAGCATTTGTAAAATTCAGCTGCCAGTCCTGCCCATCCCTGAGCCATGTTTCCGTAATTGCTATGATATCCCAGTCCCATGTTCCTAACCATGCCCTGAGTTCATCTGCCTTCCCTGTTAGGCCCCTTGCATTGAAATAAATGCAGTTTAATTTATTAGTCCTACCTTGTCCCTGCCTGCCTTGACTATTTGACTCACTTCTATTCTCAGCTGTACCCGACTCAGATCAATCTCTTTCCTCCCTATCTCCCTGGATCCCACCCCCCCCACCTTACTAGTTTAAATCCTCCCAAGCAGTTCTAGCAAATTTACCTGCCAGTATATTAGTCCCCTTCCAATTTAGGTGCAAGCTGTCCTTCTTGTACAGGTCACTTCTACCCCAAAAGAGATTCCAATGATCCAAAAATGTGAATCCTTCTCCCATACACCAGCTCCTCAGCCACGCATTCATCTGCTCTATCCTCCTATTCCTGCCCTCATTAGCTCGTAGCACTGGGAGTAATCCGGAGATTTCTACCCTTGAGGACCTCCTTTTTAAATTTCTACCTAACTCTCTGCAATCTCCCTTCAGAGTCTCAACCTTTTCCCTTCCAATGTCGTTGGTTCCAATGTGGACAATGACCTCCGGCGCCCAACATTTCCTTCAAGATTAGTTGTGAATTTCACTGTTTGTTAATTTTCCCAGATGCACTCCGATGTCCAGCGATACACGAATTCAAACAGTAAAGGCGGTAACTACTGCAGGTTTTCTCTCTCTCTCTCCTGCACTGTCCTCACCATGTGCTTCCTTTGTCTGCTCGTCTCCCTTTTAAACTGCTGTTGTTTTGACTTTTTTTTTCCAAAGTTCCAAAACAATGCAACAGCATATAAAACAGTAATTGCTGCTCCTGGAATTCGAGGAAGTCACCTCCAACACCTAAAATACCTCAAAAAAAGGAGCAGCTCTTACAGCCAGAAATTTTTCCCGTCCTCCATCTTGGATTACCCAGAATCCTTGCCTAGTGTAATAGAGCTATAGAACATGGTTCCTATAGAAGGTGACCAGAATTGTAATGTTCACATTTAAACTGTCAATCTGGTCTTGAGCCCAACAATCTATTTCTACATATTTCTTTTAGACATTTAAGCTCAAGGGGTTGCAATAGTCTACTTCTGCTCCTACTTTATATATTTGAACATTTGGTCATTTTTTTCTATACAAAATGTTTCAGAAGAGATAAATCCGTAGCTGTGTTCCTTAACAAAAAAGTACATAATCTCTAGCCAGCAAGAAGTTATGTGCATTGATTTTCATCTTCTTTTTCGCCTTGTGACTGATAAACCACAACCACAGAAGTTAAAATCAAGCACCTTTCAGCTTGATAACCAGAACATTCATTGCTACTTCTCACACACGCCAGCTCAATATGAAAGGTTTAAATGATTGAATAAAACAAACTTGCATGAATCAGTCCACACGCAAATTGATAGGGCAGTGGAGGCTACTGCTGAACAGGGATAATCACAATTCATGTTGACTCATTTTCTTTTTGCAGTATCCTACAGTCAATGGTTAAATCAAGAATATTTGATGAGTTTTAGCTACTGGGCTCCTTGCCCAGCATGAAGTGACCATTCACCTGACTAATGCAGCAACACTAGGATTCATATAGAGAGATATCAGCCATTTAGGTAGTAAGAGCACGATTATAATGAGTAAACGGGATAATGATAGACTACAATACACTTAGACATCAGTTCTGCAAAATCATGAGTAAGAAAGTTAGCGTCATTATGTTGGAAAAAAATTCAATAACCAACATGTCATTAGATGTTCTTCCACTGTGTGATGCTGTCCCAAGGTATCAAATCCAATTTGTCTTCATCACAGCAAGTGAAAAATGTTTATTTTCCACAGATACTGCAGTCCACGAAGCCATTTTCTTATAAAAGTGAGCAACTTGCAAGTGAGGAAAGCTCCAAGGCTTAACAACAGAAGGAATGATTTATACAAGCAGGGGAGCAGAGTTAATTATTTTGTTCAGCCATTGGGTTGAACAGAAAAAGGTCTGTAAATGGGCCATGAGTCCAATGGACTCTGTAACAAACATTTTAACACAGTTCTGATGGAACTAGCCAACTTTCATCTCCACCAAAGTATATGTATCTACAGAAAATATCATTGCTCATGTGTACATTTGACTCCTGAGTCAAATGTGAGTTGTTGATTATTTGTTTTGGAAATGACAACAAAATACTAAACAAATAACATTTCAGTTCCTCATTTCAAAGTTATATTTGAACCATTGAAGAGGCCAGCAATATCAAAGAAATGGCATTTCTTTCCATTTCCAATGACATCTTGAAGCATTTAAAACTGAATGATTGATTCCTTCTGGCTCTTGGTACAAATTTCCTTCATGCTCTGCTTTCAGCTATATCTATCAGCTACTGAGATGTGGCTACAAGAGATACATTAACAGACAGTTGTTGGATTAATATGTGTAAAAACCCAGATGATTTGAAGTATTATTCCATTCATTTTCAATGCTATTGTTATTGCATATGTTATAGCAATGGACTTTAATTGAAAAAACAAATGCATTGAAAACTGGAAATCAATGGTCAGATCCTCTACTCCTCCGTTGTTTCTATTTGTGTCTGAATTTGATGCTTTATCTACTTTCTATAAAGCTAAATCATTAATATTTTCTCTTTTACGGCGCAGTCCACCTTTTAAATATATTCCACTTCTTGTAAAAGTAAGCATATCATTTAACACGAAAAACCATGCCGATATATTCTGTCTTCACTTACAGTTTATTTTTTTGACATCCGATAGACATTCACTATTCTCAATTACCTTTCATAAGTTCTTTCATGGAACATTGTTGGTAACATTGGTTGCCTATCCTTAATTGTCATTTGAGGATAGTTAGGACTAAGCTGCATTGCTGTGGTTCTAGAATTACAGGTAGGCCAGAACAGGCCAGATTTCTATTATCGAACCAGATGACTGTTTTTCAAGAATTTATGATCATTTCATGGCCATTATTAGGGAGAAAAGCTTACTTACTATTTTGTTTTTGCAATTAATGGAATTAAACTTAAATTTCACTCGTGTGTCATTACTTTAGGAACCTGTGCCGAAGAATATTACCTCGGCCCACTCCATAACTAGTATAGTAACATAGCCACAACACCATGATCTGTACTGCTGACTTCATATCTGTAGAAATCACATTTCAGCTTTCTTTGGTTGTATTCAAAAGTATTTCCATCTCCTTTTTTCTAATTTTTAAGTTCTTCTCCCACTTATTTTTTATAACACCTTTTCACAGTCTTGAGTTCTTGGAATCTGACTTGTGCTTTCCTTTTGTTGCTTAATCTGTATTCTCCCACAGATTTAGGCAATTCTAAATTTGGGAATTGGTGTGGTGCACTGCTTTATCTTTATCTTCCTATCACCTCCTTAAATCAATGCCTCTGGTCTAACACTATTAATCCTTCAAACAACTGTTGACGTTTTGCTTTTGGTAAATCATATTTCTACATCACAAAATTGGCCTTTTCTTAACATAATTTTATTTATTCATGGGATCGGAGCATCACTGGCTGAGCCAATACAGTATTTATCACCATCCCTTCTCACCCTTGAGAGGGTGGTGCTCAGCTATCTTCTTGACCTATTGCAGTCAGCCAATCTGTTTGGGAGGGAATTCTGGATTTTGGCATAGTAACAGTGAAGGAACAATGATAAATTTTCAAGTCAGGATTGTGAGTGGTTTTAAGGAGAACTTGCAGTGGTGGTGTCCCCAAGTATCTCAGTCATTGTCATGGTCATAGAGTTATATAGCACAGAATTAGACCCTCCAGCCCAACCCATCCATGCCGACCAGATATCCTGAACTGAAACATTTGCCAGCATTAGGCCCATATCCCTCTAAACCCTTCCTATTTATGTAGTCAACCAGATGGCTTTTAAATGTTGTAATTATACCAGCCACCATTACTTCCTCTGGCAACACATTCCATACATGCGCCGTCCTATACATGAAAAATTTGCCCCTTAGGTCTCTTTTAAATCTTACCCCCTCACCTTAAAATCATACCCTCTAGTTTTGGATCCCCTACCCTCACAAAAAAAAACTTGGCTATTCACATTATCCATGTCCCTCATGATTTTGTAAACCTCCATAAGGTCACCCTTCAGCCTCCGATGCTCCAGGAAAAATAACCTCAGCCTATTTGGCTTTTCTCCATAGCTCAAAACCTCCAGTCCCAGAAACATCTTTGTGAATCTTTTCTGAACCTTTCAAGTTTAACAACATCTTGCTAATTGCAGGGAGACAAGAATTGGACACAATATTCCAAAAGTGGTCTCACCAATGTCCTTTACAGCCACAACATGATGTCTCATCTCTTATACTCAATGCTCTGAACAATGAAGATAAGTGTGCCAAATACTTCTTCACTACCCTGTGATTACACTTTCAAGGAACAATGCACCTGCGCTCTTAGGCCCCTTTGTTTAGCAACACTGTCCTGGACCTGACAATTAGGTGTATATGTTCTGGCCTGGTTTGTCTTCCCAAAATGCAGCACCTCACATTAATCCAAATTAAACTTCATTTGCTACTCCTCGGCTCATCAGCCCACCTGAGCAAGGTCCTAATATACTCAGAAGTAACCTTCTTTGTCGTCCATTGTACCTCCAATTTTGGTGTCATCTGCAAACTTACTAACTATGCTTCCCATATTCACAACCAAATCATTTAGATAAATGACAAAAAACAGTGAACCCAGCACTGAGCCTTATTGCATATTGTTGATCATCAGCCTCCTGTCTGAAAACAACCCTCTACTATCACCCTCTCTCTCCTACCTTCAAGCCAATGCTGCTTATTCTTCTAGCTGGTAGCTGTTAGTTTGGAAGATGCCTGAGATAGCTTTAGTGCAGTTGCCAACTGCAGATTAGGTTCTAAAGTTGTGGACTAAAGTTGTGCCTCCATTGCTGGTCCTGGAGAAAGAGAATGCCCTGTGTCTGCATCTCCCATCCAACAGCACCTCCAGATCCCTGCCCACACAGCAAAGCACTGATTTCTTCTTGTCTGCCATGTTCAAGAGCAAACAAAAACAGAAGATACAGGAGAAACTCGGCAAGTCTGGCTGCATCTGAGAAGAAAAAACAATGTTAATGTTTGGAGTCCAGTGACCTCTGTTCAGAACTCTTGATCTTCTGGTGGAACTTGATGTAACCTAGGACAACACAATGTACTTGATTGGCACCACATTCACAAGCATCCACTCTCTCCACCACCAACATTCAGCAGCAATAGTGTGTACTCTCTATAAGATGCATTAATGAAAATCACTAAAGTCCTGAGACAGTGCCCTCCAGATCTGCGACCAATTCTTTCTAGTAGGACAGGGCAGCAGATACATGGGCACCCAACCTTGTTCCCTTCCAAGCCACTCACCATCATGACTTGGAAATATATTGCCACTCTTTATATGTTGCTGGGAAGCCCTCTCCAACAACATGTGCATCTATTTATAATATGTAGACTGCAGCTTACCATCACCTTTTCTAGGGCAACTAGGGAATTGCACAATTCCACAAGTGAATTAAAACAAAATATGATTCAACAACTGAGGGAGTGCTGGACATGGTACTCAACAGGTTTCCTTGCCCATATTTGACCTCTTGTCAGTGGATTTTCTTTACTCCAAATTAAAGACCACTCTATCCCAAATGTACAACACTGTGCATCATTTCTGCTGGTCAGACCTACTGATGGGACAGGAGGTCTGTCTGCTGGTGGTGGTATCTGTGACATTGTCTGAAAGTATGATTCCACAGGTATAACCATGTCAGGCTGCTGCTTGACTAGTATGTATGACAGCTGTCCCAATGTTGTCACTAGCCCCCAAATTTCAGTAGAGGTGACTTAGCAGGGTCAACAGGGCTGAATTAGCTATTGTTATTTCTGAGGATATGGATCGTGCTATGGTCCATCTGGTTTCAATTCCTTTATGAGATGTTTTGGAGATTAATTTAACTGAGTGGCTTGCTTGACCATTTCAGAGGGCAGTTAAAGATCCATGACATTATTGTCTGGAGTCAAATGTAAACCAGTTAAGATGAGGATGGCAGTTTTACTTAACAAAGGACATTAGTGAGTTGTTTGTATGTTTTATGGCAATCAACAATAATTTCACTGTCCGTGTTAGACCTTCAATTTGTCTCTGTTAACGATTTGGATTCTTCACTTTGTAGTTTTAATGGGACTTTGTCAGACATTTATTCGTCACTTTCACTATTTTGAGTGCCTACAGGTAGACTTAGGACTGTAATTACTTCTGAAGGCTTGTTAACAGTTGGCCTCTGTATTCACAGAAAACGATTCTGATGGTGCATATTTGTAAATATACTTAATTCTTCCTGGATATTTTTCTTCTTTATTCCCCTGGATAGCTATGACTTTTGTAAAGTCAAAAAATAAATAATGATAAAACTAGAGAACCATTGAAAAAGTCCAACACAGAAATAGTTCAAAATATCTTCATTGTAAATAATTCAGCTAACTGTGCAGTTTTCTACAAATTTCCAATCGTGCCACCTACATTTATATCTAAATCATGACTATTTAAAGAAGTAGCAAGGGATCCAACACTGAGCTCTGTGGAACACTACTTGAAACCACTTTCCATTCACAAAAACATCAGCTATTACCTTAAGTTTTTGCCTCTGAGCCAATGTTGGATATGACTCACCAAACTTTGCTGTATCCCATTAGCATAATTTTTTCTTATCATTCTGCCACATAATACCCTGCTGAATGCTTTTTTCAAAATCCATGTAGACATCATCTACCTCACTGTCTTCATCAATCCTCCATGTTACTTCCTAAAATAATTCATTAAAGCAAGTTGGTAAGGCATGATTTTTGTTTGGCAAAACCATATTAGCTATTACTAATTAATCCATGCTCTCAAAAATTACACTTAATCCTATCCCTTAATATTGATTCTAATACTTTGCCTACAGCAAGGTGAGAGTGATTATCCTGTAATTATTTTGCTTATCCTTCTCACCCCTTTTGATTAATTGTACAATGATCCCCAACCTCCAGAATTATGGTATCTTGTATCTATCGAGTGAGGATTAGAAAATAATCTCCAAGGATTCAATTTTATTTTCCCTGACTTTTTTTTAACAGTTTGGGATACAATACATCCGATGTGATGATTTATCCACCTTCAATGTGGCTAATTGTAGAATTGGATCTAAAAGTAAAAATTTTGTTTCAGGTTTGTACATTTGGGTGGGTTGAGTACTGTCTGTATTCTGCCTGTGATTAGTTATCAAAGAAACATACTGTTTAATTTGCTCAGCTAATCATTGAGATGTACAACCTATTAATCTTGCATTGCACTGGTACTGAAATCCATATATCAAATTGCTCAAATCTATGACAGACAGATTATCTTTTTCAAGCCTTATGGACCATAACAAATTTACACTACTTGAGAATATGATCAGTTATTATCATTTGAAACTTCTGTATTCTTGCATTTGTCCTGAAGAAAGCAAAACAATATGCTTTGACGACATTGCTTTCATTTCTGCAATAAAATTAACGATGGGATAAATGGTAAATTAACTCAGGAATTCTTATTGCTGTGCTATTTAGATAGTGAATACTAAGAAAATTTTTCAATTTCAGTTGACAATTGAATTATAACTTTATTACTGAAAGAAATTAGACTCTTCAATTTTTAATTCAATAGCCTATTGATCTTTCAGATTGCACAGTACTATGCAGTTTATAACTCCTTGATATATATATTCTTGAGTGAATGTTTTACACCATATTTTCCTGTGTAAATCACAGGCTGCCAAATTTGTTATTAAACCATAGAGAACTGCAACACTGAGAGGGAAGATGAGATTAGTAATCAATTTTAACACGCTAAACTGTTGCCTGCAAGTGATAGATTAGAACCTGCAGAAACATACAAAATGTATGGTTGGAAGATGGCCAGCTAAAATTGTTTTTAAAACTCCCACCGTCTGCAACTTCCTTGTACATATGTTATGATCCTGAGGAGACTAGTAAAATGCAAAAGCAAAATGTCAATATTGGGAAATGGAAAAGATTTCACTTTTTCAGAAGAATGAAGGGGGTATCTCAGAGAAAGCTATAAAATTCTAACAGGACTAGACAGGGTACCAATGACCAGGAAGTCCAGAACCAGGGATCAGTCTACTGATATGGGATAGGCCATTTCAGACTGAGATAGAGAGAAATGTATTCACCCAGAGAATGGTAAGCCTATGAAATTCTGTGCCAGAAAAAGCAATTGAGACCCAAACATTGAATGTTTTCAAGAGGAGATAGAACAGTTCTTAGGGCTAAAGAGATCAAAAGATAAGGGCTGAATGGAGGGAACAGTGCAATGAGCAGGATGATCAGCTGTGATCATATTGAAGGGTGGAGGGGGCTCTAAGGGATGACTGACCCATCCCACCAATATTCTTCAGCATATCAGACAATAATCACACCTAGAGTCCCAAAATATTCTCTTTTGCTCACGTAGAGTTTCAGCTCCTTTATGCAGGCAGAATTTAGGTATGGAGTTGCATCCAAGAACAGCTTTACCACATTACAGTTCCATGGGTACAGGTTCCACCAAACAATTCCTATATTTTTTAATCCTGCTGCTCCCAGAATCAGCCTTTTTAATATCCTTGTCCATAACTTTCTACCCTAGCGGTTTTACACTCACAGCTTCATTTCACACCCTGTCTCAACTTTCTCAATTTGCTAAAAACTGACCCGCTTTTGAGCACTGAGTCGAAAAGGATAGTGCTGGAAAAATACAGTAGGTTAGGCAGCATCCAAGGAGTAGGACAGTCAAAGTTACAGTCATACGTCCTTCATCAGGAACATCATCATTCCTGACAAAGGGCGTATGCCTGAAACATAGACTGTCCTGCTCCTCAGATGCTGCCTGACCTGCTGTGCTTTTCCAGCAACATCCTTTTCAACTCTGACTTCTCCAGCATCTCAGTCCTCACTTTGTCCTCTTTTGAGCACAGCCTATTCTGACCACTGACTGAAATTTGACCTCAGCCTGATGTCGTTACTTTTTCTCCAACTACCTCCTGTTTCAAAGAACTTCAACAGTATGTCTTTGCTTAAGAAATGTTTGCACAGAGGCTAGTATCCTGTCACCAAGTCACCCTTTATTTACATGTGCACAGTAGATTGGCTATAACCAGCCAGCTCTTTGTCATTCCCTGAAGAGAGGAGATTCTGAATATCCTATTTATAGCCAGACCTTTCTGGTTGGCTCTAGTTAACAATCTCAATCAAAAGTCTCATAGTCAACAAGATTCATCTGTTTCCAATCAGTCATTTGGTTTTACTCGATATTACAAACCAGGCCCCCTATTTTTTGTAAAGTTTACAGGGCTGTGATTTAATATGATGCTTAAATAGAATGTATCCATTCTTCAAGAGCATTGGGATTTCCTCCAATATTTCATGAAACTTGCACTGCACTTTAGACTTTTTAAAAAACCAAACTGTGTATGTTTGAACTCAGCTGAAATTTCAAATGGTCCCATTAACGTTGGTTTTTTCATCTATGCGATTCATGTCCTGCTCCTTTTGTATTGTGATCTGATTATGTCCACATTTAAGGGGTACATCTTCAAACACCATCAATCACCATGATGTATTAATTTGTATCAAGATCAAATTTGTGGTTTCTGAGTCAATGGCACCTAGATATAGCTCCATCTTTAAATAAGGAACACAAAACCTTGTGTTTGAGTGCTACATTTACATCAAAAGCAGAAGAATATAACATTTTCTTGTCAGCAAAAATGGAATCTGCTGGAAATGCACACAGCAATTATGTAACTAATTTTACCCTGCCATTTTTTAATAGCCTCCAGTTTTGGCCTGATTTAGTAATAATTTGGCCCAATTCTTGTCATAGATGATTAGAGGAACTAAGGATGAATTTTTTTAAGTAAATGCAGAGATGCACAGAATTTGAGTTTGGCTTGTTTTGGCTCAATTTATTATTGTCATTGAACCCAACTACAGTGAAAAGTTTTGTTTTGAGTGCAGTACAGACAGATCATACCGTACAAAGTGCATTCGAATAATAGAACAGAGCGAAGAATACAGTGTTATGCTGCAAGGAAGGTGCACAGAGAACACTACGATAGTCAAACTTCGAGAAGACAAAGCTATGAATGTAGGTTTTGTAGATAAGCTGAATCAGGAAAGACAAAAGCAATGTTATGGACTTTAAAATGTTCAATCTTTGTCATGGAGAAGATATTGTAATGACACATGTGCTTTTGGGAAAAAAAATCTAGTTTCATGTTGGATGAACCTTATGGCTCCACTTTTTAGCTATTTGCCTGAGTGATTGGATTTGCAAACAAAATAATAATAAAACAGTACTGGTCTCCATCAAGATAACAATAAAGAGTCGAAAACTCAATTCAAGGTCAATGCTGAAGTAAAGGATTTCTTTTTACTTTACCAAGGAAAAGAGATATTCTTCAAATAGTAAGAGAAACTTTGCAAGGATTTTCTCTGTGAAATTTCTGGTAGATAATTGGCACAACAGCTAATTAAATGTTGAGAGTGTGGTGCTGGAAGAGCACAGCAAGTCAGGCAGCATCCAAGGATAAAGGCTCTTGGCTGAAATGTCGACTCTCCTGCTCCTTGAATGTTGCCTGATCTGCTGTGTTTTTCCAGCACCAAACTCTCGACTCTAATCTCCACCATCTGCAGTCCTCACTTATGTTCACAATAACTAATTAGTATACACATAAAGGAGGACCCACTGTGTGTGTGTGTGTTTGTATGTGTGAAACTCATCTGGGTCCAGGGAATTTCATTTGTTATTTGATTTCAGCTATCCACTGTGACACTGAAAATAATTGTTCACATTACATTTATGATTGCACAAAGATCAGAAGTAGCTTTATTACTATTGTGGTGCCAGCAACAGTTGCAAACTCCTTGTTGTTTTCCTATGGGCAATTCATGGGAGAGGCTGAAAAGGTACAAAGCTGCATCTTAATTTCATTATGTGAGTCATGAATGTTAAACATGTCTGAAAATTAAAGGGCTCATGAGAAAATTGTAAACAATGGAAATCTAATCATAAGCAGTCCAATAACAGTTGCAATCACTTCAGAGAAGTATTGTAGATGATTAGGAGGAAGTGGCTAAGCAATTCTCGATTAGGGCAGACAGTGAATCATCTTTCAGAAAGCATCATTAAAACAAAATGCAGGGAATCAATTTTATTTAAAGCATCTGATATAAACTTCGAGGAGACAAGAGTCACTGGTGTTGTGGTAATGTCATTAGACTAGTAATGTTGAATTAAAAAGCAAGCCTAATGGTCTCACCGCTGTCGACTGTCAAAAAAGTTCAACTGTTTAGCTCATGTCCTTCAGGGACGGAAATCTTTTGTCCTTGCCTGGTTTGACCTACATGTGACTCCAGAATCATAGCAATCTGATTAACTCTTACCTGCCCTCTGAGCAATTAGGAATGGACAATAAATGCTGGTTTAGCAAGTAAAGTCCACATTTTTTTTAAATGCAGGAAGATTTACTGGCACTTCCAGAATATACATAACTTAAATTAGCAATGATACCAAAACATTGGCATAATAACATTCATTGCCATTTGTTTGATACCTTCACGTCATTGATCTATAGAGGGAAATTAGTAGCAGGCTGATTGTCAAGGTGGTAAACTGTGTCAGGAATGCTCCTTCTAACATCAACAAAGTCCTGAAGTGCAGGGTTTTATTCCCAAATTCCTAGTCCATTGGGTTTACTCTGGATATCAATAACCTAAGAAAATTCTAACAATGGAATATACTCGATGTCCTTCATTAAAGCTAAGTACACCACAAAAAATACTATAAAAAATGAACACTCATCGAGCCTCGAAATATTAGCTTGCTTTCCCTCTGCGGATGCTGCTGACCCGATGCAATCTCTAGCATTTTTTTGTTTTCTGTAAAAACTTTACCTACACAATGCTTATAATTTTAAGTGATCCTGTTTGCATGGACTTGTCAGACAAAAAGTGATCAGCCTGCTCCATCCCAACTTCTAGACACTGATCTGACAATCTCCTGCTAGCTGTTCTCCAGTGCAAGCATTTTTAAAACTCTTTTTTTGTCCATAAAGAGAAGTTATGCTTTCAAACTTGATTGAGACTGTTTAATCACCATAAACTGATCTAGTTGACCACTGACAAACATCATCAATATGCAATCTATCATGGCTAGTTTGATTATTAAGATTTATTATGTTTCTCTGGAAAGACAGTTATCTCTTGGCCTTAATGAACTTTGACCTTGGGCAATTTGTTTAGGCTGCTCATATAAGCTGCATCCCTGCAGCTTTTGTGTCACCCAATCTTTCCTAATGTTCTCACAAAGCACACTTCTTTTTCAGCCACATTTTGTTAGCTAATAAATATCTCAGTCATTGTTCTGTTTTGAAAAGAACTTCACCTTATTTTTTAAGATTAGATTCCCCACAGTGTGGAAACAGGCCCTTCAGCCCAACAAGGCCACACTGACCCTTCGAAGTGTAACCCACCCAGACCAATTTCCCTCTGACTAATGCACCTAACACTATGGGTAATTTAGCATAGACAATTCACTTGATCTGCACATCTTTGGAGTGTGGGACCAAACCCATGCAGACACAGGGAGAATGTGCAAACTCCACGCAAACAGTTGCCCAAGGCTGTAATCAAACCTGGGTTCCTGGTGCTGTGAGGCCAGCTACTGAGCCACCGTGCCACTCCTCTAGAATATCTATGACAGTTCGTCTTATTCTTGTTATGTTACAACATTTAGTGTAAACAGACACACAAAACAAAACAGTGAAATTCAGAAAACCGAATAAACTAGTGACCTTTCTAATCATTAGGTACTCACCAGGCTTCATATAATTTTGTTACCTGTGATTAAGATTTATCAGTGCATTATTTTATTTTCCACTTAAGTAATTATCATAATGCCACAGTGAAAAGTCCATATTCCCTATCTAAGGAGGAGAAAATGAATGTTATGGAAACTTGTTTTCCAGTTCCCATTGACTAATTTCTGGAAAGAGTATTTTATATTGGATATAAGTAGGACCCATGCCCAGATTTGGTATTTCCCAAAGTTAAAAGAGGTCAAATAGCTTTATTGTCTAAAACGTTGTGAATCTCTGCTAGCAGCAGCAAGTGTTCAGTCAATGACAGGTGAACTGTATCTCAAGATCAAGTGCAGCAGGGACTGTGGTGCAACATTAAAATAACTCAGGGTCAAACATGAAAGACAGCTCTCTGAGGTACCAGAGACTTCGATATTGCACTGAAACATGGTTCAGTGCCTTCAGGGGACACAGGGAGAAAACTGAAGGACGTAGAACCCCAGTGTTGATGAAAAAAATCTTCTAATATGAACATCTGATGCAGAATTGAAATAGTAAGTATCACAATTATCGTGATTCATTTTGACTTCACATGATGACAAATTGTGAGTAATGAAAGGTAATGAAGCTTTTTGTTATAAAACCTTGTAAAACTGCAGAGTTCCAGGCATGTGGTAAACTGTAATAAAGTTACTTCCTAGTGCAAGACTTTCATTGAAAAACTTTCTCCATTCTAATCAATAACCAATAAATTGTGTTGAATATAATGCTCAGTGTAGAAAAGATTTGGCTTTAACCTTCAGGTAAGAATCAACACTTACAAAGTATAGTGAAATTTCAGTATTTTAATCTCTGGAACATCATTGGTCTTAATATCTTTACCGTTGGTAGCTGTGTCCTCAGTTGCCAAGATCCTAGACTCTAGATGGTCCCTCCCTAAGGCTTAATCTCTGCACCTCAATTGTCTCTTTTAAACACTCCCCAGTCTCTCTCAGACATATTGTTTTAGAACATAGAACATAGAAAAATACAGCGCAGTACAGGCCCTTCGGCCCTCGATGTTGCACCGACCGAAGCCTACCTAACCTACACTAGCCCAATAACGCTTAATAATGCTTATCCAATGCCCGCTTGAATGACCATAAAGAGGGAGAGTCCACCACTGATACTGGCAGGGCATTCCATGAACTCACAACCCGCTGAGTAAAGAATCTACCCCTAACATCTGTCCTATACCTACCACCCCTTACTTTAAAGCTGTATCCCCTAGTAACAGCTGACTCCATATGCGGAAAAAGGTTCTCACTGTCAACCCTATCTAAACCCCTAATCATCTTGTACACCTCTATCAAATCTCCCCTAAACCTTCTTTTCTCCAATGAGAACAGTCCCAAGTGCCTCAGCCTTTCCTCATACGATCTTCCTACCATGGCAGGCAACATCCTGGTAAACCTCCTCTATACCCGTTCCAGTGCCTCCACATCCTTCCTATAGTATGGCGACCAAAACTGTACACAATACTCCAGATAAGGCTGCACCAGAGTCTTATACAACTGCAACATGACCCCAGCTCTCCGGAACTCAATTCCTCTACCAATAAAGCCCAGTATGCCATATGCCTTCTTCACAGCACTATTTACCTGGGTGGCAACTTTCAGAGATCTGTGTACATGGACACCAAGATCCCTCTGCTCATCCACACTACAAAGTAGCCTATCATTAGCCCAGTAATCCATCTTCTTGTTACTCCTACCAAAGTGAATGACTTCACACTTACCCACATTGAACTCCATTTGCCACCTTTCTGCCCAGCTCTGCAACTTATCTATATCCCGCTGTAACCTGCCACATCCTTCTTCTCTGTCCACCACTCCACTGACTTTCATATCATCCGCAAACTTGCTCACCCAGCATTCAAGCCCCTCCTGCAGGTCATTTATAAAAATGACAAACAGCAATGGTCCCAAAACAGATCCTTGTGGAACACCGCTAGTAACTGCACTCCAAGATGAACCTTTACCATCAACTACTACCCTCTGTCTCCTTCCAGCCAGCCAATTCCTAATCCAAACCTCTAATGGACCCTCAATACCATACCTCTGTAATTTTTGCAGTAGCCTACCATGGGGTACCTTATCGAACGCCTTGCTAAAATCCATATGCACCACATCTACTGCTTTACCCTCGTCCACTTCCTTGGTCACCTTCTCAAAGAGCTCAATAAGGTTTGTGAGGCACGACCTGCCCTTCACAAAACCATGCTGACTATCCTTGATCACATTATTCCTATCCAGATGTTCATAAATCTTATTCCTTACAATTGTCTCTAAGACTTTGCCCACAACAGAAGTGAGACTCACTGGCCTATAGTTACTAGGGCTGTCCCTACTCCCCTTCTTGAAGAAGGGGACCACATTTGCTACCCTCCAGTCTTCTGGCACTATTTCTGTAGACAACGACGACATAAAAATCAAGGCCAATGGCTCCGCTATCTCCTCCCTAGCTTCCCAGAGTGTCCTAGGATAAATGCCATTAGGCCCAGGGGACTTATCTATTTTCACCCTTTCCAGTATTCCCCAGACCTCTTCCCTACATACTTCAAAGCCATCCATTCTAATCACTTGTGACTCAATATTCACATCAGCAACAATGTCCTGTTCCTGAGTGAATACTGATGAAAAGTATTGATTTAGTGTCTCTCCAATCTCCTCTGCCTCCACTCACAACTTCCCACTACTATCCTTGACTGGACCGATACCTACCCTAGTCATCCTTTTATTCCTGACATACCTATAGAAAGCCTTAGGGTTTTCCCTAATCCTACCAACCAAGGACTTTTCATGTCCCCTTCTCGCTGCTCTTAGCTCTCTCTTCAGATCCTTCCTGGCTACCTTATAACTCTCAATCGCCCCAACTGAACCTTCACGCCTCATCTTTACATAGGCCACCCTCTTCCCTTTTACAAGGGATTCCAATTCCTTATTAAACCACGGCTCCCTCACAAGACCCTTTCCTCCCTGCCTGAGAGGTACGTACTTATCAAGAACACCCAATAGCTGCTCCTTGAACAAGATCCACATATCACTTGTGTCCTTCCCTTGAAGCCTATTTTTCTAATCCACACATCCTAAGTCATGCCTCACCGCATCATAATTTCCCTCCCCCCAGCTATAACTCCTGCCCTGCAGTGCACACTTATCCCTCTCCATCACTAGAGTAAAAGTCACCGAGTTGTGGTCACTATCCCCGAAGTGCTCACCTACCTCCAAGTCTAACACCTGGCCTGGTTCATTACCTAGAACCAAATCCAGTATGGCCTCACCTCTTGTTGGCCTGTCTACATATTGTGTCAGGAAACCCTCCTGCACACATTGGACAAACACCGACCCATCTAACGAACTCGAGCTATAGCTTTCCCAGTCAATATCTGGGAAGTTAAAGTCCCCCATAACAACCACCCTACTACTTTCACTCTTCTCCTGAATCATCCTTGCAATACTTTCCTCTATGTCTCTCGGACTATTACGAGGCCTGTAGAAAACTCCTAACAGGGTGACCTCACCTTTCCTATTTCTAACCTCAGCCCAAACTACCTCAGATGGCAAGTCTTCCTCCATCGTCTTTTCCACTGCTGTAATACTATCCTTGACAAGCAATGCCACACCTCCCCCTCTTATGCCCCCACCTCTGACCCTACTAAAACATTTAAACCCTGGAACCTGCAATAGCCATTCCTGTCCCTGTTCTACCCACGTCTCTGTAATGGCCACAACATCGAAGTCCCAGGTACCAACCCATGCTGCAAGTTCACCTACCTTATTTCTTATACTTCTGGCATTGAAGTATACACACTTCAAGCCACCTTCCTGTTTACCGGCACCCTCCTTTGAGATCGATGCCTCGTTCCTAACCTCCCTACACTCAAGGTCCTGTACCCTAAAGCTACAATCAAGGTTCCCATGCCCCTGCAGAGTTAGTTTAAACCCTCCCAAAGAGCACTAGCAAACCTCCCCCCAAGGATGCTGGTGCCCCTCAGGTTCAGGTGGAGACCATTCTGTTTATAGAGGTCCCACCTTCCCCAGAAAGAACCCCAGTTGTCCAGAAATCGGAATCCCTCCCTCCTGCACTATCCCTGTAGCCACGCATTTAACTGTTCTCTCTCCCTATTCCTCGACTCTCTATCACGTGGTACAGGTAACAGACCAGAGACAACATCTCTGTTCGTTCTAGTTCTGAGCTTCCAACCTAGCTCCCTGAAAGCCTGCCTAACATCCTTACCCCTCTTCCTACCTATGTCATTGGTGCCAACGTGGATAACAACCTGGGGCTGCTCCCCCTCCCCCTTAAGGACCCAGAAAACACGATCAGAGACGTCACGTACCCTTGCACCTGGGAGGCAACATACCAAACGCATGTCTCTGTCGCCCCCGCAAAACCGCCTATCTGTGCCCCTCCCCAATAACAATTGCTCTACCTTTCTCCGCCCTTCCCTTCTGAGCAACGGGGACAGGCTCCGTACCAGAGGTCTGAACCTCGTTGCTAACCCCTGATAAGTTGTCCCCCCTACAAGTATCCAAAACGGTATACTTGTTATTGAAGGGAACGACCGCAGGGGGTCCCTGCACTGGCTGCTTCCTCCCAGTCCCCCCTCACTGTCACCCATCTGTCTATAACTTTTGGAGTAACTACTTCCCTAAAGCTCTGATCTGTGACCACCTCTGCCTCCCGAATGATCCGTAGTTCATCCAACTCCAGCTCCAGTTCCCTAACACGGTCTTGGAGGAGCTGGAGATGGGTGCACTTCCTGCAAGTGTAATCAGCAGGGACGCTAATGGCTTCCCTCACCTCAAACATCTTGCAAGAGGAACATTGCACTGCCTTCACTGCCATCCCTCTAAAAGGTAAACTTTAAGAAGAAAACTGGATCTAAAGAAACAAACAAGCAAAATGCAGCACTTACCTACTTACCACAATGGGTCTTGTTTTTAGGTTAGAGGAGGAGGGCGGGTGGGAGGCTCTACCCCTGTAGTGCCTTGGGTTCCTTGCCTACATGCTTTTATAGAGAAACAAAAACCTTCCCAGGTCAGCTAGTGTGACACCAGCTTCCGGGTCTGCTAGGCGCTTAAAAAAAACCTTTAAATTTTAACCGTTAAAAGAAACAATAACTGGACTATACCGCGACTTAAAATAAACACTATCAGACAGCCGTTACCTGCTCCGCCGAGAGAGTGTAAATTATCCTGATGAATGCAAGGCAAAAAGCTCAAGCAAAACAGGCATTTCTTTTTTGGCAATGCTTTCAAAGTACAAAAGTGAAGTAGTGCACGTGATGGAGATTTGAAAGAAAACAAAAGAAAATTGCTGTTAAAACTCAGCAGGTCAGGCAGTATCTTTAGAGGGATGCAGAATTAACCTTGTAGGGAATGACCTTTCATCACAACTGAAGAGAAGTAGAAATGTAAGTTTTCTTTTCAACTAGTAGAGTGAATGAAGCAGAGAGAACAAAAGATAAGGTCTGTGATTGATGCTGGGTGGGGACTAAACAATAAGATCATTTATGATATAGCAACAAAAGGAAGTTATAGCTAAAGCAGAGAAATAATATTTATGTATAAATGAGGCAAAAAAAATCTGAATGCACAATGAATGGAGAGAAGAGAAACTCCTTCTAAGGACTAACTCAGCAAACAACAAAAAAAGAATAAACGCCATAGACAACATGAGGAAGAAGATAGGACCTAAAGTTGTTGAACTGAATTTGAGTCTCAGATTACCTGCTGCCACATGAAATTTTACATAACATCTCCCTCGAAGCTTTTTTTCCCCAGTTGTTAAATTCTTTACATAAGTGTTTCAAAGTGTCAAATATTTTTCAGCAAGATGACTTTTCCACGCCAGTTCATTCTGAATAACAGTCGCATTGGACTCTTAGACATTGATGCTGTTTCTCTCTCTGCCTGACCTTCAGTGATTCTGTTTTTGTTTCAGATTCCCGGTGTCCACCGGATTTTATATCTTTTTTACCTATGCCTGGGTCTCTGAGCAGTCAAGTCTAGTCAGACAACGAGTTAATTAAAAAGAAATAAAGAACAGCAGATGCTGGAAGTCAGAAACAAAGAGAAATGGCTGGGAAAACTCAGCAGGTCTGGCAGCATCTGTCCAAAGAAAGCAGATTTAATGTTTCAGGTGCATTGATCATTCTTCAGAACAAAGTCATTAATTTTGAGTGGAGTATTCATCTTTTGAGATTCAGAGAATGATCTTCTGAGAGCTGTGTCTGTTCCTCATAATATTGGTCTCTGTACTGTAAGTGTACTCGTGGCATTCATTTTATTAAGTGTGGTGTTCTGCCTATGCTACACAGCTCTCTGCAGTTTGAATTTAACTAAGTGTTGATCTCAGTGAGTTTCATGTGGGTCTTCTCTCTGTGAGCTCAAGCAACTTATCTCATGTAATTCCATGCTGCTCACTTCATTATGTGTGAATCATGCATCTCAAGTACATCTCTCCCTGTATCTTGCACTTGCCAGTAACAGAGGTACACACCACTGCTGGGATTTCTGCTATCAGCATCATATTTAAAACCAGTTTAAAATAAATTGGCCCAGTCACTGACAGTCACAAATAGCCCTTCATTGGGCACAGAGAAGAAGGAAAGTGAAATGATAAAGAAAAGCTTCTAAGTGCACAGCATAACATAACATTTCATCATTTTTCAGGAATGACTGTAGCTCACTTCCCCCAACCAACTTGGAACAACAGCCCTTATTGATGAGTGACCACATTCCAGACTGATCTCTATGCAGTTTCTGACTGGTTACCTGACTAAGACCAACACTGGCCCATTTCCCACACTAGAACAACTGATGTTGACTCCCTATGTGCCTGACTGACTGTGTTCAAGCCTTTCGACTAATATCAGATGATACTCTTGACTTGCTGTCCTTACATTTCTGTCTGATGACAGTGCCTCTGATTTGATTCGCAACCACTTTACTTTGACTTGAAGGCAAAGCCATTTCATTGAAGCACATTTGATTGTTTGACATGTAAGCTGCTGGCATGTATTGCAGGTGTGATATTAACATGTCAGCCACTTGACTGATCATTGTTGCAAACATGTCAGGCTGCTTGCATTTATGTCTGTATCAAAAGGCAAGGCAAGACAGAAGTACTATGAATTCTGAATGATTTGACAATGGTAAGGCAAGGCAATGCATGGTTGGGATGCTGTAAGTGTCCTAAGAGGTACAGAATGAGTCAATGCTATGAGAGATAACTAATATGTCTTTGCTATACACCTTGTGCTAATCCATGAAAGGGTGATTGTCATTGAATGCAAAGTGGCCCTCACAACAGTTTTGCAGTACAAAAGGTTGATACACTGAAAAGTGTAGCCTTGATGCAGACAGCTATATTCCGAATGAATGCGAGATATGCACTGATAATGTGGGGAGTCTGGTGCGCATTCAATATCAAACCACATGGATGGAATGTGGATGTCACAAGTCCTGATGTTTTGGGGACTTCTGGCCAAGGTGGATGCCCAGAGCAGCAAATATCAAACTGGAGCCATAATGCCCTCAATCCAGCTTTCATGTTGTTAACTAGCACATTCTAATTTGCCCCCAGTGAGTGCGAAGACAGCAAAATTCAGAAATTGGGGACAATGTCAGACATTTTTTTGGTGTTGAGAAATACATCTGTTTCCAATTGTGACATAATTTTAGGTTGCTCACATAAGTTAGGGGCTGAGATTGTCAGTCCGTTAGCATCAGCTATAGATATTTGCTCAGGGTCAAGTTTGAAATTAGTTGGAAGACTATTAAACTGTATGATCTGTGCCAAATCTGCTTCAGATGTTTTATCCATTCCTCTGAAGAAAGATTAATTTATATCTTTCAAAGATGGTGTGTCATCTTAAAATGATATATGTTCGACTGCAAGTGTGTTTTGGTATTCAGAATTTTCTTCCAAAGATGCTTGCTGTAAGGTGTTGCCCTTTTTGTGCAGGTTAGCTTTATAAATTCTGTAGTTCAAGCATGTTTTCTGAAAATGGCCCACTTTCATATAAAAGTTGCATTCGAGTGATAAATCTGGACATTGCTTCCATTTATGTGTTTTTTAAACTCCATGATATGTCTTTGCTTTTCTTAAATACCTGCCATTTTCCCTCAACTGTATTGGCTACTAAACCCCTTTTCCAGTTCATTCCTTTGTAATTACACTTATTTAAACTACATACTGTTGTTCTATATCAAGTTCCTGTCTCTCAACTCGCCTCTAAACTCCAAGACCTAGGATCCTCGACCCTATAATCAGCAAGAATAGATGACAACACTTTCTCCAACATAATCCTCAACACCAGTGTAGCACAAGGCTACATGCTCATCCCCTACTATACCTCTTATACTCATGATTGTGTGTCCAAATTCCAGCCCAACTCCATTTACAAGTTTGCTAATGATACTACCATTGTAGGGCAATCTCAAATAATGATGAGACAGAGCACAGGAAAGCGATTGAGTGAAAATAAAGGTTGTTGACTTCAGGAATTGGAGTCGAGGGAACATCCCTGTCCGCATCAAAGCTCCTGTGGTGGAATAAACTGTGGGCATCAAGTTCCTAGGAGTGATGACCACCAACAATCTTTCTTGGTCCACTTATATCAAAGCAATGATCAAGGAAGCACAACAGTGTCTCTACTTCCTCAGGAGCCTAAGGAAATTCAGCATGTCCACAAAGACCCTCACCAATTTTTATAGATGCACCATAGAAAATAAACTTATACAGATACGTGACAGTGTGGTATGGAAACTGGTCTTCCCAAGACTGCAAGAAACTACAGAGAGTCATGAACACTACCCAGACCATCATGCAAACAAGCCTTCTACCCATTGACTCTATTTGTATTTCTCACTGCCTCAGGAAAGCAACCAACATCATCAAAGGCCCCTCCTACCCCCGTTATACTCTCTTCTGTCTATTTCCATTGACAGGAGATATAAAAATTTGTATATACGTATAAATAAATTCAAGAACAACATCTTCCCCACTGTTATCAGACTTCTGAATGGACCTATCAAATTTTAAATTGAATGTTTATCTTGCTTTCTGTGCATCTTTTCCGCAGACATAAGATTGGCTCTGTTTTGTTACCCCAATGCACTTTGTGTGGTATGATCTGCCAGTGCTGCACAGAAAACAAATCTTTTCACTTTACCTAGGTACATGTGACAATAATAAATCAAATTTTTAAAACAATCCAATCAATCAGCAGTCTCTATTATTTCCCACCATCTCCTGACACATGTGGTCAAACATTCACTGAAGAATCCCCTGGCCCTAGCCCACAGGGGTTTTCCCAATTGATCTCCCATTTTCCCTTTGCCCTCTCTAAGCACAGATTGCCTGTTAGACTGATACCTTGCTTTCTCAATTCTATATCCAAAAAACTGCTGGCCATCCAATTTCCCTTCCAAATTTATATGTTGGATAATATTGTCAATGGTTCTCTCTTTAAGTGTCAGTCCCCTCTCCATTAAATCATTTATCATCACCATCTCCTCAAACAACCAAAGGATTATTTTTAACCAGAAACTGAACTGGACTGGCTGTATAAATGCTGTGACTGCAAAAGCTGGCCAGAGGTCAGAATTGTGTAGTGATTAACTCGCCTATCGTCCTCCCACTGTAGCCTACCATCCCAAAGACACAAGTCAGTAGTGTGATGGAATATTCTCCAATTGCTTAGTTGAATATATCTCCAAGCACTCAAAAACCTCAATATGATCAACAATAGAGCATTTCAGTAGATTGACACTCATCCACTACATTTAACACTCACTCTCTACATCATTGATTCATAGTTATAGCAATGTAGACAATTTATAAGAACCACTGCAGTAACTCACCAAGGATCTTTCAACAGCACCTACCATCAAGTCGAGCAAGGGAAGCTGGTGAATGGAAACAGCATCATCTGCAAGTAACACCCAGGGCACACAAAGTCTTTACTTGGAAATATGTTGCTATTCCATCACTGACACTAGATTAAAATCAGCATGTTGGTGCCCCTATACTCTAAAGACTGCAGCAGTTCAAAAAGACAATTCATCAACACCACTTTCTCTGGCAGCTCATTCCCCACAAGAACCACTTTCTGAAAGTAATTGCCCCTTGTGTCTTTTTTCATGCATCTTTTTCCTCTCACCTTATAACTATGCCCCCTAGTGTTGAAATCCCCTACACTGGGGAAAAGACACCTATACCCCTCATGATTTTATAAATCTCTACATGGTCACCCCTCAATCTCCTACACTCCAGTGAAAAAATGTCTCAGCCTATGCAGTCTCTCCTAATGACTCAAATCTTCCATTCCAGGCAACATTCAGCTAATCTTTTCTGAACCCTCTCCAATTTAATAATGTCCTTCCTATAGTAAAGCTACCAGAACTGTACACAGGACTGCAGAAGTGGCCTCTCTAACATCCTGTACAACTTCAATATGACACTCCTACTCCTATACCAAAGGGTTGAGCAATGAAGCAAGGATGTTAAATAGGAGAGAGTGAGGACTGCAGATGCTGGAGATCAAAGTCGAGAGTGCGGTGCTGAAAAACCACAGCAGGTCGGGCAGCATCCAAGGAGCAGAAGAATCAACATTTTGGGCATAAATTCTTCATCAGGAAATGCCTTCTTAACCACCTTGTCTACCTGTATGCAACTTTCAAAAAGCTATGTACCTAAACCCTAGGTCCCTGTATTCAACAACACTATCCAAAGGCCATCCCATTAATTTGTAAGTCCTTTCCTGATGAAGGGCTTATGCCTGAAAGGCGACTCTCCAGCTTCTCGGATACCTCCTGACCGGCCATGCTTTTCCAGCACCACACTCTTCAATTCTGTGTCAGTCCTTGTTTGTCTTACCAAAATACTATACCTTGAATTGATCCAAATTAAACTCTATCTGCCACTCCTCAGCCCATTGGCCCAATTGATCAAGATCTCTTTTTAATTTTAGGTAACCAGTTCTAAAAAAGAAGTAAAAAAAGACACCCAATAGGACGGTGGCAAAGGTAAACTATTCCTCCTTGACCTATCCATGGTCCTTGACATGACTGAACACACCATCCTCACCAATGCCTCTCCTTTATGGTCCATTTGGTAGCACCACAAAGCTCTTTTCTGATCTATTTAATTGTATTCAGGGATCACTTACAATTGCTCCACCTCCAATTCCTGCAAAGTTGACTCTGTTGTTTCCAAAGTGTTTGCCCTTGACCCCTCCTATCTGCCAATTACATGTTGCCCCTCAAGAACACTTCTGAAAGTTTTCATTGCATACTGTGATCACTTAGTGAGTGGCTAAATTATCAGACTACTTCAATATCCTGGACAGGGTGAGGAGAAATATTCTCCAATTAAATACTGGGAAGATTGAAACAGTTGTCTTTGGATCCTGTTGCAAACTCCATTTCTTGGCTCTGAGCACTGTTTCTCTGCCTGGACACTGGATGGGATTAAACCAATCTGTTCACCATCCTGGCTTTATAGTTAACCTTGAAATGAGCTTCCAGTTATGATTGTGCAATCACCAAGACTGCCTTTTCCATCTCAATAACATTGTCCAAATTTGTCCACCCTCAGCTCATCTGCCGCTGAAATCCTCAATGATTCCTTTCTTATCTCTAAAGTTATATATTCCATTGCATTCCTGGCTGGCGCACAACAATTCCAGCAATGTGGACGGCACGGTGGCACAGTGGTTAGCACTGCTGCCTCACAGTGCCAGAGACCTGGGTTCAATTCCTGCCTCAGGCAACTGTCTGTGTGGAGTTTGCATATTCTCCCAGTGTCTGTGTGGGTTTCTTCCGGGTGCTCCGGTTTCCTCCCACAGTCCAAAAATGTGCAGGTTAGGTGAATTGGCCGTGTTACATTGCCAGTAGCCTTAGGTGAAGGGGTAAATGTAGGAGAATGAGTCTGGGTGGGTTGCTCTTTGGAGGGTCGGTGTGGACTTGTTGGTTTGAAGGGCCTGTAAGTCATCTAATCAATATAAACTTGAGCCCATTCAAAACTCTGCTGTCAATTTATGCATATGTACGCACCCGATGTTCATTGAGCTTCCACTGGCTCTTTACTGAGCAGAGTTTAGATTTTATAATTCCCATAATGATTTTTCAAAATAACCCTGTGACCTGCCCCTCCTTACTTCTGAAATATCCTCCAACACCACTATCAGTCTTCTGAAATATTGAATGTGAATGCAAACTCTATATTGTTTTATTCACGAGACTAGAATGTTGCTGGCCAGGCCAGCATTTATTAGCAGTCTGTCTCTCGATCTTGCTTTCCCCATTCAGACACTCCTTAAATTGCTACTTTGGCTAAGCAGTTAGTCACCTGTCCTCATATCTTACAGTCATAGATTCATAGAGATGTACAGCATGGAAACAGACCCTTTGGTCCAATTCGTCCATGCTGACCAGATATCCCAACCCAATCTAGTCCCACCTGCCAGCACCAGGCCCATATCCCACCAAACCCTTCCTATTCATATATCCATCCAAATGCGTCTTAAATGTTTCATTGTACCAGCCTGTACCACTTCCTCTGGCAGTTCATTCCATACTCGTACCACCCTCTGTGTGAAAAAGGTGCCCCTTAGGTTTCTTTTATATCTTTCCCCTCCCACCCTAAACCTATGCCCTCTAATTCTGGACTCCCCGACCACAGGGAAAAGGCTTTGTCTATTTTATCCTATCCATGCCCCTCATAATTTTGTAAACCTCTATAAGGTCACCTCAGCCTCCAACGCTCCAGGAAAAACAGCTCCAGCCTGTTCAGCCTCTCCCTATAGCTCAAATCCTCCAACCCTGGCAACATCCTTGTAAATCTTTTCTGAACCCTTTCAAGTTTCACAACATCTTTCCGATAGGAAGGAGACCAGAATTGCATGCAATATTCCAACAGTGGCCTAACCAATGTCCTGTACAGCCGCAACATGACCTCCCAACTCCTGTACTCAATACTCTGACCAATAAAAGAAAGCATACCAAACGCCTTCTTCACTATCCTATCTACCTGCGAATCCAATTTCAAGGACCTATGAACCTGCTCTCCAAGGTCTCTTTGTTCAGCAACACTCCCTAGGACCTTACCATTAAGTGTATAAGTCCTGCTAAGATTTGCTTTCCCAAAATACATCACCTCACATTTATCGGAATTAAACTCCATCTGCCACTTCTCAGCTCATTGGCCCATCTGGTCAAGATCCCATTGTAATCTGAGGTAACCCTCTTTGCTGTCCACGACACCTCCAATTTTGGTGTTATCTGCAAACTTACTAACTATACCTCTTATGCTCGCATCCAAATCATTTATGTAAATGACAAAAGGTAGAGGACCCAGCACCGATCCTTGTGGCACTCCACTGGTCACAGGCCTCCAGTCTGAAAAACAACCTTCCAACACCACCCTCTGTCTTCTACCATTGAGCCAGTTCTGTATCCAAATGGCTAGTTCTCTCTGCATTCCATGAGATCTAACCTTGCTAACCAGTTTCCCATGGGGAACCTCGTTGAACGCCTTACTGAATTCCATTCTTATGCATTTCAGTGTCATAGTTTGGTTCGGAATGTTTGTTAAAAGTGCTCTGGGGCATTTCATTAGCTTAAAAGCAATATGTGTTTATATCATTCATAAATGTATATAATTGTGTACAGCTGTATAGAAATTGCCACTGTTGTATCATGGCTTCAACTTGTTTCAGGAGAACTAACCAGTTTATTCCAATGTTTTGGTGGTCTTTTATTTAGCACATATCACGAGTGCTGTAGTTTTTTCCCCATTTCTCCTAATGATGCAAGCTGATCTACATACTATGGTCTCATTGACCTTGAAGACACTCATGTCAATATTCTCATCATTAAGATAATTTTTATTTTGAAATTTTGACAGTCAGTGTTAGTGAACTCTTTTACCTCAGGAATGTATCATAGCTCAATTTGACCTTCAATGATAAACATGCAGAGAGATGCCTTCATCTCATATAACTGGTTAACTGAAAATTGGTTCATGTTTTTCTCCTTTCTCCAAGTCATTGGCATTGAGACCAATCTTTGTAGTATCAATAAAGTCGAAGTTCAGGAGAAGTAATTCAGCACAGAGTAAGAATTGAACCTCTGACCCTGCTGATCTATTTTTTCAGTTGTAGATCACATGAATAAGTAGGTCAGTTCAATCAATTGCTTGTCACTGAATAAATCTAGAAACCCTCTTTAAGGTAATGGTTAGACTGTGCATAAGTGCTATCAATGTCAAGAAGACACCAGATGAACTACTCACTAATTTTCTTTTAAGTTTCCTTTTAAGCAGTTAAGCCGAGAAAGTAGCCTGTGCAATAAAATTGTACAAACATTGAAAGCATTCAGATCAAATTGTCACATATTATTTATATCAAAGGCAGTATCTAATTTACCCAATTTCAAAAAATAATGCTTAAAATTCTGTTGAATTTTCAAGAAATTTCAACTTAATTGATAAACTACTTGTAATCACTCTCAGCGTTATCCCTTGACTTTGGGAATCTCTCCATGGATTCTTCCAAAGTGCTTCCAAGTATTTTCCAAAACTGAACAATGGTTTCCATTGTGTCTGTTGTTCATTATAAGCTGTTCTGTCCAATAAGTAGAATGTGAATATTTAATAGGCTTTGCATAAGGAGCATACAAATTCAATATAATGTGCTGCAAGGAGCAGTCACTGCTTTTTGATATCTCAACCAAATATTTCATTGCCCTACACTGCCACACTGTGGTAATTTCAAACATTAAGTTTCACAGTGATTCCCATCATCAGATATGTGAACTTCATTATTATTGCATAAAGGTATCAGTTTGTAAATGATAAGCGAGTTCAATTTGTTCTGGGAAACCTGCCAGATTTGCTTCCAAAATGTTTTATAAACTACAAAGCAATAGTTAACCATGTATTTTTATTTAAATGATATAGAATCACACTTCGAGGTGCTCATTGCCTGGTGATAAAGTAACCGCTTAATTATCTATAATTTAGACCAGCAAATGCAAATGGCTTCTTGTTTTAACACATTCCAAAGTCAGATACAAATGAGGGGTTTTAGCTGGATTGCAAAACCAATGCCTGCTGTATGTTTTATAAATGCTCCTAATTATTGTCACTATTATTTTTACTTTCAGAAGAAAATTATTTATTCTTTGAGTCTCAGATGCCCATCAAACTCAGGAGAACATCAAACATATATTTAATATCTGTGCATCAAATTCAACTTTGTCCTATTGTTAAGTGTACCTGTTGCCCAGCCTAATTCCATCTCTTCAAATAGTGGAGGAAAGAATTTGGTAATAATGCAGTAAACCATTAATATCATCACTTCACTCACAATAATATTTAGGTTAAAAGAAATACCTAAATAAGTTTTATGAAACAAATATATGTTAAAAATTAAAAGCATTTTGAAATTTTAACACTGGAAATTTTAAAACTACGAGACATAAATCTGGATTTGAAAGATCAAAGGTAAAATTGCTGCAGTCTCAATCTCTCATTAGAGAGATGACTGGGGTGGGAGGGCGGTGGGGGAGATGTGGGCTTCACCTAAAGATCACCACGCTTCAAGCAAGGAGTAAGATTGAGGATGTTCATGGTAAACTCAGCTAGTGTGGAAAGTGAGAGAATTGAGGTTTCAGGCAGGAGTCCTGATGAAGGCTTCCTGTCTGAAACATTGATTTTCCTGCTCCTCAGATGCTTCCTGACCTGATGTGCTCTTCCAGCACCACTCTAATCTTGACTCTGATTTCCAGCATCTGCAGTTCTCACTTTCACCTAGTGTGGGAATTGAACCCACATTATCAACATTGTTATTCCAATTTACAAACCACTCATTCAGTCAACTGCATTAACCATCTACCTTGAAAGAGTAATGACATGGTTGTAGGAAATCTTCCTCTTGCCCTTTGATTATGATACAGTGCCCTGTGCTTATATATATAGGATAGAAAGGGTGAGGGTTGTTGTGGTGAAATAAGACTTTCCTCGTGACAATTTGAGTAAAGGGATTCCCTTGTGAGAAATATGTTTAGGATAACCACTATCATAATGTCATAATGATGTATCAATCTATGATTCTATTGTTAAGCACCTATTGTTAAAAAAATTGTGATTAAGAAAAATCTCCCTAATTAGCAGCCATTGTCAAATGGACTTTGGGATAGAGATAAGTCTAAAGGTTCACACACCAATTACACACAATAATTGGAATACTGTTCCACCAAATGTGTTATAATTTTACTAAACTGTTGAGCAATAGAACATTGGTTGCTTAGGAACTATACTGGCCTCAGGTAATTAATCTGTCAATAGATCTTCAAGTACAGCTTCAGTTGACCAAACTACTCTACCCAATGCATCAGTGATCGTTTTATACCTCATAATTGTTACGAAGTGTTCTATATCAGGTAATACCTCATTTTGACCTATCTAAATTTGAAAAAAATATATCATTTGTTCAAAGCTGTGCTTACTTGGACCCAATTTCAAGTTTATGTTTGATTATACACAGGCCTGGGCTGTTATCTCTACCACTTTTTTCAATAATCGATGATGGAGTGAAAAAGGCATTTTTATAGTAAAACAAGCAGTGAAGCTGCAACTCTCTCATTACTCCAGCACTATTCAAAAATCACTTTGCACTCTTTACTGGCTATGTTTTGACAGAATTTCCCACCTTGCTTTCCAGTTCTCAAATCCTTCAGTCAGGGTAGCATCTTCCCCTTAATGTTCTATTCCACGATTCTAAAACATTATAAGACGAACTCAGAACACAGCACCATTCCACAACTAGTTGACATACAATCATCACTTTTTTGTGTGTTCGGGAATGGAATACACTATCAGGAAAATGTGCAGAGGCATGTTAACTTGAGGCATTCAAGAGAGCATTGGGTGGGTTTTTTGGATAGCATTGGTGTGCAGGGATATGAGGAAGAGGCAGCAGATTGGCAAAAGATAATTGGGCCAAACTAGCTAATAGAGCCATTGCATGCATAATTGACCTAATGGCTACCTTCTGCATTGGGTTAGTTCTGTGATTTGTGATATTAAACAAAATAAAGAACAATTACATGATTCAAAATGATATTTTGCCGTGCAAATGCCAGGCAATGACTATTACCAACAAGAGAGAGTCTAACCATTGCCCTATTCAATAACATCCTCATTAGTATGTCCCAAGTTATCAAAATCCTGGGTGTTCCCATTGACCAGAAGCTGAAGTGGACCCATTATATGTACAGTGGTTACAAGAACAGCCTGAGGCTAAAAATCATGCAGTGAGTAACCCACCTCCTGACTCGTGAACGCTTTCCATCATTGAAAAAGAACAAGTCAGTAATGTGACTCAATACTCTCCACTCTTCTGGATCAATGTAGCTCCAAAAACACTTAGGACATGTGACTCCATCTGGAATGAAGCCGCTCATTTCATTGGCATCGCAACCACAAACATTTGGTCCCTCAAACATTGATACTCAGAAACAGCAGGGTGCACCATCCACAAAAAAAAAGAAGAACTGCAGATATTGTAAATCAGAAACAAAAACAGAAGTTGCTGGAAAATGCTCAGCAGCATCTGTGAAGAGAAATCAGATTTAATGTTTTATATCCGGTGACTGTTCCTCAGAACTGCTGGTAGCTCGGAAAATGTCAGTTTATAGATAGAAGATAAGGTGAGGGGTTGAAAGGGCTAAGGAGTAAACAATTAGATGGGGGTAGAGTCCAAAGAGAGGGAAGAATGGTTGGACAGACAAAGGAGTAGAAAGCAATCTGGCTGGGAGAGTGAATACCTCTTAATGGAGACTGTTAGGTAATGTGTAATGGCAGACGCTGTATAATAAGGCTTGGTGTGTGGGGGAGGGGACAAGGACTTGGGAGAAATCAGGCCCTAAACTTATTGAACTCAATATTGAGTCCAAAGGGCTGTAGGGACCCCAAGCGGAAAATGAGTTGGTGTTCTTCCAGCTTATGCTGAGCTTCTTTGGAGCACTGCAGCATACCTGAGACAGAGATATCCCCCAGGAAACAGGTAGTGTGTTGAAGTGTGTGGAAGCTCAGGGTCTTTTTTGCAGCAGAATGTAGATGCTCTGTGAAGCAGTCACTCAGAATATGCGCCGTTTCACCATTGTGGTTGAGACCACATTGAGAGCAGTGAATGCAGTAAATAAGATTGTGAGGTAAAGGTCTGCTTCAGCTGGAAGATATGTTTGGGTCCTTGGATACTGAGGATGAAGGAGGTAAATGGGCAGGTGTTACACCTTCAGCACTTCAGGGGAAGGTGCTATGTGGGAGATGCAGTTGGGTGTGAAGGAAGAGTGGACCACGGTGTCCCAGAGGGAATGGTCCCTGCGAAGGTGGACAAGGGAGAGGAGGGGAATATGTGTCTGGTGGTGGCATATTGCTGGAGGTGGTGGCTAATGATGTTCTGGATGTGGATGCTGGTGTGATGGTAGGTAAGGATAAAGGGAAGCTTAAAAATGTGTTGCTGGAAAAGCGTAGCAGTTCAGGCAATATCAAAGGAACAGGAGAATCGACGTTTCGGACATAAGCCCTTCTTCTTTCCTGAAGAAGGGCTTATGCCCGAAACGTCGATTCTCCTGTTCCTTTGATGCTGCCTGACCTGCTGCGCTTTTCCAGCAACACATTTTTAAGCTCTGAACTCCAGCATCTGCAGTCCTCACTTTCTCCTAAGGATAAAGGGAACCCTAGCTCTGTTGCAGGACAGAAGAGAGGGGGTGACAGCAGCAGTGCAGGAGATGGCTTGGACCAGTTGAGGGCTCTATCAACAACAAAACTGGGGAATCCTCAGTTTAGGCAGATTGATTAGGGGCAGCATGGTGGCTCAGTGGTCAGCACTGCTGCCTCACAGCGCCAGGGACCTAGGCTTGATTCCAGTCTCTGGCAACTGTCTGTGTGGAGTTAGCACATTCTCCTTGTGTCTGTGTGGGTTTCCTCCAGGTGCTCCAGTTTCCTCCCACAATCCAAAGATGTGCAGGTTAGGTGAACTGGCCATGCTAAATTGCCCAGTGTTCAATAATTTGCAGCTTAGGTGCATTAGTCAGGGGTAAATTTAGAGTAATGGGGAAGGGGAATGGGTTTAGGTTGGGTACACTTTGGAAAGTCGCTGTGGACTTGTGCTGAAGGGCTTGTTTCCACACTGTAGGGTTTTTATGATATCATTGGTGCTGCTTCCCTCTCTTGTCCAGAATTGGAAAAGTGAATCAATTTCACTTCCAATTTCCATCCCGCCCTCACTTTCACCTGGTCTACCTCTGACTCCTTCCTTGCCTTCCTTAACATCCTTGTTTCCAGTTCTGTGGACAGACTGTCCACTAATATACACAATAAACCCGCCAAGTCTCACAGCTCCCTGGACTATACGTCCTTGAACCCTGCTTCCTGAAAAGACTCCATTCCATTCTCACAGTTCCTCCGTCTCCATCGCATTTGTTCCAATTAGGCCAACTTTGACAAGAGTGCCTCTGAAATGTCCACCGTCTTTCTGAAATGACGATTACATGTACCATTGTTGACAGGGCCCGCAGCTGGGTCCGACCCATCTCCCGCACTTTGACTCCCAGCCCCTCTCTTTTCTTTCACAACAGCGATAGGATTCATCTTGTTCCCATGGCTAGAAAGCACAGTATTTATTCTCCGCATGGTGTCTCAGTGGTTAGCCCTGTTGTCTGACAGCACCACAGACCGGGGTTCAATTCCAGCATTGAGTGACTATCTGTGTGGGGTTTGTACATTCTCCTCGTGTCTGCATGGGTTTCCTCTGGGTGTTCTGCTTTCCTCCCACAATCAAGTTCAAAGATGAGCAATTTAAGTGGATTGAACACGATAAATTGTGTGCAGAGATGTGTAGGTTAGGTGAATTATCCATGGGAACTATAAGGGAGGAGTGTGGGTTTATTGGGATGCTCTTCGGAGGGTCCATGTGGACTCTATGGCTTGAATGGTCTGTTTCCACACCATAGTGATTCTATGGTACTATATCAAGGGCAAATAATGCATTGTCTTCCAAAATTTAGGATTCTTACATCGGAGGCAGTTCAGTGATGGTTCACTGAGTTAATTTCTGAAATGAAAGGATTCTCTTATGAAAATATTGAGCAAGTTGGTCCCATACTTATTAGAGTTCAGAAGAATGAGAGGTAATCTTATGAAACTATATAAGACTCTGAAGGGGCTTAACAGAGTGAATTTTGAGAGGGTTTTTTGCCCTCATCAGGGAATCCAGAAAAAAAAGAGAACTGTTTCAAAATAAGAGATTTCCCTTTTATGATGGAGATAAAAAAGGATTTCTTCTCAGAAGAGTGTTAATCTTTGGAATTTCCCACCAAAGAGAGCAGCGAAGGTCTAGTTATTGAACATATTCAGGAATGAGTCAATTTTTTAATCTAAAAGTGTGTCAAAGGTAATGGAGATCAATCAAGTCATAGAGTCATAGAGTTATCGAGATGTACAGCACAGAAACAGACCTTTCAGTCCAGTTTGTCCATGCTGACCAGATATCCCAACCCAATCTAGTCCCACCTGCCAGCACCTGGCCCATAGCCTTCCAAACCCTTCCTATTCATATACCCATCCAGATGCCTTTTAACTGTTGCAATTGTACTAGCCTCCACCACTTCTTCTGGAAGTTCATTCCATACACGTACCACTCACTGCATGAAAAAGTTGTCCCTTACGTCTCTTTTATTTCTTTCCCCTAAACCTATGCCCTCTAGTTCTGGACTACCCCACCCCTGGACTACCCCACCTTTGTCTATTTATCCTACCCATGCCCCCTCATGATTTTATAAACCTCTATAAGATCACCTCAGCCTCCAATGACCAGGGAAAACAGGCCCAGCCTGTTCAGCCTCTCCCCGTAGGTCAAATCCTCCAACCCTGGCAACATCCTTGTAAATCTTTTCCGAACCCTTTCAAATTTCACAACATCTTTCTGATAGGAAGGAGACCAGAATTGCACGCAATATTCCAACAGTGGCCTAACCAATGTCCTGTACAGCCACAACATGACCTCCCAACTCCTGTACTCAATATTCTGACCAATAAAGGAAAGCCTTCTTCACTATCCTATCTACCTGCGACTCCAATTTCAAGGAGCTATGAACCTGCTCTCCAAGGTCTCTTTGTTCAGCAGCACTCCCTAGGATCTTACCATTAAGTGTATAAATCCTGCTAAGATTTGCTTTCCCAAAATGCAGCACCTCACATTTATCTGAATTAAACTCCATCTGCCACTTCTCAGCCCATTTGACCATCTGATCAAGATCCCATTGTAATCTGCGGCAATTTTCTTTGCTGTCCACTACATCTCCAATTTTGGTTTCCTCTTCAAACTTTTTAACTGTTCCTCTCATAGTCACATCAAAATTATATATATAAATGATGAAAAGTAGTGCACCCAGCATGGAACCTTGTGGCACTCCACTGGTAACAGGCCTCCAGTCTGAAAAACAACCCTCCACCATCACCCTCTGTCTTCTACCTTTGAGCCAGTTCTATATCCAAATGGCTAGTTCTCCCTGTATTCCGTGAGCTCTAACCCTACTGACCAGTCTCCCATTGAGAACCTCATTGAACGCCTTACTGAAGTCCATGCAGATCAGATTTACCGCTCTGTCCTCATCAATCCTTTTTGTTACTTCTTCAAAAAACTCAATCAAATTTATGAGACACGATTTCCCATGTACAAAGCCATGCTGACTATCTCTAATCAGTCCTTGCCTTTCCAAATACATACACATTCAGTACCTTAGGATTCCCTCCAACAACTTGCCTACCACCGGCATCAGGCTCACTGGTCTATAATTCCCCAGCTTGTACTTACCACCTTTCTTAAACCACATTAGCCAATCTCCAGTTTTCCGTCACCTCAGTTGTGACTATCGATGATACAAATATCTCAGTAAAAAGCCTAGCAATCACTTCCTAGCTTCCCAGAGAGCTCTAGTATACACCTGATCAGGTCCTGGGGATTTATCCACTTTTATGTGTTTCAAGGCATCCAGCACGTCCTCCTCTGTCGTATGGACATTTTATTAAAATGTCACCATCTATTTCCCGTCATTCTATATCTTCCATGTCCTTTCTACAGTAAATGCTGATGCAAAATATTCATTTAGTATCTCCTCCAACTCCTGCGGCCCCACACAAAGGCCGCCTTGCTGATCTTTGAGGGACCCTACTCTCTCCTTTTTTTCCTTAATATAATTGTAAAAACCCTTTGGATTTTCCTTAACCCTTTAGTAAATAATAAAATCACCTTTGTTTAAGATACTTGAAATGCCATTCATAATGAAATAATATATTAAATCATACTATCCTGGGATAACTTAAAAGATATACTACATTACTACATACCATGAATTATGCAACATGCATTAACTATTTATTAGTGACAACGTCTTTAAATTTGTTTAAACATATACATGATCTGCTCATCCAAAATGACGAAACTGCACCTCATTACTGTTATTTGTCAAAATAAATTATACTGTTTCCCTTATAATATTATGCAGGTGAATGCACACTAAGTATTTTATCGCTCATATATTTACTGTTGATTATTATCTTCCTGTTGTTGCATGAACTGACTAATTCTCAAGTTTGAATTTGGCCTGATCTTGCAAAGATTTTGAATAAAATTTTCATAAAACTTCACTTTTGGTTTCTAAGTAAATTCATAACAAACCATTAGTCAGACTAAAGACCACTAGAATTAAATAGACAGGGCAATGTGAATGCGAATTGGTGAAGGGAAAGAAACCAAGCAACAATAGTGAATGATTATTCTTCATCCTGGAGTGAAGTATTCAGTAGAGTTCCCTAAGTCTTTTTGATTTGTGGTAATGACTTGGTACAGAAGGCATAATTTCAAAATTTGCAGATGAGATGCAATTCTGTCATATCATAAACAATGGGGAGGATTTTAATAGACTTCAGGAGGACCTAAACAATGCAGTAAAGTGGACATGCACATTGTTGGTGTATTTAACACAAAGAAGTCAGAAGCACAGCATTTTTGATTGGAAGATTGAAGGGATGAAACAAAGATAAAATGGTATCATTTAAAATGGGATGCCCAGTTAGACAGCTGTATTTGTACACTAATTTGTGAGCAGAAGAAATAGAAAGAAGAATTCTATTTGTTCACTCATTGTGTTTTCACTAGTATTGACTACACTATTTGCTGACCTCAAGCTTCAACTCCACTTTCCAATCCTACCTCTGTATCCCTTGATACTGTGAAGGCACAAAGATCTGTCTATCTCAACCATAAATACATTTGGGGTGCATCCATAACCTTCCGAGGAGAGAATTCCTAAAGTTCACACTTCTGAATCAAGATATTTCCATTTCTCTCATGCCTAAATAATTCCATGGCATGACAGGACACTGGTGGAAGGACAGTGGTCTCAGCATAATTCAGGTGAAGATCTTCTGTCAATACCGTTTCATGCTTCCCCACTCCTGACACTAGTGCCCATATTTTCCCTTCACCAAACTTTGAGGCGTGCATTCAACCCTTTGATCTTATTTACTTCATGTCAACTTACTTTTTCAAAATCACACAACACCAGGTTATAGTCCAACAGGTTTACTTGGAAGCACAAGCTTTTGGAGACCTGCTCCTTCATCAGGTAGCTGGGAGCATGACCATAAGACACAGAATTTATAGCAAAAGATTACAATGTCGTGCAACTAATATGATATATTGAACAAACCTAGATCGCTGTTAAGTCTTTCATCTTTTAGAATCAGTTGCAGCTTTCAGTTCATTAATGTGTAAATCCCAGAACTTCTTTTCAGTCACATTCTTGAGATAACAAGGTTTTATAAAAGAAAAGGTGACATCTCAGCTCAGACAATGTCTTAAAGGTGTGAGGTTAGAGTCTGTCTGTAGCCCAATCTTGAGTCAGACTGGTTCTATTTCCAAAGTAGGAATATAAAATATTACATGGATTGACTGCCTGCATTGACTGCCTGCAGATTGTGCACCTTTTGAGCAAAATAGAATGTATCTGCAAATATAATTCTGCAAACGCAAATTCACACCATAGACTTGTGCGTGTGTGTGCATGAGAGAGAGTGAGTGTGTGCATGTGAGTAGGAGTGCGCATGAGAGTGTGTGTTTGCATGTGGGTAGGCTTGGTAAAGAGTGTATGTGAGTGTGACAGGGTGTGTTTGTGGATGTGAGTGTGGGGGGTGGATGTGTGTGTTTTTATGTGAGCGAGCGTATGTATGAGAGAGGGTTAGTGTGAGTGTGTGAGTATGTAAGAGTGTGTGTGTATGTAAGAGTGTGTGTGAGTGTGTGAGACCATGTATAGTGTAGTGGGGTCACCTGTAGTGTCACATGAACCCAAGATGCCATTGAGGCCATCATCATGGGTACCAAACTTGGCTATCAGCCTGTGCTCAGCCACTCTGCATTGTTGCGTATCCCAAAGTCCGCCTTAGAGGATGGTCACTCGAAGATCCAAGGCCGAATATTCCTGACTGCTGAACTGCTCCCCAACTAGGAGGGAACACCCTGTCTGTTGATTGTTGTGTGATGACCATTCATCCTCTGCTGTAGCCTCTGCTCGGTCTCGCCAATGTGCCATGCTTCAGGACATCCTTGCCTGCAGCGTATGAGATAGACAATGTTGGCCAAGTCACATGAGTACCTGCCGTGTACATGGTGGGTGGTGTCCTCACGTGACACTAACTCCCTCGTAGCTTATTTGTTACTCGGGTCCAGACAGTATTAAAAGTGGGAAGACAAGCTGAGCAGTTTCATAAAACTATGAGGACTCGTGTCTTTAGTAATAAATACTCTTTGCTACATTGCAACAGTTAATGTACTTTTTTTAAAAAATCACTTTATTGTCTGTAAAAGCACGAGTTGTCTTGATTTTATGAAAGAGGCTTTGTAAATGTAAATTTATTTTTAGTGCAATAGAAGCAAGCTATTTGAAAATTTAATCAAATAAAGAATAGACCTCAGCTAGAATATTGAGTTCAATTCTGGTCATCAAGTTTAAGAAGAACTTGTGGATGTGGAATGTCACTAGGGTGACAGAATTCATCAAGTGGAGAGGGAGGTGAAGTGGTAACTGGATAGTAAACTGCACTAGTAATCCAGAATGCCAGGCTAACATTCCAGAGACATGTGTTTGAATGCAATATGGCAAATGTTGAAATTTGAAAATGTGAAAAAATGAAATCTGGAATAAAAATCTAGCCCAGGGATGAACATGTAATTAATGTTGTTTCTTGTAAAAAAACTATTTGATTGACTAATGACCTTAACGGAAGGAAATCTAGCATCCTTAACTGTTCTAGCCCGGCCACTGGTGATGTTTCATATTGTAGAGTTAGAAAGGGATCGTCACTCTTCTGTAAAAGGATCTCAGAGCTTTTGTGCAGATCCATGGACACTGACACTTAAGGCAATACCAAGAATACACCAACTAAATTGCCAGAAGCCAATTATGCGCAACATAATTTTGAAATTATGTGCAGGGAATATCAACATTAACTTGACATATTTATAGAAACGTTTGAATCTCAGAAACAGTCCATCAATAAGTAATTCAACCACATAGCAGCAAATATAACTGTATCTGATAATCAAACCTGGATCAGGTCAATCAAAGCTCATAAATTCATAATTTATTGTAGCAATTATATCTGGGGTGTGCAAGTGCATCTCATCAACACATCATAGACATGTTTCAGTCAACAACTAGAAGATCAGTCGACAAAACTGCTGGAAGTGTAGAATGCCTTGATGATAGTTAATGTCAAGCAGCTTGTGAAGAAAAGGTCATCAGACCTGAGGTGATAACTCTGATTTTTCTTCACAGACACTGCCAGATCTGCCAAGCAATTTCCAGCAATCTCTGGTTTTGTTTCTGGTTTATAGCATCTGCAGCTTTTTCAGTCTTTATTAAAGGAGCTTGATCAGATTAAACAGGAATTGGAGCAATGTGTCCAGGTCTAAGAAAGTGCTGACCTAAAAGCCCACCTATTAATATTCACACAGCAAAATCAAACATTTGGAAACATAACAGAAGATTTTCACAAATCTTGCGCAGAGACGGCCAATGTTCTTTGGTTATTAGCAAAACAAATAGATACACAAATAGATAAAAGGATAAAGTCTTTATATGGAAATATCAAAAATCCCAAGGTCACTGTGAATATTAGTTGAGGAAGTCTTTCCTCTACAATCAATCAGTGATAAACATGAGCTTGAAAAAGAAAATCTTCAAAAAGGAAACAAAAATCTTAATTGAAAGGGCAATCATTAGGAAACCAATTCTTGTTGATGATTGGGGTCTCCTACAGAACGAACATGATACTTTTAAAAGAGGCTGAGAAATGTATAGGCACAAAAACCACTTTGTCATCCAGTTGAGTCCAAAGAAATGACTCTGAGTTTTTGGTTTCCTGCTATTTCAATACACCAACATGCTCCCAGGCTAACATCTCTGTCTCATACTGGCTGAAGTGCTCCAGTGACACTCAGCGCATGCCGGAAGAACAGCATCTAATTTTTCTCTTAGAATTCATGCAGCCTTCTGGATTCAACATTAAATTCAATAATTTTAGGGCCTGAGCACTTTATCCCATGTCCTTCTCCTAATCTCCTAATTGTTATTACTTGGGCTGCTACCACATACAACGGATTGTCAGCCGTAACCAGTCCACATGAGAAACTATTCATTCTGTCAGGAGACTTTTACCAATTTCTTTGTCTGCCCAACTGGTTTCTCTCTCTTTGTGCTCCATTTTCACCTACCGGATGCTCCTCCCCCTTCCCTTACCCCTTCTACAGCATATATACCAACCTCTTCCGAGCTACAATCAGTTCTGAAGAAGGATCACTGTAATAATTTTGGCAGGCATGATTTCCACTTCATAAAGCCAAACTGACTCTGCTTTATAATATTATGTGTTTCTAAATATTGTTTCTATTGTTACACATTTCACAATATACTCTAACAATTTCCCAATGATAGATATTAAGCTAATTGGTCTATTATTACCTACGTTCTTGAATAAAGTTGATATATTGGTAGTTATAAAATCCTTTAGGAACTGTTCCAGATTCTAAGACCATAAGACATGGGAGCGGAAGTAAGGCCATTTGGCCAATTGAGTCCACTCCGTCATTCAATCATGGCTGATGGGAGTTTCAACTCCACTTACCCGCATTCTCCTCGTAGCCTTTAATTCCTTGTGACATCAAGAATTTATCAATCTCTACCTTGAAGACATTTAGCGTCCCAGCATCCACTGCACTCTGTGGCAATGAGTTCCACAGGCCAATCACTCTCTGGCTGAAGAAATGTCTCCGCATTTCTGTTCTGAATTTACCCCCTGTATTTCTAAGGCTGTGTCCACGGGTCCTAGTCTCCTCGCCTAATGGAAACAATTTCCTAGCGTCCACCCTCTCCAAGCCATGTATTATCTTGTACGTTTCTATTAGATCTCCCCTTAATCTTCTAAACTCCAATGAATACAATCCCAGGATCCTCAGCCGTTCCTCGTATGTTAGACCTACCATTTCAGGGATCATCCGTGTCAATCTCCGCTGGACAAACTCCAGTGCCAGTATGTCCTTCCTGAGGTGTGGGGACCAAAACTGGACACAGTACTCCAAATGAGGCCTAACCAGAATTTTATAAAGTCTCAGTAGCACAACGGTGCTTTTATATTCCAACCCTCTTGAGATAAATGACAACCTTGCATTCGCTTTCTTAATCATGGACTCAACCTGCATGTTTACCTTTAGAGAATCCTCGACTAGCACTCCCAGATCCCTTTGTACTTTGGCTTTATGAATTTTCTCAACGTTTAGAAAGTAGTCCATGCTTGTATTCTTTTTTCCAAAGTGCAAGACCTCACATTTGCTCACATTGAATTCCATTAGCCATTTCCTGGACCATTCTCCCAAACTGTCTAGATCCTTCTGCAGCCTCCCCTCTTCCTCAGTACTACCTGCCTGTCCACCTAACTTCGTATCATCGGCAAACTTCTAAGGATTCTTAGAAGACTATTACCAGTGGATCTATTATCTCTGTAGCTACCTATTTTGGATGCAACCCATTAAGTCTTGGGGAATTTCCAATCCTTAGCCCCATTAAGTTCCATATTACCTTCGCTAGTTATAGTTATTGTATTTATTTCCTTCTCAACATTTTGCATCTTATTTATTTAGTATTGTTGGACTGTTATTTGTCTCTTCCACAGTCAAGATTGAAATAAAATATTTATTCAATTCCTCTGCCATTTTCTGATTCCCCAATTATTATTTCCCAGCCTCATTCTCTAAATTACATATGCTCAATTTGGCCTCTCTGTTGCTGCTTAGATATTTAAAGGATTTTAATTGATTTTTTTAATATATTACTTTCCAGTTTACCCTCAAAGTTTGTTGTCTCCCTTTTGTTTGATTTTTGGCCAATCTTTATTTGTTTTTAAAATTTTTCTAAACCTCTAGCTTAACCCTAATATTTGTAACATTACATTAAATACTATTCCTAACTTTCTTGGTTAACCATAATTGAATTATTCACTTCCTAGAGTCCTTCTTTCTCACTTGGGTGCGTATTTGTTGTGAGTTTTGAATTATTTTCTTAAACGTTTGCCATTGTTTATAAATTGTCTTTTCTGCTAAACTCCTTTCCAGTTCTACTCCAGCCAACTGTAGCTTCATTCCTTTGCAATTACCATTACTGAAGTTGACCAATTGTTTCTAACTCAAATTTCTCCCTCTCAACTGAACGCTAAATTGTGTTGTGTTATGGACTCTGTTTAGTGTGACTTTTTTTTAGATTGAGAATAATTATTAAAATATCTCATTCTACATTACCAGATCCAAATTAGGCAGATCCCTGGTTGGATCCATAACATATTGCTTGAGAAAACAATTCCAAATACACTCAATGAATCCTACCTCATGGTTATCTTTGTCAATTTTATTTTCTCAATCTACATGAAGATTAATGCCACTGTAGGGAAGGTGATGTGGTATTCAGGCTAGACTATTAATTTAGAGACTCAGGTCCTTTTCTGGGGACCTGGGTTCGAATTCTTCCACAGCAAATAGCAGAATTTTAATTCAATAACAAATTTGGAATTAAGAGCCCATGATGACAAGGAAACTATTATCAATTGTCAGAAGGAATCCACTGGTTTTCACTGACATTCTGATTGTCTCCCCTGCATATGACCCACAGCAATGTGATTGTCCACTGGGAAATTAGGGACTGACAAGAAATGTTGGCCTAGCCAATAACACCATCATCCTGTGAATGCATATAAAAAGGTGACTAACATGCTGTTATTCTCGCAGGAGCTCATTATCTCCTTATTTATTCTCTGCCCTACAATATAGCTACTATTAGAGGACTTGCTGATGACTTTCACCATGGAGGGGACACCTCATTGACAATGACTGCTCCTGTAACAATACTTCTAGCTTCTCACTACCTGTGCCTGTTTGACTGGCCTCAGATCTCCCATTCTCCACCTACCTGGTCATGTGGTCTGGCATCTTTCACTAGCATCATTTTCCAGATACAGATCCATGGTGACTACTGCTCTCAATGCAACTGCTGAAGCTACAGAATTGTTGACTCTCTTAATGAGCAGCTTTTGGGAGCAGGCAGGCATCGCTCATAAGGACAACAGTGCCGATGTCAGCCACTTAACAGCTTAGCATAATCAAATGTGGCTTCAGCTCCTAATGCCAGACATAGTGGGGTAACCCCTTGCACTTGGGACCAGTGTAAATTCCTACTCAAGGGAACAGCTCAGAGGCAATCACCAGTGAATAAGGTCAACAAGAGGCATCAACATGTAAATATTGCATCTAAAAAGACTCACGTATTAAAGCTAGAGTTACTCAATACCCTCATTGCTGTCCCCACCTTATAAAGGACAATGGACAGTCTGACGAATCTAATGGCAATGAAGCAGATACAATATGACTGCACATCAGAACCACTGATAACCCTCACACACTTAATGACTGAAAGCCAACCCTGAGAGAAGCATTGCCTATGGCTGGCATTAGAAGGCATTCTCTACTCTCTCTCTCTCTCTCATATGTATGAAAATGATAAACATTATTAATGATAAGTGACAGAAACTGCAAATGCAAATAAATCTTCAGAGAAACTCTCTCATGTAAAGAAACAAAATTATTCACATCATTAAAATTAAATCATATTCACTGGATGAGAAACCAGATTCTTTTTTCAAGTTTTATTTTTGTGGAACACTTTGATTAACCTTTGCACTGCAGGCAGTAAATATTATCCGAGCCCACCTACCATCGTGATGAAGTTATGAAGACTGTGCCAGTCTGCAATGACCATTGTGGGCAGAGCAAGGCGCTACAGTCTCACTGACCAAAATAAATAACTGTGGTAACTTGTGTTAACAAGGGCCTTGGTGATTATGATTAAAATGTTCAAAACTTCAGAACAATTCCTGTGTAAATGGAATCTTTGCCATTCATCTGAACAGGAAGATAAAAAGCAACAAGGAGATCAGAGTCTGGAGATTGCGCAACCATATCACATTCAAGGGACTTGAACATATAATCAAAAATGATCCTTCAAATATGAGAGTGTTGCAGTATCAAAAATATTGGCAAGATGGCGGCAGAATAGGATGCTCCAGCCAGAACTTATCCATGCCCTCTGTTCTTTTCCTTTTTTTCTCCCTTTTTCACTCCATTCTGTGGTTTTATTCTCCTGTTTCCTTGCTCAGTCTCTTGCTCTTGGACGCCCAACTCCAATCTTTGGCTCCTAGCCTTTGAAGCAAGGTTGGCGATGGGTGGCCTGGAGCAGGGAGGCCAATGGCCTGGAAGTGGAAGTCAGTGACCAGTGGCCTGGAGAAGGCACACTAACAACCAGTGGCCCAGAGCGGGGAGTGACCAATGGTCCAGAGCAGGGACATCAGCAAACAGAGCCCAGAGTGAGGATGCCAGTAACCAGTGATCTGGAGCAGGCACACCAGTAACCAGCCTGAAGAGGGAATGTCAGCCACCAGAGGCCTGGAACAGGGACACTAGCGACCAGTGGCCTGGAGTGCGTAGACGAGCAATTAGAGGCCTGGAACAGAGAAGCCAGTGGCCAGCGTCTGGAGCGGTTATACCAGCAACTAGAGGCCCAGAGTATAGCAGGGCTGCAGCAGCCTGGTGTGGAGCGCAATGGCAGCCGCAGTCAGACCAAACAGAGACCCCTTGCACTGGTCTGCCATGGAGTGCCCTTGGAGAGAGACTGTGATGATTATCTTTTTACCTTTGCTTCTGGTTTTTCTGACCTGTGGTTATACAGTGCATAGCTGTAATGTAACTTTGTTTTCCTTCATTTCTCTGTTTAGTAACTAAGGATTGTATCTAGTTACTCCATACCTAACATGGTGCCGCGTGTTGGTGACGTTGTACCTAGGTACCTTTGTACCTAAGATGGCACTGTAAGTGGTGACTTATAGACTTTTTGCTGTACTCATTTGACTACATGTGACAATAAAGCATTTATCCACTGATACTGCACTTCAAATCTAACCTGAAAAGCTTCTGACTGAGCTTTCCAGTTGATCTAATAGGAATCATGACACTGCTCAGCGTAGAGCCAGCAATCTCACCATAATCTATTGATAAACCACAAAAAAACATTTACTTGGGGGACTGTTGCTGTTTTTAAATTGGCTGCTGTGTTCTTCTACAGAATGATGATAGAACAATCCGAATACTTTGTTGGTTCTGAAGAGTTTTTGAAATACTTTGTGTTTTGAAGGTGCTGGAGCTTATGTTTCTTTAATTTCATCTCTCCTCTTGCTTTAGTGGAGAAAGATTTCAGGAAGGCCATACTTATCGGTTGTATCCCCACTGGTGGCTAATTGGACCATGCCATGTTGGCAGATTTTCCTACTGTGAAGGTGTAGCTGTCGCTGGCAGGAATTGAATCTATCCTTCTACTTTTTACCTTTCATGCCAACTTCTCATTCAGTCTCAAATGTTGCTGCAGTACCATCAACATAACGTCTATTGCCTGTTCTTTCCACTGCTGAAAGTTGATGTGGCACTCAAGCAGACATCTCTTCGTGGAGTTTTTGAAATATTTACACCTCTGTTCAGTTTACCAGTTAAAATCACACACACCAGCCTATAGTCCAACAGGTTTATTTGGAAGTACTAGCTTTCAGAGAGCTGCTCCTTCATCAGTTAGCAGCACTCCGAAAGCTAGCACTTCCAAATAAACCTGTTGGACCATAACCTGGTGTGTGATTTTTAGCATAAAAATGTGTTGCTGGAAAAGCACAGCAGGTCAGGCAGCATCAAAGGAACAGGGGAATCGACGTTTCGGGCATAAGCCCTTCTTCAGGACATTGAAATAAAGAAGGGCTTATGCCCGAAACGTCGATTCTCCTGTTCCTTCGATGGTACCTGACCTGCTGTGCGTTTCCAGCAATACATTTTTAAGCTCTGATCTCCAGCATCTGCAGTCCTCACTTTCTCCTTGTGTGATTTATAACTTTGTCCACCCCAGTCTAACACCAGCACCTCCACATCACAGTTTCCCGGTGGCCAGTTCTTCATGCCAAAGGACCACGATATTATCCTTCCTTCTCTAGGTTTCCTGAACAGATAGGATGGGGTGATTCATCTAAACTTGCATTTAAGTATTTCCCATTGAAAGGGACCGTGTAGGATTCTGAAATGGCAATCTCTGAACACTATGTTGAACACAATAAGGGCTAGAAGAAAATTTGACTTCAGAGAAGGCAGACCGAGGAAGCCAATCAGCCTAATCAAGTTGTGACTCCAGTCACAGAGGCATTGAGTGTCAGGTGTTTGGTGCTTGGGATCAGATTCAGTCTTGAAAAGAAATTCATACTCCCATGAATGCTGACAAGATCAATGCCCAAAGATTCTCATATGCCTATCATTGTTCTCTCACCTCCCTAGCATTTAACATCAAACATCTGATTGAGACATATTACTGTCACACTTTTTCTCCCATACTATCAATACCACATGAACCACACTGTCCATAACGGAGGGAGAAGTACTTGAAATTGTCAAAGTGACATAAGTACAGGCTGTTGGTGATGGGGAGATGGGGGAGGCTCAGTGACCTGAAACTCGATGGTTTCTAGTGGGGTGTTGGAGTCCTTGGTCTGCTAGCTTTTGACTCATCATTTCATCACAGAGAATCAGTCGCCAGCCAGGCAATTTGTGGATTTATTGCTGATTGTAGGGCTTTTGCCCGAAACGTCGATTTTACTGCTCCTCGGATGCTGCCTGAACTGCTGTGCTCTTCCAGCACCACTAATCCGCAATTTATGGCTACCCATCAGGAATGCTAATATTCATTGCCTCTTTCAGACATTGACTGCACTGCACACACTGTCATGGTTCATTTTGCAGACTTTTTCATCTGTCCTGGTGCCACATCCTCATACCTGGAATTAATCAGTCCCAACATTTTTTTCATAAGAATACTTGAGAAACAATGTGGGCAACAAAATGTTGTAGTCTTTAAACAAGCTCAATTGCTCAAAGGCTCATTTTTTTTTCTTCAAAATGGTGAATGGACCTGCCTGTTGAGCACCCTCTGACCTTCCGTATTGTCCAACACTAGTGAGATGAAGAAGCTTGCAGATGCACTGGCATCTTAAAAGGTTGGTGGGTGTGGGGTGAGGTGAGGCGACTTGCACACATAAAAGGCAGCCCAAGGCGACGGCATTTGATGTCACATTGCCACTTGCATGGAGTTGTTACTGTTGTTGTGGTTCTGTTCGCCGAGCTGGGGATTTGTGTTGCAGACATTTTGTCCCCTGTCTAGGTGACATCCTCAGTGCTTGGGAGCCTCCTGTGAAGCACTTCTGTGTTGTTTCCTCTTGCATTTATAGTGGCCTGTCTCTGCCGCTTCCAGTTGTCAGTTCGAGCTGTCCGCTGCAGTGGCCGGTATATTGGGTCCAGGTCAGTGTGTTTGTTGATAGAATACAACATAGAACATTGAACATAGAAGAATACAGTGCAGTACAGGCCCTTTGGCCCTCGATGTTGCGCTGATCCAAGCCCACCTAACCTACACTAGCCCACTATCCTCCATATGTTTATCCAATGCCCGCTTAAATGCCCATAAAGAGGGAGAGTCCACCACTGCTACTGGCAGGGCATTCCATGAACTCACGACTCACTGTGTAAAGAACCTACCCCTAACGTCTGTCCTATACCTACCACCACTTAATTTAAAGCTATGCCCCCTTGTAATAGCTGACTCCATACATGGAAAAAGGTTCTCATCGTCAACCCTATCTAAACCCCTAATCATCTTGTACACCTCTATCAAGTCACCCCTAAACCTTCTTTTCTCCAATGAAAACAACCCCAAGTGCCTCAGCCTTTCCTCATACGATCTTCCTACCATACCAGGCAATATCCTGGTAAACCTCCTCTGCACCCGTTCCAGTGCCTCCACATCCTTCCTATAGTATGGCGACCAAAACTGCACACAATACTCCAGATGCGGCCGCACCAGAGTCTTATACAACTGCAACATGATCTCAGGACTCCGAAACTCAATTCCTCTACCAATAAAAGCCAGTACGCCATATGCCTTCTTCACCGCACAATTTACCTGGGTGGCAACTTTCAAAGATCTGTGTACATGGACACCAAGATCCCGCTGCTCATCCACACTACCAAGTATCCAACCATTAGCCCAGTACCCCATCTTTTTGTTACTCTTACCAAAGTGAATCACCTCACACTTAGCTACATTGAACTCCATTTGCCACCTTTCTGCTCAGCACTGCAGCTTATCTATATCCCGCTGTAACCTGCCACATCCTTCCTCACTGTCAACAACTCGTCTGACTTTTGTATCATCCACAAACTTGCTCACCCAACCTTCTAACCCCTCCTCTAGGTCATTTAGAAAAATGACAAACAGCAATGGTCCCAAAACAGATCCTTGCAGAACACCGCTAGTAACGGCATTCCAAGATGAACCTTTACCATCAACTATTACCCTCTGTCTTCTTCCAGCCAGCCAATTCCTAATCCAAACCTCCAACTCACCCTCAATGCCATACCTCCGTATTTTTTGCAGTAGCCTACCATGGGGAACCTTATCAAACGCCTTACTAAAATCCATATAAACCGCATCTACCGCTTTACCCTTGTCCACCTCCTTAATCACCTTCTCAAAGAATTCGATAAGGTTTGTGAGGCACGACCTGCCCTTCACAAAACCATGTTGACTATCCTTGATCACATTATTCATATCCAGATGTTCATAAATCCTACCCCTTACAATTCTCTCTAAGACTTTGCCCACAACAGAAGTGAGACTCACTGGCCTATAGTTACTAGGGTTATCCCTACTCCCCTTCTTGAACAAGGGAACCACATTTGCTAGTCTCCAGTCTTCTGGCACTATTCCTGTAGACAACGAGGACATAAAAATCAAGGCCAATGGCTCTGCAATCTCCTCCCTTGCTTCCCAGAGAATCCTAGGATAAATGCCATCAGGCCCAGGGGGCCTGCTCGATGTAATTCCAAAACTTGTTTGCACTTCCTGAGCAATCCTAAGTGCATCTTAGTTACACGAAGAAGTAAATTAAGATAATTAGTCAAGCTCACAAAATGGTTTATTTATCCTCGTTGGAACTAATATGCTTTCATAGACAAGGGCTCATTCTTGGCAAGCAGGGATACGTTCAAGTTTTGTGCCTTTTTTTAAATTCCATAGATGCTTCAGGAGCCAATAGCTGCTTTTACCATGGCTACTCCTCGGACAATTAGAATCAACTTGTGACCAATCAGCATATTTCTCTTATGTTGTCAAGTTATTGTAATAATCTAAAGTTTTACATTCTTGTGTTTGTTCTGCTGACTGCAAGATGGATGGCTCTGTCGATATATCCTTCTGTTTAATAAATGCAATATTTGCTGTCGGTGATACTCAAGATCTGTATTGCCAAACAACTATTTCTTTTGTTTAAAATAACTTAATGTATTCCTCTTTTTCCACAATCTAATTTTAATCTTTAATATCTGTTAATAAATTTTCCATGCCATATGTCCCTTATGATGGTACCGTCGATTTTCAAATCCTTGTCCATGAATACGATCTGATTGCTACCATACTATGGGAAATGCCAATTCACTACAGTTTTCTACAATCCTTTGAGGATAATGATTGCCTCAAGCCATTGTTACATTCTGTCCTTTGAATTCCAAAACAAAGCTCACTTGTTCCTACACTTACACATGGTGCGCTATTATTTTTTCATTGACTCGTCTCATCATTTGAAATACATGTGTCCAATATATGCAATGTCATCTTGATGACTGAATGTTCTCAATGATTTTAGAGGTCATCATCACGATAAAGTTTTAGAAGCTTCTTCATTTCTCTCCATTTCTGTCTCTTTGTGAAGCAAGGATGCCTTTCAGAGACCACCATTGGAGACAACAGTTCTGCTTTCTTTCCACTTGATCCCCTCAATGGGAGTGGGTCTAAAATGTTTCAGACTATGCTCTGCCAGCTATGGGGAAACAAGCCTGAGGAAATTCCATCCAGTATATTTGCCTTTCTGTTGTTATGTGCAATACCAGTAGTGAGTAATCATGCTTTATGATTATAATCTATTCTGGATTATTTTATTTTAATGACTGCTGTTTCCTGGAGTATGTATTAATTAAAGATGGTTGTAAAATGATATTTCTATTTTAAATTTAAATTAAATTCTAAATCCACCTTAACAAAAATAAATAGATATTCTAATAAAAATGTGAAAAATATTGTGTTCACAGTTAAGTGTAAATTCATAATATGATGTAGTGACTTTGCTTCAACCAGTCAGAGGAAGCCCAGTACAAGGATCTCAATTTTTAAAAGTCCACAAAAATATACTGCTGTAATCTGCATGTGCATTTTATTCTAGCTTTCAGAATGTTGTCATTGTATGTCATCAATCAGGCTGTCATTTATTATTAAATTCTTAGCAATAACGTGTTCTTGAATATAATAAAAGTGCTTTCTGAAAACTTGATCTTGTTTAGATTTCAAATTCTGATGCTACTTAGATTCTATTTTAAATGTAACACTTTAACTGCTACATTAATTTGGTGTCTCTCTTTGCAATTCCTCTAGATTACTTATGTATACTGCCCTAAAGATCCAAAATCTTCTCTAAGGTCAACCCAAGAAATTAAATTAATCCTATTCAAGAGTCAGGCAAACATACTGTCTGCCACAAACAGAGCATGGTGGAATGGGTTAGGAGGCAGGTAGGTCAGGCTAAGCCCGGGAGAAGCTGTTTGGCCCATCTTCACTAGTGAGAAATCAGAGACCTATTTTATCAAGAGTAGGAATGGGCTTTTGTGGGGATCTTAGAAGTTGCAGAAAGAACATGGGAGAAACCCATATTAACACACTCCTGGGAACTTCCTGCAAATGAGATCCATCTCTAAAATTTTAAAGTATGGTCTGAGAGAACACTTTACCCCATAACCCATTTTTTAGATCCGGTTTCACAAGCCCCAGTTGAGCCAGGGTTTGAGGGTTTGAGCTACAGGAAGATACTGAATATGTTGGGGCTGTTTTCTCTGGAGTGTCGAAGGCTGAGGGGTGACCTTACAGGGGTTTGTAAAGTCATGTCTGGGAAAAGTCATCGGGGTTGGAAGTATTCAAAAACATAAGCAGCCTCCACAGGCAGGTCAGAGGGAATTCGAAACAGGAGAAGTAGGAGGGACATGAAGGGAAAGGAGATATTAACCTGAAGCCTGAGCATACAGTGTACAGATAGTGTTGAAGATATTTGGACTTCACTGAAAGCCAGTACTGATGCATTCTGCTATGCTCCATGCAGATGGTCACAGACATCTGTGTTTCTCACCTTAATAAGGTCACCCTTCAACCTCCCACACATTGATTAAAAAAAAGGTCCCAATCCTCCATTCCCAGCAACATCCTGGTAAATCTTTTCTGAATCCTCTCTGGTTTAATAACATCCTTCCTATATCAGGGTGACCAAAACTGCACACAGTACTCCAGAAGAGGCCTCACCAACATCCTCTCCAATCTCAACATGTCTTCTCAACTCCTGTACTCAAAGGTCTCAGCAATAAGAGGTTCTGACAAAAAAGCAGAAATAACTCCTGATTCCCATCTCTGGTGGAAAATCCAGGCTTTGGTATAAGCCCATATTTAAATTCAGGTGAGTTGGATCAGCAGCTAGTATATATCTCAGGTGTGTGACCTCTAGAAAATGAACAGAGGAAGAACTAATCCCGATGGACCTCAAAATCTCTGTCAAATTAGCGTGCTAAATCCCTGTAAGGTTCACATCTATGATGAGAATACTTTGCCAAGTAAATTTTGTTTAAAAATAATTTGGCTGATTTAGATGCAGAGAAAACATTCTGAATATTGAATTATTTATTACCATTATCATTTGTAATGTTTACAGAATATTGACATGATTTTGTTTTCAGTGGAATGAGTGCTCAAAAATATTGTATTCTCTCTCCAGGAACTAGCAAAGCTCATTCTGCCTGAAGCATTTGCTTAATAGTATTCCTTAAATGTAAGTTTACACCAGCAAGTTTTTAAGTAGGGATTCATAAGCAAACTTCCTACTGAAAGGATTGGAATTTCCTCCTTCAGGTCTAATTAAATCCACAAAGTAGTAAAGTAGCCTAAATCACAGATCCTGGCCTGGTGAATTACACCATTGCTTGACATAACATGTAGTCAACAATACAGCTTCTAGGGAGTCAGAATTAACAGAAGGAAAGGAAATGAGCCTTGTTGCTAATAAGCCTTCCTTAAGATTTGTGAAGGTTTGTAGCTCAGGTTGAGATTTAGGGTGTAAGTTTACTCGCTGAGCTGTAGGTTTGATATCCAGACGTTTCATTACCTGGCTAGGTAACATCATCAGTGGCAACCTCCAAGTGAAGCGAAGCTGTTGTCTCCTGCTTTCTATTTATATCTTTCTCCTGGATGGGGTTCCTGGGGTTTGTGATGATGTCATTTCCTGTTCGTTTTCTGAGGGGTTGATAGATGGCATCTAGATTTATGTGTTTGTTTATGGCATTGTGGATGGAGTGCCAGGCCTCTAGGAATTCTCTGGCATGTCTTTGCTTAGCTTCTCCCAGGATAGATATATTGTCCCAGTCGAAAAAGTGGCTTTTTTCATCCATATGTAGGGCTACGAGGGAGAGAGGGTCGTGTCTTTTTGTGGTTAGCTGGTGTTCATGTCTCCTGGTGGCTAACTTTCTTCCTGTTTGTCCTAGGTAGTGTTTATGGCAGTCCTTGCATGGAATTTTGTAGATTACATTGGTTTTGTCCATGGGATGTACTGGGTCTTATAAGTTTGTTAGTTTTTGTTTTAGAATGTTGGTGGGTTTGTGTGCTACGAGGATTCCGAGGGGTCTTAGTAGTCTGGCTGTCATTTCTGAAACTTCTTTGATGTATGGTAAGGTGGTCAGGGTTCCTGGCTGTGTTTGGTCTGCTTGTCGTGGTTTGTTCTTGAGGAATCTGCGGACTGTATGTTTTGAGTATCCATTCTTCTTGAATACGTTGTATAGGTGGTTCTCCTCTGTTTTGCATAGTTCGTCTGAGCTGCAGTGTGTGGTGGCTCGTTGGAATAGTGTTCTGATACAGCTTCGTTTATGTGTGTTAGGATGGTTGCTGGTGTAGTTAAGTATTTGGTCAGTGTTTGTCGGTTTTCTGTATACGCAGGTTTGTAGTTCTCCGTGATATCTAAAAGACAAAAGTGCCCACCAAACTTAGCTTTCTGTATGATCTCGCTGCAAATTTACTGAGCAGATTAAATAAAACAAATAGATCCGGACAAACACAGAAGGATGAATTTGGGCTTTCTTGTTGTCACAGTTAATATGTGGGATAAGAGTTTTTTTTTAACAGCAATGTTAATACCTGGAAACTGACTCACACCATTTTGACCTTGTCAGAGTCTAGAGCCTAGATAAGAACATAAGCCCATTTTAATAGTGAGATAATTGCTTTGTTGAAGTCATATTCATATAAACCTATGGTTGCTGTCTCAGGCTTGTCCCATTCGTAAACCCAAAATAATTTTCCAAAACCCGCCATATCCAGACAACCTAGTTGCTGACCAGGTAGCTTCTGCAGGGTGGCCGTCTTCTTGAGTCATTTAAATGAGACCTGGTTGCCAAAACAGACCTACCTTCCTATTGCATCTCCTGTATGCAGTTCCCATGTTTTGTCAGCTGTCTATCCAGAAGTTAATTTTCCCCTGTAGAAAACAGACCTATGGAGAAATTGCTTGGAGCGTTTATGGGGAGAGAATTTGACTAAGTCCATAGTTATCAGTGCAAGATAAAACTACCCAATGGGAAGAGGCAAAAACGATAATCCAAAAGGCAATGAGCAGAGTAAATATTGGCTCTTTGAGTTGATGGAAATGATAAATGAAGGATTATCACTCAAAGCTAAACCAACAATAAGATTGCTTAAGATATATAAGTGCAAGTTTACAGTGCAGTTCATCATTGGGCATAACAATAATTGTCCTTGGCAAGAAACACTTCAAACTGAATCTAGCAAAGTAAAGAGGTCTTGGGTGACAGAGAAAGCTCCATAATGAATCTCATTGTGTAGGAAGCCAGCTCTGCAATTTCTAGGTTACCAAGCTATTCTCCAATCATGCTGTATAACAATTTATCTTAAAATGTTTACGATGCAGCAAGAAAGCTGTGCTTTGAAAGCTTATGCACAAACAGTTTTATAGCTTTTCCAAGTAATCAGATTGCCACAATAATAATGGTTGAAGCCTTAAAAGAAGCTTCAAAAGGACAGAAGAAAGTTGACACAGTGGGCAGACAGCTAGCAAATGATGTTCCATGCAGTGAAGTATGAGGCAGGGTGCATTTTTAAAAAGGAAATGGACAGGCAGTATAAAGTAAGGAGCACATTTTGAAAGGGACGTATGAGGAGATTGATCTGCAGGCAAATGTGCACAGATCATTGATTGTTGCCCGGTAGGAGGAGTGCAGTTAATAAGGTGTACAGTATCATGGACTTTATTGATAAGTTTACAAGAATGGTTCCTGGATGAGAAGCTGCAATAATAAGGACATACTGACGAGTTTGGGACTGTTCTCTTTGGAGAGAAAAAGGTTGAGAGGAGATATGAATGTGGTTTAAAAATCATGAGAGGGATGCATAGTTCCCATCCATAAAAGAACGAGAGGCATACTTTTTCACACAGTGTGTGATTTGGGCCCAGAATGCACTGCCTGGAAATGTACTGGGGACAGGTTCATTGGATGATGATTTAAATTGTAATAATTTGCAAGGGAACAGAGAAAAAAACAAGAGAATAGCACTAAGTCATGATGCTCAATTGCAGAGCTTGTGCAGACACAATGGCTATGAAGTTGCTCATTCTGCACTATAACAATTCTAAGGATCCGTGATGTTTTTTTGAAAAGGGGAAAGAAACAGTGAACAGCTTTTTCTTAATCTCTGCAGTATCACAGACTATTGCTGCACTACATTTCAAGCATCGCCTGTAGCTTCATATTGCTCTTTCTGACACCATTACAAAGATTTCCTTCAGATTAATGTTGGCATTCCATAAGCCACATAATGATGTTTCATGGGATTCATCTCAGATTGGCAATTTTAACATTCACCTGCTGAATCCATAGTCAGAGGGGACCTGGACAACACTGTATAAGATTATAGATAAGGTGACCCTCCCCATTTCATTTATTGACAATCAATAACCTCCTTTGTTGCTCTTATTTGCAGGGTCATTATTCAACTACCTGTGCCAAGTGGCTTCTTCCTGTCAGGAGCCACCACTATAAATTGAAAGTGATACACATTATGTCTCAGTAGCAGAACTATTCAAATACAATCTGCTATTAATTGTTTGAACTTTTGCACGTAAACAACCAATCTTGATGATGTAAGGTAAAGAGAATTCCACTTGCAGTTCTTGTATAAAGAGAATAGTGAAAGGCATCAGAACTGATTTCTTCTCTTAAGCATAAAGGCCATTAAATGTATAAAAGAGGAGAATTTTGTAATTTGAGTTACTGCTTTACTTTGAAATAATTTTCAAGTTAGCTTACTGGATGCACTCAGTGAACCATTATGAAGGGTACTTTTATCAAACATTTTCCATGTGAATGAATACATTTCTGGGATACCCACATGCATTAAAAGTCAACCATGGAACAAATGAATGATTTGTGAGCTCCAGATTAAAATTGGCTGATTATAATAGGAATATATGAACAGAAGTAATCCATTCAGCCCATCGAGCCTTCCTCACCTTTCAATATAATCATGGTGGATTGAACACTTTGTGTTTTTTTACCAACACATACCAGCAACACAGAACAGAGAACATTACAGCACAGTACAGACCCTTCGGCCCTCGATGTGGTATTGAGCTGTGAAACCAATCTGAACACATCTAACCTACACTTTTCAATTTTCATACATATGCTTAACCAATGACTATTTAAATGCCCTTAAAGTTGGCGAGTCTACCACATTTGCAGGCAGGGCATTCCACGCCCTTACTACTCTTTGAGTAAAGAACCTACCTCTGACATCTGTCCTATATCTATCACCCCTTAATTTAAAGCTATGTCCCCTCATGCTAGCCATCACCAAGAAAACAAAACTCTCACTGTCCACCCTCTCAAATCCTCTGATCATCTTGTACGTCTCTATGAAGTCACCTCTCAACCTTCTTCTCTCCAACGAAAACAGCCTCAAGTCCCTCAGACTTTCGTCAAAAGATCTTGCTTCCATACCAGGCAACATCCTGGTAAATCTCCTCTGCACCCTTTCCAATACTTTAACATCCTTCCTATAATGCGGCAGCCAGAACTGTATGCAATACAAGTGAGGCCACACCAGAGTTTTGCACAGCTGCAACATGACCTCATTGCTCCGAAATTCAATTCCTCTATCAATAAAACCTAACACATCGTACGTCTTCTTAACAACCCTATCAACCTGGGTGGCAGCTTTCAGGGATCTCTGTATATGCACACAGAGATCTCTCTGCTCATCCATATTACCAAGAATCTTACCAGTAGCCCTCCACTATATTCCTGTTGTTCCTTCCAAAATGAATCACCTCAAACTTTTTCGCATTAAACTCCATTAACCACCTCTTAGCCCAGCTCTGCAGCTTATCTGTGTCCTTCTGTAACCTGCAACATCCTTCCACACTATCCACAACTCCACTGATTTTAGTGTCTTCCACAAATTTGCTAACCCATCATTCTAGGCCCTCATCCAGGCCATTTATAAAAAAATGACAAACAGCAGTGGACCCAAAACAGATCCTCGTGGTACACTACTAGTAACTGAACTCCAGCATGAACATTTCCCAACGACCACCACCCTTGGTCTTCATACAGCAGGCCAATTACTGATTCAAATCGTCAAATCACCCTGAATCCCATGCCTCTGTATTTTCTGTAATAGCCTACCGTAGGGAACATTATCAAATGCCTTCCTGAAACCCATGTACACTACATTAATGTCTCTACCATCATCCACCTGTTTGGTCACCTTCTCAAAGAACTCAATGAGGTTAGTGAGGCAAAATCTACCCTTCACTAAACCATGTTGACTATTCTTAATCAAATTATTCTTTTCTAGATGATTATAAATCCTATCTCTTATAATCCTTTCCAGCACTTTACCCACAACCGAAGTCAGGCTCATTGGTCTATAATGACCAGGATTGTCTCTACTTATCTCCTTGAGCAAGGCGACAACATTTGTTAACCTCCAGCTTTCTGACACTATTCCTGTAGACAATGATGATGTAAAAATCAAAGCCAATGGCTCTGCAATCATCTCAGAGAATCCTTGGATAAATCCCATCCAGCCCAGGGGACTTATGTATTTTCACACTTTCCAAAGTTTGCTGACACCTCCTCCTTATAAATCTCAATCCCGTATAGTCTATTAGCCTGCATCCCACTATTCTCCTTGACAACATTGTCTTTTTCTAGTGTGAATACTGATGAAAATTATTCATTTAGCAGCTCTCCTATCTCTTTGGACCCCACACACAACTTCCCACTAATATCCTTGACTGGCCCTAATCATACTGTCGTCATTGTTTTATTCCTGGCATACCTATAGAAAGCTTTAGGCTTTTCCTTGATCTTACCTGCCAAAGACTTCTCATGTTTCCACATGGTGGCTCAGTGGTTAGCACTACTGCCCCACAGTGGCAGGGATCCAGGTTCAATTCCAGCTCTGGGGCAACTGTCTGTGTAGAATTTGCACATTCTCCTTGTGCCTATGTGGGTTTCCTCCAACAGTTCAAAGATGTGCAGGTTAGGTAGATTGGCCATGTTAAATTGCCCCATTGTGACCTGGGATGTGCAGGCTAGGTGGATTTGCATTAGACATGCAGGTATACAGGATAAGGGTAGCCAGGTGGATCTGTGTAGGATACTCTTCAAAGGGTCAGTGTAGACTTGATGGAGTGAATGGACTGCTTCCACACCACAGGAGTTCTACAAGCCACTCAGATCTCCATAATCCTGTACACAACTCATAACCAGAAATCTATCAATCTCTATCTTTAATATGTTCAAATACAATGTTTCCACAGTTCTTTGAGGGAGAGAATTTCAAAGTTTCCCAACGTTCTGAGTAAAATAATTTCTCCTTATCTTGGACCTAAGAGACACTCCCTCATTTTAAAATTGTACCCCCTGGTTAGGAAGTGTAAATTGGTTTTACACTCCCTAACCAGGGAAACATCGTACTTGCGTCTATTCTGGATGTACTTTAAGTATTTTGAAGTTTTCTATCAGATCACCTCTCATTTTTTGAAACTCTACAAAATACAGGTGCAGTTTGCCCAACCTCTCTTTACTGCCATCCTGAGAAGAACTCTGGTTATTGTTGCACTCTGTCTGAGTCAAGAATATCCTTCCTGAGGGCAGAAGATCAAACCAATGCACAACGCTGCAGGTATGGATTTTAAAAGTTCTTATACAAACGAAGGAAGTCTTCACTACTCCTGTACTCAAATTCTCTTGCGATGAAAGCCAACATTGCATTAGCCTTACTAATAGCTTGCTGCACAAACAGAAAGATTGGGTGAAAGTAACAGCAAATATATCAGAGGGTATGGGTCTTGTCTGAAGAGAAGATTGGCTTCTGTTTAGATTATAGTACACAGCATATTATTTAAGCTGTAGCAATTATTGTAGCAGTAAGAAAATCTTCTTAAGTTGGGTTCACTTTTATCTTCAGCTCCCTGCATTGCTGTGAGATGTCTCCCTGTTTGTGATCAGCAGTACAAAAGTATATTTTCTTGTTTAGTTCATAATAAGTAACAGCTCCCCCTATCTGAAATGTAGTCATTATTAAAATTGACGCCATTCAAAGACAAGTAAAAGGTTTGTTCAGTGTTCTAGATAATGCTCAGTTCTCAACTGATTCTGCCGTTAACTAATGAATTAACCATTGCTGCTCACGAGCAATTTGAGCATTAGACCATGCGACACTTTCAAGCTGTTCAGCCATGAACAGAATCACAAAATTGTTGAAGCTCAGAAGGAAGCCATTTGGCCCATCACTGCACTGGATCTATAACCAAGTGCCAAGCTCCTGCTTTTTGTCCATATTCCTGCATAGCTCATAATTCTCTAAGTAGTCAACCAATGGTCTCTGAATGACTTAACTGAACCTGCCTCCACTACATTTCCAGGCAGTAGATTCCATACCATTATAATTTGTTGTGTGAAAAAAAACATTTTTTACACAAATCCACCTTGCTTCATTTGTATATAATTTAAATCTATGTCATCACATTTTGCTCTCTTTTACATAAGAACTAGAGTATGCCATGAAGCTCCTTGAACCTGTTCTACCATTCCATGAGATTATGGCTGATGTGTGGCCTAGCATAAATATATCTATCTCAGACTTTAAATTAAAATCTAGAGTACACTGCCATTTGTGGAAGAGAATTCCAAACATCTACAATCCTTTGTGTATATTTATTTTTATCTAAGATATCTTTTCCCTGCTAATTTGTTGAAGACTTTGATCAGATCACCCTTTAAAAGTCTAGATTCTTGAGAAACCAAGCCTAATTTCTATGTCGTCTCCTCATAACTTAACCCCTGAAGTCCACAGAGATAGTATCAGAGCTGCAGAAAGGGAGGTCATCAAGGAGGTTTTGTCTACAGAGTCATTATGTGTGGAAGTCAGGAAAGGAAACAGAAAAGGGGCAGTAGCTTTATTGGGAGTTTTCTACAGACCCCCGCAATAGCAACTGAGACACGGAGGAGTAAATTGGGAGGCAGATTTTGGAAAGGTGCTGTCATGGGTGACTTTTACTTCCCTAATATTGATTGGAATCTTCTTAGTTCAAATAGTTTGGATGGGGCAGTTTTGTCAGGTGTGTCCAGGAAGGGTTCCTGACGCAATATGTAGATATGTCGACTAGAGGAGGGACCATATTAGATTTGATGCTTTGGAATGAACCCATGCCATGTTTCATGTCTCCCAGTGGGAGAGCTTTTCAATGTTTGTGATCACAACTCCCTGACCCTTACAATACCCATGGAGAGTGTGGAAAAGTATTTAACTTGGGGAGGGGGAATTACAATGCGATTAGGCAGGGACTGGAGCGCCTAAATTGTGAACAGATATTCTCAGAGAAATGAACAACAGAAATGGGAAAGTTCTTTTGGATGCACTTACTGATAGTGCTGGATAGGTTTGTCCCACTGAGGCAAGGAAGGGATGGGAGGTTGAAAGAAACTTGGGTGACAAGGGATGTGGAACAGCTAGTCAAGAGGAAGAAGGAAGCTTACTTAAGGTTGAGGAAGCAAGGATCAGACAGGGCTTTAGAGGGTTACAAGGTAGTCAGATTGGAACAGAAGAATAGACTTAGGAGGGCTATAAGGGGGCATAAAAAAACTTCATTACAGTATTCACCACTGAGAGGGACGTTGACATTTCTGAGGACAATGTGAAACAGACTGATATGCTCAAACAGGTTAATTCTAAGAAGAAGGATGTGTTGAAAATTTTCAAAGACATAAAAATAGATAAATCCCCTTGGTCAGGTGGGATATACCCTAGGTTGCTAGAGGAAGAGAAGGAAAAGATTGCTGCACCTTTGGAGATGACCTTTGCATCTTCACTGTCCAATGGCGTAATGTTGGATGACTTGAGTGGCAAATGTTTTTCTCTTGTTCCAGAAAGGGAATAGGGATGTTCCTGGGAATTACAGACCAGTCGGTCTTACATCTGTGGTGGGCAAAGTACTGGAGAAGATTCTGAGAAACAAGATTTATGACTACTTGGAAAACCATAGTTTGATTAGAGATAGTCCACATGGCTTTGTGAGAGGCGGGTCATGCCTCACAAACCTTCTTGAATTCTTTCAGGATGTGACAAAAGATGTATAGCAATGGTTGTGGTGCACATGCATTTTAGCAAGGTGTTTGATTCGATTCCCCATGGTAGGCTCATTCAGAAAGTAAGAAGGTATGGGATGTGAGGAAATCTGGCTGCCTGCATACAGAATTGGCTGGTGGTGGATGGAATGTATTCATCTGGAGCTCAATGACAAGCAGTGTTCCATAGGGGATCTCTGCTCTTTTTGATTTTTATAAATGACTTGGATAAGGAAGTGGATAGGTGGGTTAGTAAGTTAGCCAATGACACAAATATTGGTGGGGTTGTCAATAGTGTGAAGGGCTGTTGTAGGTTGCAATGGAACATTGACAAAATGCAGAACCGGGCTGATAAGTGACAGATAGAATTCAACCTGGAAAAGTGTAGAGTTATTCACTCAAATTTGAATGTGGAACACAAGGTTAAAGGCAGGATTATTGGCTGAGTGGAGGAACAGAGGGACCTTGGTGTCCTCGTCCACTGATCCCTAAAAGTTCCCACCCAAGTTGATCGGGTTGTTATGAATGCGTATAGTGTGTTGGCTTTCATTAGCAGGGACATTGAGTTTAAGAGCCCTGAGGTTATGCTGTAGCTCTATAGAGCCCTGGTTAGACCACACTTGGATTATTGTGTTCTGTTCTGGTTGCGTCATTATAGGAAAGATGTGGAAGCTTTCGAGAGATTGCAGAGGAGATTTACCATGATGTTGCCTGGACTGGGGGGCTTGTCTTATGAAGAAAGGTTGAGGGAGCGAGGGCTTTTCTCATTGGAGTGAAGAAGGATGAGAGGTGGCTTGATAGAGATGTACAAGATGATGAGAGACATAGATAGATGGATAACCAGAGACTTTATCCTATTGACAGAAATGTCTTTCATGAGGGGCATATTTTTAAGGTGATTGGAAGAAGATTTAGGGGAGATGTCAGAGGTCAGTTCTTTACACAGAGAATGGTACGTGAGTGAAATGCACTGCCAATTGTTCTAATAGAGTCAGATATATATGGGACATTTTAGTGACTCTTGGATAGGTACATGGATGATAGTAAAATGAAGGGTATGGACGTTAGTCTGATCTTAGAGTGGGATAACAGCTGGCACACCATCGAGGGCCCAAGGTCCTGTACTGTGCTGTACTGTTCTATGTTCTATGTTTTATGTATCATTCTTGTAAACCTGCATTGTATTTCCTCCAAGGCCAATGTATCCTTCATAAGGTATAGTACCCAGATCTGCTCACAGAACTCAAAGTAGGATCTAACCATGTATGTGGCAATCGAAACCTGCAACCGATTCTAAATCATGAAAGACTTAACAGCAATCTAGATTATTTCAATGTATCATATCAGTTGCATGACACTGTGATCCTTTGCTATAAATTCTGTGCCCTATGGTCCTGCTCCACAGCTACCTGATCAAGGAGCAATTTTGGACTATAACCTGGTGTTTTTGTTCTTGTGCAAACCTTCATTATGCTTTAGAAATCACGCTTAAAGTGTTGACGATGTAATCACATTACAGCCAACACACATTTTAAAGGTTTGTGCTTTAGAAACAAGGTGCTTAATTCGTCAATTGTATTACAGCAAATACACATTAATGTACCATGCATTATAGCAGAATGAACTGTGGTTAGGAAATTGACAATGTCCTCCCCATTTCATTAACAACCTCGATTGAAACCATCAGGTCTTGGTATTTATTCACTCTCCAATTCCATTAATTTCCTCATTGCCAATATTTTACTGATGCCAATTTTATTCAGTCCCTGCCCTTAATCCACTATTAATTTCCCCTGGACTTCTGGCAAGCTTTCCTCCTTTTCTACTGGAGATATTGAAACAAAGTAATTATTCAACATGTCTGCCATTTCCCCATCATCCATATCCCTATTTTCAGTCTTTAAGGGGCTAACGTTGCTCTTGACTACCCACTTTCTCGATGTAACTAAAACACTTTTTTTCTTTTGACAGATTTTCATGTCTCTGATTTTGATTATTATTGTTTCATAATCCCTTTAGTAGTTCTTATAAACTGTTTTGTGGCTCTTTTCTGGTCTTTTTACTGTACCAATTTGCAGGATCTGTACTTTTTAAAAACATTTTTGCAAGTCCTTTCTTTTAGTTTTCCCTTATCTCTTTAATTGCTTTTTTTATGTGAAGTGGAGATTTTCCCTCTCAGAGGTATAAACTTGTTTTGTACTGTGTTAAGTATTTCTTTAAACATCCTTCACTGTTCTTTTGCTGTTTTCTCCATTAGAAGATTTTCCCAGTTTAGTGTGGACAGTCTCAGTCTCATCTCATTAACGTTGTCCTTAGCTAAATTGAAAGCTCTAATAGTTGATTCATGCTTTATGCTTTCAAATGCTACATTAAACTCGATCATATCATGATCACTATTTGATTAACGTTCATGTGCAATTAGGTTACTAATTAAATCTGGCTCATTACTAAATCCAATATTGCATGTCCCCTTGTTGCAACCAGAACTTATTGCTGCAGGAAACTATCCAGGACACACTCCAGAAATTCAGAATTTATAAGCAGGAACAGTTTCACCCTATCTGTTCTGTTCAACCTGCTCATGATTTTTAAAATCTCTGTCAAATCGCCTCTCAGCCCTCCCTCCATGGAGAATACGCTGAACTTTATCAATCTATTTTCGTAACATGCTTCTCATTCCTGGAAGTGCTTCCACACCCTCTCAGTGCACTTGTGTCTTTCCTTTTATGTGGTGCCCACAACTATACAAAATACTCCATTGGAGGTCTAACAAATTTCTTCTCCAAGTTCAACATCACCACCATGTGCTTGTACTATATGTGCTATTAGGGGAGGAATGGTCTAGTGGTATGATCACTGGGCCTATTAATCCAGAGATTCTGGGGAAACCAAGTTCAAATCCTGCCATGGCAGATGGTGGAAGCTGAATTCAATGAAAATTCTGGAATTAAGAGTCTAATGATGATCATGAATTGATTGTCAGAAAAACTCATCTGGCTCACGAATGTCATAGAGATGTATAGTATGGAAACAGACCCTTCGGTCCATGCTGACCAGACTTCCCAACCCAATCTAATCCCACCTGCCAGCACCTGGCCCATATCCCTCCAAACCCTTCCTATTCATATACCCATCCAAATGTTTCTTCAAAGTTGCAATTGTACCAGCCTCCACCATTTCCTCTGGCAGATCATTACATACACGTACCACCCTTTGTGTGAAATGTTTCCCCCTTAGGTCTCTTTTTATTTCTTTCCTCTCTCACCTAAACCTATGCCTTCTAGTTCTGGACTCCCCCATCCCAGGTAAAAGACTTTGTTATTTTTCCTATCCATGCCCCTCATGACTTTATAAACCTCTATAAGTTCACCCGTCAGCCTCCGACACTCTAGGAAAAACAGCCCCAGCCTGTTCAGCCTCTCCCTATAGCTCAAATCCTCCAACCCTGGCAACATCCTTGTAAATCTTTTCTGAACCCTTTCAAGTTTCACAACATCTTTCTGATAGGAAGGAGACCAGAACTGAATGCAATATTCCAACAGTGGCCTAACCAATCTCCTGTACAGCCGCAATATGACCTCCTGACTCCTGTACTCAATACTCTGACCAATAAAAGAAAGCATACCAAACATCTTCTTCACTATCCTATTTACCTGTGACTCCATTTTCAAGGAGCTATGAACCTGCACTTCAAGTCTCTTTGTTCAGCAACACTCCCGAGGACCTTACCATTAATTGTATAAGTCCTGCTAAGATTTGCTTTCCTAAAATGCAGAACCTCGCATTTATCTGAATTAAACTTCATCTGATACTTCTCAGCCCTTTAGCCCATCTGGTCAAGATCCCATTGTCATCTGAGGTAACCTTCTTCGCTATCCACTACACCTCCAATTTTGGTGTCATCTACAAACTTACTAACTATACCTCTTATGCTCATATCCAAATCATTTATGTAAATGACAAAAAGTACAGGACCCAGCACCGATCCTTGTGGCACTCCACTGGTCACAGACCTCCAGTCTGAAAAACAACCCTCCAACACCACCCTCTGTCTTCTACCTTTGAGCCAGATCTGTAATCCAAATGGCTAGTTCTCCCTGTATTCCATGAGATCTAACATTGCTAACCAGTCTCCCCTGGGGAACCTTGTCGATTGCCTTACTGAAGCCCATATAGATCACATCTACTGCTCTGCCTTCATCAATCCACTTTCTTACTTCTTCAAAAAACTCAATCAAGTTTGTGAGACATGATTTCCCACACACAAAGCCATGTTGACTATCCCTAATCAGTCCTTGCCTTTCCAAATACATGTACATCCTTGATTAGATTACTTACAGTGTGGAAACAGGCCCTTCAGCCCAACAAGTCCACACCAACCCACCAAAGCGCACCCACCCAGACCCATTCCCCTACACCTAACACTACAGGCAATTTAGCGTTGCCAATTCACCTAATCTGCACATTTTTAGACTGTGGGAGGAAACCGGAGCACACCCATGTAGACACGAGGGGAATGTGCAAACTCCACACAGTCAGTTGCCTAAGGCGGGAATTGAACCCGGGTCTCTAGCGCTGTGAGGCAGCAGTGCTAACCACTGTGCCACCGTGCCGCCAAAATCCTATCCCTCAGGATTCCCTCCAACACCTTGCCCACCACCCCAGGTCAGGCTCACCGGTCTATAGTTCCCTGGCTTGTCTTTACCACCCTTCTTAAACAGTGGCACCACATTAACCAACCTCTAGTCTTCCGGCACCTCACTTGTGACTATTGATGATACCCAGCAAGAGGCCCAGCAATCACTTCTCTAGCTTCCCACAGAATTCTAGTGTACACCTGATCAGGTCCTGGGGATTTATCCACCTTTATGCGTTTCAAGACATCCAGCACTTCCTCCTCTGTCTTTCAGGGAAGGCAACTGCCATCCTTACCGGGTCTGGATGACATGTGACTCCAGACACAGAGCAATGTGGTTGACTTTCTCGGCAATTAGGGATAGTCAATAAATGCTGGCCTAGCCAGTGATGCCCTCATTCTATGAATGAATTTAAAAACGTCTGTTTTAATAAAAACAAGAACAATGAATGCTTTATTAACTGCTCTCGCCACTTCTTCTGCCAGCTTTGGTGATCTGTGCACATTAACACCCAAGTTGCTATTCTCCTACATATCTTCAGAATTCTATCCCCATTGTATATGTTCTTTCAATGCTTTTCTGACAGAAGTGCAACACTTCATATTTTTTCACATTTCTGCCACCTATCTGTTCATTCCACTAATTTGTCAATTCCTTCCCTCCTGTCCTCCTCATAGTTTACTATTCTTTTAAGTTTTGTGTCATATGAAATCTTTGACATTCTCCCCTGCACATCAAGATTTAGGTCATTAATATATATCAGGAAACGCAAAGGTCATAATGTTGACTGAAGTGGAACTTCAGTATAAAACTTCCTCCAACCCAAAACATATCCATTGACTATAACATCCTATTTGCTATCACTCAGCTAATTTTGTATGCACATTGCTATTTTCCCTTTTATACCACTCACATCCTGCACCACTTCTAATACTCTTGATTACTTTGGTCTCCCAAAGTCTCTCTGTCTTGAGCATATATATCAACTGAGGATTTTTTTTTTCCTGAGATGATGAATTTAAAGAGTCTACAAGTGTTTGTGTGTGGAAATTTCACTTCATCTCTGTGTTTCATGGCTGACCCCTGTGATCTCCAATTCTGTATTGTCCAGTCAGGTGAAACATTCTTCCAGCATCTATCCTGTCAAAACTATGAAGACTTTTACGTGCTTCAATGTCCTAGTTTACTCAATGTCTCCTCATCAGCCAATCTACATATCCTAAAAAGCTTACAGTTCCCTTGTTCTTGGGAAAGTTATCTAAAGGAGGCCCAAATTGGCAAAGGGATATATACAGATTAAGTAAGTGAGAAAAAATTTGGCAGATGATATATGACGTGAACTTGTATTCTTTGGCAGGACAAATATAAAAAGATAACATGATTTTAAATGGAGGGTTTGTTTTTATTTCACTTCATGGTGTGGGTATTGCTGGTTAGATGAGCATTTACTGCTGTATTCGTGAGAAGATGGTGCTGAGCTGCCCTCTTGAACCACCTGCTGTAAGTAGACCCACAATGCCATGAAGGAGGGAATTCCAGGATTTTGGCCCAGAGACACTTGGTAGTTGAAAAGCAAGACAAGTTACCAAAGCTTTTAACCTTGAACTCATCAGGTCAAATGCAAAAGTTTCAAATTCCATTAGTCTCGGCAAATTACATTCATGGAAAAAATTGTTGATTGGGAGGTAAGATATCTCTGACTGGCCAAGATATTTCTATATCGAAAATAAGGAGAATTTACAGGAACCAATGGTTTCCCAAGTACCCAGCCTAAGTGCAAAATAAAGTTTGTAATCTTCTGAAATTTTGCATTCTTGTTTTTGCCCAGATGCTTCAGCAACATGACTCTTAAAGTAATCTCTTAAATATTTCACCTTCACGAGGGCCACACTAGATATCCCTGTTATCTGTAGAATTTGTTTTTTCTCTTCCACTGTAAAGACAGATACAAATTAAATGAAGTCCTTGCCATTTCTTTAAGAAGAGAAGAATACAGACCATAAAACATGATCTGGAGTAAGTCATTTAGTCTATTGAACCTGATCAACCATTCATTTCGATCATGGCCAATTTAGTGGCTGCCATAACTCCATTTTTCCTACCCTGTACTCCTTATCATAAATCCTGGTTCCCTTGTTAATCAATAATCTGTCTATCTCAGCTCAACGTATTCAATGATCTATCTTCTGTTGTGTGATTCAAGACTTCCAAACATTGATGAACTTCTGAGATATATAATTTTGTATTTTCCTTCAAAAAATCCACTTTGACTTTAATAATACCTTTCTGATTAGAATAGACTCCCTGCAGTGTGGAAACAGGCTCTTCAGCCCAACAAGTCCGCACCGATCCACCGAAGAGTCAGACCCATTCCTCTCTGACTAATGCATCTTACACTATGGGCAATTTAGCATGGCCAATCCACCTAGCTTGCACATCTTTGGACTGTGGGAGGAAACCAGAGCACCCGGAGGAAACCCATGCAGACATGGTGAGAATGTGCAAACTCCACACAGACAGTCGCCCAAGGCTATAATTGAACCTGGGTCCCTGGTGCTGTGAGGCAGCAGTGCTAACCACTGTGCCACCATGCAGCCTTTTACATCTTTTGTATAACTTATCTATGATTCTTTCTTGACTTTCATAGTCTTTTTTATCATTTCTTTGAATCAATTTCTTTGTCCCCCCTTTTTTTGAATAATCATCCCAAAATCATTATTTTGTTGAATAATCATCTGGATTTGCCATTCTTGTCACTCTTGTGCAATTTTAACTTCTCTTGTTAGCCACAGTTAGACCATATTTCTCATAGGTTTATTAATCACTTGGATAATTGTGGTTAAGTGACCATGGGCCCAAGATTGGACATTCTAACTTAATTCACAGCTGGAGAAATCAGGCCTGACAAAAAATTGACCGAAGTATACAGCAGCCAGCAGCTTTTGGCTCCAGAGAACAGTGGAAATCAAGGTCAAACAGGTTACAAAGATTCAGGGGAACCAGTTACAACCAGCTTGAAGGTTTGTATTAGAAAAGATTTGACTAGATCTTCTGGCACCTTGATGTCCAGCCAGTATCCGAGGATGTGCACTTTGCACCTTGTGATGATACTGTGGATTTAAAAGGTTATTTTGTCCTCGTGTCTTTTTGAAGACAGGTTTTAGTGCAGAAGTGATGAGCAGTCTACCAGAATCACTAAAGTAAACAACTTGTGAGGCCTTGTGTTTTTTTTAAAGTAGAATGGGTATGTCAAAGTCCCACAGAACCAGGATCTTTAGTTTAGCTTTCACTAGTTTCTGTTGGAATCTTGAAGAGGTGGAAGCTATTTTTTGTCCCTCTCTCAGTTACAGCCAAAGCTAGGGGTTCTCTACCTTTTATAGTACTTGCATGTGATATATTTTGTTTTCCCAATTTATCTTTAATGGGATGTAACTATATTGGAATAGTTACTGTTCAGTTTTAAAATAATCTATTATTCTGTTAAGTCTTCTCATGGAGCTTAGTTATTCCAAGTTCTTCTTTCTTTTCTTGTACGGTGGCACAGTGGTTAGCACTGCTGCCTCACAGCACCAGAGACCTGGGTTCAATTCCCACCTCAGGCAATTGTCTGTATGGAGTTTGCATGTTCTCCCCATGTCTGCGTGGGTTTCCTCCAGGTGCTCCAGTTTCCTCCCGCAGTCCAAAAATGTGCAGGCTAGGTGAATTGGCCATGCTAAATTGCCCATAGTGTTAGTGAAGGGGTAAATGTAGGGGAATGGGCCTGGGTGGGTTGCTCTTCAGGGGGTCGGTGTGGACTTGTTGGGCCAGAGGGCCTGCTTCCACACTGTAGGTAATCTAATCAGTTCAACTATAGTGTTTGAATTAATTGTGTTTTGCTTAACATAGAGAAGTTTTACCAATCGAATTGGATCCAAAATGCAACACCTTTAAAATAAGAAAAAGTTAGGGTCTAGACTAACATCTGAATATTTTGAGAGTGTTTGGTCTAGTCCATAACAATCCTCAAAGCATGTTAACCATGAAGGGTGTTGGTGCAACCTCATTGGATGTTTAGAACCCATTGGTCAAAGGCCACAGAACATTTGGGAAGGGCTGGGCGACAGGGATAAAAACACACACATTGAAGCCACCCCCCACAGTGAAGGCTCACAGCAGGATATGTGGGAGAAGACTGTCTGGCAAGCCAAGAAGACCAAGAAGGAGATGTATCCTGCCCTGCAAGAGTCACCTTCATGGAGAGAAAGGAGATTTGACTTGCCCAGCCCACAGATGTGGATCTCAGATGGATAGAGCTAGATACAGAATAAATGTGGGAATTTAGGAAATGCTCATATGGTGTTTTAAATAAGGATTTTTAAAAAATAAAATCATGTTGAACCACAAACCTTATTCTCTGTCCCTTTGGCCACCTTGCTGACAAGAACACTTGGGCAAAGCGTTTTTAATATGTAAACTGGTCAAAGTGTCCAAAGCATGGACAATAGAATATATATTTGGTATGAATTATGAATTTCATCTTACCTACATTGTGACCTTCTGTCCGGTTTACTAACCTGCTTTTGCAACTTACCTCCACAGCTTTTTTCAGATTTAAGATGTTAGTTTTGGACTTCATTGCATCATTTTAAAACTAACTCAATATAAAATTACACATGGTGATAAATCATCTCTGGGAGTTCATTAATGACAAAGTTTAGTAATTAAACCTTCTTCTTTAAACATGTTTTCACCTAAATGTTGCTTCACAACAATCTGCACTCCAATTCATTCCTCAACAATCTAACCAAGAAAACTTTTGAATGCTTTCCATGAAATCAGCTATCATACCATGATGACAAATTTAGTCTGTTCAGACTACATGAAGATAATAGTACCAATAATTAATGGATTGGCATTGATACATGCAGCCCTAAATTCCTGAATTATATTCTGGTTGATATTGCAACTGTTATTAGGGGAGGCCTACATACCACTCTTAACATTATTATCTGCCCCTACTGAGCTCCAAAAAACTGATTGAGTTGCAATTTTCTGAGCTAAGGGCCTTTCTCTCTATTGCCTCTATACAATTTAATTTAATTCAATGCAATTCATCAGATGATTATAATAAACAGTGACATTCAAACATGCATTAGTTGTAAAGTTTAGTAGATTGGAATTTCTGAATTGGAACTGAAGATTTAAACTCAATTGTTTGTCACTATTTGAGTCTCTATTGCCTTTATTGGATATCCTTGATACAGAGTGGTTGTCTAAATAATAAATAACCTGTTGTAAAAAACCATGAAATTATTTTGATAATGTGTTCATATTCCATTTGAATACAACTATTATCTCTGTGCCTGTTAGAGTGTTAACTAGTCTTACAACAGGTGAGCCACCTCATTTACATTCATAGCTTGTCTGATAGTAGGAATAAGGGTAAGCTGTTAAGGTAGATTGGCAAACCAATGTACTACATGGATAAATGTACTCCCATCTTTAATGTGTCTATTCTGATGCAACACCACCTATAGAATCATGAAGTGTTGTGAATCATTAGAAATTGTTGCCTTAGACTGTTTGATATAAATGAAAGAAAATTAGAAGCAGACTCTGCCAATATTATGGAAGGATGTGGTTGTTTGATTTAAGTGATAAGAACAAAATGACGTTTGTTGGCCTTTTTGTTGTTGCTGCAGCAATAATTATGATGAAAAAAACAGATGGCTGGCAACAGGTTACAGGTAATTCAAACAAATGAGTCAGAAAGTCATAAACTATGACGACCAAAATTGCTTTGATTATGATTGCTTTTAGCACAATCCTACATGGGAACTGAAGACCTAAACTCATTGCCTGACTGTATAATATACAGTAATGAATGTATACAAAATTGATCCTAATGATTCTGAGGGTGCATTGTTTTCTTAGTGTCACCAAATGTGTAAAACATATCACTGCTCCGAAATAACTTGCTTAGTGATTCTCAGTTTGTGTTCTACCAGAGCCATTCAGGTCTGGATCACATTTAGCATTTGTCCAAACACAGACAAGATATCAAATTCAAAGTGATATTAAGGCAGCCTTTGATATGAGGCTCACATCAAGGAGCCCAAGCAAATAGAATTTGATGGAAATTGCACAAATGTTTTATCTTTTACATATTTGAAAATCATGAGGGGCATGGATAGGATGATAGCCAAAGTCTTTTCCCTTGGGTGGGGGAGTCCAAAACTAGAGGGCACAGAATTAAGGTGAGAGGGAAAAGATTTATTAAGGATCCAAATGGTAACTTTTTCATGCAGAGGGTGGTGTGTGTATGGAACGAGCTGCCAGAGGAAATTGTGGAAGTAGGTACAATTACAATATGTATAAGGCATCTGAATGCTACACGAATAGGAAGAATTTATAGGGATATGGGCCAAAGTTTGGCAAATGGGACTAGATCAGATCGGGATATTTTGTTGGCACGACTGAATTGGACTGCAGGGTCTGTTTTCCCGCTGTATGACTCTATGACTCCATGCACCCAAATGTGATGTCAAGTTGGATGGGTTATTTTGGCATGGGAGAGGTTTATGGGATTCAGTAGCATTGTAGAAAGGGTACGAGCGAACTTGGACCAGAAGATACACATACCAGATCTTCAATTGCTGGCAGGGTCGTGATTCAAAAAGTGCACTCTCAATTTGATCTGATACATCTGGGACAGTCTTAAATTTTGAATATGTAGTTATGGGGGCAGGGAGTGGAATAAAACAGAGAACTTGTTTGTCTTTAATGACCAAACTCTTTAGCTCCTTTACAGAGATGATTAAGAGGCCAGTGAAGTGGGTCCTGGTTTTCTTAAATAAAGGACTCCAGCAAACTTGAATACTGTAATTGTGGACCACGTCAGAAGGAATATATGTTTATATTGGATGAAAAATCGGAGAATAGGAGTGCACAGGTGATTTTGTGTTGGGATGTGCACATAAAGTTCAGTATGGTCCTGTGGCCATTTCCCCTTCAAATTCATGTGATTGGCCCCATCAGCAGTAGGCCACATTGTGACTGCCAGTAGAAATTGTCAATGATCTATTGAAGGTCATCAGTGTCAATAATTGGGCACCAAACTTTCTTCCTGCCAATTGGAGCATTAGAATATAAATCATTGACATGGAGGCATCCAGGTGCCAGCTTCCCAATTATGCTCCGATGAAGAGTCATCTGGACTCACACTGTTAACTTTCTCTCTCCATAGATGTTGCTTAACCTGTTGTGATTTCCAGCATTTTTTGTTTTCAGTACAGATTCCAGCAAGTAATTCGCACCTGAATTTGTTAGGTCTTGCACCTTAATTCTGTGCCCTCTAGTTTTGGACTCCCCCACCCAAAGGAAAAGACCTTGGCTATTCATCCTGTCCATGCCCCTCATGATTTTCAAATATGTAAAAGATAAAACATTTGTGCAATTTCCATATGGAGTTATGAGTTGTGCAGAACATAATGTAATCATTGGCAAACAATTGATGAAGCAATTGAGGAGGCAAGTAATTGATGAAGCAGACCAAAAGGAATTCTGCTATGATTTCTTGGGATGGAGATGATTGAACTCCAACAACAATACCTTTCCTATTTGACATGACTCCAACTAATCGAGTGCTTTGTGCAATTTCCATCAAATTCTATTTGCTTAAGCTCCTTGATGTGAGCCTCATATCAAAGGCTGCCTTGATATCTCTTTGAATTTGATATTGTCCATGTTTGGACAAATGCTAAATGTGATCCGGATCTGGATGGCTTTGGTAGAACTCAAACTGAGAATCACTGAGCAGGTTATTTTGGAGCAGTGATATGTTTGAGCACACAATAAAACTTTCAGTCACTGTGCTGATGATTAAGACTGGATTTGTGGGATCATTATTAACTATGCTGGATTTCTACATTTTTAGTGGATAGGATGCACAAGGTCAATTCTCAAAAACATGAGGTAAATCCCAGTGTTGTAGCTATACTTGAACAGCATGGCTAGGGATTCAGCAAGTATTGGCAACTTGTCTTCAGTACAATTGCCAGAATATTGTCAGGCCCAAAGCCTTTGCAGTATCCTGTACCTTCAACCATTTTTTGATATCCCATGGAACAAGTTGAGCTGCCTGAAGACTGGCATCTGTGATGCCAAAGCTATCAGAAAGAAACCAACGTGGATCATTCAATTGATACATCTTGCTGAAGTTAGATGCAAGTAGTTCAGACTTGTCTTTTTCACTGTTGTGCTTGGTTCTGTTTTCATCAATGTTAGGGTTATTTCTGGAGCCTACACCTCTTGTAAATTGTTTAATTTTCACTACCACTTATGACTGGATGGTTTAGCTTTGTTCTGACCTATGGTCTGCCATATGTCTGTCAGTTTAAAGCAGTGGTGAACTTCAGACTGAATTACTTGACTAATATCCCCAGACACAAATATTTAAGGTATTAGTAACATTAAATCAACAACACTATATCCCTGGGTGAAATGCACTGATATAGAGCAGCCAACAGCTGGAACAATTCAAATATTGCCTCAGGTGAAAAGAGCAGCTTTCACACACTGTTTTCCAATTTAATAAACACAATGAAAATGTCAAGAGCTTGTACGTACATAGACCTATTCACTGTGACAAACATCTCAAGATGCTGCACAGGGACAAATGTTTTAAAATGTAAACTGAGCTGATGGAAAAGATCTAAAGAGAGATCACTCATCAAAAATGTTCAGTAATAGACATTTTGTGGAAATACATAAATGAGTCAGACATTAGGTGCTTTTTTAATCTAGAGAATTGGTTTTGTCCTTGATCAAAGAAGTGGATTTTAGGAGAATCACAAAAGGAGAGAGAAATGTACAGAGATTCTGTGTCCAAAGGATTGAATTTCAGAGTTTGGGAAATTTGCAATAAAGATGCAGTGGCCAATGGTAAGTTAATGAAAGAGGTAAAAGGACAAGGACAAAACCTGAGGGCAAAGTGCTGAAGGCGTTTATACAGTTAATGTGAAGCAAGAAAATAGATCAACTTAAAGGAAAGGTAGAGAACTTTACATTTCAGGAATTAAGACAGAACAGAGGAGGTGAGCCGATGTGGAAAAGAATATTGGTAGCAGTTTTGAAAGGTTTAAAATTAAAGAGGATGGAAGAAGGAAAACTAGCTTAGGGGATATTAAAATGATTAGTCTGGAAGTGAAAATGTTTGAATGAGAATTTTTACCAGCAAGTAAACTGAAGTAGAAGTGCAAGTATATGGAGTGTAAAGGTAAGCTGTCTTTGTGATGAAGATGAGAGAAGAACATGAGAAATAGAAGAAGAACAAGCAAAAGAAGAATATCTGCCCGATAAGGAGAAAGTGAGGACTGCAGATGCTGGAGTACCAGAGTTGAAAAATGTGATGCTGGAAAAACACAGCAGACTAGGCAGCATCTGAGGAGCAGGATAATTGACATTTCGGGCATAAGCCCTTCTTCAGGAATGAGGCTGGTGTGCCAAGAGGGCTGAGATAAAAGGTAGGGGGGATGGAATATGGGGGAGGGGCGCTGGTAATACAATAGGTGGAAGGAGGTGAGGGTGAGGGTGATAGGCCGGAGAGGGGGTGGGGGCGGAGAGGTCGGGTAGAAGATTGCAGGTCAAGAAGGCGGTGCTGAATCCGAGGGTTGGGGCTGGGATAAGGTGGAGGGAGGGGAAATGAGGAAGCTGGAGAAATCTACATTCATCCCATGTGGTTGGAGGATTCCTAGGTGGAAGATGAGGCACTCTTCCTCCAGGCGTCGTGTGGCCAGGGTCTGGCGATGGAGGAGGCCAAGGACCTGCATGTCATTGGCAGAGTGGGAGGGGGAGTTAATGTGTTCATCCACGCGGCAGTTGGGTTGGTTGGTCCGGGTATCCCAGAGGTGTTCCCTGAAACATTCCACAAGTAGGCGGCCTGTCTCCCCAATGTAGAGGAGACCACATCAGGTGCAGCAGATACAATAAATAATGTGTGTGGAGGTGCAGGTGAATTTGCAATGGATAAAGAAGGATCCATTGGGGCCTTGGAGGGAGGTGAGGGGGGAGGTGTGGGTGCAAGTTTTGCACTTCTTGCGGTTGCAGGGGAAGGTGCCAGGAGTGGAGGTGGGGTTGGTGGGGGGTGTGGACTTGACGAGGGAGTCACAGAGGGAGTGGTCTCTCCTGAATGCTGATAGGTGTGGAGAGGGAAATATATCCCTGGTGGTGGGGTCTGTCTGGAGTTGGTGGAAATGACGGAGGATGATATGATGTATCCGGAGATTGGTGGGGTGGAAAGTGAGGACCAGCGGGGTTCTGTCCTGGTGGCGATTGGAGGGGCAGGGTTCAAGGGCAAAGGAGCAGGAAGTGGAGGAGATGCGGTGGAGAGCGTCGTCGACCACCCCGGAGGGGAAATTACGGTCTTTGAAGAAGGAGGCCATTTGAGTTGTTTGGTAATGGAATTGGTTCTCCAGGGAGCAGGGTTCTCCAGGGTTCTCCCTTGTCTGCCAGAGGCAGAGGAATTGGGAATATGGGATGGCATTTTTACAGGGGCCAGGGTGGGAGGAGGTGTAATCTAGGTAGCTGTGGGAGTCGGTCGGTTTGTAGTAAATGTCTTTGTTGAATCGGTTGCCTGAGATAGAAATGAGAGGTCTAGGAAGGGGAGGGAGGAGTCTGAGATGGTCCAGTTAAATTTGAGGTCGGGGTGGAAGGTGTTAGTAAAGTGGATGAACTGTTCAACCTCCTCGTGGGAGCACGAGGTAGCACCAATACAGTCATCAATGTAGTGGAGGAAAAGGTGGGGGATGGTGCCAGTGTAGCTGCGGAAGATGGACTGTTCCACATATCCAACGAAGAGGCAGGCATAACTGGGGCCCATGTGGGTGCCCATGGCTACTCCTTTGGTTTGGAGGGAGTGGGAGGATTGGAAGGAAAAGTTGTTAAGAGTGAGGACCAGTTCAGTCAGTCGAAGGAGGATGTCAGTGGAAGTGTACTGGTTAGGTCGGTGGGAGAGGAAGAAACAGAGGGCTTGGAGGCCTTCGTGATGGGGGATGGAAGTGTATAGGGACTGGATGTCCATGGTGAAGATAAGGCATTGGGGGCCAGGGAAGCGAAAATCATAGAGGAGGTGGAGGGCATGGGTGGTGTCCCGAATGTAAGTGGGGAGTTCTTGGACTAAGGGGGACAGGACAGTGTCGAGGTATGCAGCGATGAGTTCGGTGGGGCAGGAGTAGGCTGAGACAATGTGTCGGCTGGGGCAGTCGGGTTTGTGGATTTTGGGTAAGAGGAAGAAATGTGAGGTGTGGGGTTGTGGGACTATGAGGTTGGAGGCAGTGGATGGGAGATCTCCTGAGGTGATGAGGTTATGGATGGTCTAGTAGATGATGGTTTGGTGGTGTGAGGTGGGGTCATGCTCAAGGAGGCAGTAGGAGGAGGTGTCCGCGAGTTGGCATCTAGCTTCAGCGGTGTAAAGATCGGTGCACCAAATTACCACTGCGCCTCCCTTGTCTGCCGGTTTGATTGTGAGGTTGGGGTTAGAGCCGGGGGAGTGGAGGGCTGCGGCTGCGTGTTGTGAGGGTGAGAGGTTGGAGTGGGTGAGAGGGGTGGGCAGGTTGAGGTGGTCAATGTCACGGTCAATGAAGAGATCGAGGGTGGGTAAGAGGCTAGCATGGGGTGTCCAGGTGGATGGGGTGTGTTGGAGGCAGGAGAAGGGGTCATCAAAGGCTGGGCGAGAGTCCTTGTTGAAGAAATAGGCGCGGAGTCGAAGGTGGCGGAGGAAATGCTCGATATCTAGCCGCGTGTCAAACCCATTGATCCAGGAGTGTAGGGGGATGAAGGTGAGGCCTCTGCTGAGGACTGATCATTCATCCTCAGAGAGGGGAGGTCTGGAAGGATAGTGAAAATACAACAGGGCTGGGAGCTAGGACCTGGTGTGGGGCTGGAGCTGGGAGTAGGGGCAGAGTTAGTCGTGGGGGCGGAGTCGGTCATGGTGGCAGAGATTGACATGGAGGCAGAGATCGACGTGGGGGCGGAGATTGTGTGTGGGCAGCATGGTCCATGAGCAGGTGAGTGACGTCACTGGGGGCGGAAGTGGCTGCGGTAACAGCCACTACGGGGCGGAAGTGGTGCGCTGGGCAGAAACGGCACTGGTCCCAGTGGCTGTGGATCCCGCGGTGGCCGCATATCTGTCGGCGATGGTCTTCCTGGCGATCGTGGAGGCGGTTGTCTGGGCGGCGATCGCGGAGGCTGTATGGTCGGTGGTGGCTGTTGTCCGTGCGGTGGTGGGGGCGGAAGTGATGTTACCGTTCACCGTGGCAGTGGTGGCTGCAGCGGCCGTGTGGGCAATGGCGCCCGAGCGGTTCCAGAGGTCGCGAGAAGGTTCTGGAACAGTCGAGGAATTCGGAGTGTGGGGGTGAGTACATGAAAGTTTTTTGTATTTACTTTCTTTGATGTTCGATATGGCCAGGAAAAAAACGCTTGTTCAGTGTATGAATCCTTCTGAGGATGAAGAACAGCAAAGGTCCTTTGCAGGTCTGGGAGAGTGTTGTCCTGAGTTGGGGTAGGGCTGACTGCAGGGAGTGTAGGTGGCGGCGCATGGCTCGAAGCATGGAGTAGAGGATCTGGAGGGAGGTCTGTTGTTGGAGGCTTCAGATTTGTTGCAGGTATAGGTTGTCCTGGTTGGGGCCAAATTGTGTTGGTTTGAATGTAGTCCGGAGTCCATGCGGGGTCAGTCAGGTCCGTAGGCAGGTGCTGAGGAAAGGGATGTGACTGTAGTAGCGAGTTTGTCTGAGGACGTGGCTGAAGAGCTTCAGGGCAGAGGAGATGACTTGGGGGGTGCAGTGAGAGAGGGACTCACTGAGATGCTTGCAGAAGGAGGAGGACAGCTTCTTCAAGTTAGGCATCCTTGCAAGAGGATTCGCAGTAGGTTAAGATCAACTAGGAGAAAGTGAGGACTGCAGATGCTGGAGTACCAGAGTTGAAAAATGTGGTGCTGGAAAAATACAGCAGGCCAGACAGCTTCCGAGGAGCAAGAGAATTGACGTTTCGGGCATAAGCCCTTCTTCAGGAATGAGGCTGGTGTGCCAAGCAGGCTGAGATAAAAGGTAGGGGGGATGGAATTTGGGCGGGGGGGGGCGCTGGGAATACGATAGGTGGAAGGAGGTGAAGGTGAGGGTGATAGGCCGGAGAGGGGGTGGGGGCGGAGAGGTAGGGAAGAAGATTGCAGGTCAAGACGGCGGTGCTGAATCTGAGGGTTGGGACTGAGAAAAGGTAGGGGGAGGGAAAATGAGGAAGCTGGAGAAATCTACATTCATTCCGTGTGGTTGGAAGGTTCCTAGGTGGAAGATGAGGCACTCTTCCTCCAGGTGTCCTGTGGCCAGGGTCTGGCGATGGAGGAGGGCAAGTACCTGCATGTCATTGGCGGAGTGGGAGGGCGAGTTAAAGTGTTCAGCCACGGGGCGGTTGGGTTGGTTGGTGCAGGTGTCCCAGAGGTTTTCCCTGAAACATTCCGCAAGTAGGCGGTTCAGCCACGGGGTGGTTGGGTTAGTTGGTGCGGGTGTCCCAGAAATGCTCCCTGAAACGTTCCGCAAGTAGGATTATCTGCCCTATAAGGCCTACTCCTCTATTCAATTAGCTCATGGATAATTTTAGATCTGGAGTCAGCAGCTCAGATTTATGTCAAATGGGAAGTTCACATGGAGAAAAACCTATTCCATGCCTGAGGAGGAGAGTGGAATTAACGATAGGAGTACAAAGTTCAAGAGTACAATATTTAGCCTCTTTAAGGGGAGGCGATGGCCAAGTGGTATTATCACTGGACTATTAATCCAGAGACCCAGGTAATGATCTGGGGACCCACACTCAAGAGTCTAATGATGTCCATAAATCTATTGTCAATTGTTGGAAAAATCCACCTGATTCACTAACGTCCTAGGGGCAAGGAAATTGCCATTCCTACCTGGTCGTAACTCCAGACCCACAGCAATATGGTTTACACTTAACTGCCCTCTGGAAGATGGGCAACAAATGCTGGCCGAGCTAAAAATGCCGTCATTCTATGAATGAATAGAAAGAAAGCTTTAACAAAGGAAACTACGAAGGAATGCTGGGTGAATTGGCTGTGGTGGACGGGATAACTTCATTAGAATACATGACAGTGGTTGGTTAACATTTAAGGACAGAATGTATGCACTGCAGCAGGTGCATATTCCTTTTGGTTGAAAAGAAACATTAAAGGAAAAGTTGTTAATGAAGTAAATTAAGGATTGTATTAGTTCCAATCAGGAGTTATATAAAGTTGGACAGAAAAAGTAGCAAGCTTGAGCACTTGGAACAGGTTAGAATACAGCACAGTCAATCCAAGAGATTGATTAAGAAGGGAATATGAGTGTAAACATGCAAGGAACATAAAAAAAAGACTATAAAAGTTTTTTTCAAGTATGTAAAAACAAAAGACGTGTAAAGATAAATATGGGCCACTGATGGTGTGAAATAAGAAAATTGATTATTGAAGAACAAGGAAATGGCATAGCAATTAAACTTTTGCTCTGTTTGCAGAGAAGAAGACACAACTAACTTCTAACTTCTAACAACCAAGCAAGAGACATTTGGGCAAGAGGAACTGAATGAAAGTATTGTTAACAAAAACAAAGTTCTGAAGAAATAATGGACTGGCAGCTGATAAATACATGGGCAGTAAAGTCGGAGACTCTGAATGAATTGGTTGTCATCTTCCAAAATTCTGTACATTCTGCAACAGTATCAACAAATTGGTGGGTGACAAATGTAACCCCACAGTTTAAAGAGTGAGGGACTTGACTTTTAAACACAGAGGGTGGTGGTTGCATGGAATGAGCTGCCAGGGGAAGTGGTAGAGGCGGGTATAATTGCAACTTTGAAAAGAAATTTGGGCTGATATATGAATAGGAAAGGCTTTGGTGGATATGGACCAAACACAGGCAAATAGGACTAATTCAGTTTAGGATACCTGGTTGGCATGGATGAGTTGGATTGAAGGGTTTGTTTCCATGCTGTATGACTTTATGAGAAAACTGATCATTATAGACTGATTAGCCAAACATCAATATTATGGAAAATACTACAGTTTATTGTCATAGATTTTGTAATTGGACATGTAGAAATTACCAATAATGTTGCACAAAGTTAACATAAATTTATGAAATTTAAATTTTGTTTGATAAACTATCTGAAATGCTTTGAAAATGAAATCTGTAGAATAGATGAGGGAGGACTAATTGATGTGATATATTTGGATTTTCAGAATTCCTTTGACAAAATTCCACATAAGAGTCTATTGTACAATATCAAAGCACATGCAATGAGAGATAATAGACTGGATGAATTGAGAATTGATTAGAAGACAGGAAACACAGACTAGAATAAATGAGTCATTTACAGAGTGAAAGATGGTGACAATGAATACCACAGGGACTATTGATGGGATACCAGCTATTACAAGATTAATCAATGATTTGGATGAGGGAGTATTGTGTAATATTTCCAAATCTGTTGACAACTCAAAAGTAAGCAAGAAAGACATAAGAGGCATCAGGAAGATATAGCCAAGTTTTGCACATGGGTAACTATGCGTCAGAAGCTGTATGACATGTATAAAGATGATTTTGTCCTTTTCAGCCGGAAAATCTGAATTGCAGAGTTATTTTTAAAAATGGTAGATTTGGAAATGTTGATTTACAAAAGGACGTCGTTGTTCTTATACACCAGCCATTCTGTGTGTCTGAAATGGTTTAATGATTATCTTATAAGCATTTTTGATGCTGTGCTGACTCTTTTATAACTGTTTAAAAGAAGTAGCTTCCAAGGACTAACAGGCTTTTGTTTAGACTGAGAGAATATAATGACTGAATGAGGTAAACAGGTTTCAGTTAGAACCTTCTGATTTGCTTTTATTACACTGAAGGGAAACAAAAAAAGCCTCTAAAAAAGATTTTAGCTTTAGTTTCAGTTTGGGGCAGTTTTGCAGAATGTTTGAACATGTAGAAGAAGCAAGAAGATAAATGTACAAAGTAGTTAATCCTAAGAAAGGGAGAAGATATTGAGAATAGATTACATTTGAGTTTTTTTGCATAAAATCTTTAAGAAATTATTCCAAGCTGAGAATGTTTAAGCTTAGGTGTATGAATGCCCAAGGAAGATATTTATCTTATTTTTAAGACTGGAATTTAAAAGTCACAGTTAAATTAAGTGAATAGAAGTGATAGAGGAAGAAAATTTCTCTGGTGTGAGTACTGTACTTTTGGAATCTGTAAAATAAGGCCTGGTATCAATGAAATTATATTTGCACTATGAGCTTTAAAATTTTAAATTTATTCCATATTTTAAAAGTTTGGCTAATTCTACCTTTCAAAAAAAAGGCATAAGGCATGTCTCACCATATCCCTCCAAAAAGAGATTAGATAAAATCTTTTTGAAGACATGCTTCTTTTTTTCTTCCTTGTTTCTTCTGAAAGAGGGATTTTCTAATGAGAAATCTCTCCAGCATCTCACAGCTGCATAGTCAAACTAAATGACATTATGCTGGATAGATGGCTCATTAACTTCTCAAGAAATGTTAAAGCTTCATTATCGCAGGTATATTATGATTGGTTGTCACTCATTAAAATCACCGAAGGAATCACATTTTCAAATTACCTGTTCCAAAATCACATGCACCTGCAATTCTGTTTGTTTTTCATATTGCATAAAGAATCTTTTTGCATATTGCCTGTTTCCTAATCAACTGGAAACCTCTAGTTCAGAGATACTGAACATAATGTAGGCATGTTAAAGATACACTACCAACAACTCAGTTGTTTTGACAAAGCATCCCAAAATGAAAGCTCAATAAAATGCTTGTGCTCCCATGTATACTGCAGAACATTCTTAACCACATTAGGATGGATCTCTCTGGAAGATTGATTATACTCTTTCACTTTAGTTGTTCAAAAAATCTCTAAGACAACGGAAGCCAGAGTCATTGCAGTTTTCAAGGTAGTTTGAACATCTGCCACACCAAATCAAACAATTTTTTAAGATTCTATTGTAACAGTTTGCCTCCTGCATTGCATGCCTGTCATGACAGTGTGGAGAGCAGTGCACAAAGCTCTGGCATTATTTTGCATCCTACTGTTACAGGAGCTCTGAAGGGAATAGCTCACGATTGACACTCCAGGTAACTGATATAACTTTAATTCTCCTTCAAGTTCCTATGGCCACAATGCTTGCAGAGGGTCTGAGGGTTAATTCTTTCTCTTGCTTTGTATTTAGAACATCTGGTACAACAGAAGTTTCAAGTACTGAGGTTGTTCTCAAGAGGTGGTGCATCCTGTGTTTGTAACCAATTATTTTCACTCCCCTGCCAATACCGTCAGTGTTAGTCTGTCTTAGTTGAGGCGCTTGGAGATCCAGGTGCATTTCTTTGCATTATAGAGGAACGAAAATGGGACAGAAAAATGTTTGGAGGGAAAATGTAGTATTATAGACAGCAAATAAACTGACAATATTTGTGGTATTAAAGGTTTTATTGTGAAGATGGCATTAGTTTTGCAATATGAGGTGCATACAGCTTTAAGAGAGCATATCTTAAAATACAACTAAACATTGGGTATCTTGTGTGGATGCGATCTGTTCATACTATTACATGTCAGTCTGTCTGAAGGATCAGTGGCAGAACTTAAATATATTGTACTTAGCTCCCAGTGAACATAATTCATATATAGTCTCATCTTCAAATAAATTGCTCACATTATTACTTCAACAAGCTGTTCTTACATCGAGAAGAAGAGTGTAACACTAATCATCATTGTGCATGTACTCTCTCAATTCTTAAAGGCGATGCAGGAGACTTAGCATTTGCATCAGGCTGTGGAAGTTAAAAATGGGCTAATGTCTCTGCAAATATTTGGAAAAAATGTGTTCTAAGAAATGACTTCAGAAAAGAAAGGAGTATTTTCATCTTCACCATCGGCACATTAACTGGGCCGTGGAGAATGAACCTCTGAAGGGTTCTTTGATGGTCAGGTAGATTGCGTAGATTGTGAAGGTGAAAATTTATTTTAGTAATCCTAGATGAACACTGGAAAAGAACTAACCGAAATCAATCATTTCAAGTCAATGACTTTGCTATCCTCGCGTACATGAATAAATAATTGCCACTTTCAAGATGGGGGAAACAACCTTTAAGTTCTAATGGCACAAATGAAGAAATATGCAACATGTAAAATGAAGTATATTAAATGTCTTTAACAATATTTAATTGTCCAAATACAACTTTCCCTGCATTTAATGCTGGGGTATTGTACTGGTAGAGTTATGCAGGCATACAATAGGTAACACCAGTTCCTTCCCAGTATAACTCATAGATTTTCTTCCAGGAGGCTAACAATGTGACAAACCAACAACAAATTCCCAACTGAATTCAAAATGATTATACTTAAAACTTTGCACTTAAAAGCTGCAAACATTTCACCACAATGACTTCACAAAAATATAGTAGTGAAAGAGAGGGCGACACTGTCTGTGGCCAATTAAAGATATTTAAGATAGTGTCAACTTGAAAGAAAAAGCTTATAATTCTGCAAATGTCAGTGACAGGTCAGAAGATTGGATAGAATATAAAACGTAGCAATGAAAGTCTGAAGGTAATAAAGGGATAGTAATTACAGTGAGAGAACAATGCTCAAAATATATACACAATATTTTCTCTCGTTTTTTTAAAAGATCAATAGTAACTAAACTGTATCATGGCCGTATAGAAATCAAGACTGTGGAATTAATTAAAATAATGAAATAGTGAATGGCTTGGAGATATTTTGCCCATCTTCAATGCAGAGGTTTAAAATACAACCTCAAAAATAATTGAGATCGTATAAAAGAGATAAAAGGGAGGAAACTTTTAAAGAATACAATCACCAGGGACATGGTAAGAAAAATAAATTAGAATTAAAAGTGACAGGTTCGCAGTTCCTGATTGACTTTAAAGACTTAAAAGAACTAACTGCTGAGATATTAGATGCACTTACTTTATTGTTCAAAATTTCCCTTGACTCTGGAAGAGTCCAATTGGGTTGAAATATGGGAAGTCCAAAGGTTTAAGAAAGGAGGGAGGCTGAAAGTACAAACTGAAGGTCAGTTAGCTTAACATTGGCCACAGGAAAGATATTGGAATCAGTAGGACACTTAGAAAATCCCAAAGCAATCAAATAGGATCAGCATGATGTTGTGAAATACAAATCATGTTTCACTAATTTACCAAAATTCTTTGATGAACTGACAATTGTTGGGAATGAAAGGGAATGTGTAGAAGTAGTGCATTTGAATTTTCAGAAGGTATTTGATAAAGTACCACATCAAAAAGTACTACACAAATTAAGTGCTAACAAGAAACAGAGAGTAAATGGATCATTTTCAGTCTGGCAAGATGTAATAAGTGGAGTATCACCAGGGTCAATGCTTGCTCCTCAACTATTTATATTCTGTAACAATGACTTCAATGAACAGACCAAATTTAATATAAAATGGAGGGTCCTTATTTTTAAACTGCAACTCCTATAAATGTCAGCAATGACCATCTGCAGGAAGAGAGAATTTAACTGTTATTCTTTACCATCAGCAGATGCCCCATGATTAACATCCTGTGGGTTACTATTGTAACCTCAGTCCTGACTTGTGTCTTGCAGATGATCAACAAGCTTTGCGAGTCAGGAGGTATGTTACTCACTGCAGGATTCCTAGTCTCAGATCTGCTCTTAAAGCCACTGTATTTACATGGCTATCCAGTTCAGTTTCTAAACATTAGTAACTCCCAGGGTGTTAATTGTGGGGCATTTGGTGATGGTAAGGAATAACAGTTACATTCTCTCTTGCTGGAGATGGTCATTACCTGACATTTGTACAATAAAAAATGCTGTTTACCATTAGTCAGCCCAGATTTGAATATTGTCTCAGTCTTGTTGCGTTTAGAGATCAACTTCTTACTGTCTGAGAAATCACGAATAGTTCTGAACATGGTGCAAGCATCAACAGAGCTCTGGTTTTAAGATGGAGGCAAGGTTATTGATGAATGTCCTCTGTGACTGACCTCTAATGATTGGCCTCAGCCACAGATCTTGTGCTGTGTATGATTTCAAACATATGGACAGTTTTTTCATTGATTCTCATTCACTCTACTTCTGTTAATGCTCCTCAAAACCACACTCAGCCAAATAAGACTTGATATCTTGGCCAGTCACTCTCACCACATCTCAGCTCTTTAGTCCATGTTTGAATCAAGGCTGTAATGAGGTCAGCATCTGAGGGACCCTGGAGGAACTCAAACTGAGCATCAATTGACAGATTATTGCAAAACAAGCACTACTTGATAGCACTATTGACAACACCTTCCATCTCTTTCATGATAATCAGTAGTAGACTGATGAAGAGTAATTAGCCTGACAATACCTGTATGTAGGAAACATCTATGCAATTTTCCACTTTATTGGGTAGATACCAATGTTGAAGCTGTACTAAATCAGCTTGATTCATCCCATGGAGAACAGGTCTTCAGTACTTGCCAGAATTTTGTGAGGGACCATAGTCTTTGCTGCATCTAGTGCCTCCATTGAAGAGGGGCTGGTCATTGAATTCCACAGTAGCTCTTGAGAAGCGTAAAAAAGTATTGACTTCAATATAGTGGGAACACAGGAAATCAATGCAGTGTTTAACCTTCAGCAGGAACAAATGGGGAAAAATAACAACGAAATTTAAAAGAAGACCAAAATATTGCAGATGCTAGAAAGATCGCAATGCAAAACGCTTAAAATTTCTTATGTCTTGGATGTTTCATTATCTTTTAAAAGTTATTCAGACTAGTCTATTTGATTTCAATCAGTTGTCTGTCAGCATCAATTTTCTCCTTGTCTGTCAGAGTCAGTAATTATTACTCATTCTTCATCGTCAAGAATGCCATGAGGAGTCAACCACATTCCTGTGGGTCTGGAATTGCATATCGGCCAGTTTAGACAAGGACAGCTCTTTCCTTCCCCTGAAGGACATTAGTGAACCAGATGGGTTTCTCTGGCAATCAATAATGGCTTCATGGTCATCATTAGACTCTTAATTCTAAGTTCTTTTTTTGATTGAATTCAATTTTAAAAAGTACATTTTAATAGTGCAAAGCTCCTTGCTCGAAAGCTATACAGGCAAAAAATGCAGTATAAATGCTGGTCCTTCCAATTGTCCTGTCATTTATAATCTTTGCATCTCTACAATGTCAAACTATGAAGCATTTCTACAATCAGCAGATTGAGAAGTCCTATTATAAACTTACATCATAACCAGATCAGAAGCTAAGCATTATGCTTTCCCATTTTCTCCCTAAATGTTATTTTCTGAAAGTTTCATAAAGAGTTTCTTGGCATGGCCAATGATGACTATCCTCATACAGCCTTCTGCTGCTCATCCCACATACATTTCATTGCACAGAACCCTTCCTGTTCAATCATGCAGGTAGAGACTGAATTGCTTGTTGCTGCTGGAACCTTACACCTTTGATGCCAGATTGTAATCTCAGGTGTGCACCAGTTCAGGCACTGCAACCCTGGAACTGTCCTTCACAGTCTGCTGCTGCTGCTGCTGCACTATTTTTGGTAATAAGATGTTGCAGAAAAGGTATTAGCATCCTGCTTCAGGAAAAGGATGAACAAGAGGGCCATCTGCTTTCTTGCGGATCATTACATGAGACCACCGCCCCCATCCCAGCTAGTCTGAATCCAGATAGTGGCCAGGTCAGTGACCTTTTGCTCATTAAGAGATATGTGTGTGTGACCAAATGACCATTCATGAATGCACACTTCCCCCAGGACAAAGATTCATACTACCAATGAAGAGAGTGCATACCCACTCAAGGTGCCATGCTCAACTGTCATCAATTTGGACCTCACAGCTCAAAAATATACACTCCAATCCCCACAAGCAAAAGAAAATGAAACTTACCTCATTCACTGTTAAGTGTGTTGACAGCTATTTTCATTTTTTATTGAGAAACTTGAGAAGACTATCCAGATCATGAGTTGCTTCCAGTCTCCATCTGACAGTCAAGATGCACCCCCCTCCCCCCCCGCCCCCCCAACTACCACCAGAATTTCTTGTGCTGCTGTCCCTGTCAATCTTTTCATGTTACCCACATTCTCAGCCTTTTATTTTATGGTCAACTTCCCCAACATTCCCCCTGCCCTTGGCCTAAACTATCACCATGTATAATCTACCATCCAATGTCTGCTTGTGGTGGTGCAAACCTCATTCTCCTGCACAATCCCCTGGCCTCCTATGCTACTGTTAAATTTGGAGTTGCCTGCCTCTTCACTCCCATTGTCACAGTAGAATGCATGCCACCCCCAAACTTCAGTTTCCTACTTTCAGCTACATTACATGGAATCTGCCTTGATAAACCCCCTTGATGTTTACAGCTCGAAACCCCAGGAATGACTTTCAGATTGACTTATGAAGATGTCCTGACTGAGCGCATCCCAGGACCTGAAATGGCCTTGCCATAGCTCCCAACTGACCTGCCGAAGATCCCTGGACTGGTTGCACTTAAGCTAGAGGACTGTCCATGGCCCAGTCTTTGGACTGCAAGAGACTCTGGTCAAGCCCAGCACCCGACTGACTGTAGCCAACCTTACACTGATGCATTGTGGCATTCCCTGACCAACCAAAGTCCCCCTTCATCAACTAAGGGCAGTATCACTTTTACTTTCAGACAGGGCCATTTAGTTGAAGCAAGTGCAATCTGTTTGTGTAGCAAAATGGCTGGCACATGCTGTAGACATGACATTAACGTAGCATGGTGCCATGTAACCTTTCAGTTCTGTGCTGTTAACCATGACAAAACATGTGTATATTTCTGTCTATGCTGCAAGTTAAGTTCGACAAAGATGCTGTAAGTGTTAAATAAACACAATGTGAGAGAATGGTAAAAAGAGCCATATATGCACCCTGTGCAGATGCCTGAGACAGATGCAGAGCAGTCTAGCAGGTGCATTGTAACTGATAGTATTCCTGATCTTAAAAGTGCAGTGCTGAAATTCTGAAGTGTGCTGTGAGTTACACCGATGTCCGTCATGACGATGTGCAGGCTCTTTTTTTTGCCAATGACACCTTTGAAGGATGGAGACAGTCAATGTCCATGGAGCATGGATGAGACGTCAGTGAATTTAACTTACAGCAGAGGCTTAGCGAAGCAATCAGTGAGCTGCATCCACCATGAAACTGCTCTGACTTTAAAATCGAGAATAAACACCAATTAGTTCCTCACCAGTGCATGAGTGAATCATGTACTGAATAAATTAGGCAAGATTACTTAATATTGAGATGCAAATATATGGCAACAAGGCGATCATGAATCAGACTTATATTCATCCTTGCCATTTATTCCCACATTTCTTGCCATTACTGATGCCACTCAAGGGCTGGGAAAATTCTACCCTGAAAACACAAAGAAGATTTTAAAACTGTTATCAAGTCCAAACCTTGACAAGGACATAGGCTTCTGGCAGAAGCATGCTAACTAGCACTTTAAACATTATAAAAAATAAAAGAAGGGAATTGATCATGCAATGATACATTATCTAATCTATTATAAACACCTCAATATGCAAACTTGAACCAATAATGACTTTTATTGTGTAACATGGCAGCCACATGGATCATTAGAATAAGAAAACCTCATAAAAATGATAAGGCAGAAGCATGGTTTTTGATCCCATTAATATTCATTGGTGTTTATCTTTCAAATATAAGGTATTTCTAATGATACATGGCTCCTTTTCCAATTCTGATAACATCTAATTCCTTCAACTGTATGTCTAACCAATTCTAATCTTCGCACCATTTCTGTCTCAGTCTATAGCTCTGATCATGCATTCTACAATCCCACAGCCAAGCCTCTATAATGAAAGGTTTATTCTGCTCTCTATCCTAAATCTGTTATACTTAAGTCGCCACATTCTAGAATCTTCCATCCCAGAAAACTGTCAGCTTTTAACTACAATTTGCATCCATTCATAGTTTAAAATCCCTGATGCAGTTGTTCATCAATCTCCTTCATGGATTGTGGATTTTTATTTTAAATCTATTTTTAATCTTATTTCTCCCAGAGAAAGATTCAGTGTTTTACAAGTCACTCTTTGTTTTCATATTATTTAATCCGACAGGAGCATTCCTTGAGAGTAAATCTTAAAATTGCACACTATTCAGCAAATAGCTGGTGTAGTCTTACTGAGGTTGTACACAGATTCACCAATATGTCACAACTTCTATGACTATCAATTTTCATATTAATTCTTGCCAAACAACTCAGCAATCAATTGTTTTTACAGCCTTATTCAATGTTCTTTGAGCTTTAATTTCTAAACCCCCCTCTCCTCTTTACTCCATTCATGATATAATTATTCCTGCATAATTTTATCTAAAATATACCACCTCACATTTATTAAATTTGAGACACATCTGCCACTTTGCTCATCTATTAGAAAATCAATTTTGTTATCCACTTGAGGCTTCCTCTGGTTTTTAGAAATGTTTGTTATATGTTTCTGCGTTGGCAGAATCTCGAAGTTTGGACATCACTCTCCCAAGCCGTACATACAAATCACTAAAACAGACAGGTGAGCAGAAATAATACCAGAACAGAACTATGTGACTACTTGAAAAATGTTCTTAGTTGTTAATTTTTGTTTTTCAGCATTCTCCTAACCAGCTCTTAATCCACGAGATACTGTCACCTGAATTCCATTTCTCTGACTTGCTCCAATAGTGGGACTGCATCTTACTTTTTTGACTAAGTGCAGGTGTGTGAGTAATGTGCAGGGTTTTTAGCATGAAGCCTAAAGAGATTTCTCACTGTATCTTACCAAACTTGCCTCATTCATGAATTTCCTCGCCCAATGACATCCCTCACATCTGAATCTAGCCCTATCTTATCATACACCTTTTCCTGGAACAAATCACTATAGCAGGGCAATGCCAGAATTGAGCTGCATCATTGGTGCCAGTTTTATCTTTACGTGACTGTCATGCCTCTGGAAAAGCACTGCCAGTCCAGGGCTGCTCTGCACAGATCCTGACACTTGCTCTGGACATGGCAGTCAAAGCAAATTTGGTGTTCAATTCGTGGGCATGGACCCTGACCTGCATGAAGAGGTGATGCACAGCTGTATGTTCAGGGCTAGCAGAGGAGACCACCACACCAGGCCATGTTAGCCTGGTCCCAGGTTGCCACTCAGGCCAATGCAGGCTCAGCCATCTTAAGGAATCTAGAAGAAGGCCAATGACTCAGTGACCTCTTCCCACGGATGGTGGAGCAGTTGTCTGAAGGGTGAATAGTTTGCTCATTTCCACCACTTGTTCCATGATTTCCAATGTCTGGGAGAACCCTCACTGGCTTTCTTCTCGCTATTTTTCATTTGTTCATTAACTGAAGCTAGACTGTAAGAATTTTTATCTGCCCTTAAACAATATCAGAGGTAGAGTCATAGAGTCATAGAGATGTACAGCATGGAAACAGACCCTTCAGTCCAACCCGTCCATGCCAACCAAATATCCCAATCCAATCTAGTCCCACCTGCCAGCACCCGGCCCATATCCCTCCAAACCCTTCCTATTCATATAGATATCAGATAATTCCAATTCCCCCTTCCACCCCACAATCCCTTCAAAAGATGCAGGTCATGTGTACTGTTTTAAATGTATGTATTGTTATAAATATTTATGTTTGATTGCACTGAAAGTATACTACAGGAAAAGAGCATTAAACTCATTGGGTCGATGTTTAATGAGTCATGATTAGAGTGGTGCTGAAAAAGCACAGTAGGTCAGGCAGCATCCGAGGAAAACTCGACATTTTGGGTAAAAGCCCTTCATCAGGAATGTTTAATGAACCTCATCCCACTCCAATTATCGCTTTCAAATATCTTTTCTCTATCCCTCTGTTCACTTTTGAGCGATGTACACATCAAGCCTCCTTTTAAATGCATCAGTTCATTGCAGCAGCATGTTGTGCGCTTCTGACAGCACCTTCAATCTCAAGACCTCTACCACTTAGGTGTGCAAAGGCAGCAGCTGCATGGGAAAATCAGCAGCCAGAAAGCTCCCCCCCCACCATCCCACATACCCACCCCCCCCCCACCCCACCCCCCAAAATGACCACCACACTGACTTAGAACTATTTTGCCAGTCCTTCGCTGTCACTGGGTCAAAATCCTGGAACTGCCTTCCTATCAGCACAATAGGTGGATCTCCACATCAAAGAATGCAGTGGTCCAAGAAGGCAGCTCACCAGCACACACTACATGGTGATTCAAGATGGGCAATAAATGTTGCTCTGGTGAGTGATGCCCACACCCTCTGAACAGACATGGAAAAACATCATAACACTGCTTCTGCAAAGAGATTCTCCATAAGATATGTGATAGGAGTAAGACACTTAATACCAGCAAAACTAAAATTATGATCAATGCTTTACAATGACACAGATGCTAAAAATGAACTATTATCACATCCTTAAAAGAAAATAAAACCATGTCAGCTTTGCTGTCTTCTCCGTACAATGGAGCTTTTTTTGACACCAGATGTAAAGTCGGCAAGGAAGAACAAAAACAACAATTTGCTTTCATATTTGCAGCTTGAATTGAAATATTAATGTTGTTCGAATGAATCACCAAGTTTGGGGCAAGTGATTCAGTTTCTGGTATCTATTTTATTTTGTGTAGCTTTCACAAAGCGACTGAGCAGATGGCGACTTGTAATTTCTGGGGATCTTCATCCTGAAATGGCTGTGCAAAATAATCTATGCTGCATTGTATTTTGTCTTTAATTGAATGAGGGAAGGTCACTGAGTCTGCTGGGAATAATAGAAGCACATTTAAGCTGTTGTTTTATGACAGTTTTATGGATAATTGTCAGCTATTGGTATTTAGATTTGATGTAGCAGCACTTTTGTGCTCATCATGGTAAAAATACATGTACACTATTTTACATATTTCATGACAGAATTAAACACTGCTATCTCACATAACAAAGGACAATGAAAAACGCATGGAAAACCAATCGACATTGTTGTAAGCCCAAAGCACATGAAATTCTACACATGAAAATTGGAGCTAAGACCCTGAATTAACAGTTATTCTTTTTTCTTAAAAATAATTATACAGGGAAAAGGTTGTTCATCAAAAGAAATAAAACAGTCATTTAGAGATGACAATCATTGAAGTAACAAAGGCAAACATGAAATGGAGGAAATGCAAAGATAAAATGCTGGCAGTACACAGCAGTTCAGACACTAACTGAAACTGATAGATAAAGTAAACCTTTTGCTGCTGACTTCCTCAGTCACCTCAATCCATTCTTTCTGAGGACGTGGGTTTCATTTTCCTTGTTGTACAACTTAACACATTCCCCCTGATTCTCCTGCCTAAAATCCACAGAAACATGTTCAGGGTCTGTGTCTCACCATCACTCTCTTTCCAGAAAATTGAATGTTCCTTAACAATACCTTTCACTCAATGTAATCCCACATTGAAGTTAGCAGTAGTGGACATCTATACAAAGGTAAGTCTTTCAAGATGTTGTTGCAAATATTTGGAAAACCTAATGATCAACTGGATAACAACTAAAGATATCAGTGAACTTTGACAATCACACAACTCTTTCCATTGCTGCACTGCAAGAAGCTGTCATTGAGGATGTAGATCTATTTACAGTCTCCTCCTTGAATTAATTGTCCATCAACATTCGCAACTGGACATAGCAGGACTGTAGAGTTTAGATCACAAATGCCTTAAGGGAATTTCCAACTAATTCTTGATCTCAATGCTACTCAATCACAGATGAGCTAATTTTCCTGCATAGTAATAGTATTAGCTTACACAATCTCTTCAAATTCTGTCCATCTTATTCACTCTGTGGTTGACTGTAGTCCAATGGTAATACATGCACTAAGTTGCAGATTAATGATTCAAGTCTTTTTCCAGAGACTTGAGAATAAAGTCTTGGTTGACATTACAGCTTAGAACTTAGAGATTGTTGAACCATTGGAGGTTTTGTCTTTTGAGTGAGACATTAAAATGAATACACTTGGATCCCACTCTTGGATGTAAATGATCCCACAATAAATTTCAAAGACTGGACTCCTGTCCAGCATTTGTCACTCACTGATTTCACTGAAAATATTTAACTTAATATTATGGTATATTTGCTTGTGAGTGCCAATTGTATTGTTATGAAGATGTGTGTGCACCTTTAAGAGAGTTAAAAGCAGCAGAACTACTAGACACAGCACCAAGTGTTCTCAATAAGACAACAATGTATGTAACACAGACGCTCAACTTGAGTCGCTCATTGCCTGGCGACAATGACAATCGGTTTAAATTATACTCAATAAAAAATACCAATTTTCAATTAAGTTTGAATTGAGTACAATTAATGCTCTGGGGTATAAGACCAGGGGAAATTTGAATAGTTGAGAGGATAACTGCCAATCCAAACATGTACCTGACTGCTTGGAAAGAAACATCTCTCTTCAAAGTACCTTTTTGATCAGAATGTGATGCAGAAATTCTTAACAAGGAGAAAAGAAGACACAGAAAGATCTGAAGTCAAGAACCGACAGCTGCTGGATTTTGAGATAAGAAGTGTTGCTTTGTAAATCTTAATTAGGAGTTTTATTGGACTGGTATTATAGAAGGAAGGGTAAAAGATAGGTTAGAGAGAGAAATAGTAAATAGTGCTTAGTTAATTATTTTCTGTTATTCTTTAAGAAATAAACTTGTTAATTTTTACTTTACATAGTTCTTGGTCACTTGAATTTTTACAGATTACTGCACGTAAATCGTTTCTATGTTGTTGGTTTTAAACTAAGTAGCAGAGTTTACTTTGTGTTGTAACAGTGTGCAAATTTGCTGCTGAATTTCGTACCTTACAATTGCCCCTAGTTGTTTTTGTCCATCCTATATCAACATGCAAAGTTACATCCTCAACAGTAACAACAACGTGTTCTTGTCCTTATCCAGGACTCAGCATCATTTAACATGTCCTTCCAACTGAGATGGATTGTTCTTGGTTGACTTCAATCTTATATAGCTAGAGATTGGTAGCAATGACTTATCTTTCCAACATTGCACTATTACATTTCAAATTCTTCAACGATCTAAAATTAGTTCATTTTTCTTCATCATCTATATGTCATTCGAGGTATCAACTTCCAAGTTATAACTGAAAACAACATGTTGTACTTTTCCGTCAAATGCCCTGACATCTCCTTGGAGTACATGTTGCAGACCAGCAGAGTTAGAAACTGATAGATACTGTACTTATTTTCAGGCATGCAATGGGCAAAAAGCACAACTAAAGTAGCAAGGAGATTTTTTTTTAAATTAATTTGTGGGATGTGAGCGTCACTGGCTGGCCAGCATTTATTGTCTGTCCTTATTGCTCTTGTGAAGGTGGTGAGCTGCCTTCTTGAACTGCTGTAGTCCACCTGTTGTGGGTTGACCCACAATGCTATTAGGGTGGAAATTCCAGGATTTAGACCCAGTGACAATGAAGGAACGATGATACATTTCCAAGTCAGGATGGTGAGTGGTTTGGAGGGGAACTTGAAGGTAAAATGGTTTTCCCATGTATTTGTTACCCTTGACCATCTAGATGGAAGTGGTCATGAGTGTGAAAGGTGCTGTCTGAGGATATTCGGTCAATGTCTTCAGTGCATCTTGTAAATAGTACACATTGCTACTACTGAGCATTTGTGGTGGAGAGAGTGGATGCTTGTGGATGAGGTGCTATTCAAATGAGTGGCTTTGTCCTGGATAGTGTCAAGCTTCTTGAGTGTTGTTGGAGCTATACCCATCTAGGGGAACATCCATCAGATTCCTGACTTGTGCCTTGTAGATGATAGACAGGCTGTGGGGAGTCAGGAGGTGAGCTACTCACCACAATATTCTTAGCTCTGACCTGCTGTTGTAGCCACTGCATTTATGTGGTGAGTCCATTTGGGTTTCTCTTCAATAGTAATCCTCAGGATGTTGATAGTGGGGCATTCAGTGATGGTAACACCATTGACTCTCAAGGGGGAGTAGGTACATTACCTGTCAATCTATGCAGGCATTGGCCCCAACAACAAATGCCTAAGCCCCATTCTTAGATGTCCTAGGAAAATGCAAATTAAAAACAGGATCAGATCTCTTCAATAAAAGAAAGCATTAGAGCCTTTTAAAGGCTTCATTTCAGAAACTGGTGACTAATAGTCAAGATTAATGAAGTACCAACCAAGAATAAGTACTGAAATAATTTTTGAGACTGCTTTCTCAAAAAGCTGCTTCATCAATGACCATCCTACCATCATAAGGTCAGAAGTGGGGATGTTTGCTGATCATCACATAATGTTCAGCACCATTCGTGACTCCTAAGATATTGAAGCAACCTGGGTCAAAATGCAGCAAGACCTGGACAATATCTCCCCTTGGGCTAAAAAGTAGCAAGTAACACTTGTGCCACACAAATGACAAGCAATGACAAACTCCAATCAGAAACAATAAAATCATCACCCTTTGTCATCCAGTGGTGTTACCATCGGTGGAGAATCATCCACCATAAACATCCTTGACCAGAAACTGAAATAGACTAGCCATATAAATACAGTAGCTACAAGAGCAAGTCAGAACCTAGCTTTAACTCATTTCCTAACTCCACAAAGCCTGCCCATCATCGACATGGCACAAGTCAGGAGTGTGATGGAATGCTCCCAACCTGCTTGGATAGACTGCAGCTCCAACAACAATGAAGAAGCTTGAAACCATCCAAGAGAAAGCAGCCTGTTTGATTGGTATCACATCCATAAACATTAAATCCCTCCACTACTGATGCTCAAAAGCAGAAGTGTATGTCATCTACAAGACACACAGGAGAAACTCACCAAAGATTCCTAGACCATACCTTCCAATCTTGCAGGATAAACGCATGAGATACATGAAAACACCACCAGGTTATAGTCCAACAGGTTTATTTGGAAGTGCTAGCTTTCTGAGTGCTGCTCCTTCATCAGATGGTTGTGGAGAATAAGCTTGCAAGACACAGAATTTATAGCAAATGTTTACAGTGTGAGGCTACTGCAAAAAATACAGAGGTATGGCATTGAGGGTGAGTTGGAGGTTTGGATTAGGAATTGGCTGGCTGGAAGAAGACAGAGGGTAGTAGTTGATGGTAAAGGTTCATCTTGGAGTGCAGTTACTAGCGGTGTTCCGCAAGGATCTGTTTTGGGACCATTGCTGTTTGTTATTTTTATAAATGACCTGAAGGAGGGGCTAGAAGGTTGGGTGAGCAAGTTTGTGGATGATATGAAAGTTGGTGGAGTTGTTGACAGTGAGGAAGGATGTGTCAGGTTACAACTGGATATAGGTAAGCTACAGAGCTGGGCAGAAAGATGTCAAATGGAGTTCAATGTGGGTAAGTGTGAGGTGATTCACTTTGGTATGAGTAACAAAAAGATGGGGTACTGGGCTAATGGTCGGATACTTGGTAGTGTGGATGAGCAGCGGGATCTTGGTGTCCATGTCCACAGATCTCTGAAAGTTGCCACCCAGGTAAATAGTGCGGTGAAGAAGGCATATGGCGTACTGGCTTTTATTGGTAGAGGAATTGAGTTCCGGAGTCCTGAGGTCATGTTGCAGTTGTATAAGACTCTGGTGCAGCCGCATCTGGAGTATTGTGTGCAGTTTTTGTCACCATACTATAGGAAGGATGTGGAGGCACTGGAACGGGTGCAGAGGAGGTTTACCAGGATGTTGCCTGGTATGGTAGGAAGATCGTATGAGGAAAGGCTGAGGCACTTGGGACTGTTTTCATTGGAGAAAAGAAGGTTTAGGGGTGACTTGAAAGAGGTGTACAAGATGATTAGGGGATTAGATAGAGTTGACCATGAGAATCTTTTTCCACGTATGGAGTCAGCTATTACGAGGGGGCATAGCTTTAAATTAAGGGGTCGTAGGTATTGGACAGATGTTAGGGGTAGATTCTTTATTCAGCGAGTCGTGAGTTCATGGAATGCCCTGCCAGTAGCAGTGGTGGACTCTCCCTCTTTATGGGCATTTAAACGGGCATTGGATAGGCTTATGGAGGATAGTGGGCTAGTGTAGGTTAGGTGGGCTTGGATCGGCGCAACATCGAGGGCCAAAGGGCCTGTCCTGTGCTGTATTGTTCTATGTTCTATGTTCTATGTAACTGAAATTACATCTTGATTGTTGGTCTCTTGAGAATGTAACTTTTAAATAAAAAGTTTGGAGATTTACATATGAAAGAACTGAAACCAACATGGTCATTCTAAAAGATGAGAGACTTAACAAATTAGAAGACAATGTGTTGTTTCTGATTTGTGAAATTGTTACTAAGTTCATAAGCAACAAAGGTTGGTAGTCAAAGGGTTAATATGTTATGAGCTTTGAAGAGCTGGTAGAATGTGTGTACTGAACTACTGTATCTAACTGAAGTGTTAGATTGTTAAAACTGACTGTGCTTGTTGCAACAAGACTCGGCTGAAACCCCTTTTTTTTAGTAACAGAACAGATCAGAATCTGACATTTTCTTGCCAGATGAAAAGATCTTGTTTGATGAAATCATTTCAAATACCACTCTAATCTCAGTCAAAATATTTGCTCTGCTTTTACCGCCTCAGGGGTTGAGAATTACTCTTGGAAATTTGTTTGAAACATTTGGAATTTTGATTGTGACTTTTAATCAGGATCTCTTGGATCATTGCTTCATAAGCAATGAAAATCTATTAGAAACTGCTATGCCCCTAAACCTGTCATAATATTATACTCCTATATTTGTTACTGTGCTTACTCCGACTATATATCTGCTTCTTTTTTCCATTTTTTCTTGCTTCTAAACATCGGTAACAAGGAAAGAATTTGTTTCTCCTTTGTAATTATCCCGAATGGTGGTGATGAGCTGACTTTTATAATCTCAGCAGCCAATGTGATGCCTGTGCACCTACAGCACAGCTGGGAAGGATATTTCAAATTTTTAATGCAGCATCAATAAATTGAGGTTGTACACTTCACAGTCGGAATGGACTGCGTCCTGGGTGGGAACATCAAAGTGACAGTGCTTACATGCACCTGCTATTTCTATCCTTCTAGTTGATATAGGAGATACGTTTGTCGGGAGGGTATTGAATGGACTTTGGTGCATTGCTACGGTAGAGCTTGAAGGTGGGAAAATTGTGCATCTGTGAAGGTGAGAGTGAGAGTTCAAGGTAATGTATTGGGCGCTGATCAAATGGCTTGTTATTCTGGATACTTTTAAGCTTCTTGAGAGTTGTAGGAAGCATAAACATTCAGGCAAGTAACGAATATTCCATCACAATCTTGACTTGAATTTCATAGAAATTAGGCAGACTTTAGAGGTTTAGGAGGTAAGGCTCACACTTCAGAATTCCTAGCAACTGACCTACTCTTGCAGTCACAACATTTAGGCAACAGATCCAGTTCAGTATCTGGTCAATGGTAAACTCCAGGATGTTGAAAGTAGGAGATTTAGTGGTGGCAATGCCACTGATTACCAAGGAGACCTGGTTAGATTCTCCCTTATTAGCGATGTTTTTTTTTTCCCTGGCACTTAAGTGGCACAAATGATGCTGACATTTCTTGAATGTTATTCATTTGTAGAACTAAGTAGAACCTTTCCCTTTTTGCCCCCCCCAAAACATTTTATAGCCTTTGTGTGTCTATCCAATTCCCTTTCAAAAATTACTTCTGAATCATCCTCCACTATTTTTAAAAGTAATTCATTCCAGATTATTGCAACTTATTATGTAAATAATGTTTCCTCTTCTCGCTTTACTTTGCTTTGCTAATTTCCATACATTGCTTTGGTTATTAATCTTTATATTCCTGGAAACAGTTGCCCCTTATTTACTATAGCAAAACCATTCATAATATTGATCACTGTTCTCAAATCACCTTCTCTGCTTTAAGGGGAACAGCAACAGCTTCTTCAATTTCTCCACATAATTGAAGTCCTGCATCCCTGGTACCATTCTAGCCATTGTCTTTTGCATATTCTCTGAGGTTTTAAGATTATTCGTAAATCCTGTGTCCAGAATTGAACAATTAATGAGGCTTCCTTATTTTTGCACTCAATTCCTCTGAACGTATATCAATTCTGATTGGCCGAGGTGCTGACTGGAGCCAATCAGCCAACCAATCAGTACCCTTTTCTCCTATAGTACGATTTGTTGGAGTTGGTTGTAATGTGGCATTCTTGCAATTGTCCTGCTGAGTGCAGGATAATGAGCTTCAGCAAAATGTCTGTCCCTTTTGGCAACAACCAAGTTCTATACTGTCAAGCATCTTCAAAAATAATTTTTAAAAATTGGGAATAATTTGAAATACCCTGAGATCACAAAAAATGCAATACCAGAGCAATATTTATTTCTTCCTTCAAGTTAATTTCGTCATTTTAAAGTTGCATTTCAAGTTTTCATCATTATGAACAATTTGCTGTAATCAATAGTATAAAGTAGGTATATGATTTTGGAAAGGGTAATCTGGCTACTATCCAATCTTATAATGTAGAATAAATTGACAGTCATACAGAATCTTATTTGAAAAGACAATGCCAGTGCAGTTCATTCCTCAAAAGTTCTAGCCCCACATTCAAGATCAATTCCTCTCAAATTGGAATAGGATGCTTGGCTATTCAAGAACCTCTTTTAATTCAATGCACAAAAAACCTTTTCCCACACAAACCATCTCTGTACTTTTTGACATTGAAAGAGTTTTGAGCTGTATAATATGTTGCATAGCTACTAAGGATGAAATTGTAAAAATTGATTTCACATAGAATTCATGTCCATCAATTTAGAGTGGTAAAATTCCACAAAAACTTCCATTTGACTTTAATTCAGAAGCCCAGCGAATGCGTGAAGGCCCATAATTCTAGACATCACGAAAGCTGAAAATAGCAAGGCAGATAACAAATTAAATTCAAATGCATGGGTATATTTAATCAAATACAGAATTTTAACTCTTCAACATGCAAATAAAGTAGCGAAGATTGGAGGGTTAAATAGAGAAGATTGGAGGATTAAATTAATACTGAAAAAGTAGAATTGGGTAACCCAAATACTGTTAATCTAACATACCAAATATCTAAAAAGCATGGAGCTATGAGTTGCAGTAGGTGAATTGCTTTCGACGACAGTTGGAGAGGAAAGGCTGAACCAAAAGTTCAACTTCTCTGCTGCAAACATGGGAGGATTTTATGATAACTCTTATAATTATTATAATTCTTTTTTCCTAACTTGTCTATGCTATTGAATTCTGAGTCATTATAGTGTATATGGGTCCAACCTAGACATGGTCCCTTGTTCATCTCAATGTTGAACAATTTTACCTTATGATAACTTAGGCAAGTACTGGATGGCATTAAGTCATCACAGTGTCATAACATTCAACTAATAAAAGAAAGCAGCTATAAAGTTTGTTTGACGCCAGCAACAGAGTGAAAGTTCCCAGCAATGGACAGTGAGGACCTTGTATTTTAGGTGAGCATTTAGGACAGAGTAGTGCAGGTATATGTGCCATGTCCATCATAGTTAAATGTGCAACCTGGATCTAATTATTCCATTGCACAATGCCAAGGTTACCTTTGAAACATTTGTAACTCTGACACTGCTTAGCAACATTTGTTATAGCTTTGCAGTGTGGCGCTTAGATCTAAAACTAGAGATCAGTGTCCTTATAAATTGTTCCAAACTATTGTATTCAACCTTTTTGGACTGAAGTAGAATTTATGCAATAATGTCAACCAAAAAGGAAAACAGTTTATTGTGATGTCTCGTTGCTTGCTCAATCCCTGAAAATGTCAAAAATGACACAAATCATGTGAAATTTGAGTTTAACTTCACCAATAATCTTACCTATGCATTTTAAGAAAAATACGAAAACAAAACCAGAAATTGCTGAAAAGATTCAGAAGGTGTGGCAGCATCTGGGGAGAGAAATCAGAGTTAGCATTTCAGGAAATGTTCTGATAAAGGGATGACCAGACCTCTGATTTCTCTCCATAGATGCTGCCAGACCTGCTGAGGTTTGCCAGCAACTTCTGTTTTTGATTTTGTTTCTGATTTCCAGCATCAGCAGTTCTTTCATTTCTTTTGTCAAGAAAAATACATTTCTATTTTATTCTTCTCCTCAACTTTCACATTAAATAATGATGTTAAAGGCTATATAAGCATATTATTCTGCTTGGGACTTGGATTTTAAAATAGAAGTAGCTGGATGAGAGTCAATTCTGCATTTTCTTAAAAAAAACATGTCAGAAAGTCATTTGGTACAGTGGCCTAGATGCATCAATTTTAAGATGTGTTGTGATTTCAGTCATGTAATGGCAGAATCCTGTCATGTTAATGGATGAAATAATTATAGTGCTGGGTTTGCAACAGACCAGAAATCTATTAGCTTTAGCTTTTATGTTCAATTCAGAAGAACCAGAAGTTCAGTGCAAATGGGAAGAAAGTTCTCCTTCTGACAGGAGTCAGGTTTTCAGTTTAGATGTCGCTAGCCAAAATGTTTTCCTCTATGGTACCTCCAACCAATGAAAGTTTAGATAGACATCTTCAGATTGGGAGAACTGAAAAGATTTAGGCCATCAGACTCAGAGGGGGATTGTAAAATTGTGTCTGCTGTTGAAGCAAATGAATCTGGGAGGAGTCTAAATTATAATTAAAGAATTGAGGTAGAAATGAAATTGCTCTGGAATTGAATATCGATGAAAGGATGGTGTTTGAAACTGGTTGAAACGTTGTTTCATTATTTGTGTTAAAATATTTCGACCTTTTATTTCTATTTAACTTTGATTTATTTTTTATCTTTGGTGTAGTTAACTTTTGTCCCCAACATCTGCAACCTCATGAATATGTGTCAGTTACTAAACATGATGGTGACAAACCAAAAACAATAAACATGTGATCTATCAAGAGTTATGAACTCGACCAAAGCAGATAGTCTAGACCCCAAATTTTTCTTTCATCTTAAAGGCAAGTGCCAAATGTTGCACTCCAGATGCAATTCGATTGGTCCCACTACAGTCTTGAAGCAAAACACAACTTATTCATACACTGAAGTTAAAATATTAAAAAAAACTGGAATAACTTCACTCTATTGGAAAACTTAACAGAATAATAGATTATTTAACTCCTAAACAGTACATATTCCAGTATAGCAACATCTCATAAACATACTTTTGACAAAGGTAAATTTAGTAAAATTGATTGTCCCATATGTCCCAATTCCCGCCTCAGGCGACTGACTGTGTGGAGTTTGCACGTTCTCCCCGTGTCTGCGTGGGTTTCCTCCGGGTGCTCCGGTTTCCTCCCACACTCCAAAGATGTGCAGGCCAGGTGAATTGGCCATGCTAAATTGTCCATAGTGTTAGGTAAGGGGTAAATGTAGATGTAGGGGTATGGGTGGGTTACGCTTCGGCGGGGCGGTGTGGACTTGTTGGGCCGAAGGGCCTGTTTCCACACTGTAAGTAATCTAATCTAATCTAATCTAATATGCAACTCTAGCCAAAGGAAGAGAAACCTAGGTTTTATCTGTAACAGCGAGAGGAATTAAAGCTTCAACATCTAGCTTCAAGACCCCAGGAACTGCTACTGAAAGCTGAACTAAAAAAAACTGGTTCTGTGGGAGCTTGACTCCACCCATTCAAGCTGCTTCTGTACTTTTGTTCCAACTTTAAAGAAGAAACCCAAGGTCTCACAAGCTGTTTACTTTATTGGCTATGAGAAGCCTGATCAATAACCCTCTCAATTTTTCTTCATGAAAAAAAAGAGCAAAAATAAACTATTGAAGCCAAATTATTGTCAGATAAGCTAGGTTTCATTCTGGGATCTGACTTTTTTGTATACTGCCAGCAGCTGAGATGATAACATTGTTGTGATTTTATTGTGAGCCTGAATGGGACAATATGGAAAGTGATCCATAAATCCATTCCTATGTTTTTTTCTTCTTAGTGTAAGAGTAAACATTCAACTCAATTCATATGCCTAAATTATATGATTGTTTGAGACTCAGTCCTGGTGTCATTTGGCAACTAGAAGTAACTACTTTCAAAAGTGGAGGAATGATTGGCTGAACTCCCTTTTGGAAGAAATTATTAAGCCTCAACTCTAATGGCTTCAGTGCATGGAGTAATAGGGGATATCAGTAAACAGAAGTAGAAGGCATTTATATGGTATTTCTCTTGTCTATTAACTCAAAACATAGACAAAGAGCCATCACATAAATATCTTAAGTACGAAATGAAATTCTTCATGTTGTTATGGAGGGGTCGCTGCACTATAGGAAGGATGTGAGAAGATTCACCAGCAAGTCCTGATGAAGGGTTTTACCCAAAACATTGACTTTCATCCTCCTCGGATGCTGCCTAACCTGCTGTGCTTTTTCCAACACCACACTTTATCGACTCTGATTCTCCAGCATAAGAACATAAAAACGTTAGGAGCAGGAGTAGGCCATCTGCCCCTTTGAACCTGCTCCACCAGTCTATAAGATCATGGCTGATCTTTTCATGGTCTCAGTTCCACTTACCTGCCCTCTCACCGTAACCTTTAATTCCTTTATAGTTCAAAATAAAAAGATTTATCTTAACGGTGGCACAGTGGTTAGCACTGCTGCCTCACAGCGCCAGAGATCCGGGTTCAATTCCCGCCTCAGGCGACTCTCTGTGTGGAGTTTGCACGTTCTCCCTGTGTCTGCGTGGGTTTCCTCCGGGTGCTCTGGTTTCCTCCCACACTCCAAAGATGTGCAGGTCAGGTGAATTGGCCATGCTAACTTGCCCGTAGTGTTAGGTAAGGTGTAGATGTAGGGGTATGGGTGGGTTGCGCTTCGGCGGGTGCGGTGTGGACTTGTTGGGCCGAAGGGCCTGTTTCCACACTGTAAGTAATCTAATCTAATCTAATTTGCTGAAGTTGCATCAAATACTTCACTGGGCAGAGAATTCCTTAGATTCACAACACTCTAGGTGAAGACAGTCCTTCTCAATTCAGTCCCAAATCTGTTTTCCCCAATTTTGAGGCTATGCCCTCTTGTACCAGTTTCATCTGCCAGACAAATCATCTCTCTACCTCTATCTTATCTATTGCCTTCATAATTTTAGATGTTTCTATAAGATCCCACCTCCCCCCGACCCCCCACCCCACCCCCATACAGAATGGAAAGAGGCCCTTCAGCCCATTCTTGGAGTCTTGAGACTCTCACTCTCCAGCATCTACAGTCTTCAGTATTCACCAGCAAGTTGCCAGGATTGAAACATTTCAGCTATGAAGAGAGATTATATTGCCTTAAATGAAAGATGCGGGAAACATCATAACACTTAAAATACATTAAGATTAACATTTAGGACGTCATAGCATAGAAGGCAATGGGCCAAGTGCTGTGAAACGGGATTAAAGTAGATAAGTTGTTGATGACCTGAATAGACACAATGGGCTGAAGGGCCTCTTTCCATGCTGTAATACTCCATTATTCTATGACACCAGAAACAGCAACTGTAATTTCACACTCAAGTAATAGCACATCATGCAATCACGCTGACAACCTGCACACAAACGTTTACTGGTGAGACCCTGGAATTAATTGTAGCAAAGAAGAATGCAGGAGAAACTCAGCGGGTCTGGCAACATCTGTGGAGAGATAAACTGACTGAATCAACTGTCACATAGTGTGGTAAATACAAGCTCCATTAAAATACTTCAAAGAGAGTTGGATCCAAATTTGCACACAGGTAGACAAATAAGAACATAAAAACATAAGAACTATGAGCCAGGAGTAGGCCATCTGCCCCTACAAGAGTCTATGCAAAGTTGGTGAGGCTGTTGATGGAACAGGAAACAGAGGGCATTGCAATGGACTGCCACCTGTTTTCAATCCTGTATCCTTAAACAAGAACTAGAAGTCCTTTGGACTGATGCAGCTCTGCCATTAGGTTTGTTATTCTTGATGTGATTTTGCCTTCAGCAGGGAATTTTACCTGATGCAGTCATGCTTATGTATCTCTCATTGCATAATTCCATGGAGGGGAATATTGTGGTGCTGAGGAGTCCATCATACATTTTATATGAGAACTTGAATTCCTGAGGATACAATCAATGATACTGTGATGATATCATGAACAAGTCTCTTAAAGGTACACTGACATACTGATCATGCAACATAACTCACCCGAACCATAGATTTATAATCCAGCGAATGTGAACTCAAATCCCAGCATGATAGCTTGACAATTTGAATTCAGTTTTTCAAAAACTCTGGAAGGAACAATAACTGGTACTTAGCAAAATCTAGTCAGTTCATTAATGTAGTTTAGAAAGAAAACTTGCTGCTTTCTCCCAGTTTGATTGATAAATAGGGTAAAGATGTCATAGTCTTACCATATGGCTGCTCTCTCATTAGAAAGAGATTACTGGTGGTGGTTTAACTTGAGGTTCACTATACCTCAGACAAGGGGAAAGTTTAAAAATGAGAATCCTTCATGATAACCTGGCTGATGAGAGAATTAATTCATGCTGTTAATATCACTGCATTACAAACCAACTAACAGTCAACTGAGCTAAACCAGAACAGCTATCACTCGATTGCATTTACTGGTTATTATCTCATTGGCACTTGTGGGATTTTTCTATTCTTAATTTTATACCAACATACCAACTATATTTCAAACATACCTCTTTGGATGTAAATTGCTCAGAGGCAGTGTGACGTTGTGAAAGTTGTGATGTAAATGTAAGTTTTTGTTTGTTTGCTTTGGTTAAGTAGAAGTCTCTTCGTGTCTTCTTTGGATCTGCCAGCGTTCATGAGAAAGAAAAACATTTGTTTACAGGCTTCTGCTTTTGATGTTAAGCTCAAGGTAAGTTTTCTGTGAGAAATTTGTGGGATCTTTTGTCTGGGATGTGGATAACAGCAAAAGCGATCCAGGATTTGTTGCATGCAAAAGGTAGAAAAATGTTACACGCAGAGCACAGACATCAGTCACTTTAATAAATACCAAGTAAATATACCTCACCAACTTTGCATAGACTCTTGTAGTATAAATCAAAATCAATTCACACCTGCTCAATGCTCCAGTTATTTATTTGTTGTCATCTTGCCTGCATACATCATCATTAAACTGAAATCTGGACCCACTCCAAAAGCTTCTTCGTGAGCAGTATTGTCTGTTCCTCTACGTTAAACTAATTGAAAGCAGATTTGCCAGGTGAAGAAGCCCAAGAATTAGGTTATTCACATTTCTGTCTCTGCTACACATACTTATACAGTCAGAGAGTCATAGAGATGTACAGCACAGAAACAGACTTTTTGGTCCAACACGTCCACGCCTACCAGATATCCAAAACCAATCTAGTCTCACCTGCCAGCACCCAGCCCAAATCCCTCCAAACCGTTCCTATTCAGTAACCCATCCAAATGCATTTTAAATGTTGAAATTGTAATAGCCTCCAACACTTCCTCTGGCAGTTCATTCCACACACGCACCACCCTTTGCATGAAAAAGTTACCCCTTAGGTCTCTTTTATATCTTTCCCCTCTCAACCTAAACCTAAGCCATCTAGTTCTAGACTCCCCTACCTAAAGAAAATTAATTGTCTATTTACCCTATCCATGCTCCTCATGATTTTATACACTTCTATAAGGTAACCCCTCAGCATCCAGCACTCCAAGGAAAACAGCTCCAGCCTATTCAACCTCTCTCTGTAGCTCAAATTCTTCAACCCTGGCAACATTGTTGTAAATCTCTTCTGACCCCTTTCAACTTTACACCATCCTTCCGATATTAAGGAGACCAGAATTGCACACATTATTCCAAAAGTGGCCGAACCAATATCCTGTACAGCCATAACATGACCTCCCAACTCCTGTACTCAATACTCTGACCAATAAAGGAAAGCATACCAAACACCTTCTTCACTATCCTATCTACCCTTAATTCTACTTTCAAGGAGCTAAGAACCTGCACTCTAAGGTCTCTTTGTTCAGCATAACTCCCTGGGACTTTATCATCAAGTGTTTAAGCCCTGTTAAGATTTGCTTTCCCAAAATGCATCACCTTGCATTTATCTAAATTAAACTCCACCTGTCACTCCTCAACTCATCTGATCAAAATCCCATTGTAATCTGAGGTAACTTTCTTCGCTGTCCACTACACCTCCAATTTTGCTATCATCTGTAAACTTGTTAACTATACCCCTTATGCTCACATCCAAATCATTTATATAAATGATGAAAAGTAGTGGATCCAGCACTGATCCTTGTTGGAGTCCTCTGGTCACAGGACTCCAGTCTGAAAACAGCCCTCCACCACCACCCTCTGTCTTCTACTTTTGAGCCAGTTCTGTAACCAAATGGTTAGTTCTCTCTTTATTCTATGAGATCTAACCTTGCGAACCAGTCTCCATGGGGAACCTTGTCAAATGTTTTACTAAAGTCCATATAGATCATGTCTACCACTTTGCCCTCATCAATCCTCTTTGTTACTTCTTCAAAAAACTCAATTAAGTTTGTAAGACATGATTTTCCAAATAAAAATCCATTGTCTATCCCTAATCTGTGCTTGCCTTTCCAAATACATGTACATCCTGTCCCTCAGGATTCCCTCCAACAACTTGCCCATCACAGACATCAGGCTCACTGGCTTGTCCTTACCACCTTTCTTAAATAGTGGCACCATGTTAGTCAACCTCCAGCCTTCCGGGACCTCACCTGTGAATATCTCAGTAAGAGATGCAGCAATCACTTCCCTAGCTTCCCACAGAGTTCTCGGGTACACCTGATCAGGTCCTGGGGATTTGTCCTCTTTTCTGTGTTTCAAGACATCCAATACTTCCTCCTCTGTAATACGGACATATTTCAAGATGTCACCATCTATTTCCCCACATTCTATATCTTCCATGTCCTTGTCCACAGTAAATACTGATGCAAAATACTCATTTAGTATCTCCCCCATCTCCTGCAACTCCACACAAAAGCTGCCTTGCTGATCTTTGAGCAGCTCTGTTCTTTCCCTAGTTACCCTTTTGTCCTTAATGTATTTGTAAAAACCCTTTGGATTCTCCTTAACTCTATTTACCAAAGCTATCTCATGTCCCCGTTTTGCCCTCCTGATTTCCCTCTTAAGTACACTCCTACGGACTTTATACTCTTCTAAGGATTCACTTGATCTATCCTGTCTATACCTGACATATGCTTCCTTCTTTTTCTTAACCAAACCCTCAATTTCTTTAGTCATCCAGCATTTCCTATACCTACCAGCCTTTCCTTTCACCCTAACAGGAATGTATTATCTCTGGACTCTTGTTGTCTCATTTCTGAAGGCTTCCCATTTTCCATCTGTCCCTTTACCAGCAAACATCTGCCCCAATCAGCTTTTGAAAGTTCTTGCCTAATACCATCAAAACTGGGCTTTCTCTAATTTCGAATTTCAACTTTTAAATCTGGTCTATCCTTTCGCATCACTCTTTTAAAACTATTAGAATTATGGTTGCTGGCCCCAGTGTCTGTTCAGAGCTACAGCATGGAAAGTTTTGATAATTTTATATTTTGGGAAGTGAGTTCTAAAGCTGATGAGACCTGCACTGCAGCCCAGATGGACAAGATTAATGTTTTCTTTGATTGTAGTCACAACTGTTCTTGCAAGTAAGAAGCCAAAATACAGATCATATGCGACGCACGCTCATAAAACAAAGCTGACCGGAGATGTTGTAAATTGACACAATATTGACAATTAATGCTGGAATCTGACTGGAAGGGATGTTGCCATGGAGAATGTACCATTTATTTAATAATGACTGATAGCTGAATGCAGGGCTCCATTTAGATCTTAAATGAAGCAGGCTAATTCTGATCTGTTAAAGCATAACCCTGAGCTCTGAACCAGGAAATGACTGCCACCTATATTGTTGATTTGAAACAGGCACACTGCATATGCATGTTCTTTCTGTCTGCATAGCTTCCAGTAAACACAAGTGAATTACACTGTAAGTCTGACCGACAATCCTAAATTGGCTGTCTTCATAATTTTTCGCAAACTCAAGCTTATCCAGCACGTCATTCAGTTAATAACATCCAATGTTGGAACTATTTTTACAAGCACTGTCTGATTGGATACAGTCATTTTTTTTGTTGCAAACCACTGAAGGGATATGCTGTTTGATATGTTTCACCAGCTATTGGGAGAAATGGCCTACATATCTGGCATTACACAAACAAAATTATTATCTGAGAAATGATCGTGACAGAATGGCAGGAAAGGGTAGAGGAACACCGAGAATCCAGCAACAGTCAAGAATTAATTTTACAAAGATAATAAAAAATAACAATCCAAGGGTTCTGTATCTGAGTGCACGAAGTATCCATAGCTAAATTAATTGAAAGTGTATATTAAAATAAATAAATATGACTTTTTAACCATCATGGTCAACTGATTGCATGATGACAAGGACTGTGTCCTTGTGAGCTGATGGCATTCATGAAGTCATGATTTGGAGATGCCGGTGTTGGACTGAGGTGTACAAAGTTAAAAATCACACAACAACAGGTTTTGTCCAACAGGTTTAATTGGAAGCACTAGCTTTCAGACCTCTGCTCCTTGACAACCACCGAAAGCTAGTTCTCCCAATTAAACCTATTGGGCTACAACCTGGTGTTGTATGATTTTCAAATCAACATTCAAGAAGAGTAAGCTTGTAAAGTTGGAGGCATAAATTAAAGAAAAAACATACTTGTAGTGGTCACCCAGATGAGAAATTTATAAACTGTTTCTGAAGTAGTTTCCTAGATCAATCTTTTCTGGAGCTAACAAAACAGTAGGTCATTCCTATTTGGTATGGTGCAATGTTACAAGATTAATTCATGATCTCACAGATAGACACAATTAGGTCGCAATGTCTACAAATATGTTTGAATTTTACATCCAATTTCAAAGGAAGAAAATTGGGAACAAGGGCGAGCATTTTAACATTAAATAAGGGCAACTATGTGGTGTGAAGGCTGAGCTAGCAGAAGCAAACTGGGATACGAAGAAGTGATAAATATATAAAGAAGTAGTGGAAGACACTTACGGGATATTTCAGAATGCTCAGAATAAACATATACTTACTGGAAAGAAAAAATCTTCAGGGGAAGATCCACCATGTATGGTTAATTTAAAAAAACTTAAATAAAGTATCAAATATAAGAAAAAAGCTTGCAATTGTGCAAAGCTGAGGAGCCGGTCAGATGATTGGACAGAGTACAAAGAAAGGCAGCGAAGGATAAAATGATTAATGAGGAAAAAAGAAATTAAAGTGAGTAAGCTAGCTCGAAATATAAAAACAATGTTTCTTTAGGTTTTAGAAAGATAAAGTTTTAGTATGTGGGTTGATCCTCTTGACAGTGAGAATTGGCAGCAAATAACAGTAATAAGCAAATTACGGATGAAAAGAACAAATATTTTGCTTTTGCATCGATTACAGAGGATAAAAGTATTAGCTGAAAATTAGGATGTGGAAAGAAGAACTTGGTGTAATTCTGACCACATAACAAATGGTGCTATGCAGTGCGATGGAGCAGTGGACAAACAAGTCCCTGGCTCCAGATGACTTCATTCTGTGTCTAAAAAGAGCTGGCAATGATTCATGAGTTAGAAGATGCACATGTGCTCATTTTCCAAAATTCTCTAGATTCTGGAAAGCTTTCATCAGAATAATACATGCAAGGTATTCAAGAAGGGAGAGGGAGAGAAAATAGGAAACTACTATTTTAGTGTTTGGTTGTCTGTGCTGTAAAAGTCTTCTACTGTTCTAAGAAGAGCTCAGAAATTCAATTTGAACACAGAGGTAAGTTTGGTGAGATAATTACTGGAGTGTTTATTAAGTGAAGCTTCCAGGTCCTACTGAGACAGATGGTCAGAAATCACAAGCAAATTGAGTAGAGGAGAAGAAAATGTCCATACCATCAGAAAGTCAATTTAGCTTGTGGAAATTCTCAATCTATCAGGGTCAGCATCGCTAAAGAAATGGCTAAGGAGGTAGTAGATGTGTTGACCTTAATTATCCAAAATTCCTTCAATTCAGGACAGGTTCCATCAGACAGGAAAGTTGCAAATATTTCTCCTCTATTTAAAAAGGGCGGAAGATAGACAACAGCAAACTATAGGGCAGTTAGCTTGATGTCTCTTATGGGAAAGGTATTAGAAATGATCGTTAAAGAGATTATAGATCTGCACTAAGAAATAAAGTAATTAGGAACAGTCAGCCTGATCTTGTCAAAGGGAAATCTTTTTTAATCAATTTTTAATCTATTGGAATATGATGAAAGTGTAACATGTGTTATGGATAAAGTGGAGTCTGTAGAGGTACTGGACCTGAATTTTGAGGAGACATTTTACAAGGTGTTACATAAAGGTTAGTGTCAGCATCATAGAGCATTTATAACATGGAACGAGGCCATTTAGCCCACCATGTTCATTCCACTCATCAAGCTTCCATCTACTCTAATCTCATTTTAGAGCACTTGGTCTGTGTCATCATGTTTCAAGTGCTCAACTAAATAATTCTTAGATGACTTGAGAATTTGTGGCTCTACCACTCTTTCAGGCAGTGATGATATCCACAACCCACTAATTCATTTCTTTTCTCTCCAACCTCGGTCTGATGGCACTCATGTAGCAAGTAGCATATACTTATATAACATATCAGCATGGTAGTGAAAAAAAATAATTGTGCATAACAGGTTTGATTAGCATAATGTGCCAATTCCTGTCTCGATCTCCTCATATTCCGTCTAATCTCTCCTTATAACTAAATTTTTTTTAGTGTAGACAACATTCAGCTAAATCTCTTCTGCACTCTTTCCAGTGCAATCACATCTCTTCAATAATGTGGATTCCAGAACTGCACATAATCCTCTCGCTGTAGCCTGACCAACATGTTATACAATTCTAATATAACCTCACTGCTCTTCAACTCTGTGTATCGGATAATAAATGCAATATATCCCATGTGCCTACTCAACCACAAGACCGTAAAAACTAGGAACAGGAATCAGTCATTCAGTCCCTGGAGCCTGATCACTCTTCAATAGGATCATCGCTGATCCAAAATTCCTCATGCTCATTTTCCTGCTGTTTCTTTGTAACCCTTAATTCCCCAACTGACCAGGAATCTATCAATCTTGGCCTTAAATGTAGACAACGACTCTGCTGCCACAACTCCCTCTAACAAAAGTACTCTTAAACCTCTGAGAGAAGTAAATCTTCCTTACTCTATCTTAAATCTGGAACTTGTTCAAGGATCAACTATTGAGTGTCCTTGATAAGTTTGTACCTATCAGGCAGGGAGGAAAGGGTCATGTGAGGGAGCCGTGGTTTAATAAGGAATTGGAATCCCTTGTTAAATGGAAGAGGGCGGCCTTTGTAAAGATGAGGCGTGAAGGTTCAATAGGGGCGATAGAGAGTTATAAGGTAGCCCAGAAGGACCTGAAGAGAGAGCTAAGAGCAGCAAGGAGGGGACATGAAAGGTCCTTAGTTGGTAGGATTAGGGAAAACCCTAAGGCTTTCTATAGGTATGTTAGGAATAAAAGAATGACTAGGGTAGGAATAGGTCCAATCCAGGATAGTAATGGGAAGTTGCGTGTGGAGGCTGAAGAGATTGGGGAGGCACTGAATGAATACTTTTCGTCAGTATTCACTCAGGAACAGGACATTGTTGTCGATATGAATACTGAGGCATGAATAAGTAGAATGGATGGCTTTGAGATATGTAGAGAAGAGGTGTTGGAAATTCTGGCAAGGGTGAAAATAGATAAGTCCCCTGGGCCTGATGGCATTTATCCTAGGATTCTCTGGGAAGCAAGGGAGGAGATTGCAGAGCCATTGGCCTTGATTTTTGTGTCCTCTTTGTCTACAGGAGTAGTGCCAGAGGACTGGAGGCTAGCAAACGTGGTTCCCTTGTTCAAGAAAGGGAGTAGGGATAATCCTAGTAACTATAGGCCAGTGAGTCTCACTTCTGTTGTGGGCAAAGTCTTAGAGAGAATTGTAAGGGATAGGATTTATGCACATCTGGATAAGAATAATGTGATCAAGGATAGTCAGCATGGTTTTGTGAAGGGCAGGTCGTGCCTCACGAACCTTCTTGAATTCTTTGAGAAGGTGACTAAGGAGGTAGATGAGGGGAAAGCGGTAGATGTGGTATATATGGATTTTAGTAAGGCATTTGATAAGGTCCCCCATGGTAGGCTACTGCAGAAAATACAAAGATATGGCATTGAGGGTGAGTTGGAGGTTTGGATTAGGAATTGGCTGGCTGGAAGAAGACAGAGGGTAGTAGTTGATGGCAAAGGTTCATCTTGGAGTGCCGTCACTAGCGGTGTTCCGCAAGGATCTGTTTTGGGACCATTGCTGTTTGTCATTTTTATAAATGACCTGGAGGAAGGGTTAGAAGGTTGGGTGAGCAAGTTTGCGGATGATACGAAAGTTGGAGGAGTTGTAGACATTGAGGAAGGATGTGGCAGGTTACAGCGGGATATAGAGAAGCTGCAGAGCTGGGCAGAAAGGTGGCAAAAGGAGTTCAATGAAGCTAAGTGTGAGGTGATTCACTTTGGTAAGTGTAACAAAAAGATGGGGTACTAGGCTAATGGTCGGATACTTGGTAGTGTGGAAGAGCAGAGGGATCTTGGTGTCCATGTACACAGATCTCTGAAAGTTGCCACCCAGGTAAATAGTGCAGTGAAGAAGGCATATGGCGTACTGGCTTTTATTGGTAGAGGAATTGAGTTCCAGAGTCCTGAGGTCATGCTGCAGTTGTATAAGACTCTGGTGCGGCCGCATCTGGAATATTGTGTGCAGTTTTGGTCGCCATACTATAGGAAGGATGTGGAGGCACTGGAACGGGTGCAGAGGAAGTTTACCAGGATGTTGCCTGGTATGGTAGGAAGATCCTATGAGGAAAGGCTGAGGCACTTGGGGTTGTTTTCATTGGAGAAAAGAAGGTTTCGGGGTGACTTGATAGAGGTGTACAAGATAATTAGGGGGTTAGATAGGGTTGACAGTGAGAACCTTTTTCCACGTATGGAATCAGCTATTACAAGGGGCATAGCTTTAAATTAAGGGGGGGTAGATATAGGACTGATATTAGGGGTAGGTTCTTCACTCAGCGAGTCGTAAGTTCATGGAATGCCCTGCCAGTAGCAGTGGTGGACTCTCCCTCTTTATGGGTATTTAAGCGTGCATTGGATAGGTATATGGAGGATAGTGGGTTAGTGTAGGTTAGGTGGGCTTTGATCGGCGCAACATCGAGGGCCGAAGGGCCTGTACTGCGCTGTATTCTTCTATGTTCTATGTTCTATGTTCTAAATAGGCATCCCTTTATTCTGAGACGTTACCCTCTGATTCTAGACTGGCTCACGAGGGGATATATCCTCTCAGAATATAACCTGGCAAGCCCTTGTGAGAATTTGAAAGTTTCAGTGAGATAATCTTTTATTCTTTGAAATTCCACTGAGTAGACTCCCAACCTGTTTAACATTTCTCATAAAGCAACCCCTCTATACCAGGGATCATCCCAGTGTACTTCTCAAACCTACCTCCAATGAAATAATATATTTTCTTAGACCCCGGTATCAAGGTCACTCACAGTACTCCAAAGCAGTCTCACCAGCACCTTCTACAGTCGACGTAAGTTTCCCGCTCTTATATTCCAATTGCCTTGAAATAAAGGCCAACAATCCTGATTAACACAGCGGTACTGAGGAAGAGCACCTTGAAGGGTGTATCTAATGAAGTCATATCTGTAGAGCTCAGGAGTGGAAAAGGTGCAATCATTATGATGAGATTGTACTATAGATCTTCCAATAGCCAGCAGGTGATAGAGGAACAGAAATGTTTATGAGATTATGGAATAATGTAAAAACCATCGGGTTATTGTGATGGGTGATTTTAAATTACCCTATATTGGATGGGACTAACTCAGTGCCAGGGGCTTGGATTGTGAGGGGGTGGTGCTGTTCGGTGTCCAGAATGGTCTTTTGAAGCAGATATAAAGAGCTCAACTCTGAGAAGGGCCATACTAGACCTAGTATTGGGGAAATAAGCCCAGCCATGTGGCCAAACTTTCAATGGGGTAGCATTTAGGGAACAGTGACCACAATTCTGTAACTTATGGATAAGGGTAAGAATAACCCTTGGGTGAGTGTACTAAACTGGGGGAAGGATAACCACCACCAGATTTAAAAATCAAACAACACCAGGCTTTAGTTCAACAGGTTTATTTGGAAGCACTAGCTTTCGGAGTGCTGCTTACAACCACCTGATGAAAGAGCAGAGCTCCAAATGCTAGTGCTTCCAAATAAACCTGTTGGACTATAACCTGGTGATTTTTAACATTATACACCCCAGTTCAACACTGGCACCTCCAAATTGTGACCACCAGATTAGGCAGGAATGGGGAATAGAGACTGTAGGTGACTGTTTGAGGGTAAATCCACAAAGGTCAATTGATGAGAGTTCAGAATTGGTGTGTTCCTGTGAAAATGAATGATAAGGATGGCAAGATTCAGGAACCTTGGATGACAAGAGATATTAAGAACTTTTTCAAAAAGTAAAAGGAAATAGCAGAAATAATGAATTAGGAAGGCTAAAAAGGGTCAGAAAATATCCTTGTCAAATAGGATTAAGGAAAATTCTAAGGTAGGGAAAGGGTAGGTTCACTCAAAGACAAAGGAGGGAATTTATCTATGGAGCTGGAGGAAGTGGTTGAGGTCCTTAACAAAGGATCAGGACATGGTGGATCATGAGACGCAGGAGGAGTATGTTGATATTCTAGGGCATGTTAATACAAAAATAAATGGTGTTGGTTGTCTTGAAAACCATTAATGTAGGTAAGTCCCCAGGACCTGATGGGAAGTACCCAGAATGGTGAAGGAGGCAGGTGAAAACATTTCTGGAGCTTTGAACGAAATCTTTATATCCTCTTTCGTCACAGGTCACAGTGGAGAGGTATGCAGGTGGTCTGATTAGTAAGTTTGCCAATGACAAAAAAATGACTGGGAGAGTGGGGGCTGTGGGTTATGAAGAGGATTGCTACAGAATATAGCAGGAAATGGATATGCTGGAGACTTGGGCAGAGAAATGGCAGATGGAGTTTAATTATGACAAGGACGAGGTGATCCATTTTGGAAGATCCAATTAGGAAGAAGCATATTGACAGAAATGACAAAAATCTTAGTAGCATCAACATTCAGAGACATTTAGGTGTACAGGTCCATAGTTCACTGAAAGTGCCAACTGTTTGTAACCCTCTTGCAACTTGCCTTTCCACCTACTTTTGTATCTTCTGAAAATTCCGGTACAGCACATTCGCTTCCTTCCTCCGAGTCTTTATATATAGTGTAAACAGCTGCAGTCCCACCACTAAAATCTGTGAACCCCAATGGTTACAGATTGCCAACCTGAAAAGGATTCCCTTATCCCCACACATTGTTTCCTGCCCATTAGCCAATTCTCTATTCACACCAATATCTTACCTATAACACCGGGGTGGGGGGTGGTCTTATGGCTTAAACTTTTGTGAGGCACCTTATCCAATGCCTTCTGGAAGTTCAAACACAACACATCTTTTGGTTCCCCTTTTATTCACCTATCCCACTACTTTACGGGACTGATGTACTTGCACATAAGAGTCCGTCTGATCTTTTTTCCTTCCCAACATCCTATTATTCATCACATTGAAATTGTGACCCTTGTCTTGTTTGTTCTTCCCAAGTGCATCACCTCACACTTACCTGGTTTGAATTCAATTTGCCACTGATCAACATATCCAATAAGCCCATCTATATCCACCTGTACTCTCAGGCAAGGCAATCTTCCTATTTATCATGCTATCAGTTTTCATATTATCTATGGACTTGCTAATCAACCCTCCTACATTGAAGTCTAAATTGTTTATTTACCACAAATAACAAGGGCCCCAACACAGATCTTTGTGGAACATCACCGGTAATAGACTTCCAGCCACACAAACACCTCTCGAGCATTACCCTCTGCTTCCACCACACAGCTAATTCTGAGCCACATTTCCTTAGTTCCCATGAGTTATTTCCTTCACTATAACTGTCCTGCTCTGAGCCTTATGCATAGTAGAATATTGTTTGATCTAACATTACTTATACATTTTGAGGGTATTATAAGAAATAAAATTCTAAATTGTTTCACAGAAGCAATATTGAAAATAGAGCACTGAGGCAAATTGAGAGGTTTGACCAAGTTATATATAATCATAGAATTTTACAGCACAGGAGGAAGCCATTCAACTCATCATGTCTGCTCCAGCTCCCAAAAGAGCTACCCAAACAACCTATGTCTGTAGCCCTCTAAATTCATCACTTTAAAATATATTTCCAACTCTCTTTTGAAACCTCCTATGGAAGCCATCTCCATCACTCTCCCGGGCAGCACATGCCAAATTCCCAATTACTCTCTGAGTAAAGAAGTTTCTTCTCATCTGACTCCAAGCTCTCTTGCTGAAAATTTGAAATTGTTACCCTTATCCACTGACATACCAACTGATGGAAACAGCATATCCTTCTTTACCCTGTCAAAATTGTTCAAAATTTTGAACACTTCAGTAAGGTCACTTCTTAAATCTTAAGGTGAATAAGCCTTATCTCTCAAATCTTTCCTTGTATCTAAAATCCCTCAGTCTTGATATCATTCTCATAAACCTCCTTTGAACTCTCTCCAGGGCTTTAACATCCTTCCTTAAATAAGGTGCCCAGAATTGAACACAATACTCCAAAAGTGGTCTAACCAATTACTTGTACAGGCCTAGCATTACTTTATTGCTTTTATACTCTATTTATGAGTCTCTATTTATGAGCCCAAAAATTCTGTAAGCCAATGATTAAACTCGCTGAGCTTGCCTTGAATCCCGATGTCCCTCTGTTCCTGTACTCCCATTAAATCTGTACCATTAAGCCTGTATTATCTCTGCATGAATCTTCTATCAAAAAGCATTATTTCCTATTTCTCTGCGTTGAAATTCATCTGCTATGTATCTGCCATTTGGCCAAGTTGTCAACGTCCATCTGAAGTCACTCAGCATCATCCTCACAATTCACTGTTCTCTCTAGCTTTATATCATCTGCAAATTTAGAGTTTTTACCCTCAACACCCATCTCCAAATTGTTTATATAAATCAAGAAAAAGCAAGAGTCCCTACACTGATCCATGGGGAACACCACTTTTAACTAATTTCCAATCTGAGAAATACCCATCTATACCTACACTCTGCTTCCTCTCTTTTAGGCAACTTTCACTCCATGCTGCCAAGAATCTATCAATCCCAAACATTTCTAATCTGCAAAACAACCTGCCATGTGGCAGTGTATCAAATGCTTTCTGAAAATCCAAATATACAACATCCACAGCACTACATACATCCATTGCATGTGTCACCTCATCAAAGGACTCAATTAAGTTTGTCAGATATAACCTGCAGGAGAAAGTGAGGACTACAGATGCTGAAGATCAGGGTCAAAAAATCTGGTACTGGAAAAGCACAACAGGTAAGGCAACATCTGAGGAGCAAGAGAATGTGGCTGGGGAAGGGAGCTGAGACATAAATAGAAGGGAGGGGGTGGGGAAGGTAGATGGGAAGGTGATAGGTAGATGCATGTGGGGGGGGTGATGGTGATATGTCGGAGGAGAGGGTGGAGTAGATAGGTGGGAAGAAAGATGGACATATAGGACAGTTCAAGAGGGTGGTGCCAAGTTGGAAGGCTGGATTTGGGATGAGGTGGGGGGGAGGGGAGATAAGGAAACTGGTGAAGTCGACATTGATGCAGTACGGTTGGAGGGTGACAAGGGGGAAGATGATGCGTTCTTCCTCCAGTCGTCGGGTGGCTTGGATTTGGTGGTGGAGGAGGTCCGGAATGTGCATTTCCTTGGTTGAGTGGGAGGGGGAGTTGATGTGGTTGACCACAGGGCAGTGGAGTTGTTTAGTGCATGTGTCCCAGAGATGTTCCCTGAAACGTTGCGTGGGTTGGCATCCTGTCTCCCCAGTGTAGAGGAGCATCGAGAGCAACAGACACAGTACATGTAGTGTTTGGATGTCCAGGAAATTCTCTGCCAGATGTGAAAAGATTTTGCAGGAAAATCTCTGCAGATATGACCTACCTTTGACAACACCATGTTGCCTACCTAGTATTAACTCTTAGTGTCTAGTTACCTTATCCATATTATGCCTCCATGAGTTTTCCCACTACTGGTGTCAAGCTGACAGGTTTGTTGTTTCTTAGTTTATCCTTTGTCCACTTGTTAAACAACAGTGTCGCATTTGCAATCATCTGGTCCCCTGGGATTAATCCTGTGTTCAGAAAGCCCTGGAAAATTTTTGCCAATGGCTCTGCAATTTGCTCCCTTAACTCTCTCAGCAATCTAGTATGCATCCCATCTGGCAAATCTTGCCTAATAAAGCCAATTAGAAAACAAAGAATGTATTCCGAGTGGGTTGGTTTTCTATGGGAGGTAATCAATATGAAGTCATTTATCAACACACCAGCAATGTAACAGAGTTGAAGTGCCATTGAGACTTTAACATTTAGCCCTCAGTTCATGAGTGATTTTAGTTTATCTCGCAGCTGATTGATTTAGCAGAATCACTGTTGGCTAAACTGTTTGATGAGAACATGCGTCTGGCCTATCTTATTCCTAAGAGGTTTAAGCCACTTATCGCTTTGTAAGAACCAGAAATACTCACAACTTTAAGTTCATTTTGACATGAAATAATTCACCTCAGCTTGGAACTGTAATGCCACTCCAGTATTAAAATATAGCGAATTTCCATCTTGCTTTCTATTAGAACATAGAATCCCTACAGTGTGGAAACAGGCCATTCAGTCCATTAAGTCCACAACTACCCTCCAAACAGCATCCTAACCAAACCCATTCCCCCTTACCTATCCCCGTAACCATGCATTTCCCATGGCTAATCCACCCAGACTGCACATCCCTGGACACTATGGATAATTTAGCATGGCCAATCTATCTAATGTGTACATGTTTAGACTGGGGGAGGAAACTGGAGCACCCAAAGGAAACACATTCAGAAATGGATATAACATGGAAACTCCACACAGTCAATCACCTGAGTTAGAATCAAACCTGGGTCCCTGGCAATGTAAGGCAGCAGTGCTAACCACTGAGCCATTGTGCCATCCACATTCTTGGCAATATTTACTTTTTGGGGTTTAGTAATTTTGTAAATACTGATGCAATAAAACAATAATTTCAAAAGTAGCTTTCAACTTAACAAAGAAAGTATAAAAGATATTTATGTCTGAGTCTAGCCTTGTTCTGGGGACATATCAAAGCATCTCACTCCTCAAAATACTTATGTGCGATGTAATGCATAGCTCAATCATAATTCTGTACAAATAGCAAGTTAATTTGCATCCTCCATAAACTTAAATTCATCTCACATTCTGCCTGCATTCAGAATCAAATCAATTCAGAATCAATGCCTATGTTCACAAACATTAGTTTTCTGCACAACGCTTCCCTGATTCTGAATTCTCATCCTCATGCACAGATTCCTCCATGACCTTTTTTTTCCATCCATGATCTTGTCTGTCTCTATCTCCGTAACTTTCTCCTTAACTCATTGTGAACTTTGCATTCCTCCAATTTTGGCCATTTGTGCAATCCCAACACTCTCTGCTTTACTACTGGTGGTGGTATGCTCAGTTGTCTGGAATTCTCTTCCTAAACCTGTCTGCTTCTCTCCTCTCATTCTTCCCTCAAAGGCTAAGTAAAGCCTACCTATTTGAACCTACCTGTTTGATCTTGTGTCGTAACCATTTTGCACGATGTCAATTTAAGTGGTTCCCAAACTTTGAAGCACGTTGGGGATATCTTTATCATAATAAAATTAAGTTTTGTCAGGAACTATCTGTGGTATTTTATTTAAAAAAGATCAAAGAAATATTTCAATTCAAAATAGTGCAAATCAAATACTGTAGAGAAACAAATTTCAAATTTCATCCTTTTGAATGTATGATTCTGAGATGATTTCTCAGAAAGGGAATGATGGTGGCCATGGAGATTACTTAGTCTCTCTTTATGTAAGGCAGGACATTCTATCTAAAACACAAGAGATTCGGAAATTTTATTCTCAGATTTTTGTTCTAGTCTACTATTATGTCTTATCTGGGCATTATATTTATTGCATTCTCTGCAGTAATGTTAGATTCAACAAAAGGAGTGCTTTGCCAGGGAGTCATGCAAAATGCATTAGAGTGCATCACTGTTTTATATTTCTAGATTGTTCTAGATAACCTCTGGCCATTGCAAAACTTGAGAGCTAATGCTCTAATGTCTATTTTGTGTCTCCCCAAGATTAATGACACATCCAAAGTCGGAGCAGTCAGAAAAAATTATGTGTTAAGTCAATATAAATGTAAACTATTGTAGATCCTGGAAATCTGAAATAAAAATTTAAAAAAAAGAAATGCCTGTAAGAACTCAGTGGGTTAGGCACAATCTGTGGATGGAAATAGTTAACATTTTAGGGCAATAAACTTTTGTCAGGACTGAACAAAGATGGAAATGTAAGAATTTGTAAAGCAATAACCAGTTTATGGGTGAGGTGGGGCGATAATTTTGTCAACAGGAATTTTTATAGAAGGGAAGGTCCATAACAAGGATGAAAGTGTACAGCGATAAACTGACAAAAGGTTTCATGATGCAAATCCATTTGATAGAGACTAATGTTATGTCCAAATGAGGCATGAAAGGATACATAGCAGACAACTAAGTGCAACTTGATTGGATAAAGAAAGTAACAAGCCAGCAAACAACCACAGCCTCCATTTTGTCCTGTTTGTGTTTTTTATTAATTACCTAAAATTGTTAAACTGAATATTGAGTTCAGAAGGCTGTAGATTGTCAAGAAAAATAAGATGAGATGCTGCTCTTCAAGATTGTGTTGATCCTCATGAGAACACTGCAACAGACAGAAAGGTCAGCATGAGGGCAAGTTTGAGAAATAAAATGACAAGCTGACGGAAAGCTCGGGGTAATGCTTACAGACCACCTGTATATAGTGCTGGCTGAACAGCAGGCACCCTGTCTGCACCCAACCTCCCCAGTGTCACAGACCACAGCATGAACAATCAATTGAAAGGAGCCTAAGTTACTTCTTTCCATAGATCCACGAATCCTGGTCTTTCGCCTTTATTTGTGAAACCAATTTTCTGAGCTTTAACAGTGCTAAGGGCAAAATAACTCATGCTTTTGACTGAAAAGAAAACTTGCTGTGCTAACTGTTTAAGGGATAAAGGCCTTGGTTCATTTACACTTATTGGATGAAATGACTGGTCCATTAAGTTCTTGGAACATGTTACAATTTATGCCAATGACAGTAGTTCCTGTAATATTTGCTCCCTGAAGCTTACTAGGCTACATCTGTTGAGAAGATTTCTAAATTATACTCATCAGAAAGGGTTGTAAAGGGTCATATTCTTTAGTTAATGACATGCAGAGAGAATTGACTGATTAATGCCTTTATTTAAGGTACACTACTTATTTATATACTATTTCACAAATGCATGGATGAATCAGTCGGTATTAGGGGATGTAAGCAATAAATTCCAGAGTTTACTTTGTTTGGCTGAATATCGTTGTTAACTGAAGAATGCCATATTGTTTCTTAGTTTGTTATATTTTCCCTTCATATATTTTCAACCTTGATGTAATTGGCCTAAGGCCCAAAAATGACTGAAATACGCTAATCACCAATATCCCTTGCAACAGCTCTCAACCTCTACCATCTAGAAAGACAAGTTGCTTGGGAATACTGATGCAAACATGTTCATTTGACATTCCAAATTTGGATTTGCACCTTCCATTCCTTCATTACTTGCCTGAATAGACTCAGCTGAGGCTGAGATCTCACAGTCCAGCTTGCACTTTACCTCAACTTCTCAAAGATGAAGATGGACTGGGTGTCGATTCGAAAACTAGTGAGAAAAATGAAATTGAAAGGTGTAGAAGGTAATATAATGGCATGCAATGCTTTGGTAAGGAAGGTTATAGCCGCGTTTGGTGTGCCAACGCCAATCTCCATGCATGAAATTTTGGAGAGCGTGTGCATGTGTGTAAATTAAAGGGAACATAACTGGCATAGATTAATGATTTGCTAACAGAAAGCAAAAACTATAAATAATTTGGTCATTCTTGCATAGGTATACTTGAATAGTGAGGTACTGCAAGGATCAGACCTCAGCTGTTCACTATAGATATATGATTTGGAGATGAAAATCAAAAATAATATTTCCAAGTTTGCAGATGATCGAAAACAAAATGGGAATGTATGTTGTAGGGAAAATGTAGAATGGTTTCATAAGGAACTGGGCCATCTTAGTGATTGGGCAAATCATAGATTCTTAAAAGAGGTGGCTAAAGAGCTAATAAATCCTTGGTGTTAATTTTCCGTAATTCCATCAATATTGAAATAGTATCATCAGGTTGTAAAGTTGAATATTACTCCTCTACTCAAGAAGCAGGGGAGGAGGCATAATTAGTAAGTTTGCAGAAGACATCAAAATTGGTGCTAGGTTGAACTGTAAAGAAGACTATCTAAGATTACAGAGAGATCTTGATTAATTGCGTAAATGGGCTGAAGAGTGGCAGATGGACTTTAATTTGGATAAATGTGAGGTATTGCCTTCTAGTAACATAAACAAGGGCAGAACTTAAACAATTAGTGGTAAGGACCTGGACAGTTGTGTTGAACAGAGAGACCTGGGGTTTAGGTACATAATTCTTTGAAATTTACATCACAGGTAGACAGGATGGTTAAGAAGGCTTTTGGCATGCTTGTTTTCATTGCTCAGGCCTTTGAGTAGAGGAGTTTGGACATCTTGCTGAGGTTGTGCAGGACGTTGGTGATGCTACTTCTGGAGGACTGTGTGCAGTTCTGGTTGTCCTGTTATGGGAAGAATATTAGTAAACTGAGGAGGGTTCAGAAAATATTTACCAGGACATTGCTGGGAATGGCAAGTTTGAAGTATAAAAATAAATTGTAAAGACTGGGACATTTTTCACTGGAGTGTAGGAAATCACAAGGAATAAGTTAAATGACAAGGATCTCTTCACTGGGATAGTGAAGCTTAAAACTAGGAGGCATAGTTTTAGGATGAGAAGGGAAAGATTGAAAAAGGAATTGAGGGACAGATTTTTTATAGAGAAGGTTCATCCATTAAATGAGCTGCTAGAGAAAGTGGTAGGTGCAGGTATAGTCACAATGTTTAAAAGACATTTGGATAAGTTCATGAATAGGAAAGGTTTGGAAGGATCCAACCAAGCACAGGCAAGTGGGATGAGTTTAGTTTGGAAATATGGCCAGCATGGACTGATTGAGTCGAAGGAGCTGTTTCCATGAGTCTATGACTCTTTGTCTTGATGAGACTATAGCAAACAGAAACAGAAATTGCTAAAGAAACTCTGTGGCAATAAAAAAATCAGAGTTAACATTTAGTCCCTGATGGATAAGGATCACAGGATGCAAAATGCTGCCAGATCTGCTGAGTTTCTCCATTAATTTCCAACTTTGTTTGTTTCAGATCTTTAGCATCTGCAATTCTTCATTTTATTTTCCAGGAAACCCCAGGCCAGTTAACTTGTCAGCCATAAGGAAGATATTGAAATTGATCACTGGGAAATTATAGCTATATACTTAGAAAGATCTCAAGGTAATCAGGAAGAAGCAAATGGTCTTATCAAATGGAAATTATGTTAAATCATTTTATTGAGATTTTCTGGAGAAGTAACATTTATTGTTGATAAAGGCATCTAATGTAGAATCATAGTCACAGAGTCATAGAATCCTACAATACAGAAACAGACCCTTTGGCTCAAACTAGTCCATGCTGACCAAAATGCCCATCAACGCTAACCCCAGTCCCCTGCACTTGGCCCATATCCTTCTAAACCTTTCCTATCCATATATTTGTCCAAATACCTTTTAAATGTTGTCAATGTACCTGCCTCAACTATTTCCACTGGTAATTCATTCCACATGCATATCACTCTCTGTGTGAAAAGGTTGCCCGTCAGGTTCCCTTTTATTCTTTCCCCCTAACCTTAAACTGATGCCCTCTAGCTCTCAATTCCCCAGCATGGGGAAAAAGACTGAATGCATTCACCTTATCCATGCCTCTCATGATCTTATATGCTTCTATAAGATCCTCCCTCAGTCTCCCATGCTCAAAAGAAAAATGTCCTAGCTTGTCCAGCCTCTCCCGATAACTCCTTGAGTCCTGGTAACATGCTTGTAAATTTCTTTCCAGTTTCATAACTTTTTTCCTATAGCAAGGTGAAAAAAGCTAAACACAATACCCGAAGTACAGCCTCACCAACGTCCTATACAACTGCACCATAATTTCCCAACTTCCATCCTCAGTGCCCTAACTGATGACAGCCATTGTGCCAAAGGCCTTATTCATTGCCATGTCTACCTGTGACTCCACTTGAAGACAATCTTGTACCTGAACTCCAAGGTATGTTTATTTCACTACACTCCTTAAGGCTTTACCATCCACTGTATTTGGATTTCCAGGGAGTATTTGTGAAGAACAAGAAAACAAGGAACAGTACAGCAAATAAACAGGCCTTTTGGTCCACAAGGCTGCACCAACACATGATACCTTTCTAAACAATAAACCTTTTGCTTCTATGCTGCTTCAATCCCTCTATTCCCTGCCTATTCATTTACCTTCCGAGAAGCCTCTTAAAACTTGTTATTGAATTTGCCTCCACCATCTCCTCTAGTAGTGCATTCTAGGCACTTACCACACTCTGTGTTAAAAAAAAACTTACCTCTCACCTCTCCTTAATGTACCTCCAATTATGTTAAACTTATGTCCTTTAGTAATTTTTCCACCCTGGGAAAAAAGACTCTAAAGATACATTCCATCCATGCCTCTCATAATTTTGTAAACTATTGTCCATTCACCCCTTATACTTCAAGTTCAACTGAAAACAAACCAAGTTTGTCCAATCTCTCCTCATAGCTAACACCATACAAACCAGGCAACATTCTGGTAAACCGTGTCTATACCATTTCCAAAGCCACCACATAATTCTGGTAATGTGGTAACCAGAACTGTACACAATAAAGTTGCCAAACAAAGGATATTATAGAAAATACAAGTTCATAGCCCAGAAATGTTAGCATAGATAAAAGATTGACTGGCTGCCAAAAACAGACAGTATGCATAATTAATCTTTGGCAGGCAAGGTGCAACAAGTGGCTTTCCACTGGGTCTCTGGTGAAGTCTCAACATTTAAAATGTATATCAATGACTCAGACTAAGGGAGTGGACAACAACGTGGACAACAAAGGGAGGTAGGAAAATACCTTGTTTTGGTTATGTGGTTAAAAAAACTGGTAGATGGATAAAATATAGTAAAATATGAAATTGTTCACTTCAGGTAGAATGAAGGAGAATGACTGAAAGTTAGCATTCAGGGCAATATGTGATCAAGAAAGCTAATTGGTTGTTATCCTTTGTTAAAAGAAAAATTATATATAAAAGTAAGGCTGTCATGCCAGTTAAATAGGGCATTAATGCAATCATATCTTGGAAACTCTGCATAGTTTAGTCTCCTTATTTAAGGGAGGATGTAAATGGGTTGCAGTTCATGGAAAGTTCCTTAGATTTATACCTGGAATGAGTGAGTTTACTTATGAAAGTAGATTGGGCAATCTGGACTCTTATTTCTCCAATGTTTAGAGGTGTAAAAAGTTACTTGATTGGCTTTTAAGATCTTGAAGGTAGGGTGTGGTAGATGAGATGGATGTGGAAAAGATGTTTCCTCACGGAAGTCATTTCAAAACTAGGGGGCACTATTTTAACATTAAGGGATATCGTCTTAAAACTGTGATGAACATGTTTTGTGCACCTATTGAACTCTTTGAGCTCAGGTGATTGAATATTTTCAAGGTGGAAATAGATATATTCTTGTAAGCTAACATAATCAAAGCCTATTGAGGATAAACAGGAATGTGAATTTGAAATGTAAACACAATCAGATCAGCCACAATCTTATTGCACAAAAGAATAGTTGAATGTTCTACTTCAGCTCCTTTGTCCTATGTTTGTAAGTTTATATTGTGACAAAATGTGCCTTTAAGAGGGAATTGTTCTCTCCTGTTTCGCTGGAGAAAATTGTTGTAAACCTGATGGTGAGTTGTCAACTCCATTGGAAATTGAGAAAATAGCTTTTTTTTAAAACATTCATCAAAAGAAGCTAGTGGGTGGAGTCAGGCTTACACAGACCCAGGATTTTAGTTTTTGCTTTCAGTTGTTGAAATTGTGGTTTTTGGAGTTGAAGCTGCTAGATTTAGCTCTCTCTCTCTGCTGCTGCAAAACGCTTAAGGTCTCTCTCTGCTACTAGATACATTCGGTGAATGTTCCTTTCTCCTGGACTGGAGGAAGGAGTAGGTGAGGGAATTTTTTTGCTGACTTCGCCTTAGCCAAATGTGTGTCTGTGGGATGTTGCTATATTGCAACAGTTGGTAAGTAGTATTTAAAATGTATGCTATTTTGTTAAATATTTCTATATATTTAAATATATTCCAATTCTTTTGTTTTGTTTGTATGTTAATTGTGGTATAAGAATAAAATGTGTTTTGCTTAAAATCTAGTAGCATAACCAATTGAATCACAGCTGGAATGCAGTACCTTACATTTGCCTTTAAATAAATGTTAGGGTCTCAGCTACCTCCTTGAGATATTTTGATGAAGCTTGGTCAGGTTCATAACAACATGTGTGTAAAGAAGTCTTAAATTGTCATAGCAGCTTCAAAGTAATTAAAGCCATGGGGGCGGCACAGTGGCTCAGTGGTTACCACTGCTGCCTCACAGCACCAGAGTCCCAGTTTTGATTCCAACCTTGGGCGACTGTCTGTGTGGAGTTTGCACATTCTCCCCGTGTCTGCGTAATTTTCCTCTGGGTGCTCCGTTTTCCTCCCACAGTCCAAAGATGTGCAGGTCAGGTGAATTAGCTATGCTAAATTGCCCATAGTGTTCGGTGCATTTGTCAGAGGGAAATGGGTCTGGGTGGGTTACTCTTCAGAGGGTCGGTGTGGACTGGTTCCACACTGTAAGGAATCTAATCTAAAAGTTAATTTGTTAGCTGGTTTATGTGCAATAGGGAAAGAAGGTAACAGTAAGACTGATGAACATGCAGAAAGTGGCTGAAAGAAATTGCTTGCAAAAACATATTAAGTCAGCAAAAAAAAGTTAAAGTGAATATAAGAGTAATGATTCCCTGAAATTGAACAATTGAGAAGGGTGTTGATTGGAAAAAATTGTTCAAAATTCCTTTTTGCTGTTTATGTTAAAGCATTTCCAAATTTTAATACACTTACCATTTTTTAATTGCAATAAATTTATAACACTTTGTAAAAGTACATTGATAGCCTCATGTGAATATCTTCAGTGACTAACAACCACAATAACTAAGTTGCAGAAATTTTTAAAAATTATGATCTATCAAGCTAGGTTTCACTCTGGAACCTGACTCTTCCCATATTGCCATCATCTGCGATCATAACAGAAGGGAAGGTGGAGGCATTGAATCACACCCTTGACAAGGTTAGGATGTGTGAAGCAGACTGTGAGAGTAAGATGGAAGAAGCTGCCAGGACTTGTAAACGTGGATTTGAGATGAAGAAGGAGTAAACCAAAAATAATTCAGATTCTGCAGCATGAAATATCATTTTAATAAATTGCCAAATGGCAGAACATGATGAACTTGACAGACAAGCACGTGAGGTTAGTTGTAGGCAGGGAGCTCAGCAGGAATCAATGAATGCAGCAATATTCTTTTAAACAAATCTATTCTGAAATCAGATGCTGAACTTTAGCCAATCAGTAAGAAAACAGCTGCAAATAGCAGATAGCAGAGAAGGATTTAGGAATAAATAGACAGTGAAATTAAACAGCCAAGGTCAAAGAGATAGGTTAAATAAAAAATTTTGAAGGAACTTTTAATTGTACAGGAGTCTTTCCATAGAAAACAGTGATTCCTCAATTTGTTGCTACCATGTTTGCAAAAATTAAAAATTATCCACGGTAACGACTTTGACCTAATTCTCTCTTGTTACAAACAAAAGATGAGAAAAGTCTGGTTGACCATGTCACCAAAGAATGAGGTGACATCATACCCTCTGCTGCAGAGGACTCAGGTGGTGATTTTGAGCTCCCAGTTTATTAAAGACAGTAGGCTTTTATCTAGAAATGTAAAAATGCTTTGGCCACAAAGCAGTGAACTTACACTCTGAGAATATGAAGTACTTCAACTCCAAGTTACGCTGGTATTTCATACAGACCACGGTATTTCCAATCAATCTTATTCTGTGTTCTCGCAAAAAGTGTTAGAAGCGCTGAGGAGCAGCTCCAGTGACACAACTTTAGTATCCACTTGAGGGCAACTGTCATTCTCTTCTCGGACGCCAGCAGACTCATTCTTCCATCACCCATACATCCAGAGCTGCACACTAACTGCTCTCCTAGTACAATGCTGCAATCTATAGTCATGCACTCTCGAAGTGTGTAAGATCATATCTGACAAGTCCCCAGTGGAAGTCCAGGAGCCTTCCACATTACAAACTGTATCCAGAGACAAAATCTGTCGGAACAACTGTGGGTTACTAAGCAAGCTGACATTAAAGGTTAGCACAAAAATGATTCATATTTTCTAAATATTGACTGCATGTCAAAACATCAAGTTACTTATTACAATAAAGTATTATTATTCTGTAATTATTATTGATGTTGTTAGGAGCAGCATATATGAGCATTGACTGCAGCTTAATAATCGATGGTGAGTTTGAAATCTATGGTTACAAGGATGACACAAGTGTTGGTAGTTCAGGTGAGGTTCTGTTACATGATCTGGTCTCTGAGCCCTCTGGTAGCTGAAGAGATTGCTGGGGAGTCTTGTTCTTGCTCGTCCTCTCAATGCTTTTTTTTTTCCCCCTCCTTTCCTTCTCCATGCCTTTCTGCCTTGGTGGCAAGGTCTGGTCCCTCTGACAAAACTATGGAACAGGTATTGCACCATCAGATATTTGGAGGTAAGGTCAGCAGGTTGCTTTAGAACTCCAGAACTGACAGCAACACCATTCCTTGAGTGTTCTTTAATCTGTGGTAGTTTTCATTATGGAAGATCTAAGACTGATAAGCCATATTTAAAGGGCTCATCTTCCATTTCCAAATAGCCAGCCTGTATCCTTCATTCTAGTTGCAATAGAGATGGATTAGAGGGTGAGTTCAGGATGAATAATTCACAACTGCCAAGCAAACCCAATATCATCTTTCGCTTCTATTTGGAGAAATAGATTCTTTTCTGTTGAGAAGGTTACCAAGTTAGTGGTCTGACAAATATAGCAACAGGAGTAGGCTAATCAAGCCATCGAGACTGCTCCACCATTTAATACTATCATGGCTGATTACTTCAATGCCTTTTTCCCACGTTCTCTTCACAAGCTTTTACACCACTGATAATCAAACATTTCTCACTTTGAATGTACAGTCTGATATAACACGATAGTTCCATTCTCGTGCGATCTCACTTTTTAAGAAAATCATGCAATAGTCACGCCATTTAAACTACTGGGGCCGGAATAAGGTTATGGTCAATACAGTTAAGGAAAGTTGGCGTTCTAGAAATAATAGTCTAAATTCTACAATCATGTTAAAGCTAATTCGCATTGATAAAACACGCATTAAAGCAGAACCAACTGGAATCAAAAATTAATCTTGCACAGCACTCTGGGATACACAATTCTGAAGATACACCATCATCTGAATAAAGGAATTTCTCCTTATCTTAGTTCTAAGTGTCCCACAGTATTCCATGTGCAGTCTGATCAATTTACTATGAAATTGAAGCAGTAGTTCATTACTCCTGTACTTAAATCCCCTTATAATAAATGCTGATCCTGTATTAGCCTTCGTAATAGTGTACTGCACCTATATGTTACTGTTCAGTGACTTATTAACATGGACACTCCCCACTTGTCTGGATGGGTGCAGCTCCAACAACACTCAAGAAGGTTGCCACCATCTGTGACAAAGCAGCCCACTTGATTGGCACCTCATCTACAAGTAAACACTCCCTCCACCACCGATGTTCAGTAGCAGCAATTTTTACTATCTACAAGATGCACTGCAGAAATTCACCAAAGATCCCTAGACAGCATCTTCCAAACCAATGATCACTTCCATCTGGAAGGATAAGGGCAGCAGGTACATGGGAACGATGCCACCTTCAAATTCCCCTCTTAGCCACCCGCCATCCTAACTTATATATCCTTTATTGTCACTGAGTCAAAGTCCTAGAGTTCCCTCCCAAATTGCTCAATCCACAGCAGAAAGACTGCAGCAGTTCAAGAAGGCAGCTCACTACCACCTTCTCAAGGATGACTAGGGATGGACAATGAAAACTGGCCAGCCGGTGATGTCCACATCCCACAAACGAATACAAAAATACACCTAAGTCTCTTTATCCATTGACACTTTTCAACCTCTTGCAATTTATGAAATGCTCAATACATTGTTGTTCCTGCCAAATTGGAAAACCTCACATTCTTCCATATTATTTATCACTAAGCCTGTCCAAATTCACCTGAAAATGCTTGACATCTTTCACACAACACATCTCCCTGCTAAGCTTTGTATTACTTGCACACTTGAAAATATTATCTTTGTTCCCTGAACTAAGTGCACAGAGGCCATTGTCCTGTCACCAAGTCCCCTTTTATTAAGTAGTGCACAGCAGACTGGCTGTATCCAGCCAACTCAGAGCCAGTCCTCAACTGAGGAGATTCTAATCTCCTGGTGTTATTGGTCAGCCAAGGCTTTCCTGATTGGCTCAGGTTAACAACCCCAAACAGGAACCTCATAGTTAATGAAGTCCACCTGGTTCTAATCATTGCATTGCTTCCTCCAACTCCGGGATTGTAAGCCTGGTCTTTCACTTGCAGCTCCTCTTGTGACATTTTCACCTGAGGTCCAGTTCCTCCGACTCGGTCCGGGGCAATGTGGACTGGACAGTGGGAGGCACCTCCTGTTTATGCTAGGCCTTCGGGCTGTTCTGAGGTGTCAGGTATGTTTTGCTTCTGTCCTTTTTTCGAGGTAACGACTTTCAGGTGATCCACATGTTTGTTCACGACTGTACCATCTACTCGAACTTTGTAAGTCTGATCTAGCATCAACCTTGCTTTGTAGGGCCATTTCAATGATTTCGACACCGAACTTCATTGAGATTAAATTGTCTCTCTCACTTAGAGGAGGCATTTGGCTGATATTGGCATTCTGCTTGTCATTTCATCCTCCCACAGGGAGCTGGAAATATCAGGTTTAACCCAGTGCGGAGTCTTCTCCCCACTCTACTGGAGCTATCCCTGTTTTTGTGTGTGGGGTGGTCCTATAATCAAACAGGAACAGGGACAATTTGGTCTCAATTGATGCTGTGGCTGCTTCTTTACGCATGCCTTTAACATTTGGACTCGTTTTTCCACTAGACCATTGCATGATGGAACTGTCCTTATGTCCTGAATGCCATTGGAGTTTAGGAAATATTCAAATTCCTGTTGGGAAATGATGTCCCATTGTCCGTGATCAATACTTCCAGGAACCCATGTATCACAAATGATGCTCAAAGCTTTTCAAATGTCATCCCGGGTTTGCTGAATGAACTTTGAATGGACTTCCACTATGGCCCAAGAAATGGTCGGCATAGTTGACATGCAACTATGTCCAGGGTTTACTCGGCCATTTTTACAATGGTGGGGGTGCTGCTGGTTGCAATTTTTGCCCTTGTTGGCACTCTGGGCACTGTCCCACCAACACAGCTATGTCACATCCAACCCTGACCACCAGACATAGCTTCTTGCCAACATCTTCATCTTGGAAACCCCTGGATGATCCTGGTTGAGTTCGGCCAATATCTGACAGTGACCCTTACTCAGGACAATCACTCTTGAGGACAAGTATATCTTTTGTATAAAGAGGATCTTCATTGATTGGATGCAGGATGGTGTATCTAAAAAAATTCATCTAACTGTTGTTATTACGTGTCCACGCTTCCAAAACACATACTATCATCTTCCTCCAAAGTATCCATGTAGCTTCTCCTGAACGTGGTTCATACATTACTGGGTTGCCAGATTAACCCACCTGTAAATTATGTTTAAACCTTTCCAATGGATGTTAGACAAAGTCTTTTAAGAGTCTGGAGGTGATCCATTCATCACAGAGAACTCAGGCTATGTCACTGAGCAATTGTAGCCATATACTTGAAATTGCTAATCCACATTGTTTATATGGCTGGTCTAATGGTGCCACGCATCATACAGATGGTAGGAATTTGGCAGCTATGGAACTATTCAAATTCAGAGGTGGGTGTTTTATTTGTAGTCATCACCACCTGTCATATCTACATATGAATAATACCCACCACTTGACAGTTCAACATTGGATGTTACAAATAAAACTATTTAATTAAACATCATCAGTGAACTTCTAAACGTATGATGGATGGAATATCTGTGTCAACTTCAGGACTGCATTCCAGTTTGTCTAAGTCTGGTGTTTGTGTTTCCCACACACCTTTTTATGAGTAATGACCAGGAACTTGGTTGAGACAAAACAGATACTGCTGGAAAAACTCAGCAGGTCTGGCAGCATCTGTGGAATGATAGAATTGTAGAATCATTACAGTGCAACCATTTGGCCCATTGGGTCTGCACTAACTTTCTGTACAGCATCTCACTCCAACTCCACTTTTACCATAGCTAATCCACCTAGCTTGTACATCCGTGGGCACTACATGGCAATTGAGCATTGCCAATTCGCCTAACTTGCACATCTTTGAACTATGGAGGAAACTGGAGCACCCGATGGAAGCCCACACTGACACAGGGAGAACTTGGAAACTCCAAAAGACTGTTACCCAAGGCTAGAATCAAACCCAGGTCCCTGGTGCTGTAAGGCAATAGTGCTAACCACTGAGACAGTGTGCCAGCCAAGACCGGAATAGAAACAAAGTTAACATTTCTAGTATAGTATGCCTTTTCTTCAGAACTGAAAGGTGTTAGAAAATAGATCTTTTAATTGGTAAACTAGAGGCAAAGGAGAAACAAGAGGACAGATGGTTTATGGGTCCAGTACAAAAGACAAAGGGGTTATTAATAGTTAAGAAAAAGATGTGAAACGGGTTTAAAATTAAGGTGTGGAAGGGAGGGAATAGGCTCTTTCAACTAAATGCAAATGAAACAAGGCACAAACATGAGACTTTCTCCATTAAAAGCTGGCTTCTACACTGAGGCATGATGTGGATGACTGTGGATGATGTGGCGAAGGGAGTAATTTTGGTTGGAATACTGCTCTTAGGAAAATGTGATAGAACCTTTAAAATCGGCACCTACAACAACATAGCACTCTCTCTGTTGTGATAACCATTATAAAGAGTCTGTTTTCAAAGGAAACAATATATTACAATTGAAAGGGTGAGTTTAATCCTTTATTTTGTCTTAAAATAGACGAAACTCAGCAATGTTTATTAATGTATATGCATAGGACACGTACACATCAAAGTAATCATATGCAGCTCAAATCTAATTGTAAAAACGAAAGGTTTGATACTTATTTTTACAGATAACAAGCTTCCAATAATAATTTCAATTCAAAAGGTTACATATCTACTCACCCATATCTCTATTCAACAGTTTGTAATGTCTATGTTCTAAGTTAGTACATACTATCCAATCATGTTCAAACAAGTACATATGTAAAGTTATAAAGATGATCAGTAGCCTATTGGACCATAGGGCTGCTTTCTCATCAGAGATGAATGACCTGCGGTGGTTTAACCAGAGGCTCACCGTACCTCAGACAGGAGGAGAAGCTGAGAAGGAGAGTCCTTCCTGGTAAACTCAGCTTTTGTACAAATTGAACCAATGTTATTGTCATCACTGCACTACAAACCAACTGGGAGAACATGAGGACTGCAGATGCCTTCACAAAACCGTGCTGACTATTCCTAATCAACTTATTCCTTTCTAGATGATTACAAATCCTATCTCTTATAATCCTTTACAACACTTTACCCACAACAGATGAAAGGCTCACAGGTCTATAATTACCAGGGTTGTCTCTACTTTCCTTCTTGAACAAGGGGACAACATTTGCTACCTTCCAGTCTTCTGGCACAATTTCTGTAGACAATGCCAACATAAAGATCAAAGCCAAAGTCTCTGCAGTCTCCACCCTGCATCCCAGAGAATCCTCAGATAAATCAATCCAGCCCAGAGGACTTTATTTTCTCACGTCCCAGAATTACTAACACCTTGTCCTTGTGACTCTCAATCCTGTCTAGTCTAGTAGCCTATATATCAGTATTCTCTTCAACAACGTTGCCCTTTTCCAATGTAAATACTGACGAAAAATATTCATTTAGCCATTCTCCAATCTCCTCAGACTCCATGCACAACTTCTCACCACTGTCCTTGATTGGCCTTAATCTTATTCTAGTCATTCTTTTATTCCTGATATACCTATAGAAAGCTTTAGGGTTTTCCTTGATCCTATCTGCCAATGACTTTTCATGTCCCCTCCTGGCTCTTCTTTATTCTCTCTTTGGGTCTTTCCTGGCTAGCTTGTAACTCTCAAGTGCCCTAACTGAGCCTTCACGTCTCATCCTAACATAAGCCTTCTTCTTCCTTTTGACTAGAGATTCAACTTCCTTAGTTGAATCCATGGCTCCCTCACTTGACCACTTCCTCCCTGCCTGACAGGTACATACTTATCAAGGACACACAGTAGCTGTTCCTTGAATAAGCTCTACATTTCAATTGTGCCCATCCCCTGCAGTTTCCTTTCCCATCCTATGCATCCTAAATCTTGCCTAATTGCTTCATAATTGCCTTTCCCCCACTTTTAGCTCTGACCCTGCGGTGTATATACCTATCCCTTTCCATCGCTAAAGTAAACATAACTGAATTATGGTCACTATCACCAAAGTGCTTTCCGACCTCCAAATCTAACACCTTGCTGAGTTCATTACCCAATACAAAATCCAATATGGCCTCGCCCCTTGTTGGCCTGTCTGCATACTGTGTCAAGAAACCCTCCTGCACACATTGACAAAAACTGACCCATCTAAAGTACTCAAAGTATAGTATTTCCAATCAGCATTTGGAAAGTTAAAGTCCCCCATAACAGTTAGCCTATTAATCTTGCTCCTATCCAGAATCATCTTTGCAATCCTTTCCTCTATATCACTCAAACTATTCAGAGGCCTATAGAAAATTTCCAACCTCTCCTTTCCTGTTTCTAACCTCAGCCCATTCTACCTCAGTCGACGAGTCCTCAAACATTCTTTCTGCCACCATAATGCTGTCCTTGACTAACAACGCCACACCTTCCCCTCTTTTATCACCTTCTCTGTTCTTACTGAAACATTTAAATCCTGCAACTTGCAACAACCATTCCTGTCCCTGCTCTATCCATGTCTCCGAAATAGCCACAACACAGATGTCCCAGGTACCAACCCATGCTCCAAGTTTACCCACCTTATTCTGGATGATCCTCACATTGACGTAGACACATTTCAAACCACCTTCCTGCTTGCTGGTGCACTGTTGCAACCTTGAAACCTCACATCTGACCTCACTACTTTCAACTTCCTGGACACTGGAACTACAATGTAGGTTCCCATTCTCTGCTGAATTTGTTTAAACCCTCCCAAAGAGCATTAGCAAATACCCCACCCCACCCCCGAAGATACTGGTACCCTTCTGGTTCAGCTGTAGACAATCCTGTTTGTAGCCCAGAATGACCGCCAATTATCCAGGTATCCGAAACCCGCCCTCCTGCACCATCCCTGTAGATTAGATTAGATTAGATTAGATTACTTACAGTGTGGAAACAGGCCCTTCGGCCCAACAAGTCCACACCGCCCCGCCGAAGCGTAACCCACCCATACCCCTACATCTACATCTACATCTACATCTACCCCTTACCTAACACTACGGGCAATTTAGCATGGCCAATTCACCTGACCTGCACATCTTTGGACTGTGGGAGGAAACCGGAGCACCCGGAGGAAACCCACGCAGACACGGGGAGAACGTGCAAACTCCACACAGTCAGTCGCCTGAGGCGGGAATTGAACCCGGGTCTCCGGCGCTGTGAGGTAGCAGTGCTAACCACTGTGCCACCGTGCCGCCCACCGTAGCATCTGTTCAACTCTTTTTCTCTCCCTATTCCTTGCCTCACTAGCACATATGTATAATCTTTGTTTTTAACCATCTGCAAGGACCTCCCAAATTCTGCCTTACCTGCATCTGCTAGTGGACAGACTCAGTTCTCAGTTTCTAACATCAGTGGTAGGGAAACTATTGGAAAATATTCTGATAAAAACAATTGAAGAGGCATGATCTGATGAATAATAACAAGGGAGAGCATATCTAACAAATTTGATTGAACTTTTCAATCAAATGTGACTAGGTCATAGACTAAGTGTGTAAGAGTAATGCAGTTGATGTAGTCTGCATGGATTTCAGTAAGACTTTTAACAAGCTGTCACATGGCAGGCTGTTTAAGAAGCTTAGAGGCTGTGGTATTCATGGTAATTTGATCTAGACATGAATCTAGATGGTATGACCAGTCACTTCATAGATGACATGAAAATTGGTGGTTTGGTGAAAACATAGAGGAAAGCTGTAGACTACAGGACATTAGAGACTGGGTGGTTAGGTGGGCTGAACAGTGGCATATGGAACTTAATCCTGATAAGTGTGAGTTGCATTCAGGGAAGGGAGAACATGTTGAATGGTGGAACGTTAGGAAGTACAAAGCATCACAAGGATGTTGGTGTGCATATCTGAACATCCTTGAAGGCAACAGAACAGGCAGAAAAGATGGTTAAGATGGCATCTGAGATAATTTCCCTTATTTCTCAAGGCATTGAATACAAGGGCAAGGAGGTTATGATGTAGCTGGAGTAAAATGGCAGGGGTACCATGTGCAATTTCATTGCCATGCTATCAGGAAAGGGGTTCAATTTTCATAGGATCCCTACAGTGTGGAAACATATTTTTTGGTCCAACAAGTCTACACCGACCCTCTGAAGAGTAACCCACAGAGACCCATTCCCCTAACCTATTACTCTACATTTACCCTTGACGAATGCATCCAACCTACACATCCCTGAACACTGTGGGCAATTTAGCATGGCCAATTCACCTAATCTGCTCCTTTGGATTGTGGGTGGAAACCGGAGTATCTGGAAGAAACCCACGTAGACACAAGGAGAATGTGCAAGCTCCATACAGATAGTCGTCCAAGGCTGGAATTAAACCCAGGTGCCTGGTGCTGTGAGGCAGCAGTGCTAATCACTGAGCCACTGCGCTGTCCCTTCAGCTTATGGTTTGAGGTTGGATGGTGCATCATATTATGATGCTGCATGTTTACTGCCATGAGCATTGGTTATAATCCAGACAGCTAAAGGAAAATGGAGCTGGAGCTATGATTGTGTGCAACAGAAAGGCAGTTTTACTCTTCTCAGATTGCAGGATTGGTCCTAGGCAAGGACCCTACATAATGGCCCAGATGAGTTGAATATTGGAGATCGATGATGCTGGAGTTAAGTTTTAAGGTAAGAGAAGGATCAGGATATTTCGAGTGAGTATGCAGTTTACTCACCTTTCCCAGTGTGATTAGGCTGCTAAAACACTTGTTTCCCTCAGTACAGAAGTGCAGCACAATAGTCCTGTTCCTGACACCCTGGGTGGTGAACCATTCCCCAGTCATGCCTTCATTGTGACAGAAGTAAGTTTCTTCCTCCGCGTCTGCTCATCGCTTTCTGAAATATATCCAGAATGACATCATTTGGGTGGAGAACAACATTTGACAGTCATCAATTTCTACTTCCTAATCTCAGCTTCTCCAAATATGATTTTTGTCTTTTTGCTATTCTTTTATAGGATGTGGACATCACTGACAATTGGCACAGCCAGCATATTTTGCCCATCCCTAATTACCCAGATGGTAACAATGAGTCAACCATATTACTATGGTCTGGAGTCTCATGTCAGTCAGAACAGGTAAGGATGGTACATTTCCCTCCCTGAAGGATACTAGTGAACCATATGGATACTTATGACAATTGACAGTGATTAGATGGTTGTTTTTTGGTAGCTCTTTAATTCCAGATTTGTATCGATTTCAATTTTCACCATCTACCATGGTGTGATTCAAATACATGTCTCAATAAGATATGTTTGAGACTCTGGATTACTAGTCCAAATACAATACAACTATGTCTCTGCCTCACCATGAATCACCACCCCCCCCCCTCCTTTAAAGACTGATGTTGAAATTGTGCCACATGTGTTCTCACCACACATTGCCATGTAACTTGTCACCTAAGCCAGTAACAAATTACTCACCTCTAATACTAAAATGACAGCTGTGATGGACTTACTTCCAGATTTTCATTCAATGTGGAACCTGGCATCTAAAGTGTCTCACAAAGATATTGAAGGCACTTTCTACATAACCATTCTTCATATTTTGTTATAAATCTTTGTACAATTCAAGCCTGCATACAATTTGCTGGGGTTCTGACTTTACAGGTTACTGTAACCAATCCCTAAAGGGTAACTAATGGGATTGGATTGAATTTATATTTTCCACTCCATTCAGGTTAGGTTAAAATTGCCTCTATAAATCTGACAAGAGTCACAGCAGAATATTCTGCTTACGTAAATTATGCCAGTAAAGTAGGGTGCACAGATGTAGCTGTATATATGCATGGATGAGTCACATACAGCACTTTAAATCAAAAGGACACTTGCAATTCACACCCTGTTGTGTCAAGTCATACACAGAACATATTGATTTAACACACATCATTTTAAACTCATGACACAAATAGCAGTGGGTATACATTTCTCTTGCCTGTAAAGTACCTCCCTCCATCTGCAGAGAATCATCTTCCTTTATTAAGAAGGACATGCTTTCCTTACAAAGATGCTGTAATAGAACCCAAGTTGATTTTAATGTAGGAATGGGTTGCAGGTGAGGATTTGCATGGCTAGTGCAATCTTTTGCATATTAATTTTAATGATTTTAATTATAAAAATATGATACCAGTGGTGGTTTGGGCTTGGGACATGGATGTTGGTGTGTAAGGAGAGCTAGATTCCCAACACTCCTACATTTTTATTGCTTTATTCAAAGCTGTTTGTGAGCTGTTTTAGAAAGGATTTGAGGAAATGAGTGCACAGCAATGTGAATTTTGCAGATCTGAAATTGAAAAAAAGTGTCAAAAAAATTGCCGAATTGTTTTGGTGATAAAGGAGGCTATTTAGCCCATGGTGTCAGCACCGATACTCTGTTAATATTTTAACTTAGTGCCAAACTCTTGATTTTCTCCGAGCCCAGCACATTGTTTCTATTTAAATAAACACCTAACACTCTCTTAATTGTCTCAGTTGAACCTGCCTCAATCACACTTCCAGGCAGTGTATTCCATTCCTTCACTACCTGCTGTGTGAAAACAGTTTATTTTCCACCTGGCCTTAACTTCTTTGCCAATATTTTAAATTTGTGCCTTTTCATTCTTCACCCCTTTACAAAAGGAAACAGTTTCTCCTGATCTACTGTTTCTAGACAATTAATAATTTTGGAAACGTCTATCAAATCCTATCTTAGCTTTCTCCTTTGCAAGGAAAAAGGCACAACTTCTCAATTTTTCTTCAGTGCCTAATTTCCTATGCTTCCCCAAGATTTTCCTCTGACCACCCACTCCCCCAAACACAGATGTCTATCTTCTCCATTTTTTCTCCTCATGCCCAGAACAATACACAATACACCAGTCGACCCAGTGACTTCTACAAGTTCATCACAACTTCCTCATAACTTCACTTCTCTGTTACTCTAATCCTTATTAATGAAGCCTAGAATACCACATGCTTTGTTAACAGTTTTGTTTCAAATTCATCAAAACTTCCCCATAAAATCCTTGCTCTTATACTCTAATCCTTATTGAAGCCTAGAATACCACATGCTTTGTTAACAGTTCTCTGTATCTGTCCTGTTATGTTTAATAACTAATGTATATATACATCCACGTCTCTGTGCTCCTGTACAAACCCATTATTTTATACACTGTCAATGCTCTTTGTATATAAGTGTATCACCTCACACATGTTTGCATTGAATTTCAGCTGCCAACTATTCGCCCACATCACCAGTGTGTCAATGTTCTTTTGAAGTTCTACAGAGTGTCTTCGCTGTTTAAAACTATCTTAAGCTTTGTGCCTTTGCAAACATTGAAATCGTCCCTTGTATACCAAGATCTATATTTCTGTGACAAACAAAGGGCCCAATATAATTTTCTGAGGAAATCCACAACAGTCCTTCTTCCAGTCCAAAATGCCCATTAACCATTACTCTCTGTATTCTATCCCTCAGCCATTTTATAACTGTGTTCCACTGCCTCTTTTATCCCATGACCTATAACTTTCCTCATATAAGGTTCTTGACAACAAAAGGGCTGATCATCTTGAACACATGTCACTAAGGCAGAGGATTTATTTTTCATGGATACATCAGAAAAGAAATATCCAGAGGCGGATCAGACAGTTACGGTTGAAAGACAGCTATGTTTGGGTGAGTGGGTGGTTGGACAACTTAGTGGGAAAATGTGGGAAATTAGGCAGTGAGGAAAACAGGAGGCTCCCTTATACTGGGAATGAGATAGCAAAGGGTAGTTAAACCCCATGGTAGTTGAAAGAATCATTGTCCCCCACCTCCTCTATTGTCAGTATCAGCACCCAGTGACCAAAAAAAACATGGCAGCAATAGTTTAGACTAAATATACCAAGTCCAATGTTAACTCTGGAAGGCCCTAATGTGTGCTTGAGAAAGATGAAGTGCTGTTCATCAAGTGTATAATGAGCTTTACTGGAGCAGTGTATGAGGATAGAATGGACAATCTAATTTCTCAGCAAGTTTAGTAGTCTAATCCTAAATTAGGCTCAGTAATCTGTATCAGGCTAAAAACTGTAAATTTATCAGCAAACAGTTAATGTTGACCTTCTCAGAGCTACAGAACTAACTTGGATATATGAAGTTGTGATGCAGATTATCTGACTGATGAACTAATTGGCTTAGGGCATCACGATTCATTTTTCAACATCACTCAACCTAAAATGTTACACAGATGTTTTCCTCAACTGGATAGAAATGGTGTTCAGGGAAAATGGGATAAAGACATGAGATTGGCACTAAGTAATTGAACCTATGTAGGTAAAGTGGGCTGAATGGTCTCCTTCTGCTCTGTAACAGTTCTGTGATTTTGTGTCAGGAAGTTTTACAGAATGGAAGAGACCCTGCAGCCAATCTGGTCCATGATAGTTGACAAGCAACTACCTATTCTAGTCCCATTTTCCAAATCTTTGCCCAACGCCTTGTATGCTATGTGTTTTATCTAAATTATTCCTAAATTTTTGGTGGTTCCGATCTCTACCACCCTTTCAGACTGCAAGATCCAAATACTCTTACCGTGTGGAAGTAAATAATCCCCTCTAAATTCCCTTTAAATCTCCTGTTCTTTACCTTTACCTATGTGGACTACTGACTTGTCTACTAATGAGAAATTGTTCACTCTTAACAACTCTCTTTATTTGCCTCATAATTTTGCATTATTTAAATGTCTGCCATTGTATTTCAATTGACCTAACCTCTAACATAATTTACAGTTTAGCTCATTCTATTTTCACATCCTCATAAGTGCTCTTATTTCTGTTTAACAGACTCGTCTTGGACCAAGACTTCTCTCTCTTTCTTTCTTTCTCTCTCTCTCTCAATCTAAATGTAAAATTTGATCACACCATTATCAATGTGATCTTGGGAATTCACCATGAGGTCATTAGGCTCTAATGCTACTACGGGTTCCAAGAGATCAATTGTGTTCGGGGATTCTCTAGTCCATGGTACAGACAGACGTTTCTGTGGCCAGCAGCAAAAAAGCAGAATGGTGTGTTGCTTCCCTGGTGCCAGGATCAGGGGTGTTTTAGAGAGGGTGCAGAATGTTCTCAAGGGGGAGAGGAGCCAGCAAGAGGTCATTGTCCACATTGGAACCAATGACAGCGGAAGGGAAAAGGTTGAGATTCTGAAGGGAGATTACGGAGAGTTAGGCAGAAATTTAAAAAGGACATCCTCGAGAGTAGCAATATCTGGAATACTCCTAGTGCTATGAGCTAGTGAAGGCAGGAATAGGAGAATAGAGCAGATGAATGCATGGCTGAGGAGCTGGTGTATGGGAGAAAGATTCACATTTTTGGATCATTAGAATCTCTTTTGGGGTAGAAGTGACCTGTACACGAAGGATGGATTGCACTTAAATTAGAAGGGGGCTAATATACTGGCAGGGAGATTTGTTCGAGCTGCTCGGGAGGATTTAAGCTAGTAAGGTGAGGGGTTGGGACCCAGGGAGATAGTGAGGAAAGAGATCAATCTGAGATGGGTACAGCTGAGAATAGAAGTGAGTCAAACAGTCAGGGCAGGCAGGGACAAGCTAGGACTAATAAATTAAAATGCATTTATTTCAATGCAAGGGGCCTAACAGGGAAGGCAGATGAACTCAGGGCATGGTTAGGAACATGGGACTGGGATATCATAGCAATTACGGAAACATAGCTCATGGATGGGCAGGACTGGCAGCTTAATGTTCCAGGATACAAATAGTACAGGAAGGATAGAAAGGGAGGCAAGAGAGGAGGGGGGTGGCATTTTTGATAAGGGATAGCATTACAGCTGTGCTAAGGGAGGATATTCCCGGAAATACACTCAAGGAAGTTATTTGAGAAATAGGAAAGGGATGATAACCTTATTGAGATTGTATTATAGACCCCCTAATAGTCAGAGGGAAATTGAGAAACAAACTTGTAAGGAGATCTCAGCTATCTGGAAGAAAAATAGAATGGTTATGGTAGGAGATTTTAACTTTCCAAACATAGACTGCGGCTGCCATAGTGTGTAGATGGAGGGGAATTTGTTAAGTGTGTACAAGAGAATTTTCTGATACAGTATGTGGATGTACCTACTAGAGAAGATGCAAAACTTGACTTACTCTTGGGAAATAAGGCAGGGCAGGTGAATGAGGTGACAGTGGGGGAGCACTTTGGGGCCAGTGACCATAATTCTATTAGATTTAAAATAATGATGGAAAAGGATAGACCAGATTTAAAAGGTTGAAGTTCTAAATTGGAGAAAGGCCAATTTTGACGGTATTAGGCATGAACTTTTGAAAGCTGATTGGGGTAGATGTTTGCTGGTAAAGGGACAGCTGGAAAATGGGAAGCCTTCAGAAATGAGATAACGAGAATCCAGAGAATGTATATTCCTGTTAGGGTGAAAGGAAAGGCTGGTAGCTATAGGGAATGCTGGATGACTAAAGACCTTGAGGGTTTGGTTAAGAAAAAGAAAGAAGCATATGTAAGGTATAGACAAGATAGATCGAGTGAATCCTTAGAAGAGTGTAAAGGAAGTAGGAGTATACTTAAGAGGGAAATCAGGAGGGCAAAAAGGAGACAAGAGATAGCTTTGGCAAATAGAATTAAGGATCCAAAGAGTTTTTACAAATACATTAAGGACAAAAGGGTAATTAGGGAGAGAATAGGGCCTCTCAAAGATCAGCAAGGCGGCCTTTGTGTGGAGACACAGAAAATGGGGGAGATACTAAATGAGTATTTTGCATCAGTATTTAATGTGGAAAAGGACATGGAAGATATAGACTGTAGAGAAATAGATGATGACATCTTGCAAAATGTCCATAAAACAGAGGAGGAAGTGCTGGATGTCTTGAACTGCATACAAGTGGATAAATTCCCAGGACCTGATCAGGTGTACACGAGAACTCTGTGGGAAGCTAGAGAAGTGATTGCTGGGCCTCTTGCTGAGATATTTAGAACATAGAACATAGAACAATACAACGCAGAACAGGCCCTTTGACCCTCGATGTTGCACCGACCTTTGAACTATTCACAGCTCATCCCCCAACACATTCCAAAATCATCCATGTGCTTATCTAAGGATTGTTTAAATCTCCCTAATGTGGCTAGGTTGACTATATTAGCAGCTAGGGCATTCCATGCCCTTACCACTCTCTGCGTAAAGAGAGTGTATCATCGATAGTGACAGGTGAGTGCCAGAGACTGGAGGTTGGCAAATGTGATGCCACTGTTTAAAAAGGGTGGTAAGGACAAGCCAGGGAACTATAGACCAGTGAGCCTGACGTTGGTGGTGGGCAAGTTGTTGGAGGGAATTCTGAGGGACAGGACGTACATGTATTTGGAAAGGCAAGGACTGATTAGGGACAGACAACATGGCTTTGTGCATGGGAAGCCATGTCTCACAAACTTGATTGGGTTTTTTGAAGAAGTAACAAAGAGGATTGATGAGGGCAGAGTGGTAGATGCTATCGATATGGACTTCAGTAAGGCGTTCGACAAGGTTCCCCATGGGAGACTGATTAGCAAAGTTAGATCTCATGGAATACATTTGGATACAGAACTGGCTCAAAGGTAGAAAACAGAGGGTGGTGTTGGAGGGTTGTTTTTCAGACTGGAGGCCTGTGACCAGTGGAGTGCCACAAGGATGAGTGCTGGGTTATCTACTTTTTGACATTTACATAAATGATTTGGATGCAAGCATAAGAGGTACAGTTAGTAAGTTTGCAGATGACACCAAAATTGGAGGTGTAGTGGACAGCGAAGAGGGTTACCTCAGATTGCAACAGGATGTTGACCAGATAGGCCAATGGGCTGAGAAGTGACAGATGGAGTTTAATTCAGATAAATGCAAGGTGCTGCATTTTGGGAAAGCAAATCTTAGCAGGACTCATACACTTAATGGTAAGGTCCGAGGGACCTTTGCTGAACAAAGAGACCTTGGAGAGCAGGTTAATAGCTCCTTGAAAGTGGAATCGCAGGTAGTTAGGATAGTGAAGAAGGCATTTGGTATGCTTTCCTTTATTGGTCAGAGTATTGAGCACAGGTGTTAGAAGGTCATGTTGTGGCTGTATAGGACATTGGTTAGGCCACTGTTGGAATATTGTGTGCAATTCTGCTCTCCTTCCTATTGGAAAGATGTTGTGAAACTTGAAAGGGTTCAGAAATGTTTTACAAGGATGTTGGCAGGTTTGGAGGATTTGAGCTATAGGGAGAGGCTGAACAGGCTGGGGCTGTTTTCCCTGGAGCGTCGGAGGCTGAGGGATGACCTTATAGAAGTTTACAAAATTATGAGGGGCAAGAATAGGGTAAGTAGGCAAAGTCTTTTCCCTGGTGTCAGGGAGTCCAGAACTAGAGGGCATAGGTTTAGGGTGAGAGGAGAAAGATATAAAAGAGACCTAAGTAGTAACTTTTTCACACAGAGGGTGGTACGTGTATGGAATGAGCTGCCAGAGGAAGTGGTGGATGCATTTGGATGGGTATATGAATAGGAAGGGTTTGGATGGATATGGGCCGGGTGCTGGCAGGTGGGACTAGATTGAGTTGGGATATCCGGACGGCATGGACAGGTTGGACCGAAGGGTCTGTTTCCATGCTGTACATCTCTATGACTCTAATTAATCCTGTCTCATTGTTCAAAGTCATGTTTAGGATAGCCTGCTCTCTGGTTGGCTCCAGAACATGTTGTTCTGTGAAATTATTGTGGAAACAGTTATTGGTTACATTTGCCCGTGTGATTTTCCAGTCTGTGTGTTGATTAGCATATCCATGTTTCTCACCATAGCTTTCTGAAAAATTACTTCTTCCTCTATATTTCATCCCATTATGTGTTTACTCATTAGAAGACCTTACATTGCAAGTGACTTCTTATCTTTCCCATTTGTTATCTTGATTCAAACTACTTCTAACATCCTACTTCCTCGACTAAGGTCAGCCCTCCCTACTGTATTAATGTCATGATTAATTTAATACTCCTCCATATTTCCTTAACTTATTGTCATTTCTATTTGTTTTGTGCATTCAATATCTGGGAACACTTTTTTTTAACTGTAGAAATTTGGACAAATGCAATGATTAAAAAAATGATTTTCAGCTCTGTTCCTTACTCTTAAAAAGTTGGAGCAATTAGACTACTTACAGTGTGGAAACAGGCCCTTCGGCCCAACAAGTCCACACTGCCCCGCCGAAGCGCAACCCACCCATACCCCTAACCTAACACTACGGGCAATTTAGCATGGCCAATTCACCTGACCTGCACATCTTTGGACTGTGGGAGGAAACCAGAGCACCTGGAGGAAACCCACGCAGACACGGGGAGAATGTGCAAACTCCACACAGTCAGTCGCCTGAGGCGGGAATTGAACCCGGGTCTCTGGCGCTGTGAGGCAACAGTGCTAACCACCGTGCCGCCCACAATGTTGACTTAAGAGTTTAGCAGCTTAAGAAAAAGACAGTATGAAATAACAGGAAGAGTATTGTCAGTGGTGCTTACAAGTAATGCATTCCCAAGAGATGCTTTTGTTTTGCATGTTCAAAATAAATTTGTTAAAAAGCATTTGTTGACCTCCAAAAAAAGTTTCAGAACTTATTTACTTCAGTCGATCACAGAAGGAAGCCATAGGTAATTAAAGGGCAGTTTGAGGACATCCATAAGCTGGCTATGTTGGCATGGAGATGGTTGGAGTTTCAATTTATATGGGGAGTTTTGCTAAGAGAATTACGTACACTTTGCTTCTTGGGTGGTATACAGCTTTCAAAGAGAAGATGGCTAGAAGATAATGAGATAGACCTGCAATATTATCAGAGGAATATAAAACTAACATCCTCATTAGTCATATGGAGTGTGGGTGAGAATTTATTTCAGACAGAACAAGATCTGGAATGCTGCCTCATTTGAAACTGATGAAATAATCCATATGGGTCCTCGAGAGAATTTCATGGCAAAGTCAGCAATAAACATATGAGCTTGAATGGATTATATAAGTAACCAGAACAATGGACCGAAGCAAGCACAATCAAGAGATGGCAAATGGCATTTTGACCTCTGAGAATAACTGGAGCTGAAGAAAGTGTCTGTACATCTCTATGACTCTATGACTCTATACCGCCAAGGGCAGTGGTATACTTATTGGAGACCCATACAGAACATAGAACAGCTCAGCAAAAGAACAGGCCCTTCCGCCCTCCATTTCTAAACTAATCCCATGTGTTTGCACAAGGTCTGTATCCCTCTATTGCCTGTCTGTTTATGTATCCATCTAAATTCCTTTTTAATGTTGTTATCGTATATGCTTCTACCACCTCTCCTGGCAGCATGTTCCAGGCACCTACCAACTTCTGTGTTAAAAAAATACTTGCCTCACACATCTCCTTTAAACTTTTCCCTCTCCTCTTAAATCTATGGCCCCTAGTATTTAACATGTACACCCTGGGAAAAAGACTCTGAGTATCCACCTCACCTTATGCCTCTCATAAATAAGTTTAAGATTGTTGTGTCTTGCAAGACAATTTTTGGAATAAGTAAGTGAGAAGTAAATCACAATCCAGATCGCAGTTATCAAGCACATCATTAAGTTAATAGTACTTGTCTTTTTCTTTAAATTCTTTAACATACAAGAAAATATGTGTTTTTTTGTAAAAGGAAAAGTGAAATCTTGTCTCGTTCTATTGGGTAAAACAAGATATATCCTGGTGTCCAACAGGATTGTAACAGTACGATGCAAATATTGCACATTATAAGGCACTTTTGGGCATTAAATTACTCTAAAAAGTAAATTAGACAGTTATTAACATGGAAAACTAGTTTTTCTTAACAACTTATATTAGCATGTATCCTCCATATCAGGAGTTTCATAATTTCATGCGCTTGTTGTCTTTGATTCCTTTATTCCACTTCCCTTCAACAAAACAACTTGCCTATTCTTCAACACGTCAAAGTTTACTTTAATCACAAGCTTCAGTAATAGCCTTACAACTCTGTTTTTATTTTCTATTCTAAATCTACTGCATTTAATCTTATAACTTTGTTTCCCTTGCCCCTTCATTTTTGATCCCAGTGGAATAATTTTTTAATCAACTCTCTCCCATCCTTTCATGATCAAATCAAGCTATCATTTCCTCTGTTCTAGCTCTGTATAACCAGCTAGTGCAGGGTTGCTCAGGCACCTCGGAAACAGATGGTGTTGTTTTAAGACCAGAAAATATGTTGAATCGGATAGTGCATAACTGAACTCCCCAGTGATTTGGGACAGTCTCAATTCATTACTCAGCTTAATGCAGTGAGTCAGAAATCAGACCTTTGAAGCAGGCAGATAACTATTCACTGACAAGAAATTGTTCGAGCAGAATGTGTGGAGGAGTAAAATGTTCCAAACTGCTTCACATTGGTAAAGTCAGTGTGCAAGCGAGTCTTAGACAACAGGACATTGCACATTGAATGCTAGATTTATAGATTTATTGGCTTCAGCCAGGTCTGTTCAGTACTAAAAGAATTACAATTAGCTACCATGCTTTGGGAGATACGAAGCCTGATGAAAGTCAATACAAAGATGGAGCATTTAAAGGATGACCAATTAGTCAATGCCCATTTTCCACCACTGTTGTAATTAAAACAACATTCGTGGTTCTGTAATTAATAATCTACTTATATGTGGGGAGGAGAGGGACTAGAGCCGATAAAATATGGAGCTGGAAAAAGCGCAGCAGGTCAAGCAGCTTGAGGAAAGCAGGAGAGTTGACATTTTGGGTAGGACCTTTCATCAATTGTACTATCATTAGACTATTAATTCAGAGACCCAGGTAATACTCTGGGGAACTAGGTTCAAATCCCACCATGGCAGATGGTGAAGTTTGAATTAAAGAAAAGGCTGGAATTAAAAGTCTAATGATCACCAAGAAACCATTCATGATTGTTGGGAAAATGTTCCATTTAGTTCACAAATGTCTGAGGGAAACAAACTGCTTTCTTTACCTGGTCTGACCTATATGTGGCTCCAGACCCACAGCAATGTGATTGACTCTTCTCTGCAATTAGGCATGGGCAATAAATGCTGGCTTAGTCAATGATGCCCACAACCCATAACTGTACTGAAACAAAAAAATCATTGCTGTTTAAATTTACATATGACCATTCAGTCAAAGTAGCCCTTAAAGTATGGAACAAAACTGAACCTGGTATAAAATTCACAAGGGTCTCTTTCATCTAGAGGGACAAGGACAGCAGATACATGGAAACACCATTACCTCCAAGCTCCCCTCTAAGACACACACCATCTTGACATGGAAATAATTACAGTCCCTTCACTGTCACTGGGTTAAAATGGATTGCAACTCATCACCACCTTCTCAAGAAGGAACTAGGGATGGGTAATAAATGCTGGCCAGCCAGTGGGTCCCATGTCCCAAGAATGAATAATTTTTTTAAAAGGCTAGGATGAACAAAAAGATGGATTTGACTGTAAAATGATAAGCTAGGCAATGATCGGCATTGTAGAAAGTTATAAAATTCTGAAGCTCCCTGTCATTTGGGCTCACTTTCTGTTGTTAGGAAGAACTGTATCAGATCCTCAATGGCTTCTTAATGGAGCATTTTGTGATAACCTTGGGACCATCTCCTCAGATTGTGTGAAATACTGCATGTGCTGAAACTAAACCTTTTATTCAACTATCAATGCTGAACACAGCAATAAAAGCTCATCCACTGAACAGTTTCTACCAATATGAAACTTTACACCAATACAAACCACAAGCCTATGTTAGATATGAAGTAACCCAAAATGGCGGAGTCGGACCATTCGGCGCAGCCATTTTGGCGTGAGCGATTTGGTGTGGCCTGTTTGGCGCAGCCAATTTTGCCGCAGACCCATTTAGGCGCAGAACTATTTTGGCGCACATATATGGTAGTCATCAATGAAAATCAACATAATAGAATTATTTAATGGGTAGTTTCCAGTAGTTTGTAGTTATTTGTGTATCAACTGTATTTAGTCTGTGATTAGTCCACTCCTTACCGTGGTTCCTCAAAATTTCTTAAAAAAAATATAACCCATTAAATTCCCTGAATTTCTTTAATTCCAACGGAATATAATGCCCTGCTATGAGATATACAAGTTCAAAGTCACAGTTGATAATGTCAGGGCAGCATTCAGGCTGTATTTCCAGAACCATTTCCAATAATTTATCATATGTTGTTTGTAACTTATATGGGAGTAAAGCATACAACAGTGGGAACACACCTTTATGTATTTCCCCTAAAATAACATGAACTTGTGAAAATAGAGGTGGGGAAATTTTGAATGTTCCATCAACATATAACTTTTTGATTGTTTCAGAAACTCGGCATTCCTTTTTCTTCTAAATATAAGAATTCTGCAGGTGGTGCGACCGCTGTCGGCTAGTAAAAATTGTTCTTCATTATATTCATTAACAGAATATGTTTTAAAGCTATCTGGAATTACAAGTTCTTCTAAATTTCCTGGATTTACTGGGGAAGCAGCAATTTCTTTCCTTGTCCTACGAACCATTTTCTTCAGCGCTCTGTTGTTAGGCATCATTCCTTGGCAAGCTCCCGACAAATTTTCTAGGCATTCGTTAATCACTTGTAAAGTTCCCTCTACAGTTGCTTTTCTTTGATGACTAGTTATTTTAATAATAACTACAAACTACAGGAAACTACCCATTTAATAATTCTACTATTATGCTGATCTTCGTTGATGACCACCGTATATCTGTGCCAAAATAGTTCTGCACCTAACTGGGTCTGCAGCAAAACAGGCTGGGCCAAACAGGCTGTGCCAAATCGCTCACGCCAAAATGGTTGCGCTAAATAGTCCTAAACCCCCAAAATGGAATTAGTTATGTTATAGTATATTATACATAGGGTCAAAGTTTAATTTGGTTCTGGGCAACAGTATAACTTCAACTAATGTGAAGTTGTTAAAGCCCCTGGGAATTCTTTTAAAATGCCGGTTTTCACACTTTATTCTGAGTTGCTTATATATTTTAATTGTGGACACTTTCATGGTTTTCATGGTAAATGAAGCACAGTAAACCAGTTTAATGGATATATCTGCATTGCAAAGTGCAAAACAACTTTTGACAAGGTGAATATGAGAAGACCATTGGAAGTGCTGGGGATAATCAGAGTTAAATGGAGAGATAAAATAAGGATTGTAGTTCTGTACGGAAGACACTACTTGGCGAAAATGGACCTGGTTTAATCAGGTATGACGTGAAGCTAAGCAGTTTACTGTCAGCACTGCTCTTTGAAACCTGTCTGGAAATCATCAAAAATAAAGGGGAAGAAGTACAGAAAGGTGTCAAATTTGAAGATCAATCAATGAACATAAGGAGACATGCAAATAACCAGATCTTAGCAAAAGATGCACAGATACTAACAGGTAGAATGAACAAAGTGCAGGGAGCTCATGGGATATAAAGTCATGTAAAAAAAGGTTATGAAGACTTGAAGAAAAAAATGTGGAAAAAGAGACCAAGATAAATGGTCAACAACTGGAACAGGAATTACATTTTAGAAATGTTTCACAAGTTATGTATTAAATTTCTCTGAATGTACGAGAAAGGCTTGGCAGAATGGATTAGGGAGAACACAAAGGCATTTTACACTTATGTGAGGAATAAGAGAATGTTATAAGAAAGAGTAGGGCTGATCAGGGATAGCATAGGGAATTTGTGTGTGGAGTCTGAGGAGGTAGGGGAAGCCCTAAATGAGTGTTTTGCTTCAGTCTTTATGAAAGAAACGAACTTTGTAGTGAATGAAACCTTTGAAGAGCAGATGTGCATGCTGGAATGGATAGAGATAGAGGAAGCTGATGTGCTGCAAATTTTGTCAAGATTAAGATTGACAAGTCACCAGGCCCAGACCAGATTTGTCCTCGGCTGCTTTGGGAAACGAGAAATGCAATTGCTTCGCCACTTGCGACTTTGCGATAGGTGGACAAAATCCGCGGGACCTGACCTAGTGTATCCCAGGACTTTGTGGGAAGTTAGGGAGGAAATTGTGGGGCACCTTGCAGAAATATTTGTATCATCTATTACTATGGATGAGGTGCTGGATGACTGGAGGGTGACTAATGTTGTGCCTTTGTTTAAGAAGGGATGTAAGTGGAAGACAGGTGTGAGTATGACTTTGGTGGTGGGTAAGTTGTTGGAAGTGATTCTGAAAGACAAGATTTATGTGTTTGGAGAGGCAAGGAATGATTAGGGATAGTCAGCATGGCTTATTGTGAGGGAAAGTCATATCTCACAAACTTGATTGAGTTTTTTGGGGAAGTAACCAAGAAGATTGATGAAGACAGAGCAGTAGACATCATTTACTTGGTCTTTAGTAAAACTTTTGACAAGGTTCCACATGATAGACTAATTAGTAATGTCAGGTGACATGCGATTCAGGGTGAGTTTGCCAATTGGATGCAAAATTGGCTGAAAGGTAGGAGACAGGGAGTGATGGTAGAGGGTTGTTTTTCGAACTGGAGGCCTGAGACCAGTAGTGTTCCACAGGGATTGGTGCTGGGTCCACTTTTGTTTGTCATTTATATAAATGATTTAGATGAAAATGTAGAAAGCATGGTTTGTAAGTTTGTGGATGACACCAAGATTGGTGGTGTAGTGGACAGTAAAGAATGTTATTTAAGATTACAAAGAGATCTTGATCATTTGGGTCAATGGGCTGAGGAGTGGCAGATGGAGTTTAATTTGGATACATGTAAGATATTGCATTTTGGTAAAACAAACAAAGGCAGGAGATGTAGGATTAATAGTAGTATTGTAGAACAGAGGAGACTATGGCTGTAGATGAATTTGTTTGGTTGGTAGGATATGCTTGTGCCACAGAGATCATGTCTGGGCCTCAATTGTTTCTAATTAATGTCAATGATGTGACCCCGTGGAATTGCTAAATTTTCTGGTGATGCAAAATTAGGTAGGAAAGTAAGTTGTGAAGAGAACATAGGGAGTATGCAAAAGGATATGGAGTCGTACCTGAGGACTGGAGAGAGGCAAATGTAATTTCTCTCTTCAAGAAAGGAAATAGGGAAATCCCCGGCAATTACAGACCAGTAAGTCTCATGTCTGTTGTCTGCAAGGTGTCAGAAAGGATTCTGAGGGATAGGATTTATGACCATCTGGAAGAGCATGGCTTGATTAAATGCAGTCAACACGGCTTTGTGAGGGGCAGGTCATGCTGTACAAACCTTATCGAGTTCTCTGAGAATGTGACTAGAAAAGTTGATGAGGGTCGAGCTGTGGATGTGGTGTATATGGACTTCAGCAAGGCATTTGATGGGGTTCCCCATGGTAGGCTCATTCAGAAGGTCGGGAGGAATGGGATACAGGGGAACTTAGCTGTCTGGATACAGAATTGGCTGGCCAACAGAAGACAGCGAGTGGTAGTAGAAGGTAAATATTCTGCCTGGAAGTCTGTGTTGATTGGTGTTCCATAGGGCTCTGGGCCTCTACTGTTTGTAATTTTTATTAATGACTTGGACGAGGGGATTGAAGGATGGGTCAGCAAGCTTGCAGACGAGACAAAGGCTGGAGGTGTCATTGACAGTATAGAGGGCTGTTGCAGCGGGACATTGACAGGATGCAGAGATGGGCTGAGAGCTGGCAGATGGAGTTCAACCTGGATAAATGCGAGGTGATGCATTTTGGAAGGTCGAATTTGAAAGCTGAGTATAGGATTAAGGATAGGATTCTTGGCAGTGTGGAGGAACAGAGGGATCTTAGTGTGCAGGTACATAGATCCCTTAAAATGGCCACCCAAGTGAACAGGGTTGTTAAGAAAGCATATGGTATTTTTGGCTTTCATTAACAGGGGGATTAAGTTTAAGAGTCATGAGATCTTGTTGCAGTTCTATAAAACTTTGGTTAGACCGCACTTGGAATACTGTGTCCAGTTCTGGTCGCCCTATTGTAGGAATGATGTGGATGCTTTGGGGAGGGTTCAGACGAGGTTTACCAGGATGCTGCCTGGACTGGAGGGCTTATCTTATGAAGAGAGGTTGACTGAGCTCGGACTTTTCTCATTGCAGAAAAGGAGGAGGAGAGGAGACCTAATTGAGGTATACAAGATAATGAGAGGCATAGATAGAGTTGATAGCCAGAGACTATTTCCCAGGGCAGAAATGACTAACACGAGAGGTCATAGTTTTAAGCTGGTTGGAGGAAAGTATAGAGGGGATGTCAGAGGCAGGTTCTTGTGAGAGCATGGAATGCGTTGCCAGCAGCAGTTGTGGAAGCAAGGTCATTGGGGACAATTAAGAGACTACTGGACATGCATATGGTCACAGAAATTTGAGGGTGCATACATGAGGATCAGTGGTCAGCACAACATCGTGGGCTGAAGGGCCTGTTCTGTGTTGTACTGCTCCATGTTCTATGTTCTAGGTACATTGGGCCCATTGTCCTGTCAACGATCATTTCTAAGCATGTTGCTCGGGTTAAAGTGAAACACAGATGCAGAGTAGAATGGCCTTTTAAATAAGTTAAGAGAGCACAGATTAGCAGCAGGGTTACTAATTTATGTCTTGCTCTGTACCACGCTTGTTGTGGAGTGCATAAAGTCCTTCATTTTTCGATTTAGGTACTTTTACTCACCCTCTTCAGTGGTGTTATAATCCCCATCTGCTCTGTTTGTGCCTCCATATTGTATGAAAAGATGTGGAGGTGTTGGTGTTGGACTGGGGTGGATAAAATTAAAAATAAGGGATGCAACTGACGAAGGCACAGTGCTCCAAAGGCTTGTACTTTGAAATAAAGTTGGGTAACTATAACCTGGTGTCATGTGATTTTTAACTGTGTCCAAAGATATGCAGGCTCAGTGGATTGGCTATGCTAAATTTCCCAATGTGTCCAGGGGTTTGTGTAGGTTAAGTGGATTAGCCATGGGAAATGCAGGGTTACAGAGATTAGTTAGGGGATTTGGTCTGGGTGGGATGCTCTTCAGAGGGTTGGTATGGATTCAATGGGCCCAATAGCCTGGTTCTACACTGTAGGGATCCTATAATTCTAGGATTCTATATTATCTCTACAGACAATCACACAATGAATGATACCCATTTGATGCACATCTACAATGTAACTTTATTTAAAACGGAGCAGTTTGGAAGTAAAATTGAAGATGTTGCTAAACTGTGTTCAGTCTCACCAAGAGAGGCATTCTTTCTGGAAATGAAGAGCTTGTTCTTGTTTATGGATTCAAATTTGGTGTGCTGCCATACCACATTAAATTAATCACCTTGTTCAAACTCTTTTATTACCAGTTATCTCATCACAAACCAATTTCCATTAATGTCAAGCAGATCTGGTACAAGCGCATTGTGGAACATCAAATAATCTGACAGATTTTCATATGCTACGCAAATGGCTGGTAGTGTTGCATAATCTCAAGGCAAATCCTGGTCTGCACATATGTAAACCGGACAGATGTAATTACATTGACAAAATGCATGCTGTGCTCAATGAAGGTTGCAACTTTATATGTGAAAGACTTGCCACTACATATGACTGGAAAGCCCCACTCAAAGGCAAGTTGCAAAGGTGCTTTTTGGACTTGGAAAGGATGTTAACTTGTATTGTAATGTAAGTGATGGAATTTGTCCTCATGGCTCACTGTGTCAACTAATATATGGGTTACCTAAGGCACAAAAAAGCAATGTTCATTTCTATTCTATTGTTCTATTTATGAATGTTCTATTTATGAATGACTCTGCACAACATAAATTAGTCAAATTGTTTGGTGAGCTTTTGTAGCCAGCTCTGAATGAATCTTCCAATGAGGATTCCTTCACTTTTGCAAAGTCCATACAAGACCTACATTTTAAGAGCAATAACACTTCTTGGATATTTACCAGCAGACCACTCAAAGAAGTCAATGTCGTTTGCATTATGTCACCATATCATGGTGATCTAGATGTGTCACTGCTGTCTGGATCTGTGTTCAATCAACTCATAAATTCATGGAGCTGAGTTCAGTTTCAATGACACAACATGTGCCCAAGTCTAGATGGCATTGCTCTACTCAGACCACCTTCACCAACTTCTTTGCTGGAGCACAACTGTCATGGAATGACCACTAACATCTTACACCTTCCACATTTCTGATAATATAGATGACACATTTGCAAGATTTGAATCTGCAGCTGCACTAAAGAGTCTCTTCACATAGCTTAATGAACTCCATCCTCTGCTCAAATTTAAAATTGAAATGGAGCAATCAAATGAGCTTCCTTTCTTTGACATATGAGCTGAAACATCAGCCAATGGGCTCATAGTTATTAACTACCAAAAGCCTACATTAGTTGGTCAATGAAAGCATTGCAATTCATACAATCCCACAAGATCAAACTTCTTGGTAAGCTTGTGAAGAAGACCTGAGTTTCCTGTACATCACACACATGTGATGCTGAGGTAGGGCATAGCTGTGTGATAACAAACACCATGATCAAATTATCACTCATTGAATACTATGGAAACACATGAAGAGGCCTACATCAACCACTTTTGATCTTGAGCAGGGTTCAGTTTACCTCAGATTGTGCTGGAAGGGGGAGATGTCTCAAAAGTGTGAACAATAGGTGAAGTTAACTGTCTCAATTCCTGATGAAGGAATTTTGCCCAAAACATTGATTTTCCTGCTCCTCGGATGCTGCCTGACCTGCTGTGTTTTTCCAGCACCACACTCTCGACTCTAATTTCCAGCATCTGCAATCCTCACTTTCGCCTTGTCTCATACAGCTACCATGCAGTAAATCCACAAGTGGTTTTCTCCATCAACAGGATGCTGCCGTCAATCTAAAAACATGGTTTGCCTACCATACATGAGTATTCTGAAGAAGGCCTCCTGGACTTGAAATTAACTCTTTCCTTTTCTCTCCATAGATGCTGTCAGACCTGCTGAGTTTCTCCAGCAATTTCTGTTTTCGTTACTCATTTGTGCAATGTGATATATGAATTCCAAAGCCAATTATGTGATACCAATTAAGTAGGTCATATATCCCAATGTGGACCATTTCAAAGAACATATCCTGTTTTCCATTTACAGAATGCAGTATGCCAATTATATTCAACCAACCTGTATTTAGAATCATAGAGTCATAGAGATGTACAGCATGGAAACAGGCCCTTCGGTCCAACCCGTCCATGCCAACGAGATATCCCAACCCAATCTAGTCCCACCTGCCACTACCTGACCCATATCCCTCCAAACCCTTTCTATTCATATACCCATCCAAATGCCTCTTAAATGTTGCAATTGAACCAGCGTCCACCACATCCTCTGGCAGCTCATTCCATACTGGTACCACCCTCTGCATGAAAACGTTGCCCCTTAGGTCTCTTTTATATCTTTCCCCTCTCACCCTAAACCTATGCCCTCTAGTTCTGGACTCCTGACCCCAGGGAAAAGACTTTGTCTATTTACCCTATCCATACCCCTCATAATTTTGTAAACCTCTATAAGGTCACCCCTCAGCCTCCGACGTTCCAGGAAAACAGCCCCACCCTGTTGAGCCTCTCCCTGTAGCTCAGATCCTCCAACCCTGGCAACATCCTTGTAAATCTTTTCTGAACCCTTTCAAGTTTCACAACAGCTTTACGATAAGAAGGAAACCAGAATTGCACACAATATTCCAACAGTGGCCTAACCAATGTCCTGTACAGCCACAACATGACCTCCCAACTCCTGTACTCAATACTCTGACCAGTAAAGGAAAACATACCAAGTGCCTTCTTCATTATCCTATCTACCTGTGACTCTACTTTCAAGGAGCTATTAACCTGCACTCCAAGGTCTCTTTGTTCAGCAACACTCCCTAGGACCTTACCATTAAGTGTATAAGTCCTGCTAAGATTTGCTTTCCCAAAACGCAGCACCTCGCATTTATCTGAATTAAACTCCATCTGCCACTTCTCAGCCCATTGGCCCATCTGGTCAAGATCCTGTTGTAATCTGAGGTAACCCTCTTCGCTGTCCAATACACCTCCAATTTTGGTGTCATCTGCAAACTTACTAACTGTACCTCTAATGCTCGCATCCAAATCATTTATGTAAATGACAAAAAGTAGATACTTGTGGCACTCCACTGGTCACAGGCCTCAAGTCTGAAAAACAACCCTCCACCACCACCCTCTGTCATCTACCTTTGAGCCAGTTCTGTATCCAAATGGCTAGTTCTCCCTCTATTCCATGAGATCTAACCTTGCTAATCAGTCTCCCATGGGGAACCTTGTCGAATGCCTTACTGAAGTCCATATTGATCGCATCTACTGCTCTGCTCTCATCAATCTTCTTTGTTATTTCTTCAAAAAACTCAATCAAGTTTGTGAGACATGATTTCCCATGCACAAAGCCATGTTGACTGTCCCTAATCAGTCCTTGCCTTTCCAAATACATGTACATCCTGTCTCTCAGGATTCCCTCCAACAACGTGCCCACCACTGAGGTCAGGCTCACCAGTCTATAGTTCCCTGGCTTGTCTTTACTGCCCTTCTTAAACTGTGACAGCACATTTGCCAACCTCTAGTCTTCTGGCATCTCACTGTGAGTATCGATGATACAAATATCTCAGATAAGTTAATTGTTGCTTTAAGTCTTTCCAAGAGAAAGGCTGTATTAGTGAGTACAGTGGGTTCTTTCTTGATTATATGTTTTTGGAGATACGTCTCTTGATTAAACTTAAAATATAAGCCATAGCTATTAATTTAACCTGGGGCAGTGTTTGTGGAGGAATAAGACGGTGTTATTTTCTGGGTCTGTAGATTGTGAAGGAGCAAAAATGGACTTTTCAGTGATATGTACTTCTTGTCAGATGTGGGAGTTTAAAGAGAGTTTAAGGGTCATTGCAGATTATAACTGCCATAAATGCTGTTGGATGCAAATCTTATCAGATCGAGTGGATCTGTTGGAGAGACAGATAGAAGCGATGAGGAATTTGCAACAGCAACAGTATGTGATGGATGGCAGTTATAGGAAGGGGGGAAAGTCTCAGATACAGTCACATAGATGGGTTAACTCCAGGAAGGGTACGAGAGGTAGGCACCTAGGGCCTTTTGTGGATATACCCAGTTCAAACAGATATTCTGTTTTGGAAAATGTAGGGGGTGATGGATCCTCAGGAGAATATAACACGAACAGCCAAGTTTCTCGTATTGAGACTGGCTGTAATGCAACGAGGGATATGTCGGCTTCCAAGAGATCAATTGTATTAGGGGATTCTGTAGTCCGAGGTACAGACAGACGTTTCTGTGGCCAGCAGAAATAAAGCAGGATGCTGTGTTGTTTCCCTGATGCCAGGATCAAGGATGTCTCAGAGAGGGTGCAGAATGTTCTCATGGGGGAGAGGGGCCAGCAAGAGGTCATTCTCCACATTGGAACCAACGATATAGGAAGGGAAAAACTTGAGATTCTGAAGGGAGATTACAGAGAGTTAAGCAGAAATTTAAAAAAGATTTGCAAGCCTCAGGAAATTATATCCATCAGTAAATATGATGCAGCCATTCGAAATTATTTATTAAACAATCCAGACTCTGCTAAGAATTATGCTGGAAACCATCTTAAGATCAGCAGTCAGGCACATACTGTGATACATGTTTGGGTAAAAGGAATATTCATTAAAAAATGAATTTGTGGTGATAGCCAATATACCCTCTTGGATCACCCTGACTGATCACAATCCCTATCTGTGTGATCTGAGAATCTTTTAAGAAAATTAAGATTGGGAAGTAGCTGCTAACTTTGCTGCATCTTCAATGAAGTCTCAACCAATTTGAACCCTCCACTTATACTTTATGAGATAGTGTCCTCCGCCTTTTTACGTCTGTTTCAAACATCCTAGTTCTTGTGAATAAAAGACAAAAAGCTTCAACCTTCTGTCACCTTTTAGCAATGAAAATGCTGGAAATACTCAGCATGTGAGAATGGTTCTAGCCATGTGACAATGCCAACATAGCACTTTTCAATGCAATAAATTACATCCTGTGTGATTGTGACAAAGGCAGACAAGAACACTCTCATTTGGATCTATTCTTACCTATCTAACTGGAGCTAGAAAATCACTCGAACTGACATATTTTCCTCCTTTCACACCACTATTTCTGATGACCCCTTCTCCAGGGGTCAAATCTTGGCCCCCTCCTATTCTTCATCTACATGTTGCCCTTTTCACAACACACTATGAAAGCAAAATATTAGTTTTTAGATGTATGTTGATGACATCCAGCTCCAGCTCACCACCACCGCTCTTCAATCCTCCTTTCTTGCTCAGTTATTGGACAGCTTATCTGACATCCCATACTTGAAGGTAGAAATTTCCCCCAGTTGAATAAAATGAGGATAGAAGCCATATGTTCCTATTCTCATCTCAAGCTTCACTCCTAAGCTGTCAACTCTGCCCCTGTCCCTGGCAAAAATCAAATGGAGGAGCAAGTGAGGACTGCAGATGCTGGAGATCAGAGTCAAAGAGTGTGGTGCTAGAAAAGCACAGCCAGTCAGGCAACATCTGAGGAGCAGGAGCATCGACATTTCATGCATAAGCTCGAGTCCTTATGAAGAACTTATGTTTGAAACATCGACTTTCCTGCTCCCCAAAAGTAAAATGAAACCAGTCTGGTTTACAACATTTGATCTGAAAATAGATTCAGACCTCAAAATGTTTCCATGTCTAAGGCTGTCTTTCTCCACTCCAATATGGTCACTCAACTTCTAACTGTCTGAGGTCAATTACTGTTAAGAGGCTTGTCAGTGCAATTATTAGGTGTGACTATTTCAATGTACTCTTGGCTGGTTTTCCACAATCTACCTTCTTTGGACATCATGCCACCCTAAACTCTGTAACTTGTGTCATTACTCACTGTGAGTCCCATTTTCCTTCTTATTCCTTTGATCATACTTCTGGCTCCTGGTCAAGTATTGTCTTGAGACAACACTCTCATGCTTGTTTACAAAACCCTCTATGACCATGCCATTTTCACTCCCCTACCTTAGAATCCTCCAAGATATTTGTGCTTCTTTAATTCTGTCCTCATACACATTCCCAATTATAATTGCTCCATCATTGACAGCCATTCCTTCAGTATTCTAGGTCCCATCATTACACTTCTTCTTGTATTTTCCTTAGTCTACACTTTTAAGTTAGTTCTTAAGATCTACATTTTTGAACAATCCTTTGGTCATCTGACATAAAATCTCCTTCACTATCTTTATGGTAAAGCCTTAGTTAAAATGCAATGCCTTTTGGTATTTCATTAGGTTAGAGGTACTACATAAACTTCAATTGATTTTGTTGAAAAGCTAACAACCACGACCCATGAACTGTTTCTCTCTCCACAGATTCTGCCTTACCTACTGAGTATCTCTAGCATATCCCATTTTTATTTCAAATAGCAATTGTAGTTAAATGCATGGTAAATGAAGTACAGTGCCATATCGAAAAATGTGAGGTTATCTACTTTGGTAGGCAAAACCAGGAAGACAGTTTACTACCTGAATGGTGATAGATCGGGAAAAGGAGAAGTGCAATGAGACCTGAAGGTCATTGTACACTATGTGCTGAGTGTAAGCATGTAGGTGCAGCAGGCGGTGAAGAAAGCAAATGGGATTTGATCTTCATAGCGAGAGGACTCCAGTACAGGAGCAGGGATATCTTACAACTATTGTTCAGAGTCTTGGTGAGACCACACCTGGAGCATTGTACATTGGTTAGGTCACCTTCTCCAAACAAGAATGTTCTGACTATGGAGAGAGTGCAACGGGACTGTGTTATCAAGGCTGACGAGAGACTTGATTGCTTAGGACTAGGTTCATTGGAGTTTAGTAGAATGAGGGGAGATCTCATTAAAACCTATAAAGTTCAAAAAGGACCACACAGGGTTAACCCAAAATGGTTGTTCCCAATATTGGTGGAGTCAAGAACAACAGAACAGAAGCTAGGGATTAGGGGTAGGCCATTTGGAACTGAGATGAGAAGCAATTTCTTGATCCAGAGAATGGTAAACCTGTGGAATTACCAGCTACACAAAGTAGGTGTGGCCAAAACATTTAATGGTTTCAAGAAAAAGAAGTTAAATATAGCTCTTTGGGCTAAAGGTATCAAAGGGCATGGGGAGAAAACGGGAGCAGGGTACTGAATTGGATGATCAGCCACGATAACCAAGAATGGTGGAACAGGCTCAAAGGGCTGAATGGCTTACTTCTGCTCCTATTTTCCATTTTTCTACAATATGTAATTTAACATTTCAGACTAATTATATTTCAGCATCAATTACTTTTATTTGTTTCATGTTGGTTATTCTGTCCACAGAAGCTGCGTGACCTGCTGAATTTTGCAGAGTTTTTATTTTTATTTCAGATTTTCAGCATCTGTGGAATTTGGCTTCTGTTTTCCCTCTACGCTAATTGTACAAAGCTTCAGTGCATCAAATCTAATTCTGTTCACAGGATACTCCAGAAACCTATTTTCCCAAGTCACTAGTTTCAGCAAAGTAAATGAGCATAAAGGAAGTGATAATTGGTAAGTGAAGAAAAAAGATCCTTAATTCCTAAACCTCCCACGTTACACAACCCCAATTAACCAAATTATGTTTGATTTGTTTGTAGTACAGTGGTAGTGCTCCTGCCTCTGAGCTATAATCCTGGGTTCAACTCTCACCTGTTTCAGAGTAATGTCACAATTTCTGTGAACAGTTTGATTAAAAATATTTATATAATATCCTCACATTGCATAGCTATCGTTACTTATATTATTCAAAAATGTAGTTCCCACATTTATCCAACCATATGGGGATGTTTCACTCACCCAAAACATAGCAACCATTGTTTATTTCCATTATAAAAGTGCCTTCTGGCAGAAACACATGTTCATTTAATTGTTTGTACCTTATTCAGCACCAATTCATTTGCATACTTCATCACCTCTCTCTCATGTGAGGCCATAAGTTGAGTTTCAGTAACAAGCATGCTGAACGAATAAAAGCGTGATGTTAAGGTGCAATTACCTTTAAGGAGTGTGGGATTCAAGTTCAACAGATCAACTTGTTATTAACAATTTCAAACAACCCTTTTCAAATTTAAATATCACATTTCTGGAGGGCATCAGAATTGAACCAATGGCTTTTGGTTCAGCGATAGAGACACAAACTCTGTGCCACAAGACTTTCAGGATGATTTGTTACAATTGTACTCAATAGTAACAATGCTAGCCAAGATCATTCAACTCATACAGTAAAGAAATTATATTCATATTCATAAATCCACTATAAATGGACAACTTTATATTAGTACTAAATGTTTGGAAACAATGCATTGAATGGTTAATATAGTCAATTGTTAGGAAGGTGAAAGAAATGTCTAGCCAAACACTAGAGGAATAGTATATCATTTTCACATTCATATAGAATCCCTTCCACTCATTGTATCCTTTTTAATCAGATATGATAGCTCTGATACCTGACTCATATGTGAAAATGTACACAAAATGCATATCATTTACAACATAATGTTTTCATTTAATTCTTATGTTTGAACTTAATGTTTTCCTTTCTTCCATTGCTTGCTGTTGCAAAATGATGTGATGTAATATGATTGTGCTTTGATACAATAGGGCTGTGCTCAATATTCAGATCAAGTCCCTTTAGATTCATGAATTGAAATCGGATAGACTTTTACCAAAATGTGACATTCTACAGTCAACATTATTATGAGTCAAACAGCAATATGCAGAGGTGAGAAGATTCTAAACTGAGTAATGCAACTCAATTTCAAGTGCAGAAGAGAAGGCTTTATTCCTTCAAGGTGTCTATTTTTCACATTTGGAATAAGAATAAAACATTGGGGGTCGGTGGCACAGTGGCTCAATGGTTAGCACTGCTGCCTCACAGCACCAGGGACCTGGGTTCAATCCTACCCTCAGGCAACTATCTGTGTGAAGTTTGCACATTTTCCTTGTGTATGCATGGGTTTCCTCCAGGTGCTCTGGTTTCCTCTCACAGTCACAAAAATGTGCAGGTTAGGTGAAACAGCCATGCTAAATTGCCCATTGTGTTCAGGGATGTGTAGGTTAGTTGCATTAGTCAGGGGTAAATGTTGGATAATAGGGTAGGGGAAAGGGTCGAGGTAAGTCACTCTTCAGAGGGTCAGTGTGGACTTGTTGGGCTGAAGGGTCTGCTTCCACACTGTAGGGATTCTGTTTTTAAAAAAAGTCCCTTGAATATGCTCTACTGTGAAGACCATATCATAGAATCCCTATATTGTAGAAGCAGATCATTCAGCCCATTAAATCCACACCAAATCCCCCCAAAGAGCATCCTACCCACACCCAGTCCCATACTCTATCCCTATAAACCTGCATTTCCTGTAATTAATCTACCTAGCCTGCAGATCCCTGGACACGAGAGGCAAGTTAGCATGGCTAATCCACCTAATTACCCATCTTTGGACTATGGGAGGAAATCAGAGCACTTGGAGGAAACCCACAAGACATGGACAGAATGTCCAAACTCCACACAGATAGACTGTTAACGTATCTTTCAGTTTTTTTCTGTAATTTTGATTGTGGACTGAAATGGAAAGAGGACAGAATGAAGTTAAAACCAAAGATTGCAATGAGGAAGATTGCACTTAATAGCAAGTTCTCTGACACTTACCTTAAGTGCTGTTTACACAACTGTTTCTTCAAGCATTGGGGGAGTCTGGTCACAGACAAGTTGGAGCCATGGGATGTGTACAAATGGAAATTTAGCCAGCAAAGTGCAGATAATTAGTCTGGCAAATTCTGGATGACAAAGGCCTTTTGCCTGTCAACAACTCTGTGATTGCCTTCACGGTGGCTGAACAGCTTGTGGTTGTTACACTTTGGGTCAAAAGCCAACCAGAAAAGAAGGAGCTATCCTTTACTCTCTGCTATGATAAAAACTTACTCAAACCTGAAGGACAGTTTATTTCCCCTCATCAGTCTTTGCAAACTGTGGCTAATAACCTATAAGTCAGTTAGTTCCGAAGTGGGAGCTCCTGGAATTGAGTCAAAGTACCTGTAGATGAAACATTGAGGAGCAGCAACTCCTGACAAGCCAAAAGGTTAATCTCAGGGAAGTCTGTGGACATGGACCTCTGAACTGCCTGACCAGTCATTCTCGCTGTCCAAAACACCAATGTCTTTTTTTTGTTTCTCTCTGTCTGTACATATGCACATGTGTAGGGGAAGTCGGTTTGAGTATGAAAAAGGTTAAGATTATGTCAGTTTAGCCAGCTATGAGTCACGAATAGAGAGGTTTTGTGGCTGTCATGACATGATATAGTTGGTGAAGGATAAAGCTGGATTGCCAACATTTGTCCAGGAGGACAGTGGCCCTTTCTCTCGTGACACTTTCCCTCATCTTAGCTGTTGTCTAAATACTTGCCATATAGTTTACATGTTCAGCATTTCTGCCATGGGATGGTAAGGTGACATTTATCTCAACTGGGGGCTGGTAGTTACAGCAATATTGGATCCAGTTGGACATGGACCATAGATGTAGAATGGGCACTGAATTTTAAGAAGGATGTATTGAGACAGTGGAGCATGGTTTCAGAGTTATCCTTAGTTCATTCAACACTTAGGGTTAATGAAAAAGAAGCTTGGTTGGAGTGTATAATTGATGGCTGATTTAGTATCGATCACATTGCATCAATACCAAATTTGGAAGTACTACATTCTGAGTGAAACTTCTAACTAATGATGAGTTAAGAAAGCATATGTACCATAATATGAAGCTCACTGGAAATTGAATTAAGCTGCCCAAGCTCTGCATCCAGCAGACAAAGGGAGGGGCAATTCCAATTTTGGCGAGATTTAAAAGACAGTCTGAAGGAAGAATGGACACAAAATGAATAGGATGTTACACGTAACTATCTCCTAACCCAGTTGAACCTTCCTTTAAATGTATATTTTGAACCAATCCATTGATTGAATAAAAATGCCGTAGGGAAGTCAGTAACGTACTCAACAGGAACACTATCATGTTCTTGATCTCATCACGCTGATAAAGAAATTTGCTGAGATAAGGAAAATATTGAGAAAACCTTTTGTATTTTTGGCTCAGAAGGGTTTGTTGAGTAGGGTTTCTTAGTGCAAGGCCTAGCATGTTTCCTCACCACATCTTACCAACTTGTTTCATTAATTACCTCAGTCCAGCCCCCTCATCTAATTTGAGCTCCATTCAATCATTCACCATTCCTCGCCAGATATTACCTGAAATACCAATATCCCTGGCACCAGTGGCATTTTTAAAACACCGCTGCGACCCTGGACAAGCATTGCTAAACTGGCTTTGCCCTTCGCCGGCAATGTCGTGGCACAGCGGCCTCATAGCCGCACTGTTCATGGTATATAACTGGCTTAAGTGACACTTGGCAGGATAACTTTAGTCACTGTTTAAGCACTCGGCCACACAGTTTACCTGATTATAGCTACATCCTGTCAAACCAGTATCTGTGTGCTCACTGCAGACCCACAGGTTGTCATTGTCCACTTCGCAAACAGGTAGGCAATTGGACAATTCTGACAATTCCAAACATAAGCTGTTATCTACAGTCAGCAGTCAGCAAAACCAAAAACAACTTTAAAATATGTAGAATCCTGTTCGTCAGCATAATGAAAATAAAATAATGGCATCATGACCAACAATTATCTTACGGGCTGTCCATTGCACCCAGCTCTCATTTAGTGGAACTGAGTGTCCATCAGGTCCTGTCTGGATTGTAGCACCCAAAGCAAGGGGGCTCTGTCATGCACAGGGAGATTTTCCTGTTCAATTTTACCATCCCCCTCCTCCTCCTGCTCAGAAGACTGCACCCAGTTTCTCAGCAACTTTAATATTGCCATGCTCTCCGCTCCAATCATACAGAGCGCAATAGGCCAGGATGAAGCAGCCCTCTCTGTCCAGACAACACAGAAGGGATGCTGTCCTGCAAACCAGTGAACCTAATCTTCATCAGCCCAATCATCTGGGTAAAAACAATGACTGCAGATACTGAAAATCAAATACTGGATTAGTGGTGCTGGAAGAGCACAGCAGTTCAGGCAGCATCCAACGAGCAGCCCAATCATCTGCTCCAGCCACAGCCCTAGTTGAAGAATGATCAGCATTGTCCCTGTACCCTATACCATCCAGGGGATTGCACAATGGTGTTATTGGCCCTGGTCATATTGGGAGGCCTTTGACCCTCAGTAATCATCCTTGTGAGACCTGGAGCCTCAAACATACCAGAGAGTGCCCCAGAATGTGGGAATCATGGCTGCTGCTAGGATAGTGATCACAGTTCACCTGAGTACGAATGGATTGGAAGCCCCTTCCTGTTGATGAATTCTGTCTTGTTGTGATATGGCACTGTCAGTGCCATGTGTGTGCAGTCAATGGCACCATGTACCTAGGGGAAGCCAGCCGCATTTCCGATTTCAGAGCTGCAGCACTGACCACATCACGAGGAAACAAAATGAAATGCTGTGATCTTGCACACATAGCATTGGTCACTGTCCTGGTGCATCAAGAGACCCCACATGGGTTGCCTATCATTCCCTGGAAGGAGTCACTTACATTGAGTGCTCAGCCTGGCTGTTGACCTTCCCAGCCAGCAAAAAATACTGGACTTTCACTCCTACCCTCAAGACCCACCAAAACAATTGGAATAGATCTGTCACAATGTTCAAACGTACAGAGCCTCCATCAATAATAAACCTCACTCATCCCCAGGAAACAATCATATATGAAAACTTCTGGTCCTCCCATGGCCTCACCATCTCCTTATGGAAACCTGAAGCTGTGACCGCTGCCTGAGCTCGGTATACCTTGGCCTCTATAATGGCTTATTGGTAATTTGGGCTTGTCATCAGCCCTGATCCTCCTACACCAACCTGCACATTCCATAGAAAGGCAGCTGCAGTGACCAATATCCCATCAGTGGCTGGATACTTGTTAGTAATGACCAATGTTGGGAACATAAGGAACAGAATAAGTTCTTAGTCCTGAGAACAGACAGTGGTGGTTTACCTTGCAGATGAGGGCTGCACACTGTAGTCCAGACAGTGACATACTACACCCTTATATTGAGGGCCATCTCTCCAGCATTCATTCAGCTTCAGTCTCTGCATCTGCACCAACTTGCTGTTTCAGCCGAGTGAGAATTATATAACAACAAATGGTTGTGTTTACTGAGCTCCAAATCCTTCCTATCCCAAATCCAAATCAACAATCCAACTTGACACTGCATTCAATAGAGTCTATTCTAATACTTAAATGACCGAAGATGTAGCAGAAAATTCCACCTCCCTTTGTTCCCTTGCAAGTTTCACAAATTATGCTTCACTTTTGGACAACATCCACCTCTATTTAAGTTATTGCCACTAACCTCTGCATCACTGATAAGCCTTCAGTTTATAAGTATCAACGGCATGGTGCAAATTCCCTTTGGCTGCATTTGCTCCAAAACTCATTCACTTTTGCATGGACAATATAATGGTTGTAAATTAAATGCAGCTGACGTTTGCAAGTCTGTGCTTCATGTATTTGCCCCTTTGATGTCCTAGCATCGGCAAGTGTGGAGCTTGTGCATTTATCCATTAAAGTGTCACTGACTCTGCTCACATTGGGCATTGTCCTCGATATTTTTCTGTTGCAGTTAGCGACTTGTGAATATGGACAATGTGAACAATGCCCTCTGCTTGGTCATCAGTTACTCTGCAAAGTCGCGCTGCTCTCTTTATGCTTAACCCAGACAACTCATTTTTACCCTTTCTCTTTCATGTTCAAACTCTCCACTGTTTTGAACTTTACCTCCAATTTTCCCCTTTGCTGCCTGAGCCCTGATATTATAACTTACTGGTGCCCCCTGTGGTCCTATCGGTTCTGCTTGTGGAGGCCACAACAGTGGGCAATGCCAATAATCCCCTCTTCCACAGATTGCTATGACCATAATGGAATGCCATACCTATACTATACCTCGACTTTAGCTCCAGTCATTGTGCTTGCCTCCACCTCAGCATATGCCTCTACTTCACAACCTCCAGGCCTTGCTTACTCATCCCCTGGTGGTAATGCGGCCCCTTTTGCCCTGACAGCCCCCCCGTTATACCCTCCCCACTACTTGATGCATAGAATTCCGGTGGTGCATTCAGCCCAGGCCCCTGACCAACTTCAATGGGCAGCTTCTTGACATAACAAACCAGATCTCTGACTGCGGTCATTTCTGCTTCCTGACTGACAAAATAGGACTCTCCTGACTGCTTGGGATGGCCCAACTTGATGGACTATTGCCCACTCCCTGGACTGTAGTCAGTCATGCAGCCTGACCGTGACTTCCCTAATGGGGTGACCAACCATGGCCAAGTCCCTGTAACTGACTTACCAAGATTGACAACAGATGCCCTTGACTGGACTGAGGATAAGCCCCCACATACTTGTGACATGACTATTTGGTTGGATAAGCTTGCAGAGAGATTGCCATGCCGGCAGGTTTCGGATTGACATCTTACTGTTCTGTACAGCAAGATGTTACCATCTCCTGGACAGATTCCCATCACCAAATATGACAAGTAATCTAACTATTTGACTAGACAATCGCACATGCCAATATAGCAATACTGACAGTCTTATGCAGTAGTCTCTTGGTGCTAGTTGCCAGTGAGGTGGGTGTCAACTTCCATAGAATCCTGCAAGTGGATTCAGAAAGGTCCCATGAAAACCCTGAGGAGTTGGAAATTATCAGATGCCAATGTCCATGAACAACTAGTGTGTGTGGCTTGTGCCAATGGATGTAGTTGCATGGTGACCAACATGGAGGCTCTTCTTAGTCATTGGTGTGGTTAAGTCACCAGACATCCACTCTGACTTCCATGTTGAGAACTCTCAGTCTCCAGGTTGCTGAGTTGGGGGTGGTACAATAGAAAGCAACATATTAATGAAGTGAGATTTACAACTGATAATGTGGTTAACAAGAAATATTCCCCTTTAACAGGTGACTTACACAGCCTCATGAGAATCTCACCTTCATGTCCGGAACTTAGTTAAAAGATGCGGCAATATGATCCCAACATTGGAAAGACCCTTGACTGACTTGTCGCGTGATTCCTCCACATTTCCTCCCAAAGCCCACATCATTTGGGCCCCTGTAAGACTTCTCTCAGTAAGTTAATTTAAGAACTATCTTTCATCCTGTCTTAGGGCTGCAAGAGAGAACACAATCATGTGACACTGCATCACTTCCTTTTCTTGTTTCATTAGCCTGTCACACAATGAGAATACTTATATTTCAGCCATCAAATACATATCAGTGTGGTACCATTTTCAGACTGGTTCAAAGTTCACAAAACATTAGCCTTTCCTTTCAGCAATCTGTGCTATTGAACATCTGTGGAGCACAGTAGTCAATCTGGTGCCGATTGTAAAAAAATACAATCACGGTATTTGTCAGGCAGGCCTCAGCTGTGGTGAATTGTGATTTGCCATTCTGTTTCTCGCCTCTCCCACAGAGCTGAAAGAAAGACAAAGATTTACATAAATTTAATCTGATGTTGCGTCTCTGGAAGGGATCGCTGGAAGGGAATTGCATTCAAGTTATCTATTTCAAATGTCAGCTGCAATTTATTTGCAACATTTCTTGCCAACCGTGGCAATGATATCTTCAGACTGCTTTCCCTCCTGCTCCTCAAAGTCATCTAAATGTCAGGAACCTGCTCTAGCATAACACTGCTTTCTCAGGAATTCATTAAGACCATAGAGCCATAGAGTTCTACAACACGGAAATTGGTAAATGGTATTGCAACATTTGAACTATTTGCTACCTATCCTTAGACCTTTTCATAAAAAATGTTACTATTTTTAATGTAGTTACCTTCATTAAGTAAAATAAATCATTTGCATTTCATAAGATGAGAGAGCGAGAGAGAGAGACCATCTACCAACCCTTTTACATTAGCCTTTCCATGTTTTCAGTATTGAGAAATATCAGGAAGAGAAACAAATAAAATAACATTGGAAATCAATAAAGTGTGTGGATTTCAGGACAACAACTGCAAGGAGCAAAGAATGCAGAACGTTACCTACTGTTATTGATGTGATCTGAGGCATTCTTCAATACTTTACATTCGACATTGTCGCCCTGTCGTTCAAAAATTATTCTTCTGAAGCTTACAAACTCACTTAGGAAAGGGCCTCCAAGCAAGAGTGGCTTGTCTGCTGTCAGGCTCAATATTTGGTGGCATTTTGGTGGCTATGTAAATTAATGAATAGTTGTGAAAGGTTATCTTGCCAAAAAGCTTCACCCCACAGATGAATAAGTTCCTGTCAATATTGATGTAGTGCAGGATCAGATTGTGGTGTTCATTTTGATTTTATCAAAGCCGGAATAAAACGAGTACAATCAACATGAAATAAAAAGATTCTGGATTAGTGGTGCTGGAAGAGCACAGCAGTTCAGGCAGCATCCAAGTAGCTTCAAAATCGATGTTTCGGGCAAAAGCCCTTCCTGATGAAGGGCTTTTGCCCGAAACGTCGATTTCGAAGCTACTTGGATGCTGCCTGAACTGCTGTGCTCTTCCAGCACCACTAATCCAGAATCTGGTTTCCAGCGTCTGCAGTCATTGTTTTTACCTCGATGAAATAAAAAGAGGTTGTTAAATCACAAAGAAAATATAGCATTCCAAGTTGTTATGAAAGTTTAAAGTCTTTCACAGCCAACTAATGATTTTCAAGTACTGCAGGTTCCTGCTATCCTTATTCAGTTATTCCACTTTAACATCATGCATATAATTGTGTATATGCTCGCGCTATTGGATCTTCCATTTTCGCATTGTTTTGCTTGAGGCCTGAGCACTTGTGAAGCAATTGGCACCATTTTGGAATAATTTCAAGATGTTTGATCACACTCAATTTGACAGTGACGTTTTCTTGAAACTATGCAGTGTTGTTTTATGTGATGAATATCTATACCCGCAGCAATTTCTTCAAGAGTAAAGTTAAAGTGAAATGAAGTGAGCAAAGTGAAGTGCAGGTGCTTAGTTCTTTGAAAATGAATCACAGGCTGACAGGGTGGTGCAGAAGGCATTTGGCACACTTGCCTTCATTGGTCAGTACATTTAGTGTAGGAGCTGGCATGTCGCATTGCAGCTGTACAGGACATTGGTGAGGATACTTTTAGAATACTGCATTCAATTCTGGTCTCCCGGCTATAGGAAAGATGTTGTTAAACTTAAAAGGGCTCAGAAAAGATTTACAAGCATTTGCCAGGGTTGGAGGGTTTCAACTACAGGGAGAGGCTGAATAGGCTGGGGCATTTTTCCCTGGTGCATCAAAGGCTGAGGGGTCCCCTTATAGAGGTTTATAAATTCATGAGGGGCATGGATAGGGTAAATAGCTAAGCTCTGTTTTACCAGAGTAGGGAAGCCCAAAACTAGAGAATATTGGTTTAAGATGAGAGGGGAAAGATTTAAAAGGGTCCTAGGGGGCAATGTTTTCACACAGAGGTGATGCGTATGGAATGAACTGCCAGAAGAGGTAGTGGAGGCTGGTACATTTACAACATTTTAAAAGCATATAGATGGGTACAGGAATAGAAAGGCCCAAAGACTGGCAAAAGGGACTAGATCAGTTTAGGATATCTGGTCAGTGCAGACAGGTTGGACTGAAGGGTCTGTTTCCATTTTGTATAACTTTATGACTATAACTCCATAAAGACTGGACCATTGATTTTAATATAGCTAACATAAATATACATTCAAAGTTTGTGAGAAGACTTGTAGCTCGGGTGCTCGTTGTTGTGGTTCTGTTCGCCGAGCTGGGAATTTGTGTTGCAAATGTTTTGTCCCCTGTCTAGGTGACATCCTCAGTGCTTGGGAGCCTCCTGTGAAGCGCTTCTGTAATGTTTCCTCCGGCATTTATTGTGGTTTGAATCTGCCGCTTCCGGTTGTCAGTTCCAGCTGTCCGTTGCAGTGGTCGGTATATTGGGTCCAGGTCGATGTGCTTATTGATTGAATCTGTGGATGAGTGCCATGCCTCTAGGAATTCCCTGGCTGTTCTCTGTTTGGCTTGTCCTATAATAGTCGTGTTGTCCCAGTCGAATTCATGTTGCTTGTCATCTGCGTGTGTGGCTACTAAGGATAGCTGGTCGTGTCGTTTCGTGGCTAGTTGGTGTTCATGGATATGGATCATTAACTGTCTTCCTGTTTGTCCCATGTAGTGTTTTGTGCAGTCCTTGCATGGGATTTTGTAGACTACATTGGTTTTGCTCATGCTGGGTATTGGGTCCTTCGTTCTGGTGAGTTGTTGTCTGAGAGTGGCTGTTGGTTTGTGTGCTGTTATGAGTCCTAGTGGTCGCAGTAGTCTGGCCGTCAGTTCGGAAATGCTCCTGATGTAATGTAGTGTGGTTAGTCCTTTGGGTTGCGGCATGTCCTCGTTCCGTTGTCTTTCCCTTAGGCATCTGTTGATGAAATTGCGGGGGTATCCGTTTTTGGCGAATACATTGTATAGGTGTTCTTCTTCCTCTTTTTGCAGTTCTGGTGTGCTGCAGTGTGTTGTGGCCCTTTTGAATAGTGTCGTGATGCAACTTCTTTTGTGTGTGTTGGGGTGGTTGCTTTTGTAGTTCAGGACTTTCCTGTATACCTTTGTGGTGAATTCTCTGTTCGGTGTTCTCTGTACCATCTCGTCTAGGAATGGGAGTTGGTTGTCCTTTTCTTCCTCTCTAGTGAATCGGATTCCTGAGAGTGTGGTGTTGATGATCTGGTGTGTGTTCTCTGTTTCTGTGTTTTTAATAATTACAAAGGTGTCATCCACATATCTGACCCAGAGTTTGGGTTGAATTTGCGGTAAGACTGTTTGTTCTAATCTTTGCATTACTGCTTCTGCTATGAGTCCAGAGATGGGTGAGCCCATGGGTGTGCCGTTGATTTGTTCATATATTTGGTTGTTGAGGGTGAAGTGTGTTGTGAGGCACTGGTCCAGTAGTTTGAATATGCCGTCTTTGTTGATAGGTTCACCGATTGTTGTCTGTTCTGTATGTCCAGTAGGTTGGCTATTGTTTCTCTGGCTAAGGTTTTGTCGATAGAGGTGAACAGTGCTGTTACATCGAATGAGACCATAGTTTCTTCCTTGTCTACGTCTATATTTCTGATGATGTCCAAGAATTCCTGTGTTGATTGTAGAGAGTGTCTGGATCCGCTGATCAGGTGTTTCAGTTTCTGCTGTAGTTCTTTAGCCAGTTTGTGTGATGGTGTCCCTGGTAGTGATACTATGGGTCTGAGTGGGATGTCTGGTTTGTGCACTTTAGGTAGTCATAGAATCTGGGGGTGTTGTTGCTTTCAGATTTCATTCTTTGTAGGTCAAACCTGGTTATCTGTCCATTTTTTTGTAGGTTCCTCAGTGTGGTGTTTATCCTATTGGTGAGCTGTGGGTGGGGTCAAACTCCCTCTTTTGGTAGGTGTTGGTATCTGCAAGTAGTTGTTGCGCTTTTTGGATGTAGTCTGCTTTGTCCAGGATGACCGTCATTCTGCCTTTGTCTGCTGGTAGTATGATTATGTTCTTATCATTTCTTAGTGATTTTAGTGCTTCCCTCTCCTTGGTGTTGAGGTTATGTGTTCCTGGAGGCATGGCACTCATCCACAGATTCAATCAAGAAGCACATCGACCTGGACCCAATATACCAACCACTGCAACGGACAGCTGGAACTGACAACCGGAAGCGGCAGATTCAAACCACAATAAGTATACATTTCCCAACTCTGAAATACTATTTTATTTTTGAATCCCAGGTAGCCCCTGTCAAAGTTTCACATCAGGTGAGACTATTTTAAACTTGCTTTCATAAAGATATAAGAAAGAGAAGCAAGAGTAAGCATTTCAGTCCCTCAAGTCTACTGCGTCATTGAATACAATCATGGCTGATCTCATCTCGGCCTCAACTCCACTTTTCTACCCAATCTCCATGACACTTCAATCCATTACCAGTTAAAATGCTGTCTATCTCTTCTTAAATTTACCCACAACAGTTCTGGGTAGGGGAATTCCCCACATTCATCAGCCTTTTTTCTGCATCCCCTTATTTCTGTGGCACTGGACATTCTCTTGGGTGAAAGATACAGGGTTCGGTACCTATTCTGCAGGAAAATGACTCTGAAATACTCTGACTGATTTTGGAACCCAACTGCAGCCTGTTTACAAATTTATAGCAGGTGAAGCAGAAGGGCCATTTTAAAGTTAGTAAGAAAGATAATTCCTATCGACTGGAATTCTACTTTTTTAATGGCTATGGAGCATCCAAAAGGGAATTCTAAAGATTCACAACTCTCTGAAAAAAAAGAGAAATGTTTCCTCATCTCTGTTTTAAGTGGGTGACCCCCAATTTTTAAACTACGACCCAGTTCTTGATTCTCCTGTAAGAGCAAACATCCTTTCAACATTTACTTGTTAAAGTTTGGTCAGAATCTTTTTGTTTCAATGAACTCATCTCCTCTCTTTGAAATTTCAGAGAATATAGATCTATCCTGTCTAGCTTCTCCTTACAAATCAGTTGGCCCACTATCAGCATCTACCTAGCATCTTCCCACTACCTCACCTCTATCCTTCTATTTATCTCTCAGCTCCCTTGCCCCACCCACATTCCTAATGAAGACCTTATGCCCAAAATGTCGACTCTCCTCCTTCTCGGATGATGCCTGACAAGTTGTGCTTTTTCAGCATCACACTTTTCGACTCTGATTTTCAGCATCTGCAGTCCCCACTTTCTCCCATTCCAGATGTTACTCTAGTTAAACATCATTGAACTGCCTCCAATGCATTAACATCCTTCCTTTAACACAGTGACCAATACTGAACAAGGTACTCCAGATATGGTCTCATGAATGTCCTGAATAACTGTAGAATAACCTCCCTACTCTTGCATTCAATTCCCCTTGTAATGAAACAGAGCATTCTATTAGCTTTCCTGCATATTGACATTCTGTGATTCATGTACCAGGGCCCCCAGCACTCTCTGCATCTCAGAGCTCTGCAACCTGTCATCGTATGAATTATATGCATATTTCAAAATCCTTTCTGCCAAACTGGGCTTATACACTTAATGGTAAGGTCCTGGACAGTGTTTCTGAACAAAGAGACCTTGTGGTGCAGATTCATAGTTCCCTGAAACTGGAGTCGTAGGTAGACAGAATAGTGAAGAAGGCTTTTGGTATGCTTGCCTTTGCTGGTCAGTGCATTGAGTACAGATGTTGGGAGGTCAAATTGCAGCTATACAGGACATTGGTTAGGCTACTTTTGGAAAACTGGTTTCAATTCTCATCTCCTTGTTGTAGGAAGGATGTTGTTAAACTTGAAAGGGTGCAGAAAAGAATGTTGCCAGAGTTGGAAGGTTTGAGCTATGCTGAATAGGCTAGGACTATTTCCTCTGGAGTATCGGAGGCTGAGGGGTGACCTTATAGGGGTTTATAAAATCATGAGGGGCATGAGTAGGGTCTTTTCCCTAGGGGAGTTCAAAACTAGAGAAAATAGATTTAAGGTGAGAGGGGAAAGATTTCAAAGCTATCTAAAGGGCAACATTTTCATGCAGAAGTGATGGAGGCTGGTACAATTACAACATTTAATAGACATCTGGATAAGTATACAAATAAAAAGGGTTTGGAGGGATATGAGCCAAATATGACTAATTAATTTAGGATATCTGGTCAGCATGGACAAGTTGGACCAATATTTCCATGTTTCCATGCTGAACACCTCTATGACTCTATGACAAGTTCAAAATTTCCCACTTTAGACTCCATTTGCCAGATCTTAGCCCACTTAGCCAATCTATATGCTTTGTAGAATCCTTATGTCCTTTTCACAACTCACTTCCTTACCTACCTTTGTGTCATTAGCAAATTTAGTTACTATAAATTTGATCCATTCATCCAAATCATTTGCATAAATTGTAGAGAGTCAAGATCCCACAACTGACCTGTGGTATACTCTTGATATCTTACCAGCCTGAAAAATATATATTTATTCCTACTGTCTCTTTCCTTTTAGCTAATTAATCTTCGATCAAAGCCCATATGGTTACCCCCCTATATCGTGAGCTTTTATTTTCCTCAATAACTTTTGATATGGCATCTTTTTAAATGCCTTCTGCAAACCTGAATACAATACAGTCACTGGTTCCCCTTTATTAACAGCATAAGTTAATTTCTCAAAGAACTCCAATAAATTATTTAATCAAATTTGCCTTTGACAAAACCGTGTTGGCTGTGACTATGACATCTTTAATAATAGTTTCTAATATTTTTCCTGAGATATAACATTTGTTTTGAACAAAGTAGAAAAGATATCACAACTAAATTTCAAAATAACTTTAGTCCAACTCAAACAATTCATTCCAAACTAATTCAGAAATATGCATGAATTTCTTACTCACACAGTTCACTCACAAAAACACCAGACAAATTTATGAATGCACACATTTTTTCTAAATTAATGCATATTTGTGAAAGTATTATGTATCTGCAACATATGCATAAATTCAAGAATTGATTTCAAATATAATGACCATTGCTAACATTCTATTTGCCCAAATTGAATAGTGGATGGTGTAAGCTGTTAAATTTGTGTACTATGCCGGCATTTGAGCTAATGCGATGTCAGAACAGATACTGAATGGTGTTGCTTAGTTTTATTTTCTTAGGTGAAATTTGATACTATTATCACAATGTTCAGATAAATTCCTGGTGAGGAACCCAGAACAGTGATTGGCAAAGCATTAGTTATGATATTCCCAGTGTTGAACAACCTCCAAATGGCAGGGTTCCTGTCTTTGACTATCCATTCATTTTGGCCTGTGAAGATGGGAACTGTCCATCTTCACCATGTGGGAGATACCTGGTATTGTAGAGGTGGAAACAATGTCACGGAATCACATTTCCTGATTGGCAAATGTAGGAGAAAGGGAGCTGTATCCTTAATCCAAGCTTTTTGTTTAATCTGCAAAAGGAGCAATGTCATAGTGAAGTCAATGCAGAATATGTGTAGGTCCTCAGAATCAACAGCTACAAGTAAGATGCCCTCTCTTACCATCCTCTGTATAAAGTAATGTTAAATAAAGCCTATTGCTATTCATTTATGAGAGTGTAGGTCTTAAAGAAAGTATTGATGTTACATTGATATAAAGCAAGCATGAGCAGAAATATCAATCAGTTTCCCTGAAATGGTTGCAAAGGCATGCTTGCTGCATGAGGTATATCCCCTTCATGAATTCCCACCAACAAAATCAGGATGTCTGTATCCAGTGGGATCCTGCAGGGGTCAGTGTTGCAGCCCTTGCTGTTTGTGGTTTCTGTAGATGACTTAGATGTGAATTTAGGAGGATTGATCAATAACTTCACCAGTGATACAATAATTGATGAGGTGGGAGATAATGAACAGTGCCGTCTTAGACTACAGGAGAATAAGAACCGACTCATCAGATGTGCTGATCAGTCGCAAATGGAATTTAATCTGGATAAGATGAGGCACTTTGGCAAAACAATCAAGGCAAAGGAATGCATGATAAATGGTAGGACCCTGGGAAGCACCGAGGGTCAGAGGGAATGTGATGTACATGTACACTGGTTGTTCTAAGGTATCAGGACAGGGGGATAAAGTGATTAAAAAGGCATGTGGTATATTTGCTGTTATTGGTCAAGGCATGGACTTTAAGAGCAGGGAGGTTATGCAAGAACTGTATAAGACTTTGGTAAGGCCACAGCTAGTGTACTCTGGGATCCACATTATAGGAGAGATGTGACAGTACTGGAGAGGGTGCAGATGAGATTTACCAGAATGTTGCCTGGGCTGGAAAGCTTTAGTCAGGAAGAGAGATTGAACAGATTAGGGTTGTTTTCCTTAGCGCAAAGGAGATGGAACAGGAGCATGATTGAGATGTATAAAATTATGAGCAGCATAGAAAGGGTAGACAGCGAGAAATTTTTCCCCTTGATGGAGGATTCATTTAACAGAGGGCATGGATTCAAGATAAAGGGAAGATGGTTTAGAGGAGATGTGAGGAAAAATCTTTTCATTCAGAAGGTGCTGGGAATGTGGAACTCTGTAAGGGTGATCAAGGCAGAAACCTTCATGACATTGAAGGATATCTAGATTTCACTTGTAATGCCATGGGCCAAGTGCAAGAAAATGGGATTCGAATAATCATGTAGTCTTTTTTATCAGCACAGTCTCAACGGGCCGACAGCCCTTTTTCTGTCCCATTGATCTCTGTGACCCTATGAATCTATGACTCGATAAATGACTCAATTGCAGAATAGCATTTTATTTCCTATTTTCATTCACTTCCTGCTGTGGTTGGGCAGAACCCCCAGTCCAGGAAAAGCATTCAGAGGCAGGAGCACATGAGGGAGCTGACCCACCATACAATTTACGCACAATTTCCTCATGTCCCTCCTCCTAAAGATTCCTGGGCTTAGGCAAACTCCAGCCATTGCTTCAATGGAAGTTAAGAAGACTTTAAAATATTGCAATTGTGCTTCCAATTTTAGTTCACGATATATAAACAAAAATCACTTAGACGCAAGACAACAAATGAACAAATTTGTCAAGCCAATTACTTTTTCTGTGGAAATGTTCCTACTCTCCTTCCTTTATTCACACAATTACCTCATTGTTCATTTGTACCAGCAGATATTTGTATCCTTCACCACAGAGAACAACACATCAGGATATTTATCAATGCAGAAAGACTGCATTGCATCCCGATAGACGTAAATATTGGAATCACAATGACTTAGAATCATAGAATCTCTGCAGTGTAGAAGCAGGCTATTTGGTCCAGTGAGTCCACATCAACCCTCTGAAAAACATCCCACTCAGGCACACCCACCTTCCCTATTCCTGTAATCCTGGGGCATCCTTTCCTGCAGAATATGAGATAGACAACATTGGGCGAGTCACATGAGTATGTGGTGGGTGGTGTTCCCACCTGTAATGGTGGTATCCATGTTGACGTCATGTTAATCCAGCCATTTGGTTTGTCTCCAGCACCATCTTATTCTTGATTTTTTTGTAATTATTAATTGGATCATAGGTCTTCCCTTCACTTGCTATTCAGCTGTTGACATTTTACTCAAACCATTGGACACTTTTGATCAACTGCAGAGACTTGTCATTCAGCCTGTCAACACTCCACTCACACCTTCTGTATTTATCTTTTTCTATTCTTAATTACCTGCTTTTATCTTACCATTATCTCTCTGCATAAACATGATGTGCCTGTACACGTACCTCCACTACACATGACAAAGGAGCAACAGTCTGAAAGCTTGTGATTTCAAATAATCCATTTGGATTACAACCTGGTGTCATGTGACTTCTGACTTTTCCATTCTAGTCCACCATTGTTATCTCCACATCATAAATTAAAGAGGGACAGTGTTAGGTGTTGTCATTGACTGTGGACATGAGAAGCAAGCTTGAGAGCTGAATCCTGAGTAATAGACATAACTGAGTCGAACCTGATGAAAAATGCTATCGCTACTCCCACTCTGTTACATTTTGTACATTGTGTGTCCATTGGGTTGCAGTTGTACAGGAAATCAAGCTGAATGGCACAATGCAACCCACAGACAGAAATGAAACTTGAATCCTAAGTAAAATAAGGGATCTTATTTAGTAATTTGGAAAAAGCATTCTTTGTTGAGGAGATTACTCACAAAGCTCCTTTGGTAATATGATCTTTTTGAATTGTGCCAGTTGATTTTGCAGCTGGTGGTCAGTTTTTCTGAAGTCTATCAGTAACATCATATTTGTGTCCTTTACTTCCATGAAATAATTAATTAGATCAGAACAGACAACACTAAAAAGACTCAGCAGATCTTGAAGCAATTGTAGACAAAGAAACAGGGTTATTATTTCAGGCCTGCGATCTTTCATCAGAACACAAATAATGAGAAACATTTCAATGCCGATGTCCTGTGTAAATCAATGTATTCATTTTCTTGATTTGATTAAGTTTACTTTATTAATGCATTAGTCATATGTGTAATTCAGCCTTTTAACAAAGAATTGGCAAAGCATTTTGTAGAATTGATTCCAAAAAACGTAAACAGAAGTGAAATGTCTCCCAAGAGCTCTTTATATTATAACAAAACCAGCTGAAACCATGCAAAACAAAATTGTTAAATACTAATAGAAACTTGTGATTTCTTTTTCAATTAAGGCAAACTCAAGCTCATAAAACTTACCTTCAGATTATTTTTCTAACATAATTAAGGTATCTCTCCGTTCATCCTTATGCTATTTAGATTAGATCCTTACAGTGTGGAAACAGGCCGTTCTGCCCAACAAGTCCACACTGATCCTCTGAAGAGTAGCCCATCCAGACTCATTCACCCAACACTGTAGGCAATTTAGCATGGCCAATTCATCTGGCCTGCACATCTTTTGGAACGTGGGAGGAAGCCAGAGCACCAGAGAAAATCCACACAGACACGGGGAATGTACAAACTCCACACAGACAGTTGCCTGAGACGGGAATCAAACGTGGGTCCCTGGTGCTGTGAGGCAGCAGTGCTAACCACTGAGCCACCTGCTATTGAGTAGTCATAAGATAAACTGGGACCAACTGGACATCAGTTCACCAAAAAACAAAGAACAATGGATGCTGAAGATCTGAAAATAAAACAGAAATTTATGGAGAAACTCAGCCTTTCTGGCAGCATATATGGGCAGAAAAACAGAGTTAACATTTGGCATCCAGTGACATTTTGTATTACTGACAAAGCTCTGTCAAAAGGTCGCTGGACTTGAAATGTTAAAGATCCACTAGAAATGCTGAGTTTTTCTAGCACTTTTGTAATTGTTTGTTACTGATTCACCAATCCTGATCTGCCCAGCAACAAACTTCAAAGGGAATGCAGCTCAGACAGAGAGAGAGCATTAATATTGATTTTCTAACACATTGTCCTCTGAGCATAGTTAGATCGAGTAATGATGATGCAATAATGTGGGATATAGGTAAATTAATGTTACTTCTGCAATTCTGCAATTATAATTTCTGAGACAAGGTGAATGACCTCACACCAGTGTGTAATTGTTTCAGCCAAGAGCTGAGTCAATAAGAATGGAAACTATGTGGAGGAAATATATAATTGTTTTTGTATTAGCTAAAAATGTATGCAAGAAAGAAACGGGACTGCAAGACAATGGTAGATATTACGGGCGAATAGATAAAATGCTGTGAAGAGAGGCAGTTAAATTAGATATGCCTGTATAAACAGTAGGTATAAACATCTGTTTCCCACTTTTACAGAAACACAGGAACAAACCCCAATTAAAAGGGCTTAGTGATAAGATGCTGTGAGGGAAAGGTACAGATGGAGGGGGTAGATAATGATGAAGAAAGAATATGCCTAACAATGACCTACAGTGGGATGAGGTCAAACAGCCTTGTGAGGCCAGAAATAAGCATTTTGTCACAGACAAGGCCGGATAAGGCAAGAGATAAACAGGAGTAATGGGGCCAGTCTTAGGGAAGTGGAGGATGTAAACAGGGGAGGAGCAATGTAAAACAAAAGAAACCAAATTATATAAATATTGTGTATGAATTGAATTTGGTGTGTGTATGTCCTCTGCCTTATAGGCACTGGACATCACACCCACTTGCAAGTGTAAAATAAATGACACTACTGATTCAGATCTTGTCTCGGACTGAAATTATTGAAGTGAGTGAGCTTTGTTTCTCACAAATAATAATGTCAGGTCATATGAATAAATATTAAGAACTGGTTGGAAGCAGAGGCTCTAACTTTCTGTTCATAACATCCAATCTGGGTCAGAATCCATATAAGACCCAAATAAAACAAAAAGTTGCCCAGTTTCCACTTGCTTAATTCCAGGGATTTTTCTAGCTGGGCTTCCAATGAGGATCCATCACACTAGATGCAACACAGCAAACTATGCAGGTAGTATTGGAGTCAGTTACCAATGAAATCATGCCCCCTTCAACAGCAATAGCAACGATATTCAGCAAACATTCAATAAGTGCCCTGAAGGAGAGTTAGATTGGACTCCTAAAAATGAATTCTGTTTCTCTCTCCACAGATGCTGCCATAACTGCTGAATTCCTCTAGCATTTTCTGTGTTTTGGGATAAAAAGGCGCTGAATAAATGCAGATCATCTTTTATTATTCAGTTTTACTTTAAATTAGTTTCCCTACAGTATGGAAACAGGCCATTTGGCCCAACAAATCCACACCAACCCTCTGAAGAGTAACCTGCTCAGACCCAATCCCCTATGTTATATTTATCCCTGATTAATGCACCTAATAATATGGGCTATTTAGAATGGCCAATTCACATGCCCTGCACATCTTTGGATTGTGGGAGGAAACCCACGCAGACACATGGAGAATGTGCAAACTTCACGCAGACTGTCACCCCAGGCAGGGATTGAACCCAGGTACCATGAAGCAGTGGTGCTAACCACTGAGCCACCATGACTCCCATAGCATTTAAGTCTCTTGCTTAAAAATAATAGTCAGCTTTTACACTTTCAATTGACCTAGCCTCAACAGTTTTTCAGGAGAATGAGCTGCCCTGAAATAAATGTTACTGTCCTGAAACGTGGATCTGCCACACAGATTCTGCTTACTTTTCAAAGCAATTCTAGTACTGTCCCCATGACAATTATTTAAACCTATGTCCTCTGACTATAGACCTTTCAGTGACTAGAAATATTTTCCGCTTATTTATTCCATTCATTAATGATCAGAAACAATGTTGGACAACTTGCAGAGGAGGTGAAAGGTGAAGTTGATCCATGACCCATCAAATAAGCTTACAGAATACTCCACCTATCATTGGAAGTGTGTTGTTTGATTGTATCAATGGGTCAAATTTTTAGTCTTTCAAAAAGCCCTGTTTGAAAAAAAGGACTTGAAGGTCTGTCAGTTTCAAGCCAACAGTATGGTTTTGGCAAGCTATACTTCTTCATGTAAGCGATGTGCAAGACTCTTCTCAATCATGATTGATCACAATTCTTAGAAAAAATATTTTGATCGTGAGAAATGGGAGAACTGGCACATTTAAAGGGGTTGACAGACTGCCAAGCTGAGATTTCAGAACAACTAAGCGGGTACGTGGTGGGGCTGAATCTAGTCTTCTTTGCCCTTGCGTGAATGTCCAAAAGAGTGGGGAGGTTCATTATTGATTTGAAAGTAGTTAACATTATCCTCAACACTTAACTGAACAAGCTGATATATCCATATATTTAAACTCTTGACAACATCCAGGCTTGTCCATTTACACCATTCATGCGTCAGCTAATGACCATCTCCAACAAGAGAAAATCCAGCTGTCACCCTTTGACATTCACCGGCATCATGATGGTTGATAGCTTTTTTGAGATCTTGTAAAGGGGCTGAGCACCACTGGAATTGCCAGAGGTAGTCAACACATTTCATAATTACACACATAACATAGAAATGTTGAAAATAAAAATAAGAGTAGGTCATTCAGCTCTTTGAATCCACTCCACCATTCAATACGATCAAGGCTAATCATCCAACTCAGCACACTGTTCCCAAATTCTCCCTCTCTCCTTTAATTCATTTAGCCCTAAGAACTATATGTATCTCCATCTTGAAATTATTCAATTTCTGGTGTCAACTGCTTTCAGTGGCAGAAGATTACACAGGCTCGCAACTCTTTGGGTGAAGACATTTTTCCTCAACTCAGGCCAAAGTGACCTGGTATCCTACCCGTGCACAGACTACGTGCTTTTTGGACTACTTCCATTATTGGATTCTGCCAGAAGTGACCATCACTGATTGTATTGATATGGTTCATTGAAGGACCCAGTAACTGTCCAGTAAAATAAATTATCAGGGCAAAGCTCTAGTCCCCCAAAGTCTAAATGGTCTGTGGCTTCAATAAAAGCTTTTTCCATGTGTGAGCATATTCACCTTTCTGCCAGCAGCCATTTGGGGTGGCATGGTGGCTCAGTGGTTAGCACTGCTGCCTCACCGCACCAGGGTCCCAGGTTTAATTCCAGCCTCGGATGACTGTGTAGAGTTTGCACGTTCTCCCCACGTTTGCATGGGTTTGCTCCAGTTTCCTCCCACAGTCCAAAGATGTGCAGTTCAGGTGAACTGGCAATGCTAAATTGCTCAGAGTGTTAGGTGCATTAGTCAAAGGGAAACAGGTCTGGGTGGGTTACTCTTCAGAGGGTTGGCATGGACTTGTTGGGCCAAATGGCCTGTTTACACACTGAAGGGAATCTAATCTAAAATAATTATTTCATACTCCATTAAATCTGGCCTAATCTTCCTTCCAACCCAAAAATGCATGAACAGACCAAAAGAACAAGATATGATTTGAGGAGTTAGATACCAAAACATCAGACAGATGTGACACAACCAATGTCATCAGCTTCAAGGCAATCATTAAACAGGGAGATTATACTGTAATAACATACTGCAAGGCTTTCAAACATTGTGGTGGTCTCCATACCATTACTCTTCACACAGCTGTGGGCTTTGGGGATTGAGAGACCCTGGGTGGATACTGCTCATTGAAGTAGAATTGAGAGCACGATACTAAACAAAAGACCAGGAAATGAAGTCTGAGGGAGATTATGCTGAACATACAAGTGCTCTTACTGTAAGACAAGGTGGTGAAATAATTCAGCTCAATCTCTCAAGCAACTAAAATGATAAAAAGATGATCAAGTTTAAAATTACACATTAGGGTAACCCTCATCAAGCCAGCTCCCAGGGTATCATAAACTTAAAGTCAGGATCAATGGTACGAGATTATTATGTAAACCAGAGTCTGGACACAAACCAATATTCATATTTACAAAAAAAATTACCAGGCTATTATATCTGGACATATTTGATGGTCTTATGGTATTTGGAACATAACTTTAACTTCATTATGAATACAATTCATTGTTTTATGAATTCATATGATCATGATTATTTATAATTCTCAGCATTCTTCTCTTGAAATTTGATGTTTTCTACCTGAGTGGTATTTTATTTTCTTCATTTGTGCATATTAAACTTAGGGATATGAACAATGCCTACAAATGAAATGTCATGCTCTTTGAACTGAAAATGACACTAATGCTTCCATGGTGCACAGCCAGCTGATATTAAGATTCAATCATCCTAGGTCGCAAAAACAAGAAATAGAAACAAGATATTGGACTAACAACTTAAAATAACTTATAAACAATGGATCAAAATCAATTTTAGCCCTGTGGTGGAGCAACAACTAACCTTTAGTGACATTTACCATGATTCAGCAATGGCGAGATCAATTGAGTTAAAATGATCTTTATGCAAGACCTGGAATGTGTCTGATCAAAAGTAACACAGTTCACCATCAAAACTGGCTTCTAGGTGAGATGCTATAACTAGTAGCTTCTTCTGTAGATCATTGACATATCTTTCAATAAGATCAAGTAAAGGTCAGAATGGCGGCTGCTGCCATATGAGTTTATCAATGGCTACTTCTATTTGGAAGTTTCATTAGAATGTAACACTAACAGATTTCAGGCAAAAACCGAGACCTAATGTTTTGCTAACCAAGATAGGAGAATCTCTCAGCTCCACAAACCTGATTTTTGAAAATGGCTGTCTGATGTTGTATTTTTGACCTGTTGTGGGGTTGAGGAGTTTTGTGGGGGTCAGGAGGGGGTTGGCAGAGAATGGCTTGGATTAGTAGTTAAAGCAAATTACCCCAGTAGAAATGAGGAGGCCACTGGCCACAGACATTGTTTGGCCAAAGGCCTGGCAGAAGGATTTAAACTGTATCTGATATTTAAAAATAATGGCTAAGGCTGGAACAATCATTCAAGGTGTCAATGTGGACCTCCAACACTGCAGTACTCCACTGCTCTCTCTGCCCCCCACCCTACACACACACACACACACACACACATTCACGTAGGCGCATGCACACAAACACATACTCCTAATGTTCAATCCAAGCCCCTCACCCACACCAAATGCCAAGATATTCACCTGCACCCAATCTCCATAACACCTCATGCCCCAATGTTAAGCATGCTCTCCAAATAAATTGAACAGGACTAGACATATAAATACTAAAGTTACAAAAGTGAAAGTCAGCACCAAGGAATTTTCTGGTTAGTATATCACTCCTGATCCCAGTTAATTGTTTACCATCTACAAGGTACAAATTGTAATTGTGCTGGAAGACTCTCCATTTTCCTTAATGACTGCAGTTTCAGTAACGCCTAAGAAGGGCAAAATAGCCACTTGATTGGCACCCCATCTGGCACTTTCATTTTTCAATTCCTTCACCATCTATAGACATGGCAGCAGCTTATACTATATCTATGAACTTCAACAATTAATAAAGGCTCCTTTGGCAGCACCTTCCAAACCTATATCTTCTACCAAGTGAAGGACAAGGGCAGCAGATACATGGGAACACCATCACAGGCAAGTTTTCCTCCAAGCCACTCACCATCCTGACAAAGTCACTGTTTCCTCAGTGTTGTTGAGTCAAAATCCTGGAAATAACTATGAATGCACTTGGAACACCCACCATAACCCCCCCCTCCCCCCCCGCCCCCCCCCCCATCCCCCACCACCATTCCCCCCCAATGCTAAGCAATTCAAGAAAGCAGCTCAGAATCATCTTCTCCAGAGCAATCATGGATGGACACCAAATTCTGTCTTATCCAGTGATGTCCATACCTCAGGAATGTATTAGAAATTATCTAAGGAAACCTCTCCACAGGAATAGACTGGATATTCAAAGAAACACACAAGTTCAGACTGCCCTTACCAGGCATAATCTATACATTTAGGCTTTCACACCAAAACTGCCAAATTCCCACTTCATTAGAGGCAACTGGCAAGTTAAATACACAGCTATCTCCTAAGCCATACATTGACTAATCCTGTCCTGTACCTGACTCCTGCTCCCATGAACATGTGCAGTATACAAGATTGCAATTTGTCATTTCCAAGTTGTGCGTTGTTTTTGCTAGAATAAAGAAGCTCTCTGTCTCTGTGCAAAGCCAGTTCTATAGATGGCTAATTATCACCTACTCTAAACTCATAATTTAATGCTGTCCTTACGTCAGTGCTTCCCACTTAAGAGATAAAGTGGCCAACTCTGATCCATTGTCCATTATTCGCAAGAATAATTGGCTCAAAATATGACTCATTCTTGCTGTGAGAGAACTTGAGATTCCTGCTTCATTCTTTAATTCCAATTTATCACCTAATTACAAGATAACCTACAATTTTATATTCAAATGTAAAAAATTGTCCAGAAATATCCTGTCCACAACAAGTAGAGGACATCCATCTTGATACAGTTCCACTCTAAGCTCCCCTCAAGCCTTAGAACTATACAGTTTCATACTTTATGGTTTGTTTCCTGTGAAATGTGATATTGAGACATTTGTGTTGTTTTCCTTTGGGTGAGCAAATATTCTGTGCCATGAATTTGTTGCCTCTTCATTGTCACTCAAAATCCTGGAGCTCCCTTCCATTCAGCATTGTGCATGTAGCTACAGCTCAAGAACAGCAGGGGCTTAACACTGTCTCAAGAACAATTAGTAATGGGAAGCAAATGCTGGACTAGCCGGTGATGCCCATGTCTGGTGCATTGGAAAGGCGGCCACAATCATAGAATTGCCAGAATTTATGCAAATGGCTCAATATGATAATTTTAACAGGTAAATGTTGGAGAATTTCAGCAGGTCTGACAGTACCTATGGAGACAGAAATAAAGTTAATGCTTTGAATCCAAGGACTCTTCGAACATATCATGCTGGTCAACAACATTAATCCCAAATACGTGGAGTGAAATTAGATCAGTCATTTTACGCAAAAAGAGCAATTGCTGGAGAAACTCAGGAGGTCTGAGAAAGCAGAGTTAACACTTTGAGTCCTGTTCAGAACTGACTTTAGCCAGGAAAAGGTAGTACTGATGCTGATGATAGAGGGAGGAAGTTCTGGGGTAATGGAGGTGACGTGGAAAGGGAAGAGTGAATGGATAATGGAGGTGGAGCCTAGAGAAATAGCAAGACATTCAGGCAGCCAAAGGATCATTCATACTGAGTTAGGGAAGGAGAAAATCTGATAATGGGGATAATGAGTAGGTGAAAATTGGCTGAAAGCAGCCATGTCATGCCAGGGCCTAGAGTGTGAAGAATGAATAAAGGACATGGAAGGAGGTGTGTCAGGATCTGAAACTCGATATTGAGTGCTGAGGGCTACAAGGTCCTCAAGCAGAAAATGAGATGTTATTTTACTCTTCTCTCATTCTTAATAATGTCATGAAATAACAAAGTAGATATTCCATGGAAAGATGTTTCTTGACCTGTTATGTTCCACCTAATTCTCTGTAGAAGCAATTCATTTCACCTTTCCCCCTTAGCTCTGCATATTCTCTTTCAGATAATACTGTGATTCAATTCCATTCTTGTATGCCATGATTGAACCTGCCTCCAACATGCTTTCAAGTAACACATTGCACATTATTAACATGAGCTGAAAAATAGGCTTTTGCCATTTCATCGTTAATTCAATCACAATTCCCTTAAATCCGTTCCCTCTGTGTTTCATTTTGAATTTAATCTAATGCTGCTGCCTGCACTTCAAATAACAGTCTGGAATACCTCAAGCTGTGTCTGCAATCACACTGACCCTGAAGTTGCCTGCCATCATGTCTAAGTAAGGCCCTTCAACTCATGTACAGTTGCAGCATTTTATTTGCTCCTGTACATAGTAGGTCCCAATACAGTACCTCCCACTGTGACCCCATTCTGAGGATTGAAAACTGGTGAGGACTGAGGAGGGAGATCTATGAGAGCAAGTTGAGGGAATAGTACTGCTCCTGCTAGGAAGTGGAGGCCTGCCTGATAGAGCAGGGGTGTATCCACTGTAACTCAATCAGAGCACCAGGAAGGATATTGCTCTCTTGGAGCATGTGACTCTAACTTTCAGCTTGTGGCCCCATTTACAGTGCTGATGCTAATTTTACGAAAGGGGTGATATGAAGGGCTCTGGCCCGAAACATCAATTTGCCTGCCTGACCTGCTGTGCTTTTCCAGCACCCCATTCTCGACTCTGATCTCCAGCATCTGCAGTCCTTCACTTTCTCCCAATTTTACGAAACCCTTTTCTAGCCTAGTATCTTGTCTCTTCACATGTGACGTCATGGTATCAGAGTCATCTGAACATTGACGTCATCATGATTTACACAAATCTTATTCCATCACACTCTGAGCTTTCTGCCAATGGGAATGGGTTACCCGTTTCTAGAGAAAGTGCTGAAGAATCCCAGTAGGTCTGCCAGTATTTGTGGAGAGAGAAACAGAGTTAATATTTTAAGTCTAGTGTGTGACTCTTTTTGGGAACATCATATTGGACTCAAAACATTAATCCTGCTTTCTTTTCCTCTTTCCTCAGATGTTCGCAGACCTGCTACTTCTTGCAACACTTTCTTTTCCAGATTTCTGGCATCTGCAGTGATTTGCTATTATTTTCTCCAACAGCTCTGTCCAAATCCCTCATGATTTTAAATACCTTGATCAAATCTCCTCTCAGCCTTCCCTTCTCCAAGGAGAACAGTTCCAGCTTTTCCAATCTCTTGAAGACCCTCATCCCATTCTTGTGAATCTCTTCTGTGGACTGTCTAATGTTTTCATGTCTTGTCTCAAGCATGATAAAATAAAATGCTAAGTTTATTTGTGTCACTCTGATAGAATCCTGCAAGCATTTGAATGTCAAGTGGTTGAGGCGTCAACTGATCCATACGGGGTCCTACTAAAGATTCTCTGATTATTTATCATAGTTTGACAAGCTTTGCAGGCTTATCTGTAAGTTAAATTTCCATCAAGAACAAATTTGTGATGCAGAATCAATGAATTTGCTCACCGAAGTGAAAGCAAACTCAATGACTCAATAAGTAAATCCTCCAAGTAAACAAATCATAACGTATCAAATTATTTCAGACATGCTGTTATCTTAACAGCTCTTCCAGATCATCTCACAACTCCCACACATGTAAACATCTTGTTCCGCAAACAATCCTAACCCTGACTGAAAGACCATCCTTAAAACCTGTGGAGAGAGAAACGGAGTTAACGTTTCAAGTTTGGTATGAATCGTCTTCAGAACCTCTAAAGAAATGTCATAGTGGACTTGAAACATTAACTCTGTTTCTCTCTCCACAAGCGCTATCAGATACACTGTGTTTCTCTGGCTGTCTCTGTGTTTGTTTGAATTTGAGCATATGCAGTATTTTGCTTTTATTCCTTAAAACTTACCTCAGATCATTAAATTGACATTCATACATCAGAATGCCAAGATTTTGCAGTTATAAAAACATAGAGACATACAAATGAAAGCCATGACCAGGTTATTCAGCTGCTTGAGCCTTCTCCACTATTCAATAAGATTAAGATTGAACTGATTGCAGCCTCAATTCCATTTTCTTACTGACCCCTGATAACCTTTGACTGTTTTGTTAATCAACCTCAATCATGAAAATAGAGAATGACTGCCTCTTGAGTCTCAGGGGAAGAAAGTTACAAAGGCTCATTATCTTTTGAAAGAAAAATATTCTCCAAACCTCCATCTTAAATGGGAGAACCCTTATTTGTAAACTGTGTCCCCTAGTCCTAGTCTCCCCAACAAAGGGAAACATCCATTTTGGCATCCATCTTGTCAAAAACCCCTCAAGATCTTAAAAGTGGCAGTGGGACCATCTCTCACTCCTCTAAACTTCAATGGACATAGGCCCAACCTGCCAAACGTTCCTCATAGGCTGACCCTTCCACCACAGGTATTAGGTTAATGAACCTATTCTGAGTTGCTTCTAAAACATTTCTATTTTTTCTTAAATAAGCAGACTAAAACTGTACACAGTACTCCAAATGAGGTCTCACCAATGTCGTAGGTAACTAACTAAACACCCATAAATTTATGTTCCATTCCCCTCAAAATAGATAGCAACATTTAATTTGCCTTCCTAAACCTTTGCTTACCGTATATTTTTTTCTTTTCAAAAGTTTATTTGCAGTTTATATGGAACTATACTCTATAAATGTCATGTACCCAAAAATGTAACATGACCTTCACTAAGCAAGTCATACCCTCTGTGTTAATTCATGTGTTCCACCCATCCCCAGTGGACACTCATACCCATTATTTTAACTCATTGCATTTTCATGCCCATCCATCCAGCAAGGCTTCTGTAGAGGAACAATAAACTCTGTAGGAGCAGACTCTATTGCAGACTGAAGAATACAATGGGAAACTGATTCATTTGCCATCATTACTCCTCAGACACTGTCAGCTCCTTTGGAATCTAGATGTGCATTTCAAAATGTGGGAGTTGTTTTCTGTGATGCGATACTTGCCCATAAGGCACAGAATTCATGAAAATACAGTCAGGTTGAAACCACAGAATTAATGAAAATTCATCCACACGTCTAATTGATTACGATCACTATAAAAAACTTTGGAAAATATAAGTTTTGCTGAATGACATGTACAGCAGATTTAAATGCGATCTCAAATTCATAATTATTACTGAACAGCTTCGCTCTCCATGAAAAACTACATTATATTTGTGGAATGTCAAACTTAAATATTAAAATTGAAGATAAATCCTATGTATATGTCCCAATCATTTATATCATTCTCTTTAACAAAAAGTGAAAAATTCAGTTTGATTTAATAACTGGTTTGTTGCCTCCACCAATACTTCATGTGGTTCACTATGTACTGTTCAGTTGAGTTATAAACCTCCAGGGCCATTTCAAAATGATTGACATGACTCAATCCTATTGACTTTGACCATCAGTGGTCTGGTAGTGAACTGGCGCTGTGCACTCCAGACAAGTCTAGCTCCATTGTATGAATTGGTATCTCCTAGACACCTACAATCATTTACATCATACCAACTTATGCATGTCTTATGGTTCACTGTACTTCATAACTTGGCTGAGAGCCAGGTGCACATAAAAGTATTTATTTTCTTGGCCTATATATAGAAGGCAATATTTTATTTGATTAACAGCTTTGTGATTGCGCCGTAAGTTATTTTTTTCTTATCTCCTTTGTCAATGGTTCAATATTTATTTACTGAAGGTAAATAGGTACCAAGTGCTTATAACTTCTGTTAGTAACTTAGGTTTGATTGATTGACATTTTTATTGTTTTGTAGAAAAATGAGTTCCATTAGAAGCAAAATTATGAATGAACATTTTAATTGAGTTTTTTTTTAATTCAGGAGATGCGATGTTGCTCACTGGGCCGGCATTTATGGCCCATCCCTAGTTGTCCAAGAGAAGATGGTAGTGTGTTGCTATCTTGAACTGCTACAGTTCTTATGTTGTCAGTAGACTCACCATTCTTTTAGGGAGGGAGTTATAGGATTTTGACCCAGCAACACTAAAGGCATGGTGATTTTTGCAAGTCAGGATGATGAATAACTCAGAGGTGAAGTTGCAGGCGGTGGTCTTCAAATGTATCTGCTGTCCTTGTCCTTCTAGAAGGAAGTAGCCATGGGTTTGGAAGGTCAAAGAACCTTTGGTGAAGATCTGCACTGCATTTTGATGATTGGATAGGATTTAGTTAGATTAGTTGGCTGGATGATTTGCAGTGCAAAGTTATGTGAATACTCTTTGTCCTTGCTGGCTAAGATTCCCATAAAGGATTTCATTCTCAACTTCTCACCTCACCTGAGAGATGTTAACCCTGCGGATATACCACAACCACCAATTTCTATCTCTCTAATTGTGATCCAGTTGGAATATCGTCACTTTTACACTGCTACTACGGAGCACTGAGTGGTGAAGGGAGGGGATATTTGTGGATGTGGTTTTCCTGGATGGCGCCAAGCTTCTAGAATATTCTTTGAACTGTATTCATCCAGGCAACTACAGGACATTCCATAACATGCCTGATTGTGCCTTGTAGCATTATGGTGGGTCAGGAATTAGTTGAGTTAATCAAAAGGTGAGCTAGCTTCTGACCTGCCCTTGTAGTTACAGTACTTATCTATTTATCCTGGTTCAGTTTATCATCTAGTTGTTGCTAATGGGGAACTGATTGACAGTAATGCCAATGCAGGTCAAGGAATGAAAGTTAGATTCACTCTTGTCAGAGACAACCATTGCCTGGCACTTGTGTGGTATGAACATTACTTGCCTCTTGTCAATCAAGATCCTTGGATATTGCACAGGTCTTCCTGCATTTCGACATGGGCCACTTCAATACCTGAGGAGTTGCAAATGGTGCTGAACATTGTGAAGTTTACCAGCAAACGTCTCAATTTCTGACCTTATGATGAAGGTAAGACCATTAATGAAACAATTGAAGATAGTTTGGTTTTGTACAATACAATAAGGAGCTTCCTGGAGCTGAGATGACCGATCTGCAACAGTCACAATCATCTTCCATTCTTTTTCATTTTCCAGATGTGATGATGGCAGAGAGCTCCCCTGATTCCCACTGACTGCAGGTATTTCAAGGCCTATGGATGCCACAAATGGTCAAATGCAGCCTTGCTGTCAACAGTGATCACTCTTTGATATTCACCCCTTCTGTCCATGTTTGAACTATATTTTTTGTTCCTGAAGAGTTAAGAGTGTGGTGCTGGAAAAACACAGCAGATCAGGCAGCATCCAAGGAGCAGGAGAATCGACATTTCGGGCATACGGGCTTCATCAGGAATGTTTCCAATGAAGGGCTTATGCCCAAAATGTCGATTCTCCTGTTCCTTGGATGCTGCCTGACCTGCTGTACTTTTTCAGCACCACACTCTCGATCTCCAGCATCCGCAGTCCTCACTTTCTCCTAGTTGTTACTGAGGAGTCGATTTTTTCTGTAGAGAGTGCATGATCAGTAAATGGGCATGAAAGTGCCATGGGTTGCCATGTAGAATATGAGGTGCCAATGGGTGTGGGCGGTAACATGATTTGGCATTAGGTGGCATGAGGGTGGCATGGAAATTAGATGGGAATGAAGAACTGTGAAAGTTGAGGGCTGACAGATCTTAAATATAAGCAAACAGATGGGACAAAATCCTAGCTACATAAGGATAGCCTTTTGGCTAGTGCAGCTGGGCAATTCACTACCCTGTCATTGCCTTGGATCTGATTTCACTAGTGGCAGAGAGTCAGAGAGTCATAGAGATGTAAAGCATGGAAACAGACCTTCGGTCCAATTCGTCCATGCCGACCAGATATCCTAACCTAATCTAGTCCCATCTACTAGCACTTGACCGAGATCCCTCTAAATGCTTCCTATTCATATCCCCATCCAGATGCCTTTTAAATGTTGCAATTGTACCAGCATTCACCACTTCCTCGGGCAACTCATTCCATTACACACCACCCACTGCATGAAAGAATTGCCCCTCATGTCCCTTTTAAACTTTTCTCCTCTCACCCTAAACCTATGCCCTCTTGTTCTGGACTCCTCTAACCCAGGGAAAAGACCTTGTCTATTTACCTTAAACATGACCCCTATGATTTTATAAACCTCTATAAGGTCACCTCTCACTCTCTGATGCTCCAAGGAAAACAGCCCCAGCCTTTTCAGCCTATTCCTATAGCTCAAACTCTGCAACCCTGGCAAAGTCTTTGGAAATCTTTTCTGAACCCTTTCAAGTTTCACAACATCCTTCAAATAGGAGGAAGACCAGAATTGTACACAATATTCCAAAGGTAGTCTAACCAATCTGTACAGGTGGTCTAACCTGTACAGCCACAACATGACCTCTCATCTCTGATACTGAATGCTCTGAATAATAAAGAAAAGCACACCAAACACCTTCCTCATGATCCTATCTACCTGAGACTCCATTTCATGGAAATACGAACCTGCACTCCAAGGTCTCTTTGTTCAGCAACACTCCCCAAGACCTTACCATTGAGTGTGTAAGTCCTGCTCTGATTTGCCTTTCCAAAATGTTGTATCTCACATTTATTTAAATTAACCTCCATCTGCCACTCCTCAGCTCATTGGCCCATCTGATCAAGATCCCATTGTAATCTGAGGTAACCTTCATCTCTGTCCACAGCGCCTCTAATTTTGGTGTCACCTGCAAACTTACGAACTATGTCCCCTATGTTCACATGCAGATCATTTATATAAATGATAAAAAGCAATGGACCCAGCACCAATCCTTGTGGCACTCCACTGGTCACAGGTCTCCAGTCTAAAAAGCAATTCCCACCATTATCCTCTATCTTCTATCTTCAAACCAGTTCTGTATCCAAATGGCTAGTTCGCCCTGTATTCCATGAGATCTAACCTTGCTAACCAGTCTCCCATGGGGAACCTTGTCAAGCGCCTTACTGAAGTCCATGTAGATCACGTCAACTGCCCTGTACTCATCAATCCTCTTTGTTACTTCTTCAAAAACTCAATCAAATTAGCAAGACATGATAACCCACACACAAGCCATGTTGACTATCCTTAATCAGTCCTTGCCTTTCCAAATACATGTAAATCGTGTCCCTCAGGATTTCCTCCACCAACTTGCCCACTACTGATGTCAGGCTCACGTGTCTACAGTTCCCTGGCTTTTCTATATCACCTTTCTTAAATAGTCACACCATGTTAGCCAACCTCGAGTCTTCCAGCACCTCACCTGTGATTGACTATCAATGATACAAATACCTTAGCAAGGGCCCGGCCATCATTTTCCCAGCTTCCCACAGAGTTCTCGGGTACAACAGATCATGTCCTGGGGATTTATTCACTGTTATGCATTTTAAGACATCCAGCAACTCCTTCTCTGTAATATGAGCATGTCTGACACTATCTCACTTCCACTCCTTCAGAGCTGTGATTGGATCTGACAATGCAGCTCTGTCAAGTCAATGTGTATTTAGACGGGTGAACTACAATAGATGGAGGAAAGTTGCAAACTTAAGATCAGTATTTACAGTGCCAAACCTTTCAGAGATTGAAAGCGGGGAGTTGGATATTAGTTGTAAAAAACAGTACCATCAGGTTAGTAACCTCAGAAATAACTTTTGAAGAAACAGCTTGGGTGACTTATACATATTAACTTGATAAAAGCAAACAACAGTGGATGCTAGAAATCTGAAACAAAAACAGAAAATGCTGGCAAAACTCAACAGATCTGGCAGCATTTGTAGAGAGAAACCCAGTGTTGATATCCTGACAAATGGTCACTGGACTTAAAATGTTAACTCTGCTTGTCTCTGTACAGTGGTTTCCGGACCTGCTGTGTTTCCCCAGCATTTTCTAGCTTTGTTTCAGAAATATTAATGTCTTGCTTGATAGATGGCACAGAACTGAGGTTTCAGACCATTTACAGAATGCTTGTTCATCATTTTTTATGTCCTTGGGAAAGATTAAAGAAGGATTTTAAAATGCTATTTGTTAGCAATGTGCTAAAACCCAGTTAGGTAAATTGGTGGAGATGGGGCTACAGTGTGTTTGAAATGTAAAAAGTGGAAGCCTGGCTGAGATTTGGACCAGAATTATATTAAGATGAACCATCTTATTCACATCCATAGGCAGTGTGCCCATATAAGCTAATTGAATATCATGCAGTTTATCACAGTTAGTAGCAGAAAGGTAAGCACCGGTGGGTCATCAGGTGATTGATCACAGTATGACTGAATCAGAACTAAGCTCCAATGGAGTGTGAGAAAATACACCATAATAAACTTGAACTTTGTGTGTTTCTTCATTTTATATTGGCATTTTCCAAACATTTTTGCAAATTGTAAGCATCTCTACCCGACTTTCCTGACAAATATTTCTTTCTTCTTTACATTCTCCCATTCTCTCTCTGGATTTAACCTTGGCGTGGGGCCAAGTGAACACTCAGCTTGAGTTCCCGGCTTCACCAGTCCTCCGCACTTCTGTTAAATCTTTGGGCAGATGGAGAAAAAGACAAGTTATTTGGAGACGAACAAACTTTCTGATATTGGAGCTGTTGCCATTCTCATTTTATACTGGGAAATGAAACCTAATTTTGATTCACAAGACTTTTATTTCAATTAGCTTCTCCTTCCTAAAAATCAACTTAACAGTTTTATTTTTCTTAACCAAACAAAACAGACCGTTAAAGTGTCATTGCAAAACTCTTCGACTATCGTAACAATTACCTATTCGATACTGCTCCACCATAGTCACTATAATGAAAATTTACTTTTCAGTTTGGGTGGCAAGGTAGTTCAATGGTTAGCACTGTTGCCACACAGTGCCAGGGACCTGCTTGGGTAACTATCTATGCGGAGCTTGTCTGTGTGAGTTTGCTCTAGTATCCTCCCACAGACCAAAGATGTGCAAGGTAGGTGGATTAGCCATGCTAAATAGCTCATAGTGTCCAAGGGTGTGCAGGCTAGTTAGATTGGTCATGGGAAATCCAGCGACAGGGTGATTCTGGGCGGGATGCTCTTTGGAACGTTGTTGTGAACTTGATGGTTGAATGACCTGTTTCTACACTCCAGGAATTCAATGAATTTCTGAATTATAATCATGAAGAATTACTTAGCAAATGTAGTCAATTTTTAGTCATAAGTTTCCAAAATTCTTTAGATTCTAAAAAGGTCCTAGCCTTTTGGAAAATAACAAATATGGCATATTTACTCAAGAAAGGTAGAAGGCAGAAAGCAGGAAACTGTAGCTAGCCTAGCATCTATTTAGTGAAAGTGCAAGAACTCATTAATGTTATAGCAAGATACTTAAAAATTGTTTACAATATGATCCGGCAGAGCCAACATGGTTTATGAAATAGAAATCTTCTTTAATTAATCTAATTGAGTGTTTTGATGAAGTAGCACTTACAGTGGATAGAAGGCATTGGATAAATGTGGCGTGCCTGGATTTCTGACAGAAAAATCATCAACTATAAAACCATATCAAAGGTTACTGAAAAAGTGTACATGGTGTAGAAGGCAAATTATCAGCTTGGAAAAAGGATTGGTTACAGATGAAACCAAGGCAGCTAGGAAATTAAGTTGTCAGGAGGTAGAGAGTCTGCAAAGAGATATGGACGATTTTAGTGAGTTGACAAAAAAATGGCAGATGGAGTATATAACATAGGTAAAAGTGAAATTCTCCATTTAGGTAGGAAGGACGGGAAAGCAGTATACTTTTTAAATCGATAGATATTATAGAACTCAGTGGTAAAGAGGGACATGGATGTCCGGCTACATGAATCACATAATGTTAGTAAGCAAGTACTAAAACATGATTAGGAAGGTAAATGAAAACACATTCGAGGCAACGGTCCTAATGCAGTGTCATAACATTCAAGGCTGTGGGCCTCCTGTATGAAAGTAGGAGTAGTGTTAATAGTGGTGTATTTTTAGAAGTAGAGATCAAGGGGCCTCTTCTGTATAGTCTTATGATTCTGTGTTGTCAGATACTGCAAGAGGAATGGAATATAAAAGTAGAGAAGATTTTTCTCCGGATGTAAAATGTGGATATTAAGTCTAGGGTAAATACTGATTACTGTATATAGCAGACCCACAAAAATGCTTTTGACGCTTAAATGACCTCTAAAATAGCCTAGCAAGACACTCAATCTGTTACAAAGTCCTCAACAAAGGAATAAATGAGATGAATCACCTGGCATTGATTGAAAAAGCAGAAACAATAGTGGCAACTAAATGCCTATTGACGCTTCAAATTCTCCTCTATGCCAACATTTAGGTGCTTATGCCAAAATTGGGAAAGTTACCTCACAGACTCATTGACCCACAATCCATAATTGTCTCTAAGCGATCATTCTATGAATATAACTAGCCAAACCCCACCAAGGCCACTCTTTTCCCATTGCCAGGGCAGATCCAATAGAGGTGATGATATAGCAGGAGTTGTCTATGCAGTCTTCAACATTGTCTCCAGATCCCATTTAATATCATGACAATGTGGTCAAAGAAACATCCTGCTAATTACCACATCTTCCATCTATACCATGCTGATAAATCATACTCTAACACATTGAACACCTGTTGGAGGAGATCTGATGGGGGCAATGGCACATTCGAACAATAGTACTGAAGACTTGTGCACTAGAACTAACCATGCCCTGAGTAAGAGTTGTTATAGGATTGAAGTCCTACCTTTGCAATGAAAATACCTCCTATCGGGTTGTGTGATACTACCGCAATGCTAAATGGGAGAGACTGTGAACAGATCTAACATCACAAAACAATACATCATTATGGTACTGTGGGTTATCGGCACCACTTGTGTTCAACCACACTCTGTAATCTTATAGATTGAAATATCCCCCACTCTTGCATTACCATCGAACCAATAGGTCAATTCTAATTCATTGAAGAGTGCAATGTCAAAAGCAGCACTAGGCATACTTAAAAATGTTTTGTCCAACAGCTGAAGCTATGATGCATGACTGTTTCTGTGCTAAACAAGCGAATCAGCATGCAGTAGACAGAGCTAAGCAAAAAATACAACCAATTAGATCCAAGCTCTGCAATCATGCCACACCCACTGTGAATGATCGTGCACAATGAAACAATTAAGAGGCGATAGAGGCTTCACAAATATCCCTTTATTCATTGAAAGGGGAGTCCAGCATATCAGTGCAAAACATAAAATTAAATTATTTGCTTCTATCTTTAGCCAAAAATGTCATGTGAATGATTGATCTTGACCTCCTCTTGAGGCTCCCAGAATTACAGATGCCAGTCTTCTGCCAATTTCATTCACTCCATGAGTGATCAAGAAATGGCTGAAAACATTGGATACTGTAACAACTATGGGCCCTATCATCATTTGAGCAATAGTACTGAAGGCTAGTACTAAACAGAACTAACTATGCCTCTAATAAAGCTGTTCCAGGTTATTTACAATGTTGGCTCATAGCTGTCAATGTAGAAAATTGCCGAGATATGCCCTGTGCACAAAAAAGCAGGTCAAAGTGAATCCAATTAATTACTGTCCTATCAGTCTACTTTCAACCATCTCAAGATTTTGGAAAGATTGTTTTGTGTGCTCTCAAGAGCCATTTGCAAAGATATATCCTGCTCACTGAGACTCAATTTGAGTTCTAGCAGAGGTAGCACATCCATAACAAAACTACAGCCTTACTCCAAACAAATGAAAGAGCTGAACTCCAAAGATAAGTGACTGTCCTTGACATCAAAGTAGTATTTAACTGAGTGTGACATCAAGAAATCCTAGAAAAAGTGGAGTTAAAAGGAATCAAGGTGAAAACTCTCCCTGCTTGGAGTCATTTCAGACATAAATGAAGATGGTTTTAGCTGTTAACTGTCAGTTATCTCCAGGATATCTTTGTAGGAGTTCTCAAGGTAGTTTTGGAGTTCAACCATTTTCAGCTGCTTCATCAATAGCATTCTCTGATGTTCATTGATGATTGCACAATGTTCAGCACTGTTCATGACTCCTCAGACACTGATGCAGCTAGTGGCTTTGTCCTTTGAGTTGATCGAGGATTCAGGTTTTACAGGTGCTTTCAGAGGAGCTTTGGTGATTTGATACATTGCACAAATGATGGCTCACATTGCCGTTACCTGTGTGTCGATGGTGGAGGGAGGGAATGATGGATGATGGAATGCCAATGAAGCAGACTGCTCTGGTTGGGAATGTGTCAAGTTTCTGGAGTGTTGTTAGAGCTGCACTTATCCAGGAAAATGAGGAGTATTCCTTCACACTTCTGACTTGTGACTTGCAGTCAGTAGAGAAGAACAGAAGTAATCCATGTTCAAATGCAACAAGATCTGGCCATATCCAGGCTTGGGCTGTCTAGTGGCAAGTAATATTTATGGCACAGTGATTTGCAAAAACAATCTTCAGGAAGAGAAAACATAACTATCATTTCCTGAATTTTTGTCATTTATTTAATGATATGGATGTGAACATAGGAGGTATAGTTAGTATGTTTGTAGCTAACACCAAAATTGGAGGTGTAGTGGACAGCGAAGATTCTCTACGAAAGCTAGTGTGCTTCCAATTAAACCTGTTGGATTATAACCTGGTGTTGTGTGATTTTTAACTTTGTACACCCCATTCCAACACCGGCATCTCCAAATCCTGAAACTTGAAAGAATTCATAAAAGATTTGCAAGGATGTTGCCAAAGTTGCAGAGTTTGAGCTGGGGCTGTTTTCCCTGGAGCATTGGAGGCTGAGGGGTGACCTCATAGAGGTTTATAAAATCATGAGGGGCATGAATAGGGTAAATAGACAAAGCTTTTTCCCTGGGGTGGGAGACTCTAGATCTAGAGGGCATGGGTCTAGAGTGAGAGGGAAAAGATTTTAAAGGGGCAACATTTTCAAGCAGAGGATAGTGTATGTATGGAATGAGCTGCCAGAGGAAGTGGGGGAGGCTGGTACAATTACAACATTTTAAAAGCATCTGGATGGTGATATGAATTGAATAGGTTTCAAGGGATATGGGCCAAGTGCTGGCAAATGAAACTAGATTAGGTTAGGATAACTGGTCAGCATGAATGAGTTGGATCAAAGGGTATGTTTCTGTGCTGTACATCTCTATGATTCTATGACTCTATGACGATCAATGGCTGAATTCTTCCAACATCAATAGAATAGTATTATGGACCAGACCAAATCCCTTCAAAATGTACCCTAGTATTTCCTTATTTTAAAAGATGATATGTGCGGATGCAATTTGATGGGTCAAATGACTGGTCATAAAGCAAGACACACTTTATCCATACACAATAATTAAAATGCAAACAAAAGAAAGAAGAATTGGAGTAACTTAACTCTGTTGAAAAACTTAATGAAATCATCAGTAATTCAACTACTAAATGGCAACTGTTTCAACATAGTAACATCTCAAAAGCAAACCATTTGTAAAGGCAAATTCAGTGAAATAGATTGTCTCATATGCAATTCTCCAGGCTAAAGGGAAAGAACATCAAGAGAAAACTCTGACAGGGACACAGAAATCTCAAGCACCTTGCTGTAGCAGGGAGACATGTATAGCAGCTTCAAAACCCCAACAGCTGCTGAAAGTTAAACTAAAATCATGGTTCTGTGGGAGCTTGACCCCACCCTTTCATGTTGCTTCTATTGTTCCATCTTAAAAGAATCCTAAGGCTTCACATGTTGTTTACTTTATTGGATTGGAATAGATCACTCACCACCTCTGTCTCAACCTCTCTTCTTAAAGACACCAGCACAAAATGCACTTTTTAAACCCGTAGTACCATCATACCGGGGATTACCATTGACAAGAAACTGAACTGAACTAACCCTATCAATAAAGTACTAAAAGAGCATGTTAGAGGTTTGGAATTTTACACTAAGTAACTCACCTCCTGCTTCCCCAAAACCCATCCAACACCTGCACTCAGAAGTCAGAAGTCTGAAGGAATATTCCTCATTTTTCTGGATGAGTGCAGCTCAAACAGTATTCAAGAGGCTTGACACCATCGACAACAAAGCAGTCCTCTTGACTGGCAGTACATCATCCATCATTCCCTCCTTTAATCACTGACACACAAGTGACAGCAGCGTGAACCATCTAAAACATGCAATGCATAAAACCTACATCTTGATCACTTCAAAGGAAAAAGCCAACAGTTGCATCAATACAAAACCACCTGCAAATCCCCTTCCAAGCCACACACCATTTTGATTTGAACTATATAGGTCTTCCATTAAAATCCCAAGCAAAATCTTGATACTCCCTTTCAAACAACACTATGGATTTCCCTACACTCCCAAGACAGCAATGGATCAAGAAAGCAGACCACCAGCATTTTCTCCAGGGCAACTAAGAATGAGCAATAAATTTTGGTCTAGCCAGTGACACCCATACCACATGAATGAATAAAAATAAAACTTTGATCTCCTTATTCAGAAAGCAATATTCTTTCTCTAGAAGCAGTTCATGGAAGTTTCACTTCATTCATTGATGGGTTACAAAGAAAAATTGAACAGGTTAGATTTTTACCAATTGGGGGCACGAAGAATGAGAGGCAATTTTACTGAGTCATATGAAATCTTGAGGGGATAGGATAGTGTGGATACCCAAATGATATTTTCTCTTGTGGTGGAAACTAAAGTTCGGCGATATAGATTCAGACCATGTTGTCTCCCTTTTGATACAGAGATGAGATTTTCTTTTTCTGTTACATCTCTCTTGAATGTTGCTACTTTCCCCAGAAGGTCCTGGAGTCTGGGTGTTTAAATTTATTCAAGGCTGCATGAGCTAGACAGTGCAGATAGTAAAGTGGAAATGAATTCTCAACCAGATTTGCCAATGACTCATTGAATGCTAAGTAAGGCTTAAAGGACCAAAAAGTCTACAAAACCCTGAGTTTCCATACATATAATTTTATCCAGAGCTCGACCTCAAAAGAAGATTCCAGCTTCTTCAGAAGAGTCTTGAAAAGCAACAAAATCAGGTACCAAAAGGAACAATTGATTGTTGAAGAATTAATTTGCAGATTACTAGTTAAAGGTTACCCAGGGTGACATATTCTGTCTGCCACTGAATAATGATGCATTGTAGCAACCTGATTGCAAAAGACCTGTCACAGACCTATGTGTTCCAAATGACTTCTGGTTGCACTATCCAAACAAAGCAATCTAAATCGTGCAGTTCATAAATTTTACAGGGCAAAATGTACAGGGCAATAAATGTTATTGATATGTGAAACATTCTTTCTACCAGCAAAACCTTATTTGGAAATTGACAGGTTCAATAGTACAACAGTTCAATTTTATCAAGTCCAGAAACAAACAATAGACTGAATAGTTGCAAATATGATTGGTAATGACTTTTCAAAAAAATTGTCTTATCAACCCGAGCAGAAATGTTATAACACACCTCTGGAGCAAATGGGATTTGTACAAAAGCTGCTTGGCTCAGTGGTAGGGACACTATAATGCACTACAAATGTCTCACAAGCAACAGCCATCTCAAATAAGGCATTTTACTTGTATCTGACATTCCAAGCTGATACCATGACCAAATGCCCCATTATAAAATCATTGGGATCATCATTGATTAGCTCTGAATGAAGCCAGCCAGTAAAATGTTGTTGCTATCGACCACAGCACCCTCAACCCCCCATAAACTCTATGCCAGACGTTCCACTCCACCAATATGTCATGGCCCCCAGACCATATAATGGCACTTCCATGCTCATTCTTCCAATATCGCCCTTGTCCTCCCTTTTCACTTCATCAGTCTCCACATTCAAAGGATCATATTCAGCTGGGTACCACCGCCAAACATGTCTTTCCCACCCTCTACTGTCAACAGTCCTCATCAACCAATCCCACTGTGACACCCACGTACATTCCGCCATCACTCTTAACACTTCCTCTTGTCCCCATGTCATCTTCCCATGCAATGACAGAAATAGTAATGCTTGCCCTTTCACTTCCTCCTTCCTCATTGCCCACGGCCCCAAACAAACCTTCCAGATGAAGTAACCTTTTGCCTATACTATCGTATATGTTGCTCACAAAGCAGGTGGTCCATTTAACAGTGGCAAGGCCAATTGCAAAGTGGTCCACTCTCTGCATAATAATGACCCCCTAACTTCTAGTTGTTTGCTATTTCAATCAATTACTTTGCTCCCACATTAACATTTCCATCTTGGACCTGCTGCAGTCTGCAGGGTGCTCAGGTACCTTGCAGCTTCAAGGACTCAACTTTGAGATCAATAACTTCAAATTATGACTTCTGTCCTGCATTTTCATTACAATCCTCCCCTTGGCTATGTCTTATTTGTGCCTTGTTGTCTTACTCTCAGAAGAACTGACCCACATTCTCTCTTTTCCCAACTATTCTTTACACCTATTTTACGTCTCTATCTTCATTACCACTCTCTTTGCTTTTTGGCTCCGCCCCCCCATGATTTGTTCCATTTATTCTTCCTCCCTCTTTGTTTCTTTTCTACCCCTTTCAGTTCTGAAGGAGAGTCAGCTCAAACTTGAAATATCAACTTTGTTTCTCGCTCTACATATGCTGGCAGACATGCTGAACACCTTCAACATTTTCTGTTTTTATTTGTCCTAGTATACAGAAACAATAAAACTTATCTTAATAATGCATATATAGAAAAGATTTTAAAAAGTCATTCATTCAATCATTCATTCCTAACTTTCTATGTTCTTAAAAAGTTGGTTTTATTCCAGCCTTATAAAAATATGAATTATTCAGGCTCTATGACATAGAACACCATCACCTCTCCATTTTTATGCAGACCCAAATCATCCTTGCATGGACATTTTTTTTTTGCTATGTTCTTTTATTACTCCTGAATCAAAAATCTCTGAAGTGCCTACCCTTTTGGAAGAAGTGGAAGAAATTTTAGCTCACAGACTGCGATGATTTAAGATAAAGGTTTCTCAAAGGCAACCCAGAATGGAAAATAGCTGCTAATATTTCTTCTGACACATACATCCTAAATATGTTTACTGAAACAAACACAGATCAATGTTTTGTAGATGTAAGAGCTGGTTAATCTGCAAAGGAAATCTGGGAGTGAAACAATAAGAAATGAAGAAGATACAACAAAACACAAAATAATATGTGGAAAATCAACTTGCAAATATCAGAAAGCGTGTTTATCAAGACGTGCTGTACAACCACCTGATGAAGGAGCAGCGCTCGGAAAGTTAGTGCTTCCAAATAACCTTGTTGGACTATAACCTGGTGTTGTATGATTATTCCACCCCAGTCCAACACCGGCACCTCCAAATCAAAAAAAAATCTATTGTTAACTAATCAAGGTAAATGATGAGTAACATACATACATACATACACACACATGTACTTTCCACATTAATACTACTTCTGTACTAAAGTCAAATCTAATTGCTCAATTCAACTGTCTTGTAATATTTAATGCAACTATGAGTCACCTCAGTGTGCAAGGAGGGGATTTTTTATGCATTATAAGACTGGACATAAATAATATTGCTTCACCACATTGTTTACTGGGCTAACATGCAGCCCTAGTGCCCTCTCTTGGATAAAACATACACTAACTTTCTTTATTGAGAGGTAAAATTTGTTTTTAGAACAATGATGTGTACTTTATGCACACCCTTTCATCTCCCTCCCACCTCACATGCAAAACAAGTCCATCAATGCCAAATTTTATTTGCAAGTCACCAAGCCCAGTATTGCTCCTGGCCCAGCCACCACATCCCGACCCCTGCCCCCACCCACCAGCCCCAATGTGAGCACAGCATGCTGTCTGAAACCCGAGGCTCTGGTTATTATAGTTTGATGCCCCTCCATGACCTGGGCCCTGCTTATTTGTCGTCATGGTAATGCCTTAAGTTTGTATATTGGCACCTATTTAACCACATCAATGTTTGAGTGAGCAACCACATTGATTATCTACAAAGCTTGTTGATGTGTATGGATTGCTCAGCATTGTCAAGACCATTAAATGTCCAAGCAATTACACACCTATTTCACTTATTGTTCAGAATGGAATGATGCTTGTCAAAGACAAAGAGGTAGTCGTTGCTCATTAGAAAGAGCAGCTTAAGGATGTACTGTTTCTTGGCATGAATACCCTTTCTTAGCTTCTACAGCTTGTCATCTCAGCATAACTCCAGCTCTATATGAGGTTAAAAAAGCTATCCACAGGCAACTGGAATAGATGAATCCCTGCTGAAATACAGTGGAGAAATACTCTTTGTGTGCATACAAGAGCTCATCTCCCCAATTGAAAGGATGAGCCATGTTACAATTGAGGCCTTCTTCAGGAAAGGAGACAAAACCAAATGCAGTAACTATAGGGGCGTATCCTTGCTGCCAGCTGAAGAAATGTCATTGCAAAAACAAACTCTCCTCAATCACCTTGTCCTAACAGCTAAAGATTATGCAAGCATACAAACTAGGAGCAGACGTAAGCCATTCAACCCCCAGAGATTGTACATAATAACATTGAAACATAGAAGATTAGATTACTTACAGTGTGGAAACAGGCCCTTCGGCCCAACAAGTCCACACCGCCCCGCCGAAGCGCAACCCACCCATACCCCTACATCTACCCCTTACCTAACACTACGGGCAATTTAGCATGGCCAATTCACCTGCCCTGCACATCTTTGGAATGTGGGAGGAAACCGGAGGAAACCCACGCAGACACGGGGAGAATGTGCAAACTCCACACAGAGAGTCGCCTGAGGCAGGAATTGAACCTGGGTCTCTGGTGCTGTGAGGCAGCAGTGCTAACCACTGTGCCACCGTGCCGCCCATATAAGATAAGAGAAGGAGGTGCTTGAGCCTCCTCATGGCTAATTCTGGAGCACAATACCTTAATCCTACCTTCTCCCCATATCCCTTGATCTATTAGCCAATATTGTTCCACCATTCAATATGGTTATGGTCGATTTGCTTCTGAAGACCTCCTACTAAGGCCACAATGCAAATTCCTTCCATCAAACGGCACGGTGGACATGATCAACATAGCAAGACAACTCCAAAAATAAGTTCATAGAGCAGCAACAACCTTTACTACAATCTTTATTTTCTAGAACTTCAGATTCATGCCTCACAGTCAGAAAACACCAGTCTTTGTCATCTCTACTTCAATATACCATCTATTGTAGCCAGAAGACAGCATCATAGTCTGGCGTAACTCTCCCTGTTGATATCAGAGTCCAGGAAGGCAAATGTTTGCTGCTCACAATGTGATCCGTACTACAATGGGGAGACAAAATACAGACTGGACAACTGCTTTGTGGAACACCTGCACTCTGTCCACAGAAATGACCCTGAGCTTCCAGTTGCCTGCCACTCCAACATACCACCATGTTCCCTGGCCAGCATTTCTCTCTCATGCCTGCTGCAGTACTCCAGTGAGGATTAGTGCAAGATGTAGGTTTGCTCACTGAGCTGGAAGGTTCATTTTCAGATGTTTCGTCACCATACTGGGTAACATCTTCAGTGAGCCTCCGGACGAAGCCGTGCTGATATTTCCTGCTTTCTATTTATATGTTTGGATTTCTTTTGGTTGGTGATGCCATTTCCTGTGGTGATGCCATTTCCTATGGTGATGTCACTTCCTGTTCTTTTTCTCAGGGAGTGGTAAATGGGGTCCAAGTCAATTTTTTGGTGATAAAGTTCCAGTTAGAATGCCATGCTTCTAGGAATTCTCATGTGTGTCTCTGTTTGACTTGTCCTTGGATGGAAGTCTTGTCCCGTCGACGTGGTGTCCTTCCTTATCTGTATGTAAGGATATTAGTGGGAGAGGGTCATGTCAGTTTGTGGCTAGTTGATGTCCATGTATCCTGATAGCTAGTTTTCTGCCTGTTTGTCCAATGTAGTGTTTGTTACAGTTCTTGCATGGTAATTTGTAAATGACCTTATTTTTGCTTGTTGTCTATACAGGGTCTTTCAAATCTTTGCAAAACTCACTAGGATGAGTGCAAGCTGGAAGGACAGCATCTCACTTTCTGCTAGGGGTCCCTGCAGCCTTCAGGACTCAACATTTTAGGGCCTCAACACCTTCCTCCATGCCTTTTACCTACTCCCACATCCTGAACCTGTCATAACATCAGTTGCCTTCATCACAGCCAACCCATTTTCACACATTAATGTAACTATTATCAGATTGTCTTTCTCCCTTTATCACCATTATTCATACCTTTGTCTGCCTAACATTGCTGTGGGTCTGGAGTCACATATAAGCCAGACCAGGTAAAGATGATTCCTTTCCTGAGGGACATTGCTGGAACAAATATTTTTCTTCCCCGATAATCAACAGTAGTTTCACCATTTGACTCTTACATCCAGATTTCTTTTTGTATTGAATTCAAATTCCACCATCTGCCAGAGCACAATTCAAACCTAAGGTCCCACCAGAGCATTATTAAGATTTTGGGATTAATTGTATAGCAATAACACCATCAGGTCATTGCCTCCCCCCAGCTGACACTCGTGGGATGATGGCAGAATATACAGAGTTATGGAGAAAATTATACCAAGTGAGATACATATTCTGAGAGACAGTACAGATAGAATTGGCTGACTGGCCTCTTTTTACCCTGTTAAAATTCTGTGGTTCTGTTATTTAGTGGTAACATTATGTCACTGGTCTAATAATTCAAAGGCCTGGATTGATAATCCAGAGAAATAGGAATTTATACCTAATTGTGGCAGTTCCAGAATTTAAACTGAATTTTAAAAAGAACATGAAAATGAAAAATTGGCATCAATAAAAGTCACAATTAAACTGTTAGGTTGTTAAGAAATTACAAATAATTCACTGAAATCCTTTGGGGATACAGCCTGCTGTTTGCATCCAAGCTGGGCTATAAATCAATACAATTTTCTAAATTCTCAATATGGTTTTTGTAAATGATATTGGACTATTCACAGAGATTCACAGTCTACTTAAGCATTGCATCTTTTCTTTTAAAAACAGCTTCTTAGGTGTAAAAATGATGCTACCTGTTCATTTGAAAAAGGTTTAAAGTACAAAGATTCTTCATTTGTAAAGAGAGTAAATACTAAAGTGAGTAATTAATCACTCACATAAAATACAATCGAAAGGGCAGGCAGGTTAGGTAATATGTTTCAAGGTGCAACATGTGGGAGTTGTTGGATGCCATGGTCTTCAGTGTTCTGAAGCAGAGTCACTGAACCCGAACATTAACTCTGTTTTCTCTCCATCAATGCGACCAGATCTACTGATGTTTCCCAGCAATTTCTGTTTCTGTTTCTGGTTTCCACTAACCACAGTTATTTGTTTTTATAGCTTATTGTTCAACACATTTAAATCTGGACTGAAATGCAAGCTGCAGAAATATAACCACATCAGGGAGACCGTAAGGCAATAATATATAAGACTAGAAGTAGGCAATTAGGCCCAACAAATTTGCTCTGTCTTTCAGTGATATTATGGCTGGTCTAATGCTACTCAAGTACACTTTCCTCTGTTTCCCCATTACCTTTGGTTCCCTTACTGATTAAAACTCTGTCTATCTCTGTCTTGAATACATTTAATGACCTAGCCTCTCCATTCCTCGACAATTAAAAAAAATCCACAGATTCAATACAATTGACAATAGACAATAGGTGCAGGAGTAGGCCATTCTGCCTTTCGAGCAGCACCACCATTCAATATGATCATGGCTGATCATCCTTAATCAGTATCCTGTTCCTGCCTTATCTCCATAACCCTTGATTCCACTATCCTTGAGAGCTCTATCCAACTCATTCTTAAATGAATCCAGAGACTGGGCCTCCACTGCCCTCTGGGGCAGAGCATTCCACATAGCCACCACTCTCTGGGTGAAGAAGTTTCTCCTCATCTCTGTCCTAAATGGTCGACCCTTTATTTTTAAGCTGTGTACTCTGGTTCGGCACTCACCCATCAGCGGAAACATGTTTCCTGCCTCCAGAGTGTCCAATCCTTTAATAATCTTATATGTCTCAATCAGATCCCCTCTCAGTCTTCTAAACTCAAGGGCATACAAGCCCAGTCGCTCCATTCTTTCAGCGTAAGGTAGTCTTGCCATTCAAGGAATTGATCTCGTGAACCTACGCTGCACTCCCTCAATAGCCAGAATGTCTTTCCTCAAATTTGGAGACCAGAACTGCACACAGTACTCCAGGTGTAGTCTCACCAGGGCCCTGTACAGCTGCAGAAGAACCTCTTTGTCTCTATACTCAACCCCTCTTGTTATGAAGGCCAGCATGCTAATAGCCTTCTTCACTACCTGCTGTACCTGCATGCTTACCTTCATTGACTGGTGTACAAGAACACCAGATCTCTTTGTACTGCCCCTTTACCTAAATTGATTCCATTGAGGTAGTAATCTGCCTTCCTGTTCTTGCCACCAAAGTGGATAACCATACATTTATCCACATTAAACTGCATCTGCCATGCATCTGACCACTCACCCAACCTGTCCAGGTCACCCTGTAATCTCCTAACATCTTCCTCACATTTCACCCTGCCACCCAGCTTCGTATCATCAGCAAATTTGCTAATGTTATTACTAATACCATCTTCTATATCATTAATATATATTGTAAAAAGCTGCGGTCCCAGCACTGATCCCTGCGGTACCCCACTGGTCACTGCCTGCCATTCAGAAATGGAGCTGTTTATCACTACTCTTTGTTTCCTGTCAGCCAACCAACTTAGTACTTTGCACCCAATACCATGCGCCCTAATTTTTTTTTTGATTAGATTAGATTACATTACAGTGTGGAAACAGGCCCTATGGCCCAACAAGTCCACACCGACCCGCCGAAGCGCAACCCACCCACACCCCTACATTTACCCCTTACCTAACACTATGGGCAATTTAGCATGGCCAATTCACCTTACCTGCACATCTTTGGACTGTGGGAGGAAACCGGAGCACCCAGAGGAAACCAACGCGGACACAGGGAGAACGTGCAAACTCCACACAGTCAGTCGCCTGAGGCGGGAATTGAACCCGGATCTCTGGCGCTGTGAGGCAGCAGTGCTAACCACTGTGCCACCGTGCCGCCCACAATTTTGCTCACTAACATCCTATGTGGAACTTTATCAAAGGCTTTCTGAAAGTCCAGGTACACTACATCTACTGGATCTCCCTCGTCCATCTTCAGAGTTACATCCTCAAAAATTCCAGAAGGTTAGTCAAGCATGATTTCCCCTTCATAAATCCATGCTGACTCTGACCTATCCTGTTACTACTATCCAGATGTGTCGTAATATAATAGACTCCAGCATCTTTCCCACCACTGAGGTCAGACTAACTGGTCTATAATTTCCTGCTTTCTCTCTCCCACCTTTCTTAAAATGTGGTACAACATTCGCCACCCTCCAATCCGCAGGAACTGATCCCGAATCTATCGAATTCTGGAAAATAATCACCAACGCATCCATGATTTCTCGAGCCACCTCCTTCAGTACCCTGGGATGTAGACCATCAGGCCCCGGGGACTTATCAACCTTCAGACCTAACAGTCTCTCCAATACCAATTCCTGGCAAATATAAATTCCCTTAAGTTCAGGTCCTTCAGCCACTGTTACCTCAGGGAGATTGCTTGTGTCTTCCCCAATGAACACAGATGTGAAGTACCAATTCAATTCTTCTGCCATTTCTTTGTTCCCTGTAATATATTCCCCTGTTTCTGTCTTCAAGGGCCCAATTTTAGTCTTAACCATTTTTTTGCCTTTCACATACCTAAAAAAGCTTTTACTATCCTCCTTTATATTTTTGGCCAGTTGACCTTCGTACCTCATTTTTTCTCTGCGTATTTTTTTCAGTCCTTATCTCTGTCCGAAGTATGTGACCCCTTATTCTGAGATTATGCCTCTGGTTCTAGTCTCTCCCATAAGAGGATACAACCTTCCCACAGAGGCTAGAAATACTCTATCGAATAACAACTCACCCCCTGACTCCCCAAAGCCTGTCCATTATTGGTGTGATGGAATACACCCAACCTGCCTGATGGGTATAGATCCAACAACACTCAAGAAGCTTGACATCATCCAGAACAAAGTTGCCCTCTTGATTGGCACTATATCCAAATATACCCACTCCCTCTACTACTGACACTCAGTCACAGAAGTGTGTACTATCTTCAAGATGTACTTCAGAAATTCACCAAATCTTCTGAGACAGCACCTTCCCAACCAAGATCACTTCTAAGTAAGAAGGACAAGACAGCAGACACATGGGAACACCACCAATAGGAAGTTCCCCTCTAAGCCACTCACTATCCTGACTGGGAAAAAGATCGCTGTTACTTCACTGTTGCTGGGTCAAAATCCTGGAATTCCCTCCCTAAGGGAATTGTGGATCAACTTATAGCACATAGACTGTGACTTCGAAAATGTACTCAGAAACAATTGCATCAATCGCATTAACGAAATGCACATTTTAACAGAATGATCTGAACTAGATCATATGTACCCTTTGCCAATTAACACATAGCTCTGTGGTTTGGCTCTTTTAATTTGTGCCTGGTTCCTCATACTGCCTAAACAGAATATCTGTCTTTGACTAACATATCAACATGGATTGGTATCAACATGGATTGTCATCCCAGAATGCATAGTAAGGGGGAGGTTGGGGGTGGGGGGGGGCGGGGGCAGTGGAGGGCATGAAGTGGCTTGGAGGGTGTAAGGGACTATCTATGTTCAGGCTGAAGGCTTATGATGTGGTATGAGGGACATGAGAGGAGATAAGTGCTTAAGGGAACTTTGCATGGCATGAAAAGTCTGTGGACTCATTAAGAGTGGAGGTCATAGCTTGGCATGGAGGTGAGAGCATGGGTAAGACCATTTAAACTTATGTTTCAAAGTATTCCCTCATCCAGACTATGATTCACTGCACGTCTGAGGTGCCACGAACCAATTTTCCTTCAATACTAGCTTGACTCAATAAAAGTTGTGGAAGAGAGCTATTCCAGTTATGGGTCAAGCCAAATCAGGAGACCAGGATACAGGCTGACTACCAGTACTAACCCACACCCTTATCCTGCACTGGTGAATGCTGAATGCACTGGGAAAGGGTTGAGAATCCCAGAATCAGTAATTGACTGTAATTTCCTCCCTCTATGGGTGTTCTTACTCCATAAAAATCCAATACAACATTTCTAGACTTCCACTCTTACCAGTCTCTTCAAAGTTTGATAACATTTTCTGCAGCTTCCTCTATTCCAGAGAAAACAACTCCAGCCTATCTAATTGATAGTTAAAATTCTCCAGCCCTGACAACATTACTGTAAAGCACCTCAACTGCGTTTCTTGTGTCATCATATCCTTCCTGTAATGATTCCCAGTATTCCATAATTAGGATGTTGTGAATAAGTCTAGCTTTGTTTTTGTCTTGGAATACAAAGCTAAATATTCTTCTCCATGTATCTTAATATGTCTTTCTTGCAACCAAATCAGCAAACTGACCTTAACATTCTTCTAAAGTAAATTTATTTTGACAGTAATTACACAATTCATCAAGAAAGAAAACAGTTGCTGTCAAATTTCTGTACAAAGCTTTTCTATTATGCACCTTGGGACTGTTAAATGATAATTATGGAAAGTTATTGAAAACCTACTTGGTCTACATCTCTGATAAATACAAAATGTTCACCGCAACCATCTTGTATATGTATAAATAGCAATGATAACGCAAAAGCTTGTTAAATCTGTTAATAATCCAACAAACTTTTATTAGGCTTTCCCATCATTCCTGGGAGCTTTCTTCAAGATAACATAACACAAAGTGAGACAAATTGAAACATTTTGTCTGCTTTAATTTTTAAAGCAGTTCGGAAAATGAAAATGAGCTGTAAAACCAATGACCCAATTCGTTTTGTGAGAGAATCCTTGAGCAATGAAAAAGAAAGAAGAAACGTAAAAGGAAGTTAATTATAGGTGGAAGAAAATGCCATATAAGACCCTGGAGGAAATTCAATCATGAAAAGAGCTCAAATTGATAAGAAGGAAGTTTTGGATAGACTTATGTTGACAAAGCAATTTAACCAGATGATGATATTGTAGGAAATAGAACATAGAACATAGAACCTAGAACATAGAACAGTACAGCACAGAACAGGCCCACAATGTTGTACGGACCATTGATCCTCATGTAAGGTAAACCTAATGTACGAACCCTCAAATTTATTGTGACCATATGCATGTCCAGCAGTCTCTCAAATATCCCCAGTGACCTCGCTTCCACAACTGCTGCTGCCAACGCATTCCATGCTCTCACAACTCTGTGTAAAGAACCCGCCTCTGACATCCCTTCTATACTTTCCGCCAAACAGCTTAAAACTATGACCCCTCGTGTTAACTATTTCTGCCCTGGAAAAAAGTCTCTGGTTATCAACTCTATCTATGCCTCTCATTATCTTGTACACCTCAGTAAGGTCCCCTCTCTTCCTTCTTTTTTCCAATGAAAAAGTCCAAGCTCAGTCAACCTCTCTTCGTAAGATAAGCCCTCCATTCCAGGCAGCATCCTGGTAAACCTCCTCTGAACCCTCTCCAAAGCATCCACATCTTTCCTATAATAGGGCAATCAGAACTGAACACACTATTCCAAGTGCGGTCTAACCAAAGTTTTATAGAGCTGCAACAAGATCTCATGGCTCTTAAGCTCAATCCCCCTGTTAAATGAGGGTGGTGATTGCAGAGTCTTTCGGATTTTCAGCCAAGGGGCCAGAGGACTGGAAAATTGCAAATGTTGAATAATTGCAAACATTATCCCATTATTCAAAACCGAATGGAAGGGTAAGCCCAGTAATTACAGACCAGTCAGTTTAACTTTGATGATGCAAATGATCTTAGAAATAATAATTTGGGATTGATTGAATAGTCACATGAACAAATAAGGGTGGATTAGGAGTAGGCAGCATGGAACTCATAATGGATAATCATAATTAACTTACTGGATTTTTCTGAAGATATGATGGAGAGAGTTGGTGAAGGTAATGCTATTGAAGTGGTGTACACAAAGTTCCAGAAGGGATTTGGTACAAAGGTACTGCACAACAAACCTGTGAGCGTAGTTAGAAACTGTAGAATAAAAAGGACAGTGACAACATGGAAATTGAGCTGGCTGAGAGCTAGGAGACAGAGTGTAATGTATTAACAATCTAAACCATGGAGGACCTTAACATTTTCCAAGTTTGCAGATGATATGAAACGTGGATGCATTGTAAATTGTGAGGAAATTACGCAGAACTTCAGAAAGATACAGAAAGGTTGATGGGGTGGGTTAAAAGATGGCAAATGAAGTGCAATGTGGAGAAATGTGGTGTATGCAGTAGAAAGAACCTGGAGAGACTGTGTAAAATAAAGGGCAGTACTATAAAGGATGTGCAGGAGCAGAGAGGATTGGGTGTATGTGTCATTAGGATAGTTAGAATTTGATAGGACAGAAGTGTGGATAGACTATTACTACTTAAAGTTCACAAGGCACTGGGACCAAATGAAATGCATTCAAGGATTTTGAAGGAAGTGCGATTGGAAATTGCAAGGGCACGTGACACAATCTTTCAGTCTTCCCTCGTGTCAGGGAAATGCCAGAAGACTAAAAAATTACAAACATTTCAGCTTTGCTTAAGATAGGTAGTGTGGATAAAACCAGCAATTCCCGTGGTGGGGAAAACTCTAGAGAAAATTATTTAGATTGAACTTGTAGGTTCTTTTTTATTCATTGACAAGATATGGGCATCACTGGACAGGCTAGCACTTAATACCAATGCCTAATTGCCCAGAGGGCAGTTAAGTGTCAACCACATTGCTGTAGGTCTAGAGTCATATATAGGTCAAACCAGGTAAGGATGGCAATTTCCTTCCCTAAAGGACATTAGTGAACCAGGTGTTTTTATCTGACAATTGACAATGATTTCATGGTCATCATTGAGTCTCCTAGTTCCAGATATTTACTGAATTCAAATGTTACTATCTGTCTTGGCAGGTTCTGAACCCAGGTCACCTGAACATTTGTCCAGTGATAATAACATTAGGCCACCACCTCCCTTTACATAAAAAAAGTAAGTTTATTAGCAAGTCAACATAATTGCGAAAGTGGAAAGTTTTTTGAAGAGGTAACAGAAAGGATCAATAAGGGGAATGGAAGGAAGGTTTGTGGTATAGTTCCCCTCGGGGTCAGTATTGAGAGAGATGCTTTTGCATAAGAACTAAGAGCAGGGGTAGACAACTCAGCCTTTCATGTTTATTCCCTGCTCCAGCATTCAATGTGATTGTGGCTGATATCATCTTGCCTTTACCTCAAGTTTCCTGCCCACTCTTCATAATCCATCAATTGATTAAAATTCTATTTATTTCTGCCTTGCTGGATGTTCCAGCATCCTCTGCAGTTTTGCATAGTGAATTCGTGACTCTTTGTGAGAAGTAACTTCTCCCTATCTCTGTCTTACATCTGCTGCCTTAACTATGGCCTCTCATTATAGTTTGTCCCACATGAGGAAACATCCTGTCTACATCCATGCTGTCAAGCCATTTTAGCATCGGATACATCTCAATTAGATCTCCTCTCGTTCTTATAACCTCTAGAGAGAATAAACCTGAACTGCTCGATCTCTCTTCAGAACACAAACCGCTCATCTTTGGAATCTATCTAGTGAACCTCCTTTAAACTGCCCCCATGTGACTACTTCCTTTAAGTGAGATGACATCAGCAGAATGCAATATTCCAGATGCAGTTTCACTAATGACTTATACAGTTGTAGCAACACTTCCCTACTTTTATACTCTAATCATTTAGCAATAAAGACTAAAATTCCATTTGCCTTCCTTATTACCTGTTGTACTTGTATACTACTCTTCTGTGACTTATGCATGAGGATACCCAGATCCCTCTCCACCAGAGCACTCTGAAGTTTCTCCCCATTTAAATAAAAGTTGTCTTTCTATCCCTCCAGCAAAGATGGATAACGTCATACTCATCCATGTTAAAGTCTACCTTCCAAATTTTGACAATTTCCCTCATAAATCTATTTGTAAATGCCTTATTTCTTCATTGCAACTTTATTTCCAACTTATTTTAGTGTCATCTGCAAATTTGACTATAGTTCAAACAATGTAATGGTGTGATATCCCTGGAGGAGTGGTCTCCCTGTAGCTGTCGGAATCCCTCTAGAGATTGAGTTGAAAGACAGCATTAGTGGCATTTATGTTTTAGTCTCACAAATTTCATTTTAACATAAGTAGTCATACCTTCTAAAACAATTCATGATCTCTTTTCCCACCTTATTGACATGACAGATGACTATTGCAATTGTTATCTTATTATGTTGGCACAGTCATGCCATTGTCAATCATAGTCCGACCACCACTGAAATAATTGCTAGGAGAAATCTTCCTGCATTTTAGCTACTCATCTTTCCACTTCTATTTCAACTTAATAAAATGGTCCAAATCATTTGGCAGTAAAAGAATATAAATCTCCATGATTGGTTATGAACTCACAGTTGCTCAAAATCTATTGCTGCTTCAAAGCTGTTAGAATAATCATCATCACTATCAACGATATCCATCTTCTCCACCTAGAATTTTCAATTTTACTAATATCACAAAGTAGGTTACAATTCTAACTTTACAAACGGTACACATTGGCAATGTTAAAATTGAGCACCATAAATCCAGATCTCATTCAATTTATAGGATCATGTTCTGAATTTTAATTGTCAAGTCACCACATTGAAGCTACCATTATCATCATTTTGTTCTTGAGTGAATTATACTATCATATGCTCACCCCCACTAAACATTTGAAGGTCATCTCCTCAAAGAAATCAGAATGACTTGAGACCTTCAGCTTTATTCAAATGCAAAAGTCCTCAGTTAAATTTTGAAACCAGGATTAGGTTGCTTAATACATTTTATACAATCAGTCCTCAAAGCATGCATTTTATATTGCAAAAGCATCAACTTATCATGTCATGACTGGGGATAGCTTGAATTCATGCATTATACACAACAATGAGATCAACAAAAATGTCAAAATTTAAAAAGTGATGTTATAGTTTAAATTAATCAAACTTGAATGTTTATTTAATTCACCCATGAAAAATTCTACAACTGAATGCACGATTCACCTTTACACTTGTGCATTCATATTATAAAACAAACACTATTTGGAGCAGTGATGAAATGGCACACGTTTTGGAAACATTTCTAATACAGGCTACCAATCTAGATAGACATGGTGGAAAAATCTAGGTCAAATCTGCAGTGCTTCAATATACCATTCTTGACACTGAATTAGAAAGTTCTTGTTTTAAGCCCCAATCAAGCCACTTAAGCATATAATTTAGGCAAACACTTTGAAGGAATGCTTCACTTTCATCAGATGTATCATCTTTTTGATGAATTGATTAACTGAAGGCATAGAAATAAAATCTCATGACATATTTGGAGAATAGTAGCAAAGTACCCAGTGTTTCAGCCTCAATCAGCATCATTAAAACAGATTATCTGGCTCTTCCTATCTAATCGTTATCTAATCTATCTAATCTAATATCATCTCCTATCTAATCTAATAAATAGCTTGGAGTCCACAAATTAGCTGCAGTGGTTCATAAATCAACTACAGTGACTAGAGTTCAAAACAACTACTTAATTAGCTGTAAAGTACTTTGAGACATACCGAGGTCTTGCAAAATGCAAGATCTTCATTTCTTTTTAATCAATGCCAAAAGCATAACTCAATCAGGAAGATGCTAAAAGTACCCTTTTCAAGAGCGGTGTGGTACAAACATTATGTCTTATACCCAGAACTCGAGCATCTCATTCCACACAACACATCAAACACACACACACTGGCTTTAAGACAACATCCAAATATTCCAGCTCACACGCATCCACCTCCACACCACATGGGCGGCACAGTGGCATAGTGGTTAGCACTGCTGCCTCACAGAGCCAGAGAGCCAGGTTCAATTCCTGACTCAGGCGACTGACTGTGTAGAGTTTGCACATTCTCCCCGTGTCTGCGTGGGTTTCGTCCAGGTGCTCCGGTTTCCTCCCACAGTCCAAAGATGTGCAGGTTAGGTGAATTGGCCATGCTAAATTGCCTGTAGTGTTAGGTAAAAAGGGGTACATGTAAGGGTATGGGTGGGTGGTGGGTCAGTGTGGACTTGTTGGGCCGAAGGGCCTGTTTCCACACTGTAAGTAATCTAATCTATATATGCTGCCAGTATCACATTCACCTTTTGCTGCCTTCATGGGTAGCTGTCGAGAATGGAGAGATGCTACAAAGAAACATAGAAAGTGCAATGGGAAAAGATGTGGCAAATTGACCACAATGTGGGGAAATGTGATGTTGCTCATTTTGGCAGGAAGAATAAAATGAGGCATTTTATCCACATGGTGAGAGATTGCAAAGCACTGAAAACGTTGAGGAATCTGCCGTGACAGAGTGTGGACATGGATACCACCATTACACGTGGGGACACCTCCCACCATGTACATGGCAGGTACTCATGTGACTCAGCCAACGTTGTCTATCTTATACGTTGCAGGCAAGGATGCCCTGAGGCATGTTACATTGGGGAATCCGTGCAAAGGCTAAGGCAACGGATGAATGGGCACCGTACAACAATCAACTGACAGGACTGTTCCCTCAAAGTTGGGGAACACTTCAGTGGTCCAGGACATTCGACCTTGGACCTTTGGTTGACCATCCTCAAAGGTGGATTTCAGGACAGGCAACAACGAAAAGTGGCCGAGCAGAAGCTGATAGCTAAGTTCCGTACCCTTAGGCAGGACCTCAACCAGGACCTTGGGTTCATGTCACACTACAGGTGACCACCATTGCACCATACACACACACAGACACTCCTACACAAGCACACACACGGACACACGGACACACGGACACACAAATACACAGACACTCACACACACACCCACACTCTCACATGCACCCTCTCACAGATTTAAATACTCTACACTCACATGCACATGCATATACACTGTCTCTCACACTCATAAGCCCCCACCCCAGACAGACACACACACACACATGCACACATATACATATACGTTTGTGGGGTGAATTTGTACTTGCAGAGTTACGTTGTTCTTTGCTCAAAAACTAATGAATTCATGTAAGACTTTGTTAACTCACTTTTTAGATTAGAATCAATCTAAATATAATGGCACAGACAGAGAACACAGGGGGCTAACACCTTCAACATTATCCGGCTAACACCAATTGTTACAGTCAACCTGAGAATGTAACTTTTAAAAAAAAGTTTTGTGATTTACACATGAAAGAAGTGAAACTATCAGGGTATTCGAACAGATGAAAGACTCAACAAACAATCAAGATATTTTTCAATGTATAATTTCAGTTACACCACACTGTAAACTTTTGCTATAAATTCTGTGTCTTACAATTTTGTCCTCCACAACCAGCTGATGAAGGAGTGACGCTCCAAAAGCTAGTGTTCTTCCAATTAAACCTGTTGGACCAAAACCTGGTGTTGTGTGATTTTTACCTTTGAAATGTTGTAATTGTACCAGCCTCCATCACTTCCTCTGGCAGCTCATTCCACACATGCACCACCTTCTGCTTGAAAACACTACCCTTTTGGTCCCTTTTAAATTTTTTCCCCTCTCACCCCAAACCCTCTAGTTCTAAACTCCCCCACCCCAGGGAAAAGACCTTGCCTATTTATGCTATCCATGCCCCTCATGGTTTTATAAACCTCTATGAGGTAACCCTTCAGCTTCTGACTCTCCAGGGAAAACAGCCCCAATCTATTCAGCCTCTCCCTATAGCTCAAATCCTCCAACCCTGGCAACATCCTTGTAAATCTTTTCTGAACCCTTTCAAGTTTCACAATGTCATTTTGATAGGAAGGCGATCACAATTGCATGCAATTTTCCAAAAGTGGCCTAATCAATGTCCTGTACACCCATAACATAACCTCTCAGCTTCTATACTCAATGCTCTGACCAATAAAGGAAAGTATAGCAAATGCCTTCTTCACTATCCTATCCACCTGCAACTCTACTTTCAAGGAACTGTCAACCTGCACTCCAAGGTCTCTTTATTCAGCAACACTCCCTAGTAACTTACCATTAAGTGTTTAATTCCTCATTCCTGATGAAGAGCTTTTGTCCAAAACGTCAATTCTCCTGCTCCTCAGTTGCTGCCTGACTTCCTGTTCTTTTCCAGCACACACTTTCGACATTAAGTGTATAAGTTCTGCTCTGATTTGCTTTTCCAAAATGAAGCACCTTGCATTTATCTAAATTAAAATCCATCTGCCACTCTTCAGCCCGTTGGCCCATCTGATCAAGACTCCATTGTAATCTGAACAATTGACCAGTCTCAAGGGTTGAATGGTCAACTGTTGCTGTTTTTTTTTTGTAATTCCTATGCTTGTACTAATGGTGGAGAAGTTTTGAGGAGCCACTTAGTCTGTTGTTCCTATGCTATGTTCTTACGGGATTGACAATTTCATTAAAATAGAAAGTTGCATGATGAATAATAGTCTATGCAGCATGATTTTGAAAGATCAGCTTATGGGATCCCAAACCACATTTGGAGTATTGTGTTCAGTTCTGGGCACCTTAATTAAGGAAAAATGTGAAAACTCTGGAAATAATTCAAAGGAGATTTAATAGAATGGTATCAGTAATGAAGGATTTTTAGATACAAGGAAAAATTAGAGTATCTGGGCATGTTCACCTTCAAGCAAAGAAGATTAAGAGTTGATCTCATTGAGGTGTTCAAATTTATGAATAATTTTGACAGAGCAAAGAAGGATATTCTATTTCCACTAGTTAGTATGTCAGAAACTAGGGGTGATCAGTTCAACATTGTCAGCAAGAGAACTAGGAGTGAGATGAGGAGAAATCACACACCAGGTTACTTGATTTGGAGAATTGTTACTTGAAGAGTTGACTTGGATTATGCTGCCTGGGAGAGTGGCATTCCATAGGAGGTTTCAAAAAACAGCTGGATAAATATTTGAAAGGGCTGGAAGAGCTATGGAGATAGAACTGGGGAATGGGACTGACTGGGCAGCTCTTTCGGGAACCGATACAGACACGATGGGGAGAATGGCCTTCTTCTGTCTTGTAATATTCAATCATTCTATATTTTTAGATGCTCCAGCATTTACTATACGATTAGTGTCCTCTGCTATTATGAGTGTTCTTTGTTAATATAACTGCAGGTCAAGAAACACAACCGTGAATAATGTGTGCTGTCAACAAAACTGGCAAAAATTGCTATCCATTTTCTATTTTTGTTGTCACCAATTACAAAGTGTTCACACCATGTATTTCAGGGAGAAACAGGTATATTTTTAAGTCAGAGGTGCAATTTATTTGCATGTTTAATGATCTCAATTGAGCATTGGGTTGCAGCTAATCCAATTAGTACAACTCATTTGCATTATTTCCATCGATCTATTTTTTTTTGTTCTAAATAGTTGTCTAATTTATTTTTGGCATTTATTGTCATTGCTCCTCCAACTTTATCAGACTGCACATTCAAGACCATTATAATTCACTAAAGTAATCATTTCCTCCCTACCCTTTTTCTCAATTGCCTTGAAATTGCGTCCTCTGGATTTGTCAAAGGGTCACAACCAAAAGGTTGGTTGCGTTTTAAGATACAACCATTGGTAGCATGTGATATTCTTGTTTGTGTAATTTGCTATTTCCTTAGAATACACATACTTTATAATGTGAATAGACCCTGCTGTTTTCCTGAGATAAGTTTAGTCTTCTCTTCTTTGGCTTTGTGAGTTTGTCGGGTTTCTAGCATGATCTGAATAGACTTTCTGCAAAATTAATTCTTTCTTTGTCTGTCAGCCATATCAAGAATTCCAACAACAATTCTGTCTCTCATAAGTTATGATTTCAAAGCTTCATGATCACAGTTTTCCATTAATCTGTAGAGGACATTCAGAAAATTATCTACAGAATCTTGGAAACTAACGTCATGTTAAATCTTGTTCATTGACAAATTTTATTTGTTTGCAAAATAATTATCCAAAGTTTTGACAGCATTGTCAAAGTATCTGCACAGCCTAAGAATAAGCCAATCAGAACTGCAATGAGGAAGAATTTCTTTACTCAGAGAGTTGTGAGTCTGGGAAAATCTCTCACAAAGGAAGCTGTTCATTTGATATAATCAAGAGGGAGCTAGATGTGGTCCTTGAGGCTAGATGAGTCAAGGGGTATGGAGAGAAAGCGGGAATGGGATACTGAGATTGCATGATCAGTCATGATAGTACTGGATGGTGGTGCAGGCTCAAAGGGCTGAATGGCCCACTCCTGCATCTTTTTTCTATGTTTCCATGTTTCCTTGAACAGCCTGATGATTAAAATCATCATGCGCTGTAGGACCTATTGAATACAATAATGTATTAAATTGTTCGGCCTCACAATTGATGTAGTTTTGAATTAATTCTGCATCTTAACAAATGTGTCCTCCAAGATATCCCATCTTATATTTTGTACAACCCACCTATGACCATAAAACTTTGTGAAAGTATTAAGTCTATTTCCATGTCTTTGCAATGTGTATTAATTCTTCTTGTGATAGTGCTGTTTTAACTAATTAGCATTTCAGTACTGCTTGTAATCTGCTGTTCTTTAAGCTTCTATTATTGCATTCATCCTTTAAACTTTGTTGCTGTGAAGTTTGCTTGACTCTGTACTGCAACGATATTGCAGGAACCACTCAGCCTGACTTTGTAAGCTCTGTCATTGCAAAAATACTGTATGAAATACTTCAATAAAGTTAGATGTTGCTGTGTAGTGATTTACTGCTTGCAATTTTTAAATAATGTTTCACTGCAGAACAGACTTCTCTTTGTATTGCTCCTGCATTTTCCCACTGAGTTTTTAAGCTGGTTAGTTACATGTAGTTATGTTCCCTAACCCTACTTGTGCATCCAGTTTATTTCCTGAATATGATCTTTTTCATTCACAAGTGTACGAGTTTTAGATGTATATAGGTGGACAGATATCAACAAATCATGGAATTGTTATGGAGCTGAAGGAAATCGTTCAGGCCATCATGTTGACATTCAAATGAGCACTCAGTAGCATTGACCTGTTTTATCTCTGCTACAATACATACTGATTCCTTTTCATGTGATCATCCAATTCCCTTTAGTTGTCTCAACAGCCTGCCTCCACCACACTCTCAAGCAATGCATTCCAGAGCCTAACTACTTATTGTGTGATGTCACTGTTGTCTCCTTTACTAACCACTTTGAATCTGTGCTGTTTTGTCCTTGATCCTTTCATGAGTGGGAAATTTTCTCTCAATTTACTCTTTTTAGACAAAGTTACAATTTTGAATACTTCTATCAATTCTCCTCCAAGTTCTCTCTTCAAGAAAAACAGAGCCAATTTCTCTGATCTATCTTCAGAATTCAAATTCTTCAACCATTCTCATAAATCTCTTCAGCTCTTTCCAATTCCTTCCAATCCTTCCTAAATTGCAGCACCTGGAACTGGATGCTGAGGCTGAACTGGTGTCTTATCCAAGACATCACGATGAAACTCTCAGGTTCTGTTACAGATGTTTGCAAATCACAACCAATGCCAATTAATTAGTGACCACTGACATAGATCACTTCCCCCTCCTTCATATTTTTAACCAGGCTGCTAATTAACTTCTGATTTACTCTTTGTGCCGAAGCAGTGTGGATATTGCAGCTGCTCCTGGGATTGAAGGCTTAGTTAAAGATTTATTGTAGTTTTTTTTTTAAAGTTACTTCAATCATTTGCTTTTGTTTTGAAGCGAGCTTTACAGGATCTACAGTGAATGGCTAAGGTTTATTATTCTAAACTCAGAAGTTGAAAATGTCTATATATATTATGGGAAGATTTTTTTACAATGCAAAGGGTTAATTTTTGAAAAATTGAAGTTTTGTTTTAAAATAAGGAGCTGTTGTTTCGTTTTGGAGAATCCTACACGTGGTTGGCTCTGAACAAGATTCTTTTCTCTTGCAGGAATTTATTGAAGAGGAGGTTTTTTTTCATTCAGTTAATCAGCTAAGTGGTTGATTTTATTTAAGTTTTATATGTTTGATATGTACATTTTTTTTCATTTCAACATGATTTTCTGTGGGTAATGAAAGGTAGCTTATTTTATATATAAGGTGCTATTCAAACATCCTTTTTTTAAAGGCTTAGTATTATTAAGGGTATATATGATCTCAGAGTGAGATGGCTAGTAACTTGAGAAAGGTTATTACACTGTAGGATTAAGTCAGATAGATGGGAACTGTTGGGAAAGGTAAGAAGATAGTTCAAAAGTCGCTGGTGGCTATTCCTCTATCAAATAGATATTCAGTTTTCAGAACTGTAGGAGGGATAGTCTCTCTGAGAAACATGGAAGGGATAGTCAGTTACTGGACACTTGAAATGATTCTAATGTTAGGCAGCGATTGACAAGATTTAATAGAATTATTGTTCTCAGGGATTCTCCCGTCTGGGGCATAGACAGGAGATTCTGTGGCAGTGAGCATAAATTTAGGATGGTTTGTTGTTTTCCTGGTGCTAAGATTAAGGATACCTCTAAACATTTCGTGCACACTGTTAAAGGTGAAATTGAGAAGGCAGTAATTATTGTACACATTGGTGGGAATGACGTTTTCAGGGAAAAGATTAAAGCAGTACAGTAGGAATGTAAGTGGTTAGATAGAAGATTAAAAAGTAGAACCTTAAAAGCAGTAACGTCTGGTTTGCTCCCAATGACAAACTCAATCGAGGCAAGGGACAAAAGAATAAAGGACATAAGTCAACGGTTGAAGAGCTGGTGCATTGTTCAAGGATTCAGGTTTTTGGACAGTTGGAATGTCTTTTGGGATAGAAAAGACCTATTCAACAAGGATGTATCTATCCTAACTGGAAAGGGAACAATATCTAGGATTATAAGAGATAAGACTTATAATCATCTAGCAAGCAACAATTAGATTTCAGGTAGTCAACATGATTTTGTCAAAGGCAGGTCATGTTTCACAAACCACATTGAGTTTTTTGAGAAGGTGACGAGGGTACGGCAGTTGACATGGTATACATGGACTTCAGTAAAGCTTTTGATAAGGTTCCACAGGGTAGGCTGTTGGAGAAAATGCAGAGGCTTGGAATTGAGGATAATTTAGTGGTTCAGATTAGAAACTGGCTTTCTGAAAGAATGTAGCGAGTAGTGGTTGATGGAAAATTTTCGGCCTGGATTCCGGTTACTAGTGGTGTGCCACAAGGATCTGTTTTGGGACCACTGCTGTTTGTCGTTTTTATAAGTGACTTAGACACAGGCATAGGTGGATGGGTTAGTAAATTTGCAGATAACACTAAAGTCGGTGGAGTAGTGGACAGTTTGGAAGAATGTTACAGGCTGCATGGGGTCCTGGATAAACTGCAGAACTGGGCTGAGAGGTGGCAAATGGAATTCAATGCAGTGAAATGTGAGATGATTCACTTTGGAATAAGAGGAAGAATAACAGGAAGGCAGAGTACTGAGTCAATGGAAAGATTCTTGGTAGGATACGATGGACTTTTGGAAAGGAAGTGATACCTCCTGGGAACAAGGGGGAAAATCTCCATTTAAATACATTTTATATTTCTTTTATGTAGAAATAGGTTTTTTATTATACTGTTGTGAGTGTATCAGAGAGCCTTTATTTTTGTGAATTTTACATGCTCTATGCTCGGGATGTTTTGGATAGGGTTTCCCCTCCCGAGGGGTCTCGGATTTGCCCGGATGATTATGGTTGATCAGTTGGTTAAGTGGTGCACCTGGAATGTCAAGGGAAGTAATTCACCAATCAAAAGGAAGAAAATATTATCAAACCTCAAGAAATAAAGGGTTGATATAGCTCTCCTATAGGAGACACACTTATTGGATAAAGAACACTTGAAATTACGACAAGGTGGATTTGATGAGGCCTTTATTTCTTATTTTAGCTCAATAAGCAGGGGAGTTGTTATTCTTATTCGGAAGAATTTCCCTTTCAAAATCCTAAATCAGATAAAAGACGAATATGGACGATATATTCTGATTAAAGCCCTTATAAATGGAGAGGAATATGGGATTTTAAATTTGTATTGCCCCCCAGCACATCCTTTTAAATTTATAATGGAAGCCTTCTCAAAATTGACAGCTCTCGGTGCTCGTCATACAATTATAGAGGGAGACTTTAATTATATTATGGACCTGGAAATAGATAGGATTCCCAAGAGTACTGCAGGAGTATCTCCCAGATCTAGACAATTGGTGGATCTGAACAAAGAATTAGGACTAGTAGATGTATGGAGATGCCTTCATCCACAGAGCAGAGATTTTTCTTTTTACTCCAATCCACATAAATGTCATACCAGCATCGATATGTTTTTTGCTCCTTGATTTTTAAAAATTCCATATCATCCTGTAAAATAGGCAGTATAGCAATTTCCGATCATGCTGCTGTATATATGGAAATCAAGGCGAGGAACAATGAGACATCCCCCCGGCATTGGCGTATGGACCCCTTACTATGAAAGGTAGTAAATTTGTAATGTACTTCTCTCAAGAACTTAAAACATCTTTAGAAATGAATTCAGGTATGGCTAGCAACCCATCAATGATGTGGGAGACCATCAAAGCTTATGCGCGAGGTTTGATCATCTCATACTCAGCCACCCAGAAAACATTAAAGGGAGAACAACAGTGTCTGCTCGAAGCTCGCTTAAAAGCGGCTGAAACAGCATATGCTGACAGACCTTCTATTATCAAATTGCAAAGGATTATGGCCCTTAGGACAGCTCTAAACATCACACTTACCCAAATGGCTAAGAGAAAAATATTATTTGCAAAACAAAGGTTATATGAATTTGGCAATAAACCTGGTAGGTACTTAACATTTCTTGCAAAGAAAAAGAAGGCCCCTCAAACTATCACATCTATCAAGAAAAGTAAGGGTATTTTGACTTATGATCATAAAAGGATTAACGCAATCTTTAGAAAATTTTATTCTGATTTATATAAATCGCAGGATTGCGAAGACAGGACTAGGAGGATGAAGTCATTTTTTAAAAACCTGACCTTTCCGGACCTAACTCCGGAACAGGTATCGATCTTGAATGTTCCCCTAACAATCCAAGAAATACTTGACGCAATAAGGCAACTTCAGAGCAGTAAGGCACCTGGCCCAGATGGCATTCAAACGGATTCTATAAAGAGTTTACAGGAATATTGGCTGGTCCACTTATGGACATGTATAACTATTCATACAGTCAGGGCTGTCTCCCACCTTCGCTGAAAGAGACAAATATCTCTCTTATCCTTAAAAAAGGAAAGGACCCAGAAGATTGCGCGTCATACAGACCAACATCCTTGCTAAATGTAGATTTTAAAATCCTCTCTAAAATGTTAGCATTGAGGCTAGAAAGGGTATTGCCACATATGATAAAGGAGAATCAGACGGGGTTTATTAAGGGCCGTAGATCATCCAATAATGTTAGAAGGGATTTGAATGTGATTCAAGCCTGTCATCAGGGAAAGATACCAGGAGTAGTAATCTCATTAGACGCGGAAAAGGGTTGAATGTTCATATTTGTTTTACACATTGGAAAGGTTTGGCATTGGAAAGGTGTTTACCAAATGGGTCTCAACGCTGTATAGTGATCCCAAGGCAGTTGTGGTTACCAATGGATTAGGCTCGTATAGCTTCAGTGTGGATAGGGGCTGCCATCAGGGATTCCTCTCACCATTGCTATTTACGCTAATAATTGAGCACTCGCAGAAGCTATACGGGCTGACCCTAATATAACGACCCCGAGGCTTGGTATAGTTAAACATAAAATTACCCTTTATGCAGATGATGTTCTCCTATTTCTCAGTAATCCTTTGATGTCCGTGCCTTGCTTAATCCAAGTTATTAATACAGTTAGTGTATTTTCAGGCTACAAGATTAATTTCTCAAAATCGGAAGCTATGTCAATGGGTGGCCTTGCCAGTATATCCCACTTATTGGACAGATCCCACTTTCCCTTTCGGTGGCCCCTGGAGGGTTTCTTATATTTAGGCGTTTTTATTACCCCAGTATTTGGTCAGTTATACAAGGCTAGCTTTGTGCATTTACTGGAAAGGATAAGGCAGGACCTCCAGTGATGGGGAGACCTTCCAATTTCTTGACTAGATAGAATAGCACTAATTAAAATGAATGTCCTGCCCCTTCTCCTATACCCTATGAGAATGCTTCTGGTGATGCTGCCGAGGCTGGCACCATGTAAATTATATGGCTGGTTGGGTTCCTTTATCTGGAATCATAGACGGCCCCTCATTAAGCTGAAGAAGCTACAGCTTCCGCAGGCAAGGGGAAGATTGGCTTTCCCAGATTTTAGAAAATATCAGTTAAGTTCCCTATTAAGTTACATAGCTGATTGGGTCTTCTCTGACCCACAATCAATCTGGCTGGACATCGAGGCTTCTCAAGTAAAATGCCCACTTATTAACCTTTTATTTTCAGACAAGAGGAAAATCATTACGGATCACCGTAAAAACCCTATAATACTAAACACAATTAAAGCTTGGAATATAATGCGGCAAAATGAGGGCAACTCACATAAAACATCCCCCTATGCTCCAATAGTGGGAGCATGAGGATTTCAACCGGGGCTTACAGATGCCACTTTCAAACTCTGGAGATCCAGGGGTATCTCATGTTTCAGGGATCTGTTTAAAGAAGGGGTCCTGATGACTTTTGAACAGCTGCGTCAGAAATTTGGATTACCTAATGGAAACCTCTTTCAATACTTCCAAATTCGAGATTACATACAGAAGAAGACTACGTTATTAGATAGTCTTTATAAATCAGATAGAGAATGTAGAGCGCTATGGCCAATGGGGGTATCTTCCGTCAGTACTATTTATCATTTATTACATGATGAAGTATCGGGAGATATGGACAATCTGCTTAAAACATGAGATCAGGATTTGGGACTAGAAATCTCTATAGAAACATGGAATGACATTTGGGAAAATGCCAGAAGAATCACCATCTGCAACAGAACTCAGGCCATTCAGTTGAAGATACTTCATAGGGCCCATATCGCGCCGGATCGATTGGCAAAATTTAAGGCAGGAGCATCTCCAATGTGTCCCAAATGTAAAATAGAGGTTGGCACTCTTGTGAATTGCTTATGGACCTGTCATAAGATCCGTAGATATTGGACTAAAGTAGCAAGTGCTCTGACAGAAATCTTAGGAATGGAAATTAGAGTGGACCCCATATCTCTCCTTTTGGGCTTTTTGAACTTACCCTCCCTGGATTTGCACGGGAAGAGATTATTTTCTATTATCTCTTTCTGTGCAAGGAAAAATATTTGGGTAAACTGGATGGCTCTGGCCCCCCTGGACTTTCAAATTGGCACAGATTAATTATGGAATATATTCCCCTTGACTTCCTTACAAATATGGTGCACCAAAAGACCGCATTATTCCATAAGATATGGCAGCCCTTCTTGAATTATATAAATACAGATATTTCGGCCATCCTAACAAGGGCTTTTATTTAATTGAGATGGCGAACCTGGCTGGTCCGGGGCCCCTTGGGAGAGGAATCCCGCATGAATATGGGTTTTGTTGCGATTTGATGTTAATACATTCTGAGCAAGTATCTCACTACCCAATTTCTGTGTTATCCATCGTTTTTTTAAATCTTATTTGAATAATGTAAGAGACTTAGTTATAAACTCTGGTTAGTGTAGGTTAGATTAGTAGTTAGTTAAGTTTTGTATTTTTTCTTGGTATTTTTCTTTTATTAAATTTTGGTTATTATTTATTTAAGATTTAATGGGACAACTTAGCTATTACAAAAACTTGGCTGAGAGGTGGAGAAGACTGGCAGCTCAATGTTCAGGGTTTTAGATGCAATTGGAAAGGAGGCAAGAAAGGATTTGGGAAGCGGGGGGAGTGGTTTGTGTTTTTGATTACGGAATACCTTATTGCTGTAACTAGGGAAGATATTTTTGAAAAATTGCCCAATGTAAATATATGAGTAGAAATTATAAATAAGAAAGGAAAGATCACTTTGATGGGATTGTACTATAGCCCCCCTCCCCACCCCAGTAGTAAGAGGGAAATTAAAAAAACAAATATGTAGGGAAATTTCAAATATATATGGAAGCATAATAAGGTTGTAATAGTGGGGAGATTTAATTTTCCAAACTTTGACAGGGGCTTCCATAATATTAAAGGTTTGAATGGTGACAAATTTGACAAATGCGTTCAAGAAAATTTCCCATTAGAGAAGGAGCAAAATTAGACCTTCTTTTGGTAATAAGGCAGGGCAGATGGCTGAAGTAAAAGTGGGGGAATAGTTTGGGTATAGCGATCATAATTTTATTAGTTTCACAATGGTTATGTGAAAGGATAAGCCTTTCATAAAAGTTAAAGATTTTAATTGGAGTAAGACAAACAATATGAGCCAAGATACAGTGTGAGTTGAGAACCTTCAATAGTTGATTGGGATAGACTGTTCGCAGGTCAAAGAGCATCAGACAAATGGGAGGCATTCAAGAATGTGATAATTAGAGTTCAAGGGCATGTTGTTCCCATTAGAGTGAAGCTAAAAGCTGGTAAGATTAAGGAAGAATGGATGAATAAAGAGATTGAGGTTCTAGTCAAGAATAAAAGGGGGAATCTTATTTTAGACAAAGACAACTTGATTCAATTGAATCTCTTAATCAATATAAAGAGTGTAGGAGCATTCTTAAGAGAGAAATCAGGAAAACTAAGAGTGGATGTGAGATAGCATTGGCAGATAGGGATAAGGATAATCCAGAGAGATTCTACAAATACATTAAGAGCAAGAGGGTACTTAGCGAGAGAGTAGGGCCTCTTAAAGATCAAGGTCAGCTTTCTGTGGAACCCCAGAAGATGGAAGAGATACTAAATAATATTTTGTGTCAGTTTTCACTATAGAGAAAGAAATTGAGTCTAGAGAATGCAGAGAAATAAACTTTGATGTTTTAAAATCAGTTCATATTACAGAAGAGGAAGTTTGGAAGAATACATCTCCCGAACCTGATCTAATGTATCCTGGAACGTTGTGGGAAGTAAAAGGAGAAATTATGAGACCCCTTGCAGAAATATTTGCATGATCTATAATTACAGGTCAGGTCCCTGATGGCTGGACAGCGGCTAATATTGTACCTTTGTTTAAGAAAGGTTGTAAGGAGAAACCGGGGAGCTACAGACCTGTGAGTGTGAATTTGGTTGTGGGAAAATTGTTGGAGATGACTTATAGACATTTAGAGAGGCAAAAATTGATTAAGGATAGTCAGCGTGGTTTTGTGTGAGGAAAATCGTATCTCACAAACTTGACTGAGTTTTTTGAGGAAGTTACGACAAAGATCAAAAGATGGCTGAGCAGTAGACAATATTTATTTGGATTTTAGTAAAGCTTTTGACAAGGTTCTGCATGGTAGACTAATTAGTAAAGTTGGGTCACATAGGATTCAGGATGAGCTTGCCAATTGAATACATAATTAGCTTAATGGCAGGAGACAAAGTGGAATGGTGGATGGTTGCTTTTTGGATTGGAGGTCTGTGACCACTGGTGTTTCACAGGAATCAATTCTGGGTCCTCTTTTATTTGTCCTTTATATAAATGATTTGAATGAGAATATAGAAGGCATGGTTAGTAAGTTTGTGGTTGACATCAAAATTGGTGCCATAGTAGACAATCAGGAAGTTTTCTAAGATTACAAAGGGATATTGATCAAATGGGTCAACGGGCTGAAAAATAGCAGATACAGTTCAATCTCAATAAATGTGCAGTATTCCATACAACAAACAAGTGTAGGGCTTAGTCAATTAATTTTAGGACCTTGGGTAGTGTTGTAGTACAAAGGGAGTTTGGGGTGCAAGTACATAATTCTTTGAAGTTTGCATCACATATAGACAGGGTGATTAAAAAGGCATTTAGCATGCTTGCCTTCATTGTTCAGTCCTTTGAGTATAGGATCTGGGAAGTCATGTTGAGATAGTACAGAACATTGGTGAGGCCTCTTCTGGAATACTGTGTCCAGTTCTGATGGCCCAATTATCGGAAGGATATTATTAAGCTGGAGAAGGCTCATAAGCGATTCACTAGGATGTTGCCAAGTAGGGAAGGTTTGAGTTAGAATGAAAGGCTGGATAGGTTGGGACTTTTTTCACTGGAACATAGGAAGTTGAGAGGCAATCTGAAAGAAGTTTATACAATACAAAGAGGAATAGATAGAGTTAATGGCTGTTTTCTTTTCCCTTGGATGGGAGATTTCAAGACTAGGTGGCACATTTTTTTAAAGTGAGAGGTGGGAGAGATTTTCAAAAGATGTAAGAAGCAAATTTTTTACACAGAGGATGGTTCGTGTGTGGAATGAACTTCCTGAGAAAATGGTGAATGTGGGTACAATTACAATATTTAAAAGACATTTGGATAGATATATGTATAGGAAAGGTTGGGAGGGATAAATGGGACTAGTTTAGTTTGGGATTATGTTCGGCATGGACTGGTGTTGGACTGAAGGGTCTTGTTTCTGTGCAGTGTATCTCTGTAACTCTATGACTCTATGGCATTTACAAAAGTTATGAGCTATCTGACAGACACGTTTTCATTTTTTTAAAAATGCAATATTAAAGTTTTGTTTTAGGCATTGAGATGACAAAGTGAAAAACTTGCAAAGCAAAGCAGAATTAAGATCAAAATGAGCAAGGCAAAAAAAAAGAAGCATAATAGTCAAGTTATTGGACCTATAATTCATAGATCATTCATATCTCCTCCACATTACTTTCTTCCAATGCTGAAAGCATTAGTGCGAGCTAAGTATGATTGCTGAATTTCACTGGCCATCCTACAACAAATCATTTACATGGTTATTTCTTGTATGTGATTTTAAATCTATTTGATTGTAAGGAACATTGATTCTGTCATCATCTGATTGCCATCCTAAGGAATTAAGGTTTGTTTTTACTTTTTAGACCAAAATACCAAGACTAATTGCAGCATTCATGTTATACTGAGTAATCTGGTGTTGGTTTAGCCTACCTATCCAACACCCATTGGAAGGATGTGAAACTTGAAATGGTTTAGAAAAGATTTGCAAGGACACTACCAAGGTTGGAGGATTTGAGCTGTAGGGAGAAGCTGAATAGGCTGGGGCTGTTTTTCCTGGAGCATTGGAGGCTGAGGGATAACTTTATAGAGGTTTCTAAAATCATGAGGGGCATGGATAAGATAAACAGGCAAAGTCTTTTCCCTGGGGTAGGGGAGTCCAGAACTAGGCCATGGGTTTAGGGTGAGAGGCGCAAGATATAAAAGGGACCTAAGGGGAAATTTTTTCACACAGGGGATGGTACATGTTTTGAATGAGCTGGTACAATTACAGCATTTAAAAGGAATCTGGATGGGTCTATGACTAGGAAGGGTTTAAAGAAATATGGGCCAAGTGTTGGCAAATGGGACTAGATTAGGTTGGAATGTCTGTTGGAATAGACAATTTGAACCGAAGGATCTGTTTCCATAAGACCATAAGACATAGGAGTGGAAGTAAGGTCATTCGGCCCATCGAGTCCACTCCACCATTCAATCATGTCTGATGGGCATTTCAACTCCACTTACCCGCATTCTCCCCGTAGCCCTTAATTCCTTGTGACATCAAGAATTTATCAATCTCTGCCTTGAAGACATTTAGCGTCCCAGCCTCCACTGCACTCTGCGGCAATGAATTCCACAGGCCCACCACTCTCTGGCTGAAGAAATGTCTCCACATTTCTGTTCTGAATTTACCCCCTCTAATTCTAAGGCTGTGTCCACAGGTCCTAGTCTCCTCGCCTAACGGAAACAATTTCCTAGCATCCACCCTTTCCAAGCCATGCATTATATATCTATGACTCTATGGCTTCAGACAGTTCTGGACTTTGGCCCTCAAAAGATCATACTTTATGCTGTTAGCTCTGTATATGCTTAAGATTCTTCTTCAGCGTGTACCATATGTCATCCTGCAGAAGATAAATGTCATTATGGAAGATGACAGAAATTAGCTGTAAGACCTTTAAAGTAACACATGCAGAGAGTGATGAAGAGGTGTGGGAGTTCTTTCCTGAAATCAGTAACACACAGATTATCTGCTTAATTGTGAATTTTCTTGTATCCAAACCAGAAACAGTTCTATTTACTGGGTACAGAAAAAAATTCTTATTTAATTCACAGTATTTGTATACAGTTTAATTCCACACCAGCACATAGCCTCATTGCACCTTTACATGCATCATAGTTACAGATTATTTTGTTTATTATTGAAATACTTAGATCAGATATTTTCATAAAGTGTGATTATTGCTTACTTGACACAATAACACTGTAATTTTCAGCCATGAGAACCATGAATACCAATCAACCAAAAAACAATTTGATACAGCTAGCCTATACATCTCGTACTCTCTGCTCACCTTCATGGAACATAGAACAGAATGTTACAGCGCAGTACAGGCCCTTTGGCCCTCAATGTTGCGCCGACCTGTGAAATTAATCTGATGCCCATCTAACCTACATCGTTCCATTATTATCCAGCCTTCATAATTGGGTTTTAAGCTCAGTGCTGACTTTGCTCTTGGCTGTCTGTATACACAACTGGAGGCACAGATTTATGTGAGGTTACTTTGAGAGAGGCTAAATCTGTGAGGAATTGCTTCTAAAAGCTCCAATGGAGATAATAGCGGTACAGGAGGGGAGAACACGTTTTTCTGCAGAGGGCTAGGAAACCCACAGACTTTAGCTTCGAATGAATGTGGACGTATAGCCATGGAAGTCAGTGTGAAAAATCCAAGTCTAAGTGCAGTGTTGCTAAACATGAAATAATCGCTTGCAAGTTTCAACGTTAGTGAATTGATCTTCAAATGCCATTTCTTGTGGACTGCAGCACTGTTCAATGCAGCAAACTCCCATCACTAGCTCACTCAACATAATTCTTTGGCAATTTGAACTCAGCCAATGGTCAAATTCTACCTCACCCTCAAGTACAAGCATCACATCTAGATGTTACACCTTTCACTTATATCCAGCCAATGATAGGCACATGAGCTGAACACATTGTGACATACTCACTGACACTCTTCCTAGTTCAGATTTCACAGGACAAAGTGACAGTATAACTAGAAGGAGGAGATATTGAAGCTGTTGCATTTGGTATTGCAGAAATCAACTTTGAATAGTTAAATTTCAATAATATTATTTTTCCAAACCACTCACCCTGCAATTTGGAGTGAAGTAGAAGTTTTAGATTAGATTACTTACAGTGTGGAAACAGGCCCTTCGGCCCAGCAAGTCCACACCGACCCGCCGAAGCGCAACCCACCCAGACCCATTCCCCTATATTTACCCCTGCACCTAACACTACTGGCAATTTAGCGTGGCCAATTCACCTGACCTGCACATCTTTGGACTGTGGGAGGAAACCGGAGCACCCGGAGGAAGCCCACACGCACACGGGGAGAATGTGCAAACTCCACACAGTCAGTCGCCTGAGGCGGGAATTGAACCCAGGTCTCTGGCACTGTGAGGCAGCAGTGCTAACCACTGTGCCACCGTGCCGCCCACTAATGTTGTGACAGGTAGTTCTTACCTTCTAATGAAGGGTTTTTGCCCGAAACGTCGATCTTCCTGCTTCTCGGATGCTGCGTGACCTGCTGTGCTTTTCCAGCAACATCCTCTTGGCTCTAGTCACCAGCGTCTGCAGTACTCACTTGCACCTAGTTAATTCTTACCTTCTATCTATTCTCCACAGCCATCCATTTATTTCGCATTATTCTTCCATGCAATGTGGGAGTTGCTGGCAAGGCTGGCATTTGCTGCTCATCCCTAATTGCCCTTCAACTGCCTGAATTGCCAGGCCATTTCAGAGGAGAAAGTGAGGACTGCAGATGCTGGAGATCTGAGTCAAAAAGTGTCGTGCTGGAAAAACACAGCTGGTCAGGCAGCATCTGAGGAGCAGAAGATTCGACATTTCGAGCATAAGCTCTTCATCAGGAATGTGGGCTATTTCAGAGATGAGTAAATAGTTAGCCACCATGCTGCTAATTAGAAGTCACATTTTACCAGCTAAGGGTAGCAGATTTCCCTCTGTAAAGGCCAAGGTGTTGTTTTGTGTGCTTTATAAAAGTTTTGGGGCTGAAATGTGGATGAACTGGTTCAAAACTATTTGGAAAGATTGCTGAAAAGCAACCTTACACTTTTGTCAAGTATTGTGTAAACAGCTATTTGAATAAACAGCAATTTTTATGGTTGTAGATGAGTTGGTGCCAAGATGTTTCTGTGTACAGATGCAGCTGAATGCCAACAGAAAGTTGATTGTCTACAGACTAAACCCCAGTCATCAACGGCAAAATCCTTTACCTGCCAACAGTCAAGTCATTGGTTCCCAGGTATACGAAAAGCTTGGGAATGGGAACTAGTTAGAGAGACAAGTGTTTTACCACCAGCATAGAAGCCGTCTCTCTGTTCTCTGCTGTTTAAATCAATTTTAAGCCTGAAGAAAACCAATTCATCTTTCCTTCTGCCCCTGCTAGGTTAGTTGTTAACTTTAAATCTAAGGTAGATAAATTCTTGCTAAGTAAACGTATTGAGGGAGATGGGCCAAAGGCAGGTATGTAGAATTAGGCCACAAATCAGCCATGATCTCACTAATGTCAGGACAATCCTGAGGGGCTGAATGGCCTTCACCTGTTCCTATATTCAGCACTTATTGCAAGGTATGGCTTCTATTTGATAAGTCAGAGACCATTTATAAGTGAAGCAGCCATCTTGTGTCTCATGCAAATCAATGGAAGCATCTCGAGAAAGATGATGGAAAGCAAAGTTCTGACAAGCAAAATCCTGGGGCAACACAGGGGCACAATGGTTAATACTGCTACTTCACAGCACCAGAGATCTGGTTCAATGCCACCCTTGGGCGACTGCATGGAGTTTGTACACTTTTCCTGCACCTATGTGGGATTGTTCCGGGTGCTCTGGTTTCCTCCAGTGCAGGTTATGCGGATTGGCTATGTTAATTTGCCCAGTGTCTAGGGATCTTCAGACTAGATGGATTGGCTATGAGGAATGCAAAGTTACAGGGATACGTTATTGAGGCAGGTCTGGGTGCAATGTTCTTCGGAGGGTCATTGTAGACTCGATGGGCTGATTGGCTAGCTTCCACACTGTTGACATTCTATTAATTTCATAAGGATCATCTCAGCAATCTCTGAACAGAAACCACCAAACTGCTAATGACAAATAACTTATTTTCCCTTTTGTTTTTTATGTGTGTTGTGTGTTTTAGTAAGCGAGAGTTTATAAGGCAATTAGAGTTTTCAGTTGTGGTGTTACATGTTGACAGTTTATAACTGTATACCTGTAATTTCAGTCTACTTACTTTGAATAAATATTACTTTTTGTTAAGTTCAGAAACAAGGTTCTATCAAACTAGACCCAGGAATGTGGTAAATTGGGAAATTTTGTGTTTTCATTCTAAAATTTTTTCTTTTATGACAATTCCAGGAATAGCAAGACTTGGCTTCTAGTGTACTATCCTAGGGAGGTGTGACACTTCCCCTAAATGACATTAACAAACCAAATGGGCTTTTTTATGACAACTGACATGAATTTCATGTTGACTATGACTGACACTCAGCCTTAATTCCAAATTTATCAATTGAATCTAAATTCTCCAATTTGTGATGGGAATTTCAACTCATGTCTTGCATGTTATTAAGGGCAGGATACAGCAGGCGTCAAAAGTTTGAAATAAAAACAGAAAATTCATGAGTAACTCAATAAGTTTGGCAGCACCTGTGATGAGAGAGAAATGGTGTTTACATTCTAAGCTTAATGACTCTGCTTTCAAGCTGGACTTCCCCAGAATATTGGAGTGGGCTTGTGACTTACTAATTCAGTGGTCTTAATACAATGCTACACCTTCCCTTACCCCAGCTTCCCTTACCCTTTCACATTTACGCTTGCAGTGCTTTGTGCCATGCAAAAATTAGCCAATGCTGCCACTTTAGAAGAGCTATCTGATTAATTCTCTGTTTATGTTTTTATTTTCTATTAGCATACCTATTTCTTTTATTTTCATGTATGTGGGCAACTCCCTTTCTAAAGTTGTTCAGTATGCTTTCTCAACCATTTCAGTAGTGTATTCCAGGTCATACTAACTTGTAGCTAAATCCTGTCACCAGCTATTGTTCTCGGAACAACAAAGTTTTTCCAAAGTTCAGTAAAAAAAAATCACACAACACCAGGTTATAGTCCAACAGGTTTATTTGGAAGCACTAGCTTCCGGAGTACTGCTCCTTCACCAGGTGGTTGTCAGAGCGCTCTGAAAGCTAGTGCTTCCAAATAAAGCTGTTGGACTATAACCTGGTGTTGTATGATTTTTACCTTTGTACACCTCAGTCCAACACCAACGCCTCCAAATCATTTCCAAAACTCCTTCACTGCAATGACAAACATTGTTATCTTGTTTGCAATGGAATCCATTAACAACATTCCTTGATTTTGCACATTTCATACAGCAAACTGTCACAGGATCACAATCATTGAAGTTGAACACCAAATCACCAATGCGATATTAGCAGAAGTGACCAAAACTTTGTTTTTAGGTAACCAAACTTAGTAGAAGATCTAGGATTTTAGGAGAATCTTAAAGGCATGCTTCGGGGAGAGAATTTCAGAGCTTGGAGCTGAGCTCACTGCTGGCACAATGAAGAATGCTGACAAAAACTGAAGATTCTCAGGAGACCAGTATTGGAGGAGCTTAGAAATCTCAGAGGATTGCACAAATAAGGAGCAGAGCACTGAATTTGAAATCAGGACCATTGTTTTAAAGATGAGGTGTTGTGGATCCAGAGTGACGCAAGGCAGGGGGCTCAGAATAGTGAGTCACTATTTCCCATGTAAGAACACATTGACAACACACACAGAAAATACTGAGAAACTCAACAGATCTGGCAGATTTGAAGAAGAGTCACACTGGACCCAAAACGTTAACTCTGTTCCTCTCACCACAGACGTTACCAAACCTCTTGAGCTTTTCCAGTATTTTCTGTGTTTGTTGTCAATGTTTCCTTACATGGAAAACATCTGAAACAAACACAGAAAATACTGAGAAACTCTGCAGATCTAGCAGATTTGAAGAAGACTCACACTGGACCCGAAACGTTAACTATGTTTCTCTCACCACAGATGTTACCAAACCTCTTGAGCATTTCTAGTATTTTCCGTGTTTGTTTCAGCTTTCCAGAATCCACAGTATTTTGCTTTTATAAGGAACGTTTACATTGTGTTTATTTTGGTACTTTGTTGTTGATTCCAAACAAAAGGGATTTAAAAGGTGCTTTTGCAATGAGAATTTAAATCTATCCGTAAGTAGTCCATGTATGGTATGGTTAAAGACTAACACTCTGCACACATGATAATAAATTTTGAAAATTGCTGCCTTGGAGTCAAATCATTCTGTGCATAGAGCTAAGTCTTATGAAGACAGCTTAGCCTGTAGCATCAAGAAATTGGCTTGCGCTTTTCATCAGGCAAGGTCATACAAGTGCCATATACTTGCTTCTGTTTTCAGAAGATTACAATTTGTATTTAGGCTAGTGCTGTTTTAGTTTATATTTTGTCCACATTAGAATAAAGATTGACATAGTATTGACTCATCAATCTCAAAAAGTGCTTGATGTTTCACAAGCTAATTGCTTGAAAGCTGTAAATTATAACAAGTAGAAATATCACAGCAATCTATATTATGTCAACCAGTATTGATCTAGTCACAGGTCCCCTTGGACAATGACTACTGGTTTCCCAATTGGGTATGATCTGACAAAAATTAGTTTAAATTAGCCAACCCTCAATAAAAAGTGGAGATATGGTGATTAACCCAAACTTTTAAATTCTGATACAGGTAGCAACTCAAATCAATGTTACCTGAAGTTTCAAGTGATGCAATGCAAAGTATTCACTAGGACAAGGTAGCGGTATAGAGGGGATGTCCACAAGACCATAAGACCATAAGACATAGGAGTGGAAGTAAGGCCATTCGGCCCATTGAGTCCACTCCACTATTCAATCATGGCTGATGGGCATTTCAACTCCATTTACCCGCATTCTCCCCGTAGCCCTTAATTCCTTGTGACATCAAGAATTTCACAATCTCTGCCTTGAAAACATTTAGCGTCCCGGCCTCCACAGCACTCTGCGGCAATGAATTCCATGGGCCCACCACTCTCTGGTTGAAGAAATGTTTTGCATTTCTGTTCTGAATTTACCCCCTCTAATTCTAAGGCTGTATCCACGGGTCCTAGTCTCCTCGCTTAATGGAAACAATTTCCTAGCATCCACCCTTTCCAAGCCATGTATTATCTTGTAAGTTTCTATTAGATCTCCCCTTAATCTTCTAACTCCAATGAATACAATCCCAGGATCCTCAGCCGTTCCTCGTATGTTAGACCTACCATTTCAGGGATCATCTGTGTGAATCTCCGCTGGACACACTCCAGTGCTAGTATGTCCTTCCTGAGGTGTGGGGACCAAAACTGGACACAGTACTCCAAATGGGGCCTAACCAGAGCTTTATAAAGTCTCAGTAGCACAACGGTGCTTTTATATTCTAACCCTCTTGAGATAAGTGACAACATCGCATTCGCTTTCTTAATTATGGACTCAACCTACATGTTTAGCTTTAGAGAATCCTCGACTAGCACTCCCAGATCCCTTTGTACTTTGGCTTTATGAATTTTCTCACTGTTTAGAAAGTAGTCCATGCTTGTGTTTTTTTTTCCCAAAGTATAAGACCTCGCATTTGCTCACATTGAATTCCATTAGCCATTTCCTGGAGCACTCTCCCAAACTGTCTAGATCCTTCTGCAGCCTCCCCACTTCCTCAGTAGTATCTGCCTGTCCACCTAACTTCGTATCATTTGCAAACTTCGCTAGAATACCCCCAGTCCCTACATCCAGATCATTAATATATAACATGAACAGCTGCAGCCCCAACACTGAACCCTGCGGGACACCGCTTGTCACTGGCTGCCATTCCGAAAAAGAACCTTTTATCCCAACTCTCTGCCTTCTGTCAGACAGCCAATCCTCAATCCTTACCAGTAGCTCACCTTGAACACCATGGGCCCTCACCTTGTTCAGCAGCCTCCCGTATGGCACCTTATCAAAGGCCTTTTGGAAGTCTAGATAGACCACATCCACTGGGTTTCCCTGGTCTAACCTACTTGTCACCTCTTCAAAGAATTCCAACAGGTTTGTCATGCACTACCTCCCCTTACTAAATCCATGTTGACTTGTTCTAATCCGACCCTGCTCTTCCAAGAATTTAGAAACCTCATCCTTACATTGAATGTCACTGGACTGCTAGTAGCCCAGCTTAATAGAAGACATTGATAATCTTTCAAAATTGCTGAATAATCAAAGGGAAGAAGTAGGAGGAAATAAATACAATAACTATTACTCGTAGAAAAACGTTAATCAAATAATGGGGCTAAAGAAGGGTAATTCTCCTGGAATTGATGGGTTGCATTCCAGGTCATTAAAGGGAGAAGCTCCACGACAATGGATGCACTGATAGTAATCCTCCATGAATCATTTGATTCTCTTTAAGGATTATGGAGCATAGTTAAGAAAATGATTCTTGTTACTCAACTCAGAAGGCTGCTTCAAACGTCTGTTACTTAATTTTCTGTTGCATTTTGGTGGAAAATTGCCAGGAATAGCTTTATGAGCTACTTCCAACCAGTTCCACTGTTGACTGAGGAGTTTCAGTCATCCCCTACTGGACTTGTTTTAAGATAGCAAGAGAAACTTTAAAGAAATTCAGGGCCTGAAGATACTTTGAGTAAAGAAGTTCATATGAGTTCTAAAGTCTTTCCTTGTAAATTCCAATTTCAAAAGCCGAATCAAAATGTTTCTAGCTTCATTTGAAGTAATACATTTGGATTTCTTTTGCATACTGGAGTTACTTTCTCTACTCTAGTCTGTACAATAACTAATTATATTTATTTCGTACCTTTCAAATAGTTAATGCCTTAAGGTACTTCAAAGGGAAACTTTAAAGCAAAAACTGACCTTGAAATGAATAAAGCAATTCTCATCAGATGCCAAAACTTTAGTCAGAGCTTTGAGAAATGTCTTAAAGTAAGGAAGGGAGGTGCAGAAGTTTAGGGAGGAAATTTCAGAATTTTAAATCATACATTTTCCCATAATTAATTCCCTTCATACTTAAGATCAGATTATTTTACCTTACTCAGGGCTGAGAAATATTTTATTTTTGCCATGCTTGAATACAAGGTTTAGAAATATTGTTCATGTCAATTCATTTCTACTATTCATCAATAAAGCATGCTATTTAAAATATTTAACTGTGTGGCAAGTCTTGTTTTTACAATTTGCTGTCATCACTCATCAAGGTAATGCCACTCAGAAGTTAAAACCTTGTTTGGGATTACAAATGGAAAACAAAAAGGTATCAGCAAAGGAATTGAATTTTTTAAAAGCTAAAGTGTGATGAATAGTTATTTTCAAAGCTGGGGTTTCCTAGGGTGTCAGGACTCTGGTTTATTTGGCCTAGACTTGGGTATATTATAAGAATCTAATAATCCCTCATCAGGAACTGATTAATTCAGTGGGTTTGCTTATTTAAAATGGCAAAACACATTCCAAAGTATAAAGCAGTTATCGCAGCAAACTAACTAATGACTGTGTGTGCATCTTACAAGCCATCAGTGGATTAACAGGCAGAGTCACAGCATTGAATGCATTCCACACATGAAGTCCTTAAAGGTTAATTTTCTTAATACACTGTGCACATGCATCACCCAATCTTTCAAAAGTAAGTTTGGCTAATTACATAAAAAAGTAAACTTATAAGTTTCCACAACATATAGGCAATCTGCTGGTCCAGCACTCCCTAGGATGCAGAGCATGTGTAACATCCATGTACATTGCATGCACTTGTATTCCAGCATCATTGATCCTGCAAATCGAATTGCTGCACTAACTGTGGATGTTCTGACCATATGCCTTTCACCTTACATTGTATATTATCAATCCAGCACACATCCTGATTATTTCTTTGTGAATCAACCTAAATATGTCTCTCAGTCTGAATTTGTCTGCTTAACAGAAATCTGTATTTTTACTACTCTTCAACTCTAACAAAGAATGACAACATAGGCTGACTCATGCAGTTTTGCATGATTTATTACTGGTGATCATGTATTTTATCTGTAGATTAACTTGTTTACTGACTCTTCACGAGCAATAGGTCCCATCAACATATTTCCCACTAGTCTTCACTATGTCATGTCAATGACCGAATAACTAATTGCTCATCTAGGATTAACTAATTCTGTGGGTTTGTTTATTTCAAACAGTAGAACACATTATAATTTCAAACATTATAGATAAATCAAAATTTGGTAGTGATGTGAACTGTCAAGTAGCGAGTGATGGACTTCAAGACAACTTAGATGGATTGGTACTATGACCGGACAAGTGGCAGATGAAATTTGTTGCACAAGTGGTACAATTTTGTCAGGAAGAATGAAATGCAGAGATAACCACTGAAATTTTAAAATGAATGCAGGAACAGAACGATGTGGGGTGCACAAAACATTGAAGGTGACAGGGCAAGTTAAGAAAATGGTTAAAAAGTTAAAAAGCAGGTAATATAAAAGCAAGTCAATTATGATGAAACTTTAGAAAATATTGCAGCCTTAATTGTAATACTGTGTGCAGTTCTGAGGTTTAAGGAGGGCATGAAAATTTTAGAGGGTGTGCAAAGAAAATTTGTGAAAATGGTTCTAGTGCCAGAGAAGTTCAGTAAACTAAATCAAGAGAAGAAACTGAGTTTCATCTCCTTTTGAAGATAAACATTTGATGGAACTTTGACAGTGGTGTTCAAACATGAGGAGGCTAGAAAGGGTAAATAGAAAGGAACTGTTCCCACTTGTGGAAAGGTTAAGAGCCAAAGATTTCCAATATATAGTACTTCTTTATTCCAGGATAGGGTGTTGGGATCCCTGGCCAGGCCTGCTTTAATTGCCTGTCTCTAATTGTCCAGAGGGTAGTTCAAAGTCAATCACAGTGCTGAGGGTCTGGAAACAATTTTAGGTCAGACCAAGTCAAGACAGCAGATTTCCCTCCCTGAAGTACATGGTGATCCAGTTGGGTGTTTGCTTGCTAATGGTTTCATACTCATCATAATACTCTTAATTTCAGATTTTTAATTGAATTCAAATTCTACCATCTGCCATTACTCTGTTGACGAATGAGGTTCTGTTGAAGAGTCACTGGAGTCAAAACATTAACTCTGCTTTCTTCCCACAAATGCTGCCAGACCTGCTGAGTCTTTCCAGCAATGTCTGGTTTTAGTCTGCAGAATATGGCACAGATTTTTGTCTTCCCTAAAAGGGAGTGAAACACACTGGCTGAGAATTCAAACACAGCTTTCAAAAGTCGAGGGTGTGGTGCTGGTAAAGCACAGCAGGTCAGGCAGCATCTGAGGAGAATCGATGCTTTGGGCATAAGCCCTTCATCCTGATGTTGATACTCCTACCCCTCGGATGCTACCTGACCTGCTGTGTTTTTCCAGCATCACACTCTCGATTCTGATCTCCAGCATCTGCAGTCCTCCTTTTCTCACAGCTTTCAAAAGGCATTGGATAATCATCAGCACCAAGATGACCCCAACTTCTCTCATCAAGCTGTAGTATGGAGATAACACCTACAAGTGTGCACACTCAGAGGTTGAGCTATTACCGTCATCAACACATTCACTGAAGCGAATAAGAGAATGGGCCTGAAGCTAAACATCCAGAAAACAAGGGTTCTCTGTCAGGCTGCTCCTGCCACACAACACTGCCCCTTCACCATCAAACCCCACCACACCCCACCATCAAAATCATCAATGAGCCCCTGGACCATGTGGATCATTTTCCATATGTTATGAGCCTCCTCTTAGAGTGAACTGACAGTAACAATGACACCTAACATCAATGCCAATACACCAGATCACCCATAGAATGCTTGAAGTCAAGGTGTTCTAAGTTCAAGACCTCACATCCATCACCAAGCTCCTGGTCTCCAGAGCAACCATGCTATCCTCCTGTATGAATCAGAAACATGGATCATGTACAGTAGACACCTCAAACCTCCAGACAGTTATCACAAATGCTGCTATTGTTAAATCCTGCAAATCCACTGGCAAGATAGGCTTACCAACATAGGTGTCTTCTTACAGGTCAATCACCCAACATTGAGCCATTGGTCATGCATGACCAGCTGGGATGGAAAGGCCACATTATCCACATGCTTAACTCAAGATTCCTTAAACAGCTGCTTTATGTGAGCTCTACAGTGGTACACAATCACGAGGAGGGCAGAGGAACTGTTCCAAGGACACCCTGAAACCCTTCCCAACCAAATGCAGTACCATCATCACCATGTAGGAATCACCTATCCCAGAACACACAGAGTGCAGATGAAGCATCCACAAAGACGCCAACCACTTGGAGCGACACTGAATGGAGCATGTGGAGGCCAAGCACAAGCAACAGAGTCAGCAAAAACCAGAGCATCCCAACCACCACCTCATCAAACATCACCTCCCCTACCTGTGGTAGAATCTGCAGTTCTAGAATCAGATCATTTAGCCACCACAGAATGTCCCAGAGTGGAAGCAAATCATCCTCAAAATTGAAAGACTGTCAAAGTAGAAGGAGAAGGCACAAGCATCTGAAGAAAAACAAGTTGCAGGGTTAGAGAGGAAAGGAGAGGAGCTAGCTTTGCTGCTATTGCAGAGAGTGTAATGACCATGATGAGTTGAGTTGCAACTGTTTTGTTATAAATCTATGATTCTATGATATATTTTGGAATACATTAGAGAAATCTAAGGTTTATTCCTTAGCTTAGATTAAATAAACCAATCAAACAAAGCACTTGTTATGGTCTTCATTGAAACCAATAACCTTTTACATCCAGTTAACAGCTGAACACCTGAGAGATCAAGATTAAACAGTTTCAACTTTACATTCCCTGACTCAGAAATTTGTGTTCAAAAAGTTTGTATACCTTCTGCTGAATGCTATCTGGAAAATAGGCAGTGCACCATCGAATTTTTAGATAGATAAAGGAATCAATTCTATTAAATTTTGTGCAGATGTTTGTTCCACAGTCAAGTAACCTAGTTTGCAAAATATTGTAAATTGAAATATTATTTCCAAGGCTTAGTTCAACAATGAAATAATTGAGTGGACTCTATTTGATTTATGGGAGATTTTTCTCCTTCCAATTAAATAGAAACAACAGCGGCATTGTGATTGATAACATACTTAGAACCAACTATCAACAGCACAATGACATGTCAAGCTCTTAGCTCAACCCTTACAGAAAAGATTTATAACTCACAGTGAGGTATATAAGAGGTACGTAGTAATTGCTATTGACTCCAAAGTGGCAGAATTGTCAGTGAGAAAGTTTGCCTATGCCTGTTAGTCTATTCCCAGTGCTGGATACTTCAATCTGAGGAAAACTGATTAGTACTGATTCAAATGTGCATCGTCATCATATAAAAGGCAAATGGATTAACAGTTAATTGGGTGAAATGTATCACTGTGCCATTCAATGCTTTGCTGTGTTATTCACATCAGAACCTCTGCTATACAGCATTGCCATAAAAACACAAGAAAACTGTGATCTGTAACTCCAGAGTGAATTCAGGAAACTTGTCCATTGATCAGATTAAATGAGAAAATGTATTTAAGCATGAGCTATAAAATTCTGATTGCTGAATTGGAATTGTGTTGTAAATTGCTGAAAAAAAAGTCATCAGCACGAATAAAGGTCTTTGTTCAATTATTATTCTGGGCTTATTCCAGGCAAAGCAGAAGCCAGACATTGATGAGTATCTGTACTACCACTGGCCAAGAGAAGTTAAAATCAGTCAGCTTACCTTATTTGTAATATTCTCAAGTTAATAGCAATAACTTTTATATGTATATACACATAAAACATAACATAAAACGGATCATATTGTGCTTCACAGCAGTATAATTGACACAAAACCAATGCTGATTGCATTGATCAGGTCAGTTGAAAAGTTAGGTTTTAAACTGTGTCTTAAAAAGGGAGATAGAGTTGGATGAGTTGAGGTTTGTAGAGAGAATTCCAATGGCTAAGATCTAATTTACTGAAGGCAAGACTGACAAAAGTGAGGAGACAGAATACATAAGAGGTAGAGATGGAGTGAAGACTGCTAAAAAAAATGTTCATAACAGGTAAGAATAAATCAGGTAAATTATTATGTTCTTCTCTCTTCCATTTCTCACTGATTCTCATTAAAGGTTCATGTATGAAGAAGTGCAGACTAATAATTTCATGAGAGTGTGCTGGTGGTATGGAATGTCATTAATATCAAGCACAAGTCATAGAGTCAGGGCTGCAGTCTGACAGCTCCATCTCAAGCTTACACCTACTGAAGTTCCATGATGAAAATAACATGAAATAGCCCCTTTGATCTTCTCTTTCATGTACACTATAATGCTATTCTGATGAATTACCACAATTAAGTGATCACTTCCAGATTTCTGTATCTCTTCTGGAGGTGGTCACTTCCACATATACATAAAAACAGGGTTTCAGTATGCAGGATGAAGATGTCTATTAGGTCACTGTCTAAAGTAGCATTGATTTGGAGATGCCGGTGTTGCACTGGGGTGTACAAAATCAAAAATCACACAACACCAGGTTAAAGCTAGTGTGCTTCCAATTAAATCTGTTGGACTATAACCTGGTGTTGTGTGATTTTTAATAAAGTAGCATTGGTAATCAAGTATAAATGGAAGAAAGGTCTCCTTGTGTACTGAATTGAGAAACTGAGAATGGCAAATATACTAAAGATCTCAATGTGTTATCTGTTACCTCAAGTCCCAGCGGTCGATGTATATACCATTCATCATCACAAGTTTTTTTATTGTGGTTTGTTTTATCTCATTTGTCACTGACATTATCTAGTGTGTTTAGTTACTGAGCAAGGTGGAAGCATCAGCCTTCAACAGTTTATCTGCAGAACCACACATGCTTTAACCGATGCTGGTCTACTAATGTTTCAACTACTGCATGAAGCTTCACTTTCAGGTTTAGATAAAGAAAGGTACTTTTGGAGGTTAAGGCCTGAATTTTAGCATTAATGGAGAGTGTCCATTTGGGGCATGCACCAAATTAAGAATCCTTACATCATGATGGCAATTGCCTCCATAAAACAGAAGCTGTATTCAGTCATGTCTGATTTTCATCATCATGGGATGGGAAAACGATAAGTGCTAAATCAAACCTTGTTGGGACAGGTCTAAATTTATCAGATTTGCTTGAGTATCCTTTAGTGATAGATAAGTTTCCCTTTTGTATATAGTCTGGGACACTGCTGGAAGGGGTCAGATACAGTTTTGGAGATATAAAGTACCCTTCATGACTGTTAAAACTAGACATGAAGGACAGCAAAAGTTGCATAACTCATTGAGGCTATCGAACTGAACTGACAAAAGCTTTAAATGCATTTAATATTTCTGGTGTTTAAATATTTGAGAAACTGAAATGACTGAAGTATTAAAAAGAACCACTGTTTTCTATTTCACTCTGCCTGTTAACATAAGCCTGAGATTTATTGTTATTGGATTAGTGCTGCACGATTGATTTCACAACCAGAAGGAGGCAGACATAGCTCTTGTGGCTAAAGAGATCAAGGGCTAAAGGTGGAAGGCAGGATTAGGCTATTGAGCTCAATGATCAGCAATAATTTTATTGAATGGCCTACTCCTAACCCTTCTCTGTTTTTATACTAAAAATAAGCTGCAGACTTGGAAAGAAAAAATGTGCACCTTCAGCCAAGAAATAGATAACATTTTTAAAGATATGGCAGTTTAATGGACTGAATTGCCTCTTTCTGTATTTTATGAATCAAGAGTGAGATATGAACATATAACTGTCTAAATCAGAAATGAAAGTGCTACTATTGATGCACAGGATTTCATAAGAAGTTTGACAGCAATTTGCTAAGAAATATCAAATTGACGCCTTAAAACTATATCCTGCTATAACTTCACTGGGCAGCATTCACTGTCTCCCAAGTTCCATATTGAGAGGACACTATCACCTGAAATAGGCAGGCAATTTGAACATCTGAAGGTAAGTTCCTTTCAAAAGGCCACTTCACTGACGTTGGAGAGTAATAAGGCGAGTGACCCTATTTTAAGGCTGCTACTATCTTGATAACACCAGGCAAAGGCAGTGAAAATCGATCTCCACTCTCAAAATTGGGAATTATAGCTAATATAACAGTCTGAAGCCTGTTTCATTTTCTTTCTCTGAGGGACAGGAGATCATTTATGAAATGAGATAAGGCAAAATAATAAACAAACAGCTAATACAGTATTAATGAAAGAAAAACTAGATCTTGCTACAGCTTCACAGAGACTTAAACTATGGTTGAATGACCCAAGGGAATCCATTGCCATTATTAACTTCAATTATGCAGTGCAAGTACTGAAAACATCATGTCACTCAGACTGACAGGTTTACCTATTTTAGGAAAAGGGTGAAGCCCTATTTTTCCAATGCGAATTTATCAACTGAGAACAACATCCACAAAAGAAATGATAAAGCACAAAAGCTTCTCAATTTCACATCTGCTCATGCAGTGCAGTAATTTCTCAAGTGACATTTCACCAAACAGTGGGATCTTCACTGTTCACAGTCCTGTTGGCAGTCTGTTAAGTTTGACTTGATGAATCTCATGTAATGGTTCACAACAAACACTGGAGAGATTAACTCCACTGAGTGAATATTTTCCAATCACCAAGTGTAACATGGACAGACAGCTCTTGGGTTTGATCCCAGCAACTGAGGGAATCTTAAGGGAATGTGATGGCCCCTTTTCACGCTGGCATTAAATGTAAAACACTAATACTAATCGTTTGGGAAGAGGATTGGCAGAATTTCCACAGGGTATAAGACTCATGAATAAATATTTCCTTTGGATAATTAAAGAGCTTTTACAAGAAAAGCTGTTTGAGCCACCGGCTGTGAATAAAGGCTGCCAATCAGGTTTCCCAGTGGTCCAGTTGCTAAGCATGTCACTCATTGTTGACCAGAGAAGTTCAGACTAATTTTGATTGCTGACCGCAGTCAAGATGATTGATCTTAACTAGGGCAACAGTGCAATATTATTTTTACATATATACCAAAAGATTTATTGCCGCCTTGCCCAACATCTTTCTTCACTACAAAGTTGATTGTCCTTTTCTTCTTTATCAATAGAATTAAAGTTGTAACTCTTATAAACCTTCCAGCCTTGTCTTTTTTTTATCTCCTCAGTTCCAAGAATGCTACTTCTGACTTTTAACACATTTATTCCAGGCTTCAGCTAATTGTCCATTTTGGTCAGTTTTGTGGAGAGTTTCTCTCCACAAAGCCAAATGTGTTTTCTCAAGATAATACTCACAAACTTATTTCATTACCTCTGCAGTAAGCTGCTTTCTTACTCCGTTTATTATTACCCTCCCACTCACCACTATCGGCATGTCCTGGGATCCTTGGCAGGGGCACCAAATCCAGTGCTGACATATCTGGAGCTTCCTGCATGGTTTGTGTCATTTGCCCGAGATATGTCAGGCACAGAAACATTAAAGATCACTTTTTGAAAAATGACCTGGGAATTTAATGACAATGACATCACATCCAGCCAGCCTGGTCAACGAACACCACCTGGATAACTGCAATAGCCATGGTTGAAGCACAATACAGTACCACTAATGACATGTCAGGATAAGAGCCATCATCTATTTTCTGCTACCCCACACTCACTCATGCCACCTCATGACAAAGGGACAATTGAGATTGCCTGCAGAATGAATGCCATGATATAAAGGAGTAAATTACAGGACAGGCTGTTTGAAAAACTGAGTGGAACAAGGAACAGGGGAGTCAATTCTGATAAGAAGGTAAGCTACAAACTTGAGGATTCTACAAGCGCAAACGATGTTGGGGATGAAAGAATCAAAAGGGTCACCAATAATGTCATACCACAAACTTGAAAGTAAGAAAATTGTACACGAATCCAACACCGGAACTCTCTTTTGGCAGGTTTGAAGCACAACATTGCACAAGTATTGACCCTGGAATCTTGCAGAGATAGACACTGTTAATTGGAATCTTAGCTAAATTCCACCATATTGAATTGTGAGGCTTAACTTGCTTATTTGTGGGGTCTTATTTTGGTTGCTACGTTCAATAAAGTTTAAATCATCATTTCAGTATTTGATGGTTTGAGACTTTCTTAAGAAATAGACAAATTAAAGGTAGTTTGTGGTGATTTACCCACAACACTCTTACACCAGTCACGAGCTCTGATACTGACACCCTGGTGGAAACTTTAGCTAGAACAGAGGTATGTTTGTGAGCACATCATTACCATGCCTTCAATGCTGGTTGAGGAAGAAATGCCCCAGGTCACTATCAGTCAGAGGTCTTCCAGAGACCAAGCTCAAACCCATGTTATTGGTTTTTGACAACTTCACATGAATGCGTAAGAGCAGATGGCAGGTTTGTCAGAGGCACTGGGCAATCTGAAACAAAGGTTGCCACACTGCACTAATGTTGTTTGCACCATACTGCCTCTGGCATGCAGAATCCAACTGCCTCCATTGGTCAAGTTGGTGGTTGCCTTGTAGACCCAGCTCCATAACTCTCAGAGTCTACTCATTTTGTGCACCGATAGATACTCCAACAGCAATGTAAGAGGATGATGACAAGTTGTCCTCACTGCAGATACCTTTTTCTCACAAGGAGACAAGGTAGGCCACCGGAGACTCCTGAGATGGCCAAACCTTGCCCCTCCATCCCACCTACTACCTGCAGCCCTGTGGGAGTTCAAGGTGAGAACAGAATAACTGCCTCCAGACAGGATACATTCAATGTGTCTAGGTCCTATGCTATTAGAATGCATGTTGATGTTTCATTATTCTACCACTTTCTTATCAAGTTGGGTTTGGAGCTGTGAACTGAGCTGAGAGATGAACCTGATCTTTGGACTATGACAAGTTTTTTTGTAAAAAAGAGAATGAAGGAGCCTGATCTTGACTGTCCAATACAGATAAGTCCAAGTCACTTGACTGATATTGGAGACTGTAGCTGACTGATATTGGAGACTGCCCCTTGTCTGATAATGGAGACTGTAGCTGATTGATATTGGAGACTGTGCCTGACTGATATTGGTGACTGCATTGACTGATAATGGAGACTCTATCTGACCAATATTAGAGACTTCCCCTTGATTGATATTGGAAACTGCCCCTTGGCTGATATTAGAAGCTGTCTTGACTGATATTTGATTCTGTCTTAACTTACAGTATCAGAACCCCTGACTGAAGACTATCTCCCTTGACTTCACTGAGAAATGTTCCTATTAGCTTTTGAGATGAGGCCGCTTTGGTGCAGTATGTACACTGCTGGTACATGTTGCAGCTGTGAGATTGACATCACACAGTGCCGTATAGGAACAATCCAACCTCTTGGCTAAAAACTGTTCACAACCAGGTATAAGCTTCCTGACTTCAGTGTTGCATTAAAAAATAAACCAAAATGAAATATTCTGAGTATTTAAGCTCTGGCTGAATGTGCAAAACTCAAAGAAGCAAATCAAGATAAAGCAGTAATGCTATGAGCATCCAAGCATACTCAGAAGTGCAAGAAAGGATCCCTAGGATACAGACTGCTGGAATCCATGAGCTGCTGCCTGTTTCCATGTGCTACGTGTCCTGGTGGTAATGTGCAATGATGGTGCACTCCAAAGTGCTGTATTGAAATGGAGAACTGTCTGGTAAGTGGGTCGGGGGTGAGCCATGCGGGTGCAGTAAAGCTGGTATGTGTCCCTTGACAAAATTCATGGACAGGGAGGGTTTGTGCAATCACTGCCCGTGGAGTGTGGCTTGAAATATTGGTAACTAGTGTCCAAAATGTTGGACCAGGGGAGCAAGCAGTGAGCTAAAGCTGCAGGGTAACCACTCTCCCTTTTATGTCAGAAATCCTCCGTCTCTGCCGGGTGAGAGAATGGGAAACTGCATATAAATGAGGTGAGATTCACTAATGATAAGATATTAATTCATATGAATGCATGCAAATTGGTCTATCACTGGTCACTCGTCAGAATCTTGCCGTGCCTTCCAATACTTGGTTGGGAAATAGATCTCTTTTTCATGAATTTTGTCAGCGCTGATCTCATGATTTGCCCATTGTTCACACCAATGCCCGTACTGTTCAGTGGCTGCCAAGGTTCTACCTAGAGTGTAATGTGATCTTTCTATTTCCCTGTGCAGATGCCTTCAATGCTGTTGACTTACTTCTACTAAGACATGCCATTACTAACTAAAGAACCTTATAATAGCATAGAATGAGTCCATTTGGCCTATGAATTCTGCAGTAGCTCTTTTATCTGCCAATCTCATTCATCCTAATTCATTGCTCTCACTTTATTTCCTTGCAATTTATTTTCCTTCCAATATGTATCCACTTCCCTTTTGAAAGTTATTCTTATATCTTTTCCAAAACCTAACCACCATGTCCATATAAGCTTGGCCCAGTTGCAAACACACTCACTTTTGAACCTGAAGATTATACGTTTCAGGTTTACATAACAAAATGCTTAAAATAAATTATTTCATTTGATGTAGGTGTCACTGACAATGCCAGAATTTATTAATCATTGCTAACTGTCTGTGAACTGAGTGGCTTGTTAGGCTATTGCAGAGGCAGTTAGCATTCAAACACACTACTGTAGATCTGGAAACACATGTGGACCAGACTGGGTAAGAACGGAGTATATCTTTCCCTTAAGTGAACTAATGAGATTTTTATGACAATGAATCATAATTACATGGAGACTAGCTTTTACCTTCAGATTTTAAAAAATTAATTCAACTTAAATTTGAGTGGCTGCCATAGTGGGAGTCTGTAACCTTGCAGCTTTTACCTGGGCTCTGGATTGATCATCTACTGATGAGAACAACACCATCTCCATTGCCACTCTACCTAGGACTGCACACAACTAATGGGGTGTGATACATTAGAGAAGGCATTTTTTTGGATGAAAATCAAGCAAAATCACATTTATCCGTTTACTAAACATCCATCGTAATATTGGAAGAAGAACATCAATTTCTCTCAGTTCAGAGAGAATCATATTTGACTCAAAACATTTACTCGTTTTTTTCTCTCTTCACAGAAACTATCAGAACTGTCGAGTATTTCCAGCAATTTCTACTTTCGTTTTTGTCAGATATCAAGGGTGCAGAAAAGATTTCAAGTATGATTCCAGGGTTGGAGGATTTGAGTTACAGGGAGAGGCTGAAGAGGCTGAAGCTATTTAACTCGGAACATTGGAGGCTGAGGGGTGACCTGATAGAGGTTTATAATATCATGAGGGGCATGAATAGCGTGAATAGCCAAGGTCTTTTTCCCAGGGTAGGGGATTCCAAAACTAGAGAACATAGGTTTAAAGTGAGAGGGGAAGAATTTAAAAGCTTTCTCACATAGAGGGTGGTGAGTGCATGGAATGAGCTGTTAGAGGAAGTGGTACAATTACAACATTTAAAAGGCATCTGGATAGGTACATGAATAGGAAGGGTTTAGAGGAATATGGGCCAAATGCTGTCAAATGGAACTAGAATCATTTAGACATGGATGAGTTAGACCGAAGGGTCTGTTTCTGTACTGTACAGCTCTGTGAATCTATGGCTGTGACTCTAAGTGCCTGCAGTATTTCGCTTTTTCATCAATTTCTCTCAGTGTCCTGTGGACAATTTTCAAAAATAGAATATCTTTTATTGCATCTCATTACAGCCTGTAAAATGCAGAATATTTGCTGAATCAAAGCAATTAATTTGATACATGTAAATTGTTAGAGTTGCTATTGAGAGATGTGATATAACACATGCTAAATAAATGCAAATGTTTCTTTCTTCTCCTTGCATCTGATCTTTGCTCAAATTTTTCACATAACTTTCAGCTGTAGCACATTCTTTCCCTGCACAAATGTTCTCCTAACAATGTACAATGGTATTATCTGGCCTACTACTTAATTTATCTTCCATTCAGACTGGATGAGTAGTCTTACACCATAACTGTTGATCTATCAACTGGTTTGGAAATGACACCAATCCAAGTAAACATAGACAGAATGCAAGTTGTCTCTGAATTTCTTAATCCATTTTACCAAAGTTTGCATTTTGAAAGCTTACAGCTCATTTTGAATATACATATTCATGAACAATTCTTTTGGAACCACCTCTTTGGTATGAGGGGGGATTTGTACAGGGAATGGAAAGCAAGATTGGGATTGCATATGGACTTTAACTCCCCAATAGCATATGAGATTGGGTCAAGATCCCAACTACCTGTACCTTTCAAACTGGCTAATTCCCAGGGTTTCACCCTGTTCAAAGTCTTCAGCAAGTTGCTTTAATTATCCTAAAATGTTACCAGGTATGGTTTTAACCAAGCAGTCTGTCTTCAACAGCCAATGTCCCAAAGCTATCAGCACTTGCCAGGATTGTTTAGGGGAGTGTACATTTGGTAGCAGACACTGAAAAGCTGGAAAGTCTTTGATCAGTGAAACTGAAGAACTGTAGCCGTAGCCAGGAGAGAGGCTGCAATTCACATTGTTATTGCACAGCTTGACAGGCATTCACCAATTCTTGGGAATCACTTCACATCCTTCTTACATTTAACTTCTGCTGCATTACATTTGTAATGCTACCCTTCAATAAAGCTCAGTGGTTAGCACTGCTACCTCACAGCTCCAGGGACCCGGGCTTGATTCCACCCTCAGGCAACTGTGTGAGTTTCCTCCGGCTGCTCCAGTTTCCTCCCATGGTCCAAAGATGTGCAGGTAAGGTGGATTTGCTATGGAAAATACAGGGATAGGATAGGGAAGGGTGAGTCTGGGTGCAATGCTTTTTGGAGAAGTCGTTGTGGACTTGTGTGGCTGAATGGCCTGTTTCCAATCTGTAGGGATTCTATGATTCTAAAGTGTGGGAACACCTACACATTTCAGCTCTGATTAAGGTAAGATGAACAACAACTGTGATAGCACTAGCACCATCTGCCTCCCCTTGAGCCACATTGTAGAAGGGATGGACACTGAGATCTGGCTCAAGGAAGTGAAACCTATGACACTGGGATATAACAGAGGATCAGCTCTCCTGCTATACCTGAATAACAACTCCTCAAAGAACCTTGATTTCCGCAACAGATAATTACAATTACCTATAGTTTCTAGGAATAAGATCTCCTTCCCACTGGGTCAAGTAGAAACAGATGGTCAGTACCTGTTTCTGAGAGCTACCATCCCAACCCTTACTAACCCATCTTGAATTCACAGCTTCCTGTCTCAGACCAAGGTTTAATACTCTCTTCACTTTGAGAAAGCAAATACTTTGAGTGTTCAAAGTGGTCTTTTGTGGAAGGCCAGGGAGGAAACCACATTAAGGTGTAACCCAGAGGTGTGAGTGTGAGAGGGCATAAGATGAGTGTGAGTATGAGTGTCAGCTGTTTAGGTAGAGCTGTGAAGTGTTTGGAATGAGAGAAATGAGTGGAGTATTTTGACCAAAATAGAGCTGTGCTGGATAATTCTGCAGAAGTCAGATTTGAGATCTTCATACCACTTACCTGTCATGGCTAACTGAAAACCTGGATCCTCTAGGAATCAACTTCAAGGGAAAACACTTGCCTACCTGATTTCATAGAACATAGAACAATACAACGCAGAACAGGCCCTTCGGCTCTCGATGTTGCACCGACTTGTGAACTAATCCAAGCTCATCCCCCTACACTGTCCCATCATCATCCATGTGCTTATCCAAAGATTGTTTAAATCTCCCTAATGTGGCTGAGTTAACTACATTGGCAGGCAGGGCATTCCACGCCCTTACCACTCTCTGAGTAAAGAACCTGCCTCTGACATCTGTCTTAAATCTATCACCCCTCAATTTGTAGCTATGCCCCTCATACAAACTGACGTCATTATCCTCAGAAAAAGACTTTCACTGTTACCTTATCTAATCCCCTGATCATCTAGTATGACTCTATCAAATCACCTCTTAGACTTCTTCTTTCCAATGAGAACAAACCCAAGTCTCTCAGTCTTTCTTCATAAGACATTCCCTCCAGACTAGGCAACATCCTGGTAAATCTCCTCTGCACCATTTCCAATGCTTCCACATCCTTCCTGAAATATGGCGACCAGAACTGTACACAATATTCCAAGTGCAGCTGCACTAGCATTTTGTATAGCTGCAGCATGACATTATAGCACCAGAACTCAATCCCTCTGTCAACAAAACCTAACGCACTCTCTGCCTTCTTAACAGCACTACCAACCTGGGTGGCAACTTTCAGGCATCTATGTACATAGAGTCATAGAGTCACAGAGATGTACAGCATGGAAACAGACCCTTCTGTCTAGCCCGTCCATGCCGACCAGATACCCCAACCCAATCTAGTTCCAACTGCCAGCACCCAGCCCATATCCCTCCAAACCCTTCCTATTAATATACCCATCCAAATGCCTCTTAAATGTTGCAATTGTACCAGCCTCCACCACATCCTCTGGCAGCTCATTCCATACACATACCACCCTCTGCGTGAAAAAGTTGCCCCTTAGGTCTCTTTTATATCTTTCCCTTCTCACTCTAAACCTATATCCTCTAGTTCTGGACTCCCCAACCCCAAGGAAAAGACTTTGCCGATTTATTCTATCCATGCCCCTCATAATTTTGTAAACCTCTATAAGGTCACCCCCTCAGCCTCTGATGCTCCACGGAAAACAGCCCCAGCCTGTTCAGCCTCTCCCTATAGCTCAGATCCTCCAACCCTGGCAACATCCTTGTAAATCTTTTCTGAACCCTTTCAAGTTTCATCAAGCTGATGATACAAAGCTGGGTGGTAGGGTGAAATGTGATGAGGATGTTAGGAGATTACAGGGTGACCTGGACAAGTTAGGTGAGTGGGCAGATGCATGGCAGATGCAGTTTAATGTGGATAAATGTCTGGTTATCCACTTTGGTGGCAAGAACAGGAAGGCAGATTACTACCTCAATGGTATCAAATTAGGTAAAGGGGCTGTTCAGAGAGATCTGGGTGTTCTTGTCCACCAGTCAATGAAGGCAAGCATGCAGGTACAGCATGTCGTGAAGAAGGCTAATAGCATGCTGGCCTTCATAACAAGAGGGATTGAGTATAGAAGCAAAGAGGTGCTTCTGCAGCTGTACAGGGCCCTGGTGAGACCACACCTGGAGTACTGTGTACAGTTCTGGTCTCCAAATTTGAGGAAAGACATTCTGGCTATTGAGGGAGTGCAGCGTAGGTTCACGAGGTCAATTCCTGGAATGGCAGGATTGCCTTACACGGGAAGACTGAAGCGACTGGGCTTGTATACCCTTGAGTTTAGAAGACTGAGAGGGGATCTGATTGAAACGTATAGGATTATGAAAGGATTGGACACTCTGGCAGGAGGAAACATATTTCCGCTGATGGGGGAGTGCCGAACCAGAGGACACAACTTAAAAATACGGGGTAGACCATTTAGGACAGAGATGAGGAGAAACTACTTCACCCAGAGAGTGGTGGCTGTGTGGAATGCTCTGCCCCAGAGGGCAGTGGAGGCCCAGTCTCTGGATTCATTTAAGAAAGAATTGGATAGAGCTCTTAAAGATAGTGGAGTCAAGGGTTATGGAGATAAGGCTGGAACAGGATACTGATTGGGAAAGATCAGCCATGATCATATTGAATGGCGGTGCAGGCTCGAAGGGCTGAATGGCCTACTCCTGCATCTATTGTCTATTGTCAATTGTCTATTGTCTAACATCTTTCCGATAGAAAGGAGACCAGAATTGCATACAATATTCCAGCAGTGACCTAACCAATGTCCTGTACAACCTCAACATGACTTCCCAACTCCTGTACTCAATATCTGACCAATAAAGGAAAGCATACGAAACACCTTCTTCACTATCCTATCTACCTGCAACTCCACTTTCAAGGAGCTATGAACCTGCACTCCAAGGTCTCTTTGTTCAGCAACACTCCCTAGGACCTTACCATTAAGTGTATAAGTCCTGCTAAGATTTGCTTTCCCAAAATGCAGCACCTTGCATTTATCTGAATTAAACTCCATCCGCCACTTCTCAACCCATCGGTCCATCTGGTCAAAATCCTGTTGTAATCTGAGGTAACCTTCTTCGCTGTCTAATACACCTCCAATTTTGGTGTCAAATGCAAATTTACTAACTGTACCTCTTATGCTCGCATCCAAATCATTTATGTAAATGACAAAAAGTAGAGGGCCCAGCACTGATCCTTGTGACACTCCACTGGTCACAGGCCTCCAGTCTGAAAAACAACCCTCCACCACCACCCTCTGTCTTCTACCTTTGAGCCAGTTCTGTATCCAAATGGCTACTTCTCCCTGTATTCCATGAGATCTAACCTTGCTAATCAGTCTCCCAGGGAATCTTGTCGAACGCCTTACTGAAGTCCATATAGATCACATCTACTGCTCTGCCCTCATCAATCTTCTTTGTTACTTCATCAAAAAACTCAATCAAGTTTGTGAGACATGATTTCCCACGCACAAAGTCATGTTGACTATTCCGAATCAGTTCTTGCCTTTCCAAATACATGTACATCCTATCCCTCAGGATTCCCTCCAACAACTTGCACACCACCGAGGTCAGGCTCACTGATCTATAGTTCCCTGGCTTGTCCTTACCACCCTTCTTAAACAGTGGCACCACGTTTGCCAACCTCCAGTCTTCCAGCACCTCACCTGTGACTATCAATGATACAACTATCTCAGCAAGAGGCCCAGCAATCACTTCTCTAGCTTCCCACAGAGTTCTCAGGTACACCTGATCAGGTCCTGGGGTTTTATCAACCTTTAGCCATTTCAAGACATCCAGCACTTCCTCCTCTGTAATCTGGACATTTTGCAAAATGTCACCATCTATTTCCCTACAGTCTATATCTTCCATATCCTTTTCCATAGTAAATACTGATGCAAAATATTCATTTAGTATCTCCCCCATTTTTGGTGGCTCCACACAAAGGCTGCCTTGCTGATCTTTGAGGGGCCCTATTCTCTCCCTAGTTACCCTTTTGTCCTTAATATATTTGTAAAAGCCCTTTGGATTCTCCTTAATTCTATTTGCGAAAGCTATCTCATGTCCCCATTTTGCCCTCCTGATTTCCCTCTTAAGTATACTCCTACTTTCTTTATACTCTTCTAAGGATTCACTCGATCTATCCTGCCTGTACCTGACATATGCTTCCTTCTTTTTCTTCACCAAACCCTCAATTTCTTTCGTCATCCAGCATTCCCTATAGCTACCAGCCTTCCCTTTCACCCTGACAGGAATATACTTTCCCTGGATTCTTGTTATCTCATTTCTGAAGGCTTCCCATTTTCCAGCTGTCCCTTTACCTGCAAACTCCAAGATCCCTCTGCACATCCACACTACCAAGAATCTTTCCATTGACCCAGTATTCTGCCTTCCTGTTATTCTTCCCAAAGTGAATCACCTCACGTTTATCTACATTGAACTCCATTTGCCACTTCTCAGCCCAATTCTGCAGTTTAAACAAGTCCCTCTGTAACCTGCAACATTGTTCCACACTGTCCACTACTCCACCAACTTTAGAGTCATCTGCAAATTTACTAATCCACCCACCTATACCTGCGTCTAAATCATTTATAAAAATGACAAACAGCAGTGGTCCCAAAACTGATCCTTGTGGCACACCACGAGTAACCAGACTCCAGGCTGAATAATTTCCATCAACCACCACTTGCTGCCATCTTTCAGAAGCCAGTTTCTAATCCAAACCACTAAATCACCCTTAATCCCATGCCTCTGCCTACAGCCTACCATGTGGAACCTTATCAAAGGCTCTACAGAAGTCCATGCACACCACATCAACTGCCCGACCCTCATCCACATGCTTGGTCACCTTCTCAAAAAATTAGGTTTATGAGATACAACCTGCCTTTGTCAAAACCACGTTGACTATCTGAAATCCAATTGTTGCTTACTCGATGATTATAAATCCTATCTCTTATAATCCTTTCCAAAACTTTTCCTACACCAGATGTAAGGCTCACTGATCTATAATTACCTGGGTCATCTTGACTGCCCTTCTTGAACAAGGGCACATTTGCAATCCTCCAGTCCTCTGGTACTAAATCTGCAGACAATGACAACTCAATGATCAAAGCCAAAGTGTCCAACCTCTTCTCCCTAGCTTCCCACAGAATCCTCGAATAAATCCCATCTGGCCCAGGGGTCTTGTCTACTTTCACTCCGTCTAGAATTGATAACACCTCTTCCTTAATAACCTCGATCCTTTCTCGTCTAATATCCCTTATCTCAGTCTTCTCCTCTACAATATTTTCCTTTTCTTGAGTGAAAACAGTTGAGAAATATTCATTTAGCACCTCTCCGATCTCCACAGGGTCACATACAACTTCCTACTTCTGTCTTTGACTGGCCCTCTCCCTACCCTAGTCATCCGTTTATTCCTCACATACCTATAGAAAGCTTCAGGGTTCTCCTTTATTCTACCTGCTAAAGACTGCTCATATCCTCTCTTTGCTCTTCTTAGCTCTCTCTTTAAATCCTTCATAGCTAATCTGTAAGTTTTCATCGCCTCATCTGAACCATCTCGCCTCATTTTCACATAACCATCCTTCTTCCGCTTAACAAGAGGTGCAATTTATGTAGTAAACCACGGTTCCCTTACCTTATCACTTCCTCCCTGTCTGACAGGGACATACCTATCAAGGACATGCAATATCTGTTCCTTAAACCAGCTCCACATTGTGATTGTCCCCACCCACTGTATTTTGCTACCCCGTACTATGCATCCTAAGTCTTGCCTAATCATATTATAATTGCCTTGCCCCATCAATAACTCTTGCCCTGTGGCATGTATCTATCCCTTTTCATCACTAAACTAAATGGAACTGAGTTATGGTCACTCTCTCCAAAGTCCTCACCTACCACTAAATCAAACACCTGGTCTGGTTCATTACCAAGCACCAGATTCAGTGTAGCCTCCCCTCTTGTTGGCCGTTCGACATGCTGTGTCTGGAAACTCACTTGCACACATTGGACAAAAACGTATTCATCCGTCGTACGAGAGTTATAGCATTTCCAGTCAATGCTGAGGAAGTTAAAGTCCCCCATAATGACCATCCTGTTCGTTTCACTCCTACCCAGAATAATTTTGCCAATCCTCTCCTCATCCCTGGAACTCTGTGGAGGCCTATAAAAAAATTCCCAGCAGTGTGACCTCTTCTCTCCTGTTTCTAACCTCAGCCCATACTATCTCAGTAGACGACTCCTCCTCAAAAGTTCCTTCAGCCACCATTATATTATCCCTAACTAACAAGGCCACACCTCCCCCTCTTTTACTGCCTTGCCTGTTCTTAATGAAAGATCTAAACTCTGGAACTTGCAACACGCATTCCTGACCCTGCTCTATCCATACCTCCAAACTGACCACAACATCCAAGTCCCAGGTCCATATCCGTGCTGCCAGCTCACCTACCTTATTTTGGATACTTCTGGTGCTGAAGTAGACACACTTCAAACCAACTTGCTGTCTGCCATCACATTCCTGTGACCGTGAAATCCTGTCCATGTTCTCCCTACTCTCATCCTCCTGTGCACTGGAACTATACTTCAGGATCCCATCCTCCTACTGAGCTCGTTCAAACCCACCCAAATAGCATCGGCAAATTTCCCACCCAGGACATTCGTACTCCTCTGGTTCAAGTGAAGACTGTCCTGTTTGTAGAGGTCCAACCTTCCCTAGCATGGGCCCCAATTATCCAAGTACCTGAAACCCTCTCTCCTGCACCATCCCTGCAGCCAAATTTTTCCTTGGTCATTTCCATCTACCTTTCCTTCTCTGGAGAAGGTTCCATTTCCTCCAATCCTTGGAGGGATTAGGGGGGTAGCAGGTGCAGGATTGAAACTGTGGGGTGATGTGGATATACTGGGTGCATGTCAGAGACTGTGCCACCAGGTGAAGGATGGGTGGGTGGGTTTAGCTTTGACATGCCCCTGGTGCTCACCTTCTACCCTACCAACCTTCGCATAAACCAAATCATCTGTTGACATTTCCGCCACCTCCAAAAAGACCCACCACCAGGGATATATTTCCCTCCCCATTCCTTTCCGCCTTCCGCAAAGACCGTTCCCTCCGTGACTATCTGGTCAGGTTCATGCCCCCCTACAGCCCACCCTCCCATCCTGGCACCTTCCCCTGCCACTGCAGGAATTGCAAAACCTGCGCCCACACCTCCTCCCTCACCTCCATCCAAGGCCCTAAAGAAGCCTTCCACATCCATCAAAGTTTTACCTGCACATCCACCAATGTCATTTATTGTATCCGTTGCTCCCGATGCGGTCTCCTCTACATTGGGGAGACTGGACGCCTCCTAGCAGAGCGCTTTAGGGAACATCTCTGGGACACCTGACCAATCAACCACACTGCCCTGTGTCCCAACATTTCAACTCCCCCTCCCACCCTGCTGAGGACATGGAGGTCCTGGGCCTCCTTCACCGCCACTCCCTCACCACCAGACGCCTGGAGGAAGAATGTCTCATCTTCTGCCTCGGAACACTTCAACCCCAGGGCATCAATGTGGACTCCAACAATTTCCTCATTTCCCCTTCCCCCACCTCACCCCAGTTCCAAACTTCCAGCTCAGCACTGTCCTCATGACTTGTCCTACCTGCCTATCTTCTTTTCCACCTATCCACTCCACCCTCCCCCCCCGACCTATCACCTTCATCCCCTCCCCCACTCACCTATTGTACTCTATGCTACTTTCTCCCCACCCCCACCCTCCTCTCACTTATCTCTCCACCCTTCAGGATCCCTGCCTGTATTCCTAATGAAGGGCTTTTGCCTGAAATGTCGATGTTAGTGCTCCTCGGATGCTGCCTGAACTGCTGTGCTTTTCCAGCACCACTAATCCAGAATGTGGGTATTAGTGGGTGGCACGGTGGCACAGTGGTTAGCACTGCTGCCTCACAGCACCAGAGACCTGGGTTCAACTCCCACCTCAGGCGACTGTGTGCAGTTTGCACGTTCTCCTCGTGTCTGCGTGGGTTTCCTCCGGGTGCTCCGGTTTCCTCCCACAGTCCAAAGATGTGCAGGTCAGGTGAATTGGCCATGCTAAATTGCCCATAGTGTTAGGTAAGGGGTAAATGTAGGGGTATGGGTGGGTTGTGCTTCGGCGGGGCGGTGTGGACCTGTTGGGCCGAAGGGCCTGTTTCCACACTGTAAGTAATCTAATCTGATGGCAATGCCAGCCATTTATAGCCCATCCTTAACTGCCCTTGAGAGTGGGATGTGGAGCTGCCTTCGTAAATAGCTGCAGTCCATGTGTTTTTGGTACATTGAGAAGTGAGTTCCAGGATTTTGTCCAGTGACAGTGAAGGAGCACCAATATATTGTTCCAGTCAGGATGGTGTGCAGAGGTATTGGCAGAGGTATTTACTCTCATGAATCTGCTGTCTTTGTCCTTCTGGGATGTCATGATTTGGAAGGTAATGTTGAAAGATTTTTGGTAAGTTGCTGTAAGACAAATGAGCCTGTAATTATCTGCATCTATTCACGCTGTCAGTTTTCAAGAATATAAGCACCCCCTAATCTTGTTTCTAATCAACTTATATCTAGTGTCCAGTGATGCCCATAAAATGCTGATCAGCAGCTTTCAAATCTCCTCTTCACTCTCGTTCAGTTCTTTCAGTAAAATGACATCTCTCCCTGGGGATATATGTGGATTCAACCATTTGAAATGTTTCATTATAACAGCCTTCTTTGCACAATTACACCTCATGTTTCATGAGGGCATGACATCACGAGGTGTACTGTTTCATTCATAAAACACAAAGAGGTGACAGCACAGATTGAAGCCATTGAGCCCTTTGTATTTTTGCCAGTTCTTTTACTGAAGCAATCTAAAATAAGCTGACTCATCAACTGTTCTCCCTACTCTCCTGTATTTTACAAAACCATCAAGGATAATCTAAATATATTGGGACTTGTGTTTTCTTTCTTCCTGGTGAAGTTTATTTCCAAAATTTCCATCAGTATTTAAAAGATCCAGACAGCTGTGCCACACATTGATGCACTTAGCAGGTAATAGAAATATGTCATTAATCCAATGCCTTTGTGTTTATATCTCAAAGCAAAAGTTTTCACTTTTGGATCTGATATTCCTCTACTTTGCATCTGCATGCCCAACAGCCTTTGCCAACTTCTCAGCGAGGAAGTGGGAAAAGTGTATACCTTTGCTCTTTTACTCCTATGTTCTCCCTAGAGTACAGAGAGAGCACTAAGTTGAAGCCCTCTTGCTGCTGTGTTCACCAACAGTTGGGCTTCGGGACTGTGGAGGAGCTGACAAACGACAGTTTGAAAACTTGTGCCAGCTTTCAAAAGTAAATGCGTCCTTCAGGCCAGAGAAGAATAAATAAGGTTGAGGTCCATCTATCTACTGTTCTTGGGTTACAGCTTGAATACTCAAAGCCAGAGGTATTGCCAATTATGGGAAGCTGTATAATCTTAATTTTTCTATGCCCTGAAGCAACCATACAAAACAAAAACAGTCTTTGTGTGTAACGTCATAATGCCCTTAATCAAGCCTCCATTACACCTGAGATCATCAAAAAAGTTTAACTTTTAATCAAATGACTCAAAGCCTTCAATTTACCTGTTGGATGGACTTAAGTTAACAGAAAACACTAACCATGTTTCTGTATTTAAAATGAATAGCTATTTATACAAATAAGTGAATTATAATTGCAAGCGATCAATGCTTAACTCTATTAGCTGAAACTCTAACCTCCACTTCAATAAAACACACACACACACACATACACAATTCAATTTCACAAGTCCACATGATTCAATAAGGTGGTTCATTTTGCTTCTTCCAAGTCCTTCTGATCTTCAATCTCCTTATTTCCAGATCCATTCAGCACTTTGCTGAAGACATGGGGCAGTTGACGTACAGTCTTTGGTATATCAGTCACAGGTTACAGCAAATAGTGGGGGAAATTGGCTGTCTTTCAGTATTTAGTCACTTTACTGCACAGAGAGAGAGAGAGAAAAAAAAACTGTCTTTCTTGCAGTCTGAATAATCGGCTGCCATACTGTTTACACATGAACTTTTTACCAGCCCAGGAGCTAATCAGAGAGTTGTTGTTGTACTGGTAACTCCTGACCTCCACAACTGGTCCAGATTGCACAAACCAAACAGCAACGTGTCTCTGAGTGAAGCTAGCTATCCAAACACATTCATGTTGGCATGGAACCGTAGAGAAAGCAACAGTGTAATCACAACTCACATTGAGTTCAGGCAACTTGTTTCCCAAAGTGCAGTGACTCCTACATTCCTTTTCTCTTATACATCAGTGCCCTTGTACCATTTTGGCCCATGATCCAGAATAAATAAAAATAAAAAGGTATGGTCTTCACAGTGAAAGCAGCAAAGCTAACCGAGAGAAGCCAGAAGATTCCTTTTTTGTGATTTGAGTTTAAGAATGTGAGTTTCTTTATTAACTTCAGCTTAATTGGTGCATTCATGTTGCAGTATGGCGGTTCATGGGACAGATTTACAGAGCAGGTAGTACACAAGGAAGGAGGTGTTGCCACGAAATCTTGGCGTGATATCCAAGATATAACACATCTCCCCCTCCTCTAATCCCAATGATGCACCCTATCCTTCTCTGCATGTGCCATAAAAGTGACCAGCACGCAGTCACATTTTGGCATGCTGGGGGCACTTTATTCAGGTCAATAGACTTATGAACAAAGTTAATTGACCTTTAATTTTTTTTTACATTTGGTGTGCAAGCTGTTGATTTCAGGGTTCTCAGCTGCCGGCTGGGTGGGAAGTAAAGCCGCTTGATCTATTTAGTATGCCCCTCCTGGTAAGAAGTTTCTGGGTATATAATATCCAGACCCAAATTTAAAAGCTTGTTGAACTGTCAGTATAAGATCAAAAGATGAACAGAGAGAGGTCATTCAGCCTTTTGAGTATACACTGCCATTCATTGAGATAAAGCAGACGGAATCCAGGGTAGCTTGGCAAGTTGGATCCAAAGTTGGCTTTGAAGTAGGAGACAGAGTATAATAATAAAAGACTGTTTGTGAAACTGGAGGCTGGTATATACCACAGGGGTCACTGTTGGATTCCTAAATTTTTGTGATATATATTACACACACACAGAAATTATATGGACTAGGGGATGTGATGGATTACTAATCCAGAGACCCAGGTAATGTTCTGGGGGCCTGAGTTTGAATCCCACCATGGCATTTGAATTTAATGTAAAACCAAATCTGGAATTAAGAGGTTAATAATGGCTATGAATCCGTTGTGAATTGACCGAAAAAACCCACCTGATTCACTATGTCCTTTAGGGAAAGAAATCTGCCATCCTTACCTGGTCTGGTCTACAAGTGACTCTAGAACACAACAATGTGTTTGACTTTTAATTGCCCTCTGGGCAATTAGGGGTAGGCAATAAATACTGGCCTAGCCAGCAATATCCTCATCCCATGAATGCATAAAAAAGGGGCCAAAAAAGAATGTGGTCGAGGGATGATTAGTAAGTTTGCAGATGAAATGAAAAGTGGCCAGGAATTTAACAGTGAGTTTCAGGAAGATATAGATGGGTTGGTCAAATGGGCAGATCAGTGATTGATGGAATTTAACTCTGATAAGTATGAAGTGATGCACTTTGGAAGAAATAACAAGATGGTTGGGGGGTGGGGTGGAGGTACTCAACGAATGACAGAATACCTGGAAGCTCAGAGGAACAGAGGGATTTTGTGGTACATTCCCACAGCTCCCTGAAAACAGTTTGGAAGGGTCAGGAACAAGATATAATTTTAAGGTGAAAGGCAGGAAGTTGAGGGGTGATCTGAGGATTTTTTTTTCACTCAGGGAATGAATGGAATGCACTTCCTTCCTGGGAGGATAGTTGAGATGAGAAAACTCAAAACCTTTATAAGTACTTGGATGAATAAGTACTTGAAAGTACTATGAATAAGTACTATGCAAAGTTAAGGGTGAAATGTTGCAAAGTGGGACTAGTGTAGATTTAGAGCAATTTTCTCAATGGACCAAAGTGTTCTCTGAACTGTGTAATTCTATGATCATGCTGAACTGATAACCCTCAACTACACCTTACAGCTTTTCCCCCATATCCTTGTTTCCCTCTCCATAGATGCTGCCTGAACTGCTGAGTATTTTAAGCATTTTCTGCTTATTTTCCAGGTTTTGCTTTTGCGAATTCATTGTTGTGCAAGTTAGTCCTGCTCTCATGACTGATTTTTCCAATGGAACTCTTAAAATGAAGTATTGTACTGAGGCTCTTGTGATTCAGCTACAGACTATTTCAAGCTACACTCCAGTATGTTTCAGAACGCGCCAGAGTTCTTCCTAAGCTGATAGCGTCAAACACGAATCCATCATATTGGAATCATGCCGTGCACCAAATGGCTGCCACATTTGTTGACAAAGCAAAAATAAAAATCATAACTTCAAAGAGAGAGATTACTGTCATGTACGAACATTTTCCATTTAAATATATTATCAGATGACAGAGACTGGACAGTTCATTTCTACAAGATAGCAAACCAAAAGGGAAAACGAAAGCAAATGTTAATTTGAAAATTCCAAGGTATTGTTAAGTTGATTTTTTAAAACTCTTGATTATAATTCCACGTACAATTTGGTAATGATTGCTTTGAGATTATATTGATGAAGGACAGAAAAGAAGATTCCATTTTGTTCTGCATCAGTGCCAATTTACACAGTGGTCAGTGATGTGAAATCACTAACAGCAGAAGAACTGGGAACTTCAATCAGCCTCAGCTTTAATGGGCTGCAAAATATTTATTTAACGACTGAGGCATTTCTGTGGGATTTTCTGTCTGACCATTGGTGAGATTCCGGTGACCTCTTTTATGAGAAAAGATAGAGGCTTTGTAAATACTTAATTTATGCTGATTGCTTAGGAGCCAGGCTATTTAAAAAAATGAACAATGCAATGCTTCAGTGCCAGTGTTTTTTTTCTCTGCCGCATTAATTTAGTGTAGAATTAGAAGAACGGTGCTTGGGCACCACCTACAGGGCAATGTGTTAATAACAGGAACAAAATTGCAGTTGCTACACTGTACCTGGAAAGAGGGCCAGTCAGTCTATGTTTCTTCAGTATGCATCAACTGAAAATATTGGAATCATCAGCCTGATATGTTTGCTCTGTGATGTTGCCTTTTGCACACCATTATCAACTCATGTGTTCACATAATTCATAAATAATTTTGAATTGTAGCTTGCAGGAAAAAATACCTAATATTACCTAACATGAGATGCCCCACTCTAGCACAATTGGCCCTTTGTTTTAATTGTGAGGTTTATTGGCAGTGATACACACACATACACACACACACACACATCCATGTATACAGAATCCAACGAGACTCTGACTGCAAATAGGAATGCTATGACACTTGCCTTCCATCAGGCTGAGGGAATGAGTGTGAGTCTAACTCACAAGCTAACACCTTTTCAAATTGGGACTTTGATGGCCTGGATGACTTAAATTCACATTAGGGTCTTAGTTCCTGCGCTTAAAAAAAAGTCAGAAGATCTTTGTGATTTTAGGATTTGGTGAAGCAAAGTTCAGAAAGCAGCCATTTAGCTCAGTGTCAACTTTACGCATCAGGTGACTCACCAGAGTCAAAATGCGAACTCTCCTTTCTTCCTACAGATGCTGCCAGACCTGCTAAGTCTGTTTTTCTTTCAGATTTCCAGCAACTGCTGTTTATCTTTGCTTTATCTTAAATTAATTTGGCCCAGTGTGCTCTGCTATCTGTTTGAAAGAGATATACAATTAATGCTCTTTCCCCATAGCTGTTTTTTTCTCAATAAGTATATATCCAATTCTTTTTCCAAAGTTGACTTTGGACTCTCATCTACTGTTGTAGACAATGCATTCCAGATCATAATAACATGATGTGAAAAAGAAAACTTCACTGTTGCCTGTCTGTTTGACTATATATCTTAATTCCATGTCCTCTAGTTACTCACTCTTGCATCATTGGAAAAGGTTTGTTTCCACATTAACTCTGGAAGATCTCACATCTCTTTTTGACAACCGTTCAAACTTTATTGACACTAAAAATTGTCTCTCCTGTAATTTAGCACATGTACTCTTTCTCGGCTTGGGGAGCAATGGATGAATTGTGGAAGGACGAGCTGGCATATTGGAACATGTCATGAGCACTCTGTTTACAGCCAACAAGGTCGAGAGTCCAAATTTAATCCCAAAGGTTCTGGCACAGAAGCATGGGCATTATGTCACTGATCAACAAGCTTCTTTATTGCTGTTATCTAGGAGACGTTTATTGTATTAACTATCACTTCCTTCTTCTTCCATTCAGTTCAGGTGAGAAAATGAACATTTCTTGGGCTTCTTCTGCTAAAAAAATCCAAAAACTTGAATAAAGACTTCAAATCAACTGTTACTTTAATTTCCTCCCATGTTCACAAATTCTCGCTGTCATACACAAATTGGAAGCCGTCGGCAAGGACACACAATTAATACCTTGAATACGTAAGTGTATTGGTTAACTGTTTTTAAATTCTAAACAGGAGTTTGCTGCGTCTCATTGACCTGATATTCCATCAATTCTGGGGTCTGAGTTGAAATTTCTGCTAGCAATTCTGATGCACTACATCGGACATCTGACCAATACAGATACGCAGAACACAAAATGTAATCCTCAGTCTCTCTACCTGTAAGCTAACCAACTTCTCCATTTTTGTAAAGTCTGTGAATCTGGCTGCCAAACTGTGAGTCGCATTTCAACTTAGCTGGTGAAAGCAAAAGGGCTTAAAATTCACAGCCTCATCTATCTGCAAGGCATTTTATGACTGTGAGGCAGTTCCTAAGGTGTTATAAATGTACAGTACATGCAATTCAGCTAAATTGCAATTCTGGGGACTGCAATATTAGCTTGTTTTCCTAGTCTGTAGAAATGGCAGCTTTGGGAAATGCTGAGCATTCAGTTTTGGCACAGTTACAAGATGGAGCACACAGACAAAGAAAAATACCTTCCAAAGATATAACATATAATTTTTCATTACATTATTTCACAGTGATATTATGCCTGCCACAACGCTGGGTATTTCCTGATTGCTGGCAAACTGTACATATTTTAAGTGGAGTGTGGTTAGTTCATCCTAATATTATGGAGAGAGTCTACAACAAGTCTTGGTGGTAATATGATGGCTGCGATAACATGGTGGCAACTAGGAGAGTTAAAAAGGAGAAAGAGCGTGCATCTGTAAAAGTGTGAGGAGGAGGGTTTTTTTTCCTGGTTGGGATGCTCTTTGGAAGGTCAGTGTGGTCTGCTTCCACACTGTATGGATTCTATGATTTATATTGTCATCATCAGCTGTCAGTGAGTTTAAGATCACCCAGGGTCATGAGATTCTGCCATGAATCTTCATGTGATGAGACAGATCAATTGCCCACCCAAATATTTTTGACATATGGTGCAGAATACCCCACTGAGTAGTGGCATCCGAAGTGCAGGACATGTTTCATTCAATTTCTTTGAATAATGGAATCCCTTCAGCATGGCAAAAAGCCATCTGGCCCAGCAAATCCCCACCAACCCTCTGAAGAGTAATCCACCCACACCCATTCCCCAACACTATTACTCTACATTTACCCCTAACCTACACATCTCTGAACTCTGTGGGCAATTTAGTGTGGTCAATTGACCTAACCTGCACATCTTTGGATTGTTGGAAGAAACCAAAACATCCAGAGCAAACCCACACAGAAAGTATGCAAATGCCGCACAGACAGTATTCAAGGCTGGTATCGAACCCAGGTCCCTGGAGCTATGAGGCAGGAGTGCTAACCACTGAGTCACCTTGCCACCCTGTTTCCCACCTCTGACATGGTGAACTACACCATCAGTGGTTGTGAAGCTAACTACACCCATGATCTTATGGGTCTGGGTTCTTCCAGAGAGATTTGCAATGTCTTGCAATTTTGCTGTCAACTGTTGTACAAGATATGTCATTGTGGCTCCCTGAAACAGAGAGAATCCTGCAGAAACTCAACCGGTCATCTGTCGAGACAGAAACAGAGTTAATGTTTCAAGTCCAGTATGACTCTTCTTCTTCAATCATACTGGATTCAAAAGATTAATCTTATTTCTCCCTGCATAGATGCTGCCAGACTTGCAGAGTTTTTCCAGCATTCTCTGTGTCTGTTTCAACATGCAAATTATTTGCTTTTATTCATTGTGGCCCTCCATTCACTGATACCATGTCACACTTCATTGTCTTCAGTTAAGGGTAAGCAGAAGGTAAGTGCACGAGACTTTGCAGGGATTGTATCTTTACAAATGGACAGGGTGCCAACCACTGTAAGGGTTTCACTTCATAGGCTCTGCACATCAATTTAATCCTATTCTGGAACCAGATCAAACATCAATTGTTTACAGTTCCCTTGTTGCCATGTTGTGAGGGGTTGCAGTGTCAGCCACAAGCTGATGGGTGGCTACTGGATTACAAGAATCTATTTACAGAAAACAAGGTGCTGTCTCCAATGTGCAATCCAAGCTGCAAATTTGTAACCTTCATTCAATGAAAGCAATGCTCCCATACAAAATGCAACAGAGTAAACCACATGGTTCTAAAGCTACATTTCTGGTGAATGGACCACTTTGGAGTCCCATTGAATTGATCAACTGAGTTTTTTTGTCATCTCAACCCTTACTTGCCCTCACCCTCCAGTGACCTGTCATGGATTTTCAACCCAGCAGGCAACTCAGTTTGAGGTCAATTCGAGATGAGTATTAAGTGCTGTCTCAAACGGTGGCATCCACATCCCAACAAAAAAAAAGCAAAGTTCAACACTATCCTGGATAAAGCATCTCATTTAATTGGCACCCTGTCAATCTCCAATATTCATTCACTTCACCTCTGACACAAAAGCAATGGCAGCAATGTGAACAATCTAGAAGCTGCACTGTTGTAATTCACGAAGGATCATTTTACAAGATAATGCATGGCTTAGAAAGGGTGGATGCTGGGAATTTGTTTCCATCAGGCAAGAATACTAGGACCCATGGGCACAGCCTTAGAATTAGAGGGGGTCAATTTAAAATGGAAATGAGGAGACATTTCTTCAGCCAGAGAGTGATGGGCCTGTGGAATTCACTGCCACAGAGCGCTGTGTAGGCCGGGACGTTAAATGTCATCAAGGCAGAGATTGATAAATCGCAAGGAATTAAGGACTATGAGGAGAGTGCGGGTAAGTGGAATTGAAATACCCATCAGTCATGATTAAATGGCATTCTGGACTTGATGGGCCAAATGGCCTTACTTCCACTCCTATGTCTTATGTCTTATGTTCCTCACCACCTTCCAAACACATAACTTCAACCACCTGAAAAGACAATTGAGATCATTTGCCGATGTAGACCGTGAGCCACAAGTTCTACTCTGAGGCACACGTTACCCTGACTTGGAACAATACAGAACAACCTCAATTATCTGATCAAGACGGGAGGGGAATATTATCTTCAGATAACTGGTCGGTCGGATAACTAATTATTCAGATAACATTTTTACAGGATTTTGGGATCTTGATAAGATAATCCAAAATACAGATAACTGACATTTGGATATCTGAGGTTGTACTGTTTTGCCATTGCTTCATTGTTGCCAGCTCAAGATCCTGGAAGTGCCACTCTAACCTACACCACAAGAATTACAGCAATTCAAGATGGCAGTGCACAGTTGTGTAAGCAAATGGTAGTGAAAGAGTTAATGTTGAAGCTGCACTTTGTTCTACTCAAACTGATAATCTCACAAAGCCTTTGGGTGGAGAAAGGGATCTAGCACCTGGAGCCAGTGTGTCATCTTTAGCTCCTACTAGGCCAGAGTAAGAAGAAGGATTGGCAGGAACGCTTTACCTCAACCACAACTCACCGGTGATCAGTACCACAAAAATAAGAGAATCGCAACCATCTTCTCAAGGGCAGTTAGAGATGGGCAAGAAATACTGACCTATTCACATCACATGAATTGTTTTTTTTTAAATCCTGAACCATAACTAAAGTAGACTAGCTTTATGTTGTTAGACTTTGGGCTCCCTGCTGATGTATTTAGTGCTGGTTGCATGCAGAATCATTGAAATGAGCAGAAAGGAGTTGCCATGCTAACTGCATTACGTTGAATGAGCACAGTTTAATCGTGCATGGAGGTCCCCACATCTTTTGAGGGCTTATCTAATTTAGACCCCAATAAATCTAAGGATAGGAATGATTCAGGTCTAATGCTTCCAAAAACAGTTACATTTTGTCATATTATAATGATGATTTAAGTGCTCCCTGTTAAATAAATTAAGCCATATTAAGCAGCAACAGTTTCTATTCCATGAAGATTAGATCAAAAGTATGCACCAAAGAGAGATTCTGTTTGAACTAATAAGGTTTAGCTACAGAGGCAAGAAAGCCTAATTTGATGTTGACTCATTGAATTGAATATGTCAATTACAGCAATGTCTCTGAATAGATGTCTAACAATTTAAAATTTGTTTCATTAAGCTAAGGATACATGATATTTCTCTTAATAAATAGCAGTGTAGGTTCATATTTTACAGAGATGTTTATAATTTAAAGCTTGTTGTCATCAATAAACATTAACATTAAACCTAACAATAGTTTCACCATGTAATATGTTGGTTCTGTTCAGAGAAAGGCAGAAAATACGTGAAGGATAGAGAGTATCTCAGAGAAGCAGACCATCTGGAGTTCAAAGATAAGAAACCTCATTGTCTTGACTTTGCACAACTGCACAATAGGGCCCATTTTATGTTTATTAAAAATGTGTTAATTGGATGTGAACATTGTTGGCAAGGTTGATGTTTATTGCCCATCCCTTATTGCTTGGGGGGCAGTTCAGGGTCAACAATGTTCCTGTGGGTCCAGAGTCACATGTAAACTAGAAAGATTAAAGGTGGCAGATTTCTGCCTGTCAACGACATTGGTGAACCAGCTGGTCCGTACAGAGCAACACAGGAAATTAGCTTATATAGAACCTGTCATAACAATAAATTTCACTTTTATTGCACCTTTAACATCAGAAACAATTTCAAGTTTCACGAAAGCATTATGGAATAAAATACAACACCAAGTCCCTAAGGAGAAATTAAGTCAAATGACCAGAAGCTTGGTTAAAAAGATAGGCTTTAAGATGTGTCTTACAATTGGAAAGTGTAAAGAGGTGGAGGTATTGAGGGAAAGAATTGTAGGTCATAGAACCTAGGCAGTTGAAGGCATAGCTACCGATAATGGAATAACTAAATCAGGATGCACAAGAGGCCAGAATTGGAGTTATCTCAGAAGACGTTGGAGCAAATAACAGGGATACAGCAGGGAAAGGTCATAGGAAAATTTGAAAACAAAATTGGAAAAGTATTGAACTAGGAGTTAGTAGGTCCAAAAGTAAGGTCAAAGTGGTAGGATGTAAGGATAATTGTGAAAAAAAGAGAATTCAGAGAGTGAATTACAAAATGTGTGAAAACACTTTAGGTGGTTTAATAGACAGTGCGGAACATTATCTAAGAGTACAAAGGGATCCTGATGAGCCAAGGAATGGCAGATGCAGGTTAATTTAGATAACTGTGAGGTGTTGCATTTTAGTAAGATGAATAAGGCCAGGACATACACAGTTAATTGTAGGTCCTGGGGAAGTGTTGACGAATGGAGAGACCGAGGGGTTCAGGTACATAGTTCCTTAAAAGTTGTGTCACAGGTAGACAGGGTGGTAAAGAAGGCATTTGACGTACTTTCCTTCACTATCATTGAGTATAGGATTTGGGATGTCATTTTGTAGTTTTACAGGACGTTGATGAGTCCACCTTTGGAATGCTGTCTATGGTTCTAGTCGCCCTGCTATAGGAAGGATATCATTAAATTGGAGAGGTGCAGAAAAACATTACAAGGATGTTACCAGGATTGGAGGGTTGGAGTTATAAGGAGAGACTAGATAAACTGGGAGTTTTCCCCTGCAATATAGGAGGTTAAGGGGTGACCTTATAGAGATTTATAAAATTACCAGGGGCATAGGTAAAGTGAATTGACAAAGTATTTTTCCTCAGCGAGGGGAGTTCAAAACTAGAAGGCATAGATTTGAGGTGAGAAAGGAAAGATTTAAAAAGGACCTGAAGGGCAACATTTTCATGCAGACAGTGGTGTGTGTATGGAATGGCTTGCCAGAGGCAATGGTAGAGACAGGTACAATTACAATATGTAAAAGACATTTGGAAAGGTGTAGATAGATATGGGCCAAACACTGACAAATGTGATTAGTTTAGTTTGGGAAACCTGGTCAGCATGGACGAGTTAGAGTGAAGGGTCTGAGGATGGTGGTATAGTGGTGAGCACAGCTGCCTTCCAAGCAGTTGACCAGGGCTCGATTTCCGCCCTTTGTGGTTTGTAAACAGACAGGTGAAGGGTCTGATTCTGTCCTGAATGACATCGATGACTCCATGAATGTTGTTTGAAGTGTAGTCATTATTGTAATATCTTTAAATCAGAAAAGTGACCACCAATTAAAGGAGTCATGAGACTTCAAAAGTGTATCATTTGTCATAAACTATTTCTTACTGTTCTGAGGACATAAAAGAAGCACACTCTTTTTAAGAGCAAATTCTGAAGCCACTAATTGTATCTCAACATCAGGTCTGTGCTCTGTGGTCCTAAATCTCATTGTTACCCATATTTAGTGTACATTGGAGGCTTTCCATGATACATTGGTAACATCAAAAAGTTGTCATTATTTTCTTTCGTGAGCTGGAACCCTAAAACATTTTCTTTCCCAAGCCAGATAAAATCTCTTGCGAGTCTTGGAAATTTGCAATTTAATTACCTTTTTTTCAATGCTTAGTATTCAATTGCCCAATGTTTGATCATGAAAATCTGCTTCAGTATTGATGAGTACTGTGCAATTGGTTAAAGTTGGGTGTAGGGTCAAAGAAAGATAAACAATCTGTAAATTGCTGGAGTCTAGAACTGTAAGCATGGAGTAGACATTTTCAAGCCACATGAATAAAATTTGTTACACATATAGAAACTAGGATAATTTCTGTTGATGTGATTATTCTCCTCACTCCAAACACAGGAGGACTCAAGCATGCAGGTTGACTTTGTGTTTATTCAAAAAATCTCAGTTTCAGACAAGCTAAACAGAATTATGTCTAAGCCTCTGCCATACTCTGCTCCACGACTGTCCCACATTTATCCCTCATCTCAGTCTTATGCCTGTCCAGTACTTACAAAAAAAATCATCAATTGTTTGACATATAAGTTTTACATTTCTTTCTTGTACTTTCTTGGTCTTTCTCTTGAACTGCCTCCAGGAATTTGTTTATACTTTAGTTTGCTCTCAAGGTTGATATGGGCTTCAAGATGCACAAAGTTCCTCTGCCGTCACTGCTGACGTGTACACTTAGGGTGTTCAAAGTTCATGTCTTACAGCATGTAGCTTGAAACATATTGACTTATTCTCATTGTCAGCGTTGAAAATGTGTTGCTGGAAAAGCGCAGCAGGTCAGGTAGCATCCAAGGAACAGGAGAATTGACGTTTCGGGCATGAGCCTGATGAAAGGCTTATGCCTGAAACGTCGATTCTCCTGCTCCTTGGATGCTGCCTGACCTGCTGCGCTTTTCCAGCAACACATTTTCATCTCTGATCTCCAGCATCTGGAGTCCTCACTTTCTCCTTATTCTCATTGTCACCCTATTTTATAAAATTTTATTTAACTTCCACTACACTGTGTAGCTCTGAGGCGTATGCAATATACAACATTTAATGGTAGCATAGGTTTATTAGTATTAGCTTTGAACTCTTAAGTCCTCCACTCCATCAAGGTACCTTAATGTGTTTTGACCTGTGTAAATGGTACTTTTGCAGAATGAATTTCAGACATAACCTGTTTAATCGTTGTGATGACCCTAGATGCTGCAACAAAATAAAAACAAAAACACGTCTAATTTTGAAATAAAGCTCTTCACTCTTATAGGAAACCTTTCTCTGAGATATATTATTCTGTGCTTTCACTGCAATCATCTCCTTTTACTAGATTGAGGTTCCTATAAATACTGACATCTAAAATGAGCTGAAGATCTGAAACTCTCACCATAAATGACAGTTGTAATGCATTTCCCTTTCACTGCAATGACTACTCCCAAGTATTCTATAATTTTTATTTTCAGCTCTCATGGAATGATTTTCACTGCGGCAGATTGTGTAAAATGAGCAATATTGAATTAATTACCCATTATACAACACGCCTGATAGTCCTTTCCATTGAAATCTCTAGGAAGAGAGATTGGAAGGGCATTGTGCAAGCAGCTAATTTAATACTGATTTTAGATACCATTACTCAAAGTTAAGATCAAAATATTATAATTTCAATTATAAATTAGATTTAATCTATAATTTTTCAAAATCTCTCATGAATGAGAATAAAACTTGGCAGACGATCAGACATTGACTTTTGCATCAAAAACTAACAAAGGCAAATTCTGTCCATTTGAGCCTGTAAAATATCCTTTTCAATAATTCATGGAGACTTTTGCCAAAACTGAGAAAACTCTTCACACCAAGCTGCAGCCTCTCATAGTTATTCTCCTGGGATTTGACATTCAGTCAATGTCTCAGACTCCTCCTCTATCACTATTCCTGTGAATGTTCTATCCTACTAGCGAGATTCACCAATAAGAAGTGGTAACACAGAGGTTAATAGTCAGTTTGGAGGTGCATCTGAGAGTTTTCAGTGTTGACTCAGGAGCCCACAAAGTCAAACACAGGCAAGTAATCCTCATGTTGATTATTGTTGTGTTATATCTCACAGTTGTATGTCAGCATGCCTTTAAGAAACATGCTCATTATACACATAGCATGTCGTAGTATGACAGAGGTCTACAGCACAGAAAAGGGCCATTCAGCCCATCAATGAGATGGTGATCAAAAATAAGAAGCTAACTACAGACCTGACAGTATAAGGATTGTTTACTCCATCTTATCTTGGATCACTTGAAGCATTACACTCGACTGGAACCATTGAGTCAGAGAGATGTACAGCATGGAAACAGGGCCTCTGGTCTAACTTATCCATGTTGACCAAGTTTCCTTAACCATGCTTCACTGTTGTAAATGAATATCCGAATATTACCCCAAACAAACACGTACCTCAGGAATGTATTGTTTGTAGTTAATTCTAATAACTTCAAAGTGAGATACAAGCTAAGCACCAGGATGATTGCAGGCATTCCTTGAGAAACACAGCATTTCTAGCAGCATCTGTGAAGAAAAAATGGATTTAAAATTTCAAGTTTTTGATTCTCTTCAGGGAAGATTATATTTTTGTAACAGATTACTTTTCCAAATTTCCTATTGTTTAATGACTTAGCAATACAAAAAAAATGCATATGTTGCTGATACAATGAATGCTGTTTTCTCCTTTTCTTTCAGCATTCCTGATCACATAATGTTGGACAACAGCCTGTAACATTCTGACAAGCTGTCTCAAGACGTGTAACTAGTAGGGAGTGATCCATATCATTGTATCACCTCAACATCCATGCTCAAACAATTCAGCAAAACATATGGTATATAAACAAATCAATGCTCGATACCTGTCAAGCAATAAGACAAGATGTTTTCATGTTATACCATTGGAGAAGGGATTGCAATTCTCAGCACAACTTATACCCTGAAAACAAGCATGAATGAACTCATCAAATAGCCAACTGTTTAACCAATCCAAGACACAGGATATTCTGTCACAAAGACAGAAAGTGAAAGTGATACATGAAGAATAAACAACCGTCGAGAACTAAAACTGCAGAAAGACTGTCAGTTGGAAATACCAACGCAAATATTTGGATTCCAATAAAGATTTCTAAAATATGCAACCAGCCCAGATCTTATGAAGTTATTTTCATGCTGACAGCATGACATGTCAAAGTAACAGTAGCCAGCTCAGACCAATGTATGGCATGTCAATCATACATGAAGAGAGGGATGAAGGATGTTCTGATGAACATGATTTTGGAATGATGTCGGGTGACAACAACTAGCAGCAAGACATTAAGTTGTCAAATACGTGTCACAGAGATCAATACATGCTTCCACAGATGGGTATATGACCAGCAGATCAGAACATTTTGACAAACCTCCAGAATGTTACTTTGAAGATTGAAACGTTAATCTTGTAAATTCTGCTGGCATAACAATCAAATTGACAACACATGCCTGTGTCCACCCATGTTACCGGAGTTAAGAAAGCGATGTTGCATGAGAAATAAACTGAATATGAGAGGCATGCTCACAAAAACCACCACCTACTGCCCTCCCTCAACTAAAAAATCGGTTCTCTTCGCATTGAACATCACACAAGAGTCTAACCATCTCCTTTTCTAATGCAACAGCATGATGCTGACTACCATTAACATTGTGGATTTGTTTCTTTGTGGATGGGGTGTAGACATTTCAGGCAAAGTCACCATGTATTACCAATCAATAATTGCTCTGGAGGTGAAATGCCTTCAGGAACCAATACAGTCCTTGGAGTGTAGTAATGTTCAGAATGCTGTTCGAAGGAGTTCCAGAATTTTGACTCAGCAACCTTGAAGATTACAGTTCATAGTCAGAACGGTGTCTAGCTTACAGGTGAAAGAGTAGATAATGGTGTCCTACACATAAGCTGCCCTTGTATCTCAAAGTGATAGAGGTCACGGCTTTGGAAAATGCTGATAACGAAGGCTGTTGAAGCAGATCTGGTAGACCATGCCCACTGCTGCTACTGTGCATCAGTGGTGAAGAGAGTCAATGCTGAAGGTAGTGAATCAGGTTCCAATAAAGTGATCTGCTGGGTTCTGGATGGTGCAAAGCTTTTTGAGTGTGCTTACCCTGTATTCAACCGAGCAAGGGAAGAGTATTCCATTATACTTCTGCCTTGGAGATAATAGACAGACCTGAAAATGTGTTGCTGGAAAAGCGCAGCAGGTTAGGCAGCATCCAAGGAACAGGAGAATCGACGTTTCAGGCATAAGCCCTTCTTCAGGAATGAAGAAGATTCCTGAAGAAGGGCTTATGCCTGAAACGTCGATTCTCCTGTTCCTTGGATGCTGCCTGACCTGCTGCGCTTTTCCAGCAACACATTTTCAGCTCTGATCTCCAGCATCTGCAGTCCTCACTTTCTCCTCGATAATAGACAGACACTGGGAGACAGAAGGTCAATTACTCACCACACAATTCTAAGCCTCTGACAGCAATATTTAGATGGCTAGTCTATTTCAGTTTCTGATCAATAGAATCCCCCATAATGTTGATCGTGGCAAATTCAGCAATGGTAATGCGACTGAATGTCGATGACTATATTCCCTCTTATTGAAATGGTCACTGCCTGGCACTTCTGTGGCATAGATTTACTAGCTGCTTATAACACAAGCTCCAATGTTGCCTGGGTCATGCTGAATTTGTACACAGACTGCTTCAGTATGAAAGAGTTGCAAAAGGGTGCTGACCATTGTGCAATAATCAGTGAACATCCTCACTTCAAACATTATGATAGAGGCAAGGTCCTTAATGAAGCAGCTGGAAATGGTTGGCCTGAGGACATTACATAAAAGACCTCCTTCAGGGATGTCCTGGAGTGAAAATGACTGACCTCCAATAACCCCAACCACTTTCCTTTGCAGGAGGTATTCAGCAGAGAGTTTTTTTGTAATCTCCATTGACACCAGTTTTTTCTTATGCTCATTGATGCTACACTCAGCTGAATGCTACCTTGATGTCAAGGGCAGTCACTCTGACTTCACCTGTGGAGTTCAGCTCTCTTGTCCATGTTTGGGCCAATGTTGCAAGGATATCAGGAACAGAATGGGCCTGATAGAGCCTTAAATGATCATTCACCAAAAGCATAATTTAACAGTCATGTTTTTATTTATTTTGCTGTTCCCTATTAACTTCTTAACATTGACAAACTAAATTATTGGACAAGAAAAGAGTCCAAAGCTCCTTTCAGCCTGTCCCATACACCTACATTGTAAGTGAGCATCAGTTGAGATTCTAAAGGTTGGGAGGGTGTAGAGGAAATGTGGCTTGGCAGACCATGGCACCAGACACTGCCAACCTGGTCCGAGGTTCCGATCGGTTTTAATGCGGTCTCCAAGGAATGGGGAAGTGCACAGCAAGTAGGGGGAAAATCACATTTCACACTCCACCAAAATAAGCACCACAAGATTCCATTTTCTTCCTCACACTCGTTTGATATCTGCTCGTACCATTCTCACTGTCTCATGAAATTTCTTCCCTTCCTCTCTCACATCCACTCCAATTCCTTCCCACCCTGCATGGCCCCTGCAGTGTCGACTCACATGCTAGTGACACAAGGACTACCACTTTCATCTTACTCAGCCCCTCCTTTCCTCTCATTGTAGGTGAAAATTGGCCATAATAGAGCTGTAGGGAGGACTCCAGCCATTTTCAGTAAGCACTGGTCCAGTGGAGCTGCCAAAATATCTATGTTACGGCAATGAAGAAAGAAATACTATCTATTACTGTGCTACTCTCCATTTTGTCTCCAGTGTGAATGTATTCTTAATACTCCATAACTTCTACCTTTTGTTCACAATGTGGTCGCTGTTTTGTCTCCTCTAGGTCCAAATGGAATGAGCAAGGTCTCTGCAGCCAAGTGGCCAACACCATGAGACCTCCTTCACATCTGAGGAAAAGAGCACAGATACCTCAGAGGACGCACTGGCAAGGATGCCTCCAGCTCAGATAAACACACCTTGGTGGGAATGTTAGTTAGATTAAGGTCAGGATTATGCAAGTGAAAATGTCACTACCAAGCATCTGAAACAGTTCAAGGAAGGAAAGCCCCAGGTCACTGGTACTCGGAGAACTGCAAAAGACCAGACACCTGCTGAGCCCCATGACATCAGCAATTGATGCCATCATTGAAATGTACAATGATCACAGGAGCAGCATATATGGTTGTTGGGAACATTGAGCAAGCTATGCAAAGGCTGCAGGATGGCAGCAATGCTGCTAGGACCTTGCGGCCTCCAGCATGTGAGCATCGGACTGCCTCCAGGAATGGAGGTTAGCACTATCACAGAGACCCAGGTGCAGCTGGATAAACATAGAATATAAAACATTACAGCACAGTGCAGGCCCTTTGATCCTCAATGTTGCACTGATCTATGGAACCAATCTGAAGCCCATCCATCCTACACAATTTCACTCTGGTCCATATGCTTATCCAATGACCATTTAAATGTCCTTAAAATTGGCAAGTCTACTACCTGTTGCAGGCAGTGCGTTCCATATTCTTATTACTCTCTGAGGAAAGAAACTACCTCTGACATCTGTCCTATATCTAGCACCCCTCAATTAAAAGCTGTATCCCCTGTTGCTAGCCATCACTATCCAAGGTAAAAGGCTCTCACTGTCCAATTTGTCTAACTGTCTGATTATCTTATATATCTCAATTAAATCATCTCTCAACCTTCTTCTCTCTAATGAAAACAGCCTCAAGTCCCTCAGCTTTCTCTCATAAGACCTCCCTTCCATATGAGCCAATATCCTGGTATATCTTCTCGGAAGCCTTTCCCAAGCTTCCACATCCTTCCTATAATGCAGTGACCAGAACTGTATGCAATACTCCAAATGTAGCTGCACCAGAGTTTTGTGCAGCTGTAGCATGATCTCATGATTCTGAATCTCAGTCTCTCCACCAATAAAATCTACCACACCATATATCTTCTTAACAACCTGGGTGGCAACATTCAAGGATCTATGTAAACATGGACACCAAGATCTCTCTGGTCATTTACATGACCAAGAATCTTACCATTAGCCCAGTACTCTGCATTCCTGATACTCCTTCCAAAGTGAATCACGTCACACTTTTCTGTATTAGACTCCATTTGCCACCTCTTAGCCCAGCTCTGCAGCTTAGCTATGTCTCCCTGTAACCTACAACATCCTTCGTCACTATACACAACTCTACCGACCTTAGTGTCATCCGCAAATTTACTAACCCATCCTTCTCTGCCCTCATCCAGGTAATTTATATAAATGACAAACAACAGTGCACCCAAAACAGATCTTTGTGGTGCCCCACTAATAACTGAACTTCAGGATGAATAATTCCTTCAGCCACCACTCTCTGTCTTCTTTCAGCTAGCCAATTTCTGATCTAAACTGCTAAATCACCCTCACTCCCATGCATTCATACTTTGTGCAATAGCCGACTATGGGGAAGCTTATCAAATGCTTTACTGAAACTCAGACCTGCACTTCATCACTCTAGCCATTGGTGTTTAGCACCTTCAGCAAAGCGAAAGGACACAAGGTGCCTTTAGCTCACTCCAGCTGTTCTGTATTGGTGTCTATGTAATGTTGTTGCCCTTCCAGTGCCCATTGTCGCAGACTGAAACACTTAGCCTGCCCACTCCAGATGTGGTGTTAGTCACCTTCAGCCCTGTTGTGCACTTATAACTTACTACAGCATGGAATTAAACAATTGTCACATAGTGACTCAGCCTTTTATTCTTTCAGGGTACATTACTCTAAATGCATAGAATCCTTTCTTGGTAGCCCCCTTCCTCAATTCAATCTTTCCCATGCTCCCAGCCAACACTCCTCCCTAAGTTTTCATTCCCCTACCTTATAAACCCCAGCCTCAGTCCCATTGAAACAATAAGCCAGATGTAGTAGTGCACTGTCCCCTTGTGTACGTCAGAGTGCTGCAGACTGTTGATGACAAACCCTTTCTTCTCTTTCCCAATCGTACTTTCTCTTCAATACTCGATCATATCCTTCTGTGTATTTGAGTTGCCCCCATTCACAATTGCTATCCCCTCTGTATCCCAGCATGCAAAGTTCTGCTGGCCTCCCAGTTGCAGTATTGAAGTTCCAAACTGCATTGCAAGGGTATCAATGATTTGCCTCGATGATGCAGTGAGGCTGGTACACGTAAGGTGACTATGCCATTCGACATGGGTGCATATGGTCACTACCTATGAAGCATGTTCTGATGTGCTGGAGCCTGGTCTTCAAGAAGGAAGTCTGTAAACGCAAGCAGCGAGGTGGAATTACTGCCTGATTTCTGTCTGGTGGATGGGAGAATGTGAAACTGCAGAAAAATGAGGTGAGATTGGGTAATGCTAATGAATTGAGCTGCTGCTTGCTACACATCTAGTGATATTCCTAACTTTTCATTATGGTCCAAGGTGTTCAATATGTGGGAGGAATCCACCATATGTCTCATTGACAAATTTTCTATGTATCTGATGTATGATATCAATCACAGTCAGGAACATGATGAGCTCACTGTTGGAAATGTGAATGTGCCAACAACTTGTTCTTAAAAGTCAATGTACTACAAGAATACAAGGGGGGTGATAGCTTGTGGTATTGTCGCTCGATTATTAATCAAGAGACCAGGTAATGCTCTGGGGACTTGGGTGCAAATCCCAACCAAAGCAGATGACTCTTAACTCTTAATTAGAAATGGGCCGACCTAGTCAGCAATGCCCACATCCTATGAATGAATAAAAAAACATTTCTATGATATCTAATCTGACTCTATCTTGCATCATTAATATACTTATCCAATATTGCTCCCTAACCTACATAATTCAAACAGCCCATTCACACGGGAACAGTCTTTTCTCTTCTTTACCCCAAAAGCTCCTCTAAGTCATCCCCTTTCTACAGCTCCAATTCTCTGAGGGTATTGCAGTAACAAAGGAATTTTAAAGACCTAAATAAGCCTTCTGGTTCTAATCTGGAATTTCTCCAGGGTTTCTATATCATTAGTGATTTGACAGGGCCTGAACAGTATTCCTGACATGTAAAAGAACTTTTAAAAGGGTCATATTCGTACTTTCCTTTTTCACGTTGCATAATCCTAGCCATATATTTTAATGTTCTGATTTCTTTTGCTACTGATCATAATGACTGAGGGATTTGTGTATTCTAACAGCTGTCTCTCTTTAGCTCAAAGGCTTTAGTTCAGAACACAGCAGCATCTTAATCAGCCCTACCTATGTGCACACCACTCGATTTATCTACATTGAACCGTATCAGCCAGATGGGCATCATTCCTCCATCGCATCTCAATTGGACTGCAATGATTTCATCCCTTCTATGGTTCTACTATCAAAACTTTTCTATCATCCACAAATTATCCAAATAGTCCCATATTCCTCAACATTTTTGTGTAGTGAGCGGTAGTTTCAGTTTAAACAATATTATTACTTCTTGTACTGTAAGGAGACTTTCTAACACATAAGATTTGTTTTACCACAAACTCTCCTGCCCTATTCAGTATTTTGGTCGAACTCACAATTTCTCAGCTTTGAATAAAGGACTGATTTAACTCAGAGTTTGAACTAAGTGAGTTCGAAAATGTACTTGCCCTCAGTGGTGCAATGAGCAGGTGGTTTTAGATTGCATCAGCATGTCTCATGATTAATTGCCTGTCCAACAATAGAGAGAATGGGTTCAGGAGAATGAATGTCAGGCAGGTGGTCACTGGAGAAAGGTGAGCGAATTGTTCTTGACACTCAGAAAACTGTCATCAATTGATTTTTGGAAGAATCTTATGACCAGAAAGGATGGAGGAGATTCCAGGCCATAAGAGGATTAGACTTTCCTGGAGCTTTCACCAACTCCTTGCCTTGCAGGACAAGGATTCAAATCTTGGGCCTCTTGCTCCTCTTGTAACTAAGCCCTGTGGCTTCACTGTAGAAATCATCAGTGAAATTGGCAGTCAGGGTCTGATGATGGCACCGCTTTGAATACAGAGGACATAGAACATAGAACATTACAGCTCAGTACAGGACCTTTAGCCCTCGACGTTGCGCCACCCTACGAAACCAATCTGAAGCCCATGTAACCTATACTATTCCATACTCATTCATATGCCTATCTAATGACCATTTAAGTGCCCGTAAGGTTGGCAAGTCTACAACTGTTGCAGGCAGCGTGTTCCACGGCCCTACTACTCTCTGAGGAAAGAAACTACCTCTGACATCTGTCTTATGACTATCACCCCTCAATTTGAAACTATAACTATCACCCCTCATGTTAGCCATCACCATTCTAGGAAAAAGGCTCTCACTGTCCACCCAATCTAACCCTCTGATTTTTTTTATATGTCTCAATTAAGTCACCACTCAACCTTCTTCTCTGTAATAAAAATAGCCTCAATTCCCTCAACCTTTCCTCATAAAACCTTCCCTCCATACCAGGCAACATCCTAGTAAATCTCTTTTGAACACTTTCCAAAGCTTCCACATCCTTCCAATTATGTGGTGACCAGAACTGCATGCAATACTACAAGTGGAGCCACACCAGAGTATTGTACAGCTGCAGCATGACCTCATGGTGCTGAAACTCAATCCCTCTACAAACAAAAGCTAACACACCATATGCTTTCTTAACACCCCTATCAACCTGAGTGGCAATTTTGAGGGATCTATGTACATGGACACAAGATCTCTCTGCTTATCTACGCTGCGAAGAATCTTACCATTCGCCCAATACTCTGCATTCCTGTTACTCCTTCCAAAGTGAATCACCTCACACTTCTCTGCATTAATCTCCATTTTCCACCTCTCAGCCTAGCTCTGCAGCTTTTATATGTCCCTCTGTAACTTGCAACATCCTTCAGCACTATCTACAACTGTACCAACCTTAGTGTTGTCCACAAATTTACTAACCCAACCTTCTACGCCCTCATCCAGGTCATTTATAAAAATGACAAACAGCAGTGGACCAAAAACAGATCCTTGTCATCCACCACTAGTAACTGAACTCCAGGATGAACATCTCCCATCAACCACCACCCTCTGTTTTCTTTCAGCTGGCCAATTTCTAATGCAATTTCTAATTCCTGAAGAAGGGCTGATGCCCAAAACGTCGATTCTCCTATTCCTTGGATGCTGCCTGACCTGCTGCGCTTTTCCAGCAACACATTTTCAGCTCAATTTCTAATCACCCTCAATCCTATGCCTCGTATTTTGTGTAGTAGCCAACCCAAGGGGAACTTAAACGCCTTACTGTAATCCATACACAACACATCAATGGTTTTACCCTCATCCACCTGTTTGGTCACCTTCTCAAAGAGTTCAATAAGATTTGTGAGGCATGACCTATCTTACACAAAACTGTGTTGACTATTCCTAATCAACTTATTTCTATTGAGATAATTATAAATTCTATCTCTTATAACCTTTTCCAACACTTTACACACAACTGAAGTAAGGCTCACTGGTCTATAATTGCTAGGGTTGTCTCTACTCCCCTTCTTGAACAACAGAATAAGATTTGCTATCCTCCAATCTTCTGGTAGTTTTCCTGTAGACAATGACAACATAAAGATCAAAGCCAAAGTTTCGGCAATCTCCTCCCTGGCTTCCCAAAGAATCCTAGGAAAAATACCATCCGGCCCAGGGGATTTATCTATTTTCACACTTCCCAGAATTTCTAACACCTCCTCCTTATGAACCTCAATCCCATCTAGTCTAATAGCCTGTTTCTCAGTATTCTCCTTGACAACATTGTCTTTCTCCAGCGTGAATACGGAGGAAAAATTCATTTAGCGTTTTAGTATATTTAAAGAAATTTCACGCATGTTCTTGTCATCTGCTCAGATTTCAAATCATGCCGAGGAAGGAGGCAGGATATCAGAGTTTGGCAGCAGGAACATTTCAGGAATCTCTCTCCAGTAATTTTAAATGTTCTTTGCACAGTATCCACCAATTGTCAGGATTCAAATCACCCCTTAAGTGTTCCTAATTTGTTGAATCATGGAATCTGGCAGTAGAGAAACACAACATTTCATCATAAAGGCTATGCTAGCACATTTCTCCCAAAGAATCACTTAAGTTAGCACTTGCTTGTTCTCCATTCCACATAATTATAAAAGCACACAGCAAATTACAAAACATTTGGCATCTGTCCTTCCTGTCCTGCTACTGCAGCTTTCTGAAAGACCTATACAATTTTTCTAATTAATATTCATTTTCATTCAGCTATCAAATTGCCACTTGAAATTATTTGTGCTGGCTTCAACAATGATTTATGGTAAATAATTTCACATTCTAATTATTAATTGTTCAAATTTATGCTCTCATTTACCATCTTATTCCCCCTCTTCACTGGTATCATGCCAGTTAATCCACGCTACACTAGTTTCATTACCTTATAGTATTTCTATATATTACTCGAAGCTGCACACACCTGCAGGTGTCACTGAGTTCCTTTGCGAGTACAGCATTACCTGTTGGTTTTGCTATTTTAAAATTATTCTCTGCATTTGGGCTTTATAGAGTCATAGAGATGTACACGGAAACAGACCCTTCGGTCCAACCCATCCATGCCGACCAGATATCCCAACCCAATCAGGTCCCACCTGCCAGCACCAGGCCCATATCCCTCTAAAGCCTTCCTAATAATAAACCCATCCAGATGCCTTTTAAATGTTGCAATTGTATTCGCCTCTACCACTTCCTCTGGCAGCTCATTCCATACACTACCACCCTTTGTGTGAAAAAGTTGCCCCTTAGGATTCTTATATGTCTTTCCCCTCTCACCATAAAACTATGCCTTCCAGTTCTGCACTCCCCCAGCCCAGGTAAAAGACTTTGTCTACTTGTCTTATCCATGCCCCCTCATGATTTTGTAAATCTCTATAAGGTCACCCCCTCAGCCTCCGATGCTCCAGGGAAAACAGTCTTAGCCTATTCAACCTCTCCCTATAGCTCAAATCCTTCAACCCTGGCAATATCCTTGTAAATCTTTTTTGAACCTCTTCAAGTTTCATAACATCTTTCCAACAGGAAGGAGACCCGAATGGCACCTTGAAAGACTTCACGAAATCCAATGTGGCTAACACTGGGGCAGTGGTTAACAGTTTTTAGGCTGTTAACCACCTTCTGACAGTTTGCTGTCCACTGAAATGTTTGCCCTTTTTTAACAATTCGGTGAGTGGAGCAGCCACACTGCTAAAATTCAGCACAAACCTTTGATAAAATCCACTCAAGCCCAGGAACCATAGTGCTACTCTTTTCATCAACAGTGTGGGAAATTCCCTAATTACTTTTGTTTTCGCATCCCATGGTGCAATATGTCCATGTCCAATAACATGGCTCAGGAAGGTGACTTGGGCTTTGGCAAATTCACTTTTAGCTAAATTTACCACTAAGCCTGCCTTCTGAAGTCAATTGAACTAGTCCAATAAATGCTGTTAATGTTCCTTCCACGAGTGACTAAAAATTGCTATGTCATCAATATACACCACAAAGTTGGGTAATGGGGCAGTGACCTTATTAGTTAGTTTCTGAAATGTGGCCGCTGTGTTTTTTTAATAACAAATGGCATGACTTTGAACTGATATAGTCCATTTGGTGTTATGAAAGCCGAAATTGCCTTTGCACTTTCTGACAAAAGTACTATCAGTAACCTCTAAACATGTCCAACTTAGAAATGCAAGCTGTTTGTCCCACCTTTATGACACAGTCCTCCAGCCATGGAATTGGAGATGCATCAGTCTTTGTAACTGCATTGACTTTGCGATAGTCCACACATAACCATTGGGTACCATTTTGCCTTGGCACCATGACTATGAGTGAGCCTCCAGTCACTATAGCTCACTTTGATTATGCCATCTTGGAGCATGGGTTCTATCTCCTTCTGAATCTGTGCTAACTTTAGAAGGCTATGCCTATAAGGATGTTGCTTAATCGGAACATCATCTCCTCTATCTACATTATGCACAATTAGATTAGCACTTCTGCATATTTCCCCATGTGATAGTAATAACTCTTTCAGGTCATTTCAATTTTCTGGTGGAAGGTTACACAATAATTTATCCCAATTTTTGAAAATTTTCTAATTTTCCAATTTGATTTGAGTAATATCCAATTCAGAATCCTCTGAACTTGGGTCTTCCCTCTGGGCTGTAATCATTAACACCTTCTCCTCTTGCTTTCCTTCCCTGTCAAAATACCTTTTGAGCATATTCACATGACACATTCTGTGAGATTTCTTCCTGTCTGGAATCCTTAATAATAGTTCACCTCACACAATTTCCTCTCAATTTGATAAGGTCCACTAAACTTTGCTTTTAAAGGTTCATCTATTACTGGAAGTAACACCAGTACCTTATACCTACTGGCAAAACTGCAAATTTTTGATTTCTTGTCCACTTCCTGCTTCATGGTATGCTGCGATACTTTTAACTGCTGTCTAACCAACTCCCCAGCTCTATTTAGTCATTCTCTAAAATTTGACACATAGTCCAAATGGGTAGTCTCTGAATTTTGACTTATTAAAATCTCCTCAATCAATTTTAATGGTCCTTTCACTTCATGCCCAAAAATTAATTCAAATGGACTGAATTTGGTTGACTCATTTGGTGCATCTCTAATCACAAAAAGCACAAACGGAACTCCCTTATCCCAATCATCTGGAGAGTCCTGACCATAAGCCCTCAACAAAACCTTTAATGTTTAATGCCACCTTTCTCAAGCTCCCTGAGATTCTGGGTGGTACACAGTAGATTTGAATTGCTTTTTTCCCAAGCTATTCATAATCTCCTTGAGTAGTTTGGAAGTGAAGTTTGACCCTGGATTTGACTGTATGATTGGTAGTCCATATCCAGTGAAAAATTTGAGTAAATCTTCTACAACTCTTTTAGATGTGATATTGTGTAATGGAACTGCCTCGGAAAATCTAGTTGATACATCGATTATTGTTAATAAATACTTATTCCAACTTTATTTTTGAGGTAGAGGACCTACACAATCAATCAAGTCTCTAGTGAAACATTCCTCGAATGCTGGATTAGGTATTAAAGGTGCAGGTTTCATTATGCCTGTGGTTTTCCAATTAGTTGACATGTATGACACATTTGGCAAAATTTAACTACATCCTTGTTTCATCCAGGCCAATAAAAATGTCTTCGTATTTTAGCTTGTGTTTTCCTCACTCCTAAATGATCTCCAAGTGGTAGCTCATGCACCACTCATGTCTTGGAGAAAATGTGAGAATCACCAGGAGATGCAGCGAGATGCAAAAGAAGTAGGTCTTTTATTTGCAAACAAAAAAACCTTGACACTGAGAAAGCAGATTTTCAAATGTCCCCGAACCTCAGGGTCCATGGCTTTCTATTTTTTTTTATCATGTTTCTGTTAGCTTATCAGCATGTCCAACTATATTAATCAAACTACCTTACTCTAGCTACACAATAAACTAGTGATGTTAGTTCCTATCATCTCTTTAGTTGTACATTCTACTTAATGTTATTCTAATGTCATGGTTAGATATTTAGTGTCAGCCTTTGCAACAATGGTCTTTCATTCTAGACTCTACTTAGTATTTTCCTAATGTCATGATTAGATATTTATTGCCAATAGTCTCAAGCAGACTGACTCTACTAACTATTAATTTGATATTTAATGTCATTTCCCAAATATTTATTGTCTCAATCTTGTCATAATGATACTTAACAAGGAGGCTACCTTTACTAATTGTGTTATCTCATTTCACCATAGTGACCTTTCAGCCTCAACATTACTCTGCTAATTGGTGTAAGAGCATTCTACTATTCTTATCCCATCCTGCATTCCACAGACCCTTTGCAACAAATTCCCAGTGGTCTTCATGCTTGAACCCTTCCCTTGCTTTCGTGCTGTTTAGTTTCCATACTCACAGCACCCCCTTTCCATACCCTACTGGCAAACTAATCTGATGAACTTCTGCCCATTTCTCATCTGCTTGAATATGTGATGGTCTCCATTTTCTCACGAAGACACCATTTGTTAAGTAATAACACACAGGGAGGCATTCACTCTCTTTCTCTGTGAATGCCTTTTGATACAACAGCTTTAAGTTCTCATCTTTCTGTTGTAACTCAATAAGCTTGTAAGAGCATTTGAACTTTAGAAACTGACACTTACACAAGAAAGTCAGCACAAACAAGATGGAGATGAAGGCTGAAGGTAGGCTTAAGGTGTAAGAGCAGAGAGTTAAAACGGCAAGGTTAGCAGCTGAAGTGGCTGATGACTATGAGCTGGTCCATAAAACACGGTTTGGCTTCCAGAATCAATTTTAATGCATGAGCCATAGAAATTGGGGCAAAGAGAAATCCTCACATGGAAAGGAAAAGGTTGATCTCAGTGAAGATCATAATGGTAACTTACCAAACTAACTAAAGCTCACTCCCATTGCCGTCAATCAGCATTCATCATGTCCAGTTATATTTGGATAAGACCTAATGCTGAATGTTGTTTAATTTTCACCGAATGAAGTGTAAGTTTAATGTCTTACACATTATCTTTGAGTCGAAACGTGTGGTGCTGGAAAGCATAGCTGGTCAGGCAGCATCCAAGAAGCAGTACAGTCGAACACTTTGAGCATCAGGAAGAGCCTGATGAAGAGCTCATGCTGAAAACATCAACTCTCCTGCTCCTCGGATGTTGCCTGACTAGCTGTGCTATTCCAGTACCACATTTTTCAACTCTAATCTCCAGCATTTGCAGTCCAAACTTTCTCCTAGTACTTTATCATTTAGAATGGGTGAGAAACATAAAATACAATGGAAATAGAGCACAACATTACTTAAAGGATAAAACTGTCTGATGACCATCCAGGGTGTAAGATCTAATAAAGCTTGAATTGTCTGTGTGAGTACCACTTGACAAATGTTCAGTACCAAAGGTCCCAGTTATTGCACGTTGTAGCACAGCAGGTTGAATATTATACAAAATTTTAATAAAGCGTTTGCATTATTATATCAACACCTCCCAGCAGGTTTCAAACATTCCATGTTCTGCCATTATTCTTTTTTTAAATCATTGATTCTCATCACTAGCTCTAGGTAATGGAGAACAGCACATCCCCCTTAGTTGCTGTGAATTTAATTTCATTGAGCCTATTAGGTGACAAACACAGCGATTACATTCTAAGGCACTATTGATACTCATGCAACTCAAATGCACAAGAGTGTGTAATGTGGCATGAATGCAATAAATATAACTTTTTAGCAAACTTAACCCGATTCTCTATTTCCTGGCAGTTACTTGTAATTACCATGCTTGATTTCCTTGCATTCCTGAGGGAGGTTTGGGGATAACATATGATTGCAGGCTTATGATTTTAACGATCTTCAGTTCTGCAAAGCATTGTGTTGTACTTCAGAGGCAAGCTCCAGTTTGCAAGCTGGAGAAAGCTGCACTGACGGTACAGCAGATTTTTCCAAAGCGATATGCATAGTTTGAGCACAATGAGGCATGAAAGCAATAGTGATTACATCCCAGGCAAGACAAACACCGAAGCTTTTGAACAGCAGGTTTTCTGCCGCTAGAGCACATTTATCTTTACACATTTAGGGAAGCATTTGCATGGGAAGTGTGCAATCCCAGAAGTGCAATCAATGGAGTGGCAGCAGCAGCATCACGGCAAATTAACTTGCCACTTAGCATTGGCATTGAGGGCAAGTCAAATCCAGAGAGGAGGTGGAGGCAATGCAGGTCAAGAATGACTGAAATTGACTGAAAGGAGCTCTTCTCGACTGACTACAAATAAGGTCAGCTTTTATTCAAAAGCTATCTCTGGGTTGTCAATCTTCTGAGAATACTGACCATAGCATGCACAGAACATGAGACCAGTGGTTGAAAAATGAATTTTAGGTACAAGTTTAAAGGTAGAACACACAATGGTAACTCGGGAGGCTCTTCGATACTGGAAGATGGACTCTGGATTACAGGCATTAAAATTTGTACATCCTCCACCTGAAATACTGGCCATTTAGATTCCAATTCATGCCTCGAGAGTGTGGTGCTGGAAAAGCACAGCAGGTCAAGCAGTATCCAAGAAGTAGGAGAATTGACTTTTTGGACATGAGTCCTTCATCAGGAATAATGCCCAAAACGACGATCCTCCTGCACCTTGGATGCTGCCTGACCTGCTGTGCTTTTCCAGCATCACACTCTTGACTCTGATCTCGAGCATCTGCAGTCCTCACTTTCTCCCATTCATACCTGGGAATAACCAACAACTTTAGTTGTTTCTGCTTGGTATTCCTCTAGTATTGACTGGAGTTGCAGGTTGCCCTGGGAAAAAACATGCTGATATGCCTGGAATAAATTTGCAGCCAACTTTCCTCAAGAGGACTCATTTTCTTTGAGTAACAAGGAAAATTAAGCTTAATCCATTTATCATTTCTACACAGGAAATGATAAGGTGAAGATGCCATAAGGACACAAGGAATGATTCAATGATATTCTTGTTATATTTTAGGTAGATTACTCATTTTTTTTCCCAGGTTCAAATTCTCTAGTCATTCCTAGGAGTTGGGCCTGAAAAGTTCACACTCTGAGATTTTTTTCTTTTGCTCATAAGAAGAAAGCTTCACTGGCAAGGCCAGTACTTATTGCCCATCTCCAACTGCCGTTGACAAAGTGGAAGTGAGCTACCTTCTTGCGGTCTCCCTGTGTATCTTTCAGCCTGGCATGGTGGTCTCTTGGTGGCACGTACCAGTCTTTTTAGGTCATTCCAGAATGATCTTCCAGCTTTGAGAGCCTCGAGATAAAGTCTGGTTCGGTCTGGAGTCAAGCGCGATTCAGACTAGAGGCTAAGTGCCAGTGTGGACTAGGTTGGATGGACTGTTATTCTGAACTTTTTATTTCTCTATTTTCTGATTTATTCCTATGATCTGTCATGCTGAACTTCTTATTTCTTTATTTTTCTGACTTTTTTTCCTCAGTACCTCTACTGAAGAATCTGTACCAAGGTACCTTGTACTTAAGATGGCACCGTAAGTGGTGACTTGTAAACTTATCACTCTACTCAATTGAGTACATGTGACAATAAGCCTAATTCCATTCAATTCAATTCAATTTCTTCAACTGCTGCAGTGACATAACTACACAGGAAACTCCAGAATTTAGATCCAGAATCACTTGGAACCTATAACACAATCGCAAATGAAGCTGGTGTGTGGCTTGGAGAGAATCTTGCAAGTCATCGTAACAGCAATGCTTTGTGCCCTTGTCCTTCTTGATTTGACCAATAAATTTTTATAATGACCAAAAAGCAAACAGAAAGCATTTACTGTTGTCACACTTGGCAAATGCAAGAGAACCAGAACTCCATTATGTTCATTTTGATGATTGTCAGAATCAGAGCAATATGGCAAGGGCTTTTCTTTAACTTCTTTCCTCATTGGTTACACTGCACCATATCATGTAGGACCAGCTTGACCAGTTCTAAAAAAAACACTTCACCCAAAATAAAAACAGACAGTGCTGGAAATACTCAGCAACATCTATGGAGAGAGTTAATGTCTTGTTTTAACTTCTGATTCCACAAATTAAAGAAAACACTTCTGCTGTAGAGATCTGAGTTGAGCTCAGGTGAACTGCAGGAGACAAATTGTTCTCATGTGGACTCTACATTTCTGTTCTGAAATCAAAACGAAACAAATTATTGAGTGCTTGTCAAACACTCTAACATCTTATTCCATTAGCACTCCAGGGGTTCTCCCAAGTCTTTGATTGCTGTCACATGTCTTTTTGGAATTTTATCTCATTTAAATATATAAAAATCTGACAGTGCTTGGTGAACTAGGTGCAGACATGACATTTGATCTGGCTGGGATTGGGATTCAGAGCAAGGGCTCATCATCTCAAGATACGGTGAGGCTATTTCAGGATGAGGTGATGAGAACATTCTTCAATTTCGAGGTCAACTTATTGAAAATGGATGAGAAAGAAATTGATTTCTGCAGGTTAAAGTTATCAAGTAGAATAAGGAGAGAGCAGAAGTTTGGCACTAAGATAGAGGATTAGTCATAATTATGCAAATAGCAGAGAAGCTTTGGTGGCCCAAATGGCTAATGTCGCCTCCTACTTTATAACATTTTACAGTGTGTCTAGGTCACTTTTCAAGAATGACTTTCTGACCATTTCTTAAGCCAGAATCTTAATAGCACTAACCCACATCCATATACCTATCTTTTTAAAGCACATCCAGTTTCCTACAATTATAACAACATATGACAAACACTTTTCATCTCACAGCTATTGGCTGATCGACATAGCTAGCATTTTTATTTTATGATAATACAATGCTTATTCCATTGAAACCAATCATAGCTCTTACCAGTACGAGGCAGTATGATTTGGCTTAAATGTAAAAGTGCTCATCATTTAGAGTCATAGAGATGTACAGCATGGAAACAGACCCTTCGGTCCAACCTGTCCATGCCGACCAGAAATCCCAATCCAATCTAGTCCCACCTGCCGGCACCCGGCCCATATCTTTCCAAACCCTTCCTATTCAAATACCCATCCAAATGCCTTTTAAATGTTGCAATTTTCCTCCAAGATTAGCTGTGTATTCCACTGTTTGTTAATTTTCCCAGATGCACTCTGATGTCTAGCGATACACGAATTCAAACAGCAAAGGCGGTAACTGTGCAGGTTCTCTCTCTCTCTCTCTCACACTTGCACTCTCACTCTCACTCTCACTCTCACTCTCACTCTCCTGCACTGTCCTCACCAGGTGCTTCCTTTGTCGGCTCTTCTCCTTTTTAAACTGCTGTTGTTCGGACTTTTTTTCCCAAAGTTCCAAAACAATGCAACAGCATTTCAACAGTAATTGCTGCTCCTGGGATTCGAGGAAATCACCTCCAACACCTAAAATACCTCAAAAAAAGGAACAGCTCTTACAGCCAGAAATTTTTCCTGTCCTCCATCTTGGATTACCCAGAATCCTCTTCTTTGGAGACTAAAATTAGTGATATCGTTGCAAGAACTGTTAAGTAGAGTTAGCTAATGCAATTTTATGTTCCAACCTCCAGAGTAGTCTCCAGGGTAGATATGGTTAAAAATATTTCCATTTTGCATGATGTTATTTGTTGTTTTACTTCATTTGCAGAAGAGGTGTCAGTTTTTGAACTGTGGACTCCTCTCCTTTTCTTAAAAGCATATAGGCAATGTAATTTGTTTTTTGTAGCAGTAATGGAGTTATTCACGGTGAACTTTTTTGGGTGGACTTTACTAGCTCCAGGATTGGGAGGCTGCAAGGTAGGGGAGCCTGTAAAACTGTAAGGACAGATCCCCAACATGTTTCAGTCACCAGTACATTTTTCTAGCAGCAGAAGGAGGTTGACAGCAAATTAGTATAATAAGGACCCAATTTTATGGATTCACTGACAATTTGCCAATAATCAATTAACAATGCTTTCTTATTACTCAAATTTGGACATGATTTAAATGGAAATAATAATCAGAAGAGATGCATAATGAGTGATATCAGAGTTATTTAGATGTCAGATCAGATCACATGTACATTCCCAACAGTGGTGGGAGCACATCTGGTCCAGAAAAAAAATGACTGAATATCAAATTAGCTCAATTTACATTGCTTCATTTTTCCTTTAGTGTAAAGCAGATCTTACATTTCATATCCAGTGGCAATAAAGAACAGGCTTTCATCTGTCTTTTCAAGCATGAGACTGCTGACTTCTTACAGCTTCAGCACACGTCTGGTCTTGTCTGCTTTCTCTACTGAAAGCTGCCTCACCCACTGATTGAGTACTGCCTGGATCTTCTGTTTTGTTTAAGATCCATTTAATGGCATTGCCAATATGTCCCTTGCACCAAAACTACTATTTATCTTGCAAAGTGCTACATGAGTTGGAAAGACATAATACAATTCTAAGCTTTATAGAGGAAATGTTTTATGACCTTTAGACTTTCCTCCAACTTTAATAATCCAATTTTCTATTCTGTTTTGTTTTACATAAGGAATACGAAATTTCATGCTGGTTTAAGAATTTCAGTCAATTCTGATGAATTGCACATAGTGATGTGGATTTGTCTGCAGCAACCTGTTTAAGCAGTGACCTTAATCTTCATGTAATTATCTTGTGCTGACATTTATAGATCCCTTATCCATTGTAAAGCCATGCTGAGAGCTGCCTGCTGGTCTCTAGGCTGCACAGTTCTGGAGGTGAAACCTGCAGGAGATGATCAAACACAGATCAAGTCGGGAACATATGGGAAAGGTAGTAAGTTGGTCCTTTGTGTTTTTGTATAATCTTTCCCTTTCCACAATCATCCAATTTTGGCTCCCTGTCTGTGTCTCTGTCTGTCTCAATTTATCTGTCAACATATCTGCATATACTAACCATTCTAACTAGCAATTCCCATATTTGATCATGTTAATTTCTTCCATACAAATGTAATAACCTTCAAATTATGCCATGTAAAAGCTATGCCATGCAAAAATGCCATAAACACAGTCAATTTTGTGTAAAATTTCTTATCTATTTGAAAGAGAGAGGTTACAGTAAGATGTGGACAAAATACATTTATATACCAACACAATATCTGTACACTCATCTTAAACATTGAATTATAAGACTGCTGATGTTTTAGTCCATTATTCTCCCTGTAGAAACTTTTATGATCAACATGAAAACAAAGGAGGAGTAGGGTATTCAGTCCCTCAAGCCTAGTCTACCTTTCTGCATTATGGCTGATCATCTACCTCAACGTCATATTTCCATAATATACCCATTTGCCTTCAAGTCATTAGGGATAAAAATCTTTAAATCTCTGTCTTCAATGTGCCTAGTGACTGAACTTACACAATCCGTTGGAGTAGTGAATCCCAAAGATTCACCAACCTCTGAGTGATGATGATCTTTCTCATCTCAGTTCTAAATGGATTGCCTTTTTTTCTGAAACTGGCTCTCTACCTCAGAACCAGGGAAAACATCCTTTCAGCTTTTACTCTCTTCATCCATTTAAGAATTCTGCTTATATGTATGAGATTTCCACTCATGCTTGTAAGTTACACAGAATACAAAACCTGTTGCCTCGTGGAACAGTCCCATCATCCCAGTAATCAGTCTGGAGAACCTCCACTGTATATCTGTATATCAAGTACATCGTTTCTCAGGCAAGGCTCCAGCCTGCTCACACACCTGCTGTGATTTCTTCAGTGTTTTCTACAATCAAAGCAATACCTTTTGCTCCTGTGCTCAAATCCTCTTTGATAAAGGCTAACATACCACTCACCTTACGAACTGCCTGATGCACTTGCCTGCCAGCTTTCAGTGATTTAAAACAGGGACACCTACATCTTTTTTCTTTTATGTTTAAGTTTGCAATACTAACTTTCTCAATGTCATAGTTGTCTGTTGTAACCAATATACATTTCTCTCGATTATCTAGTGAAAGGTTTACAAACGATTATTGACAGTCTACTGGCATAGATGACATCAGTTCCCAGTAGTTTATTGAAGCTGAACATGTCTTTCTCTCCTGCTGAGGTCCAGGGACTTAGTAACTTTCGGTTTTTCAGCCAGTTGCATGCTATGCTCAGGCGAGTTACATCTGGGAGACTGAAATTAAAACTGGAATGAAAGTCCAAAACTATTTGGATTTCAAATGCTTTGAAATGAAATGGTGTGATATTAGCATGCAATCTCGAGTGTGATCATTTAAAAAAAAATCTGTGATCTTAATGGTATTCACATATGTTATCAATGCTTTTGCTAAAATAGGAGGCAGGAACAAATGTTCCAGTTGTACACAGCATCACTTCAGTGCAAAGTAGTCTGAAATAATCCTTTCTCCTGATAACATAATAAGTTCCTTATCTTCCACTGAACACTATTGTGGTTACATGCTTTTCGATTCAGCTACCTTTATACTTTTTCCAAATGATTACCTATATTTACAGTTGCCTTTTCTTTTGATATTTCTCATATGAATGGCAAAGAAACACAATCAGCACAGCTGGTCAGAGAATAGTAAACTAAATAAATTGCACCGAATGCAGTCAATCGATAAAAATGTGCAATATAAATTCACCAAGGAAATATCCAAGTGAAGAAACAGCACAATGGCTGACTCTCGGTTTATATAAAAAAAATGATAATTCATGTAGGAGACTCTAGATAGCTTCCAGGAAATGAAATTGGAATCTGATAATCTATTGTAATTAGCTGTACACAATAAGAGTTTGCTTTCATTTCCAAAAGGACTTTTGCAGCTCAGTGGGAGTGCCCCTGCCTTTGGATCAGCAAGACTCAGTTTCAAGCCTCACATGCTCTAGAGACAAACCTCTCAGCAGCATGTTTAGAAAATATCTGCAAGAGCAATTAGGTGGGTTCTTGTTGTGCAATGGTAGTGTTTCTACCCCTGGGCCAGAACGCCATGGTTCTATTCACAGTTGTTCAAAAGGCATTGTCATGACATATCTGAATAGGTTGGTTAGAAACATCCACAGGGACAGCTGGCTGCTTTTAAACAGTCAACAAAGATAACCAGGAGGAAATGAATCGCATTGTCTAAGAGATTTTGTTTTTTAACCTGACTTGTCCCATTTCCCTTACAGGTGTTTCTGTAATTATTCTCACTTGTATCAGAAATAACCCAAATAACATAATCAGCACCTTCAGGCCAATGAGAGCTTTTATTACATCATTCATAAAAGCAAAGTGGATGGTTTCAATTGTTACATTTCCACCCAAAGTATTCCACTCTGAAAGCCTTTATAAAAATCATTATCCTGTCTAAACACTGACACCTGCAATTTTCCAAAGATTTAAATCACCGTTTTTTCTTTTAATGACTGTTGTCAACCAACATTCAGTGGATGGAAGAATTTGCGGAAATGAGCACAGACCCATAGAGAATGAATATTGGAGATGATGTTCCAATTTCACTGGGTAGAGAGAGGGGGACATAATTAAATCTGAAAGTTAAGTGGACCTTTCGAACTTACTCAACACCCCTATTCTAACTGATTACACAAATTAACTTGATTATGGTTATGAATGTAAAACGATTCCCTTTTTAAAGATCAGTCCTACTTGCTAAACTTTTTACCAGGTCATTTAAAACCTCCTCCAGAACAAATTTATTATTTATTGAATCATTCATACAACTTGCTTTCTGGATCTCCCTGGTAACTTATTCCACAATAGTTTTATGCAAAAGAGAGAAATTTTTAGTCTTTTCCTTCCAAACTCCACCCCTACTTCTTCATTTTAAATTTAAAATAAGGACAGCCAAAGTAATCCAAGCTACCAATATAATTCAGACTGCTGCTCAAATACAGTGGGGCCACTGCAGTATTGAGATAAAAACTTCCAGAATAAAAGAGAGACTGAGGCTGCTTTTGCTGTCCCCGTTAGACTTAAAACGACACATGAGATTACAGTATTTATGAGAGATATGGGGAATTCTGCTGATTTGTACAGGCCAATATCTATCCTTCAATCAACATGTGTCCACCAGATTAGCTGGTCATTAACTCATTGCTGGTTGTGGGAACTTGCTGTTCACAAATGATCTGTCATGTTTCCAAAATTGTAATAGTGACCATATTGCAAAAGGCATCATTGGTTATTTGGGAACCCTACTGTTATGAAGGCCAGGTTTTTCCTTCTTTTTTAATGGATGGCATTGCAGAAATATCCTGTGGTATTGTAAGCTAAAGGATGGTAATTATATTTCCCATCATTGACAGCATTGATAAAAGATTTCCAAAGTATTTCACTTATTCCAGTGAAGGGAGTGCACACTGACTCCTAAGATGGCAGGGCAGATGTATGAAAAAGGATGGACTGTATTAATATTTTTATAGGATTATATTCATGAGAGTTCAGAAGAATGAATGGGGTTTCATAGAAATTTTAAAAATTCTAATAAGGCTAGACAGGAAAATGCAGGAAGAATGTTCCAATCTCTGGGATGTCCAGAACAAGGGGTCACAGTCTAAGGATATTGGGGGCTACTTAGATCTGAAGATAAATTTCTTCATCCAGACAGAGGTGAGCCTGTGGAATTCTCTGCCACAGAAAGTTTTATTGAGGTCAAAATATTGAATGTTTTGAAGAAGGAGTTTGATATAGTTCTTCGGGCTAAAGGGATCAAAGGCTGTGGCAAGCAAACGAGAGAAGGGTACTGAATAGGATGATCAGCCATAATCATATTGAAGGGCAGAGCAGGCTCAAAGGGCTAAATGGTCCACTGCTGCATCTGTTTTCAATGGTCATATGGTTCCTGGTACCATCCTCAACTGAAATTATCTTTTAGTAAAACCAAGTTAAATATTATGAAATTAGCATTGCCATTATGTGCTTTAAGTCTTCACAACAGTATGTTAAAAATGTTACAATTGTTGAAGCAACCTGTGTTACTGATTCACTCACAATCTTGAACTCAGTTTCTGACAATTTTGGCAAAGAAACTACCACACATAAGGTGCCCAAATGTTCCATTTACACTTCTCATTGCCACGGAAAAGCAGCCAACATCATCAAAGACCTCTCCCACCCTGGTTATAATTTCTTGCAACATCTCCCATTAGACAGAAGATACAAAAGTTCCAATAAACGTACCAACAGGTTCAAGAACAGCTTCTTCTGCTGTTATTAGACTGCTGAGTGGATCTTTCAACTTCAAATCTAATGCTGATCTTGCTTTTGTACATCTCCTGTGCAAACATAACTTTGTAATTGTAACCATGCTCTGTTTGTCCTTGTATGTTATAATCTGCCTATATTGCACGCAAAACAAAACTTTTCACTGCACTTAGGTACATGGGACAACAATAAATCAAATCAAATATCAAATAAAATGAATATGTCAACACTGATAACCAATTAATATTTATCCATATTGTAATGGTGAGATACCTGTCAAAAAAACAATTCTCATTTACTATCAATAAAATGGAATGGTTTGGGTTAAAAATAAGTTTAAATCATGCTTAGATTATTAGATAATTACTAAATCTGAAGCTATAAGAAACACACAAAAGCAATATTTATGTATGTCCATACTCATTTGTATCAACTGAAGTATTCTCAAACATCAATTGTGCTCTACTCCCCAAAGTGATTAAAACTTTAAGCTACTCTATAGTTTCCTACCCTGTCAGTTTACTCAAATCATCTAAATGAAGGTATGCTGTTATAAAACCATGCTTTTGCTCAGTTCTTGAACTGCACTATTTAAGATCTAATAACAGTATATTATCTATTCTCCGTTGAAGAAACATTAGAAAAGATGTTACAAACAAGAACATATGGAATAGAACATAGTCTTTTTTGACTTATTTAATAATTAAAGTGTTTCTGTCTTTCAAGGATACCAAAGGTACAATGAGAATGTGTTACAGTTCACTGTATGTCATATATTATGAAAGCTATAACCACATTAATTGATTGTTTTCAAGGAACTCCCAAATGAGAAGAGCTCAGAATCCAAACTTCAAAATGTATCCAGTAAGCTAAACATCCTCAATCTTGACCAGACAAAAGATGGCCTGAGTGTTGTCAGTGTGAAGCATTCAACAACCAGTCATATGGACATTCATGGTGATACCTCCTTAAACATCGGCCCCAATGTGCAGCACTTCGAGTCTACGTCACCAAAGTCTTATCAAGAAGCCAAAGACAAATGGAAAGAACTTCCCCCTAAAAAGCCTCTAAAACTGGCTCCATTAGTCCTCCCTGAGGATATCAAGAAAGCCCAACTTGAGAAGCTTAAATACATTCAAATTGAGGGCAAGCGAGCTGCAGAGAAGCTGGCTACTACAGGAGAAATTAGCACTGAACATCAACCAAGAAAAGAGAGAAATCACAAACAGCTTGAAAGTTTGGAGAAAATAAAATTGGCTGAAAAGACAATTCTGGAAAACCAAAAATCTCCAATGCATCTACTGCAAGAAGTACCATTTCTTCCTGCCAAGATCACAAATTCAATTGCTCACCGGAAATTCAAAGAGTCAGCACTTCCAAGCAAACCCTCGGTTTCTAAAACAAGTATCAGTGCTAAATCTGCAGTTACACCTGATGCACAGAGGTATATTCCTGAAGAAAATCTTGTGCCCTCACTCCATCCTGTAAAAGGGAGAATAAAGCTAAGACATGGGAAAGACTATGATAATGGAACACATGATAAGTCTAAGCCTTTAAAGCCATTACGATTAACCTTTAGTAATAGCTACATCAATGAAGAACATAACATTGTAAGCCAGCAGACAACTGATGAACACTGTAAAGCAAGTAATCTACTTAGCAATGCAGCTAGGAGAAAATAGATAAGGAAACCCTAATGAACAACAGACTTAATTTCATCAAATCAAAAGATAAAAGGCAAACAATGGTCAGTTACACACTTTGCAACATTGTCAGTTTGCTTTGAGAAATCGTTTAGCACAGAAACAATACTTAAAGAAATAAATTACAGCAAAATGCCGAAAAATGAATAATCATATTGAGTAAGGCAGTGAACTTATGAAGCATTGTGGAAAACTTTGAGTGCTGTACATCAGGTTTAATATTCTATGTACATTTCGTTTTTCATATTTTCCATAGATTGCAATCGATTTTAATCATGAAAGCAGGATTGTTTTTGAGATTGAGTGACTAAACAAAAATTCACACTATAAATGACAAATCTGAATAACAAAGGAAAGGAATTTTGAAATATGGTGAAAGGAATAACATTGGGACCAAACTATTCCCATCGGAAAGCTGATCATCCAAAAAGAAATTCATGTGTGAATATACAAGATGATGGCAACACATTTAAAATTTCAGCAAGTCTATTTGTTCCGTATGTTATGAATATGCAAGTTAATTTTGAATTCTCTACTATAATTATGGAGTTCCATTATTTATGTGCATCCGAATAGACATATGCCAGTTTGAAAGTGGAACTTTAAACATTGATATACGTACAGTGGCTAGCACGGAATTAAAAGTAGGTAGTGCCAAGTGCACAGATGGTACCAAGGTGAATAATAAGGCAGACATTCAGCAACTGTATTGATTGCAAATGAAATTTAACCCTTGCAGTACTACATTTCATTATGTCTTGAGTTTGCTTTCTTGTTGCAAAGCAAAGCCTTTCTTATAATTGTACAGGCCAAACCAACCAGCCTCCAAAAAGGGCCACATGGATTATGATTAAAAGATTAACCATTGCTTACAACTTATGCAGAAATGAAACTCCACGAAGGCCAGTATCCTGTTACCAAGTCATCCTTTATTTACACGTATGCAGTACATTGACTCTGACCAGCCTGCTCAGAGCCAGTCCCTAAAGCGAGGAGAATCCCTAAGATTTTTGTTGGCCAGGTCTCCCTAATTGGCCTAGGTTAACAGCTCCAATCAGGAGACTCATATTTAATGACATCCACCTGGCCAACCTTATTCCAGTCACTACACACTGCCTGTTAATTGTACAGTTGCTGGGTTTTGCTAGATCAGTTAACTGGATGGCTGGCTTGTGATGCAGAGTGATACCAACAGCATGGGCTCAATTCTTGCACCAGCTGAGAGTCTCTCCTTCTCAACCTCTCCCTTTGTCTCAGGTATGGTAGCCCTCAGGTTAAACCACCAATGACAGAGCAACCCTATTGTGATTGTACTGATTAATATAGTTACCTCATGTGGCCAGTGTTATTTACAAAGCTGAGTGGCAAAATGTTACGTCTTAAATCTTAAGAGGCTTACACTAGTTAAAGCGTACCTGCTCTCCTTATAGCTAGTCCGCATCTCTGAAATTGAATGTATTCTTTTGCAATATGTGGGCATTTACTGTCTTGCCCTATTCATCCCTGAGATGGTGAAGGTTAGCCACCTCTGTGAATTCCCATAGCTCAAAGGGGTTAGGTTAGTGCAGAGGAGAAATAGTCAGGAGTGCACCAGATTGTGTTCCCGGTAGCATATAGACAGGAAATGTTACGTGTAGCACGTGAACTACCTGTTGGAGGTTGCCTAGGGGTAAGGAAGACTCAGACCCTAAGGTACAAAAGCATTTTTATTGGTCTGGAATGCATAAGGATGTGGTTAAGTTTGCCGTTCCTGTCATACATGCCAAATGACAGGTAGTCCATATGGCAGTAATAAAACCAGCACTTTTGTTGCCAGTGCCAGGATTTGAAGAATCTTTCACATGTCTTATGATTGACTGTGTAGGTCCCCTTCCTAAAGCTTAAAGTGGGAACCAGTACTTGCTAACCATAATGGATGTGCCTACCAGATTTGACAGAGGCAATTCCATTACGAAGTATTAAGGCAAAAAGGGTGGTAGAGGAATTAGTAGCTTTCTTCATGTGGTGTGGGCTACCCAGAGAGATTCAATAAGATCAAGGATCTAACTTTATTGCTCGGCTGTTTAAGGAAGTCATGGATAGCTTAGGTATACAGCACTTTAAATCAAGTGCGTACCATCCTGAATCCCAGGGAGCTTTGGAAAGTTGGTATCAGACCCTGAAGACCATGTTAAGAACATACTGTCAGGATCACCCGGCTAATTGGGATAAAAGTATCCCATTCGTATTGTTTGCCATTAGAGATGCCCCAAAACAAATCTACTCAGTTTCCTCCATTAGAGTAAATATTCGGACATAAAATGAGAAGGCCGAAGAGAAATTGAAAGAACCGAAGTCGGAAATCTCACACTTGGATTATGTATCGGAGGTAAGGGAGAGATTAAATTGGGTAGATGAGTTAGCTAAACAGCACCTCAAGAGGGCATAGTATAGAATGAAGCAGATGGCAGATAAAAACACTGAAATTCGGATGATTTCCATGGGGATGATATATTAGTAATTTTACCAGGGGAAGGAGATCTCTTCAAAGCCAAGTTTAGTTGTTCCTAACTTTTTTTCAATTTGATAAGTCAGGTAAACTATCTGGTAAAGATGCCGGATAGGAAAAAAAACTGCATTGAGTGTGTCATGTGAATATGTTGAAACCTTATTATAATAGAGAGAAGGCACTAGAGAAACAGGTGTTAGTTACTGCCCCATAGAGTGAAGAATCAAATCCAGATGTTGTGGAGTTTGATGTACCTCAAAATATATTAAAACAATCAGAAAGTCCTTGAGGAGTGGGATAGATTAGTGAACTACCTGTCTCAGGAGTAATGAAACCAGTTGGAAGGTTTGTTGCAGCAGTATGAGGACATATGCAGGAATAAGATGGGGAGGACTAATGCTATTGTGCTTGAGGGAGAAGCAGGGAATGCTGTTCTGATAAAACAACAGTCCTACAGGCTTAATCCTTTCAAAGCCATACAGGTCCAGAAGGAAGTCAATGTAATGTTCAATGAAGGTATCATCGAACCCAGTCAGAGCGAGTGGAGTTCACTGAACTTGTTAGTTCCCAAACCTGCCGGAACTGAACAATTTTGTGTGGACGAAGAGAAAGTCAGCCTTGTAACAAATTCAGACTCAAAGCCAACTTTGATTATCCAAACGATATGAGCAAGGAGTACTTTGTTCGGATAACTGATCGTTCCGATAACTGATCTGATCGTAAACAAAGGAAGCCATATTGAACATAATTATGTAAAAAAGCATGTTTACAGAGTTTTTATTTCATTCAATTGATAAAATGTGTACAAACACTGGATATTGCTTAAAAATTCATGATATTTTGTAAATAAATCACTTCATGACTGGAGTTTGACTGAAGTCTGTGAAATTTGTTGCTGACATTTTCTTCAGTTTTATCCCGATCCTCTACAGCAGCCAGCACCTTTCTCTTCAGTGTCGTGCCGCTGCCCAGACTAACCAAGTGTTGTCCCTTCCTCCTCAGCCAAGCCCTTAAACAGACAGTGAAAGGCACAAAATACAGGGGGATCATGAGAGAAAAGGAAAACATTTTCACTGCGGAAAATCAACAGAAACAAGAACTGCGATCACAATGTTTGACTTAACTTTTCGGAGAATGAGCTGAGGAAAAAAATTTGTTGTGTTTGCAAAATGAAGAGAGTCAATGTTGAAAGGGAATCTTGCTGTTAGAGCACACAGCTCAGATCTGCACATTTTAGAATAGATTCCATAAACTGTGGAAACAGGCCCTTCGGCCCAACAAGTCCACAGCAACCCTCCAAAGAGTAACCCACCCAGACCCATTTCCCTCTGACTAATGCACCCAAAACTATGGGCAATTTAGCATGGCCAATTCACCTGACCTGCACATCTTTGGACTGTGGAGGGAAACCCATGTAGACATGGGGTGAATTTGCAAACTCCATACAGTTGCCCAAGGCTGGAATCAAACCCGGGTCCCTGGCACTGTTAAGCAGTAGGGCTAACCACTGACCCACCGTGCTGCCCCAAACGCTGCCCTTCTGTGTTTACGGATACAAACCTTTGTCTTCATGGGAGAATAAGTATCAGAGCCTTTTTATAAAAGGTGTAAGTATAAGACTAAACTTTAACATCACATCTCGAGTATATATTTGAAGTTTAATTATTTATTAAAGCATACTTGCATCTATATTCAGTTCAAATTTACAAAATGATGCATTAAATGGATGAGAAATGGAATTTTCATACTTCAATTGAAACACATGTACAGGGACCTTGAGATCTTGTTTGGATAATCTGAAATTCAGATAATTAACGTGTGAATAACCGAGGGTGGTCTGTAACAAGATTGGAGGACTGTGTAGAGAAAGTTGGACAAGCCACTTACATCACAAAGTTGGACTTACTGCGTGGTTATTGGCAGGTACCTTTATCAGAGAAAGTGAAAGAAGTTTCTGTGTTTGTAACTCCAAATGGGCTAAATCAATTCAAGGTGATGTCTTTTGGAATGAAGAGCACACCAGCCACATTCCAAAGACTCATGAACAGAGTTGTGGCTGAGTTAACAAACTGTGCAGTCTTTCTGGATGATGTCATGATTGTTATAAGCTGGTAATAAATCTAAAGAAAACAGAATTCGCGAAGGCAGAGGCAACATTCTTGGGACATCACATCAGTCATGGAAGGTTGACCCCAAGGAACACCAAGACAAAGGCCATCGAAGAATTTCTACAACCAACCTTGAAGACAGAGATGCTTCAATTTTTGGGACTAAGCGGATTCTACCAGAAGTTTGTTCCAAAGTTCAGCAACATAGTAGCACTGCTCACAGATTTACTGAAGAAGAGCACTCAATTTCGGTGGACAGAATAATGCCAAGAGGCATTTGACAATTTAAAAGTGGCATTATCCACCACTCCAGTTTTAGCTACACCAAATTTTTTGAAACCCTTCAAATTTGCAAATGATGCTCGCAATATAGGAGCTGGAGCAGTACTGTTACAGAAGGATGATGGTGGAATTGAATGGCCAATTGGCTGCTTTTCAAAGAAACTCAACACTCACCAGAGAAATACTCTACCATCGAAAAGGAATTATTGAGTTTGGTACAGGCCTTACAACGTTTTAATGTTTATGTGATAATGTGTCGGAGACAGTTGTGTACACATATCACAATCCTCTTACATTCTTGGAATAATTTAAGCACAAGAATATGAGACTATTTTGTTGGAGTCTTATGTTACAGACTTTTAATTTACAAATTGTACATGCTGCAGGTTGTAAAAATGTAAGAGCAGATGTGTTATCACAGATTTAAAGGATGAAGTATAGCTACGATTGAACTGATACCAATGTTATATATATGTGTACTGAAATGAGTATGAACTTAGGACAGTAATCTATGTATTTCACTGTAATGGGGTGAAGACTTTTCATTATGATGGTTCATTTTTATCTTAAGGGGAGATATTATGGAGTTGAAGGCGTGTACTGTACATTTAAGTGAGAGTGAATGCGGTTTTGCACTGAGAGCTTATAAGCACTGGTCATATATAGTAGTCTTAGAGTGTTCTGGAAAATTGAAAATATGTAACATTTGACTGTAAAATGGATACCTGAGTTGGTTGCTGTTTTGACAACCATTTGAATTTGGCCAATCAGTTTAAAATATGCCCCAGGGTATTAAAACCCAATCACAATTGCATTTATTATTTTTGCCAACCTCAAACTGATGCTCATAGGTCTTCCCACATGGATGTGATGGTCAAGGAAGCACAACAATGCCTCTTCTTCCTCGGGTGGCTAGGGAAATTTGGCATGTCTACCTTCTAAAAATGTTCCATTGAAAGCATACTGTCTGGGTACATAACGGCTTGGTGTGGTAACTGCTCTGCCCAGCATTGTAAGCAATGATAGAAGGTTGTGTGCACAGCCCAGACCATCACAGAAGCCAACCACCCATCCATGGACTCCTCTTACATTGCTTGTTACAACAGAAAAGCTGCCAACATCATCAAAGACCCATTGCACCCCGGTAATGCTGTCTCATACAACCTCTTCAGTCAGGAAGAATATACAGTAGATTGAAGACACGCACAGTTCAGGTTCAGTTACAGCTTCTTCCCATCCATTATTAGACTGAAGAATGGACTCTCGAATCTCAAATAACGCTGAACTTGCTAATGTTGATTTCGCCCAGTACATGCCTGTGCAACGTAACCGGTATGCCTCTGTCTAAGGTTTTTCTACCATCTTTTATCTGTACACCCCTGCTTACGATGACCCCTCTGTTACTGTTCACTTACTTTGTGGCAACCTCAGTGCTCATAACATGCAACCTTACTTTTTCTTGCCTTTTGGTGGTTTGCACACTCTTCGCCACACCTTAAATTCTCATGGTATTTTGACGTGATTTGGCTTTTACAGCTACCACAAAGCCAGGCAGCTTGTCGTGGTTGTCAGGTGTTATCAGTCAACAGGGCACACAAGTTACTGTATAGCATCCTGATACTTCAGTGTTATACCAGCAATGCGTGCCAGCTGCTTATCCACTAAACTCCATGTGCTTCCAGCAAATAGCCTTCGCTCACCGCCTGTGGGGAGTAGGCCTCAGTCAAGTCCAGGAGACATCCTTCAGGTAGAGCGTGCCCCAGTATTGTAAGTCAAGAGTAGCCTATAATATCAGACCCAGGCTTGGGCACAGTCAGTGAGCAGTGGAGTCTAAAACCTATAAGTCTAGGCTGCAGGAGCACATTTGAGGAACTGTGCAGACATCAGTCAGGGATCTAATCATACATTGTTCAGCCTGTCTGATGAAGTCACTCAAGATCAAGATCAGTACTGTGTCAGTTCATTAAAAAAAAATCTAGCCAGGGCAGTGGATCAAAAGCCAATGCTATGGGATGGAAGCTGGGGAACTTAATTGTGAGGATTGGACAACGAATGCTGGCATGCAATAGTATGGGGACTACATTGATGGAAAGGGGCAACACAATATAGAAGGGAGAGAAGGCAATATAGCATTGAAGGGAAAAGGGTAATGTGGGGTGGTGAGAAGAGTCAACAACTGCAAAGCTTGGCTTCCATGGTGGAGGAGGACTACATTAGACATGTTTAGTCAATATATCCGGGACTGGGTTCTAAAGTAGGGAGATGAAGATTTATTTAATGTATTGGGTGGGCACTTGGGAAGTTCAAAGCCTAAGAGATGAACAGGGAGGGCTACCCAGGGGATATTTACCTTTGGGTGTTCATGAATTTTAAAAGACCAAACCCCAAACTCACTGCTTGAGAAGCATCTGCTGTTGCCTTCCAACCTGCTGTAGATAACAAATATGTGATGGAGATGAAAATGGCTTCAAAGAAATAAAAGGTTGTAGGAAGCTGTGAGATATTGTGTTTCTGGTTATCTTGATTAACTCACTCACCAGCTCGCTATATTTATTAATATCATTCATTCATAACTCCTTTTACTAACCCACTCACAAGCAAACACTGCATTCCTGTTTCATTCATTCCTATCTCCCTGCTTTAACACTGTTTCCTTCATTCATTCATAAAACCACCGTTCCATACAAATTAAAACAACCCTTTCTAACTCATTACTGCATTTTCACATCTTATCAGCCCTTGCTACAAGCAGTGTTTAGGACTAGCTACTTTTGCATAGGTGAAAGTGAGGACTGCTGATGCTGGAGGTTAGAGTTGAGAGTATGGTGCTGAAAAAGCATAGCAGGTCAGGCAGCATCCGAGGAGCAGGAATATTTACTTTTTGGGCAAAAGCCCTTCATCGCCATCCTGATGAAGGGCTTTTGCCTGAAACATTGATATACCTCTGAATAGATGTCAATATTGTAAACTAATACCAGCCCCATCAAGTCTCCACAAAACATTATAAAATTAATTGATCCTTACCAACCATCTCCTGGACCTGAATAGATACCCCAATTAATGTGTACCTGTTAAATACCTTTTAACTGAGCCATTATCCCTTTAAGGAACTAACTAACATGACAGCACTTACATGAAATTGCATGGTCGCTATTTGAACACAATCCCACAACTTTGCATAGTCGGCAGGATCACTGGGGACAATATCTAAATCGACCAGTCAATGACCATTCTTCGAGGGTAAGAAGCTTCTTTCTTAGAATTGTGATCCAATCCCTGAACGTGATCCCGAACCTTTCGTGAGTTGGCTGTTTTGTATCAAATCCCCCGCATCTAGGCCTCAGATCGGCTAACACAGTCTACGGCAGGGAATTACCCATAGTAGGAAATTGCCCATGACGCATGAATTAAGGTGATCGTGAGTGACCCTGGGAAACTGCCTACAACATCCAGGGCTAGCCCCTCCTACATAACTGAGGAAGAAATGTTGGAGCAGTTGCAGAATGAACTTGAATTACAGTTCTTGTTAGGGAAGACCCTAACCAAAATTGGGCAGATGTATAATATGCTCCAAGGACAGCGGCCTAATGGCCTAATGGTATCATTGCTGAACTGTTAATCCAGTGACCCAAGCAATGCTCTGGGGACTGGGGTTTGAATCCCATCACAGCAGATGATGGGATTTGAATTCAATAAAAATCTGGAATTAAGAATCTAACAACCATGAATCCATTGCCAATAATTGGGAAAACCCATCTAGTTCACCAATGTTGTTCAGGGAAGGAAACTGCCATCCTCACCTGGGTCTGGCTGACATGTGACTCCAGACCCATAGCAATGTGGTTGATTCCCAACAGCCTCTGGGCAATTCAGAATGGGCTAAATGAGGCTAGCCAGAGTAACCCTCATCCCGTGAATGAACTTTTTAAAAAAAAGATGGCTCTGGAGGAAAAGCACCAACAGAAAAATAAAGACAGAATTAAATGGTCCCTTGCATTGATGGGACAAATTCACCAGAGAAATGAAGTCATGTCCCAATCAGCCCGTGATGGTGAATTAACGCGATTAATAGTAACATATGAACAGCTGGAGAAAGAAAAGATCAAACAAGAAAAAGCTCACCTTAAAAATCAGGAGCTTGGAAAAGAGAACAAGAAACTGAAGGATGAGAAAATAGTCCTGTCAGTTTCTTTCCCAATTTCCAAGTCCACACAGAATATGTACGCAACCACCTGAGATATCCAGGAAGTGATTCAGAAAAACCAAGCTATTGCCTTTGGGAAACAGAGGAACTCTAGCAATAAAAGTGATGAGGACTCATATCCCACGTACAATTTTTACGATGCCTTAATACCAGAAAAGTGAAGACAGAAAAAATGGTCAGGCAGAGATTGGAGGATGGTACTGCGGTGGATGTTTTGATGCTACTGTGCATGGACCTGCAACCCCTAAGAACATGGACAGGTGTCTAAGGAAATACCTCATCCACAGAATGGGCTGCTGAAGACATAGGAAAGCCTAGAATGGTTAAAGGGAATATATGTGCTCCATCCCTGAGACGGGGTATGAATTCTGAACGTTCTTGTAACTAAAAGAGAAAGCTGTCTCCTCTATGAGGCAGTCAAAGGTGCTCTGAAGGAGCAGGAGCAGGAGCTGCAAGTTGGCTGGACAGCAATAAAACAGTGGTGAAAGTGAGTACTGCAAATGCTGGAGACTAGAGTCAAGAGTATGGTGCTGGAAAAGCACAGCAGGTCAGGCAGCCTCCGAGGAGCAGGAAAACTGACGTTTCGGGCAAAAGCCCTTCATCAGGAATGAGAGCTTTTGCCTGAAATGTCAATTTTCCTGCTCTTCGGATGCCACCTGATCAATAGTCTGCCTAAGACCGATGGAACAAAAGTCACAGCTTGAAGTCAAAAACCCACAGGAGCAGTCACCAAATATGAGGAAAGGTTCAGGAAAAACCTGGAAAGAATATGCAGGAGCCCCAAATGTGCAGGATGACAGGGATTTTGATGGTTGTGATTATGGTCTGCTGAAGTGTACTTTTATGACCAGACTTAAACCTGAGCTCACTAAAATGTTAAAGCTATCTAAACCGGACTGGGGCCAGAGGGGGACTAATCACTGAGCTCACCGCGTGCTAAATAAAAGAGTTGTGCAATTGTGTTCAAATATCAACCAGAGTCAGTGAGCGGCGAAAATATCTCTTTTATTCAGCAACCACAGCACAAGTTCGATGTGGCAATAAAATCCCGAAATACAGCTCTTACAAGAGCCCCTTTATACACAGTTCTTACATATATTAAAATTCCATTACTATGGGGTTACATTGTTTATATATATAGTACACGAAGGTTTGAAGGGCTTCTGTCCTGGGAGACAAGAGATAGTTAAAACGTCCTAAACGCTGGCTGCTACTTCTGATGGGATGAAGAGTGTCTGTCTGGTCTGCTTGCATATTTAGGAGGTATTAGTCCTTTTGCCTTTTAAGTTAGTAAACATACTAGGCCTATGTGCTCTAAATAAGTTAAAAATTGTACCTGTGCTTAATAAAAGAATAAAATATATTAAAGTGATTACCACAGCTGGGTTGTGAGGTCTGTTTACAATTTGCCGGTGTAAGTTTCATTCGTTCATGCAATTTCATGGGAGTGCTGTTTGTGTTAGTTAAGGGATAATGGTCCAGTTAAAACAGTATTTAACAGGTGCATATTAATTAGGAATTAGATTAGATTACTTTACAGTGTGGAAACAGGCCCTTCGGCCCAACAAGTCCACAACGACCCGCCGAAGCGCAACCCACCCATACCCCTACATTTACCCCTTCCCTAACACTACGGGCAATTTAGCATGGCCAATTCACCTGACCTGCACATCTTTGGACTGTGGGAGGAAACCGGAGCACCCGGAGGAAACCCACGCAGACACGGGGAGAACATGCAAACTCCACACAGTTAGTCGCCTGAGTCAGGAATTGAACCCAGGTCTCTGGCGCTGTGAAGCAGCAGTGCTAACCACTGTGCCACCGTGCCGCCCATAATTCAGGTCCAGGAGATGGTTGGAAAGGGCTGAATAATATTATTATGTCTTGTGGAATTTTGATGGAGATGGTATTGTTTATGATATTGACACCTATTCAGAGGTAGCTCAGCCTTAACACTGCTTGTAGCAAAGGCTGATTAGGTGTTAAAATGCAGTACAGGGGAACCTCGCTTATCGGGCATTTGATTATCCAAATATCGGAATATCCGGCAAGATTGCAAGGTCCCGGTGCTTGGCTAAACTATGTTATCCAGCATTCAATTATCCGGAATTCGATTAACCGAATGAAATACTCCCAACCCGGGGCTTTTGGATAATCGAGGTTCCTCTGTAACAGGTTTGAAAAGGTTGTTTTAATCAGAATTGGTTACTTTAATTTGATCTATCTGTGGAACGGTGGTTTATAAACGAAAAAATGAAAGCATGCTATAGTTGGGAGTTAAGAATGAAACGGGAACATGGTTCTTACTTGTGAGTGAGTTAGTAAAAGGAGTTATCAATAAATGAACAGGAATATAGTGAATATAGTGAGCTGGTGAGTGAGTTAACAAAGATAACCAAAAACACAATATCTCACAAAGCACGTAGTGTGTGATTAGTTAAATAGAGAGACAGGTAGATAAGGTACAAAGAAAGGCATAGCATTATAGAGACCTCCAGCCCAGAAAAGGTATATTTGATCTTAGGCATCCCAACCAGTCAAACACAATCATCTAACTACAGAGGAGCCTTGATTATCCAAACAACATGGGTGGGGAGTATTTTGTTTGGATAATCAAATGTTCAGATAATCGAATGATCAGATAACGCCAAGCATCGGGACCTTACAATTTTGTTTGGCTAATCCAAAATTCAGATGATCGACATTTGGATAATTGAGGTTTCTTGGTATTCTAATCCTATTTCCCAGCACTTGGTCCCAAGCTTTGAGTGTGTTTCCATCAAAAGTGCACTTCTTAAAGGTTACGAGGGTTTCTGCCAACTCCACCCTTACAGCAGTGAGTTCCAAATTCCTACCATCCTCTGAGTGAAAGCATTTTCCTCACATTTCCTGCCCTTTACTTTAAATTTATAGCCTCAATCGTTGGTCTTTCTAACAATACCATCCCCATCAAGTCTCCACAAAACATTATAATATTAATTAGCCCTTACCAACCATCTCCTGGACCTGAATAGATTCCCTAATTCGTGTGTACCTGTTAAGTACCATTTCAATGGGCCATTATCCCTTTAAGAAACTAAGTGACATGACAGCTGTCTACCATCTCTGTGCCTCCAATAATTTTGTATGTCCCCTCTCAATTTCCACTGCTCTAAGCAAACAACCCCACTCTGTCCAATTTCTCTTCATAGCTGAAACTCTCTAACCCAGGCAACATCCTGGTAAAACTCCTCTGCATCCTCTCCTATGTTAACGCATCCTTCCTATAATGAGAATTCCAGTATTGTTGCTGTGACCTGACCAATGTTTTACACAGTGCCAGCTTAACCTCCCTGCAATTAGACTCTGTGCTTCGACTAATAAAGGCAAGTATATACATGCCATCTTAACTACATTATCCATTTGTCCTGACACTGTAAGGGGCCAATTGACATGTACACCAAGGTTCCTCTGATTCTCAGTGCTTGCAGGGTCCTACCATTCATCATGTAGTTCCTTGCCTTGTTTGTCCTACCCAAATGCACCTCATATATATGGGGATTAAATTCCATTGGTCACTGATCAACTCTGTGGTATGAACCACTATCAAAGTACAAAAGACTTCAGTTTTCCATCAGTCTGTTTTGAGAAAAAAGGTACAAGGATGCGATACCCTTTTACGGCAGAACGGTGGGTCAGTGGTTAGCACTGCTGCCTCACAGCGCCAGGGATCTGGGTTTGATTCCAGTCTCGAGCGACTGTCTGTGCAGAGTTTGCACATTTTCCCTGTGTCTGCCTGAGTTTCCTCTGGGTGCTCCAATTTCCTCACACAGTCTAAAGATGTAGAGGTTGGGTGAAGTGGCCATGCTAAATTGCCCATAGTGTTGAAGGATGCGTTGGTTCTGTGCATTAGTCAGTTGTAATTGTAGCGCAATAGGGTCTGGGTGGGTTACTCTTTGGAAGGTCAATGTGGACTTGTTGGGCTGAAGGGCCTGTTTCCACACTGTAGGGATTGTATATAATTCTATATAGCACTAGAGGTATAGACCATGAACATCACATCACACTGTCATATTCCAGTTACTTACAATTATCAACAGAACCACTGAACTAATTCCTTACTCATAAATATCAGTCATCTACTTACCTGCCATCCCAAAGACATTGCCCTCATCTCCCAACACTATGTGACTGTGCAGTTACTGGAATTTTTCTTTTAATCATCTTCTCTAGCAAAAGCCTATTGTGCTTTTTTACCATATTGAAACATCACGAGGATGACTAAAGCAGCAAATTGTCCTTGAGACACATTAATCCTGTGCAGAGAATGACAGAAAGAAAAGAAAAATAGCTGTCACTCTCTGAGTGAAATATTGCATTATTGTTGCAGTTTCACATCATTAGCCTTGCACTGAAGGTAAAATAATTGTGCAAGTCATGCAGTCAACCTTTTATTTATGGGCAGAAATGACAATAATTTTGACAAAATTGCAAAATAATAATCTTAGCAAAAATCTGTATGTAATACCAGTCGTTAAATTGAAAGCGTCTTTTTTTTAAGAAGTCTGTGTGGGAGCATATGGAATAGCAGGTACATGATAAGTGGTCTGTTTCTATTTATATTTACCTTCTTTGACTTGCTTCAATTTTTTTGCTTTGTCTTCTGAACAAGCAACTTATCCTGGGGTGTCACTCACACATTGCCCTTGAGGTTGTTCATCAGATATAGGTCCACATTGAACCAAGAGGTAAGATGGTCATTCAAGCTTTTGCAGGTGACCTAACCTGCCCTCAATCCACTGCATACAATTCAAACTTAATTTACCCCACCCATTCCTTCCTAAGGATATTTTCACCATTGGATATGGGCCAAGTGCTGGCAAATGGGACTAGATTAATTTAAATATCTGGTCGGCATGAACGAGTTGGACCGAAGGGTCTGTTTCCGTGCTGTACATCTCTATGACTCTGTTACACTCTCCCAAAGCCCACCTGCAGGATCCTTCTAGATCCCGATTGTGCATCCGTTGTGATTATGCACCCAGTTGCAGTGCTGAGAGCCTTGTTCCTGATCCAGGTTATTAATTAGATTAAAAATGATCAAACATTAAACAAAGTGAGAAAAATTCTTCCTTCCTCTCTTTCCCCAATTTTGTGTCTGTTAAGGCTTCTCCATAGACATCCGTGAAGGTATGCCTCTTCATCTTACCTCATCCTTATGGAGTAGTTTCCCTTATGCTGCACAAAACCAGCAGAGGAACAGACCCTTCGGTCCAACTCATCCAAGCTGACCATATATCCCAACCCAATCTAGTCCCATTTGCTCGCACTTGGCCCATATCCCTCTAAACCCTATTCATATACCCATCCTGATGCCTTTTAAATGTTGTAATTGTAACAGCCTTCACCATTTCTTCTGGCAGCTCATTCCATACACACACCACCCCAGTGTGAAAAAAGTTGTCCCTTAGGAACCTTTTAAATCTTTCACCTCTCACCCTAAACCTATGCCCTCTAGTTCTGGACTCTCCCACCTCAGGGAAAATACCTTGTCTATTTACCTTATCTGTGCCCCTCATGATTTTATAAACCTCTATAAGATCACCCCTCAGACTGTGATGCTCCAGGGAAAACAGCCTCAGCCTATTCATCCTCTCCCTAGAGCTCAAACCCTCCGACCCTGGCAAACATCCTTGTAAACCAATTCACTATCTCTCTCTTTCTAATGGAGGGAAATGTCATTTGTCCTTTCAAGACTGTAACTCCTTATCGTGTACAGCAACTGGACAAATGATATGGTCCATGTGTTGGAACCATTGGCTTAGATTTTCTGGTGTGTAGTGAAAAATACTAGAAATGAAAATAGAAGAAAGTTGTGGAAGTTGAGCAGTTCTCTGAACATCTATCAAGGCAGGTGCAGAGCCACCTTCCATATTCTAAAGAAGAATCTTTGGACTCGAAATGTTAACTCTGTTTGTCTCTCAACAGATGCTGCCAGACCTGGCATTTTAAGCTTGGGATAGGACGTATGCCCATCCCATGGGATCGTGCTTTTTCATGGAAGTGGCCTAATTGAGCCCCAAAGACTGGTTCAAATCATAAATTCCACCAATGGATAGCTTGTCACTGTTAGGAGGGAAACTTGGAGTGCATTCTGCAGTTAAAGGCTGTGCTATCTGACTGGACTGAAGGACAACCCAAATATACATGGAGTAGAAAAATAACACAGAATGTGCACCTGCATCCAAAAATATTTGGTATGATCAAAGTGCCTAAATTAAATTAGATTACTTACAGTGCGGAAATAGGCCCTTCGGCCCAACAAGTCCACACCCAGACCCATTCCCCTGCACCTAACACTACAGGCAATTTAGCGTGGCCAATTCACCTAACCTGCACATTTTTGGACTGTGGGAGGAAACCAGAGCACCCAGAGGAAACCCACGCAGACACGGGGAGAACGTGCAAACTCCACACAGTCAGTCACCTGAGGCAAGAATTGAACCTAGGTCTCTAGCACTGTGAGGCAGCAGTGCTAACCACTGTGCCACCATGCTGCCCAAAATTCTAGGAAGCTCTCATTGATCCAATATTACAAGAGATGTGGGTATGGGATATCAGATTGCTTGATGCCCTCTCCTCATACACACACACACTCATATATCAAAGCACTGCACACACTCTGTGTGACAACAACTTACCAACAAATGACAATTTAGTTTTGAACACATTTTAATTCTCTTACGAGATTGGCTAAGACAGGTGGATTGAATGTCAGATGGAGGGCTTTTCGGCCTGCCCACATTTAATTGTATTGGTGAAAGCAAAGGAATCCTTACCAGGAGGACACCATGCTGTTCTGTGTGCAGTGTCATAGTAACTTCTTAATTGTTCAGCAGAAGATAAATATTTCCAACAATGCTTGGTACATTTGAAAATGCACCACTTCTCTGAATCAACCTCGAGTGTGACATAAAGGGCAGGACTGCAGCTTGAAATCAGTACCTTCTGATTCAAAACTGACATACTCCTCTGTGAGCAAAGCCAGGACATTACATCTCTCTCTCTCTCTTTTCATACATTTTGAATATTATAAAACCATCTTGGTGTCAGCACAAGGAATATTATCCCAGTTTAAAACATGGAATCAAAGGATGCTGCTTTATTTGCATTTTGTTTTGTGCTTTCATTTATTTCTGTAATTTCAACAAGCGTCACGTTTAACAATTAAAGTTCGAGCCCCTCTTTCGACTTCACTCATTTCAACGTCAATTTAAAACTAGAACACGAGGTGGCGCAATTTATCCGCACAGCCGCGTGGAGGCTGGATTATCATTGTTTTTGGAAACATCAGCTCTGAAATATATATATATATTTAATCTGTTTCCCATCAGATGACACATATATCTTTAATGTTATATTAAACTTTAGAAAGTCCCGGCTAGGGATGAAGCAAACCACAAGTGCCAGTGAAGGACAGCAACCGGGTTCTCTGTTTTAATTGACTTGCTATGAGTTGGTTTCAGATACACAAGGACCAAAATACCCCAAAGTTTGCTATAATTGGATAGGCTGACATAAACTGCCGCTGAAACTTTATACAGGCAGCTCTCCCCCAAAGTCGAGAGAGTGAAGATGATCAAGAGATGGGGAATTTACTGATAGAGAAAGAAATAGTGAAAAGGCACGTTCATTTTTACATGTTGTTGACTGTGAACTTTATCTTGTTTTTCGTGTGTAACAAGATTTAATTGTTCGGTGGATGACACTCAAAAAAACATTCAAGTGCTCTTTCCCCTTGGAAGAAGTTGGATTCTTGGATCCTGAGGGGAGAAATGTCACTTTGAAATCCTGAATGCATAGTTGTCAGGTGCTTTTTCGTTTTTTTACTTATTTTTAATTTTATATATATCTCGTGGTCATTAGAATTGATCTTGGAAGACGTTTTTAAGGGAAAAGAATTTTTTATTGCAGGTAAGAATTTAAATTGAAACCAATGTAATAACTTGTGTTTGACTTTAATGCTCCAATGAGTGTGAATTACATTTTGGGAGAATGCCAAGTTTAAATGATTGTTTTAAAGTTCAGTGAAAAGGCATAATTGGCAGCATGTGTAGTTAAACAATTATCCGTGGTGTTTGTTTAAACTTTTATTTCAAAATGAGCAGTCACAGTCTGTCATGTCCCATGTGATGCTGTGTTTAATCATTTCAGGGCAATGATGCTGTATGCGTTCGGCGGTATTATATTGAATTATGTTGGATATTAAAAGTGAACTGTAAGCAAAATGTAGGTTTTGAGGGCAAACATTCGTCGATTGACTTCCAACTCCACTGTCCTTTTGAGCTGCTCCCTCCAGTCGCCTGTGTTAGAGTAGCAAGAGTTGTCTGAACAGCTAATGTAACTGAATCATGGTGAGAAAATGTCTTTAATAGTTTTGAAGCTGGTCTCTGTGCATGTGTTTGTCTTCATAGTTTTGATACCTGCCATTGCAGACAGTTTCCCAATCTGGGCATCCTAGTTCTCATTATTGCAGACAGAATGTAGCACTGTACTCTGCCACTGTCTATATGCTAAGAAAGAGTATCCCCTTCTACATCAGGATAACATACCTATTAATAAATCAGCTATCTAATGTCCTAATCATCTGTCAGGGCTTACCATCAGAAGGCAGGCCCTTTATCCTGTGGCTTCCTAATGTCCCACCTAAATACCAAACTTTACACTGAGGATGAAGTTACAGAAACATAAAAGATAAGACTTAATCCTTTGAGTGTATTCTACCATTCAGTGAGTTCATGGCTGATCATGCCACTCAATACCCTGTTCCCACTTTCCCCTTTAATCCTGAAAAATATATCTAACTCATTCTTGAAAATTAGATTAGATTCCCTACAGTGTGGAAACAGGCCATTCAGCCCAACACGTCCACACTGACCCTCTACAGAGTAACCCACCTAGACCCATTCCTCTAACTAGCACACCTAACGCTGTGGACAATTTAGTATAGCCATTTCAACTGACCTGCACATCTTTCGATGGTGGGAGGAAACCAGAGGAAACCCCACATAGGCAGTCACCTGAGGCAGGAATTGAACCGGGTCCCTGGCACTGTGAAGTAGCAGTGCTAACCACTGAGCCACCATGCTGCCCAAAAATGTTCAATGTTTTGACCTCAACCTCTTGCTGTGGCAGAGAATCTCAGACTCAGTACTCTCTGGGTGAGGACCTCCTAACCTCCGTCCTAATGGTCCACCCCATATTGTCAGACTCTGGCCCCTGGCTCTGGACTCCCCCACATCCTTCTAAATCCAATGAATGTAGTCATAATCAATCCATACCATCCCAGGAATCAAGCTGGCAAACTTCCATTACACTCTTTCTATAGCCAGAACATATTTCCTTAGTTGTTTTAGACTTCATGATGCTGTGGATCAGACCTGCCTTCAGGGAGACAATTTAAGAAGAACTGGTTCTCAGGTCAAGCTGACTACTTCTTAAGTCAAACCTGGACACAATTCAGTGACTGCATCAAGATGCTAGGCCTTGATATATTAACTTTTCTGTCCTCGATATCTGTTTGTATTCGTAGGGCAAGAACTGAATGTGTGTCAATAGTTATGAGATCACGCCACATTAAAATGCTCCCTCAGAAAATATGTTAAAATTAAGTAAAATATCAAATAATGGAATGAAACTACAAAAACATATTGAAAAATTGGAACAAGCGTGGGCTTTTTAGACATGATTTGGAAATGCCGGTGTTAGACTGGGGTGTACAAAGTTTAAAAATCACACAACACCAGGTTATAGTCCAACAGGTTTAATTGGAAGCACACTACCTTTTGGAGCGATCCTTCATTGATATTATAACTGAGCAGCATATTGCTGACTTTGTTCTGTATCCCCTGGTACTTTTGGATTGAGTATCAATCTCAAATTTAAAATTAACAATTGATCTTACATCAATTACTGTTTGTGAGAGAGAGTTTCAAACATTCACCACCTCTTTATGTGCCGAAATGTTCCCTAGTTTCACTCCTGAAAGATCTTTGCCCATTTATAGATTATAAACCACCCACCTCCACCCCAGAGATTCTGAAAGGAGCAAATTCTTAAACAATGAGGAAAAGACTGAACATCAGTGTGCAGGCAACCTTGTGTGAATATAATTTAATTGAATGGAAGTGAAAGAAAATAACTTATTGAATCCTGTGGTCTAGACTGGCGCTATTGAACTATGTTCCCTGATATTTCTTTCCCCTTTCCCATCCTTAAAAGTCTGTCTAGCTGTGAAATGGGGAATTTAAGAAGAGGCAGAGTTTAAGTTATAGAGTCATGCAGTAGCAATTTTAATTTTTTTTTTGCCATTGATTCAAGACAATTTGTTCATAATAAATAGTTATTTTCTTGTTAAATACAGAAACTTGAGCATTTCATTTTAACCAGTGTTTATCCATCAGGTAATTTGGAGACTATGGATAGTTGCATAAAATGATTCCCATTTGTGATGACGATGGGAATACTGGAGTTTGATTTCCAGGGCAAGGCTCTAGTGGTCATGACACCAGCCTGACTCGGAACTATATCATCAATCCTTTCCTGTCCCTCCATATAAATCCTGAGATTCCCTGTGGAATACCTAAACTGAAATTGCAGCTATTTCAGAAGGCAGCTCGCCATCATGTACTCCAGGCATTAAGGGGATGGGCAATAAACACTGGTCTGGTGAGCAATGTGCCAATTCCATTGAGAGCATAAAAATAAAGCAAAGAACTGTGGGTGCTGGAAATCTGAAACAAACACAGAAATTCCTTAAGACCCCTTAAGGGTTACTGGACTAGAAATGTTAATCTGTTTTTCTCTGCACAGGTGCTGCTAGACCTGCTGAGTTTCTCCAACAGTTTCTGCTTTTTTATATTGACAGCATTGTAACAAAGCATGTGGAGTCTCAGGTTTCATAAATAGAGACATTGAGCACAAAATGTTGTGCCTGGTTTTGGTCACCACACTTTAAGATGATTGTGTGTCAGGGTTATTGAGAGGGTGCACAGGAGATTTATCAGAAAAGTTCCCAGGATGGAGGACATTAATTTCAAGGTGAGATTTATGAGACTAGAAATAGAGAGAGATGGATTGGATGATGACAAGCTTGGATAAAGTAAACAAGAAAAAGACTTCCTATTTGCTCATGACACAAGTGGTAATGGTCTGGATGATGCATGGATGATCAGTAATTTCAAAAGGAGGTTAGATTAGCACTTGGAGGGAATAAACCTGCAGGAATATAGGGATAGAACAAACCAATGGCACTGACTGGACGACTCCATAGAGAACTAACATGGACCTGATAAGTTGAAAAGCTTCTTTCTTTGCTGTAACTTACTACTGTATAGGATTCTATGATCCTGATACTACTGTAATCATTTTTAGCTTAGTGTTTCCATGAAATTATTTTCAGATGCATGGTCACAATCTCAGCATAGCATAAGTGAGCAAACTTACAACACCTTGCTTCAGCTGGACTGTGAGGTTGGAGTCAGATTTGGCTGTTTTCTCTGAAGAATCTTATCTGCTTTGAATGAGGCAATAAAAATTGTTTAAGTTGTCCTTCAGCCTGCTCCTTCCTGGTATATAACGTTGGCATGTTAATGTCTGATTAAAGGGATTTTCAAAACAACAAAACTAGTTAAAAATAAACCTTGCTGCAGCGTATAATCAGTGTATCTGTCTGCTTTCTATTATGGTTATTCAGTAAGTTTAACATCTACTTTTATTTTTGAAGCCACATTAACCAAGTAGAAATCTTTTTAGTGTTGCTTGTTCTGTTTAATTAACAATCCCCTTGGATTTGGTGCTAAAGTGACAATAAAAAGCCAGTGACTGAAACCCAAAAGCTGCAGGTGAAATATAGTCAATTTTTCAATAACGCGATGGTTGCATTCTTATGCAGCCCCGTATTTTAGAAAAATCGTGCTTTAGAAATAGCATTTCAAGTGTTGGTGTTGTAATCATGTTACAGCCAACGCACGTTTTAAGAGTTCACACTGAACAAATAGTGTTCCCAGTTTGTCAATCGCGTTATAGTGACTTTGCATTAATGAAACACCTACAATAGCAAAACGAACTATACTGAGGGGGATAATGAGGACAGTTTTCTTCAAGTTTGGAAGAGCTTTAATATTAAGAATGCTGTTTGCATCAGTGTGGAGGCCTGGAGCGATGTCAGTAAGGACAGCTTGCCCTGCAGTTTGGCAGAAACTTCTGCAAGATTTTATTTAGGATTTTAAAGGCATTGAACCATCAGAGGAGCTTCCAGCACTCAATGTAACATTATGTCGCTCTTACAAAGCAAGTTGGGTTTGAAGAAGTGGAGACTGATCTACAGCAACTTGTTGCTGCATGAGAAATTGAAGCTGGAGTTGAAGACGATGAAGTCCAGGATGCCGAATCACGAGAACTTTCCATTTCTCTTTTATCTTCTATCCTGAGGGAGGGTAAGAAGCAGTTGCAGCTCTGTGAAGACAATGACTACAATGCAGAATGCAGCAGGAAAGCAGTTTGTGGCATAAACTCTGACACCTCATGAACGGCTTCTTCACGATGGCAAAGCAGCAAAAACTAGATGCCTTTTTTAAGCCAACCCCCAAGAAACAGTCTGAGGACAATGAACCACAGCCATCCACTTCTGGACTATATATTTTCTTTCGCCATTACCCTGCACCTAACTGCATCTGAAAGTAATGATGATGCTGATGATGACCCTCAGTCCCAGTCTTAATAAAGTACTGTAACTCAGCAAACTCAGAAACCCCTTAATGTGTTAAATTTATTGTTTTATTTCATTAAAATATATGATTTTAACATTTACATAGACTGTGCTACCTTTTGTATTGGCTAAATATTACTTACGTTTAAATTTTTACTGATATTTTTGGTGGTTCTCCCCTAACCCTGTTTTTCCCATGTGCCCTGTTATTTCAATTGCACGATTTTCTATAACACAAGGTCACATGGGAACAGAACTGCTATGTTATAGCAGAACAGACTGTAGCTGCAATCAGCTTCCTGAATATGCACCTTAAATAATAAGCTTTAAAAGCTGCTATTGTACCCTGGTCCTTGGGTTGAATGAGAGAGGTTATACTCGGAGGTAGAAAGAGCACTTTGATGTTTTCAGAAAGCTCACCAATGGTGGGTGGATGGCTTGGGGCATTGTCCAGAAGGAGGGGAATCCTGAAATCCAAGACTTTCCTCCTGCAATAATTTCAAAAAACATCCTCTAAAACATTAACAATCAGGTCTGAAAAAGTTTACCCTGGCATCCAGCCTCTTTCGCTTGACCTGAAGTAAGCACCTTGAGTATGACTTAAGGTAATCAGGGAAGGAATCGTAGAATAACTTTATGCCTCAATTCACCAATCGCATTACAGGCAAATCACAACCTGTAGTTGTAGGTATATGAGATAAATATGGGGTCTGTTGAAAAGTTACTCAGGAGCCAGACTATACATTTAAATGGGCAAAAGTGAGGACTGCAGATGCTGGAAACCAGAGTTTGGATCAGAGTGCTGAAAAAGCACAGCAGGTCAAGCAGCATTCGAGGAGCCATTCCTGATGATTTTCCTGCTCCTCGGATACTGCCTGACCTGCTGTGCTTTTCCAGCACCACTCTGATCTATACGTTTAAATGTATAATACTGTGTCTTAAATAGAGACTTTTGGAGGGTAGTTCTTGCAGCCTTATATATATAAGCAGTTCCGTTTCTGGTCAATGATAATCCCCAGTACGCACATATAGTCAGGGATTCCGCAATAGTGATTGGAAATTAAAGGGGATTTCTTGGATTCTCTCACGTTGGAGATACTATATTTGTGACTTGAATGTATCTTGTTTCTTGTCAGTTCAAGCCTGAATCAGGTCCAGGATTTATTGTATTTCGTATGAGGACTTCACAATTTGAAGGAATGCAAATGGCGTTGAGCAACTATCACCTAGCATCCTACTTTTGCCTTTATATTGGAGAGAAGGTCATTGATGACCAGCTGAAAATGGCCATGGATACTATCCTGAGAAACCTCTGCAGTGGTGTCCTGTAGCTCTGATGAATGATTTTCAACAACTTGAACAATCTTGCTTGTGCTAGGCAAACAGGGAGAGTTTACCACAATTCTCATTGACTCTAAGTTTACAAGTTTATGAGAGGCATGGATAATCAGAGGTTTTTTTTCTCCCAGAGTGAAAAAGTCAATTATTAGAGAACATAGTTTTAAGGTAGAAAAGTGGTCAGTTTAAAGAAGATGAGAGAGGCAGGTTATTTTTACACAGATGATGGTAAGTGCCTGGAATGCACTGCCAGAGGTGGTGGTGGCAGCACATACAACTACTGTGTTTAAGAGACATCTTGACAGATGTATGAATAGGCAGGGAATAGTGGGCTATGGACCCCAAAGAGGCAAAATGTTCGAGTTTACAAAGACACCATGTGTCGGTGCAGTCTTGGCAGGTCGAAAGGCCTGCTCCTGTACTGTTCTTTATTCTCTGTTTTGTTACGCCTCCTTGACTTCCAACTCAGTTAAATGCTATCCTGATGTCAAGGGCAGTCACTCACACATCACCACAAGAATTTAGCTGTTTCGGCCACATTTGGATCAGGCTGTAAAGATGTCTACCCTTGAGCTGCCCTAGTGGAACCTGTACTTAGATTATCATCTCAACCAAAAACAATGATTTGGAAGATTAACTCTTCAAGAGAGGAAGCAGATCAGAGCAAAAATAAAATCTAGTTTTATTTGTAAGTTTATACAAATTCAAACATTCGATACACTAAAATACATAATTTTAGGTATTTAGCAATATCATTGCAGTTCACATGGCCGCACTATTATTTGTTGAATAGAATGCCGAGAACTGTCAATGAGCCAACAATTAACCTCTTCCTATTTTACTACAGGGTTTAATGTCCTTCTATCTCTTCCCTGCAAAAAGGAATGGTCCTTCGAGCAATGTCTCAAGTTTCTGTTATTATCATAATTCTCTTGTTATGGACTGGAGAAGAAACAAATGCACAGAGAGCAGGTATGATGCTCATTTCATTATTAAAAGCATGACTGATCGGTTATAATGCAAATCCTATCTCTCCTACAGTAACTGTGTCTGCAGCCCACTAAGTTATAGAAATCACAAAGTACAAAATGATATTGCTCTATGTCTGCTGTGATTTGGACTTTGGCTGCTTCCTTCAGTTCAACATTGTTGTACTCTGCATTGTCAAGTCCACTTCTATTTTGATTTTAATGGTACCACCATTGTGGAAAGCCCTTTCAGCAAATAACTCAGTGTACAAAGTCTTCCAACTTCTTCCACTTTCCTCTAAACCTGGGCCATCTTGTTGTTGTTCCATTCTCCTCCTGCATGGACCATTCAACTCCATAATTTAGCTGAGGTGTTAATTTAACTAACTACCTTACCACATAAGAAAGAATTGGATAGAGCTCTTAAAGATAGTGGAGTCAAGGGTTATGGAGATAAGGCTGGGACAGGATACTGATTGGGAATGATCAGCCATGATCATATTGAATGGCGGTGCAGGCTCGAAGGGCTGAATGGCCTACTCCTGCATCTATTGTCTATTGTCTATTGTCTATTCTACAGTGGACCTTTGAAAGCTGGTCTCTTAATGTTCTTGCTATTTGCTATTATGGGGACCCTAACTTTAGTTACAGGCATTCAAGTATCTGTGGATGATCTTAAAAGTTTCAGACAGCTCGCTGGAATCTTCTAAAACATCCACGAGATTAAGAATTACAACAAAAACAATTTCATCCCAAATCCAACAGCTTTATTGTCAAAAACTCAATGCAGAATGATTTAAAATAGTTAGACCTTAGTAAGTCAAACTAGGTTAACTGCAGATTGATTGATTGGATCTTATAAGCTGACCAGAATCAATTCACTTGCAGACCTTTCTTGTTGATGGTTTCCCAACGGCAATGTCTCATAATGAATTTTATGCTTCAGCTGCAGTGCGCAGCAACTGCTCTCATGCTCAATCCATCTGAGTCACTCGATTGGCAGTCTCAGAATGGTTTCTGGAGAAGTCAGCTCGTTTCCACAGCAGACTTAAACAAATTCCTCCACTTCAATGCAGAAATACATGCCTGTGGATGCTTCTCCAAGCTTCACTTTAAAACCCACAGCAGCCGATGTTCTATCACTCCCTGTGGATGAATTGGCCTCAGATAATACTCAAGTTTGTAAGTCATTCAAAATGCAAAGATCGTACATCAACCTTGTCAGGACATTTGATTCTGAACCAGAAATTCATGGACTCAATGTACCACACCAACAATTTGAGTCCATAATAAAGTCTGACACTTTTCTTGGTAAGGGAGAGCTTCATATCAGGAATACCATCATCGGGATGAGATGTTAAAGCTGTCTGTCTTTTCAGGTACATATAAACAATCTCATTGCACTTTTCAGAGAAGTGTAGGTGTTTTCTGCTATCTTTAGCCAATATTCCTCCCTCAGTCAATAGCACCACAGCTGATTATAAGCTTGTCTCTATACTTAGGGCCTTGCTGCATGAAAATTGCTCACCACTCCTCTTTCACCCAACAGTTCAAAACATCTTAATTGGCCCAAAGTACTTTGGCTTATGTTCTGATTTTGAAGAGTAATATGTCAGATTCAAATATCATATGCACATAATTATAGGAATTTAGTAATGTGCTATACCATAAAACATTGTTGCAGTCCATACAGCCACATTGTGCCAGGGTCTAGTTGTATATTTATTAGATTCAACTCAAATTAGCTGGTCAAACAGTTCAGTGTATGTTTTATAATCCTACTGCCAGTTCAGAACCCAACATCAAAACAGATCCAGTGCCTTCTAGGACATTAAATAATATGTTTTGGAAATTAAAAATAGGGAAATGAATAGTTTGAATATAAGTGAAGGGAGAGGTCTGTATGGATGTACAGATGGCATTAAAGACAGCTGGTGAAGTCATAAGAAAGGAAACTTTGACTTTGGTTTTGTGCCTAGAAACTTGGAAGGTAAAACTAATGAGATAATATTGAACCTCGACAAGAATTTAATTAAGCTGCTGTTGGAGACACTTATGTAATTCTGACTACCCATTTTGAAGAAAATAAGAAAGCGAATGAAACAGATTTCATATGAAGTCACTCTGATGATAGTAGGGGTTTAAAACAATTTAATATTTACTGAAAAAGAACACATAGAGTCTTCGAGATGTACAGCACAGAAACAGACCCTTCGGTCCAACCCGTCCATGCCGACCAGATATCCCAACCCAATCTAGTCCCACCTGCCAGCACCTGGCCCATATCCCTCCAAACCCTTCCGATTCATACACCCATCCAAATGCTTTTTAAATGTTGCCTCCACCACTTCCTCTGGCAGCTCATTCCATACACGTATCACCCTCTGTGTGAAATAGTTGCCCCTTTGGTTTCTTTTATATCTTTCCCCTCTCACCCTAAACCTATGCCCTCTAGTGCTGGACTCCCTGACCCCAGGGAAAAGACTTTGTCGACTTATCCTATCCATGCCCCTTGTAATTTTGTAAACCGCTATAAGGTCACCCCCCAGCCTCCAACACTTGAGGGAAAACAGCCCCAGCCTGTTCAGCCTCTCCTTATAGCTCAAATCCTTCAACCCTGGCAAGATCCTTGTAAATCTTTTCTGAACCCTTTCAAGTTTCACAATATCCAACAGTGGCCTAACCAATGTCCTGTACAGCCGCAACATGACCTCCCAACTCCTGTACTCAATACTCTGACCAATAAAGAAAAGCATACGAAACACTTTCTTCACTATCCTATCTACCTGCGACTCCACTTTCAAGGAGCTATGAATCTGCATTGTTCAGCAACACTCCCTCAGGCCTTACCATTAAGTGTGTAAGTCCTGCTAAAATTTGCTTTCCCAAAATGCAGCATCTTGCATTTATCTGAATTTAACTCCATCTGTTACTTCTCAGCCTATTGGCCCATCTGATCAAGATCCTGTTGTAATCTAAGGTAACCTTCTTTGCTGTCCACTACACCTCCAATTTTGGTGTCATCAGCAAACTTACCTCTTATGCTCACATCCAAATCATTTATATAAATGACGAAAAGTAGTGGACCCAGCCCCAATCCTTGTGGCACTCCACTGGTCACAGGCCTCCAGTCTGAAAAATAACCCTCCACCACCACCCTCTGTCTTCTACCTTTGAGCCAGTCCTGTATTCACATGGCTACTTCTTCCTGTATTCCATGACATCTAACCTTGCTAACCAGTCTCCTATGAGGAACCTTGTCGAACGCCTTACTGAAGGCCCTCAGGACTCCCTCCAACAACTGGCCCACCACTGATGTCAGGCTCACTGGTTTATGGTTCCCTGGTTTGTCCTTACCACCCTTCTTAAATAGTGGCAAAGATTTTTATTCTTGCACTCATCAGGATAATTTGCGAGAAATATCTCAGCAAAGGGAAAATGGGCATTTATTTTGTCTGAGAGAAGTTAATTGATTGACAAGTGAACTTTAACTTGTAGAAGAAGCATTGACATGGAGAATATTCCAGTTAATTATGACTGACAGTTAGCTTGCCAATGAACTACAAGGCTTTATTTACGCTTTAAACAAGACAGGTTGACTCTGATTAGGAAGACATTGCCCTGAGGAATGATTAAGAGGAGAACAGGGGTTCTGTGTATTGATATATGTGCCTGTCAAGCTTTTGTGTCTTGTTAAAACTTATTGGTCTACCCTCCATAAGTTTGTGTTCAATTAATGCCCATATTATAATTCACTCCAATTCCCTATTCATCCAGTATCCTTGTGCTTGATGACCCTCAAAGCATTCCTAGTCCATCCATACCATGTTATTAAAGTTTCTTTCATTTATTCACATCCCTCCATGATCTCATTTCTCACTGTTTCTGTAAAACTCGTCCATTCCCTGTGTCCCTTCAGGAACTCTGTGGTCTTCCAACTCTAGCCCTGTTTACATCCATCTGAATCCCACCTCTTACATCCCCGCCCACCTTCCACTCACTAATGGTGCTTGTGCCTTCCACAGTCTCATCTCTCAGCTCTGAAATTCCTTTAGTAAACCAATGTAACTCTCCAAAACACACATTTTCTTTAAGAGGATCTCTAGGGATTATGGCTTTGTCCAATCTTTTGAGCTTAGTTCTTATATCTCCTTCTTTTAGTCTCTCCAAATCTGGAAATTGACCAATGGTACTGATAATCAAATTAGTTATATCAATCAACCACTAACATGCCAGTCAGGGGACAGTTTTTTTTAATGTGCCAGCTTCAAACGTAGACATCTTGAACCGCAGCAGTAGGTGCTGACACAAGCTTGATGGAGCAAGTTCTGTGCTGGAAGGCCTGAAAGATGAAGCACAAATTGTTCATTGACCAGTAACTTTGCCTGTCCAACAAATTGACTATAATTCATTGTTGTTCTGTTGAAGGCAGTGCTGTACAGTTTCTCCTTTCTGTGATTTGATATTTTCACCCCAAGGTCAATAACCATAGAAATAACTGAAAAGAAATTGACCTCACTTACTCTGAATACACTCGAGGTGTACCCTTGCTAAAAAATCCATGAAAATAATTGCAAACATCACAGAAGAAAGTAAATACACTGCCTAGGAGAAAGTGAGGACTGCAGATCTGGAGATCAGAGTCAAAAAGTGTGGTGCTGGACAAGCATAGCAGGTCAGGCAGCATCTGAGGAGCAGGAGAGTCAACGTTTCGATCATAAGCTCTTCCTATCTCAATTTTCCTGCTCCTCGGATGCTGTCTGACTGACAGTGCTTTTCCAGCACCATACTTTATGACTAAATGCACTGCCTGATGAGCAGCACATCACAAATGGGTAGTACAAAGCTCCAGTATATGGTATACTTAGATTTTCAAAACATTTTGCTGAAGGACTGTTCCTAAATCTGAAAGGAATAGGAAATAAATGTGAAAACTGAAAGTTGATTGAGGGAAACAATGTATCAAGTACTTGCCACGTGAGTGATGTTAGGGCTTTGAAGAACCAAAGGGTTTGATGCCAGGTTCCTTCTGTTCTTAGGTTCATGTAAGACTACGGAAACCTTATCTTTATTGCAGGTTAACAATGAGACTACACGGTCCTACTTTAATCCTGGGTGAAGTGGGTACTGCAGATGCTGGAGATTAGAGTCAAGATTAGAATGGTGCTGGAAAAGCACAGCAGATCAGGTAGCATCCGAAGAGCAGGAAAATTACGGCTCCTTGTCTGAAACATTGATTTTCCCACTGTTCGGATGCTGCCTGACCTGCTGTGCTTTTCCAGCACCACTCTAATCTTGCCCCTATTTTAAACCTGTCTAAATGAGTTGTTTTGATTGGGTTAAACTTAGGCCCATGTTTGCTTCCTATCATCTCCCCATTCAGCATAGATATGAATGTGCAAAATGAACTATTAAAGGATACTAATCCAGAAGGATTTAAAATGAAACATGAAAATCCTGATATTGCGAAATTCAGTAATTATCTTGAATTTTCCACTCTGATGGAATGCAGTTCACTTCAGCAACATGTTCATGAGCCAGTTGTTCTCAAACCTGCACAGAGGGAATATTTACTTTTCAGGTCCAATCAATCCCATCATAATTTATCAATGACTACAGTCCCTGCAGGTTATAACATTCATACCTGAAATCAATTTGGCCAATTTTAACTCATTTTCTAACAATTAAAGAGGTATGAAAGAAAATAAAGTCAAATCTCACAAATGCCAGTCATGTATGGCAGACATAGAACTGTTACACTGTTACACTCTAGAATATGAGAGGTAATTTATTCTTTACTGTGTGATGGAATCGCATTGTTACAAATTATACACGCTCCCTTGGAACTGGGCAGTGGAAGATTTGATGACAATAGGACAAAAGAGATCAAAATTGGAGGTGTGCAGATATTTCTGCCCATTGGTGCTGACAGGAATCAGATGGTGTAATCTCAGTATTAGAGATAATCAGTGTAGTAAAGCAATTGTTCCTTATGCTTTTCCTTTACAGATTGTGTCTCCATGCAAAGGCTGTTTTTGTTTGCTAGGTTCTAACATTCACAAGAGGGAAAACTGAAGCAATAGGCCCGAAGGCAATGTCACTTAACATCTATCAAAGTCAAATGCTGCTGTTACAATACTCCATCTGTTTTGCTGGAATACAGAAAGACTTATAAAATACAAATTGCCTACTCTAAGGTTTAAGCTGTTATGCATGCTCCAGAAAGCCGAGGACAGAAAATAATAATTAATTTGTGAGGAATTGATAAGGAGGCAGTGCTATGACTTTGGAAAAGTAAGCTTTGATGTGCTCTGATTGACGATTTGAAGATTGTGAAGTGAAATGACAAATCAAAACATGTTCTTCACTGTGACAAAGGGTTCCGATTCCAGGACACAAATTTTAAAACTATGGTGTCATTATTAAGGGAATAAGAATAAGTGTAGACCATTTGTCCCTTCAAATAATTTCTGCGGTTATATTCAACATTGGCTAGTTAGTTCCACAAACCTCCAAGTAACGAACCTATCACAAAATCTCTTCCTTCATTTGATATCCTATATTAAAACACCTTTCAGCCTCAGTCTAGAAAAATTAAATTAACAGCCTTTTGATGATTTTCACTGTTACCTATACAAGAAATGGCTTTGTTATTTCCTAAATGTGCAAACTCCATTTTAACATTTATTGTCTTCTGGTCTAGTAAGAGCTTTTCTGCATCTACCTGTCTTTTTCGCAATTTGAACAGCTTGATTACATCATATCGACATTTTCAACTCCAAGGAATACAGATCAGCTTCTACATCCTGTCCTCACTATTTATGGACCTTATATATATATAATATATATATATTCCTTGAGGTGCATTGCCCAAAACTGTACACAGCGTCCCACGTTTGGATGGTCAGACCAAGATTCTGTATAACTCAAACATTACTTCCTCATTGTTGAATTCCAGTCCCCTCAAGATAAAGGTTAATATTATACTGGTCTGTTTTGTCAAAAGTTCTCGTCCATATTCACAACATTGCAAGATCTCATAGTTATGATTTAAAATAAATGAGACCAAGTAAGGATGGCAGATTTCCTTCTCTAAAGGACATTTGTAAACTAGGTGGGTTCTTACGAAAGTCAGCAGTGGTTTTTAATTGAATTCAAATCGAACCATCTGCCACAGTGTGATTCAAACCAGGAGTAATAGGTCGAGTTAAGTGATACGACCACTATATCACAGCCTTTGCTTGTGTGCTGTAGGTGATATCAGCCTTTAATTCAATTCTCAATATATGACTCAACCAGTCATCCCTTCATGAAACACAAATGGACTGCAAACAGTTAAGCAGAAGAAGCTGGATACTTGCTCCATTTACTGAAGCATGCAACAGGAATCCTATAATGGGCCTGAGACTCCAGATTGGCATCTGTCTGTAAATGAGCATATTTACATCCAATTTCTCTCTACTCCCTATTTTTCACCATAGAATAAGACAGAAGAGAAATTTGGAAGGGAAAAAATATCACAGATTGAGGTTATTTTTAAAATAATTCACAAGACTGAAATATGAAATATACCCTTCTCTTTCCCATATTCATCTCTTTGTCACTTAACTACTGACATGATTTTTCTGTGAATATTCTTACCAGAATAAGTATATTTAAACATCTGAAATAACAGCAATTCAGATTATTATAATCTGTAATTGCACATTCAGTGCAATTTTTGTATTTGTTTTAAAATGGTCGACATAATGGTCGATTTGCCCTGTAGTTTATTTTTCTCCTTCTCTCAGCTGAAGATTTAGTTCCTGCTGGATTCTGTCTCATTAGAACTGACTAATCTTGTTGCCCTCACACAAATGGCTATGCTTCTTGACAGTGCCTTGCAGCATATTATTAAACTAGAGAGATAAGGCTCAGCCAGATCCTGTCTCCACCTTGACTGATCACAGTGATGTATTCTCCAATGTGGCATATATTGAGCAGCAATTAAAACTGTAAAGTTGGCTTATTTATCCATTCCCAGGGCAATTAGCATTTATGACATGGCAGCCCATCAGAACACTGTTTGTATGTCAATGGGGTTAGGTCCCTGAGGTATTGTGGTATGGCGTTTCTTCCCAGGTGTGCTTTTATCATAGACTGGCCTGAAACACAAGTATCAAATGTGGTGATACCATACCCTTCTATTTTCCTCTTTCATCAATATAGAATATGAGAGGCCCGTTTCATTAGACATTATGCAAATACAGAATTTTGTCGTGGGATTCCTCAATGCCACTCTGCCCAAGCCAGTTGCTAATTTAGTGAGCTGCAATTTTCACAGTTTAGGAAGCCATCTAAAACAGGCATTTGGTCCTTTGAGAAAGCTGATGTAGAGCCGACAGGCCATTCAGGAGCCCACTACAAAACAAATGTCCAACCGTCGTAAAAGGAATAGAAACTCTCATTTCCAGGATACGCAATAAGTAAGATGTATTTTGTTACGACATGTATTTCTGGAGAATCAAGAGGATTAGAAGCACACTCTCACCTCTGGGTCAGGAGATAATGGTTCAGGTATCGCGCCAGAGATGTGAATGTACAATCTGGGCTGATATCAAAGTATAGTCCTGAAGTAGGTCAGCACGTTTGGAAACCCAATCATTTAGATCAGCCATTAAGCCAAGACCCAGGTGCCCTGTCAAGTGGATATGAAATATTCCTTGGTGTTCGATTGAAGAAGAGCTGATGGGTTCTCCCTGATGATGGGCTTATGCCCAAAACATTGATTCTCCTGCTCATAGGATGCTGCCTGACCTGTTGTGCTTTTGCAGCACCACACTCTCGACTCTAATCGCTAACATCTGCAGTCCTCACCTCTCCTGGTTCTTCCCTGTGTCCAGGTCAACAATTATCCATCAATATAAAAAAAGAGGAGCAGGAGTAAAAAATGGAACACCTTAAACCTTCACTGCCTTTTAAATTGATCATGCTGATCTTCTGCCTGAGATCCACTTTTCCCCACCAATCTGTTGAATCCCAAAATAAACTGTGGTGGAACATCCATAATCATCTGATGCATAAGCTTATAAACATTCATGACCCTTCAATTCCATGACCCCTGGCCCAGCTAAGCAAGAGGGAGAACTGAGTGACCATTAGATGAAATATACTGGGGAATGTAGATTGGGAATGGCTGTTTGTTGGTAATTCCATATCTGGCATGTCGGAGTCTTCGAAAGATCAGTTGGTTAAAGTTCAGAACCAGCATGTTTCTGTGAAAATAAGGGATAAGAGTGTCAAGATTTGTGAATCTTGGAAGACAAGAGAAATTGAGAACTTAGTCAAAAACAAAAAGATGTATGTAAGGTTTAAGAATCTGAAGACAGAGAGCACCCTCAAAAAATATGAAGGTAGTAGACGAGAAGAAATTAAAAGGTCTAAAAGGGGCTAGGTTTTGGCTAGCAGGATTAAGGAAAATTCCAAAGCATTTTATATGTAGATATGAAATAAGAAGATTGTTAGGGAAAGGGCAAACCCACTCAAGGACAAATGAGGGAATTTTGTGTAGAGCAGGAGGAACAATTGAGGTCCTGAACAAATATTTTGCATTGGTATTCATAAAGGAGAAGGAAATAGTGGACAGCAAGAGTTGGGAGGGACATGATGATATTCTAGGGCATGTCAATATGAAAAAAAAGGTGTTGGATGTTTTGAAAAGGATTTAAGGTAGACAAGTCTTCAGGGCATGATGGGATCTATCCCAGAATACTGTGGGAGACAGATAAGGAAATTTGTGGGGCCTTGTACGAAATCTTTGTATCCTCTTGAGGTCTCAGGGGACTGGAGAATGGCCAATATTAGTTAATTTATTTCAGAAGGACAACAGGGATAATTTGGGATATTACAGGTCAGTGGTCGAGACATTTTTTGAGAAGATTCTTAGGGCTACATTTGGAAAAATGTCGACTTATCAGTGACGAGTAGCATGGCTTTGGGCTGGGAAGATTGTGTCTCACAAACTTGATTGAGTTTTTTTGATGAAGCGACAAAGATGATTGATGAGGACAGGACAGTAGTAGTTGTCAAGATGACTTCAGCAAAACCTTTGACAGAGCCCCTCTTGGCAGGTAGATACAAAAGATGAAGTCATATGGAATCCATAATGAGCTAGTAAGATGGATACACAACTGCCTTGGTCGAAAAGTATGGTGCTGGAAAAGCACAGCAGGTCAGGCAGCATCCGAAGAGCAGGAGAGTCGACACTTCAGGCATGTTTACATTCCCGATGAAGGGCTTATGTCCAAAACATTGGCTCTCCTGCTGTTTGGACGCTGACTGGTCTGCTGTGCTTTTCCAGTGCCATACTTTTCGATTCTGACTCTCCAGCATCCACACTCCTCACTTTGTCCACAGAACTGTCTTAGTCATAGAAGACAGAGAGTCGTGGTGGAAGGCTCTTTTTCAGATTGAAGATCTGTGACCAGTGGTGGTTTGCAGGGATCAGTGCTGAGACCCCTACTGTGTACAATACTTATGAAGGATTTGCAGGAGAATGTAAGTGGACTGATAAGTAAGTTTGTGAATGATGCACATGTTGGGGGAGCTGTGGATAGTAAGCTGAATTGGCAGAAGATATAGCAGGCAATGAATAGGCTAGCAATTTGGGTGGAGAAATTGCAGATGTAGTTTAATCCAGCCAAAATGAGATTAAACATTTTGGAGGATCAGATGCAGGAGGGGAGTATACAGTCAATGGCAGAACAGTTAATGGCATCACCATACAGAAGGATACAGGTGTACAGGTCCACAGTTCCCTGAAAGTGGCAACACAAGTGAATATGGTGGTCAAGAAGGCATATGGTATGCTTGCCTTCATCGGCCAGGCATAAAGTATAAAAATTGGCAAGTCATGTTGCAGCTATATAAAAATGTAGTTAGGCCACATTTGGAATAGTGTGGCAACCAGAAGTGCACACAATATCAGAAGAATATGGAGGCTTTGGAGAGGGTACAGAAACAGTTTACCAAAATGTTGCCTGGCTTGGAGGGTAACAGCTGTAAGGAGGGATTGGACAAATGTAGTTTGTTTTCAATTGAACGTCAAAGGATTGAGGGGGTGGAGTGGGAGGTGACTTAAAAGAAGTTTACAGAAATGTGAGAGCATGGATAGAATGGATAGTCACAGTCTTTTTCCTAGAGTAGAAATGGAAATTACTAGGCAGATAGTTTTCGGTAAAAGAGGGGGAGTTTAAAGGAGATGTGCGAGGCAGATTTTAACACAGAGTCATAGAGTCATACAACACGGAAGCAGACCCTTCAGTCCGACTTGTCCATGCCATCCAACTTTCCCAAGCTATATTCGTTCTATTTGCCTGTATTTGGCCCATATCCCTCTCAAGCCTTCCTCTTCATGTACCCTGTCCAACTGTCTTTTAAAAATTGTGTCTGCATCTAACACTTCTTTTGGCAGTTCTTTCCATATATGCAGCATCCTCTGTGTGAAAAAAAAATTGTATTTTTGAATTTCCCTACTCTAGGGAAAAGATCTTTGCTATTCACCTAATGGTTTTTACTTTACAAAGTCATCGTGTTTTGGTGCAGTCATGGTGGCCATGGTGTCTGTTCTGTATTGATCTTTGTTCTTTGAAAGGAGTTCCAGAGCAGCACAGCACATAGTCAAGGAGGCAAGTTTAGAATGATAGTGTGAGACAACCTTTTGGCCTCAGAAAAGAATTCTCTGTGAAACTTAATGAAAATGACACATTGAGTCACAGAATCATAGAGATGTACAGCACGTAAACAGACCATTCGATCCAACTCATCCATGCTGACCAGGTGTGCTAAATTAATCTAATCGCATTTGCCTGCATTTGGCCCATATCCCTCTAAATCCTTCCTATTCATATTCTCATCCAAATGTCTTTTAAATGTTATAATTGTACCAGCCTTCACCACTTCCTCTGGCAACTCATTGCATACACATACCACAGTCTGTGTGAAAAATTTGTCCCCTGGTCCCTTTTAAATCTTTAACCTCTCACCTTAAACCTATGCCCTCTAGTTTTAGACTTTCCTACCCTGAGGAAAAGACCTTGTCTGTTTACCTTATCCATGCCCCTCATGAGTTTATAAACCTCCATATGGTCACCCCTCAGCCTCTGACACCCCAGGGAAAATAGACCCAGCCTATTCAGCCTCGTCCTATAGCTTAAACCCTCCAACCCTGGCAACATCTTTTGGAGCAGGGAGACGAGAATTGCTGACAGCATTCCAAAAGTGGCCTAACCATTGTCCTGTACAGCAGCAACGTGACCTCCCAACTTCTATACTCAATACACTGACCAATAAAGGAAAGCATACCAAATGCTTTTTTCATTATCCTATCTACCTGTGACTCTACTTTCAAGGATCTATGAACCTGCATTCCAAATTCAGCAACACTCTCATGGACCTTGCCATTAAGTGTATAAGTCCTGCCCTGATTTGTTTTTCCAAAATGCAGCACTTCACATTTATCTAAATTAAACTCCATCTACTACTCCTCAGCCCATTGGCCCATCTGATCAAGATCCTGTTGTACTTTGAGGTAACCTTCTTCCCTCTCCACTATACCTCCAATTTTGATGTCATCGGCAAACGTACTAATCATAACTGCTATGTTCACATCCAAATCATTTACATAAATGATGAAAAGCAGTGGACCCTGCACTGATCCTTTTGGGACTTTACTGATCACTGACCCTCAGTCTGAAAAGGAATCTTCCAACGCCACCATCTGTCTTCTACTTTCAAGCCAGTTCTGAATCAAAAAGCTAGTTCACTCTCTACACAGTGTGATCTAGTCTTATTCACCAGTCTACCATGAGGAACCTTGCCGAATGCCTTACCGAAGTCCATATAGATCATGTTCACTGCTCTGCCCTTATCTATTCTCTTTGTTATTTCTTCAAAAAGCTCAATCAAGTTCATGAGACACAATTTCCCACACACAAGGCCATGCTGACTATCCCTAATCAGACCTTGCCTTTCCAAATGCATGTAAGTCCTATCCCTCAGGATTCGCTCCAACAACTTTCCCCCCACCAATGTCAAGGCTCACTCATCTGTAGTTCCCTGGCTATTCCTTGCCACTTTTCTTAAATAATGGCAACACGTTAGCTAACCTCCAGTCTTCCAGCACCTTGCCTGCAACTATCAATGATACAAATATCTCAGTAAGGGCCCAGTAATCGCTTCCCTAGCTTCCTATCTTAATCAATTTCTGGTAAGATTCCAGATATGCCCCAGAATGTTTTAAACTACTAATTTCAGGTTAACTGTTCTCCTATAGTTCCTCCTGTGTCATTCTCCGTTCATCCTTTAATAGCAGTGTTACATTTCCTAACTCGTAATCCACTAGGGCCATTCTAAAATCTAGCAAATTATGGAAAATCATAAACATTGCTTCCACTAACTTGGCAGCAACCCATTTTGCACCATAGAACAGAAGGATCTAGGAATATGCTTTCTCTGCTGATAGCAATATTGAAGTTCCCCTCTCTTTCTTGTCCCTTGGTTACAGTTTATTTCTGATAGGTAGTCAAAATTCCATCTTGCAGACATATACATACCATTTGGTCAAGGTCTTTGCCATTTCCTCATTCCTCGTGGTAATGTCTGCTGCCTCAGCTACCAAGCAATCAATACTTACTTTCATACTCTATTCACTTTTTTATGACCTGATAAAAGTTCACGTAATGTGTTTTTTTTTAATTTCCAGACTATTTTTCTTTCATGTTCCATTTCTTTTCTGTCTTTTTACAAATTTTAATTTCTCTTTTTGAGTTTTTGAAAGCTCTCCTAAGCCTCCGGCGTATTACTATTTGTTATAGCATCATAAGCCTCTTTTCTTAAGTTCAATAGTAACCACAGATGAATCCTTTACACTTTGTTTCTAAAGACTGAAAATATGATTATTTAACTATTAATTTCACCATTCAACAAACACTATTGTCTACTTATCTACTAACCGATTCAACCTTAACCGTTTCTACTGTCATGGAATTGACTTTGTATTTAGCGAAGATTCTTGTTTTGGGCACAATTATTTCACTCTTAAAGTGGAAATTATTGTCACTGATTTTCCTCAAACAGAGTGTTGCTATTAGATCACAGATTAGCCCTGCCTCAGGTCCAATATTAGATCTAACATAGCATTTTCCCCAGTTAGCTCCACAAGGCATTGTTCCAGAAAGCTCCAGAATCTTATGGACCACCTTTGCCACCTTTATTTTGTCAATTCTATTTGAATATAACATCCCTCACATTGACGTTGTTAAAAGATTCAATTGTTTCTTATTTAAAGCTCTATCCAATGGTGTGACTACTATCAGGCGGCCAATGAACTACGCACACCAGCAATTTCTGACCGTTACTTTTCCTAATCTCCATCCGTACTAATTCTAGTTCCTTCTGAGACAAGATACTTTCTTTCTATTTTCCTTATGTAACTCTTTTATTGTGAGGGCTGCCAGTTTTGAGCTGTCTTTTCAGACTCTTAAGTGTCTTGAAACAGTTATTTCCAAAACTTGGCCACCATGCAACCATATCTATGTAATAGTGATTAGTCCACTCCATTTAACACCATTTGTGCTACTGCTTTATACAGTACAAATATAAAGTATTGCTTTATTGCTTCACTACTGTGCATGATTCATACATTCAGATAAATGATCATTAATTTAAATGTTAGAATACTATTCTTTGTACTGACGTTAATCACTGATGCATAATTATCTTTAAACTATTTTCCCTTCCTCCTCCATTCTTCTTGCCTTTGTATTTCTTCTTGGTTAAAATACGGTATTCCTCTATGACCTTCACTTTTCTCTTTAGTTTTCCAGATTTTCTTTCCTCTGAACCTTACATAGAATAGATAGTTTCAACCCCCACTCACCATCATCCTGGTTGTACTATTAACAAAAATGTCAATCACAACTAATGAACTGGAGGCTGTCTCAACAGCTCCCTTTTTCCATAATATAGTGTCAGTGTCCCTGATTCAAAACCCCTTCTTTCCACTTATCTGTTTGAGTTTAAATCTCAAACCTGCTTGACCCTCTGCCAATTTACATGAGGGTCAGATATTAATCCAAAGATTTTTAAACTTACAACTCAGTTCCTCAAACTACCTTATCAGCACATCATTGCTTGTTTGACCTATGTCATTATTCCTATCTGGACCACAACTGAATATTTTTGTTTCACTCCAAGATCTTGTCCAGACACAAGAAAACTATTTAATCTTGAGACCAAGCAGGTAGCACATGAGCTGGAATTTCTGAGAAGTGGCAAGCACACACAGTTGAAAGAAGAAAAGACAGCGTTGGTTGTTGGGTCTGGGTCTGACTGTTCACTGGATATATTCTGCAATAACACCATGGCACTCTGTAGTACTAAATAGTTTCCTGCACCATGTATCAATAGTCAAGCCATCTGCCAGACTTCATTCTCAACTAGCAACTCCTAAGACCTCTTTGTCAATTCAAGGGCTAAAATAATTGATCTTGCAATGATCACATTCCTGACTGTGGAGGCTTGTTGTGCACGAATCAATTGTTGTTTGTCCTACATTACAGCAATGACTATGCCGCAGAAGTGCTTCATTGTTTGTAAAGTGTTTTATGATGCCCTGAAAGTGTCAAAGCAAATAGATTTCTTTCTCCCTTGCTTTGTTCCTTTGGTGAAGCTGAGCTTATATAAACCTTCAGTGTCGGCACTGATGTGCAAGTAGGAAAAATATCTCAGGTGAAAACCTCATATAAATCTCATGGCTGTGCAGCATCATCATTTATGCCTTTAGCCTGGAATCAGTCACTGTTTTCTTTCATGTGAGCTTTGCAGAGACAAACGCAAGTTTTACTCTGTCACAGAAACACCTCTTTATGCAAAGCTGTGCCTAATAACAGGGTACTGGAAAGACAGGTCAGCTAACAGACAAAACTCAGCTGCATTCATTCAATAAACTGCAATGGTAGTATTTACTGTGAATGATGTGCCAGCTGGAACATAAATTTAGCCTTCTTTAGAGTGATAGGTAGCCTGTGGGTTTTGGATGTAGCTTCATCATAGCTTGTAATAATCTGGAGATATTCTAAAATGTCTGCAATGGAGAGAGAGACCATTGAATGGCATCTAATGACTTGTTTAACCTTGCTGTTTGGTTGTTAACTGGGAAAGTTGATGAACCTTCTCCAGGCTAATATCTGAGGCTGAACCTTATCACATAGTGTTGTCTTGCTATCTTTGTGTCATATTTGAACCCAAAATAGGCTTGTTGTCACATATGCGTGCCATCTCTGAGTATATCTCTGTATCAGTAACATGCTTCACCCCTGCTGAGATTCTGCTGCTGAGACCTTTGCCAGTTTTGTTTTCGTTAACTCAAGACTTGACAAAGCCAATGTAGTCTGAGGTGGCCTTCCACACTCTGCCCTGTGGAAATTTGAAGTCAGACAAAACTCTGATGCCTGTGTCCTTACTCAACACCTAATCCCATTCAATCATATATTTGCTGAGTAAATTGGTTCCCAAGTTAAGCAACACCTCCATTTTAAAATTGGTCTGTGTTCAACCTTTCCAATACCTGTACTCATTCCCTACCCCACAGCCCTTTGTGTTATCGACATTCCTCCAATTATGATCTCTTGAATGCCCCAACTTCAGTCAGTCCAATATGAGTAGTCCTGACGTCAGCTGAAAAGTCCTTAAAGGCTTTGTATTTCCCTCTCCATCTTTTTCTGGCTCTCTGCCTCTCTTGCCACTTTTAATCGACTTCCTTTTAGCCAAATGTTAGGTCGTTTGTCCTGCTATCTATTTATTTGGTTTTGTGGTTTTTTTTCTCTCGCAATGCTCCCGTGAATATAAATGGAAGTGGGTGTGACTTCTTCCAGCATGACAGAGAGAAAAATGGCCAAAATAACTTATTTGCTGTATAGTTATTTGTTGGAAAATCCACTTGAGTTTGACAAAATTCAAATTCCTGTCTCCCACATTCTGTCGTGTAGTTATGAATAAAATTAATCAGCTGGTCATGATGGCTGATTTAGTTTTAAGTGTGGCACTGGAAAAGTACAGCAGGTCAGGCAACATCCAAGGAGCAGGAGAATTGATGCTTTGGGCATAAGCCCTTCATCAGTAATTCCTGATGAAGGACTTATGCCCGAAATGTCGATTCTCCTGCTCCTTAAGTGCTGCCTGACCTGCTGTGCTTTTCCAGCACCACAGTCTCGACTCTGATCTCCAGCATCTGCAGTTTTCACTTGCTCCTATTTAGTTTTGGCTGAGATTTTGTGTTCAGTTTCTTTACCTTTGCCTACCAGCTTGTAGTCCACATACCATTCGCTATGTCAACCTCTACGAATTTCTGATACCAAGTTGATTCAGTTTCATTTTTATGATTGTTATGGTAGCATTTTGACAGTGATGAGGGGTGATGCTATGGTACAACTTAAACCAGATTTGGGATTAGTCTATTCAGTTGTCAACTTCACACATGATACAAGTGCCATTTGCATTTTAGATGGCAAGCTGTTTTATAATGATATAGCCAAGTACTTGCTTAAATTCTGAAGTCTCTTTACCTGTGCATGGTTGCTTTTCTACCATCTAGAGAGAAATAGAGTTCTGCTCTAGATCCCACACTTGTAGAATGCAGGCCACCATTTCTCCTTTCTCAATTATTACCAATCCCCAGGCCCAACCTCAAATCTTCCAACCATCCAGCCTCTAAATCTCTTTTGATCTCAGTTTCTCTCTACCAGGCCTCACTTAAATGAGGATCCATTCATTATTAGACTTTGGTTCGATCTTTACTATTTTTTGCCAGCTGCTGGAGGTGCAATGAGACCTGGGTGTCCTTGTACACCAGTTGCTGAAAGTAAGCATGCAGGTGCAGCAGACTGTAAAAAAAAGCAAATGGTATTTTGACCTTCACAGTGAGAGAATTCAAGTACAGGAGCAGTGTTGTCTTGTTTCAATTGCACAGGTCTTTGGTGAGACCACACCAGGTGTATTTGTCCAGTTTTGATCTCACTATCTGAGGAAGGATGTTCTGGTTATAAAGGGACTGCAACAAAGGCTAATCAACCTGGCTCCTGAATGGCAAGGCTGACATATGAAGAGAGAGTGAATTGATTAGGATTCTGTTGACTGGAGTTTGGAAGAATGAAGGGTATTTCATAGAAACCTATAAATTTCTAACAGGACTAGGCAGACTAAACACAGGAAAGATGATTCTGATGTCCATGGAGTCCAGAAACAGGGATCACACTCCAAGGGTTGGCATTTATGACTAAGCTGAGGAGAAATTTCTTCATCCAGAGAGTGGTGACCCTGCAGAATTGTCTCTTACAGAAAGCATTTGAGGCCAACATTAATTGTTTTCAAGACGGGATAAGGTACAATTCTCAGGGTGAAAAGGTACGGGGAGAAATCAGGAACAGGTTATTGAGTCAGTTGATCAGCCATGATTCATTTTGAATGATGGAGCAGAACCAAAAGGCTGAATGGCCTACCCCTTCTCCAATTTTTCTAATAAGACCTAAGATGCAATATCTTGGACACCTCAAGCTTCAGTTTTCAAATAGGTGGGTTATGCTCCGCCTCACTCACCAACAAGCTCAAATTGACTGATCTCCAACCAATATTCCTGATATTTATTTTCAATGTTTTACAATCCTAATTTTCTGAAATTAAACAATTCCTTCCTCAACTTTAAAAGAGAAAATATGACAATGAACTGTTAAGTATTTGCATTCTTATCTTTTCTATTACTCCCTCACCAACTGATGGCAATGTTAACCCTGACAGAAAACAGAAAAAAAAACCTGAAGAGATTTATTACGTGTATTTTTCTTTTCAACTTCTGGTGTAAGGTAATCCTTCACAGACATTATTCCATGAAAAGTTCTCTCCTGCACAACTGTTAAAGGTTTGTCAAGAAGTAAACAGAGTTCAACTTTGTCATGGGCTAGTTCTTTTAATTTTTAACAGTAGAATGGTATGTTGCCCAGCTGAAATGTTTAATTTTTGAAACATCAATACTAGTTGGGGCTTGATTCAGTTAGTAAAAGTCTTAGTGTTTAAAAATATGGTGCTGTGCTTTTAAGAACAGTTTATGGCTGTGTTTCAGTTCATGTTACCATTGTTTTATGCTCATCTTCAAAGTTGGGACAAATTGAATGGAATGTACATGATCATTGCATCAATAGGTTTACAGAACATGTGCACATAGGCTGATGATTACCCTAATCAATCAGCTGGAATCCTATCTTGCAGGAATGTTGAAAAAAAACTTCCATCAACGATTTTATTGATAGCCTTACCTAAAATGTTGCTGAGCTGCACAAATTAGAAGAAACTCAGCAATAGTTTTGCTGTGGAAATGCAAACATATGAAGTAAGAGTTAGACCATTCAGCCCCAAAAGTAGGTTCATGGCTGATCTGCCTATATTTCAAAATTCGTGTTTCTACCTATTCCCCAGTAATCTTTGATTCCTTTGTTTCTCAAAAATCTATTTACCGCCAACTTCAAAATATTAAATGATCCCACCTTCAGAGGCAGTGTGTTCCAAAGACACCAAACTCTCTGAGAGAAATAAGCTCTTCTCATCAATTTCCAAAAAGGATGTTTGCTCATTTTTATACAGGGCTCCCCCATTCTGGACTTTCCCACAACTGGAAATATCCATCTTGTCAAGACAGTTCAGCATCTTACACACTCTAATCAAGTCAACCCTCACTCTTCTAAACTCCATAGGCAACAGACACAGCCTGGAAGAAATTGAGGACTGCGGATGCTGGAGATCAGAGTCAAAAAGTGTGGTGCTGGAAATGCACAGCCGGTCAGGCAGCATCCGAGGAGCAGGAGAGTCGAGGTTGCAAGCATAAGCTCTTCATCAGGAATGTTGGGAGTGACAGGGGCACAAGGGAGCTGAGAGATAAATGGGAGGATGGGGGTAGGGCTGGGGGGAAGGTGTTGCGGAATGCCATTGGTGGATGAAGGTGGGGAGGAGGTGATGGTGATAGTTCGGAGGGGATGGTGGCAAGGTGGAAGGAAAGATGGACAGGTAGAACAGTTCAAGAGGGCGGTGCTAAGTTGGAGGGTTAGATCTGGGATAATGTAGAGGGAGGGGAAATGAGGAAACTGGTGAAATCAACATTAATTCTGTGTGGTTGGAGGGTGCCAAGGCAGAAGATGAGGCATTCTTCCTCCAGTCATTGGGTGGCTAGGATTTGGCAGTGGAGGAGGCCCAGGACTTGTATATTCTTGGTAGATTGGGAGAGGGAGTTGAAGTGTTCAACCACGGAGGTGGGGGGGGAGCGGGGGAGTGGGTGGTTGTTTACTGCGTGTGTCCCAGAGATATTCTCTGAAACATTCCACAAGTTGGCATCCTGTCTGCCCGATGCAGAGGAGACCACATTGAGAGCAACGGACACAGTAATTGAGGTGTTTGGAGATATAGGTAAATCTCTGTCGGATGTGGAAGGACCCTTTTGGACCTTGGATGGAGGTGAGGGAGGAGGCGTGGGCACAGATTTTGCACTTCCCGTGGTGGAAGGGGAAGATGCTGGGAGTAGAGGATGGGTTGGTGGGATACGTGAACCTGACAAGGGAGTTACGGAGGGAATGGTCTCTGTGGAATGCGGATAGGTGTGGGGAGGGAAATACATCTCTGGTGGTGGGGTTGGTTTGTAGGTGGTGGAAATGGCAGAGGATGATGCGATGTATCTGGAGGTTGGTGAGGTGAATGGTGAGGACCAGGGGTTTCTGCCCTTTTTACGGTTGGAGGGGTGGGGTTCAAGGGTGGAATTGTGAGAAATGGAGGAGATGCCCCCTTGTAACCCCCACATTCCTGATGAAGAGCTTATGGTCAAAGCGTCAGCTCTCCTCCTCGAATGCTGCCTGACCGGCTGTGGTTTTTCAGCACCACACGTTTTGAACAGACACAGCCTGTCTAACCTATCTTGATTAGCAACCTGCTCTCTCTTGATATAAATTTAGTAAGTCTTCTCTGAATTGCATTCAATGCATTTATATCTTTACTTAAATAAGGAGGCAAAACTGTGTTAACCTCAGCTAAAATAAATGTAGAAACATATAATCATATTTCTCCTGAGCCAACTGAAAAAAAAACAGACTTAGTAAAAACTGATCACTGTCCAATGTTCTCTGGTGCAAGATATAATTTATTTGAAGAAAGGTTTGTCTTCATGATCTACCCATTACATTGACCATACAGGCTCAAATATAAAGGATTAAATATCCTTGAGGGAATAGGAAAGGGAGATTGAGGGCAAATTACATGCCAGGTTCTGGGGACTAAAATTTGGCTGACAATTCACTATGATACTGAGATATGAAATTCTAAACTCTAACCTCTCAGGTGAATGTTAAACATTTTCACTATAGTCTTAGAGCAAGAGAATGGAACAATACTTTCTTTCCCCTGTTAATGGACTAATTCACTAATCATTTTATTCACTGATTTATACTATTACTGTTTGTCGTAGCCGGTAAGCAGAAATTAGTTGCTGTGGTTACATTCATTACTGCGTCAAAAATATTTTGCTAACTTTGAGACATGCAGAAGTCATGGAAAGTACTGTACAAATGCAAGTTTTGTACTTTGCTTGGAGCACAGTTGCAAAGTACTGTAAAATGTGAACTCAGTTGTTGACAAAGAATCCCAAATATTTGTGCTGAAGTTTAGTCACGTGCAAACATCATCAATGCTTCAAACAGTTAAGGGAAACCCATATGCCCTTCCATATAGATGAATTGGTATAGTTTGTCTGGGAATCACATGACACAAAACAACAATAAAAATTCTACATTTAAACAATTAGGAATAAATTGTCCACTATAAATCCACAAATATAAAAAAAAACTCCACTCGGAATTGAAAATACAAACAGAGACTTAGACCCAACAGAGCTCATAACTTAATTTTAAATTGAAGTTCTGACTTCTAAATGGTTAAAAAAACAACAACTAAGGTGGAATACATTTTAAAAACCACTTTTGGATACTCTTTGTTCATTCAGGAATCAACAAGAAAACAACTTCCTTTAATGCTACAGTCTGATGAGGGCAGGCTTTAGACGAAGGCTGCAACTGCATATAATAACAGCCTTCAAATGTGTTGTACATCACTTTAAGTGGATCTCCTCTCAAAACAAGCACAAAGGAGCTAAGCGAAAGAGCTCGGCTTCCCTTTATCTTTCTGACATCCACTGTCTCGAGGCAGCATGTTGCACTGAAATGCTTTGGGGAGCAGTACTGCTGTTTCTCAGTGTATACCATGTATTACCCGCTGACTCTGCTTCATTCACAGGCTGCAAGAATGTCCACTATGACCTGGTCTTTCTGCTGGATACGTCCTACAGCGTGGGCAAGGAGAACTTTGAAAAAGTCAGGCAGTGGGTGGCCAACTTGGCGCGGACGTTTGATATTGGTCCAGACAAGACGAGAGTAGGGGTCGTAAGCTACAGTGACAAGCCCCACACAGAGTTCAACTTAGGCACTTACCAGAACATAGAAGATATCAAGCAGGCTGCAGCGGGCATCAGGTATCGCCGAGGGAATACTGTGACTGGAGAGGCCATTGGCTATGTCACCTTGAATAGCTTCTCACAGCAAGCTGGTGGGAGACCCAATGATCCAAACATTCAGAAAGTAGTCATTCTTTTGACGGATGGCAGAAGTCAGGATGAAGTGTTGCCCAATGCCACATTGGCTCACTCTGCTGGCATCAGGCTGTTTGCTGTGGGTGTTGGTGATGCTCTTAAAGAAGAACTGGAGGAGATTGCCTCAGAACCCAAATCAGCTCACATGTTCCACGTTACTGACTTCAATGCTATCGATAAGATCCGAGGAGTGTTGCGACAAAGACTGTGTCAAAGTAAGTACTTACTGTTTGTCTTGTGGGAAAGATGATGTTACCTGACCATTATGCAAAACAATTTCCATTATTTTAATGTGATAATCTTCATGTGCCCGTGAACATTTGTTCTTCCATTTTTATAATGATGTTACAGTGATTATTGATGATTACAAACAATGTCAGAAGCCACTGCCTGAGGCTGTAAAACACTCATGATTGGATAAGCAAAGATTGTTTTGGTGAAGATTGTCAAATACAGTCTATATTATGTGTGATATTGTCAATAATTTCTCAGGAATTGGCCTGAATTAAATCTTAGCAGTGAGATGTGGAGTCAAATAGATGTTCCACTGCTCTGCTTTGGTGTGGCCTAAAATCATTCAGTTTTTACAAGTTGCCAGCTGACTGGTTAGGCTTCTTTGGAGATGGGCAAGGGCATGTGGGAGGGATGTGAATTCAGGGTGAGAGGAGTGGAGTGGAAGAAAGCTCCACTTCAGTTGAAAAGAACTCTATAATAATTCATTGTTCTGTGGGAACCCCAAAGGAGATTTGACATCTGGAGAAGGTAGGGGGGAATTGAGGACTGCAGATGCTGGAGATCAGAGTCAACAGGTGTGGTGCTGGAAAAGCACAGCCAGTCAGGTAGCACCTGAGGAGCAATAGAGTCGACCTTTCGGACATAAACTCTTCATCTGGAGAAAGCACCCCAGCCCTTTCCCTGTGAAACAAGAACAGCGATGTTTGGGGAAACTTAACAGGTGTGACAACACCAATGCAGAGAAAGCAAGATTAACATTTTGAGTCCAATGATTCTTCTTCATAACTGATGGCAGATGCTGCCAGACCAGTTGTATTTCTGCATCAATTTCTGTTTTTTTGTTTCAAACTTTAGCATCCAAATTCTTTGTTTTGCTTCAGCCTTTTCCCCATGAAAATTGCCAAGCCAAGCATGTAACACCTGCCATTGCATATTGAAGCAGCTTTCCACTTGGGTTTGGGCAGCTGTGTACAACTCTCACTAGCAATCCCTACTAACAACCATGCCTGAAATGTGAGTCAGCCCATACATTGCGTGTTTGAGATCTCCACTGGAATCTCCTCAACCGATCTTTCGTTTGTCAGGTGAGGTATACAGTGCACGCAATTGAAAATGCCTTCACATGTCCTTTAGGAGATCTGCCACTTAAATCAAAACATTGGTAACTGGAAAAGATAAATGAACAGAACTACCAGCTTTGTATCAAAGATTGTTCAATCTGACAAGTTGATTTGTCTGAGCGCCTGTGGATTTGTTTGTGTGTGAGAGGATGCTCAAGCACATGAGGGACAAACAACTAGAGGGATATGGTCATAGAATTAATTAAATTAGGGTAGGAGGAGGCTATTGTGTAGCATGAACATGGCCTTAGACTTGTTCGACCATGTAACTTGGTTCTATGTTATAAATTCAATGCAGTGTCTGTTTCTGTGTACAAATAACTATCATATCAACTTGAAATAAAGCCTCACCATGTCCATCCTCTTCCAAAAAAAAACATTCAGTTCTCAGATTGATTAATTATTTCTTTACATTATTGTTCAATGTGAATCAGCCATTTGTGGGAAAACTAGTTCATTTTGTTTGTTGATGCTATGCAATTTTAATCTGCAACACTCCCTACTATGTGAAGAAATTTACAAAAAGGATTTTGTTTTTGTACTGGAATTGATTTTGCTTTCATGAATTGAGCAGATATGTGGTAAGTGAAGGTTTGCACTTTGAAATTTATTTCCCTTGGATCCTGAAGCCTGGCAGTAATTTTCACAGGGTATTTCTTTGTGGCTGTTCCTGTTCTGGCACTGTCACTTTACCATAAAAGTGGAGTGGATGGAAAACTCAATCTTCACATAAGCAGGATTTATGCAGAAAGGTTCTTCCAGCAGATCAGTTGAAACCCTGAAGCAATCAACCTGTGTGATTTTAATGCCTTTGGATTGGGTTGGTCTCAGAATGAGGCTCCAGGGTGAAGATATTAGTGTTCTTACGCCACTGAATTAGCCACTTACCAAAAAAAGAAGTCTCGTCATGTCTAGCCCAGGCATAAGTGAGGTGATCCAAAATATTTCTGCCGATTGATTTATTTTAAGAGCTGCACACTCAAAGGAAAACTAATGACAGTTCTTTCCATTTTCACTGGATGAAACATCTAATTATTCATGAAACTCGCAAATGACTTGGAAGAAGTAATTAAAGGGCACCGTCTTCATCTCCAGGGCGCGAGCAAAGGCAGGCCAGCTCTGAATCATTTTTGACTGAATGATGTCACACACATGGCGTTCTCACAACCCTGTGTTTTCATGTGGATTATCCATTCGCCCGGTATTTGTCATTGAGAGAATATGGGTTTCCCAACAATATTTTGATCAAAGCTGTGCCCCTTTCATCACTGGGAAAACCATTGAGACTGTGAGTATTCTGAACGCTCAATTCTATTCAACGGAGGTGCCGTTAAAAAGGTCATAATGTGAATCTTTGTACGAGCCTAATATTGACCACTGTACACAATAGTTCTGTGCTGTGTCAGTGTCCTGTTGTTGCACAAGTTAAGAAAATCCCTGAATGCTTATTCTTGTTTCATGAGTCTGCCTTTACACTTGGAGCATTTTGAACTTGTTCTGGGATATGGGTGCAATGGGCAAGGTCACAATTATTGCCCACCTCCGTTGTCCTGATTTTGCAATGACTGATGCAGATCTTGTGATAATAGAGGTCCCCAATGGTCTCTTAAAGGGATTTCCAGTAAATCAGAAACAAAATGGAAATTGATAGATGAGCTCAGCTGGACTGCAGCATCTGGAAGAGTAACTCAACCCAAAATGTTAACCAGCAATTTCCATTTTTCTTAGGGATTTTCAGTGTTTAGACTGATGGAACAATAATATACATCCAAGTCAGAAAATTGGTGTTCCATGAAATTACTTCCCTTGTTCTTCTGGATAGTAGAGGTCAATGCTGAGTGAAGTGCAGTTGGAATAATCTAAGTTACATTCATGCATCTTGTAGATGGCATGGACCATAAGTTGTGTGGTGAGTACTCTGTCACAACTTTGAATTAGACCAGCAATTGGCTGGACTGCTCACTGTCATCACACTCACTCACTCTGAGCCTACTGTATGCTCACTGGATCCTTGCTTTGCCTTGCCTTTTTGCACTCTACACCATCAGCCAGAGAGCTGAGGCTCCTACGAATAATGTCTATTATCATTTAGTGCAGGCACACAGCCAGGAAGTTTGCCAAGTTTGTCAGTAGATTTCAGTCCAATTCAGTCTTTTGCTCAGAGGATCCCAGCATAGGGACAGCCTCCAATACCAGCTTAGATATTTGGAAAAGGTCAGTTTGTCATTCTGGGTGGTCAGAGACTGGATGTTCTTCACAGAGGAGAGAGGAGGAACTGAGTGTCAAACCATCTGTCTTGATTCCCTTTGGCACAATGGTGGGCTGTTTTCCTCCTGGAATGAGGCAGAAGCAGGTGTGACAGGAGATGAAAGTGAATGAAGCATTGCGTCTGACAGTTGGTGGAGAAGGGGAGGTGTCCGGGGTGAATGAGTAGGCACTGTAAAGGGTGAGTGCTATTGGGGTTTGGAGTGGATGAGCGTAAGAATATAATGAAAATGACAAAGCATTGGAAATGGGTAGAGTAGCAGACATAGAGTGAGTGTGAGCTACCCGAGAGAAGAGAGTGACATGCTAACAGAGTGGAGAATGTCATTGACTTTCTTCCTACATTACTGTGCATTCTTCCAGATTACTAAGACTGCTCTAAAAGTGACAACCTTGGGTCAGACTGAAATGGTCTAGTCTTCTGGCCTTCAACACTGGTCCTGGCAGAGGAGAAAGTCCCACCTGTGTACCATGACAAGCTGGAGCCCTGTGAAACAGGGTACCAATTGTCCCCTGTTTGTCATGCCTGGGCAAACATTAGCAACAGTGCAGGGCAGCTCTGCACTGACAGTGCTTGGCCATTGCACAACAGGCTTTTAAAGATGGTGCTAGTGCCAATTTTAGGATTGCTGGCAAATTGTTGCAGGCATGCTACATTGGTAAGCTATGGTGGAACTGAGATGTGCTACTCACCACAACAGCTGCACTGCCGATTACTGCAGTAAGTTCAGTGCAGTAAGAAAACTCATGTGGCTTTGTGGTGAGAATCAGTCCATCAAACTTCTCCCGGCTTGCACTTAGTCAAAAAAAATTAGTAACATTCATAAGTCCTATTATTCCCATGTCCAATAATTGAATAGGCCGGAGTGGGGTGGGGGCGGAGAGGTCAGGAAGAAGATTGCAGGTTAGGAAGGCGGTGCTGAGTTCGAGGGATTTGACTGAGACAAGGTGGGGAGAGGGGAAATGAGGAAACTGGAGAAATCTGAGTTCATCCCTTGTGGTTGGAGGGTTCCTAGGCGGAAGATGAGATGCTCTTCCTCCAACCGTCGTGTTGCTCTGGTCTGGCGATGGAGGAGTCCAAAGACCTGCATGTCCTTGGTGGAGTGGGAGGGGGAGTTGAAGTGTTAAGCCATGGGGTGGTTGGGTTGGTTGGTCCAGGTGTCCCAGAGGTGTTCTCTGAAACGTTCCGCAAGTAGGCGGCCTGTCTCCCCAATATAGAGGAGGCCACATCGGGTGCAGCGGATGCAATAAATGAGGTGTGTGGATGTGCAAGTGAATTTGTGGCAGATATGGAAGTATCCCTTGGGGCCTTGGAGGGAAGTAAGGGGGGAGGTGTGGGCGCAAGTTTTGCATTTCTTGCGGTTGCAGGGGAAGGTACCGGGAGTGGAGGTTGGGTTGGTGGGGGGTATGGACCTGACGGAGTCACAGAGGGAGTGGTCTTTTCGGAATGCTGATAGGGGAGGGGAGGGGAATATATCCTTGGTGGTGGGGTCCGTTTGGAGGTGGTGGAAATGACGGCGGATGATCCACCATGGATATATTCCCCTCGCCTCCCCTATCAGCGTTCTGAAAAGACTACTCCCTCCATGACTCCCTCGTCAGGTCCACACCCCCCACCAACCTAACCGCCACTCCCGGCACCTTCCCCTGCAACCGCAAGAAATGCAAAACTTGCGCCCACACCTCCCCCCTTACTTCCCTCCAAGGCCCCAAGGGATACTTCCATATCTGCCACAAATTCACCTGCACCTCCACACACATCATTTATTGCATCCGCTGCACCCGATGTGGCCTCCTCTATATTGGGGAGACAGGCCGCCTATTCGCAGAACGTTTCAGAGAACACCTCTGGGACACCCGGACCAACCAACCCAACCACCCTGTGGCTCAACACTTCAACTCTCCCTCCCACTCCACCAAGGACATGCAGGTCCTTGGACTCCTCCATCGCCAGACCATAGCAACACGACGGCTGGAGGAAGAGTGCCTCATCTTCCTCCTAGGAACCCTCCAACCACAAGGGATGAACTCAGATTTCTCCAGTTTCCTCATTTCCCCTTCCCCCACCTTGTCTCAGTCAAATCCCCTCGAACTCAGCACCGCCTTCCTAACCTGCAATCTTCTTCCTGACCTCTCCGCCCCCACCCCACTCCGGCCTATCACCCTCACCTTGACCTCCTTCCACCTATTGCATTTCCAACGCCCCTCCCCCAAGTCCCTCCTCCCTACCTTTTATCTTAGCCTGCTGGACACACGTTCCTCATTCCTGAAGAAGGGCTTATGCCCGAAACGTCGATTCTCCTGTTCCTTGGATGCTGTCTGACTTGCTGCGCTTTTCCAGCAACACATTTTCGGCTCTGATCTCCAGCATCTGCAGTCCTCACTTTCTCCTTAATAATTGAATAGCATGGGTTGATGCCTGGGGACAGTGTGGCCTGTGTTGATGAAATGATAATTCTGTAACCAAAATTCTAGCCCCTGCTTTTTTCCCTTTCAACTCTATTCATATAAGATAAGGAAAGCAAAATAAATAGTTTTATTTTCACAGTAGATTACTAAATAGTTGAAATATTAGGTGTATGTAAAGGAAATGCTGGCAACTTTGAAAATGCTGTAGTTATCTGTCAGAATTCAGTTGTTGAACTTCACAATCCATTTTCCCTGAAAACCCAAGTTTGACCATGTATAGGTTGGAATGTGGCTTTGTCACTCATCTGTGATTACTGTTCACTTCAGTGGCCACCGCCTATCTCACACATACATAAACATACCTTGAAATCACTCATGAAACCTTGTCCATTCTAATCAATGCAGCTCAGTAATATCTGTGCCTTTAACTGCTGACAGCCACCACGCTGTTGGCACTCAGCACTCAATTAGTGAGCAGTCACTCACAATATAAAGATTGCCAAGTCCAGACATTCAGCTTACTTATCTTTACACAAGTATTTTATTGTTTAAAAAGAATGAATAATACTTTTACAGTACGGAATTAATGTTCAAATTCTATTTAGTGTGCCCAAATCTGCAGCTTTATCAACAGTATAAAATGCACATAACTAGTTACCTTCTCTCTCACCTCTTTACTAACATTCTCTCCCCACCCAACTAAATGATGGAGTAAAAAGAATAAAGTTAACAAATCATCTTAGCTGTTGGTATCCACCTTAGTTGAATGTAAAGGAGCAAATCATTAGTTCTGGTGCCATGTTGAATGAGGTAAATCATTCTCAAATATACATATCATCAAATATACAAAATTTTTAAAAATCACATAACACCAGGCTATAGTCCAACAGGTTTAATTGGAAGCACTAGCTTTCAGAGCACTGCTCCTTCATCAGGTGGTTGTGGGATACACAATTGTAAGACACAGAATTTATAGCAAAAGTTTACAGTGTGAGGTAACTGAAATTATACATTGAAAAATACCTTGATTGTTTGTTAAGTCTCTCATCTGTAAGAATAACCATGTTAGTTTCACTTTCATGTGTAAATCACAAAACGTTTTTTAAAAGTTACATTCTCAGGTTAACTTTAACAATTGGTGTCAGCCCAGATAATGTGTTGAAGGTGTTCGCTCCCTGTTGCTGTGTGGCATGGTACATTGGTGAAACCAAGCAGAGACTACTGCAATGGTTCAATAGGCACCGCACAACAATCAACAGACAGGAGTGTTCCCTCCTAGATGGAGAACATTTCAGCGGTCAAGGACATTCGACCTCAGACCTTCGGGTCATGACAGGCAGCAGCGAAAAGTGGCTGATAACTAAGATCGGTACCCAGAGGGAGGGCCTCAACCAGGACCTTGGGTTCATGTCACACTACAGGTGACTACCATTGCACGATACACATGCACACAAGCACACGCACACTCTCTCTCTCTCTCTCTCTCTCTCACACACACACATACACTCACAACCCCCCACCCCAGACACCCACACACACTCCCAAACTCTCACATGCACCCTCTCACAGACTTAGACCCCTATACACTTACACACACATATACACTCTCTCTCACAGACACTCACAACCCTCCAACCCAGGCCTCTATTCCTGATGAAGGGCTTTTGCCCGAAATGTTGATTTTCCTGCTCCTCAGATGCTGCCTGACCTGCTGTGCTTTTCCAGCACCACTCTGATCTAAACTCACACGCACTCCCATAGAAACACACTCCCCAAACTCACACATGCAGCCTCGCACAGAGTTAGACCCATTTTTACACGACACAACACACACACACACACACACACACACACACAACCCCCCATCCAAGGCGCACACACATGCACACATACACATATACGTTTGTAGGGTGAATTTGTACTTACAGAGTTACATTGTACTTTGCTCAAAAACTACATAAATCTATGTAAGATTTTGTTAATTCATTTTTTAGATTATACTCAGTCTAAACATTATGGCACAGACAACAGCACATGGGGCAAACACCTTCAACACATTATCTGGGCTGACACCAATTGTTACAGTTAACCTGGGAATGTAACTTTTAAAAAAAGCTTTATGATTTACACATGAAAGAAGTGAAATTAACATGGTTATTCTAACAGATGAGAGACTTAACAAACAATCAAGGTATTTTTTAATGTATAACTGCGGTTACATCACACTGTAAACTTTTGCTGTAAATTCTGTGTCTTACAATTGTGTCCTCCACAACCACCTGATGAAAGAGCAGCGCTCTGAAAGCTAGTGCTTCCAATTAAACCTGTTGGACTATAACCTGGTGTTGTGTGATTTTTAACTTTGTACACCCCAGTCCAACACCGACATCTCCATATCAAATATACAGTTCAACTTAACGGGACAAATCTAGGTACCAAAGAAAGAATGCAGACCTAAATTAAGATTTTCCAAATTTAGTTGATGACGTTTTGATTGGAATCATTTCAGATATGCATTCTTGACTCGTCTGTTACATTTTCAAGGTTTTACTTCAGACATTTTTCTCGAAGTGCGTTCCACAAGTCTATCCCAATCATTTGCCCTCGTTGCTATCAACCAGGACCTTACTTTTAGACACATAATCTCTGTTGCGTAGAAGTTATCTCAGTCTGTGTTAAACATGAACCCTTGTTAAATGAATTAGAATGAGCCCTTTCAAGTTCTTTGACAATGGAAAATTAAATAAGCAATGAGGTTGGTTGAACTGGATTTAAAAATTGCAAAACAGGTTTCATAAAATAATTATGGTCAACTGATAAAAATGAAGGCAAGACAACAGATTGTCATTGATTACTGGAAGTTTTACTCATATCTTTGTAAGGACTGTTTGTTGGAGTTCTGTAACAATTTAAGAAACATTTGATGGGGTGGTGTGAGGACTTCATGTGTTTCTCAAAGGACAAATCTAGTTGTAGAAACATCCACAAGGTATTTTGTGGGCGGCACGGTGGCACAGTGGTTAGCACTACTGTCTCACAGCGCCAGAGACCCGGGTTCAATTCCCGCCTCAGGCGACTGACTGTGTGGAATGTTTGCACATTCTCCCCGTGTCTGCATGGGTTTCCTCCGGGTGCTCCGGTTTCCTCCCACACTCCAAAAACGTGCAGGTTAGTGAATTGGCTATGCTAAATCGCCCATAGTGTTAGATGTAGGGGAATCGGTGTGGGTGGGTGCGCTTCGGCGGGTCGGTGTGGGCTTGTTGGGCCGAAGGGCCTGTTTCCACACTGTAAGTAATCTAATCTTTGGCATCTTCTAACATCAGAAAAAGCGATTGAAGATGCGATACTTTCAGGTCACTGATATTTCTCTCACTGCTTTATTCATTCCTAGGTGAGGGCAACACTTAGGTTTCCTAAGTATTTCTAATTGCCCCCTTAGAACTACGTAACTGAGTGTCTTGGGATGTTGTATCTGAAACGATCTTACAGTCAACAATGTTGGTGCCTTTTGTAGGTCAGACTACATAAAACTTTTTCTGTAAAGATTATTGGTTGTGCTTTTACAACAATCTGGCAGCTATGTGGTCACTTTTAGCAACATGAACAATTTTTTAAATTTCAAGGTATTTTAAAGCTAAATTTAAAGTCTTATTTTATCACGATAGTGTATTGACTCAGGTTCTCTGATCTATTATCATATATGCCAGAAAATCTAATTTCTCTTGCAATTAATTTGTACTCCATCAGAAGTGAAAAAATTATCCTCTTAGCATCAAAATTATTATTTTCTATGTGAAAATCCCTTTTTTAAAAATCTGGACAGGAAATGAAGAGAAAATAATTTTGCTTCCATCCTAAACTAATTGAGGTGTTATATTAGTATACATTGGCATTAAGTATCCATGAGGGAGAAGAGCAATGGTACATATTGAGATAAAAAATGAAATGTGGAAGAGAGAGAGAGAGAGACAGACAGACAGACAGAAGCACTTTGGATAGGAAGAGATAAAGCATTGAGATTCAGCCAGGGATAGTAAGGAGAGCAACAAAATTAGCAGGAAGAGGAAGTTACAACCCAAATGCATTTTTCACCCAGAGGGTGTTGAGGTAATATTTTTTGCTGACCTTTATTACAATAACTAAAATACTGACTGGACCTGTCCCTGGACAAGATTCTCCAATTTGCTGTGAATCTGGATGGAAAGGCCACAGATGGTTACATTCCTGGGTAAGGATGGACAATCCGGCTGTGCTTCTTTCCATAACCTCACTCTCTTTCGTTGGTCATAACAGTTTAATTTAAGAAGAATGCCAAGTCTAACAAATCTGGTGGAATTTATCAAGGTGCTGACCAAGTGTTTAGATGAGGGTAGGGCAGTTGAAGTTGTTGATATGGATTTCAGCACTCAATGAACAGGAAGACACTAGGAAGCTAAGAGGAACAGAGGGATCTTGGTGGCAGAATAGGTTAATAGGGTAGTTAAGAAAGCGTTCATGCTTTATCAGCCATGGCATTGATTACAAGAGTAGGGAGATTATATTGGAGCTGAACAAAACTTTGGTTAAGCCACAGCTGGAATACTATAAGCTGTTCTCATCATCACATGATAGGAAGGGTGTGATGCACTGGAGTTGCTAAGGAGATTCACCAAGATGTTGTCTGAGATGGAGCATTTCAGCTAGGAGAAGAGGATAGATCATCTCAGAATGTTTACTTTGGAGCAGAAAAGCTTGTGGGTGGACTGGATTGAGCTGTATAAGATTATGAGGGACATACAAAGAGTGAATAGAAAACAGCTGTCCTCAGTTGAAGGGTCAATAACAAGGAGACATAGTTTTTAAGTGAAAGGTAGGATATGTAGAGAGGATTTGAGGGTGGATGAGGTCTGGATTGCATCTCCTGGGAGAGTAGTTAAGGTGGGAATCCACACAGCCTTTAAAGAGTACTTGGATGAGCACTTGAAGTGTCATAACGTTCAAGGCTATGAGCCTATTGAGGAAAAATGGGACTAATGTCAGTTGTAGAAAAATGTTGGTGGTACAGACTTGATAGGCCAAAGCACCTCTTCTGTACTATACGCTTCTATGATTCAAAGATCCATGCCCCCCTCCCCCGTGGATGCTGTTTCCTAAACCAAATTCCGAGCTTAAAAAAAGCGGGAGTCTATGAGCAACTAAAACATGAGAGAAGATAATAAAATGCGCCACACCTATACAGTTCAGAAATGACTCTAAGAAGTAAAAGTGAAAAAAAGAATCTGTTTTTGGCTTGTCTGTGATGAATAGGTTGTGAAATATTGCAGCTGTTCGCATGTATTGCTGCCTTTGGCGGTTGCATAGCTGTTTGGATATGCTTGCTTGTGCAGTTAGCTGAAAAGGGGATTGTCCAAGTTTTTAACAGTAACTTTGCGGGCAGCTTGTTTTCAGCGATCTAATGGAAATCCTCAGTGGTGTCCCTTCACAGCACAGTTCAGGACAGTGCAACTCAAACCATGAGCACTCCAGCACACTACCATGCAGAGACGAGGGATTCAAGTGTGTATTTTCAAAACTCCTTCCCTGTGTATTCTGTGAAGGGTAAAGCACAAACATGTCTTCCACCCAGAACTTCCTTTCTTTCAACCAGTCTGCAGCCTGACACACAACTTACAAGAGTTCACAGTTCACAGCTTTCTTAAATACCGTCTCTCCATTTTCTGGCCAGATAAGGATTTCAAAATCAAGACCAGCAACTGAAATTAAGATACACATCAGCTCTGATCACTTGCTAGATTTTGATTGCAGGGCTGAATCTACTATATTTGAATGTTCCTACAAGCTCGAATAGGAGGGGGTGGAGCTCTCACTCAGTGAATGTTCTTTTAATCATTCTTGATTTATATTCTGAACCAGTTAAAACCTTTCCAGTTCTGTCTGTATGCTCAAGGTTGGAGTGGAACTGCATCGGTAGCAGATGAAAGTACGTTTTGTGTGTGTACAGACGTGCTGCTGCCCATTAACATGGTGTGGGAACTGTAATGATCTCATTGCAGAGCCCTGAGGGGCAACCCAATCTATCATGTTAGCGTCAGACGATGACCCTTCAACGGAAACCATTTGATGTTGCGTTTAAACGATGTGCTTGGAATACTTTCAGTGTGACAGTGAGTTTCTCTGTTTGGAGACAAAGTAATTTGAATTGTATTGAAGGTCATGGCATATGAGAAGTATTACATGACATCACAGAAGTTATAATGGGAGATTTAACTGATCAAGAAGATACCATTGACTCAGAAAGAGAAGGTAATAAACTTATGTCTCTCACAGGTCTGTTATTCAAAAAAAGAACTCTGCTTCTTCCTTGACAACAGCATCCAAATACTGAGTTTTGATCTCTACGTACCCTTGACTCTCACTCCATTAGCTACTTAGACTGTTCTCTCAGATTGGATATTGTGCTATATAATGATAAGACTGTCTTCAATCCTGAACCAAACATTTTACATCAAGTCCACTTGTCGAGCTCGAATTATTCCAGTTGTAGCTGATAATGTGTATATTTCTCTCCCTCCATTTAAAAAACCTTAAACTATTTTGTGTCCTTTACTCAGAGAGTAGTAAGGGTATGGAATGCTTTGCCTGCATCGGTAGTAGATCCGCCAAGTTTAAGTGCATTTAAGTCGTCATTGGACAGGCAAATGGACGGACATGGAATAGTGTAGGTGGGTTGGGCTTCAGATTAGTATGACAGGGTGGCGCAACATCGAGGGCCGAAGGGCCTGTACTGCGCTGTAATGTTCTATGTTCTATTCCTTCATTATTTCACTGACTTCACAACATTCGTTTTGTTGGTATCTTTTCCACCATCATTCAGAAAATCTCGGTCTACTTGACCATTCCTTCCCTAATTACTATCTGCAGATAATTGAGTTTAAGATCATTCTCATTAATTTTCTAATCAGTGAGCAGTCTCCCTGCACACTTGCTTGACAATCTTTTCCAGCCATAAACCTGTGTCTAAATTCTTCACTTATTTAACTGGAGATTATTCGGCTGAAATTGGCTGTGCCATTTTTATTGAATTTCTTGGAATGTGTCTAGCGAGTTTTCTCATGGTATTATCCCAAAACCACCTCAAACTATGCACCATGTTCCTATGGAAACCCCTTTTATACAATGCTAGCTGATGCTCCCAGTCACAGTAGCCAGAAGTACTTACCAATGGCATGATATATTGGATTTTCAGAAATGATATCATAGTTGAAAGGGTTTTTGCAATCAGTCAAGAAGTTTCAGTCTAGAGCTGCCTGAATGGTTTATGATACTTGTCCAGATATGACCGATAAGGGGATATTTGTACCTCACTTTGCAGACAGGGAGTTCAGGTCTTAGTGGATGAATTGTGCAGTGGAGGGCCATCCAATTCCCTCAAGACTGGCACAGGACATGACACCTGACCCTGCAAGCCTGGTCTGCAGTTGCCACTTGGCCAATGTGATATCTACCCTGCAGAGGAATGGTCAGCAATGCTGCAAGAAGGTCAATGACCAGGGTTAGTGCCATCATCCTACGTGTGCTAACTCACCCTCACACTATCGCTGCTACAGCACACACCTTCCACCATTTGTCACCATCGCATGCGACACCTTCCTTCTCTCACTGCCACCCAATCTACCCCCAGATTACTAACCCTGAATAGCTTTGTGCTTCCTACTCATTCACCCAGAGCATCTCATTAGTTTTCTCCCATTTGCACAAGCATTAATACAAATGCTAGTCTCTTTCATCTCACTCAGTCTCTCTCTTTGACTCAGTCCAGGAATGTAGAGTCCATAATAAGGCAGAAGATGTCATAGAGTCATTATCATACGGCATGAAAACAGACCCTTCAATCCAACGAGTCCACATTGACCATGAAGCCAAACCAAACTAGTCCTAATTGCCAACATTCGGCCCATATCCCTCCAAACCTTTCCTATTCATGTATTGTACCCACATGTGCCACTTCCTCTGCTGGTTCATTCCACATAAAAATCACTCTCTATATAAAAAAGTTGCCCCTCATGTCATTTTTAAATCTTTCTCCTCTTACTTTAAAAATATGCCCCCTCGTTTTGAACTCCCCCCACCCTCGGGAAATGAGCCTTGCTATTCGCCTTATCTATGCCCTTCATGAGTATATAAACCTTTATAGGGTCACTGCTCAACATGCTATACTCCAGTGAAAAATCTATTAGCCTGTCCAGCCTATCTTTATAACTCAAACCCTCCATTCAAGCAACATCTTGGAAAAAATATTTTCTGAACCCTGTCCAAGTTAATAATATCTTTCTCGTAACAAGGAGACCAGAACTCTACACAGTACTCCAGAAGATGCCCCACCAATGTCCTGTACAACCTCAGCGTAATGACCCAACTTCTATACTCTGAAGTCTGAGCAATGAAAGCAAGTATGCTACCTGCCCTAACCACTTTGTCTACATATTATGCAAACTTCAAAGAAGTATCTTAGTCTTAAAACAAGCAAGAGCAGGACTCATACAATTAATGGTAGGGTCCTGGGTGGTGATGTAGAACAGAGGGAAAGAGACAAGACAGGTGCTTGGGTGTCTGAACTCTCACAAAGTCCAAACAAGGGAAGGCAAGGTAAAACAGGGCTGTTGCAAGCACAGAGTAGGTGCATACTGAGTGAAAACCATGAGCTCTGTACCCTTCCCTTGCAATGGGAGAACTATTGAGCTCCAAATTACAACATTGAAATACAGAACCATACTGTCATTGATTTGGAAATATGCCATCAGAATGCAATGGAACTTAAAATTGAAGTTTTTGCTCTTGACATCGAGAAGATCCTTACTGAACATCTCATCTGATTACCCTACCTCTGCAACCCCCAGGTCATCTCCTCTGCCCTGAAGCAAAAGTGGCATCAATGTGGACTTCATCAGTTTCTTCATTTCCCCTCCCCCCCACCTTACCCCAGTTCCAACCTTCCAGCTCCATTCTCATGACCTGTCCCACCTGTCAAATCTCCCTCTCACTTATCTCTCCACCCTTCAGGCTTTCTGCCTGTATTCCTGATGAAGGGCTTTTGCCCGAAACGTTGATTTTCCTGCTCCTCGGATGCTGTCTGAACTGCTGTGCTTTTCCAGCACAATTCTAATCTACAATCTTCCTTCCCACCAATCCACTCCACCTGCTTCTCCGACCTATCACCTTCACCCCCATCTCCATCCACCTATTGCACTCTCAGCTACCCTCTCTCCAGCCCACCCCCCTCCCATTTATCTCTCCACCCCTGAGGCTCCCAGCCTTACTCCTGAAGAAGGGCTTTTGCCTGAAATGTCAATTTACCTGCTCCTTGGATGTTGCTTTTCCAGCACCACTCCAATCTCCAGTATCCACTGCCCACTTCTGCCTCATCTGATTATACCAACTTTTCTCAGAATGACCCATATCATTCAGAGGCTGGGAACATTCCAGCAATTGTCTTCTTTGTCCTGTATCATTATCAGAGAATCACTGATTGTCATTTTTGTAACATGCTTAAAATTCATCTTCCTTACCTAACTCCCTTCTTGCATTCAGATGCCTCTTTTAAGACTACTTTCCTTTTTTTTCATTCTGACCTTATCTTTACTCTGTCCCTCAATCCCTCCCCCCCCCCCCCCCTCAACCTCCCTCTCCAATAATTGAAAACCATTAAGGTAGGTAAGTCCCAGAAACTATCCCTGGATACTAAAGGAGGTACGGGTGGAGATTGCCGGGGTTTTGACAGAGATCGTTTATCCTCTTTAACCACAGATGAGGTCCCAGAACACTGAAGAATAGCCAGTCTTGTTCTAGTGTTGAAGAAGAACAGCAAGGATAATCCAGGAAATTGTAGGTCAGTAAGTGTTACATCAGAAGTGGGGAAATTATTGGAGAAGATTCTGAGGAATAGGATTTGCTCACATTTGAAAAAGAATAGACTTATTAAGTACAGTCAGCACAGCTTTGTGCAGTGAAGGTTTCATCTCACGAGTTTGATTGAAATTTTTGAGAAATTTATGGAGGTGATTATGTTCAGGGCAGTGGATGTTATCGATTGTGTACTTTACTAAAGCATTTGATGAGGTCCCTTATGGTAGGCTGGTCCACAATATTAAGACCTTGGAACCCACATGGGAGTAGATACAATAGATACAGAATTGTGTTGGTGGAGTGTTTTTTTTCTCTGTGACCAATAGGATGTGGTGACTTTGGACAGGATGCAGAAGAGGTTTACCAGGCTGTTGCCTTGATTTGAAGTATACTAGATATAAGGAGAGGTCAGTCAAACTGAGATTGCTTTTGCTAGAGTGTCAGAGGATGAGGGATGACCAGAAAGAAGTATAGAAAAGTATCAGAGGCATGGGTAGGGTGGATTGTTGGAATTTTGTTTTCCAGGGTGGAAATATCAAATACCAGGGAGCATAGATTTAAGATGAGTGTGGGAAATTTTAAAAGAGTTGTGTGAGGTGTTTTTTATGCACAGAGTGGTAGGTGTCTGGAACATGCTGCTAAGGGACACGCTGGAAGCAAATATGCTAGCAATGTTTAAGAGGTGCTTACACAGACACATGAAAATACAGAGAATAGAGGATTATGAACCATGTGCAGGCAGATGAGATGAGTTCAGAATGACATATTGGGCAGAAGGGTCTGTTTCTATGCTGTACTGTTTGATGTTCTCAGTTCTGCATTCTATGTTTCCACCTTGTATTGTGCTTTAATGCATGTAATATAAAAGAGAGAAGGAAGCATATATAAAGATTGCTGTTAATCAACTGAAATGAAGCTGTGAGCTGAAACTAGACCAGCACTCCATAACTGGCTTTCCTTCCCTGGATCTGAGTGATCCTGATGACTGAGCTTTGCTAGAATAGATATGTGTGCAGAAATTATGCAGGAACAAGATTGAGTTCAGCTGTGAAACTCTCTAAGCTCTGATGACATCTAATGTATGGCCTCATTAAGAGTGATTGCTTGTTTGAGGTTGATCTGTGGGTGATGATCCAGTACAAACTAATTTCTTCTGGAGAGAAGGAGGAAGAAACATTTGAAGGAAACCAAATCTGAAAAACAAACTCATTTTATAGAATCATAAATTTATAATTTAGTCATTCGTAGTATATGGGCACAACAGACAAGGCCAACATTAATCGATCTTTTCAGACAACCAAGATTCTTGTTAGGTTATTTCAGAGGGAAATTAAGAATCAATCATATGGGTCATGGAATCAAATATCGGACAGACCAGGTAAGGATGGTACATTTTCTTCTCTAAATGAGAAAATCTGATTGGTTTTGCAATAATCAAGTAATTGCATTGCTCCCATTACTGAGACGGGCTTCTTAGTCAGATTTATTAAGCTAACTGAACTTAAATTAAGTGGGGAGATTTAACCACACATCTTTCAAGCAGCTGTCCAGAGCTCCAGATGATTAGTTCAGTAATAGAACCATTAGGGCCTCTTATATTTAATCAATAAATGATACATGGCATCTATTCCTGAATTGTGAAACCTGTCTTTAACTAGCACAAATAAAACAAGACCTTTTGCTTCACCCTGAGTCTGGGCTCTCGTAGCTAACATTCACTAGAATTAATTTTGCCAACACTAAAGACCAGGAAATTGAATTATATTCAACACAAACTTAAATTGTACAAATTACACCAACTACATGTTTGAATACATAAAGTAATTAATTTAAGTAACCACAATTTTTTTAAAAAGGTGTTAGTCTGAAAATATTTTTCTGCCAGTTGGATGGTTCTATGAAATATGCTGATTTTTATTAACTGTTCAAGGCATGGAAATTAATTAGGAGAAAGTGAGGACTGCAGATGCTGGAGATCAGAATGGAAATGAATTAGTATTATATTAGTTCTAGTGTGGATTTTTCTTTTGAGATTCTTTATGTAATACGAGGGTCCATCCTTCAAGATAGAAACAAGCTTCAGGATTGAATAACAATGTTTTGTGTCCTGGGTTCAGAGCGTAATCCTCAACAAGTGGTAAAGAATACTTTTGAAAAGAGGTAATGCCAAATAGTAGTAATCTCACTCGACAAGTTACTTTTTATTTGTTCACAGCATGTAGGTGTAGCAGGCTGGGCCAGCATTTATTGTCCATCCCGAATTTCCCAAAGTGAAATTCAACATCAAACTCATTGCTGTGGAGCTGGAGTCAACATATTGGCCCAAGTAAGGATAGCAGATTTCCCTCTCTGAAGGACATCATGAATCAGATGTTTTTTAAATGACAATGGTCACTTGATTGACATTAGTCCAGCTTTTTATTCCATATTTTATCAAATTCAAATTTCACCATCCGCCATCAGCTATGGTAGGATTTGAACCCATGTACCCAGAATATTAACCTGGGATTCTGGATTACTTAGCTGAAAATGTGTTGCCGGAAAACCGCAGCAGGTCAGGCAGCATCCAAGGAGCAGGGGAAATCGACGTTTCGGGCATGAGCCCTTCTTCAGGAATGAGGAAAGTGTGTCCAGCAGGCTAAGATAAAAGGTAGGGAGGAGGGACTTGGGGGAGGGGCGTTGGAAATGCGATAGGTGGAAGGAGGTCAAGGTGAGGGTGATAGGCCGGCGTGGGCGTGGGCGTGGGGGCGGAGGCGGAGAGGTCAGGAAGAAGATTGCAGGTTAGGAAGGTGGTGCTGAGTTCGAGGGTTAGGACTGAGACAAGGTGGGGGAAGGGGAAATGAGGAAACTGGAGAAATCTGAGTTCATCCCTTGTGGTTGGAGGGTTGCTAGGTGGAAGATGAGGCGCTCTTCCTCCAGCCATGGTGTTGCTATAGTCTGGCGATGGAGGAGTCCAAGGACCTGCATGTCCTTGGTGGAGTGGGAGGGGGAATGGAAGTGTTGAGCCACGGGGTGTTGGGTTGGTTGGTCCAGGTGTCCCAGAGGTGTTCTCTGAAATGTTCCGCAAGTAGGCGGCCTGTCTCCCCAATATACAGGAGGCCACATCGGGTGCAGCGGATGCAGTAAATGATGTGTGTAGAGGGGCAGGTGAATTTGTGGCAGATATGGAAGGATCCCTTGGGGTCTTGGAGGGAAGTAAGGGGGGAGGTGTGGGCGCAAGTTTTGCATTTCTTGCGATTGCAGGGGAAGGTGCCGGGAGTGGAGGTTGGGTTGGTCGGGGGTGTGGACCTGACGAGGGAGTCACAGAGGGAGTGGTCTTTTCGGAATGCTGATAGGGGAGGGGAGGGAAATCTATCCCTGGTGGTGGGGTCTATTTGGAGGTGGCGGAAATGACGACGGATGATACAATGTATATGGAGGTTGGTGGGGTGGTAGGTGAGGACCAGTGGAGTTCTGTCCTTGGAGGGGCAGGGCTCAAGGGCGGAGGAGCGGGAAGTGGAGAAGCGGTGGAGAGCATCGTCGATCACGTCTGGGGGGAAGTTCCTCATTTCCCTCCCCCCACCTTGTCTCAGTCCCAACCCTCGAACTCAGCACCACCTTCCTAACCTGCAATCTTCTTTCCGACCTCTCCGCCCCCACCCCCACTCCGGCCTATCACCCGCACCTTAACCTCCTTCCACCTATCGCATTTCCAACGCCCCTCCCCCAAGTCCCTCCTCCCTACCTTTTATCTTAGCCTGCTGGACACACTTTCCTCATTCCTGAAGAAGGGCTCATGCCCGAAACGTCGATTCTCCTCTTCCTTGAATGCTGCCTGACCTGCTGCGCTTTTCCAGCAACACATTTTCAGCTCTGATCTCCAGCATCTGCAGTCCTCACTTTCTCCCCTTCTGGATTACTTATCCGATTGCGTTGTCACAATATAATTGTGTGTGTCACTGGCTAGGCCAGTGTTTATTACCAAGCCCTTATTGCTCTGAAACTGAGTACCATGTTAAGCTGATCCAGGGGACACTGAAAAGAACAATGCTGCAGATCTGGAGTTATGTAGATCTGGAGGGGCAGAAATGGGTCAGTAGTTAGAACTGCTGCTCACAGCACCAAGGTCCCAGGTTCAATTTCAACCTTGGGCGACTGTCTGTGTGGAATTTGCACATTCTTCGCGTGTCTGCTTGGGTTTTCTCTTGGTGCTCCAGTTTCCTCCCACAATCCAAAGATGTGCAGGTCAGGTGAATTGGCCATGTTGAATTGCCCATAGTGTTAGGTGCATTAGTCAGTGGGAAATGGGTCTGGGTGGGTTACTCTTCAGAGGGTCAGTGTGGACTTGTGGGGTTGAAGGACCTGTTTCCACACTGTAGGGAATCTCATCTAACCTAATATAGAGCATACCAAGAAAGAATGATAGTTTTGAATGATTTTTTTTTGTTTGACATGGTCATCGTTAGACCAGCTTTTAATTACAGGTTTTTCCCTATCATCAGCCATGGTGGGATTTGAATCAGGACACCAGAATGTTAGATTTCAGGTCTTCTGGATTATGAATGAGGTGGTGATATAGTGGTGTTAGTGGTCTAGCCAATGACACCCCATCTCAGAAATGAATTTTAAAAACGTTCAAATTGTTGCTTTATACCGCAAATGTTAAAAGTCCTCTTTCAATGCAAAGAAACAAGATGCATTTTAAAAAAACTGTGTATCAATACCATTTTGAATTGGCATTATAGAAAAAGTAAAACAAGTTCAGAGTTTTGGAGGACTATGCAAATGTTATGAAGAGCTTGATTTCAACATTCTTTTGATGCTGGAAGAGTGTGCAGGAGTATAAGGAGAGTTTGGGGCACATACTGAAAGTAAGATTATGCAATGAATAAACTTTCTCAAAGATATTTAAATTGTATAATAGTTTTGAAAATTGTGTTCCATGTTTCAGTTTAAAATCAAATGTTATACATCCTTTCAATGATGTCAAAGCAGCTTCCAAGCAAATAATAACAGTTAACACTGTTCAAGTCAACCTTAGCAAGGTGTCTCTCACACACACACACACACATACACACACACACACACACACACAAACACAATTAAATGAAAACATTGCTTTTCTGCCTCTAATAAAGGTTTGACAGACATTTATTTTTATCAATCTTGTGTCCTGTTAAGATAAAACTGACAAAATAGTGACTGTCAAATGAATTCAAGATCAAAGTAACAGAACCAAGACATATGCTATGAAGCTAGACAACAAGACACTTATGATGGATATTTTTACCAAATTATCACACTTGCATTCCTGCCTATAGTTAGAGACAACATAATGTCTACACTTGAGGAGTGGACAGTAAATAAATTACTGGGAGGAAAGCAGTACTACATTACATGACTCAAAATGTTCTACACCCAGATGTTTGTGAATTGGCTCAAGATAATTTCTTGTTTCCAAGATCAAATAATTAATAGTACTTTTTTAAAAAGAGATTGTATTGATATATGATATAACAAAACTAAAGAGCAATGTGCCAATGTTTCAATGAATAATGGGGGAATTTAATATTCCTTAACGACAAGTGACTGGTACAGCTGTGGAATGGGAGGTAGGAGTAGGTTAGCAATTTGAAATCTGAAATCTTCTACCCCAAAGGCACCCAGTTTTTGTTTGAAGTGGGGAATGGATGACCCTACCTACTGTCAAAAAGTTGGTCAGTTATTTAAGTGTGTTAATAAAGCTTCGTGGCTTAAACTTTAAAGAAAGAAGAAAACTTTATAAAGTAACTATGATGACCAACCAACATCTCAAAACTCATTATAAGCCACAAAGTAGTTTTGAATTGTATTAATTTCACAATGAATGCAACCAACTAGTACAAGTACTCACAAACAGCAATTTGATAATTTCCAGATTACCAGATGACGCTGATTGAGAGACAAATATATGCCAGAATGCCGAGGATAATAGCCCTGTAAAAATAATTTCTTTTTGCAGTGCTATCTGATTAGTAATACTCCAAGACTCTATTTCTATTTTCCTGCAATGCTTCCTTTGTAAACATCCATCCAATTTCCTCTAGATATTTCCTATTGATTCTTCCATCACTGCCCTTTCAGACTGTGCCTTCCAGAGCATGAAAATGTACAACACATACTGAGTAGTTCAATTAAAGCTTCACTGCAGAGAGTTGTGAAAAGTCTGAGAATTATAGCTATGTTGCTCTGGCTGAACAGCTGTCCCAGACTACTTCTGAATTTGTTTGGTGTTGGAAATGTTGAATCAATGAATTCATCTTTCAGAACAGAGGATGAGACAATGTGTTTAGTTAGAACACATGATGGATAAAGAAGAATGAATGGAATGGCATAGTGGACTTTAAGAGAACCATGTGCAAATTCTTAGAATTCTAAGTACAAACTCAATCTTTTAATAGACACTAGTATGCCATCTAGACTTTTTGTATTGTAGCTCTGACAGTGATAAGCAATAAACAAGGTCTTTGTGGTAAAGGTAGATATTTAGAGCCATTGATATTTGTTTTGCTGTTGAAATTCCTGGAACAGTGCATCAGTGGCAGTTGGCCCAGAGCCTGGACTCTTGGTGGTGGTAAGTCTGGAGCCTGGACTCATGGTGGCAGTGGGCCCAGACTCTGGACTTCTGATAGTGGTAGGCCCAGAGCCTGGTCTCTTAGTGGGGATGGCAAGGTGGCGGCAGCAACAGAGCCAGGATTATTGCTGTTCCCCGATCGGGAGTCCTTGAGGTCCACCTTGCCAAGACTTTGCAGATCTCAGCCCCCGGCCCATAAGCCTCTTTTCTGTTGAAGGTCTTATGCCCGAGACATTGATTATCTTGCTCCTCAGATGCTGCCTGACCTGCTGTGCTTTCCCAGAGACCTTGCAGAGGCCCTGAAGACTTCAATTTGAACAGAAGATAAACCCTTTTTAAAGTAATTTCTTTTTATCATATTGTAACTCAAAAATGTGCTGGATTGTGGTGATAAAAAACTTTTCACTGTATCTTCAAGACATATGTGACAAAAAATCATTCATTTGTTTATTCATTCGATGACCTCCTCTAATCTAATCTTCGCGATATGCTTGTGATACCCAATGGTAAAGCGAACACCTATTTTTAGTATCTCTAATATCTGGAATAGCAAGAAATTGCATCTACATAGCACCTTTGTCTTAGAAATCAGCCATGAAACTGTACAGAGATAAGAGAAATAAAAAGATGGATAAAGCAGCATGAAGTCACAGTGAAAAGAGTTAAGAGCAGGGACTGAATGCTTGAGGGAAAAGGGTTCATAGCTCCTTGAAAGTGGACTTGCAGATAGATAGGATAGTGAAGAAGGCATTTGGTATGCTTTCCTTTATCGGTCAGAGTATTGACAACAGGGGTTCGGAGGTCATGTTGCAGCTGTACAGGACATTGGTTAGGCCACTATTGGAATATTGCATGCAATTCTGGTCTCCTTTCTATCGGAAAGATGTTGTGAAACTTGAAAGTGTCCGAAAAGATTTACAAGGATGTTGCCAGGGTTGGAGGATTTGAGTTATAGGCAGAAGACTGAACAGGCTGGGGCTGTTTTTCCTGGAGCGTCGGAGGCCGAGGGATGACCTTATAGAGGTTTACAAAATTATGAGGGGAATGGTTAGGGTAAATAGACAAAATCTTTTCCCTGTGGTCGGGGAGTCCAGAACTAGAGGGCATAGGTTTAGGGTGAGAGGGAAAAGATATAAAAGAGACCTAAGGGGCAACTTTTTCACACAGAGTGGTACATGTATGGAATGAGCTGCCAGAGGAAGTGGTGGACGCTGGTACAATTGCAACATTTAAAAGGCATTTGGATGCGTATATGAATAGGAAGGGTTTGGAGGGATATGGGCCGGGTGCTGGCAGGTGGGACTAGATTGAGTTGGGATATCTGGTCGTTATGGATGGGTTGGACTGAAGGGTCTGTTTCTGTGCTGTACATCTCTATGACTCTAAGTGATAAATTTGGATAGAAAAATAGGTGCAGATATTAGAGTTGAGGTGATATTTACCATTAAGGATTAGTGTCATAGAGTTATCAAGCATTCAAGAAGGTCTTTGGCTTATTACGTCTGTGGTGTCAGTCAAACATCTATTTTATTTCAATACCATTTGTTGGTTACGCCACATGCAGACCTGGTTTCCCTAATTTTCATGGCAACACATCAACCTAAATGAAATGCTAGCCCCCTTCTTTGCATTATCAAAGGGCCTAATACTTGTTCTACTCTTCTGGGTGAGTACCTCTCTCTCTCTTCTGAGGTTTCATGGTGTAAGATGGCAGATGGGGTATCATTCTCATTCCTGATGAAGAGCTTATGCTCAAAATGTCAACTCACCTGCTCCTCGGATGCTGCCTGACTGGCTGAGCATTTCCAGCACCACGCTTTTCAACTCTGATCTCCAGCATCTGCAGTCCTCACTTTCTCCTGGCAGAGAGTGTATCAATGTGTGAGTCACCCTCTTGATTCTAACTGCACCACCACAAGGTTTTCCACATTTTATTCTGGGACAATACTCTGGATATGTACAGACTCCCAAATGGAGTCAATGGAGTACTCATAGCAAATGCTGAGAGTTTCACTGTTATAAACATGACAAATTATATCAATTAGATAGAGACCCTCTTTTCTACTCTGCTCAAAAGTGAAGATGCATTAAAAAATACTTTGAAGTTGCTGTCACTGATTCTATACTCCTCCAACTGCTAAATTTTTGTGATCCTCCCAGAGTACAAGTCCAAAGCACTTGGTCGATTGACAATAAATTCCACACTGATACTCTTAATTTTTGATCAAAACCGTTGAAACATTACACCCTGTTAAATAACTGGTTTTGAATAATATACCAACAACATAATTAATGCTAAACACTTTTACCAATCCATAAAGGCTAATTTACATTTCTTCACAATGATAAAAAAATCACAATTTTAGAAATTTTTTCCAAAAGCTTGCTTTTATTATTATTTTAGCTTCTTTCTTAATCCGTTCACAACCAGCGATTCCTCTGTCTGAACATTTAAATTAAATCTGAATTTAAGAATATTTAACTTCCGAGAATACTCTATGGCGTTACTTAAATGTGATTGTTTGCATCAATATTGCTGGATTCCTGGAGATCTCCTTGACTTAGCATCAGATTTAAATTGCCATTGGGAAAAGATCACATAACTTTTGTGGGTTGCTTTCTTCAAAGTCAACAACGAGTGACACAGATTCGCTGCTAACTGCAAAATAAGACCCACTAATTTCCTATCACTTTCAATTTGCTGGGAAGCTGTATGTTAAAACAATCCTCCTGGAGAGATAGGAAAAATTGCTCTGAAGGACTTGCAACATTTTGGGAAATTGCCTGCTCAGTCTATTCAGACATGAAAGTGAAAGGCAGCAGAAGATGGTAAAAAAATTAGAAAGAGAGGCAGGGCATGGGAGGGAATATTCCTGTTTTTAAATTGGGTGTGGATGCAATTATCAAAGTGCACTTTTAGTAAAGACCACTATGCAAAAATGGCAACCATCAGAGTGATCACTTGAAAAGGCGAACAGTACAAACCAATGCACACAACAATCACGGCTGCTTTCCAAAACCACATTGGCAATCTCAATTATATGGAGCATTTCAATGCAAGTGATGTTTACAGATGGATTACACCCATCAAACTCAGGTTATAATTAGAATATAAACCACAGCTATTATAAGGCACATATCATTTCGTGTCAGTTTAGTTCCTCCCTTGTCACTTAAAGGAAAGTGGCTTGCTGAGTCAGATGGTTATGGGTTGAAGACCCACTCCCACATCTTGAGTACAAACTCTAGGCAGACCATCTGAAGAGTACTGATAAAGCATTATACTGTCAGAGATGCCACCTTTCCAATGAAACACTAAACTCTGATCTTGCCTGCCCTCTCGGGTAGAAATAAAGAGATCCATTGCATATTTGGAAGAAGAGAAGGGGAATTATTCCAAAGTACTGGCTAATGTTTATGCCTGAACTCTCAAACCTAAGAGACAGATGATCATCTGATTCCGTCTTGCTGTTTATAGGATCTTGTTGTAGTTGTTTTGGTTTGAGTTACATTGTGACTACACTTCATTAATTGTTAATTGCTTGTAAGGCATTTTGGAACTCCCTGAAGTATGAATGAAATGCTATTATTTCTCCATATTAAACATTCATTCTGTGAAGACAGAGTTGCTATTATAGATGTTGATCTTCAGCTCTTTGCACCTACTTTGTTTGGATAAGTGCTTTGATAGGATTCTGCTGCTGTCCAGATTTTATGAAGGTTCCTACCTCCGAAATCACCCAGGACTTACTTTCTTGAATAATGGACGGTCTGTTTTATGTCATTGTACACAGTGAATGTGGGTGATTTGAGTTGCCAAATAACATTTGTTTCACAGCTGGGTGTAATAATTACACTTACTCACTGGCTAGCCTTATGTCCAGTTACAACAAGAATACTTTTCAGAACAAATATCTCTCAAAATTGCAATTTTGTATCCACCTCTGTAACATTTTTTCCACACGTATCTACCCCTCTGCCACTAAACCTCTTCCATATAATTATCTTCTTCATCGCCAGGCTTTACTTAATGGTCATGGTTTATTTCCATCATGTTTATGCTTTACAAAGTCTTGATCTGTATTAAATCTTGCTTACCTTATCAGTCTGATCCTCATTGGTTTATGTTTGCACAGTACCCCAAGTACTAAACCAAAAATCAATTGTAGATTTCTTCAACTGATATCTTAAAATATATTTAACTCTCTATTCTCTGCTGTACACTGTTTCCGAATCTCTAACATCTTATAATATTCATCTTCTTTATGCCCCTCAGTTCTCTGATCATTGACTGTCAACCATCTGACTTTCCCGAATTACCTGAATTCCCTTTTTCAACCTTTACAGCTTAGAGATAGATAAACTTTTGACTAATAAGTGTCTCAAAGACCATCAAGATAGGAGCATGGATTTATTAGATTTTTTAAACTTACATTCCCTATAGTTGGAAACAGGCCCTTCGGCCCAACAAGTCTACACCAACCCTCTGAAGAATAACCCACCCAGACTCATTTCCCTCTGACTAATGCATCGAACACTATGGGCAATTTAGCATGGCCGATTCACCTGACCTATACATCGTTGGATTGTGGGAGGAAACCGGATCACCCGGAGGAAACCCACACAGAGGCGGGGAAAATGCACAAACTCCACACAGACAGTTGTGCAAGGCTGGAATCGAACCCAGGTTCCTGGCGCTGTTAGGTAGTATTGCTAACCACTGAGCCAATGTGCCGATTTGAGAGCACAGTCAGGTCTTATTGAACAGTGGAGCAATGGGGGGGGGGGGGGGGGGAGCAAACCTTGCTTTATTCACCCCTTGCTTTAAATATCAATTCAAACTTGAGCTCCTTGTTCATTCTCCTGAGCAGTCACTATGTGGATTGGCATCCATTCTTCTTAATGCCTGTTTGCCAAAACAGTACCATAAGATTTTACATTTGTCTCATAAATAATGCAACATGTCTCTCATAATCTAGACTGCAAATTACTATTGACAAGATCAGCATCCACTTAATGTGTTCATTTGACTCTCCTTTTAGAGTCATAGAGTCATAGAGATGTACAGCATGGAAACAGACCCTTCAATCCAACCTGTCCATGCCGACCAGATATCCCAACCCAATCTAGTCCCACCTGCCAGCACCTGGCCCATATCCCTTCAAACCCTTCCTATTCATATACCCATCCAAATGCCTCTTAAATGTTGCAATTGTACCAGCCTCCACCACATCCTCAGGCAGCTCATTCCATACACGTACCACCCTCTGCGTGAAAAAGTTGCCCCTTAGGTCTCTTTTATATCTTTCCCCTCTCACCCTAAACCTATGCCCTCTAGTTCTGGACTCCCCCACCCCAGGGAAAAGACTTTGTCTATTTACCCTATCCATGCCCCTCATAATTTTGTAAACCTCTATAAGGTCACCCTTCAGCCTCAGACGCTCTAGGGAAAACAGCCCTAGCCTGTTCAGCCTCTCCCTATAGCTCAAATCCTCCAACCCTGGCAACATCCTTGTAAATCTTTTCTGAACCCTTTCAAGTTTCACAACATTTTTCCGATAGAAAGGAGACCAGAATTGCACGCAATATTACAACAGTCGCTAGCCAATGTCCTATATAGCCGCACATGACCTCCCAACTCCTGTACTCAATACTCTGACCAATAAAGGAAAGCATACCAAATGCCTTCTTCACTATCCTATCTACCTGCGACTCCACTTTCAATGAGTTATGAACCTGCACTCCAAGGTCTCTTTGTTTACTGCAAAAGTATTAGTATATCTCTTTGAAATACTTTAATATGGACAGACAGTTACTGCAGAACATGGTTCACCAGTGTCATCATTGTCAACACCATGTTATAGTCCAATAGATTTAATTGGAAGCACGAGCTTTCAGAGCATCACTCTATCAGGTGGTTGTGACACCACCTGATGAAGGAGTAGCACTCTGAAAGCATGTGCTTCCAATCAAACCTGTTAGACTATAACCTGGTGTTGTGTGATTTTTAACTTTGTACACCCCAGTCCAACACTGGCATTTCCAAATCATCATTGTCAACAATTTCTCGCCTTAAAACATGAACATAACTTCAGCTGGGGTGGCAGCAGGAGAGCCAATCTTGTTGCAGTTGGACACTTGCTGGAGAAAGGTATCTTTGCTATGGTTATAGAATTTGTGGCATAACTCCATCCCAGTGACAGGTAGGAAAAATGGACTGAATGTCAAGGAAAACGGAAGCATTAAGGGATTCACATGGCATTGAAAAGATACAACTGAATGTCATCAGCACAACTTTGGCAATTGACCTGTGGAATCATTTTTAACCCCAAACACAATCCGTGAGGTGGGAAGTGATAGTTAAAACACAACCAGTCCCTAGTCCACATACATCCAATTTCAAGAGTCAGGGTGGTTACATTGTTGCCACTCCAAGATGTTTAATGAATTCAAACCCATGTTCACACCCATGTCCCCAGATTATTAGCTGAGGGCTCTGGAGTTAGAGACCCATGATATTGTTGTTATACCATTGCCCCCTCTCAAAAAGGGAATGCTGCATGCAGCACTATGCATATTAACTTGGTGAAACAACATCAAAGGGCAACTTGCATGTCAGGCAGCATAAGCAGCATGCAATAGTTAGAGCTAAGAGGTACCACAAGCAACAGTTAGATCTAAACTCTATTATCATTTCCCTCTGCACAGACCTCTGAGGCCCATGTGTGATTGGGCCTTCCAGAATCAGAAGTTCCGCAGTCCTGCAACATCCAGTTATGAATGTGGTATCTAATTATACAATTCACTGGAGATGGAGGCAACACAAATATCCATATTCTGAATGACAGGGGAGGTCAGCACTTCAGTACAAAACACAAGTGTAGAGGTTTTAAAAATGTCTTCATCCAGAAGTATTGAGTTGCTGATCATCTCAGCATCTTCCTGAGATCCCCAGAGATGTGGACTGTAATGTTCAGCTTATACAGTTCACTCCATGTGATAGAAAGAAATGGCTGGAGTCACTAGATATTTCAAAGGTTATGAGACCTGACAATATTCTGGAAACATACCTGTGCTCCAGTTTTAGCTGTGCCCTTAGCCAAGTTATTCCAATATAGTTACAATACTGGTATCTACTGGACTATGTGGAAAATTGCCCAAGCATCCTCTGCCCCATTAGTTGAATCTCTGTCACCAGCAAAGTGTTGGTAGGGGTAGTCAACAGTGTAAGTATTTACTCAAAAATAACTTGCTCACTGATGCTTGCTTTTGGTTCCGTGAGAGCCACTCAGCTTCTCGCAGTGTTGGTAAAGGGTTGAACTCATGTGGGGAGGTGAGGGTGAAACTAAGTGTAGACTCAAGGAGGCCTAGCAAACAGAAGTCAATGCAAATTAGTAAGCTAACTCGATTGAATACAGCCATATCCAACACCAAGGGATGTGGTTATTGGGGATCGGTCATCACAGCTGCAGGATTTTCTTCAGCTCTTCAAATTTTATCATCTGCTTCTGAGGGATTTGAACACACATCTCCAGGATACTAGCCTAAGGTTCTGCGTTTCTAGTCTAGTGACATTATCACTACGTCACCACTTCCCATAATTCCTCAGATTAATGTCTAGGTCCAACTATCTTCAGCTGCTTCATCAATGACCTTCCCTCCATTACAGTGTAGGGGCTGTGAATGTTCTCTGATGATTACGCAATATTTAGCACTGTTCCCCATTTATGTGAAGGTTGTGACATACTAGTAATGTTACCAGACTAATATTCTCCAAGTCAATGTTAGATTAGATAGATTAGATTAATTAGATTGCTTACAGTGTGGAAACAGGCCCTTCGGCCCAACAAGTCCACACCGCCCCGCCAAAGCGTAACCCACCCATACCCCTACATCTACAGGACCCCTTACCTAACACTACGGGCAATTTAGCATGACCAATTCACCTGACCTGCACATCTTTGGACTGTGGGAGGAAACCGGAGCACCCGGAGGAAACCCATGCAGACACGGGGAAAACGTGCAAACTCCACACAGTCAGTCGCCTGAGACGGGAATTGAACCGAGAATGCTAACCACTGTGCCACCGTGCCGCCCTTTGGGCATTGTTCTTTGGGCATTGGTTCAAAACCTACCATGACAGATGATGGAGATTGAAAACACAATTTTTTTTGTTAAGAAATGGACAAAATCTAATGATGACTATGTAACTATTGCCAATTGTTGCATCAACCCTTTAGGGATAGAAATTTGCCATCCTTACCTGATGTAGTTTAAATGTAACTCCAGACCCACAAAAATGTGGTTGACTCTTAGCTGCCCTCTGGGCAATAAATGCTGGCCTAACCATTGACACCTAATTTCCATCAAAAAAAGTGACTTCTGAAACTGCTTGTGTCCAAATGCAGCAAGTAGTACTCCACAAAATTGTCAGGCAATGACCATCCAACTGGAGAGCATCTAAGCATTACCGATTTGGCTTCTGAAGAAATATTATCACTGAATCTCCCAGTATCAAAATCTCAGGAACTTTCCATTGACCAGAAACTGATTTAGACTGATGACGACAATAGCTGACAATATTGACAAATGCTGACCTAGCCAATGATGTCCACATTCTGTGAAAGAATTCTTTTAAAATGACAGTGGTCAGATAGAGCATCTGTTCACTTGATGATTTTCTCTGCAGTTTTATTTCATTGAGATGAAGAGATGATTCAATTCTCTGCCTTCTGGCAGCTGTAATACATATAGAAAAAAAAAATTACAGACCTCTTTCTTTAAGGGACAGAAATAGGGAAATTTGGCATTCTTTGTCATCTGGATTACATCCAGCTTCTTGAGCTAAATGCATACTTTGCTCAAAATCAAAATTAGAGCAAGTCGAAAATATAACAGCTGGCCACCTAACCTACAAAAACTTGCTTTTAACATTCTCACTGAGACAGCATAACCAATTTTAAGGTAACCCACTTGGCTAGCAAAAGACAGGCTCTGTTTTTACCCCCTCACCAAGTTTACTGTCTGCACATTTCTGTCACGTAGAGGGGTCTGACAGATCAATGACAGTAGTCTTAATGAGATCAGAGCAAGCATTAATGTGCAAAGTATAATAGCTCAAATCCTTTTTTCTGTAAACACCAATGCCACACTCCCCAACAAGCCACTATCCCTTTCCCACTTCCCATGCCTACTATGCCCTGGAGTATATGGCTAATCTGCTGTGGTTTCAGTTCTACTCAGTGATCATTCACACAGCATCTCCCTCTAGAGCTTCATTTGGCTGCTATTTGTCCCCAGATGCCAGAAATTTTAAAGTCCTCAGCAGATATTGCAATGTTTACGCCAAAATACACCACCAACTTCCCAACCAAACAATGACTACCATCAACCTCAATCTCCTGTCCTTTAGATTACATTACAGTGTGGAAACAGGCTCTTCGGCCTAACAAGTCCACACCGATCCTTCTGATGTTCTGCCTCATGTAATCAATATTGCTTAACATTTTGACAATGTGAACAAGATCCCTCCTTGAGAACATTGTACTCGTCTATGGAGAAAAAGTTTTTGAAGTTTTCTCCCCATAAAAATTTGAAAATCATTCCTGTAATTATTCTTAACATACCCTTTAATGCTTTACCATTCCCTTTTCTTAGATTACTTACAGTGTGGAAACAGGCCCTTCGGCCCAACAAGTCCACCCGGACCCGCAACCAACCCATTCCCGTACATTTACCCCTTTACCTAACCCCAAGGGGCAATTTAGCATGGCCAATTCACCTGACGTGCACATCTTTGGACTGTGGGAGGAAACCGGAGCACCCGGAGGAAACCCACGCAGACACGGGGAGAATGTGCAAACTCCACACAGTCAGATGCCTGAGACAGGAATTGAACCCGGGTCTCTGGCGCTGTGAGGCAGCAGTGCTAACCACTGTGCTACCGTGCTGCCCACAAATCCAGATGCCAAGTCTAAGTTTTTTGTGTGGGTGGTGTTAGACATAGGCTGGATCAAACCCAAATGTGGTCATGTTCAGCTTTAAATAGCTAACATCACTCGTTCTGAAACATGCTAGAACAATTGATAATAATTAAAGACAAACTACTGTTAAATAAAAATAAAACCATAGCTTGAATTAATACTTTCATAATTGGGGATAATATGTAGGTTAGGTGAAAGTGAGAAAGTTTCTTAAATTCCACTCATCCTTTCATTCAGGGGAAGTGTTCTTTGAGTAGACCAGCATTAATTGCCATCCCTAATTGCCAAGAGATCCATTAAGAGTCAGTCACATTACTATGGGTCTGAAGTCACATGTAGGTCAGCCTGGTAAGGACAGCGGTTTCTTACCTAAAGTATATCAGTGAATGAGATAGGTTTTTTTCCTGACAATTAGACTCTTAATTCCAGATAATATTTGTTTAAAAAGAAGCATGTTCTGCCCAGGTGGGCTTCAAACCCAAGTGTCCAGAATATTATCTGGGTCATAAGACCAAACAAATATAAAAGCAGAAGTAGACCATTTGGTCCACCAAGTCTCCTCCACCATTTGATCATGGCTGATACATTTTTCAAACATTCACTTGCCTTCTCCCTATGACCCTTGAGCCCTTTATATATAAAGTCATCTCAATCTTAAATACACACACACTGATTTGACCTTCACAGCCTTCTATGGTAATGAGATCCACAGATTCACTACTGTTTGGCAAAAGAAATTCCTCCTCATCTTTGGATTAATAAGCCTCCCCTTCACGATGTGTAATGTTCAAAGAATATGCATAAGCCATCAGCAGAATTTTTATTCATTTTGTTTTAATAGAAAAAAAAGTTTTAAATTAATTCATTTAATTGACATAAACTAATAGTTGATTATTAATAATTAATATTTATATTGCTATATTTCGTCTTTCTGTTATGTTCAGAGAAATGTACAGCCATCCTGGTGATTGCTATAAGACTGGCCTATTTAAAAATTTGTAAATTGTTCCTTAGCCATTTGCTTATCATGCAAGATTGAAGCTGATATAAAGGTTTCCTTCAGGTTAATGACTCTTTCAATAAGTTCATTGTTAGCGTATATTGCACAAACTCATGACTGGGTGAAAGACTGTCACTTTCAGTCCTCGAAGGTGTCCAGTTTACCTTTGATAAAAATTTGAGCAATCGCGAAGCCAACTGTTTTGCATTGCTGTGATGCAGTAACGGTAAGATCATAAAATATAGGGACAATATTAGGCCACTCAGTCTATAAAGTCTGCTCCACCATTCAATAAAATCATGGCTGATATGATCATTTTCAACTCTACTTTCTGACCTTCTGCCGATAACCATTGATCCCTTTATGAATTAACAATTTGTCTAGCTTAACCTTGAATATACTTAATGACACAGCCTTGACAGAAGACATTTTTCATCTTCTCCGTCTTTACTCTGAGATTATGCCCTATGGTCCTCGAATGCACCACATGGAGAAACAACTTCTCCATATCTACCCCGTCAAACCCTTAAGAATTTTGTATGTTAGTGAGTTTTTGGAAGATTTGAAGTTGAGGTTCTGGATGTAGTTTGCTCGCTGAGCTGCAAGGTTCATTTTCAGACGTTTCGTCACCATAGTATGGGGATGAGACATCTGAAAACAAACTTCCCAACTCAGCAGGCAAACCTACTCCAGAATTTTGCATGTTTCAATTTGATGTCCTCTCATTATTCTAAGTTCCAGTGGATACAGGCCCAACCTACTCAACATCTCCTCATAAGGAAATCCCTCCTTATATGGAATCAACTTAGTGAACTTAGTCAATCCAATGACGACACAAGCTTTGCTTACCACTAGCTAGATGCTGCCATTTAGACGTTCTGCACATCATAAAAGAGAAATGTCACATGTAATTTTCAAAGTGGGTATTATGTCAAATATGTCGGCTGTAGCTTCTAATGATTGATAGATCATATCAATTGGCACATCCCCTCAGCTTTCACACAAGCAGAGTACTGATCATACTCAACCAGCCTGTGCTTGCAAAACTCAAAGAATGCAGTCCTATGTGATTTTGTGATTGGACAGTATTTGTCAAACAAGTATAATTCTGCTGAGAATTGAATTCAAATATAGATTAGATTCCCTACAGAGTGGAAACAGGTCATTCCCTGGTGCATCCTCCATTACAATAAATTGATGATAAAACTAAGTATGTGTTGATGGAAATTAGATGAAAACTTGATGATTAACTGTTTTCAGATGTATACTTCATGACAATGCCTCTTTCAATGAGAATCCACTTGAAAACCAATCAGGGATATCTCTCATGAAGTCTACATACTTCTTCCTTTGAGTTTTAACTTTATTGCATTTTTGTCCTAATGAGTGCCAGATGAAAAGTTTCAATAGCATGCATTTTTGACAATAATACTCATCCTCACTGCCACCAATCTTGTTGGATGTTGAGTCTGTGGTTATTCAGTTGAACCAAATTTAACGTTAGACTTTTTACACAATTTAGATGATTTGGATTCAAATATAGATTTGATTCCCTACCATGTGGAAACAGGCCCTTCAGCCCAACCAGTCCACACCGATCCTCCGAAGAGTAACCCACCCAGACCCATTTCTCTCTGACTAATGCACCTAACACTATGGGCAATTTTGCATGGCCAATTCACCTGACCTGCACATTTTTAGACTCTGGGAGGAAACCGGAGTACCTGGAGGAAACCCTTTCAGACATTGGGAGAATGCAAACTCCACACAGATAGTTGCTTGAGGCTGGGTCCCTGGTGCTGTGAGACAGTAGTGCTAACCACTGAGCCACCATGCCATCCATAGGTGAACAACAAAATGAAAAATATATTCAGATCATGTATTAATACATTTCCAATGAATTCCAGGTTCAGAATTTAAAAGTTTCTATCATAAACAAAATTTATGTATTTCTTTTAACCACTTGTGACAAGTATTTTTATATGTGAGGTGTCTATTTTTGTACACACAGTGACTGTCCCAAGTAACTTGATCCAGAGGCATATTTCTTATGAGTTTTAAAATACAGAAAGTTATTTATTCTTGCTCACTTGTGCTGAAACAAATATTTTTTAAACATTCATTGTGCACACACTCATACAGAGTAAGAATAGATACAGATAAAGGTTTATTATTGGTACAGATTACAATTGTTTCATCTTCTTTTGTGACATGCCTGTAATTTCCCAGATGACATTGATGCTCTGGTTTAAGTGAAGCTTTGTAAAGCAAAAGATTTTAAGTGGGCTGCATAGTAACTTGCTGTATATTATTTAGGTTTGGTTCCCTGTTAAACTTTAAGTTGAGGAGTCCTTTTTCAGTCAGCATCTTCTACTTTTGACGTATTGCTGTTATTACTTTGAGTATTCAGATGATTTACAATTAATTTGGTGCTGACAGTTGATCTATCTTGGTCTGCAAACAGTTTCTAGCTGATTTTAAAAGCAGAACAAAAGTCCCCTAATCAAATGACTTCCACAAGTTCCAAGTCCTTTTTTCAAATGTAGATGGTGTTTACTTTGTTCATTCCACCATCCTCTGTTAACATCTGATACTGTGAGAAGTTACAACAGTGACTATAGTTTGGATAATGTGTCATCATAATCCAGTGGAAGGTAAATAGTTTCTACTCATTTTCACTGTATACACACTGAGCTGTGACGTTCCCTTTTGTTCAGAAAGAATATCAGAGATACAGGGTGACTGGAATTCTACATTTTGTATTTGTGTTGCCCCATCCTATTTAAAGGGATATATGAATCCCCAGAATGGCTTTGAATGTCCATGTTTCATTTGGTGTTCATGTGTCTGAATCTAATGTCGTACTTCAAAAATAGCGTATCGAGGTGCCAAAGTCACAAAGGTGCAATGTAAACGCAGAGGAGAGATGTCATTTCACCAAGAGATCCTTTTTCCAATCCTCTTGTGGGATGGGGATGTCACTAGCTGGGTCAGTATGAATTATCCATCCCTGATTGACCTTGAGAAGGTGGCGATGAGCAGCTGCAGTCCATGTGCTGTCAGTAGACCCACAATGCCTTGAGGGAGGAAGTTCTAGAATTTTGACCCAGCTAAAGGAACGACAATATATTTTCAAGTCAGGATGATGAGTGACTTAGAGGAAAGTTAGCCGCTGGTGGTATTCCCTTGCACTGAAAACTTTGCTTTAACTAGCATCTTATAAACTGGCACTCTCAATAAACTGACAAAAATTATATGTCTCAAATTTTGCCAAACTTACTGTATTATTCCCTCAAGTTCCTTGTTATTGAATCAAATGGCCACATAAAGTTTCAATAGCTGATTTAATTTCAAGTCAATTTCTCCTCAAACACCGTGATCTACTGCGATCTCCGAGTAGTCAGTTAAGGGTACAAGTCAGACGACTCTCTACCACTAAGTTTCATTTAAGGCAAAGTTAAATTATTATTTAAGTGATTTCTGGTGTAACTAAAGTATAACAGTGAGATTTATACGCCTGCATTATATTTCTCTTGTTTAGTGTGTGTTTTTACATTGATTAGGTAGATCTCTTGATTATTTGGACTATTTGATCAACCAGCACACTCCTGAACTCATAGATGCTGCTTAATAAAATATTTGCTGCATTTGATGCTCTTGTCCTCATAGATTGTAGTGATTGTGGATTTGGGAGATGCTGTCTAAAGAAACTTGGTGAATTTCTGCTGTGTAGTTGGGGTACACTAATGCTATTAGCATCAGTAGTGGAGGGACTAAACATTTATGCTTGTGGTGCAAGTCAAGCTGGTCACTTTGACCTGGATGGTGTCAAGCTTCTTGAGTGTTGTTGGAGCTGCACTCATCCAAATAAGTGGGGAGTAATCCATCACACTCCTGACACATGCTATGTAGATGGTGGGCAAGCTTTGGGGAGTCAGTAGGTGAGTTACTATCTACATGATACCTAGTCTTTACTGTACTATTGTAGCTGCAGTATTTATATGGCTAGTCCAGTTCAGTTTTCATCAGCAACGAACTCCAGGATGTTTACAATGGGGGATTCGATGACTGAATGTCAAGGAACGATGATTAGGTTCTCTCTTGTTGGAGATGATCATTGACAGAAATGTCACTTGACACTTCTCAACTCAAACCTCGATATTATCCAGTTCTTGTTGTATTTGGTTATGAACTGCTTCGGTATTTGATGAGTCATGAATGATGCTGAACATTATGCAATCATTATGTGATATCCCCACTTCCATCTTTATGGAGGGAAGCTGATTGATGTTGCAGATGAAGCCTTGGGTATTTCCCGAAGGAACTCCTGGAGACGTGGCCTGTAGCTGGAATGACTGACCTCCAACTGTCAGTTTAAAAATGGCGAGCACCTGCAATATTAGAGACAAGTGGCACAATGCTTTTAAGGGGAAGTTTAGGGAACTACTCATTCATGTAAATGCTGCCTTTTCATTGTAGGTTTGGCCTGATTGGTGTGTTAAATTCATCTGTTCAGCTGACACTGAATAACAAAGCTTCCACATTTGAATGACACTGAATTCAAAACGCTGGAACTTGTACTTGTGTCAAGATGCTGCACTGAGCTTGGCAGATTTTCCAATATTAGATTTAAAGGAATTTTTAGATGAGTTTCCTAGCCTTTAATACTAGTGTCGTATTCTTGTAAATCTTGCATTTAATTAGGCATAATTAATTATTCTAGGTTTGAGGAAAAAACTATAAAGAATTGATTAGCCTTTTAAAGGCAATTGGGGTTTCTCTGGATCTATTGGTAAGAGTGAAAACTCATATTCTGAAGTTTACATTGTAGTGACGTGGCATTCTGATGATATCACTGAAATAAGTAGAAACCTGAAACCTTGCAGTGAATATTGACACATATCTGGAAATCTAGAGTGCAAAAATAAGGAGTTATTAATTCATAATTGCGAGGCCAGCATCTATTGCCCTTTCCCCACTTGCCCTGCAGAGGTGGTTTTAAGCTGGTTTCTTAAAACCTGTGGTTTAGGGATAACCACAATGCTGTTAGAAGGGAATTTTGCATAGAAAATTGTTTTCTGTCCATCCTCTTTGAATGTGACCATTGGAGGATAGTCATTCGTGATAACCTCCATCTATTTTATAATAGAAATGGTTCCATCTCCCTCTTCAGGGTGTCAGTTCATCTCAAATTATCTTTTAATACCACAATATGCTATGTGCTTGTGCGTCTGCTTCTCTTTTTGACGTGTATGTTCATTCTAGCCACAGAGATGCATATCACTGATACTGATAGTACAGTAAATTTATATGGTACTTGAATTGAGAGCTTGGAATATTTGGATAGAAATAAATGTTCTATGTTTGCATCTTGAAGCTTAACTACCATAGTGAGAAGGACTGAAACAAACTGAATCTCTGTCCTTGTCCTATTAATGTCCAACATTACATCTGAGAGACCGCACCCACACTGGTCAAGCAGACCTTATCTGTAACATAACTCACTGCTGAGTTTTAAGACGCCACAGAATAGCTACTAAAGGCTGAATTGAATTTATTTCCTTCCAACCATAGAATTATTATTCAAATGATTGGATGCAATATGACATGTTTTGGCTCATCTGACAGACTTGCTGTCTGAATGCTAAGAGTTCGATGTTGTGATAATGAAAGTTCAGAGATTGAAACCACCAAGAATGAATTGTGGTATTTATCTCACAGTACAATCAATTTGTGTTTTCCTTCTCTTGCATTCTCCATCTCATTCTCCTATGAATTGTTATTCAGAGGTTTTATTTATTTATTTACTTACTTATTTATCTGTTTGCTCAACCACTTTTGATCCCAAGGGCTATTTTGACAAAACATCATTTTAATGGCCAAATGTAAATTTTAAAAGAGTAACAGCACCCAGACAAGTAAACATAGCTGCTGAACATGAAGGGTTAACATTATGAGAACAGAAAGCTCTATCTTAAAGCCTGTAGCTAAATTTATTTCAGTAAATGAATTGCTATAGATAAACTTAAAATATATGATTTCCTTCATGAGAAAGAATGTATGAATAATAGCTGAGACTGTGAAGTTGTGGCAGCTTGATGATTTTATGCCACAATTCTCTACCACTGATGTAAGGAAGTACTTCTTTAATAACTGGGCACTCTTCCTCATAATTCTTGCTTTTCTGTATACGATTTAGCCTTGCAAGGTGGTGAGTACTAAAACTGAACAGATTCTGTTCAGATTAATGTTTTTTCTAACAGGGGCTAATAGAGCATTGTAAAGACTGAGAATTCCAATTTTGTTTGCACCTCTCCAGACCATTAATCACTGAGTCAGGTGGAGAGCCCCAATCTATTAATTTAACACCAAGATAGAATAAGCCTGAACAGCTCTGTGACACACTTTCCAACAGGATGACTGGAGGCGTTCAGGATGGTTTGGTTAAAATTAAAAAAAAGAATTATCAAAGATCTTATTGTTCATCCAACTCTATGAACAGTTCCTGCTGAATCTCCATGCCATTCACAATCCAATCAATCATCACCCTCTTCTCATTCTGTCGAAATCGTTAATTTATTTTCAAGATGGGTTTCTTGTTTTTCAGTCCTGAGGAGAGCGAGATGAAAAGGTACGACTTCATGTCTCTTTTTAGCAATGTTGCTTCAATTGGTGTCAGTGGACAATATTTAATTTCATTCACCTCTCAGCACCCACTGCTGCTGAAAGCTGTATGGATTATTAGTAGCCAGGTTCATATAATGGTTCCTTTCTTCTGTCCAAGCTGTTGCTGTCATACACAGATGCTATGGATTGAAAAACCAATTATTTAGGTTGGTGATAGAGGCACCCACCCTCTGTCCTGAAGTGGTATGTAATGGAGGAGTATTGTCACATGACGAGGCAAACAGTTTGGGGTGGAGGCCTGAAATTCCCTCTGCAATGAATTTTGCTAGATTACACTTTTGTTGCAGTAGCTCAAAAATCTGAATCAGTGCAAAACCCTTCTAATGTGTTTTATTTTGTTGGGTGGGGAGACACTCTGCATTTTAATTTTAGCATAAAGGTTTGTTTTATCTTAAATGTTAAAAATATGCGTCAAGTCATCTCACAAAATTGGGTCTGTGACATTGATGTAAATTGGACACCACACCCAGTCTTATGGTGGGTTGAGTGCTAGAGATCATTGAGTATTCAATGTTAGCAGGAATTCAGAATTTCCAAAAGTCCAATAAAGTGACTGAAAAAAAACTTCAAACTAACCATCCTTCAATATTGCAACTAAGAAAATAAGCATCTTGAACTCAGTTCAATCTTTGATTTGAATTTACTATAGGCATCAAGACATTGGTAACTCCACATTTGGAGTATTGTGTACATTTCTGGTTGCACTGCAAGAGGAAGGATGTTATTAAACTGGAAAGGGTGCAAAGAAGATTTACAAAGCTGTTGCCATGACTGGAAGGTTTGAGTTGTAAGGAAAGACTGGATAGGTTAGGACTTTGATCCCTGGAATGTAGGAGGCTGGGGGTGTGACCATATTCAGGTTTATAAAATCATGAGAGGCATGCATAAGTTGAATATTCAAATATTTTTCCCCATGTTAAGGGAGTCCAAAACTAAAGGGCATGGTTTTAAGGCCAGAGGGGAAAGATTTAAAATGAATCTGAGGAGCAGCCTTTTCTCACAGAGAATGGTGTGAAAATAGAATGAGGTGCCAGAGGAAGTGATAGAGGCAGATACAATTGCAATATTTAATAGACATTTTGATAGGTACATGGATAGGAAAGGTTGAGAGGGACAAATGCAGTGAAATGGGACTAATTCTGTTGAGGAAACCTGGTTGGCATGTACAGTTTGGGCCAAAGGGCTTGTTTCCATGCTATATTCCTCTTTGATTTTTTGACCCTAAAATCAGCATTGGGAACAGTTCAATCACTGTACCATAGGTAGACTCCAAACAGTGGGACTGCTATCAAAATCAGGATGTGGGCAGGCTCCTGATACCACCAGCTCCATCAGTGGTCCAGTGGCTCTGAGGCCTTAGCAGCACCATTGGGAGAGTGTGGTGATTAATGTGGAATGTAAGAAGCCTCAGGAACTACACCAGGTCACTTTGTAAAACTGTAAAGGGCTGGAAGAGAAAGACCTCCAGGGACATTGTTGTGCTATTGATGCTATTGTCCCTGTCTGACATCCCTTCAGTGATGGTGGAGGGGAGGGTCAAATCATTCTGTCACAAGCAAAATGCTGCCAATCAAAGAGTTATACAGCATGGAAACCGAACCATCGATCTAACCCAGTCCTTTGAAATAGTTCCTAATTGGGTTTTAAATTATGTATTTTGGAGAGTTGACTTGACATAACTCTCCCACTGGTCTAACTCCTACATCTTAAAGGTGCATTGATATTCTCAAAATCTGGTTTCTATCTTACTTTGCTGTTGGAGAGCTGTTGAAAGTGACAAGATGTCTTTGGACACTGTCCTATCAGATGCTTCGAGATATTTTCTCTGAGCACGTATAATCTGAAAATTACATTTGGGATTAATGAAAAAAATTATTGGGGACCTTATGGAGACACCCATTTGTTTGGGATGTGGGTATTGCTGGCTATTCAACATTTATTGCCCATTCCTATTTGCCGTTGAGAAGGTGGTGGTGAGCTGCCTTCTTGAACCACTGCAGTCCACTTGCTGTGGGTTGACACACAATGCCCCTAGGGAGGGAATAGCAGGATTTTGACCCAGTGACAATGAAGGAACAGTGATATATTTCCAAGTCAGCATGGTGAGTGCCTTGGAGAGGAACTTGCAAATGGAGTGGTTCCCATGTACCTGATGCCCTTGCCCTTCGAGATGGAAGTGGTCATGGATTTGGAAGGTGCAGTCTAAGGACCTTTCTTGAATTTTACAGTCCATCTTGTAAATGATGCACACTCCTGCTACTAAGTGTCAGTGGTGGAGGGAGTGGATGCTTGTGGATTTGGTGGAAATTAAACAGCCTGCTTTGTCCAGGATGGCATCAAACCTCTTCAGTATTGCTGGAGCTGCAACCATCCAGGCAAGTAAGAAGTGTTCCACCACATGCCTGACTTGTGCCTTTATGGACAGGCTCTGGAGAGTCAGGAGATGAGTTACTAATTGTCGTATCCTGAGCCTCGCACCTTCTCTTGGAGCCAGTATATTTAGTTTAGGAGTCCAGTTGAGGTTCTCTTCACTGGTAACCAAATGGTGTTGATAATGGGGATTTCAGTGATGGTAACACCATTGAATATCAAGAGACAGTAGCTAGATTGATCTGGTTGGAGATGGTCATTACCTGGCATGTAATGTGATGCAAATGTGACAATAGGAACAATAAGGCAGATTGTGTTGAGGCCCAGTGCCAAAGACAAAGGCTGAGGAATAAAAATGACATAAATGAGGTGTATATTAAGGTGCGAAAGGAAGAGGGTTGGTACTCTTTTCTAAGTGCAAAGTTAACAAGACACAAACATGACATGACAATTGAGGGGGACAGAATGGACCAGAACTGCACATAGGACTCCAGCTGTAACCAAACTATCGTAAGAGAATTGAAGAACAGACATGTTGTGGTTGGTATCTGAAGTTATGGATTTCAATATTGAAACCTCAAAGTGGCCAATTAAGTGTTTGTTTCAGATTTCCAGGATCTGCAGTATTTTGATTCTATCTTAGTTAATGAGATGTGTTTGTAAAATACAGTGAAGAATCTCACTTGGGCTCACAAAAGGGACCCCTTCAAAATTCTTTGTGCAACTTACATTGAACAAAAAATTGTACACTTCAGTCCAGTCATCTCAAAAGAAAACTCTTCATTTTGTTCAGATTGAATCCTGTTTCCCTAAATTGGGAGTGGCATTTGTTAAAGGATCTCAGAGTGTTGATAAATTGGTCAATTACAATCTCAAAATGTCAGTTGATATCCAAGTTGGTGACAAAGTATCCACTAAATGGCAGATTTATATTTATCAGATTATTTATGGATCGTGATTTAAACAAATATGTGATATAGTACACTGTGACCGTCTAGTTTTTAAAAATGACAGCTGTGTTCTTTTTATAATTCACCACACTTCCTGAGAATTTCAAAAGGACAGTCAGGAAGTGTGCGCTTGCAATTCTTCAACAAATGTATGTGAACAGTGGATTGACCGAAGCAGAATTGTTTCACCTCTGGAATTCCCCCTTCCTCAAATTCCAAACTCAGATTCAGAGCCATTACTGAGAGAATGTCCATCCCGGTGCCAGATTGAACTCTTCATCTATTCAGTGTCGATTTTCACATATTTGATTTGATTTATTATTGTCGGCATAGTGAAAAGTTTTGTTTTGGTGCAGTACAGGTGGATCAGACTATACTAAGTGCGTAGGGCAATAGAACAGAGTGAAGAATACAATGTTACAGCTGCAGAAAAGGTCCACAGTGAGCAAGGTCAACATTAAGTTTAAAATTTGAGAGGTTCATTCAAAAGTCTAATAACAGTGGGAAAGAAGCTGTTCTTGAATCTATTTGTACATGTATACAAACTTTCATATCTTCTTCTCACCTGGAAGAGGTTGGAAGAGAGTATAACCGAGGTGAGAGGGGTCTTTGATTGTGTTGGTTGCTTTCCTGAGGCAGTTGGAAGTACAGATGGAGTCAAAACATGGGAGCTGGTTTATGTGATGGACTGCGCTATGTTCACAACCTTCTGAAGTTTCTTACAATCCTGAGAAGTGTAGTTGCCAAACCATGCTGTGATGCATCTAGATAGAATGCCTTCTATGGTGCATCTATAAAAATTAGTAAGAGTCCTTGAAGACATGCCAAATTTCCTTAGCCTCCTGAGGCAGTAGAGATATTGTTGGTATGTGTTTGAATAATTAATATTATTAAATATCAATGCAAAGCAGCAGAAAACTGTTGAGCATCATAATGCTTTCTAACAGGGAACGTACTGTTGGAAAGGACACAAAACGCAGATGCTTGTTTCTGTACGTCTGTTGCACCTCATAGTGTAAATAAAACACCCAAATTCTTGGAATTGGTGGCATTGCCAATCTAAGAAGAGATGCAACTTTGTTTGAGTGGTTGCATAAAATGAATCCTCGGCTCAAGTGAGGATTCCTTTCAGAAGTGATCCCCAGACATTAGCACCTCAACAACAATTTTTTGTGTAAAATCCAGAGATTAGCACCTGTTGATGACTCTCTTGAAACAAAATACAATTTTGACCTGAAGTAAAATAATCATGCAGTCTCCAGTGGTATATTACTGATGTGAATTGATATGTTTTGCCACTTCAGTAATCCCATTTCTTTACATTTCTTTTTTTTATTGTTACAGCAGCGTGCACTGAAACAAAGTGTTTAATGTAAGCAATCATAACAGGCTGCTTGACAGGAGCTTAAATAAAGTTCAAGCTGTAAGGAGTCATTGGGGTCAGGTAACCAAATGCTTCATCAAGGACCAAATTTCATAGAAGATGGAGTTATTCAAGAACTTAGTAGCCAACCTAGATGTGTATGCCACTACTATTATGGACTTCATTACCAAGTGTATGGAAAACTGTGTGCCAAAGAAGTTAATGCGAATGTTCCCCTAATAGAAACCATGGATAAACTGGGAGATCCATTGCTTACTGAAGTCCAGATGTGTGGCATTCAATTCAGATGACCCTGACCATTATAGATACAGCCTCTGCAAGGTCATTAGCGACGCTAGAGGCAAACAGGATTAAGCTACAGTCCCAAACTAACCACACAGACACTCTATATCATGTAGGCTTTGCCACAAACAGTAAAGGCTACAAAATGAAGCAGAACAGAAGAGCGAACAAAAATATCTCCCTCCCTGATGTGCTCAATGCATTTTATGCTTGTTTTGAACAGAAGATCAGCAAAATGGTGTCACCTGGCCTGACAGCCTTAGATGCATCTGTTCCCTCAGTCACTGCTGCAGATGGCGAGTGAACCCACGGAAAGTGACTGGCTCAGATGGAGTCCCTGGCCGTGCGCTCAGATTTTGCACATACCAGCTGGCAGGAGTATTTACTGATATCTTTAACCCCACCTTAATACAATCTGAAGTCCCCATCTGCCTCAAGAAAATCACTATCATCCCGGTACCAAAGAAAGCCCATGCAATGTGCTTCAATGAGTACTGCCCTTGGCTGTGACCTCCATAATTATGAAGAGATTAGTTATGGCTCGCCTCAACTCTAGCCTCCCAGCCAGCCTGCCTCGATCCCTCATAATTTGTCTCTCATCACAACAAGTCTCTGACAGACACCATCTCCCTGGCTCTGTACTCATCCCTGGAACATCTGGATACCAAGGATATCTAGAACAGACTCCTACCTATTGACTACAACTCCGCTTTCAATACCAAAATTCCAATCAAACTAATCTCCAAGTTCCAAGACCTCAGTCTCTGCTCCACCCTCTGCAACTGAATCCTCGACTTCTTGATGTACAGACCACTATCAGTGAGAATAGGTAACAACACCTCCTCCATGATAAACCTCAACACTGGCGCCCACAAGGCTGTGTGCTCAGCCCCTTACTGTACTCCCTGCATGCTCATAACTGTGTGGCCAAATTTTATCCTAACTCCATCTACAAATTCACTGACGACACCACCATTGTGGGCCGGATCTCAAACAAGGAAGGGACAAATACAGGAAAGAGATAGAGTGCTTAGTGTGAAGGTAGCAATCTCTCCCTCAATATCAGAGGAATGAAAGAGATATTCATTGACTTCAGGAAGCAAAGTGTAGGGCAGGCCCCTGTCTACATCAGTGGTGCTGACATGGAGATGGTCAAGAGTGTCAAGTTCCTTGGATTCCACTTACATTGAAGTTACAATCAAGAAAGCACAACACCTCTACTTCATCAAGAAGCTAAGGAAATTCAGCATGTCCGTTAAAAGCTCTTACCAATTTTTGTCGATACACCATAGAAAGCATTTTATGCAGATGCATCATGGCTTTGTATGGCAACTGCTCTGCCAGGACCATAAGAAAGTACAGAGAGTTGTGAACACAGCCCAGTCCATCATGCAAGCCAACCATCCATCCATCCTCAGGAAGGCAGCCAACCATCATCAGAGATCCCCCCCACCCTGGTTATAATCTATTCCAAATTCTTCCATTGGGCAGAAAATGCAAAAGCTTAAACACACATTCCAACAGAATCAAGAACAGCTTCTTCCTTGCTGTTATCAGATTTTTGAATGTACCTCTCAGATGTCAAACTGAATGTTGATCTCACTCTTTGTGCACCTCCCTGCAGCCATAACATTGTATTCATCACTCTGTTGTATTAGCCTAATGGACTCTATGTTTTGATCTGCCTTTACTGCATACTGTACCTTGGTGCATGTGACAGTAATAAATCAAATTTTACTAAAAGAGGGGTATAAGTCGGGAACTCCAAAGTTTAGGATGGCGTCAGAAGCTGATGATCGAGTTGGAGCATTTAAAATCAGTGACGCACATGTGTCCGGAACTGGAGAATTCCAGATGTTCATTTTTTTTTTAATCATTCATGGAATGTGGGAGTTATTGGCCAAAATAGTATTAGGTGCCCATCACTAACTGCCCAGACTGTACTTAAGAGTTGAGAGTGTGGTGCTGGGAAAGCACAGCAGGTCAGGTAGCATCCAAGGAGCAAGAGAATCAACGTTTCAGGCATATGCCCTTCATCAGAAATGAGGCTTGTAGGCCAGCTAACGAGGGGGACTGAGAGATAAATGGGAGGAGGTGGGGCTGGGGGAAGGTAGCTGGGATAGGTAGATGAAGGTGGCGGAGAAGGTGATAGGTCGGAGAGGAGGGTGGAGTGGATAGATGGGAAGGAAAATGGACAGGTCAAGAGACTGGTGCCAAGTTTGAGGCTTGGGACTGGGATAATGTGGTTAAGAGTCAACTACATTGCTGTAAGTCTAGAGTTACATGCAGGCTGGACCAGGTAAAATGTGGACATAGTAGGGTTGCTTTAATGGGTGACTTTAACTTTCCCAGTATTGATTGGAACCTCCTTCGAGCAGAAGATTTGAATGGAGCTGTTTTTGTAAGGTGTGTTCAGGGGGGTTTCCTAACTCAGTACATTGACAGGCCGACGAGGGGAGAGGCCATTCGAGACTTGGTGCTCGGAAACGAGCTGGGGCAAGTATCAGATTTTGTAGTGGGAGAGCATTTTGGTGATAGTGACTACAACTGCCTCACATTGTACATAGCTATGGAGAAAGAGGATTAGGCAAAATGGGAGGATATTTAATTGGGGAAGAGGAAACTATGATGCGATTAGACGTGAGTTAGGAAGCATGGACTGGGAGCAATTGTTCCATAGTAAAGGCACTATAGACATGTGGAGACTGTTTAAGGAACAGTTGTTGCGAGTGATGAATAAATATATCCCTCTGAGACAGGCAAGAAAGGGTAAGATAAAGGAACCTTAGATGACAAGAGTGGTGGAGCGTCTTGTCAAAAGGAAGAAGGTAGTTTACAAAAGGTGGAGGAAACAAGGGTCAAGCTCAGCTCTAGAGGATTACGGCAGGCGAGGAAGAAGCTCAAAAATGGTCTGAGGAGAGCCAGGAGGGGGCACGAGAAAGGTTTGGCAGAACGGATTAGGGAGAACACAAAGGCATTTTACACTTACGTGAGGGATAAGAGAATGATCAAAGAAAGAATAGGGCCGATCAGGGATAGCATAGGGAATTTGTGTGTGGAGTCTGAGGAGGTAGGGGAAGCCCTAAATGAGTGTTTTGCTTCAGTCTTTACGAAAGAAATGAACTTTGTAGTGAATGAAACCTGTAAAGAGCAGGTGTGCATGCTGGAATGGATAGAGATAGAGGAAGCTGATGTGCTGAAAATTTTGTCAAATATTAAGATTGACAAGTCGCCAGGCTTGGACCAGATTTATCCTCAGCTGCTTTTGGAAATGAGAAATGTGATTGCTTCGCCACTTGCGAAGATCTTTGATTCCTCGCTCTCCACTGGAGTCATACCTGAGGACTGGAGAGAGGCAAATGTAATTCCTCTCTTCAAGAAAGGAAATAAGAAAATCCCCGGCAATTACAGACCAGTAATTCTCACGTCTGTCATCTGCAAGGTGTCAGAAAGGATTCTTGAGGGATAGGATTTATGACCATCTGGAAGAGCATGGCTTGATTAAATACAGTCAACACGGCTATGTGAGGGGCAGGTCATGCCTCACAAACCTTATCAAGTTCTTTGAGGATGTGACTAGAAAAGTTGATGAGGGTCGAGCTGTGGGTGTGGTGTATATGGACTTCAGCAAGGCATTTGATAAGGTTCCCCATGGTAGACTCATTCAGAAGGTCAGAAGGAATTGGATACAGGGGAACTTAGCTGTCTGGATATAGAATTGGCTGGCCAACAGAAGACAGCGAGTGGTAGTAGAAGGAAAATATTCTGCCTGGAAGTCAGTGGTGAGTGGTGTTCCACAGGGCTCTGTCCTTGGGCCTCTACTGTTTGTAATTTTTATTAATGACTTGGATGAGGGGATTGAAGGATGGGTCAGCAAGTTTGCAGATGACACAAAGGTTGGAGGTGTCGTTGACAGTATAGAGGGCAGTTGTAGGCTGCAGCGGGACATTGACAGGATGCAGAGATGGGCTGAGAGCTGACAGATGGAGTTCAACCTGGATAAATGCAAGGTGATGCATTTTGGAAGGTCGAATTTGAAAGCTGAGTACAGGATTAAGGATAGGATTCTTGGCAGTGTGGAGGAACAGAGGGATCTTGGTGTGCAGGGTACATAGATCCCTTAAAATGGCCACCCAAGTGGACAGGGTTGTTAAGAAAGCATATGGTGTTTTGGCTTTCATTAACAGGGGGATTGAGTTTAAGAGTCATGAGATCTTGTTGCAGCTCTATAAAACTTTGGTTAGACCGCACTTGGAATACTGCGTCCAGTTCTGGTCGCCCTATTGTAGGAATGATGTGGATGCTTTGGAGAGGGTTCAGAGGAGGTTTACCAGGATGCTGCCTGGACTGGAGGGCTTATCTTATGAAGACAGGTTGACTGAACTTGGACTTTTTTTATTGGAGAAAGGAGGAGAAGAGGGGACCTAATTGAGGTATACAGGATAATGAGAGGCATAGGTAGAGTCGATAACCAGAGACTATTTCCCAGGGCAGAAGTGACTAACAAGAGGGGTCATAGTTTTAAGCTGGTTGGAGGAAAGTATAGAGGGGATGTCAGAGGCAGGTTCTTTACACAGCATGGAATGTGTAGCCAGCAGCAGTTGTGGAAGCAAGGTCATTGGGGACATTTAAGAGACTGCTGGACATGCATATGGTCACAGAAATTTGAGGGTGCATACATGAGGATCAGTGGTCGGCACAACATCGTGGGCTGAAGGGCCTGTTCTGTGCTGTACTGTTCTATGTTCTAAAATGTCTCTGATTTACTCATTCAAAAGTCAATGCTCAAGGCAACTGCTGCATGAAAGATAACTAGTTTTCTTGAAGTTTGAACTGAGTTTTTATATTGCAGACAATGGACAGCTTCTACTGGGGAGAACAACAGCATACATTTTAAAATCTTTCCCCCTCATGTGCCTTGTGTCTAACTTTTTTTCTCATTTCCAAGCTGCTCCAGTCAGCTGAGATCCAGTCAGCTTCACTTAAAGCAAAACTCCTTGGCTTGAATATTGCACAAAAACCACAAAATTCACAATAGGTATCAAATTCCTTGCTGTGAATTTATGCAGATATCCTGGTAAAACCCTATTTTTATAAATAGTTCTTTCTTCTTGTAGTCCATGGTTTTTCTTACAGTGGAGGATCAATGAAGACCAGTGAACATGAGGTTCATACAGTGAGCTGTGAATGAACAGGATATGGTGTGAAATAGAATAGCGGCAACAGAGCTTTGGACAGGTTCACAGGTGGCGTAACTAGAGGAGATCAAACATGGCTGTCAGTTTAAAAGGTGATGGTGGCATAAGAGTTGAATTAGGGATGATGATGGATAGTGGTGTGGAGATAGAAGTGAGAATTCTTGGTGATTTAGCAGTTACATTGTCAAAAGCTCAACTCAGGGTCAACTGGGAAGTAAAAAGTATGAATCTCAAATAACAATTCCCACAGACAGGGATGATGTTTTCGACTAGGAAATAAAGCTTACGATGTGCAGTGATACCCATATCCCATAAATGAATAAAAGAAATTCCGGACAAATGCAACGATATGTTACCTGCTGTTAGACTTAGAATATTCATATGGTCCTAAAGATAAAATTCAGTTCAAACACAGTTCTATCTTATTAGCAGGATAATGCACTGTACATAACAAGATATGTTGATCTGCATCCCATTTCCAGTGAGCAATGTCATTGCACTTTATAATAATGTTGTATTCTGGTGTTTGATAATGATTATTTCATTAACATTTTATTCTTTGTTTCAACAGATGTACTATGCCCAAATCTAAGATTGGAAGGCAGTCAGTACAAGTTACAAAATAAAGCTTCAGCTAACATCCCAGGTAAGTGACTTTCATTACGAAATGTCAAAGCTGGATTATGGATATGCCTCCATGCATTATAATTAGTTTTGATTGACATGCTCAGTAATGTATGATTTTTCAAACTGAACTTCTAAGAAACCAAGGTAGAATATTAATATATGCAGGAAAACACACTGGGTATAGAATTTCTGACTTGAATGCAATTGGGATATTGTGCTCAAATTTCACTGGAATTTTCTCTGGTTAGGTTGCGTTTTCTCTTAAAATTTAGGGCAAGTCTAAGACCAGAGGGCATAATCTCAGAATGAAGAGGCACTAATTAAAAACTGAGATGAGGAGGAATTGTCCTCAGAGAGTTGAGAGTCTTTGGAACTCCATGCCACAGAGAGCTATGCGGATAGAGTTCATGTGTACATTTAACGCTGAGATGGATAGATTATTGATCAGTAGTGGAATGAAGGGTTCTGGGGAAAGGGCAAGAAAGTAGACATGAGGAATGTTGGATCAGCAATGCTCCACAAGAACATTGGAACAGGCTCGAAGGGCCGAACAGCCCACTCCTACTCCTATTTCTTATGGTATTTGCTTAATCACAGCCCTAAAAACTTCTACGAACAACAATCAGTGGCCAGCATAATAAAAAATAATTATTTCTTTTCATCAGCTATCACTTTGTTTGATATATTTCAGAGAGGTAACCAGGGAAGTTTTATTGATACAACTTAAGATGGATACATCACTAAAAGAAGCACTTTGAACAAAGGTATCCAATGTCCACATGTGAGTAACCTAATTTAAAAGGGCAGCACAGTGGCTCAGTGGCGAGCACTGCTGCCTCACAGCACCAGGGTCCCAGGTTTGATTCCAGCCTCGGGCGACTGTCTGTGTGGAGTTTGCACGTTCTCCCGTGTCTGCGTGGGTTTCCTCAGGTGCTCCAGTTTCCTCCCACAACACATAAAGATGTGCAGGCCAGGTGAATTGGCCATGTAAAATTGCCCATAGTGTTAGGTGCATTAGTCAGAGGGAAATGGATCTGGGTGTTTTACTCTTCGGAGGGTTGGTGTAGACTTGTTGGGCCAACTGTAGGGAATCTAATCTATTTTTTAAAAAATCATTAGAAATTCCTTGAAAATAAATGCACTTGACAATTTACTAATTTTGTTAGTGTCCTTCAGTAACTTGGTAAATAATATGCTTCTTGACATGTCAATAGTTACAAAATGTGGCTACTGCTGACTATGCACCAGTGCAAATGAGTACAAATTGAGGAGTCTTTCCAAATCAGTGAAATGTGCATCTTCTTACAACTTGATCCTGGGAATATGGCCAGCTTTTTGGATGAGATCTCACCTCCGCCTATAGAATTTTGAATGAATGTAAAAGATCACGGAAAATATGAATGCAAGTGGTTCTGTGCTTAACCCATTTACAATTAATATCCTCTGAACCATTGTGATGTTATTTCACCCAATTGAATGGATATTATTATAATAAAGCAAGTGTAAACTTGGCTCAACATTTACTAAGATCCAGACAGCTTAGGCACAGGTTAATAAAGTCAAGCCTCAGGAATCCCACATCTGGCCAAATGGGCTGCAAATAAATAGCTCAATGGAGGAAAACCCACAGCAGGGCAGTAGGAGATATACAAAAGGGCAATAGTAAAGTGCAGAGCCAATGTATAATCAGAAAAGCTGAAGGGTGGAACCAACCAGCACAGAGAAATCTGGATGTCAAGCGATGTGTAGTACAGGATAAGAAAAATGATGGAAATTTAAGGTACAAACCAAAGTTCAAAATCACACAATACCAGGTTAAAGCCAGTGCTTCCAATTAATCCTGTTGGACTATAACCTAAAGTTGTATGATTTTTAACTTTGTACACTCCAGTCCAACACCGGCATCTCCAAATCATGAATACCAAAGTTCAAAATAGTAGATGCCCGAGAGCAGTATAGGAAGTGCGTAGGGTTACCTAAAAAGAAATTCAGAGAGGGGAAAGAAGGGTCATGATAAAACATTGGCTTAAGGGAAATCCAAAGGTGTTTTATAAGTATATTAGGGGCAAGAGAATAACTAGGGAAAGAGTAAGGCCCATGGGGAAGAAAATGGCATTGTGGTATGGAGCCAGGAGACATGCATGTGCATTTTGCATCTGTATTCATTATAGAGAATAAAAATATAGGCCTAGCAATCGGGGAGCAGTGCTGTGAAACACTGAAACACTTGAACAACTTAGTATTTAGAGGGAGGGGGTATTTGTGGTTTTTGCAGGTTTGAAAGTAGATGCATTCCCAGACCCATGTGATTTGTATCTCAAGCTGCTGGGGGAGGCAAGGGAGGAGATGACAAAAGTTTTGACGTTAATTTTCAAATTTTCTCTGGCCCTAAGATGGGTGTCAAAGGACTGGAGGACAACTAATGTTGTACCATGATTCAAAAAAGGTGGCAGGGATAAATCGGGAAACTACAGACTAGTGTGTCTAACATCAGTGGTAGGGAAACGATTGGAAAATTATGACGACAGATTTAATCCCCACTTCAAGAGACAAAGTTTAATGAAACAGGGCTTCGTAAGCTGGGATCATGTCTAATCGATTTGATTTAATTTTTCAACGAGATGTGTAGATGAAGATGATGGAGTTGATGTAGTTGCATGGATCTTAGTGCATTTTTTATAAGATGTCGCATGGCAGTCTCGTTAAAAACCTAAGAAACCAAGCGATTCAGGGAAATTTGGCAAATTTGATCTAAAATTGGCTTTGTGGCCAGAAACAAAGTTGAAAGGTGTTATTGTGATGTATAAAGTGGTGTACTAAAGGGTTTGGAGTTTTTTTTTGTTACTGTTTGTTGTGTACATCAATGATCCTGAAAGGAATGTAGGTGGTGGTATGGTTAGTAAGATTGCAGAGGTCTCGACAGTTGGCCGTGTGATAAACAACAAAAGGGGAATCCTTAGTCCACAGGAATATGTAGAAGAGCTGATCAGGTAGGCTGAACAGTGACAAATGTAATTTAATCCTGAAAAATATGAGATGATGTATTTTGGGAGGACTGACTAGGCAAGGGAGAGCACATCGAATGTTAGCACCTAAGGAAGTACAGAGGATTAGAGGGATCTTGGTTCACATGTCCCATAGATACTTGAAGGTGGTTAGGAAGATTGTCAAGGTGTTGAGAGAAGAGCTAGGAGGGAGTGATGGAGATGTGTATGAATTCATTTATACCACAGCTGAAATACTGTACTCAGTTCTGATCACTACACTATAAGAAGGATGTGGTTTCAGTTCAGAGGGTGCAGAGGTATTCACCAAGATGTTGCCAAGACTGTAAACAACTCAGCTATGAAGAGCAATTAGATAGGCCAGGGTTATTTCCTTTCAAGCAGAGAAGCCTGATGGGGGATCTTTGTGAAGTGTGCAAAATTCTGAGGAACATAGATAGTTGGATAGGAAGAAGCTTTACCCCTTTGGCACGGTGGGTGAGTGGTTAGTGCTGCTGTATCACAATGCCAGGGACCCGGGTTCAATTCCAGCTTTAGGTGACTGTCTGTGTGCAGATTGAACACTCTCTCCATGTGTGCGTGGGTTTCTGTCAGGTGTTTCAGTTGCTTCTCACTGTCCAAAAATGTGCATGTTGGGTGGATTAGCCATTGGGAAATGCAGGGTCCCAGGGAAGAAGTGTGGGGATTGGGTATGGGGTGGGAAAGCTCTCTGGAAGATTGGTACAGACTCAATGGGCTGAATGGCCTCTTCTGCACTATAGGAATTCTGTTATACTATTTAAGGTGTCAAGACCTGGGGAAAACCATTTTAAAGCATAAGGCAGGAGGCTTAAGGGGGATTTGAGGAAAGAATTTTTCACCCAGAGGGTTGTGGATATCTAGACCTCATTGACTGAATGAGTGGTAGTGATAGAAACCCTCAAGACATTTAAAAACTATTTAGAGAGGCACTTGGAATGGCATAGCATATGAGGCTATGAGCCAAGTGCTGGAAAATGGGATTAAAGTAGAGGGATTTTTGATGACCGGTGCAGACCGGTGGGCCGAAGGGACTCTTGTCATGCTGTAAAATGTCTGCTATTGTTCTGCAGACTTCACTAGGATGAAGATCGAGTCTCGTCAAATGTTGGCTGCAGATTTGCTCTGGGCTCTGGCAAAAATCTGGTTTATTATCATTATCCTTAAAACAATCTTCATAACACCATATACTTTTTATGTGCATTTAAACAGGTTTTGATCTAATGGAACAGTTTCATGTGAGAAGTATTGTTGGAACGAAAGATGGAGGATTTGTTCGCCTTGGAACAATGCCCATCGTTCAGATGACCAAGTAAGTGAGCAAACACATTGATGTCGTGCATCTAGGGTCAATTTACTTTATGCATGTTAATCTATTTTATTCCGCTTTTTCTTTCTTCATGCCAAGCCACGCCTGCTCAACTCCTGCGCTCACTAGTCTACTAAATATCAAAAAAGGAGTCCTCTACATCAACTCATTGTTCATTACCTTACTGAATAGATTTTCACTCTAAAACTCGTCATTCATTTCAGTGCATTCAAACTACTGGATGCTAGGGAGTCAACTTGTGCTATTATACAAGAGTCTGCTGTTTTAACCAAATATCATAGTGCATTACAGTGCTCTGTTGGATGCTATTACAATGCACAAGTTTGAATTCCAACACTACGAAATGCTGAAGGATCAGTTTGAAATCTGAACATGCCATTCCTGATGTCTCTGATATAATTCTCGCATTGTGAACTAAATAGAAACCAGATATCTGCTCTTAGATGGGAATCAGAAGAGTGGTTTGATGTACTTTTCAGCATCTGGCCTGATGTAACAGACGGCTTATCAGCAAGTTGCTTATCAACTGGTTTTGGTGGGTGAAGTTATCAAGAATGTTGAAATTAGAAAAGTTAGGGAAGTCGGGATCGGGGGGATCCAAGATGGCAGCGACTCAGCAAGTCTGAGTCTAGAGTGCTCCTCCCAAGACTTGGGCAAAGTGGGTCACCCATCCCCATCACACTCACCAAATCATTTAAAATAGCTGTTTAATTTAATTAGTTGTTTAGTATTAAATTTAAACAATTTAATCTTTAGTAAAAATGACCAAAGGGAAGGGAGCCTGCAGCTCTCAGCAAGCAGGAACCCCTCCCCCACCCTCTCCAGCTGCAGCTGAGGCGTCCGCAGCCGCCCCGGGGGACTTACCTAAGGTGGCAAGCCTCGTGGAAATCATCTCCAAACTGGATGTGAAGATCAACGCTTTCATTGAAGAATCCCGAAGCCGATGGGACTCACTCTCGGCTGCGCTGCAAAAGCACGACCGAGACATTAAGGAAATCGAGCGCCGAGTTGGAGGGGGCGGAGCTAAAGGCCGCGACCTCCGAAACTGCAGCACAATCAGCTGTGGATCGGGTCCGGACTCTCGAACAGCGAGTCCGGACCTTAGAGAGCCACATTGCTGACCTTGATAATTGAGGTTGTCGAAAAAATATTCGTTTGCTGGGCCTTCCCGAACGGGAAGAGGAAGACCAGCTTACAGCGTTTCTCGAGCAGTGGCTGCCTCAGCTTTTAAATCTAGAAGCTGGATCAGGCCAGGTAAGGGTGGAATGGGCCTACCGTGTCGCAATACGGGGCCCGGCTCAAACCAGCGCCCCCGCCCGGTCCTGTTCCAGCTGCAGAGCTATAGGGAGAGGCAGATACTCCTAGAAGCCTCTAGAAATCTTGGAAAAGATTCCCAAGCCATGATCTATAAAGGATCCAAGATCATGTTATTCCAGGACTTTTCCCCAGCTCTGGTCCAAAAGAGGAAGGCATTTGATGAGGCGAAGAAGTGTTTAAGGGACTTAAATATTCAATACTCCTTAAGCTACCCAGCGACGCTACGCTTTAACCATGAAGGATCCGTGTATAACTTCAGATCGCCAGAAAAGGCGAAGGAATTTTTGGACTCTCTTAGATAAATTGTAAGAGATAATGGATGTTGGTTTGCCTTTCCCCCACTCCGGTTTATATCCCCCTCTGTTTTTCTTTTTTCTTACCTTACTGTTTAATATTATCTTGGGGGGTGGGGAGAGGGATTTATTTATTTGTTCTCTATTTAACGATTTTCTCCCTCCCCTTCGGGTTGTTTTTTTAAATTATTCAATGTATGTATGTGGGTATGTGTATGTATGTATATGTGTGTGTGTGTGTGTGTGTGTATATGTATGTATGTATTTATGTGTGTACATATAAGCCATATATAATGTTGGTGGGGGGAGGTGGTTACCTTATTCTATTTTACCTCTGTCTCTAGGAGTGGGGTTGTTTTCCCTTGTTATTTAGTATTATTATATTTAATTATAATTTGTTGAGGTTGTAATTTTATAGTTATATATGTTTATACATGGAATTAACATTACCAAATATATCCAGGTGTTGGTGTGGGTGGGGGGCAGTGGGGGTAGGGTGCTCACTGTTAACTCTAGCTTTGTATTATATCTGAATTCTCCTCATCCTATTGAGGAGCGCCTGGGTCAAGGGTGGGGCATTGGTTGGGAGAGGATACGATGGACCTTTGGAAAGGAAGTGACACCCCCTGGGAACAAGGGGGAAAATCTCCATTTAAATACATTTTTTTTTTATTTTTTAGAAATAGTTTTTTATTATACTGTTGTGAGTGTATTAGAGAGCCTTTATATTTGTGAATTTTATATGCTCTATGTTCAGGATGTTTTGGATAGGGTTTCCCCTCCCGAGGGGTCTCGGATTTGCCCGGGTGATTATGGTTGATCAGTCGATTAAGTGGTGCACCTGAAATGTCAAGGGGAGTAATTCGCCAGTCAAAAGGAAGAAAATATTATCAAATCTTAAGAAAGAAAGAGTTGATATAGCTCTCCTACAGGAGACACACCTGTTGGATAAAGAACACTTGAAATTACGACAGGGTGGATTTGAGCAGGCCTTTTTTTCTTCTTTTAGCTCAAAAAGTAGGGGAGTTGTTATTCTTGTTCGGAAGAATTTCCCTTTCAAAATCCTAAATCAGATAAAAGATGAATCTGGACGATATTTTTTGATTCCAGCCCTCTAAATGGAGAGGAATATAGGATTTGAAATTTGTACTGCCCCCCCGGCACACCCCTTTAAATTTATAACAGAAGCCTTCTCAAAATTGTTGGCTCTTGGTGCCCGTCATACAATTATAGGGGGAGACTTTAATTGTATTATGGATCCAGAAGTAGATAGGATTCCCAAGAGTACTGCAGGAGTATCTCCCAGATCTAAACAATTGGTGGATCTGAACAAAGAATTAGGATTAGTAGAGAAGTCGGGATCACATTGTAAGCTGAACACTATCCTTTCATTTCTTTTTCATCTGTTGTCCACCGGACAACATTGGATGATTAGATGAAAGTCTCCTCTAACTATCAGTAAGGAGTACAATGGGATATAAGAGCCGTATTTACATATACAGAACCCAGTTCTAAGAATCTTCCAGCAGAAATCTATCTTCAATTTGTCAATTATTAGATCTAAATAGACAATTTTACTTGCAGAAATCATGTAATAGGTAGGTTGGGAAATTTAGTTGCTGAGACATATGGCTAACAGAGTAAAGAGAGATTTACCTTGATTCTAATTATTCTTGCATTTAACAATGTGGGAGGTGGAGAAGAGAATGAGTATATTCAGCCAGGAAAATAGGAAAATGAAATGGTATTATCAGATTCAAGAGGGAGATTAAAATTATTTTAGTAAAAGAAGGAAAGCATTTACATCAACAAAGGTGTTGATATCTCCTGTATCATACTACCACAGAGTCTCATGCAAAATCCAAATATTAGCTTGCATTTATACAGTACCCTTAACAACATGAGATGTTGTAACTTATGCTTATGTATTCATATGAATTCTCATCACCTGACACATACATCAAGTTGTTATCCAACCATCCGTCTCATCAAATACCACCTTCCCCACTTTGGCAGAGTCCAGGATTGGACTATTTAGCCAATGTAGCACCACCCCCACCCCCACCCCACAGAGTGGAAACAAGTCATCCTCAACTTATTGCTAATAAAGTTGCTCATGAAATACGGTGGCGTTTTTACAGGGGCAGAAGGATCAATCTTCAAAGGTGGCAGGATGTATTGAGAGAGTAGTCAGTAAATCATATGGATGCTAAGTCATGACTACTTGTTGTGCAAAGGGCTCTTCCTCACATTTCTTGACCAAAACCTTAAATCACTGTCGCAGTTAAGAAGAACTTTGTCTAACTTACCTGAACCCTCAAAACATTTCTCAGTCTCATTTGTTCCAAGAAGAACAACCCTGGCTTCTCCAAACTAACCTGATGGTTAATATCCTTTACCCCATGACAATACTTCAAAGACAAAAAGGAAAGGTGTACCAGGTGAAACAACCAATATTTATCCCTCAATATCAAAATAAGAAGAGAAAACGTTAAGAAATTTGAACTGATGTGGACCATTTGGACTTTGAGTCTGTATCTCATTGAAAAGGATCAAAGAATATTTCATTGTGCCTTGAATTTTGCTCTTGTGCCTTTATCCCTTAATATTTGACGCATTTGTAGGTCAACAATCCGTAAAACTGAACGCTACAATATGTTCGATGAGTCAGCCTCTGCCCTTCTCTAGGGTAGTGAATTATAAAGACAAGCGATCCTCTGAGAGAGGAAATTCCTTCGTGTCTCTAACTTAAATGGGAGACTCTTTAATTTGAAACTGCAAAAAAGGGATTTCAGGACTAGGGAATACATCCTATCAGGGTCTGCATTATCCAACTTGCTCTGAATTTTAAATGTATGCAATTTGATTTGATTTGATTTATTATTGTCACATGTACCTTAGTACAGTAAAAAGTTTTGTTTTGCATGCAGAACAGGCAGAGCGCAATATACGAAGATGACTGGATGATTGAACAGAGTGAGGAATACAAAGTTAGGGCTAGAAAGAGGTGTACAAAAAGCAAGATCAACATTAGATTTGTAATTTGAGAGGTTCTTGATTTCGCTGCTCATTGGATGCTGCCTGAACTGCTGTGTTCTTCCAGCACCATTAATCCAGTATATTGTAATTTGAGAGGTCCATTCAGCAGTCTAATAACAGCAGGGAAGAAGCTGTTCTTGAATCTGTTGGTATGTGTGTTTAAGCTTTTGTATCTTCTGCCTGATAGAAGAGGTTAGAAGAGGTTATAACTGGAGTGGGACAGGGCTTTGATGATGTTAGCTGCTTTTCCACGATATTGAGAAATGCAAATGGAGTCAGTGGATGGAAGGTTGGCTTGCGTGATGGTCTAGGCTTTTTCATAACTTTCTGAATACTTCAGTCAGATCATCTTCTGTTCTTCTAAACTACAGTAAGTATAGGCCCTACACAGGCTTTCCTCATAGGACAATGCCTCATCCCAGCAATCAGCCCAGTAAACCGTCACTAAACTGCCTCCTATGCAAACAATGATTTTATCAAGAAAGCCAACCAAAACTATACACAGTCCTCCAGGTGCAGTCTCAACAACATCCTGCATAGTTACAGCAAAACATCCCTTTTTTTTAACTCTATTTCTCTTGCAATAAAGGCTAAAGTGCCTTCCTAATTACTTTCAGTACCTGCATTCTAGCTTTTTTTTATGATCCTTGTGTACCACAGCATTCTGTGTTGCCTACGATGGCAGAATATCTGAGTTCACATGTTAAATGGATACACTTACAAGGATGCACTTTATGGACACTTGTATAATTTACTTTAACCTTGGGACCTGCCAAATAGCACTTTTTCTCCCAAAAGCTATGTAACACTACCTCTTACTAGGTGTTTACATCATGATAAACTGAATATCCTGAACTGAAGAAAATTCAAACTCCTTATTACTGTCTCTCCCAAATTTCAGAAGAGCAAGCTAATTCTAATTTGTTGTCAATCAAACAGTTCTTGCAACAGCCGCTCCACTGTGACAATGTTAGGTCATAAATTAGACCGATACCACAGATCTTAATGACAGCCCTCAGTCTTGCTAAGATTTGCTTTCCCAAAAGTGAACTGTCAAGATATCTAAAAGCTGCCAAAGCTCATTTGAACTGTTAAAACACATTTGTCATTGTCAAAGCTGTCAAGGGATTTAGCTCTGATGGGCTTTAAATTGTACAAAAAAAAAGGACTTTTTCAAAACTGAGAAAAATAGCATTTCTTCCTAATTTGCTGAATGACAGCCTGAGGGGCATGGATAGGATAAATAGACAAAGTCTTTTCCATGGGGTGGGGGAGTCCGGAACTAGAGGGCATAGGTTTAGGGTGAGAGGAGCAAGATATAAAAGAGACCTAAGGGGCAACTTTTTCATGGAGAGGATGGTACGTGTATGGAATGAGCTGCCAGAAGAAGTGTTGAAGGCGGGTACAATTGCAACATTTAAAAGGCATTTAGACAGGTATATGAATAGAAAGGGTTTGGAGGGATGTGGGCCGGGTGCTGGCAGGTGGGACTAGATTGGGTTGGGATATCTGATCAGCATGGATGAGTTGGATTGAAGGGTCTGTTTCCGTGTTGTACATCTCTGTGACTCTAAGACTCTATTTACAGTTTTGAGAATTCTTCGACAGTTTTGACAGTTCCAATCGATTTATGCATTTTTTACGCACAGTTGGGTCTACTTTTAATAAATCCAAATGAATCACTCTGAAAATACAATATCACAATGGTTCCTTAGTTTTCTAAAGGGGACCCTGGTTTTAAAAGCAAAAATCATAAGTGTAGTGATTAGGATCAGGTTGACCATAAGGTTCTTGTTTGGGGTTGTTAACCTGGGCCAATCAGGAAAGCCTTAGCTGACCACTATAACCAGACGATTATAACCCCTCATTGAGGACTGACACTGAGCTAGCTGGCCACAGCCAGTGTCCTGTGCACTAGTAAATAAAGAATGTCTTGATGATCGGACCCAGCTTCTGTGCAGTTATTTCAGTAAGATTCAGCTCTGCTCCTATCAGTTCTAACCTGCACAGACACCTACCTCACCAAAATCAGAAATAAAGATGAAGTCACCACGGTCCCACTTGGTTGTAGAGCTGATCTCTCATTAGAGAGAAATGGCTGGTGGTGGTTTAACCTGAGGGTCACCATGCTTGAGGTGTGAGGAGATATTGGAAAGGAGAGCCCTTTATAGTAACCTCAGCTGAAATCAGATATGAGTGGAGACAATTGCAGATTTGTATGGGCAGCTGCCTCTGGGAGGCAAGAATCTCCTGTTTAGAATTTGTCTCCTTTCTGCACCATTAATAATCTCCACTGTGAAAATGGTGAAGGCCAGGCACAATGTACTTGAATGTTAGCTGCTATTTTCACACTGACAAAAACTTCCCAGTCTATGCACGATTTCAGGCCATCATGTTAAGCATGATGTCTACCTCGTTATCCATTTACTAGCAGTTACTGAATTTTCTGTCTGTGGTAAGTTGAGTTGTGAAACATTGTAAGGATTGTACTTTTAAAGGTCTAATTTAGAAATGAAAGGCTTTAACATTTTGATGTGTCTTTTAGAATTAATGAGCCAGATGAAATTTAAACATTAATGTCAACATGCAGTGAATATAAAAGGTGTAAAAATGTACTCGCACACTCATTGTATTTTGAATAAACTTTGAAAACATTATGTTGATAAATTAATGTTCCTGTAAATAAACTTTTGTTTCTCAATGCTAGGTCAAATGTCACTTAACTATCATATCGTCTTCATCTGATTGAAGTTATCTGTAGTGACAGGAGTAGAGAACGTGCATAGAAAATTAACACGCCTAAAGCAAATGTTTAAATTGGAGTCTTATTTTTGTTGCATAGTCCTGCTGAAAATGACATGATTTCCAAACTAAGCAGCTCATTTTGAAAGGAGCTGGGTGAACATTTCATTAAATATGGGTTTGAGGATAAAAATAGATAGAGGATAGAAATTTCCTTTCAAACCTACCAGGAAAGTTATCTGTGGAATGCAAGCAGCCAAGGGTAGATATTACAGATATTCCTGTTAGAATGGTGTCTTGGAGCTTTTGCATCACTGATTTTGACAGGAACAAATAAACAGCTTTACCTTACTTTTCAGCTTATTTCAAGGGATTAACTTGGCAGAACCATTATTGTACCTATTGGATTTTGTTAAAAAGAATAGTTGAAATGAACTGAATGCTTCATTTGTTTCATATTTTGCTGTGTTATTATTCCTTTGATGCTAAGATTAGAGTTTGGATCAGGTTACAGTCAGTGTTTAGATTAGGGTTAGAATTGGAATCAGGAATTTGTATCATTTCCACCTGACTTCCTCAGGCGCTTAACATGAAAATCTCTCCTTTAGCAGGGTGATTTACCTTGGCAATGCTCCAAAACAAAAATGGACTTAAAGGCAATAAATTTTACCCAGTGAATGTGTTGAACTCACTTTTTTTTAAGTTCAGATAACAAATGAGATAATTGGCTGGTTAATAACTAAATGTTCCTGCTGTTATAGATTGTCTAGAACATTGACACAAGGAGCTGAAAATTTATTTTTATCCATTTAGTAAGCCAGAAATAGATGGTGTACTGAGATTTTCATTGGCTTGTTACCAGTGACTGACTTCAATGAAAATAAAGATTGGGAGCAATGTGAAAAAAGGTTCTGGCCTTATACAAAAAAAAGATTGTTGGCAAATATCTCATTGACTTTACTATTATTTTTGTGGTGATCTGGAAACCCAGTAGTTTGTTTTCTTTCCCTAATAATAGGCTACTTCAGTGATTTGAGTTACGAGGAGAGGTCTATAGTAGCTCCATTACAAACATTGAAATTATGAAATCGGTGTCTTTAAACTGCATCACTCCAAGGAAGCTACTGTGGCAGGGTTTTCTGAGACCAGTGGCTTCTGAACTTCCCTCAAAACAATCAGAAGTCACAAAATAGGGCTATTTCAGACTACCATAATGTAGTTGCCCACAGTTGATGTTGATGTTGGATGGTCTAGTAGGGAAGAAGGCACTCCTTGCATTGCATTTGTATTGGGTCATCATCCAAATATCTGGGAAAGTTCAACTTTCTTCTGAATAAAGAAACACTTTAGAAAGAAAATAGGCTTGCGTTGCTTTACTGCTTCACTTAGCTATAGCTCTTTGTAAGCAACATGCCAACGTATTATTTTAAAGTTGCCATGAAAGAGCTGTTAACATAGAATTCCTTTCTTGCCTCTGGATTTCAGTTGAATTTTTGAAGAGAATGTTGAGAGCTTCTGAACGAGTGTCGATGACTCCCCTAATAGAGATAAATTATTGATCCACAAAGGACATCGAAGTTAACAATTCTAATGTTTGCAGGAGTTAATTCAAGCCCATAAAACCATAACCTTTTTGAAAATAAAAAAGATTAACTGAACTTAATCTTGGTAATGTATTTTGGGGAAGTTTGGTAATGTATTTTCAGGAAGTTACATGCCTTCAATTAGCATTTACTATTAAGAGCTGCAGAGAAGTTTCCTGTGCTTCAGCAAATCCAATCAGCTTGTGGGTCAGGATCAGTACAGGGTGGATCCTCCAAGTCCTCAAAATTAGGTCGATGTGAGGGGATGCTTGTTATGGAATAATTTCCCAACACAATCTCAAGATGTCCAGCTCTAGTACCTTCTTAATGTTCCTTCTGTGCACCCCATTACTTCTCCACTGTCAACCTGGCTGGCTGCAGCCAAGGAACATTTTGATAAAATTGGTTCAGATAATAAATTTACCTGGAGCTGCAAGAAACCTTCTTCTGACTCTTCCCAGACGCTATTTGACACTGTTACGACCACAAAAGCAACCCTCAAAATCCTTGCCCGCACCTTCCCCATTGACTCTTTGCATTGTAATTATTGTCAGGGTCAAAAGACTATCCAGTCCAATTCACATGAGAAGGCATAGACCAATTCTTGTAGTATTATCGGGGCAATGTCATTCAGAGATTATGAGATACAATCCCCAGCAATATACCCAAAAAGAGTTGGCAATGCCAAAAGAGAAGGTGTCACAAATAGAAAGAAGTGAATAAAGTGGAATTACAATTTCTTATGGTGGCTCAGTGGTTAGCACTGCTGTCTCACAGCACCAGGGACCCAAGTTCGATTTCAGCCTTGGGCGATTCTCTGTGTGGAGTTTGCACGTTCTCTCCGTGCCTGCGTGGGTTTCCTCCAAATGCTCCAGTTTCCTCACACAATCCAAAGATGTGCAAGTTAGGTGAATTGGCCATGCTGAATTGCCCATAGTGTTCAAGGATGTTTAGGTGCATGAGTCAGGGGTAATGTAGGGGAATGGGTTTGGGTGGGATACTTTTCGGTGGGCCTCTTTCCACACAGTAGGGATTCTAATTCTTATGATGGAAAGCTCTTCATTTGGACAAAAGTATTACCTGAATGCACTTTAATTCTGAGACAAACTCATGTAAATATTTCTAATTGTTCTGTGAATGAGGTGTTGAAGACACATCTTCTATAAGAAAGGCTTTGCGTGATTCCTGATTGTTACCCTTGTGAACCTGCTAGCTTTAGTGTAATAGCTCATGTCTTCATACCTTAAGTTAGCATCTTGAGCAGCTATCTATCAATTTAAAGTGAAGTTGTGTCACATCTCATCACACCAAGGCTCCCTGTGGTCCAAGGGTCAGATAGTGTCATCCTGAAATAAACTTGAATCATTCAATTCGATATGGCCAGGCAGCGAACTTGCAGATCAAAATAGCCATTCATTGAATTAAAGGTAACTGTAAATTGTCTATACATTCTGCCTTACATTGAAGTATTAGACAAATACAGATTTCATTGTGTAAACATAAACAGCATTAAGAATACAGTTGATAGATAGTAGAAGATTTTGAGAAATGCCCCACTTAGACATCTGTTAATTATGTTAAGATTTCTTGAACAGGGTCAGTTGTCACTGGCTGACAGATTTAGGCATGACCCCAACTAACTTACAATGTTGTCTTGGCAGTGGGAATGATAAATATTCTGAGACAGGCAACTGCTCCAAATTCAGAGGGAAGTTTGTTACAACCTCTCACTGCAGATTATAGGATAAACTCAGAAGTGATCCCATTATTTTAACATTAATTCTCAAGGTGTGACTCACTGATAAGGCTGAGATTCATCACCCATTCCCCAGAAGTCCTGATCTTGGTACTGATTTTGACTTACTGAGTCACAAAGAAGGTAAGGATACATTGATAGGAGTGTGGAGCCTAAGTAAGGAGTGCAGGTTTGCTTACATGAAGCACATTGCTGATAATATCTGTGCATTGATAACTTTATAAAAATGTATTTCAGTTTCTTGAATTGACATTGTGGTATTTAAACTCATGTTCTTTTGGTTATTAGTTTAGATCTCTATTACACTACCAAACCTATATTTTTGGAAACAGTTTTCCAGATTGTGCCAAGAATTGTGATCATGATCTACCAATTTTTCAAGCACAAAATGGCAGTGTAAATGACTCTTATGATGGGTCAAGCAGATGTACATTCAGTGAATGCAATGTTCCAACCAGCAATTGGTTTAAACAGAAATACAAAAATTTCTGGAGGCCCATTGTAAATGAAAATGTCTACTTATCCTTTCATGTCTGTACCTGCTTTCGACAGGAGCATATCAGTTGTGTCACTCCCCAACTTCTTGCCTGCAGCCCTCCAAATTTTCCCTCTTCAGAAAATGATTAAATGTTCTTTTGAAACGCACACTCAATCATCTCCCATGATACTATAACCAGTGCAGTCCAGACCCTAACTACGTGCTGTGCAATAGAACTTTTTCTCATGTTCCTCAATTGGGAAGAGATTGTCCCTGTCTATTGTGTCTCATGGTTTTGAATACATCTATCTTATCTTCTATCAATCTTCTCTACTCCAAGCAAGTTTCACCAGTTTATCTATAAAAACCAAGTTCTTCATCCTTGGAACCATTCTCATAAAGCTTTTCTGTATTCGCTTTAATATATTTCTCAATTTCCTAAAATGTGCTTGATGGAATTGAATTCAGTACTTCAGTTGAGGCCAGTCCAGCATCATATAAAGATTTATCCTAACTTTCTTGACTGCCTCCATTTGTAAATCTCAGGATCCTGCATGGTTTAAAAACTATACTGTTACCTGTCCTGCCACCTTCATTGACCTGTGCAAATACTCTTCTGTCCTTTGTTTTCTGGACCCTCTTTAGAATTTCACTCATTGTTGCAAATTGCCTCTACTATTCTTTTTAAATGGATTGCTTCGCACTTCTCTGTGCTAAATTTCATTTGCCACTTTTCTGCCCATTCCATCAGCCCATCTGTGATCTTTTGAAGTTTAATGCAATTTTCCTTACAGTTCACAATACTGCTATGTTCTGTGTCAGCTATAAATTCTGAAATTCCTCTTCATGTCAACGTCCAAGGCTCCACTTTTTATCCATGGGGGTCAGGAATACCGAGCCAGGATATTTTCCGACTTTTCCAATCTGACCCAGGAAATATCGACACAGGAATATTCTGGGGTGATTGGGGGTTTGGGGTAAACGTGGAAAGAGAGCAGTGGTTGCAGGCTGCAGATGTGGGCTCGATTGAAGTCCCATTGGAGTAGGCAATAATGTGGAGTTGAGGCCGCAATCTGATTTTATTCAATGACAAAGCAAGGTTGAAGGTCTGAATGCAGAACATTCCAGTTTCTATGTCATCAATAACCTGTCAAGTGCCTTGCTATGACTGCACTGATATTAAACCAGTGGTGGGCGGGTGAGACTCGTAACATGGGGAGCACAACGAGGATACCTCATGGGTAACTGATTGAGAAATCAACCAATGGGATAGATGTTACATTCTGAGAGCCATACTCACCTTTGTGGCCAATCTACTTAGAACAAAGAAAGTACAAAGAAAATTTACAGCCCAGGAAAAGGCGCTTCGGCCCTCCAAGCCTGAGCCAATCCAAATCCACTGCCTAAACCTATTGCCCAATTCCTAAGGATCTGTATCCCTCTGCTCCCAACTACTCATGCCTCTGTCCAGATGCACCTTCAATTAATCTCCCGTGCCTGCCTCTACTACCTCTGCGGATAATGCGTTCCAGGCACCTACCACCCTCTGTGTAAAGTACTTTCCACGTGTACCCCCCCTTAAACTTTTCACCCCTCACCTAGATCGCGTGACCACTCATTACTGAATCTCTCACCCTGAGAAAAAGCTTATCTCTCTCCACCCTGTCTATACCGTTCATAATTTTGTCGACCTCAATCAGGTCCCCCCTCAATCTCCTTTTTTCTCATGAAAACAGTCCAAACCTACTCAACCTCTCTTCATAGCTAGCACCTTGTATACCAGGCAACATCCTCGTAAACCTTCTCTGCACCCTGGCCAAAGCGTCCACATCTTTTTGGTAATGTGGTGACCAGAACTGTACACAGTATTAAATTTAAACTTTCCCTTAGCTGTAGCCTAGTATCTAGTAATTATTCTCAGCTTCAGGTGTGGATTGTACCAGCAACAGCCAATGCCTTCCCTGTGGTGCTGCTGCCATTCACTAGAGCTACCAACTTCTGAGTACCTGGCAGCTCTTGGTTGAGCCTTGATTCTGCAGGAAGGGGTACGAATGGTCAGTATGTGATACAGCCAATTTTCCATACAAGAGGTGGTACTGGACCAGCTCTCCAGTTGAGGAAAAAGACTGTGTTTCCTCAGTTAGATACTAGCCACAGACTCTGTCCTTGACCTGTCAAGTACACCTTCTGTTCAGCACTGCAGTGTTCAGTTATGCCTGTTAGAAGGCCACCTTTGACGTAGTCTACATGCAGCCCCACCACACACATCTTTAGAGAGACTATCGCATAAAAGAAAGTTTATATGTATCTCATGGCACAATGATATGTTATGGGACTCAGCCAGGAAATTAAAGCCTTCCTCACAAGTGTGTATCGTCCCATAGCTGCCTGAGAAGTATGGCAGATAGTTCAGGACGTTAAGGTTTTGGAGCAGGCTACCTATTTGGGAAATATTTGTAACAATCCAGTTCAGAGAAATGGTGGTGTGGTGATCATGTCATTGGACTAGTGAAACCAGAGTCATGGGCTGCCTTTGAGATGTGAGCTACAATCGAGTCAACAGCTTTGAAATTTGAAATAAATTAATTAATACCAAATCTTTAATTCAAAGTTATCTTCAATAAAGATGCCAAAAATCTAGCATTGATGGTGGTAAGAATTCACCAGATTTCCTTTACAGAAAGAAATCTGCCATCCTTGCTTAGTCTGGCCTATATGTGACTCCAGGCCCACACAGTGTTGTTGCCACTTACATGCTGACTGAAGCAGCCCACAAGAAACTGAATTCAAGGAGAGTTATGGATGGGCAATAATTGCTGACTTTTCCAGCAAACATGAAATAACTTTTTAAAAAATTCACAACAAATATCAGTAATAAACAGTTAATTGAAACTAAAGGATGCATTTGTGGAATATTATGGCTGTGTAATCGAACTGTGTATTGTCAAAAACAAATGACTTCTAATGTCTGTTACCTACAACTCTGTGTACATAAACTAAAACAGCAGCAACTGGGGATAGTTCCTAGGATTTTCTTGATCTGCTTTATTAACTGCTGAACACTGAAAAACATTCAAGGAGCTCTCAATCTTTGTTTCAGAGACGTGTTTCCTCAAGGCCTGCCTGATGAATATGCTTTTGTTGCCACATTCAAATTCAGAAAAGCTTCACGAAGAGAGGACTGGTACATCTGGCAAATTATTGACAAATATGGGATTCCACAGGTATATTGCCACATGTTTATCTTTCATTCAAGAATGATTTCACTCAGAAAAATTGGATGACTGGGGAATCAGAATACAAAAATTTACTTCAAAATCCTTGAGTTATCAACACATTTCACCAATCTAAATTAGATCTCTCCAGTTGGTGTTTAACACCATAAAATCTAATGTGTTCTACATAGAATGTTCTCTACAGAACAATTCCTTTTTCTTGAGTTGAGTTAAAACTCTTTCACAAGTATTGTATTGTATGTACTTCCAGTTAGTATACATTGATGTGTGCTTTCTGGTGTAGTTAACAACTGTGGAGAAATATTGTAAACAAATTGCATTGGAGAGTTAAGTTTGGATGGAACTGAATAAATTGAGAAAATTAAAAGATGCTGAGGTTACATTGCTAGGGAAAGTTTCAATCTTTGCTCTAGGTAGTAAGGATATTCCAGGAATTATGTTAAATTCGAAGACACAAGGCTAGAGCTAAGAAATAGGAGAGAAATGGTAAAATGTACTATATGAATGACAGTCCACTAAAAGATACAAATCAGATAGAGTGTGAGATTTGAGTACAGATCACAAAGAATATAAGGTTAGCAATTTGAAGATTTTGACCATCTTAAGATAGAGTGGAATAAAAATAACACAAGATATTGAATGTCTTTTTGGAATGCATCCCAGACTGCTTTCAAGAATAGTATATTCCTTTACCCTGAGAAATGATGTGAGCAGAATCGTTATTAATACCCTGCTGTGAATATTTGTATAGTCTGTTGATGGATATTGCTGTAACTTTGATTTACACTCTTTGATGATCTTAGAGTCAACTGGAGACAGAAGTTAGAGAACAATTGGGAAATAGGAACCAGAATAGAGATTTTAGACAAATAATGGAAAAGGATGCAGCGAAGATACAAATATAAACATGCTGGGCTGGCAAAAGACAATGCTCAACATTAATATAAATTATCTAGCCCAGTGGAGAACTTTAGCAAGCTGGTTAACAGATGAGAAATTGAGAATCTTTAAGCTTGTGATGGCCAGTACATTCATATAAACAGAAATGGTGAGCTCTGTTAAATAATTGAGAGGGTCAGAAGTCATACGATACCAGCTTATAGTCCAACAGGTTTATTTGAAATCACAAGCTTTCAGAGCACTGCTGCTTTGTCACCTGAAAGCTTGTGATTGCAAATAACCCGTTGGATTATAACCTGGTGTCATGTAACTTCTGACTTTGTTCACCTCAGTCCAACATCAGCACTATCAGATCATAAATAATAGAGATTGAAATAAGTTGAAATTTAAAAGTGAGGCATATGTTAATGTTACAGCAAAAAATTACTAAAGATGCTCAGGAAAATTGAAAAGCATGTAATTCCAAAGTGAGTTGAAAAACTAGCAAATAATCTTTTAAAAAAAGACAGTGGGGCTTTTATAACCATGCAGAAAGAAACAGTTAGACAGAGAATTGGACTATCCTTCCATGTTGTGATGAAGAAAGTCCTTCATACTATTCACCATCTATCAGAAATGTGATGAAGTTACAAAATTATGTCTTTCCTTCTTTAAACTGTACTCTCTGTAGTCCGAATACAATTTGTAAACTGGTTTATTTGTATAATTTCATCTAAATATACCTTGTTGTAAAGCGACAGGATTGGATCAGTCATCCACTTTATAACATACCTCACCAATAGGTGAGAAATGGAGACAATAGACAACAGACAGTAGGTGCAGGAGTAGGCCATCGGTCCATCGAGCCAACATCACCATTCATTATGATCATGGCTGATCATTCACAATCAGTAACCTGTTCCTGCCTTATCCCCTTAACGCTTGATTCCACTATCTTTAAGAGCTCTATCCATCTCTTCCTTGAAAGTATCCAGAGACTTGGCCTCCACTGCCTTCTGGGGCAGAGCATTCCATATATCCACTACTCTCTGGGTAAAGAAATTTCTCCTCAAGTCTGTTCTAAATGGCCTTCCCCTTATTTTTAAACCGTGTCCTCTGGTTCTGGACTCATCCATTAGCGAAAACATGCTTCCTGCCTCCAGAGTTTCCAATCCTTTAGTAATCTTATATGTCTCAATCAGCTCCCCTTTCATCCTTCTAAACTCAAGTGTATACAAGCCCACTTACTCCGGTCTTTCAACATATGATAGTCCTGCCATTCCAGGAATTGACCTCGTGAACCTACGCTGCACTCCCTCAATAGCCAGAATGTCCTTCCTCAAATTTGGAGACCAAAATTGCACATAATACTCCAGGTGCGGTCACCAGGGCCCTGTACAGGTGCGGTCTCACCAGGGCCCTGTACAACTGCAGAAGGACCTCTTTGCTCCTATACTCAATTCCTCTTGTTATGAAGACCAGCATGCCATTAGCTTTTTTCACTGCCTGCTGTACCTGCATGCTTGCTTTCATTGACGAATGTACAAGAACACCTAGATCTCGTTGTACTTTAGCTAACTTGACACCAAAGCAGAAAACGACACATTTATCAACATTAAACTGTATCTACCATGCATCTGTCCACTCGCCTAGACTGTCCAAGTCACCCTGTATTTTCATAACATCCTCCTCACACTTCACCCTGCAACCCAGAAGCTTCAAGCATCTGACAACCAGTATAAAATGTATTTATATAATGGTGAGCACCTTTTTAGTAATAAAGCATGAAACTAGGTTGATATTTATAAGTAAAGCATATGACAACGTTATGAACTAGTTTATTTGCATAATTTGATCCAAATATAGAAATTGACAGGATTGGATCATCGTCCATTTTACAACATATCTGACTTGGTTTTCATTGCAATTAGAGGCAGGTTTAACAGCTAGGTAAATAGTGAATGAGCACACATGTCTAAAATCAAGTATCATGGTCAAGGAATATGGAACTGTGTCCTAATGTGAGTGAAAGGATTCAGATGAGGAAACAAGGAAAAATTGAAAATAGAAAGAACAGTAGGCCATTTGGCTCATTAAGTCTACCATTCAACATGATCGTAGCCAATCCTTCATCTGAGTACCATACTTCCACCCTCTCCCAGAACTTTGAAACCCATTTAGCATCTAGCAATCTCTCTATTTCTTTCTTAAATATATTCAGTGACTTTGTCTCAATGCACCACAACCTCCAAGAGAATTCCATAGGTTCCACCCCCCCCCCCCCCCGCCTCAACCGACCCCTGAATTGAATAAATTTCTCCACATCTCAATCTAAATAGCCTATTGTTGTACCATAAAACTATCACATTTATGAGCATAATTGAGCCATTCAGCCTATCAAACCTCCTCCACCATTTGATCATCACTGACATGTTTCTCAAACACATTCTCCTGCCTTCTCCCCAATAACATTGATTCCCTTAATAACCAAAAACCTATCCATCTCTGTCTTACATGCAGTCAATAACTTGGCCTCCATAGCCCTCTGTAGCAATGAGTTCCACAGATTCACCACCCTCTAGCCGTTGAAATTCCTCCTCATCGAAGTTCAAAAGGGTCGTTTCTTTGCTCTGAGGCTCTACCCTCAGGATCTAGTCTGTCCTAATATTGAAAACGTCTTCCCCATATCCACCCTATCCAGACCTCTCAGCATCATGTAAGTCTTATCAGTAATGGGTTGAAGGCTTAAGGACCTCAGGCAGGAAGGCAGAGTTGATGTCGAGATGAGATCACCCATGATTGTAATAAATGGTGGAGCAGGCTCGAAGGGGTGCATTGCCCACTTCTGCTTCTAGTTCTAATTCTTCTCAGTATTGTGCATCCTGAGAGAGTGGCCCCTTGTTCTGAGATCCTGGCCAGGGGAAAGATCAATGCCGCAACGTCTGTCCAGCCCTCTCAGAACTTCATAAAATTCAATGAGACCTTTCTTATTCTTCCAGTGAATGCAGCCCAGTTGACCTAAAATCTCCTCATACGACAGGCATGCCAATCCAGGAGTCAGCCTGGTGAACCTTAGTTGCACTTCGTTGCGCAAAGTGTGCCTTTGATGAAGAGATCAAAACTGCACTAAAGTGCAGGTGTGGTCTCACCAAGCCCTGTTACACTGTAGTAAGTTTTCCTTGCTCCTGCACTCAAACTTTCTTACAATGAAGGCCATCATACCATTTGCATTCTGAACTGTCTACTGCACCTGCTTGCTTGCTTTCAGTGACTGCTGTACAAAAAACACCCAGATTCCTTTTTTACATCAACCATTCCCAATCTTTCACAATTTAAATAATTCTGTTCTTTCCCACCAAAATGGGCAGCATCATATTTATCCACATTTATGCCATAAATTTGCAGCTCACTCAACTTGTCGAAATAACCTTGAAGCCTCTTTATGTCCTCGCCTATTACACTCAACACCCTCATTCAAATTGTTGGCATATATTGCGGACAGCAGCAATCCAAGCATTGATCCCTTTGGGACTCTACTTTTTAATCATCTTCTACAACAACGACAATTGTGCTCCTTTACAGATGGAACACCCAGTGATCTGTCTCCTTGCATTATCCAGGTTTCCATCCGATTAGATGGTGAGAACAAAGCTGTGGAATACAATGCGGTTGGACTGAGGCAAGATGCTGTGAGGACCGTTTTCAGAAACAAAGAAGTCAGCAGCTTATTTGACCGCAATTGGCACAAGCTGGCCCTCAGTATTAAGTCAAGCAGTGTCTCTCTCTACATCGACTGCAAACTGATTGAAACGCTGCCAATGGAAGAACGGGAGAACATCAACATTCGAGGGAAAACCGTGATTGGCAAACGTCTGTATGATAGTGTCCCAATTGATGTAAGTCATGTCATATTCATGATACAAATGAGAAAATAAAATGAAACCTTAGCTTATCCAGCAGTGATCAATAATTCAATTGGAGTGTGTCCATTTTCAGCTGCAAACCGGTGCTGAAGGGTCCACTGTGGGCACATATTCAGACCTTGTCAGGAATGTATGCACTTTTGGTATGAGCTTCACTGTAATAATATGACACCTGTCTTTTGTTGGCAGTAGGTACTTGTGTAAACTGGGATGTTAATGGCTGCTTCTGGTTTTTTTGCCAAGTTAGATTACAATATGTGCCACACAGACATAGGCCAGTTTTCTCTGGCACACTGCAAATGGCCCTTAAACCAACATTTGGAGCCAAGGACTACGGAGTCCAAAGTAACAGGAAGGCTTTTGAGGGCTCAACATATTTGGCACATTTTCTTTGGGTTTGCAGCCAACTGCACAAGATTCTTACATCTGGTATATTTCCCTCATCCAGAACTTGTGCATGACTACCACACTCGATCTGAATTTTGATCCCTTGCTTGAAAGGAAAATCATCTGAGCATGCCGGTGAAAATATGAAATTATCTTCTGTTGTTTCAGGGTGCAGATTTGCCCTTTCTTCCTTTCCTGTCTGACTGAAGAGTTGTTCAACAGATTATTTTTTTAAAAAGGGTATTCTAAATGAAAATATTTCTAACTGGCAAAAATGGCTTTGAAATATGCAATCTCTGAGAATCTTGCTAGTATGCAGTGCAGAAAATAGATATCATTTAGTGAATGTTAAAGGAAATGTTGATAGAACTAGATTCTCACTGCATCAAAAAACCCTATTCAACCCATCTAGCCTCTGATGGTTCTGTGAAAGAACAGTTATGCTTCACATATGGAATCATGGAAACCTACATCACAGAGTTCACTGCTCTTTGATGAGAATTGTATCAGGTTGAGTCGTGAGGTTCAAATACTCAGCAGGCATTAGAAAGCTGACATAGAACATAACACCAGGTTATAGTCCAACAGGTATAATTGGAAGCACACTAGCTTTCAGAGCGTCGCTCCTTCATCACCTGATGAACGAATGGTGCTCCGAAAGCTAGTGCTTCCAATTAAACCTGTTGGACTATAACCTGGTGTTGTGTGATTTTTAACTTTGTACACCCCAGTCCAACACTGGCATCTCCAAATCATGACATAGAACATGACAGAGTGGAGGGTAGAAAAGAACTGGATTCAAACTAATTAACAATATCCAGTAATCATTTTGTTAAAAAAAGTTATCTGTTTTTACTTATCTCTAGTTTGACCTTCAACGGATTGTCATATATTGTGATGCCAAGGATGCAGAACTGGAGACCTGCTGTGATCTTCCCAGCAACCCGGTGAGTGAGAAATAACTGCATGAAAAAAAAAGATGGCCCTAAAAGCATTAAAGCTGATTTCATTTGTCATGCTCACCTTCAGAAAATACGCTTTCAGTAAAATAATTACCTAAAATGACTTAGCCACGCTTTCAGTTGCACAGTGTTAATCTTGGGACATTATGAACATTTTCATCCTGAAGTAATCTCAATTGGTTATTCTTTAATGGTCTTTACAACCAACTTTTCCCAAACTTCCTCTCTGTGTTCATTTCTATCTGTTTGATTTAGTGTGAAGTGCTCCTCTACATTAAAGATTTTATACACATATAAGTTTTTGGTTAGCAAGCGTTATGATATTTGGTATTGTTAACTCCACCTATTTTTTCTCAGTTCCGTCTTTGCCTCACAGGTACATTGCACTTTCTAGTAAGGATTGCTGCATATCAGTCAAGTTCAGAACCTTTGCAACTATCAATTACTGATGCAGACTAATAAACCTAATGTCAATCAAGCTGAGATCAGTGGACTTATTGTAAATCAGTAATTGAATCTGGGATCTTGTAGACCTATATGGTACACTAGCACAGCGAATCATTTACATCAACAATAATATATATTTACCGATCAATCTAAGGAATATAACAAGGTGATTGACGGAAGTGTAGTCAGACACTGAGCCAAAGAAGAGCTGGGTTTTAAGGATGGTATTAAAAGAAAAGAGGGTTTAACCAGCAGGGAACAAAAAGGTAAAGTTACAGAACTTACAGCCTGTACAGCTATTGACAAAGCCATCAGTGGTGGGATAAAAATATTTAAGATCATAAGAGGCCAGATTTCTTGGCAGAGTGAAGCTACTTCAAGAGTTGAATGCAATTTGTCAGTTTTAAGCTCAGTGTTGATCAAAAATCAAAGTAGATCAGAAAATGGAGGAGTAGTGAGGAGCTGGAATTTTGTGCAGATCACAGGCAGCAAAAATCTGAATGAGCTGAAACATATATAGATTGGAAGATGGCCAGGAGAGTATAGGAATTTTAGAATCAGGGGATGCCAAAGACTTCAGGGTTTTAGGATGAATTGAACTGAGTCTGGGAAACGTAAGTGCAATGTGGACTTTGATAGTATCTATCTTAGAAAGAATGGTGTGGTCATATGCTGAGCTCAAGCTCAAATAGAATGTTAGGTTTGCAAAACAGTAGCTTCAATGTGAGACAGTGGTCAAGGAAGAGGATTGTGCTGGAGGTGAGGGTAATTTTACCCATGAGATAATGAATGGCATGATTAGTTGGAATAATGATCGAGAGTGAACAGAGTTCTTTCAAAGAAATTTTGTGTTATCCCTGTCTGTATAATTGGTTAAATGTAACTTGCATTGATATGTATTTCAAGTCACTGGTTCTTACACTTCTTACCACTTATTACCATTTCTTTCTCTTTTGTTCCCCAGTGTCAGATTACTCTTGCCACACAACATCCTCATTTGGAGATCTTAACAACACCACAACCACCAGCTGAAGTTGACAGCACAAAGACCATTAACTGTTCCTGTCTTAAGGGAGAAAAGGTACGACAAGTGATTAAATGAATGATATAATTGTCATTATTTATTACATCCAAGATTAAGGAACAAATAGGAAATTCTGGAAATGCTCCTTAGGTCTGACAGCACCTATAGAGAGACAAAATTTTAGTATCACGTTGATGACATTTTCATCCAAATGTCGATCATGAGTTTTAGTTACCTAATGTTGATGGTGACATGTAAAGTATCTGGGAAAATAGACACAGCTTTGTTTTATTTCTACATTTGTTAAAGGAACCTAGGAGGTTGAGAGGTGACCTGATAGAAGTTTATAAAATAATGAGAGGTATGGATAGAGTTAATGGTAGCTGTTTTTTCCCTAGGATGGGAGATTTCCAGACTAGGGGGCACGTTTTTAAGATGAGAGGAGAGAGATTTAAAAAACAACATGACAGGCAACCTTTTTACACTGAGGGTGGTTAGCGTGTGCAATGAACTTCCAGAGGAAGTGGTGGATGCGGGGGCAATTATAACATTTAAAAGACTTTTGGACAGGTAAATGAATATGAAAGGTTTTGGAGGGATGAGAACTGGGGCAAACAAGTGTGACTAGTTTAGTTTAGGATTATGTTTGGCATGGACTGGTTAGACCGAATGGACTTTTTCCATGCTGTGTAACTCTATGACTCTATGAGTCAATGGCAAATGATTAAAACAAGTTGACCACAAGAAGATTGAGCTTCTATGTGTCTGCTGCGAAAATTGCTACAAGTTCAACAAGCTCTAATGTTGCTGGAATTGATCATGCAGTAAGTTAGCAGTTTCCTACCAACTCTCGGACCTGGGTTTAAATTTAAGTCTGACTAATGCAACTGAAATTTCCACTTATCTGAAGAATGGTTAGCTTGAAACGTTAACTCTGACATCTTTCCACAGATGCTGCCAGACATGCTGAGTTTCTCCAGCAATTTCTATTTTTGAAGTTTCCTCTCACCATCTCTGCTCCCTTTTGTTAAATACATTTAAATGGGTTTCAAGCAAGTTTCCTTTAATTGCGTGGATTCACAGTGCACAATTAATCAAAATGTGAGGCAAAAACAATGCAATGCTAGTTAGTATGACTGTAGAAGAGAAGAAAATCGTGATAATACACAAGTCTTTCTTTCAATTCAATTTATAATACAAACCATCAACATAATTTCTGGAAAAAAAATTGTCCCCAGGATTTTATATTTCTACTTTAAGATCTCATGCATACAGGAAATATAACATATGGTAATTTTTCAAAAGTGTATCCACTATAAAGTCAGGTATTTCATGAAAATTCTAAATCCCCAATATGTATCCCATTGCTTAGGTCAAAATATTTGCACGTTCAAACAGATACACTGACATCAATTTGACATCTTCATTTTTTTTTCTCCTTCTTCACATTAAGAGTGTGATTACCATGAATTATAAGTTATAGTGATCTCCTGTTTCCAATCTTGTCAGCTAGTATGCTAATAGTAATGCCACGTAGTTATTCAATTCAATGTTTACCTCATATCAATATAGACCTTATCCTTTGTTGAACTGTCTGAAATCAATGTTTAAAATAGGTCTAGAAACATCATTTCTAATTAGTTCTTAGAACTTGGAATACTTCCTTTAAGTAATATATTTTAAATAAATTCTATCTCGGGGTGGATATAAGAAAATAATGCAAAGAAATATACTTAGGAATGATTTCTGTTTTGCATTTAGCAATATGAAAATTATAGTTTTCTGCTATTGATTGCAGGGATGAATTAGCTGACATCCTAATTCAGGAAGTGCCGAGAGTCAGACGCTTAATGAATATTTTTCAATCTATGGAAAGTTTATTCAAGTTGATTCTACCAAGATAGATAGATTGTTTTTAAAAAATATCAGATGAACCTGGAAGAGAACAGTTCACTAATTGTTTTATTTATAGACAACTTAATGGGGAAAGCTCTTGAATCCCATAAATAATCCTTCTCAAAACTATCAACGTAATTAGCATAAACTGTTTTGACTCAGTGGTTCTTCACTTGGGCAGATGTTGTCTATTCAAGTCCCACTCCAGTGTTAAGTCCAGGTGAACATTTTACCGTTGGATTGAGGAAGTGTGAGAATCATTGTTGTCTTGATAAGATGTTAAAGATAAGATATTGAGAACACAAAGTATGTAGCTATTTTTTTATTATTCAGTGGATGTGGGCTTTGCTGGCAAAGATTTATTGCTCATCTTTAATATACCCAAGGGCTAGTAAAGGGTAAACCACATTACTATGAGTCTGGAGTCACAAATGGGCCAGACGAGTTCAGGATAGAGCAGAATTCCTTCCCGAAAGGATATTAGTTAATTTAAGTGGGTTTTTAGAGAGAGAAAAAAAGTGATTTAATAGTCTCTTTAGGCTAGCTTTTACTTCAAAAGTTTCCATTTAATTTAAATGATACCATTTTCCATGGAGTGATTTGAACCTGTGTTACCTATGTGAACATTAAACTGGGATTCTTAGATTTCTAGTCCAGTGGCATTACCACTATGTGACCAACTCCTGAATATTTTCAGTAATTCAACAAGAAAATGTGGTTTTCTCTGCATTTAAAACACTCCAAAGAAATATTCCCAAAAGTTAGGATTCTGAACCTATCTGGCCTGATACTTGGCCAACTCTTTCTAGATGAGTTGTGCATATCACTATTTTTCTGATCATTGTTTTGGTAACTCAAAGTCATTATGATGTCGATGTGATGTGTTTTTAATACTTGTTTCTCAACAGCAACTGTTCTGACTTCTATGTCTTGTAATTCTGACAGGGTGATCGTGGTCTACCTGGTTTTGGACACAGAGGTCCAAAGGTAAGTTTGGATGGAAAGGGTCAAGAACGTGACTCATAAATATTTTAAAAGTTGTGCTTGCATTTTGCTTGATAATAATGCATTAATTTTTAAAGAAGATTTCTCTCAAAAGTATCTGAATCAAAGTTGTTTTTCCCCCCTGGGATGGGCAATTTGGAGAATCACTGGACCAGTGGTTCAGAACCCCAGGCCAATCTTTTGAGGTATAGGTTTGAATCCCATTATATAAAACATTTAAACTTGAATTCAATTTAATCAGAAATAAAATGCTAACCTAATGATGACCATTAACAATTGTCAATTAGAAACCCAGTTGGTTCAGTATTGTTTTTTAGAGAAGGAAATTTGCCATCTTAAATTGATCTGACTAACACATGACTCCAGACCAAGTGAAAGAGTCACACAACATGGACATAGACCCATGCGCTCAATAGATGAAACTAATTGTATTTATTTTTATGTTAACATAATCATAGATCCCAGAGTCTAGTAATTTTGGTTCACACCGCATCACATGAAGGAACAGAAGATTGCATTGGACACATCAAATCATATGGTCTCTGAAAGCATTTTAGTACTAATGCTGAAAGCTAGACCTAGTCACTTCCCTCACCAGTCTGTTCCAGTTGGCGCTCCATACTGGCTTCTGTCTCAGAATGTAAATGATTGCTCAGTATGTTTGAGCCTCAAAAACAGGACTAATCTAACCCACTCAAATACCCAATGAATGAATCTTCATTAAATTGATGAAGGATAAAATATACATGCCAATAATAACTTCACTGATGTCCAGTTTGGGTTCCGTCTCTTGTTTTAAATGACATTACCATTACAGATGGTGAGCTAAAGCCATGCAAAATGTTAAAAGAGGCTAATCTTGATGACAAAACAACATTCAGTCCAGGAACCTGAGATAATAAAATCAAGTCAACAGAAGTCAAAGGAAAATCCCTTTACATGCATAGTCCTCTTGCTTCCATTGAAATATTGAGGCGAAAGCCAAGTTTGTACACAACTTATATTGAAAAGTTCAGGAGAAAAGGAGGATTTTTCTTTTAAATGATAAAACAACATGAAACCTAAATTTGAAAACACTTACTTATTGTAGTAACTTTGCTTGTTGAAACCATTTGTCACTTCTGTTTATGTACAGACAGGTTTCCATCCACTAAATGATCATTAATTGTGTCAGTCTCCACTGGGAAGATGTATACAATGATTGATACAAATAAACCTGTGATTAGTTGCTCAACTATTGACTTGAAATTAAAACCGTGTGTTAATCTCTTGTTGGCAGGGTGAACCAGGCCAAGTAGGAGCTGATGGTCCCAAAGGACAAAAAGGAGAACCTGTAAGTATTGATTTGTTGAAGAGAATTTCTAAAAGGAACTCCATCTGTTGTTGGCTTCCATAACTCTATCTCTAAGCTGTCACTCTTTCACTCTAGTTTTAAAGTGTTAGTTAAATTGTCATATTACAAACTCTGAGTAAAAGTAAACCATTCATTACCTTCGAGCCTGCGCTGCCGCATTTGCTATCTGTGTTTGAAATTCGATGTTTATATCTATCCCGATAATCCTTAGATCCCTTGCCTAATAAGAATATATCTAAAACTGACTTAAAACAATTTGATGGTCTCGCATTCCTTGCCACCTGATGCAGAAAGTTCCACAGTTGTAGAACCCTCTGAAACAGAAAAGAATTCAACTCACCAAACCTAATTTTAAAACAGTGTCGCCTGGTTCTGGACTGACCCACAAGCGAAAACATCTTTCTCATACCCACCCTGTCAAGACCATTCAGAATCCTATGCACTTCAATCAAGTTGCCCTTCCCAATTCTAACCTTCAGTAGGAGCAAACACAGCCTGACCAAACTATCCCGTTTATTCCAGATGTCAGTCTAGCAAACATACATTCAATGTATTTGCATACTGCTTTCAATAAAGAGACCAAAACTGCACACAATATTTGAGATGCTGTATTACCAGTACCATTTATAACTGAATCATATTGTGGTCACTGATACCTCGGAAAACCTTTCATCAGACATCCTTGACTAATTCTGTCACATTACACAATATCAAGTGTAATATAGCCTACACTCTGATCAGTTCAAAAACAGGCTGCCCAAAAATGTTTGAAATGCTGAAAATGTAAAGAACATGTGAACATGGCTCAATCAGGTGAAAAAGAAAATGAGATAGCTATAATGAGAGCAGACAGACTGAGTTGACTTGTTCAATCAATACCACTAAAAACAGATGTGTTGATTGTTTACTTTGTAAGAGTTTTATGTAATATTGCTGACACTGACTGGTCTGCTGATATAATAAGTTATTGATGTGTTTTATTGTTTTATGAATATTTGAAATCTTCAGCACATAGGGCATAATTAGGATCAATAAAATAATGGAAGTGTGCAGAAGCCATTCAGACCATCATTTCTGTGTCAGCTTCTTGTTAAAGTAGTCCAAAAACTAATTGCACAACCTTTTCAATACTCCAAGGCCCAGCATCTTCCTCTGCTTCAAATATTCTCATATTATTTAATTAAGAGGTGCAATGATCTCTCCCTTCCTGTTGAACAATTCCTCCCCCATCTTAATTAACTATCTCTGTTAAAAATAAAATATTCCTGACTCTCTCATTCTCATATTATTACCACATTTGTCTTTAGTTTGTCTCAAAACTTGAAGTAACAATAAAGTTAGTAACAAGATTATGCACTGGTTTTGGCTGATAAAATAGTGACACCATGGTTCTCAGTCATTTTAGATATTGCAATAAATACAATTACCTAAAGTCTGTCTCCAGATTGGTTGCCTTAAAGTATATAAAAGTGGTTCAAATTTCATGACATGTCAATTAAATAAAGTAGGATGAGAGGAATACTTATTTTTGGTCACTGGAATAAACAAGAAATTCTCAAAAATATCACACAAAGCACCTAAAGGCATTGTCATTGTAACTGTCCTGTCCTTTTTCTGATATAGTAGTGATGCTATCGTGAAAAGAATTATCATCAAATATGACACAAATCTTTGCCAAATAAATGATTCTTTGCTCAATTCCTTCAAATGAATTGCTCAATTTCTAAAACATTGCTAAATCAGCTGAATGAGTCTTTATCCCTCACAATGTCATCAGTAATTGTTCCAACGTTTACTCACAAAACAAAATGACTTTTATAAGAATGCTCCTTCAACCATTTTCTCATTGCTTCGCATCTTTGTACATCTTCTTGTTTATCCCCTCTCAAATCACATTCATTCAAAATGGGGGAGATATACAATGGGGCTTTTCAGCAGAGGTGAGGTGGTGAAATGGTGGAAACTTCAGTTTTATCTACCTATGCCATATCTGCAGATTCTGATGTTGTCCCAACCAAAGTTACAGTGGGATAAATCCTGTGAAAGTTCTAGGAATATATGTTTGATAAATTCCTTTCCTTTAAATGAGGCCTTCAGAGACTGAGAATCACCTCAGCAACCTGATTAGCAATCCTTTAAATATTTAGATTGTTTTATAATATAATTGAGAAAGAAGGAAGAAAGTTGTATCAGTTTGACTGGGATACATTTTTCAATTTAAAATGTTGATATCAGTAAGAGGAATATTTTCTAACAACACTTTCTTAAATTCCAGGGTATAATAGGCTATGATTCATGGGAGAAAGGTGAAAAGGTAAGACAGATTATTTATTAAACTGGGTGGGTGCAGGGAAGCCACTAATAAGCTATTGTTGGGTATCCAATTGTGCCTGCGCATTGGAGAGAAGTTACAGAAAGAAAGTATTTGTATTTGGGTATAAACACAAGACTGAAAAATAAGAATTGCATGTAATTATAAAAGCACCTTCACCTTGCATGTTCCCTTTTCTGTGGGTGTTGCTAAATGATAGAGTGTAATTCCTGTATTGATAGACTCCTTTATTCCTTTCCTAATTAAGAATGAAGGCGCAATGGAAAGATTAATACCCCTGGTAAAATAAAAAATGCATTATAACTTGCTGATAGCCTCTGTGTAATGAATAGCTATTAATAAGACATTTGAGTAAACAATTAGTATCCATTAGTAATTCCATAACCTCCTGACATCTATTTTGAGAAAGTAGTGGTAATGTCACTGGACAGTAAACCAGAATACTCAGCCAATATTTTGGTGATGTGAGTTCAAATTCCATCTTGATACGTGGTGAAATTTCAACTCAAAAATACTCTGGACTAGAGAGCTGGCCATGTAACCACTGATGATTGTTGTTAAAAATACCCATGTGATTCATTACTTCCCTGTAGGGAAGGAAGTTTACTGTCCTTACCTGGACTGGAAGACATGTGACTCTGGGAGCTGGTCATGGATGTCAATAAGCCTCAGTCCAATCAAGGGGGACAGCCTTTGGTTAGGAGATTCTGGCCCAATAAGTCAATGGCCAGGTGGTCAGCATCGGAATCCTCTTTCCATCAGAGTTGAGGAGTCAGATGACTGGCGCACAACTTGACTCTTTCTGACCTATTATGGGCTGTTTTACTCCTGGAATTATGGAACAGTTGATGAAGGCTACAAAATAGCAAGCAGTCAAGTCGTGTGTGTCATGTGAGTGATGTCGCAAGTTGGGGTGATTGAGAGAATGTGTTGCAGACACTAGTGTGAGTGGTTAAGCATGGGTCTTGGTGGGAGGTGAGTATGGTAACAGAGATAAAATGGGTGTGAGAGAAGGTGAAGTCATGCACACCGTATGGAGTGGAGAAAGTCATTGGCCTTATTCCAGCCTTGCTAAGCATTCCTCCAGATTGCTGAGAATGCTGTCTCCTGAGTGGCAGCCTCAGACCAGATTAACCTTGTCTAGTTTCACAGCTTCTACTGCTGCATCCAGGGGCCGTGAAAGTCCTATTTCAGCACCTTGTTATCCAGCAAGAAATCTCAGGCAACGCCTACAAAATGAGGCACTGATTTCCCCGCCTGCTGAACCTGGGACACATGTCAGAAACTGTGCAGTGCAGCTCTGCACTGACAGTGCTTGTCCGGGTACATAGTGATCTTTTAAAGATGGTGCAAGCACCGGGCAATTCCAAGATTTCTAGAGATTGCTGAGTTGTTCCAAGAATGGCACATGTTAATAAGAGGTGGAAATTGGACATGCTACTCCCCAGTGGCAATGGCAGTTAAAGTGGCAAGTTTGATAAGATTCAGCAAGAAAACTCTGTTGGCCTCATGGTGGGAAGCACTTGACCAAACTCAATACTGCTTACACTTAGTTTTGAGAAAGCCTAAGATCCAACCCATTGTGTATCATCAAATACACAGCAGACTATCATAACTGAGGTGGGATGCACAACCTATGAAAGAGATGGGCCACAGCTTGTTTGGATGTTTGATTGGTCATAGTGTAAAGATACTGGGCAAACCATTTGGGACTATGATGAGGAGAATTTCTTTCACCCAGTCAATGGTGAGTCTGTCGAATTTACTACTACTGAAAGCGGTCAAGGACAAAATATTGTATGATTTCAATAAGGAATTGGACATATCACTTAAGGGTTGTAGCATTCAAAGAGTTTGGAGGAGGAACTGAAACAGGCCATTGAGTTGGATGATCAGCCAAAGGATCAGAAGGTTCAGAGGGCCAGATACCCTTCTCTTGCTTTTATTTTCTGTGCTCTATGTTTCAATGAGGGGTGAGGGTTGGAAGGAGGCTTTATGTCTTATTATGTTCTTAAATGAAAGTTAGAGACAGTGCAGGAAAACCGAGACAGGTCATTTGTTCATCCCACTTCTGCGGTGTTTCTGGGGTTACACTTCATGACTCCCAGTAACTCTGGCCTTAGAAATGAAAATCCAGACTGCCAGGATCCATGAACCTGGGTTGATTTCGAGGTGCCAAGTATTGCTCTGACTGTTTGTTCCTGATGCAGAAGTGATAACTCAAGCTGTAGAATCAGAGTGCGCAGAAGAAACCTATTCAGCCCATCACGCCTGTGCTAGATCTTTGAAATTGTGAACCAATTAGTGCTATTTCCTCTCTTTGGCCAGAGCCTTGCAAAGCTTCTTTTTCAAGAAGATATAATTACATTTTGGAAGTTATCATTATTTTTTATTTTATTTTGTTTATTCATGGGATGTGCATGTTGTTGGCTAGCTCAGTATTTATCGTTCATCTCTAATTGTCCAGAGTGAGAACTGAGTGGGGGCCTCTACAAATGCATATGTAAATGAGATCAGTTTTAGTTTATAAAGTGTCTGACTCCATGTTCACTTCTGAAATGTGAATAACCTCTGTCTTCTTTCAAACTAGTACAGCATGAAATGCTTTACTCTTGGTCTTTTCCTTCGGTTACTCTGGAGTTTGACCAGGGCCCAACCTTAGCATTGCCTTGTCACGTTTGCTTTGTTGAAAATTCAAAACGGCTTGGACACAAATAAGGAGTATATCTAAATTATAAGGAATTCTTGTCGATTCCACCAATTTGTCGGAATATCTTCTGAGATTCATTGGTATTCTATTGTCTTGTAAGATGATGCTTTGCACTGTGTATGTACCGATGGAATTAGCATGTTTCAGAACCTTTGAATTCAGTGACTTTGTCATGCCAGGAGATGCCAGAAGAAGATCTGAGATAGTGAAGGTGTGAACTGTTCAGCTTTTTCTCCTGCCAAGCATGTTTTGTTCAGGTTTCAGTGCTGTGGAGGAATACACTGATGACCTAGGCTTGAGAGACTCACTGTATACTGTTCTCAGTCAGATTGCTGCTGTTCTGCACATTATAGTAAGCAACCTCTAACGCTGGAAAAACAGACCAGGAAAGGAAGCAGAAGTAGTGCTTTAGAAATGCAAACTATTGTTAATGGGGCCAAGTGTGCACTATTTATTCTGATTATAGACACTAGGATAGCTTACATTAAGCTGAAAAGTATTAATAAACCACAGAGAAGTTTCATGGAATGAAAGAGTGTGAGAGTAGGGAGATGTGGTAGGACACTGATTGACAATGACATTAAACTGCTGCACCAACCTTTTTATCATTCTTTGAAGATTTAAACATCCCTTCATCAATTAGGATTATGCAAATTCTTCAGGAGCCAGTTAAAATATTTACAGTAATTGACACTGGGACTCCTAATAGCAATGCTGACTGAGTTGTTCTGGCTGGCGTCACTTACAAGCTGTTTTTAACATTGAAAATAATTCTGGCCTGATATATGATGCTCAGACTTGTCTGAATGCTCTTAATGTCTCCATGTTCCTTCATAAAATGTATAAATAAATCTTTAATAACTCTAATCAATCTAGTCATTTTGGTGTTGCTCTATAGGACCTGAATAACTAAAGATTAAGCATCAATTTGGTAGCAGTCATGCCTTGGAAAGTGGTGGTTTCATCCCAATTTTAAAACTTGATCATAGATATCTGGACGAATGTGCTGAGAGACTGCTGCACTGTCACAGGCTGTGTTGTTTAAGTCTGATTATACTAAGGCCAATGTATCTGTTCAATTGGAGGGTTCAAGGTTGTAGAGTTGAAAAGAGGTGTTCGGCAATCACCCTGAGACCAAAACCAATAGTCGTGAGTTTTCATTGGATTTACTGTTTGTGTGATCATTCTATGTGAAAATTGTCTTCTAAGTTTTTCTTCATCTAAACAGTTTCAAAAATATTTCATTGGCTGTGTGGTGCCTCTGTCCTGCAAAAGTGATAGAGTACTTGGAGGAGGAAAGTACCTCATGGAATTTAAATTCAATTGATGAAGTCTGAAATTAAAAGGCTTCTCTCAGGAATGGTAACCATGGTACCATTAGGATTTTCTTTATTGTAAAAATCTGTCTGGTTCACTAACATCCTTTATGGAAGAACAACTGTACTTTGACAAAGGCAGTAGAAAGTGAGGACTGCAGATGCTGGAGATCAGAATTGAGAGTGTGGTGCTGGAAAAGCACAACAAGTCAGACAGCATCCGAGGAACAAGAAAGTCGACTTTTCAGGCATGAGCCCTTCATCAGGAATGAGGCTTGTGATGGGGAGTTGAAGTGTTCAGCCACGGGGTGGTGGGGTTGGTGGGTGCGGGTGTCCCAGAGATGTTCACTCTTAACAGCTTCCCCTTCCAATCCTCCCATTTCCACCAATCCAAAGGGCACCTGCATGGGACCCAGCTATGCCTGTCTTTTTGTCAGGTACGTGGAACAGTCCATCTTCTGCAGTTACACTGGCACCAACTCCCCAACCTGTTCCTCCACTATATCGATGACTGTATCAGCACTACTTTGTGCTCCCATGAGTTCATCGACTTCTCCAACACCTTTCACCTCGACCTCAAATTCACCTGGACCATCTCGGAATCCTCCCTCTCCATCTCCATCTCCGTCAACTGACTAACCACATACATCTACTACAAGCCCACCAACTCCCAGAGCTACCTAGACTCTACCTCCTGTAAAGATTCCTCCGCCCCATCTGTTCCCAGGATGACCAATTCCACCTTAGAAAATCCCAGATGGCCTCCTTCCAAGGTTGCAATTTCCCTTCCCACATGGTTGACGCTGCCCTCCAGCGCGTCTCTTCCACGTCCCGCACTACCACCCTTGAACCCCACCCCTCACAACACAACAAGGCCAGAATGACTGTATCGACAACCACGTGGGAAGGGAAATTGCGATCTTGGAAGGAGCCTCCGCACACGTTGCAGCATCCTCAGCCACCTCAACCACCAACGAACGGACCCCACCACCAGAGATATAGTTCCCTCCCCACCCCATCAATGTTCCGGAGACACAATTCTCTCCGCGACGCCCTCGTCAGGTCCACACCCCCACCAGCCCACACCCCACTCCAGCACCTTCCCCTGCCACTGCAGGAAGTGCAAAACCCGCGCCCACACCACTCCCCTCACCTCTCTCCAATGCCACAAAAGATCCTTACACATCCGACAGAAATTTATCTGTACCTCCACCAATGTCATCTCCTGTATCCATTGCACCCGATATGGTCTCCTCTACATCACGGAGACTGGACGCCTACTTGCAAATCATTTCAGAGAACATCTCTGGGACACCCACACCAGCCAACCCCACTGACCCGTTGCTGAACACATCAACTCACTCTCCCACTCCATCAAGGGACATGCAGATCCTGGTCCTCCTCCATCGCCAAACCTTTACCACCTGAGGCCTCGAGGAAGAACACCTCATATTCCACCTTGGGAACCTGCAACCTCACAAGATCAATGTGGATTTCAACAGTTTCCTCATTTCCCATTCCCCTACATTATCCCAGTCCCAAGTCACCAACTCTGCACCGCCCTCCTGACCTGTCCATCACCTTTCCCATCTATCAGCTCCACCCTCCTGTCCGAACTATCACATTCTCCCCCACTTTCATCTATCTATTGCATTCTCAGCTACTTTCCCCCGAACCCCATCCCCCTCCCTCCCATTTATCTCTCAGCAATCCCCAGCCCACAAGCCTCATTCCTGATGAAGGTCTTATGCCCGAAATGTCAATTCTCCTGCTCCTCAGATGCTGCCTGACATGCTGTGCTTTTCCAGTACCACACTCTTGTTTTTGATAGAGGCAGCCTGTTATTCAGCTCAATAGACCCCTTGCTACCAAGCCTAATGAATTTTAATTATTTATTTACACTTAACAAGACAACTGCCAATTATGATGCCCAGCCACTCAGTGTGTTCTGAGGGTGGAAATACAGTGGACTAGCCGTCCAAACCTATTTTGTATGTTCCCCACGCCCATCAAATACATGGCCAGAGAGGGTACAGGAACTCTGTGGGCCTCCATGTTGATCATTAGCAACATTTTAAATTTCTTTTCTGGAAGGGCCAATGTTTTACATCTTTCAGATCCTCTAATTTCCTCTGCCTTATACTTTAGCATTTTGATGCATAGAAAATCCATCCCCAGTAGATTGCCTTTAGTTGTTAGCAGGATGCAGATTAAAATGAGAAACAAATTTCTGTCAAATTGGAAGTGTGAGAAATTGATGATAAAATTGCTGTTCAATGATAATTTTCCATGTTTGTTTGAAACAACCTCGGACCTGAAGGTACAAATTGCACAATTGCATCTCCCGGAATATTAGGCATTCATATATTTTCCAGCAAGTAAAGGGTGGGTGTATCAAATCTGACATGAGGATGCTTTCCCTTACACAAAAAAGGATGGTAGTACACCCAGAAACATTCTTAAACAATGAATGGATAATATATAATATTTAAGATGAAACTGATGTTCCATTTGTCACAGAAGATGACGGCTGTGTGTCAGGGACAAGTCATTGTTTGAACACTTCTGCCACAATTTATTTTAAAAAAAACAAACACTTTTTAAGTGCTTCTGTGATATTTGGACTCAGTTGCTGTCATTTTGACAGTATGTGTAACAAGAAGGATTCATTTCTGTCAATCAACTGTCCTAACCAAAACTGGCTATTTCCACGCTTCATATTTTTGACAGGGCCACATACTTTAACCACATTGAGACACAATAACAGATAATTGTTGTTCAGATGTACACAAACAAGCCAGAATCGGTATTTATGCATCTTAACTACACAGAGCCTTTTGACCTTCATTCCTCATTGTGGGATTTCTTTCAACAACATTTTTTACAGCAAGAAATATGAAAACCAGTTGTTCTTTGGTGGTAGCAAGTACATGGATTACTTTTATAATCTGCAGCCTTCAGGGCACATACTGATTGTCCACTCTCTCAGTGGACACACAGTGAGAGGGAGTATGGTATTCTAACCAGATCCTGGGTGAGATCCCCAATTCATTATGGTTCCAGGTGGGACACCCCAAGATGTTAAGCAACCAGTGAGGAGGGAGTGAACTGACTCCCCATCTTTATTCACCAGCCCCTCATCTGTCCGAAATAAAGTTAAATTTAAAAGGAATCATAAGACCATAAGACATAGAAGCAGAAATCAGGCCTTTCAGTCCATCAAGTCTGCTCCGCCATTCAGTCATGACTGGTAAATTTCTCAAGGAGGAGATAGTGAGGACGACAGATGCTGGAGGTCAGAGTCGAGAGTGTTGTACTGAAAAAGCACAGCAGGTCAGACAGCATCTAAGGAACAGGAGAATGGTTTATGTTTCGAGCATAAACCCTTCTCCTTCCAGAATTTTCTCCTGGCCTCTGGAACCGCCCAGATGCCATTAGCCATGCAACCGCTCCTTCCACGACTGCCGGGGCGATTAATGATATCACTCCATCCCCGCTGCCACCAAACGGCTCGCAGCCACTGCTGACCAAGATCGCCATCCACCCGACCACCTCCGCAACTGCCCAAGAAGACTACCACCACAGGATCTACTGCCACCGCTAGATTCACCAGCAATGGCTGATTCCTGATGAAGGGTTTCTGTCCGAAACGTCGATTCTCCTGCTCCTTGGATACTGCCTGACCTGCTGTCCTTTTCCAGCATCACGCTCTCGACTCTGATACGTTTCTCAACCCATTCTCTTACTTTCTCCCTGTAACCCTTGATCCCCTTGATACTCCAGAACCTATCTATCTCAGTCTTAAATATATTCAATGACCTGGCCTCCACAGACTTCTGTAGCAATGAATTCTATAGATTCATCACTCTCTGGTTGAAGAAGTTTCTCCTTATCTCCATTTTAAAGGGTCTTCTCTTTACTCTAAGGCTGTGCCCTTGGGTTCTAGTCTCTCCTACCAACGGAAACACCTTTCCAGCATCTACCCTGTTCAGGCCATTCAGTATTCTATATGGTTCAATTAGATCCCCCCTGCACACACTACTCCAAGTGTGGTCTGACCAGAGCCTTATAGATCCTCAGAAGTACATCCCTGCTTTTACATTCAAGTCTCTCAAAATAAGTGCCATCATTGCATTTGCCTTCCTAACTACTGACTCAACCTGCAAGTTTACCTTGAAAGTCCTGGACTAGAACTCCCAAGTCTCTTTGTACTTCAGACTTATAAATCTTTTCCCTATTTAGAAAAAGGTCCATGCCTCTATTCTTTCTACCAAAGTACATGACCTTATACTTTCTCACTATGTATTCCATCTGTCACTTCTTTACCCATTCTCCTAGCCTGTCCATATCCTTCTGCAGCCTCTCCACCCCCTCAATGCTACCTGTCCCTCTACCTATTTTTGTATCATCTCTAAATGTAGCCAGAATGTCCTCAGTTCCTTCATCCAGATGTTGTTGGTGCATAATTTGAAAGATCGTGGTCCCAACACTGAGCCTTGTGGAACACCAGCTGCCATCCTGAAAAGGATCCTTTCATCCCTCCTCTCTTCTTTCTATCAGACAGCCAAGCTTCTATCTATGCTCGCACCTTGCTTCTGACACCATGGGCCCTTATCTTACTCAGTAGCATCCTGCATGCAACCTTGTCAAAGGCCTTCTTGAAGTCTAGGTAGATAGAATCCATTGGCCCTCCTTGGTTTAATCTGCTTGTTCCTTCCCCAAAGAATTCTAGTGTATTTGTCAGGCATAACCTCCCCTTGATGAAACCTTGCTGACTTTGCCCTATTTTACCATACACTTCCAAGTATCCAGAAATCTCATCCTTCACAATGGATTCCAGGATCTTACCCACAACTGATGTTCAGCGAATCAGTCTGTATTTTTCTGTCTTTTGCTTTACTCCCTTTTAAACATTTTCCAGCCTTCTGGGATCCTCCCTGATTCTAGCAATTCTTGGAAGATCACCACTAATGCCACTGCTATCTCGTCCGCTGACTCCCTTAGAACTCTGGAGTATAGTCCATCTGGTCAAAGTGAGTCATCCACCTTCAGGCCATTCAGTTTTTCTAGCACCTTCTCCTTGGTGTTAGCCAGCATACTCAGCACTGCCCCCTCATTCTCTTAATTTTTTGGGATATTACTCATGTCTTCCACCGTGAAGACTGATGTGAAGTAATTATTCAGTTCCTCAGCCTTGTTCGCCACTAATATCTCTCCAGTGTCATTTTCCTGCAGCCCAATGTCCACTTGCATCTATCTTTTGTCCATCATATATCCAAAGAAACTCTGACAGTCTTCCTTTATATTACTGGTGAACTTACCCCCATATTTAATCTTCTCCCTCCTCATTTCTTTTTCCGTTGCCCTCTGTTGGTCTTTGCAAGCTTCCAATCTCTGGTTTTCCACTGCTCTTTGCCACGTTATATGCTTTCTCTTTTGCTTCATTTTTTTACCAAAAAGGCATGCTATAGAGGCACGATAGGTGGTTAATCAGGTGAGTTTGTAAGATATGTCAAGAGCTCTTGCTTGGAAACCCTTGTGAAGCTCAAATCAGACAAATTACCAAAAAGGGGTAAAATTCAGCCCTTTGATATGATGCTCAAAGTATGAATCCATGAATCACATCCCTTGTGTTCTGACCCCACTTCATTTTCAATAACATGTCCATGGATCATAACCCTGGGTCATGGATGGCTATAGTGTAACACCTTAACAATGTCACAATGTTCTTGATCAACCTCACCTCCCCACCCCCCCCCCTCCCCCCCCGCCAACTTCCTGCAGATAGTGGCTCCAGCCAGAATCACCCCCTCCAGCCTACTATGACATTATGCGTGCTCACTTTTATCCTTTAAATTACCCCCCATCACCATTCTCTTCCCCACTTCAACACAAGCCTCTGCTTCCCCCACTAACTCATGGACTGTACACACATCCTTGGCTTCCTGCTCAACAGCACCACCCTTTGACTGGACTGAGGACTAGCCCTGACCTATTATTCAATGTGGCCTTTTGGTTGAACAAATATTTGCCACTCAGACAGCTGGCACGTGTTGTAGGTGTGAGATTGAGATCGCTGCATGCTGTAACAAGATTTCCCCAATGCTGGATGCATCCCAATCGATGAACACAATAAGAAGCCTGTCTGTGTATCTGTGCAAATGAGCAATGTGGCAGCCCTGATAGCCTTCAGATCCTGAGAGAGATGACAAAAGAGGGATGCCAACATGTTATCAGATATGCCACAGCATGGCAAGGCAAGGCATAGATATTGCAAACATACAGATAGGCATTAAGAAAGTATGTGGTAAACAAGCAAGCAAGTAGTCCTGAAATGCAGCCTGATCCAAACCAATGCATAAAGTGCTCTTGAAACAGTCTTTCAGTTGCTAGTTGCTGATTAACCTGCATTTCCTAAGCAGTTCTGAAGAAGGGTCACTGGACCCGAAACGTAAATTCTGTTTTCTCTCCACACATGCTGCTAGAATGGCTAAGCTTCTCCAGCTATTTCTGTTTTTGTTTCTGTACTTCCTTAGCATCCTGCAAGTAGGTTAGAGAGGAGCCATGAGAACCCTGAATGGCTCACAATTTTCAGATGACAGTGTCAGTGGATGAGGAATATGTGTGGCCAATGCTCATAGATCATGTTCTGAGATACTGGTAACCAACATGGATAGCAATTAGTTCAGTATTTTGTCTCTTTCCCTCTCTTCCAATACTATGCCTTGGTACAGCATTGATGACCATGGAGTTGCATGTTCATATTGCTGTCGAGGTGTGGATCATCTTTGTTGGTGGCACATACATACAGATTGTGAGGCTCTCCAGAAAGGTCATTCTTTGTCTACCTCAGCCTCTTGTAGCATAGATATTGCCCAGCGGCATCAGACTTCACAAATCACGAGTTCTTATTACATGAGTTCACGAAACTTCAACAGTCGCTTCCCAGACTTAGCCAGTGACATTGTTGTGGTTTCAGACTTTGCTTGCACCTCTTTGTTGGTTATGTGATTTTTCCAACATAGCTTCATTATTTTCCTGAGAAACTATGACTCTGTACTTCACCTATTCCCTGCATGTTTTGATGATTACCCAACATTTGCTTTCACATGCCAGACCTAAGGAAGACAGCGTATGATGGCAATGCTACTAACTTTGTTATTCAGAGAGTCAGGCTAATATATTAGGGACATGGGTTCAAATCCCATCAAGGCATGGTGAACTTTGTATTTAATAAACATTTGGAATAAAGAGCCAGCCTAATGCCGATCATGTGTTGCCTGTCGTTTAAAAAAAAACTGTGATTCACTAATGTTTATTAGAGAAGGAAATCTGACATCCTTACTTTGTCTGGTCCAATATGTGATTCGAGATTCACAATAATGTGGTGGCTTGCCATCAAGTCCACATCCTATGAATGAATTGAAGAACACAAACTCTGATGTAGCATGCCAGATAGTCAGCTTTGTTTTAATGGTTATTTTTGTGTTGCTAATGTTCATTCATAATTATTTTTAAAATGCATTTTTACCCATTCTAATTCCTTATTCCTTGTTAACAATCTGCCTGCTGACAAAATTTGTTGACCTGTTTTGCTTTTCTTCTTCAAAGTTGATAGCAGAGGTCTTGCATTTTGAACAGTACAAGACATGCTGCTTTCCAATAATTTTGCCCAGCTTTTTCATCTCATTTTCATTCACGACTCTCTTCAAAATCTCTTGCAGTTTCTTTTCAGATGAAGCAATAAGAATAGTGTCATTGGTATTTCTTATGTTATTAAGGTTGTTGTCTTCAACTGATAAGATCTTCAATCTCTCTAAGATGTTTTCACCACACAAATCAAATAAGTCTGGGGCAAAACCATACCCCCATCTGATCCATCCTTGAAACTTCACAGAATTGCTTAGACCATTCTCAACTTTTAGAGCCATTTGCCGAATCCATCAGGAAGGATGCGAGCCTGAGAGGGGTGACTATTCCTGGCAGCGGGGACTTACAGGTTAAGGCCTCCCTGTACATGGATGATGTCGCCATTTTCTGCTCGGATCCGCTGTCCGTGCACAGACTCATGTGCTTCTGTGACCAATTTGAACGGGCCTCGGGGGCCAAGGTAAACCGAGGCAAGAGCGAAGCCATGCTCTTCAGGAACTGGGCCGACCAATCCTCTATCCCCTTCACCGTCAGGACTGACCACCTGAAGGTGCTGGGTATTTGGTTCGGGGGGGCTGGGGCGTGCACCAAGACCTGGGAAGAGCAGATCAGGAAGATGAGACAGAAACTAGGCAGATGGGAGCAACGGCCGCTCTCCATCGTGGGAAAAAACCTGGTCATCAGGTGTGAGGTACTCTCAGTATTGCTATATGTGGCACAGGTCTGGCATATCCCCAGAACCTGTGCCGCCGCAGTCACCCGGGCCATTTTCCACTTCATGTGGAGATCAAAGATGGACCGGGTCCGTAGAAACACAATATATAAAGACCGGTGCAATGGGGGAAAAAATAAGCCCAATGCCACCCTCACCCTGATGGCCACCTTTGTGTGTGGCTGCATCAAGCTGTGCGTGAATCCCCGGTACGCAAACACCAAGTGTCACTACGTACTGAGGTTCTACCTGTCCCCGGTGTTACGAAGGATGGGCCTGGCCTCGGTGCCGCGGACCGCTCCGAGTAGTTGGACCATTCCGTATCACCTGTCCTTCGTGGAGAAATTTATGAGGAAAAACACCTTTGACCACAAGTCCATCAGGAAGTGGTCAGCACGTAGTGTCCTTGAGACCCTTCGGGAAAAGGAGAGGGCGAATCCTATCGAGCGGTTCCCTGAGCAGACTGTCAAAGCCATTTGGCAGAATGCCTCATTGCCAGAACTTTCCGACAAGCACCAAGACACGGCTTGGCTGGTAGTGAGAAGGGCTCTGCCTGTGAGATTCTTCATGCACGCCCAGACTCTCTGCCGCACCGCACGCTGCCCTCGAAGCGGCTGCGGGGGGGACGAGACTGTCACGCACCTCCTTCTGGAATGTGCCTCTGCAGAGGAAGTCTGGAGAGGAATGCAGTGGTGCTTGTCGAGGTTCGTCCTGAGCAGCGCCGTGACGTGGGACTCCGTGCTCTACGGCCTGTTCCCCGGGACTCACACCGAGACAAACATTAACTGCTCCTGGAGGTTCATCAACTCAGTGAAGGACGCTCTCTGGGCGGTCTGAAACCTGTTGATCTTCCAGCTGAAGGAGTTGACCCCGACTGAGTGCTGCAGACTGGCACATTCCAAGGTCCAAGACGACGTGTTGAGGGATGAGCTGAAGCTTGGGGCAGCTGCCGCCAAGGCGCGGTGGGGAAAGACCACCTTGTAACATCTGCCTGCCTAAAGAAGAACAGGGGGCCCATGTGGACATTTTTGGGCTCTGCTGATGCCTCAGCTAAATATATGTGCAATGATTGAGAAAAGCACAGATCTGTATATAACAATGATAAACTCTGATCTGTGTATGTAAATGTTGACATATGTATGGCATGACCAAATGTACAGACCATCAAATTATTTTATGAATAAAATATATTTTTGAAATAAAAAAAATTTCCATTTGTTTCCAATGAAGATTTCTTATTATACTAAGATTTTGGGCAACAAGGTCAAGAGATTCTAACACAGTCATCTGTTCTTCATGCTTTACTATGGGGTTGGTTCAGTTGGTTGGATGGTTGATTTGCAAAGCAGTATGACTTTGATTTCCATTGTCAGCTGAGGTTACCATGAAGGACTCTCCTCCTCAACCTCTCCCTTCACCTGAGACAAGGTGACTCTCAGGTTAAATCACCTTCAGTCATCTCTCTCTGTAATGAGAGAGCAGCCCTATGGCCTGGAAAGACAATGGCAACTTGACTTGATTTATGCTTTGCTTTATTAAATATCTTAATCAATAAAACTCACGAATGCATCTTTTTTCATCTCTATAGCTCTTTCTGATCATAGTAGGTATGCCTTAAAGATTAAAATTCTGAAATTTCTGACAATACTGTGCAAATTATCCTTTTCATTGTTACTTGAAAAGGATCTTGGTAGTGTGTTTCATAGTCTGAGTGAGTGTGAAACCCCGGCTTTCTAAGAAGGCCATGCATTTATTTAAGTCTCCATTTACTGTCAAACTTCACTGAAGAGGAGGGTCAGTTCATCCATTCTAATGTCTTCTAAACCTTTAATTTGTACGCTAATTGTTTCATCTGGCTCTTTGACATTATTGGCCCAGAAAGTCTGAGCAAGATCATTGATCTTTTAAAAAAAAATTATCTTCTGATATGTTCTGCCCTGCAACTTATTGGACAGGACCATCCTGTTATGAAACAGAAAGGAAAAATTCGAAATATCACACCGAGCAGTGGAGTGGATCAGTGTGATAACTACACCCCCTTTATCAGCAGTAACCATGATGTTTACTACAGTATAAATGTCCACAGTTTCTGTAAAAAGCTAAACCTGTAAGATATATGTTAGGTAACATGGCAGGTTGGGAAATAGTGTCAGGTGGATTAGGAAAGCAGCTGGAAGAGGATGGCAGGTGTGTGTGCAGTTATGGTGCCAGGAGAGTAAGATTGTGTTGGTCATTGATAGATTAAGGGGTAGGGTGGTTAGTGGGTTGGGGATGTAGGGTACCAGTTGATATTGTAGATTGGGTTCCAGTTTGTTTAGCATCATAGATGACTAGGTGGGTTAGTAGGGTAGGATACTTGGCGTGTTATTACATCAGGTGAAGGATGTAGGGTGCCAAGTGGGTGAGGTCAGGCTAGCAAGTAGATTAGGGCATACATCATTAAGTAAGTGAGTGAATCCTGAGAGTAGGCTGAATAGTCAGATTAGGGATAGGTGTTGCACCTGTTGAGGTTGGATTGTGGGAGGCTGGTGTTTGTTGATGATGGGGAAGGGAAGGGGTGTCGAGTATGGTCAGAGAAAGCCAAAGGAGAGTCAGGGGGCATGTTGTGTTGATGTTAGGGTGTGTTGGGTTGCGTGAGTGTGCTTAGCTCTGGCATAGGAGGTTTGAAAGACTGGTATGCCAGGGGTATGTTGGGTTCTTGTGAAGATTTGATGGAGGAGTTACAGAAAATGAGGCTAGTTTTGGGTTGTTCAGATATTGGAGGGGATATGCATTCAGTTAAGATGGATTTGGTCCAGAGTGGCTGGTTAGAAGTGTGTAAGACTGGGGAAGGGAAAAAGAGGGACAGTAATAAATTGCGTGCTCTGTTTAGCAATCACTCAAGATTTAGAGCAGGTATAATCTTCTAATTTTTACAGTGTAACTACTGAGGCAGAATCCTGAAAAATCTCTGATTCCCAGGGGCTTGCAGATGCAAAGAAATTTCACTTTCCCTCGTACTCTCCATGCAGTGAGCTGCATTGGGATTTTCACATGATCACGGTACGGAACCTGAACTGCAGAAATGACTCTCCAGAAAGGGAATTCATTTGTTTTCATCTTATTTATTGCTGTTCTTACTTCACTTTTCATAATCTTTGGACCATATTGTTTTCTTAATTTCCTTGTCTGTTCTCCTCAAAAACATCTTAGAAATATGTGATCCGTCTTTCAAGTATTTGAGTCATTTTCCATGATAACTTCCCCGTACTTCCCTGTGATGCATCTGCCAGACTTTCCTGTGATTTCCCTAATGACTTGATTCATTGTACTTGAATCCATGTTTTAACTTTGATCTACCCCCTTCTATGTTCAGCTTCTTTCTCTTCTCTTCAAACCATTCTTGTTTGGTCTATTTCTCTGATCCTTGGTATTTACACTGATCTATTTGCTTTACCTTCTTTCTGTCCTCCCACAGATCTAGTTTTTCATTTGGTCATCCATTTTTGTTTCTGACTTTCTTTAATTGGAAAGCTTTTTTTTCATGATTCTAAAACTGATACTTTGAACATTTTGCATGTTGAATATTTCTTTTTTGTTGTCTTCATGCAATTTTAAGTTGCTTTGAACTTCCCTTGGAATGTTTCCTTTGAGTAGATCAGAAATCAGTGCTCAAAATCTAATCTGAGTAGATGAGTGTGATGCTATCTGCTGTAGAATTACCCATGTCTTTTGCAAAGGAGTTGCTATTCTATGTGCAGGTTTCACTGTTAGTCTAACAATAGCTTGACTACACTGTCATTATGCCTGTTGAACCAGGCTTTAAGAATACCCACCATACTGCTTCCAAAATGGCTTCACTCTCACCCTGGCACAAGGTTGCTACTGAGACTGTCAGCCAAGTCAACTGAAGCTGAAGTTTGAAGAGAGTCAGGGCTGGCCACACCATGTATCTCACTGGATACCTGAGGATGGTAAATCTGCAACATCATAAAATAATCAGGACGCTGGAATGCAAACCAGTCAGATTTTAACCTTTCTTTCTGAGAAATTTCCACATTCCTATATTTGGGACTTACAACAGGCTATTTCACAGTAAACTTTGCAATGGAGGTTTAGGGGTAGAAGAAGGAATGTGGTCAGAGTTTGAAATTTAGCAACTTGATGCAAAGGATTTTGTTTTGTCAAATGAATTCAGGAAACCAATCCTCCAGACAAATGCTTTGTGGAGTTTGCACATTCTCCCCGTGTCTGCGTGGGTTTCCTCCGGGTGCTCTGGTTTCCTCCCACAGTCGAAAGATATGCAGTTTAGGTGAATTGGCCATGCTAAATTGCCCATAGTGTTCAGGGATGTGTAGGTTAGGTGTATTAGTCAGAGGAAATGTAATAGGGTAGGGGAATGGGTCTGGGTGGGATACTCTTCAGAGGGTCAGTGTGGACTTTTTGAGCCAAATGACTTGTTTCCACATTGTAGGGATTCTATGAAAAACAAGGAGATTTCTCCAGCAACTGCAATGAGTGGAAATTAAAAACTATGTCCCTCATATCAATCACACATGATTTACATACATATTTTTGAGGGATGTTAACCTAACTATATCCATTTTAACCAGGATTATTGATGCTGCCATTTAGTTGCCTAAACATAGCTTTTCAAGCAGAATAATTGATTCATAATAGTGTAAGAATTTAGTTGATAACAGAAGGATAAGGAATAGCAATTTCTTCTCCCTTCCCTGTTATTACTAGGTGTTGTTACCGTTCTGTAAATATGCAACTCATGAGAGGGTGGCATTGCTGCCTCACAACACCAGAGACCCGGGTTCAATTCCCGCCTCGGGCAACTGTCTGTGTGGAGTTTGTACGTTCTCCCCGTGTCTGCATGGGTTTCTTCCAGGTGCTCTGGTTTCTCCCACAGTCCAAACATGTGCTGTTTAAGTGAATTGGCCATGCTAAATTGCCCGTAGTGTTAGATGAAGAAGTAAATGTAGGGGAATGGGTCTGGGTGGGTTGCTCTTCGGAGGGTCGATGTGGACTTGTTGGGCCAAAGGGCCTGTTTACACACTGTAAGTAAGTAATCTAATCTAAAATATCTCATTGCAGAGAGCTTGAATTGTCTGCTCTAAGTTTGATTTTATGCAGGAATTTGTATTCTGCACTGAAACTTATTCATTATGACAGGAATGTCAGATGTTCAAAGTTGACCAAATTTCAGCTCTCTGCAGGATGCATGGTTTCTTTAAAGTTGAATAATAGAAGATTGCCAACACTGGAAAATGATTCAGCAGTTCAGGAAACTCGGCAATTTAATAGCAATTCCTTCACAAAAAATTTATGAACATCTTCACAAATGGAGTTATTCATTGTATCTCACACTAAGCATGTCAAATCGCAGTAGATACCACATGTTTTCCTGTATGCAATAATTGCAAAAAGATTTATTGAACTTTGGTCCAAACAGACTCTTTTTAGATAAATTAAAAGTAATCAAACTTTGCACAATTTGCCAATAATCACAAAGAGAAGTATTTTGGACACACATCCCTGTTGTGCAAATATCAGTGCTTTGCAAATTTAACTGGTCAAACAGCTAAAGGTAAAATAAAATCAAAAGAGTATGAATGCTGGAAATCTGAAATAAAAGCAAAGTGCTGGAGAATTTTAGCAGGTAGACAGTGAAAAGATAGAGTCAACATTTTAAGTCCAATTACAATTATTCTTTAATCTTTTGGGCCAGAGGATCTGAACAAATCCTATTGGATTTGAAACTTGTTTTCTCTCTCCCAAGCTGCTGTCAGAATTGCTGAATTTCTCCAGCATGGTCTGATTTTGTAACTGGTAAGGAAAACGGGAATAAATAAACAGAAAATGTGGAAATACAAGTGGGGAGAGACCAAAAACAGGTTGCCATCTCCCACTTTATACAAGAGCCCGAAGTTGAGATGTATCACAATTTGTGGAAAGTGTGATGTTTTGATCTAGCAAGCTGTTATAATGATAATTACAGGTCGTTCTGCTATAATATACATTTCATCAACGCATATTTGCTGTAATGCGATTGACGAATTAGAGACGCTGCTTCTAAAGCATGAACATTTAAGACCTGTGTTGGCTGTAACACGATTATATCACCAACACTTTAAGCTCTGCTTCTAAAGTGCGATTTTTCTATAACATGGGGTTGCACAAGAATGCGGCCATTGCATTATAGAAGAACTGACTGTACTGACTAGGTCCATTGCAATACACAAACTCAAAATATAAAATGTGAATTCTGGTTTTAATCATGTGAGTTCCAACAGAGATCACTCATTAGCGTCAAACTATGGGTGATATTTTTTTCCCTCTGTTCTCTCTCACTGTCCCAGAAAAGGATCACTAAGGAATATTTTAATATCTAAGTGTTACTCTAGCTGAAACCAACTAGGTTGATGGAAAGAATCATACCTTGGAGATTCTTGGAAAGGAAAAGATAGATTCAAAATGTGGATAGTTCGAGACAAAAATGTGCTCACTTTTTTAATTTCAGGGAATAATTATTGGTTTTCCTGGCCTACCTGATGTGGAAAGAGCCAAAGGCGAAAAGGTATAGATCTGAATATATGCACTTCATCTGTGAAATAGCCATTTTAAATAATGAAATTTCCAAAGAAATTCAACCCCATTTGGTAATAAAGGCATGGAAAATCCTGACAATGGTTTGCATCCTCAGATTCTTCAAGTCTGATCTGAAAATATTTGGTGTGTACAATAAAAGAAAATGCAGTGTAGGAGTGCACTTTATTTTACCTGGATGTTTTTATAATTGAGATTACATCCTTTATATTCTATTGTGATAAAATGGGTCAAATTTTATATATTTTTCAAGCAATTCAATACTTCTTGAAAGTTTTGACTAAATTTCTAATTAGCAATTGAAGTAAAGTAAATAACAGGCAGTCATTTGTCTGTTACCCATCAGTAAGTTTGAGTTCTATCTCTGTACATCTTTACCTTCTTCAGTCTTTCCATTCCTTTACAAGGTGTACATAATGAAAATTTAGATCCTGTGTCTCCCCTTCTCTGCAGTTCTTTGCACAGTTGTGGGCACCTTGATACTGTGATTCGAGGACACCTATCTCAACATAAAAGAAGTGCACCCCACTCCAGTCAGTTTGATTCAGTTGCCATCATTTTGCTTCTTTTCTGACACCGTCCTCCAATGTTTTAGTTACATTATCCAGATTAGCACTCGTGCACTGCAGTGGGAGTGTTTCTGGTCCAGGTTGATCTTTGGATGAGATATAAAACTATGTATCTCTTCAAATGGATATTGAATAATAATGCTAATATTTGGAGAATAGTAAGAATCTCTCTTCATATCCAGTTAAATGTCTCACACTCATAAAATCTCATTTCACCTTGATCACCATTTTCTGTTTGGGGATGTTACTATTGTGAAATCAGTGCCACAGTTAATTACTTAACAAAATTCACTTCACTCCAGCTGTGCATTATTGAGTGAAAGTAGTCAGGGGCGTGGGGCGGTGTTGTGCTCATTGATCATCATCATCAGAGCCTTAACTTTGCGTTCTTTCTGGTTTCCAGGGTGATCCAGGTCCACATGGACAGATAGGACCAATAGGCCTGAAAGGAGAAAAGGTAAGCATGAAAAATCCCACTGTCCTCACCTTCAAGATATTCTTGATACTCAACATCTCAACATATAAGTATTTTGCATCAACAGTTGAGTTTGTTTCAGGATAATAGCTACTGGTGATAAGAGGACAGCTATTAAGTAGAGCAGCTGTAATAGCTTGAAAAAACTAACTAGAGATTCTAAACTTACCATCAGAAATTTATTAAAATAAGACAAAGAACAGTGGATGCTGAAGATCTGAAATAAAAGCAGAGGTTCTTGGAGAAACTCAGCAGGACTGGTAGCATCTGTAGAGAGAAAGCAGAGTTAATATTTCAAGTCTGAAGAAAGGTCACTGGATTTAAAATGTTACTCTGCTTTTTGTCCACAGATGCATTGAGAAGAAGGCTTTATGAACATTGGTTGGTTTTATTCTGTAATCTTTCATATTAAGCCAATAGGGAGTGGGGAGAACTTAAGTCATGATTTGAAATGTTGCTTACTTAACATTGTTTAATTTTATTTTGTCTCAATCCCTTCAGCTTTTTGCTTCATGTTCCTTTTTCTTTAATTAACACCTCTGCTGATCAAAACCATTTCACAAATGGCAAATATTCAAGGAAGAAGTGGGTGAACAATGAGGAGGCAGGAATGGAAATATAATTGGAAGAAAATGTAATTTCTTGCCATGGAACAAAGGGCCCATTCACTAGCAGACAACCTTTTGAAACTTGGGAATAGAGAAAGTTTGTGTTTAAAACAAGTCAGCATTAAAATGTGCCTGTGAGGTCAATTGTATCAACTGATTACACAAAAAAGCTGCTGAAAGGCTAGTCAGCCATCAGACCCTTTTTTTTGTACTAAGTAAGTTTCGGGAAGTTTTGTTTATTTGTACTGACAAATTCCATTGAAAGTCCTGTGACAGAAATAAAGAACCCGAGGTTATGCAAACTGGAAGTCTATGTTCTATGTTCGATGCTTTAACACTGGTCATCACATATATTAGAACTTTTGTTTCTAGTGCTGCAGAAATGCAAGAATGAAACTTCACATATTAACAAAACTTTCATTATAAGAAAGCACTAAAATAGGTCACCTTGGGCCAAAGTTATGCGAAAAGACTGGGATTCCTAGCTTTAGTATTTGGATGAGGCAGTTGATGATTTTTGTTCAGAATGAAACTGGGACTCAAGGATCCTACATTTTGCGTCATTTGCCATATTGATGTAATTGTTATCAGTAATTACCTCAAACGGGTATCAATCCTAAAAGCTATGTAAATCCATCGAGCCTAATATCTATTTCACTTATCTTCCAAAAAATTTATGACACCTGACCATACTGCAGGCAGTTTCTTAGGTGCACATCAGACAATATTTTAAATGAACTGATGGCAGCTGTCAGCAAAGGATATAAACACTTAAGCTGAAGAACCTAAAGGACAAGAAGAGCTCACAAATACTGTGTGTCACTGTCAGCCATCGGTCAGCACGATCCCAATCTTACCCACTCTCCACTGCCCCCTACTCCATTCACAGTTGCTCCAGTACCATCTTTTACATTGACCTATTTTCATTCACCTCATGACCATCCCAATTTCCTCAGGACAGTTGGGAGCACACTTGTCAACACCTGGTGAAGAATGATGACCAATTATGTGTGATGCATTTGTTCAGCAGTTTGGTGTCCCACTCCACATTTGACAATTGATACGTACCCAAAGACAGACAAATTAATCTCCAGGCCCAAGGCAACTTTGTGGTCATATTGTGGGCTGAACAAATGAACAGATGTGTTGTGGGTGCCTGGATTTAGTGGTGGCAATGACGTGAAACTGTTGGTAATGAATATGTTTTCTTCAACAAAACTGGCAGCTACATCTGGAGTTTGCATGAATAGAATAATGCGGAAAACCAGAAGTTGCTGGCAGTGATTCAATGCTTATTGAGAGATTTAACTGTTAAGGTTCCCTAACAACACTTCCAGAACAATCAGTGAATTCAACAAAAAAAACTCTATTTACATGCTGTTAGCTTTTGTTATCCAGAATCCTTGAAAATGAAGAGATCCTTTCCTTCCAGTTATTGTTGATATTAAACACTGAGCCTAAAAGGTAAATTTGAATGTTGTAGGATTTGTTAAATTGTTCCATTATGATTTTAAAAATGCACATTTTTTTTAAAATATAAATTTTTCAGTTTGTTATATTCAGATTTTAGCTTCAATCATCTGTCTTGTTGTATGAAAATTAAACGTGGAGGTTAAAGTGTTTTTAACTTCTTGGTGAGATGTTTGATTAGCTTCAACACTATTTGCTGACATTACTGCAGTTGAATGTACGGACATTCCCTAGGTTTGGCAGCAGATTAAATCTATGATCAGGAAAGGGACAGACGTTGATATAGAGTTTGCTAGATTTTTATGGAGAAGCATCTTATTGAAGAAGCGAAACATTACTGATTGTCTATCTTAATGGAAAAAGTTAAAAAATCACACAACACCAGGTTATAATCCACAGGTTATTTGGAAGTACAAGCTTTCGGAGCGCTGCTCCTTCATCAGGTAACTAATGGGGCAGAATCATAGGACACAGAATTTATAGTCAGAGATCAAAGTGTCATACAACTGATGTGATGTATTAAACAAACCTAGATGGCTGTTAAGTCTTTAATCACTTAGAATGGAGATACAGGTTTAGAATCATTAATATGTAAATCCCAGAACTCTTTTCAAGTCACAGTCTGGAGATAACTTAAGGTTTTATAAAAAAGTGACACTTCAGCTCAGACAACACATTGAAGGTGTGAAGTTAGAGTCGATATCCTAGTCTGGTTCAATTTCTAAAATAGGAATTTAAAAAATGTCATAGGGACTGATTGACTAAAGATTATGCGCTTTTTGAAAATGTACAGAAATGCCCAAGAACCAAGGAATTTGTGGAAATGAGGAACTGAAAGAAATTAGTATTAAGATAAAGGTCACACATGAAAAATTAATTGAATTGAAGGTTGATAAATCCCTTGGAGCAGAAAAGCTACATTCCAGAGTTTTGAAGGAGATAGCTAGAGAGATAATTGATGCATTGGTAGTTGTCATAAATATAACCCCACTATTGAAGAAGCGATGCAGAGAGAAAAGGAGATCTATAGATCTGTTAGTCTGATGTCAGTAGTTGGTGAAATGTTAAAATCTATTATGAAAAATGAGGTAAGCATACAATTTGGAAATAATGAAATAATTAGGTGACATCATGGATTCAAGAAAGGGAAATTATGTGTTTTTTTTACAATGTTTCTTTTAATATAAATGAAAGTGATCCAGAGGATGTGGTGTGCTTGAAGATTCATAATGTTTTGGCAAAGTCTCAAACAGAAAGGTAGTAAGAAAAATTACAATGCATGGAATTAGGGCTCACATCCTGGAGTGTGAATTAGTTCATAAACTGAAAGTAGAGAAGAAGAATCAATGTGTTATTCTCAGGATCACTAGCTGTTACTAGTTGGGGTTCCATAAGAATCGATGTTAGGTTCACAACTGTTCACAATCTGTGTAAATGATTTGGATGTAGAGACCAAATCTAACCATTTCAAATTTGTTGATGACATAAAGCTAGGTGAGAATATAAGTTATAAGCACAGTACAATCTGATCAACAGCATCAGCATGGTTTCATGAAGGGGTAATCATCCCTGTCAAATATGTTAAAATTATTTGGAAAGGAAACAGACATTATAGATAAAGGGGAACCAGTAATTTTAACATAAATGTGATTTCCAAAACTTGCTCAATAAGGTACTACACATAAGGCTGCTTAATAAAATAAGAGCTGTGTTTGATGTTGAGAGTAGTATGTAAGGCTAGATAGATGACTGGCTGATTGATAGTACATGGAAAGTTGGGATAAGAGGAGCATTTTCAGGATAGCAACCTGTCACAATGGAGTGCCACAGGGATCAATGCTTGGACCACAAATATTTAAATTATATATGAACAACTTGGATATATAAGTGAATGTACTATAGCCAAGGTTGCGGATGACACAAAAATAGTTGGGAAAGCATGTGACAAGGGTGATACAAAGAGTCTACAGAGGGATATAGACAAGTTAAGTGAGTGGACAAAAAGTTCTAACATTGAGTGTATAATTTGTGAAAATGTGAAGTTATCCACTTTGGCCTGAAGAATAGAGGAAGTGAATGTTATTTAAATGAGGAAAGACTGCAGAAAGCTGGATCACAGGATTTGGGATTTTGGGGAACCTCCTGCATAATCAGACAATTCTAGTATTCAAGTTCATTGCATAATAGGAAGTGCAAAGGGGATGTTGACCTTTATTTCAAAGTGAATGGCATATAAAAATAGGGAAGACGTAGTAAAAGAAAGGCTTAGGAAAGCTGTTTTCTATTAGTAAAGGGATCAAGAACAAGAGGTTATAGATTGAAGAAAAGATGTAGAAACTGAAGGGGGGAGTTGAGGAAAAATGCTTTTACCAAGAGGGCGGTGGAAGTCTGGAACTCATTGCTTGAAAGGGTGATTGGTCGGAAACTCTTGCACAGTAATCAGTGTTTAGATATTCACTTGCAGATGGAATTCAGCCTGGAAAAGTAATGCAAAAGGAAATTGCTGGAGAAACTGTGTAGGTCAGGCAGGATCTGGCAGTGACCAGTGGTCACAGGGACCAAAACATTCACTCTGTTTTCTCTCCATAGACACTGATTTTTGTTTTTGCAGCAATTTCTGTTTGTTTTTCTGATTTTCAGTAACTGCAGTTCTTTTGCTTTTTCGAAAAAGTGATGCACTTGGGGAGGGCTGATAATTCACGGGATCACATTATGAATAGCAGCATCTGAAAGGTATTGAATATCAGAAGGATGCGGGTATATATATTCACGAATTCTTGAAGGTCATAGAATAGGTAAATAAAGTGAGTAAGAAAGCATATTTACACACACTTATTAACCAAGCTATACAAGAGCAAAGAGGTTATGCTGGAACTGTCTAACATTGGGTAGGCCACAACCAGGGTACTGTGTTCATTTTTTGCACCACATTATTAGGAAAGATGGAAATACACTAGGGGAGTGCAGAGGAAATTAACCAAAACATGTTTTAGGCTGGAAGGCCAAAGCTATGAGGAAATATTGGTTGTTTGATGTATGATGAGGTTGTTTACCTTTCAGGAACAAGGGTTGAGGCAGATCCTGATAGATATATATAAGATTATAACAGTTACAGGTGAGATGGATAGAATGGCATATTTTCTATGAGTAGAGGGATCAATAACCAGAGGGCATAGATTTAGAACAGAGAACAACGAAAATTACAGCAGTGGAATAGGCCCTTTGGCCCTCCAAGCCTGTGCTGATCCAAATCTGTCGCCTACTTTCTAAGGATCTGTATTCCTCTGCTCCCTACCCATTCATATATCTGTGTAGATACTGCTTAAATAACGCTATTGTGTCCACCCCTACCACTTCTGCTGGCAAAGCATTCCAGGCATTCACCACCCTCTGCGTAAAGAACATTCCATGCATATCTCTCTTAAACATTTCCCCTCTTACTTTGAACTCATGACCCCTAGTAATTGAGCCCCCCCAGTCTGGAAAAAAAGCTTCTTGCTATCCACCCTGTCTATACCTCTCATGATTTTGTTGACCTCAATTAGGTCACCCCCAACCTCTGTCTTTCTAATGAAAATAATCCTAATCGACTCAACTTCTCTTCATAACTAGCACCCTCTATACCAGGCCACATCCTGGTGAACCTCCTCTGCACCCTCTCCAAAACACCCACATCCTTTTGGTAATGTGGTATTATTGTATGCAGATATTGTATCCAACTATAAAGTCTTATACAACTGTAACATGATCTGCCAACTCTTGTCCCATCCAATGAAGGAAAGCATGCCATATGCCTTCTTGACTACTCTATTGACCTGCATTGCCACCTTCAGAGTATAATGGACCTGAACACCCAAATCTCTCTGTACATCAATTTTCCACAGAACTTTTCCATTTAATGGATAGTTTGCTCTTGAATTGGATTTTCCAAAGTGCATCACCTCACATTTGCCCAGATTGAACTTCATCTGCCATTTCTTTACACAACTCTCCAATCTATCTACATTCTGCTTTATTGTCTGACAGTCCCATTCACTGTCTGTGACTCCACCAATCTTAGTGTCATCTGAGAACTGGCGAATCAGACCACCTATATGTTCCTCCAGATCATTTATGTATATCACAAACAACAGTGGTCTCAGCACGGATCCCTGTGGAACACTAATAGTCACTGGCCTCCATTTTGAGAAACTCCTTCCACTACTACTCTCAGTCTCCTGTTGCGCAGTCAGTTCTTTATCCATCTAGCTAGTTCACTCTGAATCCCATGCGACTTCGATTTCTCCATCAGCTTGCCTTGGGGAACATTATAAAATGCCTTACTGAAGTCCATGTATATGACATCTACAGCCCTTCCCTCATCAATCAACTTTGTCACTTCCTCAAAGAAGTTGGTAAGTTGGTAAGACATGACCTTCCCCACACCAAAACCATGTTGCCTATCACTGTTAAGGCCATTTTCTTCCAAATGAGAATAGATCCTATCCCTCACTATCTCCTCCAGCAGCTTCCCAATCACTGACATCCAGCTTACTGATCTATAATGACCTGTAGTAGCCCTGGTACCCTTCTTAAACAATGGGACAACATTAACAATTCTCCAGTCTTCTAGGACCTGACCAATGTTCAAAGATGTTGCAAACATATCTGCTAAGGCCCCATCTATTTCCTCTCTCGCTTCCCTCAGTAACCTGGGGTAAATACTATCTGGACTTGGGACTGGTCTACCTTAATGCTTTTTAGAAGACACAACGCTTCCTCCCTCCTTATGCCGACTTGATCTAGAGTAATAAAACATTTATCCCTAACCTCAACATCTATCATGTCCCTCTCCTCTGTGAATACTGATGCAAAGTACTCATTAAGAATCCCACCCATTTTCTCTGACTTCACGCATAACTTTCCTCCTTTGTCATTGAGGGGGCCAACCCTTTCACCAGTTACCATCTTGCTCCTTATAAATGAATAAAAGGCTTAAGGATTTTCCTTAACCCTGTTTGCTAAAGATATTCCATGACCCCTTGTAGCCCTCATAATTTCTCATTTCAGATTGGTCTTACATTCTTGATATTCTTCCAAAGCTTCATCTGTCTTCAGTCACCTAGACCTTATGTTCTTAATTTTTCCTCTTAGCTAGTCTCACAATTTCACCTGTCATCCATGGTTCCCTAATTATGCCATTTCTATTCCTCATTTTCACAGGAACATGTCTCTCCTACACACTAGTCAACCTCTCTTTAAAGGTTTCCCACACATCAAATGTGGATTTACCTTCAAACAGCTGCTCCTGATCTACATTCCCCAGCTCCTGCCAAATTTTGGTATTGTTGTCCTTCCCCCAATTTGACACTCTTCCTTTAGGACCATTCTCATTTTTGTCCACGCATATTCTAAAACTTACAAAATTGTGATCACTGTTCCAAAATAATCCCCGACTGAAACTTTAACCACCTAGCAGGGCTCATTCTCCAACACAAGGTCCAGTATGGCCCCTTTCTGAGTTGGACTATTTACAAATTGCTCCAGAGAACCCTCTTGGATGTTCCTTACAAATTGTCCTCCATTTAGACCTCTAACACTAAGTGAATCCCAATTAATGTTGGGAAAATTAAAATTTATCACCACCACCCTATTGATCCTTCATCTTTCCATAATCTGTTTACATATTTGTACCTCTATCTCATGTTCGCTGTTGGGAGGCCTATAGTACAGCTCCAACATTGTTACCGCACCCTTCCTATTTCTCAGCTCTAACCAGACTGCCTTACTGTTCAAGTCCTCCATAGTGCCCTCCTTCAGCACAGCTTTGATATCCTCTCTGACCAGTAATGCATCCCCTCCTCCCCTTTTACCTCCCTCTCTATCCTGCCTGAAGCATCGATATAACTCAAGTTGCCAATCATGCCTTTCCCTCAACCAAGTCTCAGCAATAGCAATGACATCATACTCCCAGATACTAATCCAAACCATAAGTTCATCTGCCTTAACTACTACATGTCTTGCATTAAAACAAATGCATCTCAAACCACCAGTCTTTTTGTTTTCATCGTCTGCCCCCTGCCTAGTCTTACCCTTCATCATGCTGACTTCATTATCTAGTTCCTTACAGGCTTTAGTTACAACCTCCTTACTGTCCACTAACCTTCTCATTTGGTTCCCATCCACCTGTCATATTAGTTTAAACCTTCCCCAACAGTGTTAGCAAAAGCACCCCGAAGGATATTGATTGCAGTCTGGCCCAGGTGTAGACCATCCAATTTGTAATAGTCACACCTCACCTAGAACTAGTCCCAATTTCCCAAAAATCTGAACCCCTCTCTCCTGCACCATCTCTCAAGCCACGCATTCATCCTGCTTATTCTTTCATTTCTATTCTGACTAGCACATGGCACTGGTAGCAATCCTGAGATTACTACCTTTTAATTTGGCTCCTGTATCCCTAAATTCTGCTTGTAGGACTTTATCCCATTTTTTAACCTATATCATTGGTGCCTATATGCACCACGACAACTGGCTGTTCACCCTCCCCCTTTTAACGTAAGAGATGGAAGGGAGAGAGAGTTGAAGATACTTTTTTCACTCACAGCATGGCAGGAGTCTGGAACTCACGGCTTGAAAAGATTGGTGAGTTAGAAATATGTAAACAGTATTTAGATATTCACTCACCTTGTCATTGTCTCCAGGGATAAAAAGCTGAAAAACAGGATTAATGTAGTCAGATATTTGTTGATTGGTACAGACATAATGGCCTCCTTCTGGACTGTTAAAGCCAACAACTATACAAGGCATTGCTCTGCAAATCCCACTGTACTCGTCGAATCCCTGGACTGTGTCACTCCATGATGCAGGGCCATTGCTGAGTGTAATTCCTGTGGGAGGGACCACAGCAACTATCTGGTTCCTAATATGCCAAGTTTTGCCAGGAAGAGACAGCATGGTATCTCGCAAACTGAAGTGGCCAAGACCTCCATTCATAAAATTCTCTTCAGGAGTAAATAACTCATGCTACACATAACCTTAGACCATTATGCAGATGTATTGAGTATAATTTGAGTATAAGCTTTGGCTCATTGAGAAATTGCAGTGCTGAGTTGTGATGTGATGTTTCCTCCTTTTGGACTAGTGAGCCTGACCTCTCAGTGGTGAGCAAGTTGTTGGAGGGAATCCTGAGGAACAGGATGTACATATATTTGGAAAGGCAAGGACTGATTAGGGTTAGTCAACATCGCTTTGAGCGCGGAAATCATGTCTCACAAACTTGATTGAGTTTTTTGAAGAAGTAACAAAGAAGATTAATGAGTGCAGAGCAGTGGATGTGATCTATGTGGACTTCAGTGAGGCATTTGACAAGATTCCCCATGGGAGACTGATTAGCAAGGTTAGATCTCATGGAATACAGGGAGAACTAGCCATTTGGATGCAGATCTGGCTCAAAGGTAGAAGACAGAGGGTGGTGGTGGAGGGTTGTTTTTCAGACTGGAGGCCTATGACCAGTGGAGTACCATAAGGATCGGTGCTGGGACCTCTACCTATTGTCATTTATATAAATGACTTGGATGCGAGCATAAGAGGTACAGTTAGTAAGTTTGCCAATGACACCAAAATTGGAGGTGTAGTGGACAGCGAAGAGAGCTACCTCAGATTACAACAGGATCTGGACCAGATGGGCCAATGGGCTGAGATGTGGGAGATGGAGTTTAATTCAGATTTATGGGAGGTGCTGCATTTTGGGAAAGCAAATCTTAGCAGGACTTATACTCTTAATGATAAGGTCCCAGGGAGTGCAGGTTCATAGTTCCTTGAAAGTGGAGTCGCAGATAGATAGGATAGTGAAGAAGGCATTTGGTATCCTTTCCTTTATTGGTCAGAGTATTGAGTACAGGACTTGGGAGGTCATGTTGCGGCTATACATGACACTGTTGGAATATTGCGAGCAATTCTGATCTACTACCTATCAAAAAGATGTTGTGAAACTTGAAAGGATTCAGAAAAGATTTACAAGAATGTTGCCAGGGTTGGAGGATTTGAACTATAGGGAGAGGCTGTACAGGTTGGGGCTGTTTTCCCTGGAACATCGGAGGCTAAGGGGTGACCTTATAGAGGTTTACAAAATTATGAGGAGTATGGATAGGATAAGTCAACAAAGTCTTTTCCTTGGGGTCAGGGAGTCCAGAACTAGAAGGCTTGGGTTTAGGGTGAGGGGGGAAAGATATAAAAGAGACCTAAGGGGCAACGTTTTCACGCAGAGGGTGATACGTGTATGGAATGAGCTGCCAGAGGATGTGGTGGAGGCTGGTACAATTGCAACATTTAAGAGGCATTTGGATGGGTATATGAACAGGAAGGGTTTGGAGGGATATGGACTGGCAGGTGGGACTCGATTGGGTTGGGATATCAGGTCAGCATGGACGGGTTGGACCGAAGGGTCTGTTTCCATGCTGTATATCTCTATGACTGTATAATTCCTTAATCATAAAATTACTGTATAAAGCAGTGGTTGTATATATCCCACCCTTTACTCTTTCTGAATAATTATATCTATTCAATTCCACACGATATTCTATTACAGGTTATTGTTTCGAGCACAACTCTCACATGGAAGAACTTCTCCTGCACAAAAGGATGTCACCACATCATATGGGTGGGCTAAGGATGTGGAGCGCAATGTGAATAGAATTAAATTGGGTTAACTGAGTTCACAGTTAAGAAGGTCATTTTAAAATTACTTTGAAGGAAAGCAGACAGTTGGCAAAACAAAGAAGTTTACGTGCTGTGAACTTACAACACTCTGAAGTTGAACTCAAACTGCCAAAAAGTTAAATAGGAACCAACGGAGAAAAAGACAGAGAGAGAGAGAATAGTTTTGTTGCATCTTTTAGGGCCAAAATGTGACTCGGGTCCAAAATGTAATAATATCGCTCTTTTCACTAAAGAAACCTCTTAAATCTTCCAAACAGCGAGCTCAATTGCATTGCTCTTGACAGCAGCTTATAAATTGCAACAGTAACAATGCTGCACAATAGGTTGAACTCTTGCCTCCAATAAATCACTCTACAACATGTTTCAGCTTTAGATTGTGTGTTGAATTTCTGGGAGGTGCATCATCAACTCCTCTCTAAAATCTCTGTGTGGTTCCTGTTGTTACTGGATATGTCTCCATGCAAACTGTTAAACAGCACTACACTACTGCTTTGTAAGAAGCTGTCACTTTCAACAAAGAACTCTAGTTGGTTGCACATTTTGTGGAAATATTAAATAATTCCTTAAAGTGTTATTGGGTTTCAGGGTAATACAGAAGTAAAGTTTAACTGAGTGTGCATCATCATACCTTCAGTTTAATTCAGGAAAACACAGATTGGTTTATATCGTTTGATGTGTCGCCTCTTTTCTGAAGATGCCAGAGTGACATTTAATGCAAGGTGCTGCATTTTGGGAAAGCAAATCTTAGCAGGACTTATACACTTAATGGTAAGGTCCTAGGGAGTGTTGCTGAACAAAGAGACCTTGGAGTGCAGATTCATAGCTCCTTGAAAGTCGAGTCACAGGTAGATAGGATAGTGAAGAAGGCATTTGGTATGCTTTCTTTTATTGGTCAGAGTATTGAGTACAGGAGTTGGGAGGTCATGTTGCGGCTGTACAGGACATTGGTTAGGCCACTGTTGGAGTATTATGTGCAGGTCTGGTCTCCTTCCTATCGGAAAGATGTTGTGAAACTTGAAAGGGTTCAGAAAAGATTCACAAGGATGTTGCCGGGGTTGGAGGATTTGAGCTATAGAGAGAGGCTAAACAGGCTGGGGCTGTTTTCCCTGGAGCATCAGAGGCTGAGGGGTGACCTTTATAGAGGTTTACAAAATTATGAGGGGTATGGATAGGGTAAATAGGCAAAGTCTGTTCCCTGGCGTCGGAGAGTCCAGAACTATAGGGCATAGGCTTGGGGTGAGAGGGGAAAGATATAAAGGAGAGCTATGGGGCAACTTTTCGTACAGACGGTGGTACGTGTATGGAATGAGTTGCCAGAGGATGTGGTGGAGGCTGGTACAATTGCAACATTTAAGAGGCATTTGGATGGGTATATGTATAGGAAGGGTTTGGAGGGATATGGGCTGGGTGCTTGCAGGTGGGACTAGATTGGGTTGGGCTATCTGGTCGGCATGGACGGGTTGGACCGAAGGATCTGTTTCCATGCTGTACATCTCTATGACTCTATAAGAATGAATGCATTAATATCTGCCGGAATCACATGCGGCAAAAATTAGCTGAATGAAAGAAAAGACAAACCTAAAAATCTTTACAATCACCTTCAAAACAGCTACACTGCTTAACTGGGCATTTGGTGCCATCAAAATGATACCAATCTAGATTTCAAAACAAAGCTCATATCGAAGTTAAACAATAATGTTAAATGTAATATTGAGGCCAAGTATGTCTACTTCAGTGTTTGCAGATCTCAGCCAAGACAGGTTCTCAGCCACCTCTAGGTGCACCCTAATTCAGGACATTTTTAGAAGTCAGGTGATAATAAGCATTTTTATTAAAGAGCCATACACCCAGGAAGAGACCCTTCGATCCAACTCATCCACGCAACCAGACATCCCAATCTGACCTACTACCATTTTCCAGCATTTCCCATATAAGTATATCCTTCCTATTCAAGTACCCAGCCACATACCTTTTAGTTGTTGTAATTGTACCCACCTTCACCACTTCATTTGGCAGTTTGTTCTATACACTCATCACCCTCTCCATGAAAAAGTTACTTTATAGGTCCTTTTTAAATTTTTCCCCTCTCACATTTAACCAATATCCTCTAGTTTTGGACTCCCCAACCTAGAAAAAAAGATTTTTGGCTATTCACCCTGTCCATGCTGTTCATGACTTTATAAACCTCCATATGGTTGACCTTTAAAAGTGGCCTCAACAATGTTCTGTACAGCCGCAATATAACGTCCCAACTCCAATACTCACTGTTCTGAACAATGAAGGCAAGTGTGCCAAAATTCTACCTAACCTACCTGCGACTCCACTTTCAAGGAAGTATGTACTACGCCCCTAGGTCTCGTTGTTCAGCAGCACTCCCCAGGGCCCTACCATTAACTGTATAAGTCCAGCTTTCCCAAAATGCACCACTTCACATTTATCTAAATTAAACTTCATCTGCCACTCCTCAGCCCACTGGCCCATCTGATCAAGATCCCATTGTACTCTGAGATACGCTTCTTCACTCTGCACCACCTATTTTGGTGTTATCTGCAAAATTACTATATTCTCACTCTGTTTTCACATCCAAATCATTTGAAGTACAAGACCATTTCTGTAATAGCTTAAGCTCCTTCCTTTAAGTAATGGGTGGAGAATCATTACTGCTGGATATACTGCTCTCTTCCATCATTCATTATCTGCAAAATCAATCAGAATTAAGATTATTTTGTTTATGCTATGAGGTCAGTATAAAATAGATCAACTTTAAAATCACACAACACCAGGTTATAGTCCAACAGGTTCATTTGGAAGCACTAACCTTCAGAGCTCTGCTCCTTCATCAGGTGGTTGTGGAGTATAAGATCATAAGACACAGAATTTATAGCAAATGATTACAGTGTCATACAGTGATATATTGAACAAGCCTGAATTTTTAAGTCTTTCATCTTTTAGAATGTGTTGCAGCTTTTGGTTCATTAATATATAAAACCCAGAACTTCTTTTAAGTCACATTCTTGAGATAACTTAAGGTTTTATATCAAAAGGTAACATCTCAGCTCAGACAGTGCATTAAACCACCTGATGAAGGAGCAGCGCTCTGAAAGCTAGTGCTTCCAAATAAACCTGTTGGCCTATAACCTGGTGTTATGTGATTTTTAACTTTGTGCACCCCAGTCCAACACCAGCTCCTCCACATCACAGAATAGATCAATCTATCTATGTAGAGTACCAGTGTGAAGTAAATGATCCAGTTGCTATAATGCAATAAATGTGGACTTCCAAAGGGCAAATCATGTTTGAATGACTAATGTGCTTCAAAATTTTTTGAAGAGGAAACAGAGAGAGTAAATGAAGACAATTTTGTTGATGTGGTATACATATTTTTAATCAACGTGTTTATCACAAGATAAGGCAGAATCCTGACCCTCTGGCTCAAAGGTAGGGCCACTACTATTGTTCCACAGTGGTGACCACATATATATATATACTCTTAATCATGTTGTTCAATCTGTTTGTGTCATCTACAGCATGTGGGACATGAGTTAAGGTCTCCTAGTTCAGAGGCAAGGGTACTGTAATTGCACCACAAGTGTCCCCATCTGTTGGAATAACATAAATGGACTTTCAAAGTCATACAGCAGAAAAATTATGGAATAAAAGGGGCAGTAACAATGTATAAATAAAAGTAGCAGTCAATTCACATTGTTTGGGCAGGAGAAAGATTTGGAGTGGAATTCCCCAGGGGTCAGCATTAGGACCCTTGCTTTTTCTGATATGTATGAATGACGTATTTCTTGGCATGTAGAGGACAAATTCAAAGTTTGCAGATGATACAAACTTGGAAGTTTTGTAAACTGTGAGGAAGATTATGTAGAACTATAAAAGACATAGACAAGTGGGCAACCAACTTGACAAGGACATATATTCTCACTTTTGTGGTTCAGCAGGTGACCGGATAAACACACTGAATCTTTGTTGCTGTCTTTCAATCATTATGTCTGCTACCCCTGGCAAGAGTTCCTGCTTGGAAAAGGAAGGGCGGGGGGAGGGGTTGGAATCTTCTTACCTTGAATGAACTTCTCTCAGATCTTACCATTTGGAGCAGAGTCTTTCCTGGGGAAAGTGAATTAAGAAATTTAAACGCCATGTTGAATAAAACTATATGCATTGGTTTGTTGTATTCTGAATACTGGAGCAATATATCTATGGAGTTTGATAGTGATGAATGTTGTCTTGTTCTTCAGTGCAACAGTAATGAACAGGTTTTCAGTAGATTCATTCAATTCAACCTTGACATGGATATATTTACAATAGACATGCTGCATCAACAGAAATTGTAATCAAATTGCTTTATATTAGCACATGAAAAGGAGGACATTAATTGTTTTTTCTTTATTCTGTTAACAACAGAATAACAAGAATGAACTGAATTTTATGTTTAACATGTATCAAAATATCATGCATCTATATATTTACAGATAGAGGCAAGTCGGCCTCTATTGCATTGATTTTTAATTGGATGGCAGCCATACTATAGTGACACATATGAAGGTACAACAACTTAACTCACTTTAAGACGGTCTGCAGTTTATTTATTATCTCTGGTTTGTAGCAAGTTTGCAAATGAGAAATCACAGGTGCATTGCTTTATGATCCTTAACCTGCTGTTCTTATATGAAAGATAATTGTATTTGGGAGTGTACATATTGCAGCATGGAACAATCTTGCCCCACAAAAGCAGTGTATTTCTCCAATTGTGATGATCAAGATAGTAGTAATACTGCCTCCTGGAATTACGGATGGTAATGAATTAATAATTGAAAGTTTGAACAAGATTTTGTGTTATTCATGTCATATGGTTTGAGTGTTAAGTAACTGAGAGAAAGTGAAGGCTGCAGATGCTGGAGAGTCAGAGTCAAAAATTGTGGCGCTGGAAAAAGCACAGCAGGTCAAGCAACATCCAAGGAGCAAAAGAATCGACATTTAGGGCCTACCTTCCTGATGTAGGGCTTATGCCTGAAACATCAATTCTCCTGCTGCTCAAATGCTATCTGACCTGTGCTTTTCCAGCCCCACGTTTTTCAGCTTTGAGTGTTAAGTCATCAAGCCTCAGAAAAGGCAATCTTGTTTTGAATTCTTTGAGTCTTATAGTTGCTGACAACCATACGTTAGACAAGAAGCTTGTAAAGCTTTGATTACCACCAGCTAACAAACACCATATACCTCCATATGTCTTTCCATCCTGTGATCAATTTGTAGTAAAAATACTAAATAATGAGTGTAAATAGGAACATTTCTTACTGAGTATTCTCTTTTGAATAAATAACTAATATTCATTGTTAAAATACACAAAAATAATGGTCATTTAGTACAGTAATAATAGACGTCAAACTGACAAACACCAGACAATAAATCAACTCCTACTGCTCAATACATCCACACCTCACTATTCTCCCAAAAAATGCAAAGAAAGCAACAGCAATATTGTATCATTGTTATATTATCAACGAGTGTTTACCGAAATAAATCGGTATGCATGTTTCTCAAAAAACTCTGGCTAAAAGAACTAAAGGTGGGCATGAATATTTTCTTCTTTTTTCTCCCTGATTCTGCAGAACATTTTGGATAACATTGGAATGTAGTTCTGCAGATGTAGTTCTGTAGTTCTATTATTAATGTACTAAATGATCATTATGAGTATTTTAACAGTGAACATTAGTAAGATACTCAACTGAAAAGCAAATACTCAGCAAGAAATATTCTTATTTACACTCACTATTTACTTTTTACTACAAATTGATCACAGGATGGAAAGACATATGGAGTTGTAAGCCTTTTCCATATGATCCTTGATTCCTTTACTGATTAAATCTCTGTCTATCTCAGCCTTGAATGCACTTAATGACCCAACCTCCTTAGCCCTCTGCATTAAGATATTTCAAAGACTCACTATTCTCTGATAGAAGAAATTCCTTCTTATCTTTGGCTTAAATGAGCAACCTCTCACTCTGAGATTATGTTGTCTGGTTCTAGACTGTCCCATAAGGATTGCCCATTCACCACAAAGCTGAAGAGTAATTTTGTCTCTCAGTTGGTTGCTAAGTTTTGAAAAGCATTATGTCAGAGAACAGGATCACCAGAGTGTATTCATGGCTGAATTAGATTTATACAAAAGCCGTGGTTTTGGAAAAGTGGAGTTAAGGCCACAGGTCAACTGAGATGTTGCCTCACATCTCAGATGTTATATTGAGTTATTTAATAAATGTCTACCTCCACACACTACAAAACCTACAGAGGGTCTGACATGCTGAGCAATTTGACATTCTCGACATGCAAGTCTATTAATATGTACCAGTCAAGATGAAAAATGGAAATGTCTTCCTAATGCAGCACGCTTTGCTATTCTGAGTGCACATCACCCTGTGGTAATTCATGCTAAATCTAGTTTTGAGACATTGACACAATATGAGATCTTCCAATTCTCAGCACTGATATCTTTCACCTCATAATAATATATTTTATTCATTTGTAAGTTAAACTTTGTTTTACAATGGCAGCATGCAACTGAATTATATAGGAAAGAATTATCTAAGGTTACCAAAAGCAGTATAAATTGGAGTGCAGCCTGTGTTATGAGGAAAAAAAAGGTTATTCTCTTTATCTTGATATATTAAGTCACAAGGCCAACATATTCCATCTATTTTTAGAGCTAGGTGACACACCAGAGGATGTTCACTGCTTTTGAAATCTCAACAAAAATCAATAGTTCTGGGTTGATTTACATTAAGTTTCATGAGATTATGAAATGTATGACCAGAGTTAGAGACTGCAGTAGGTAATATTTCTATATTTCAAAAGGGGTGAGATTGCTAGTTGAAGAAATGTGCAAATCAAGCATGTATATGAGATTATAACTACTGTTCATGCAAAGATAAAACCCAAAACAGACAAATTGGGTTGAATAGTCTATTTACATGATATAATTTTGATTACTTTCAAATAAAATATATAGTCCTATATGAGCTCAATATTCACACATTAATCTTATTCATGGTGCATCTTCGCTGTTGTTCTCCATGTTCAGGAGAAGGCTTCTTACTTTGTGTACCATTAATGGGTACCCAAGCCATTCAAGATAAACCTTAGACCCATCCCTTGTTGATGAAGGTCAACATTTCTGTTTCCCTTGAACCTGCCTCTTATGCAAACAAGAAGTGACTGCTATTTTTACCAAACTCTGAAGTTAATTGCATAAAAGATTACGTTGCCATCCAATGAGACAGCGTGAGCATAGAATCAAGTCATAAAAGCTGGCCATGTTGTGACTCAGTTTTACCAATCTCTGCTTTGACTGCCATTTGCACTTTAATCTTTCAAGACAGAAAAACAGAATAGGCAAAGTTAAGGTTTCCCACATTTCAGACGGCAATGGCTGATGAGTCAGCTCGGGTCAGCTGGTTATATAAAATTTAAAATCAGTCAATTTTGTTCTGTAAGAATCTTCTGTCATAATCCATCTCTTCAATTTTATTCCAAATTGTGACTTGGGAACTGAAGACTAACAAATTTTATATCTCAGAGCATGGCAGGAACACTGAGGAGAATAAAATTAAATCCTTAAGAGCTGAAACACATATTAGTTTTATTCATAGGAAGGTGAGGCTTCCCTTGACATTCTAAAGTTTAGAGGGAAGCTGCGAGATAGAAATAAATGTAGAATGGAAAGCAGTGTATTGAGATCTTTGGGCATTAAATAAACATAACAAACAGTATGCAACTGACCTTTGATATGATCGCAAGATCTATCAGTAAGTTAAACCAAATTCCTAGTTATTAACAGCATAAATTAAGTCACAAGGTTTCATATTTTCAACAGAAAAGTTTATACTCACCAACAGTTAAATAAAAATCAAGTACCACTAACAATTCTATATTTTGCAAACATTTTTAGTTAACCATCTATGGAATTATAATGCAGGCAATGGACCATTTCCAGTAAGATACCTAACCACCATCCTTGACATTCAATAGCATTACCATCACTAAATCCTCCACAGTCAACATCCTGGGATTTATCATTGACTAGAACCTCACATGGACTCACCATATAAATACAATGGCAACAAAGACAGATCCGAGACTAGGAATACTGCAGAACTCACATCCTTGCTTCCCAAAGGCTGTCCACCCTCTACAAGACACAAGTCAGGAGTGTGATGGAATACTCCCCACTTCCCTGGATGGGTGCATATCCAACAACACTCAAGAAACTCAATACCCTTCAGGACAAAGCAGATCACTTGATTGAAACCACTTGCATGAACATAATTCCTTCCACCTTCGATGCTCAGTAGCGGCAGTGTGTACTATCTACAAGATGCACTACAAAGATTCACCAAAGATTTTTAGACAGCATCTTCTAAACCCACAACCACTTCTATCTGGAAGGACAAAGGCAGCAGATACATGGGAACATAACTAGCTGCAAGTTTCCTTCCAAGCTACTCACCATCCTGACTTGGAAATATATTGCCATTCCTTTACTATTGCTGGGTCAAAACCCTGGAAATCCCTGCCTAACGGCATTGTGGATCTACCTACAGCACATGGACAGTGGTTCAAGAAGGCAGCTCACCATCATCTTTGCAAAGGCAGCTAGGGATGGGCAATAATTGCTGATCAGCTACCTATGCCTTTGTTCTGCAAGAGAATATTAACCAAAAAAGTCTTTGGGATGTTTATATAAATGATGAACAACAGTGTACCCAGCACTAATCCTTGGTTTCCAATAAGATACCACCTAACCACTATCCTTGACATTCAATAGCATTAGGTCACAGGTTTCCAGTCTGGAAAACAACCCTCTACCACCACCCTCTGTCTCGCACTGTCAAGCACATTTTGTATTCAATAGGCCAGCTTTCTCTGGGTCCCACGCAATTTAACCTTACTAACCAGTTTACCATGTGGAACCTTGTCCATATAGACAATGTCTACCCCTCTGCCCTCATCTATCTTCATGTTCACCTCATCAAAATACTCAATCAAATTTGTGTGACACAATTTCCCACGCACAAAGCCATGCTGACAATATCTGATCAGTCCTTGCTTTTTCAAATGCAGGTAGATCCTGACTCTCAGCATCCTCGCTGGTCTGTAGTTCCATGAGGAACCCTGTAGTTCAATTTAGGAAGCATGGTCAGCATGGATGAGTTGGGGCAAAAGACCTGTTTCCATACTGCATGACTCTACAATTTTGTATCAGTGCCCCAATCTCCTAAACCATATAGATATTTCAATAAGAATTTGTCATAACAACGTGACCTTACCTCTGTTGAGATGATATGCTATCAGACAACTGCTGAGCTTTAGCTACCTCACACAAAATTAAATTAACACAGGGCTGGAGTCGCAATGAGTTCACAATTATATCAAGTGTCTCATTATTAGGAGAAAGCCTTTGTCAAGGCCCAGTTCCAATGGCACCCTTGGAGGATGCTGGGAGGCCAATATAGAGGTGGGGTTTCCAGCCATACTCCTCAGCAGCCATTTTTATGACTGTTCCAACCCTATTTCCATCTCCTCAGAATGGTAACAGTTCAGACTTCAAGAATCCAAGAGCGTTTACCAGCTCAAAAAAGAACTCCCTCTTTTACTCCCTCCACTCTCGAGAGAGCAGTACAAAACAATTTGAAAAGCAAATTTTGATTTATTTAATGGCTTATGTTTTTCACAGGGAGACCAGGGTTATCCAGGAGAACAGGGTTTTCGAGGCATCGCTGGACCACCTGTAAGTTGATGCCTTGAATCTGCCATTTGTAGTTGACGGTAATTGTGTTAGTAATGTGTGTTTCTACGTTTAATTCAGTGAAGAGTAATATCCTCAGCTTTTTTATTGTCTTCTCCTTTCTCCAACCTGAGCTGGCCAATCCTTTCCTGGAGTATATTTCCATGGGAGGGGAGAAAGATTTTCCTTGCAGTATCAGGAACCTCATCCTTAACTCAGGACTGAAGAATGACAATGAACATTGGCAAAGTATTAAACTGTAAATGTGACCCCTGTGTCCTCTCCATACACTTTCAGCAGATGATGTTCAGAGTCAGTAACCCAGTCCAAAATATTCTGCTCTCTGACTAGAGTGCACTGAGGCTAATTGCAGCACATTTTGTTGGCAGAGATAATTAAACTTATCATTGATATGAAATCTACAATCTTCATACTCATCTTCTAATTTGATCTCATTTCATAACTGTTCCTTGTTATCCCGTTGGAGGGTAGCAGCACATACAGGTGTTCAGATACTTGTGATAAAATTGTTGGATCGGATTATCAGAAAGCCTAGACTCTGCTTGTTCTATACTGCAGCGATACTAGTATTTTTAGACACATTCAGACTCTTATATTTTGTTTTTAAATTCCCTACTGTGTGGAAACAGGCCCTTCGGCCCAACAAGTCCACACTGACCATCTGAAGAGCAACCCACCCAGACCCATTCCCCTACACCTAACACTATGGGCAATTTAGCATGGCCAATTCACCTGACCTGCACATCTTTGGATTGTGGGAGGAAACCCACGCAGACACGGGGAGAATGTACAAACTCCACACAGACAGTTGCCCAAGACGGGAATGGAACCTTGGTCCCTGGCGCTGTGAGGCAGCAGTGCTAACCACTGAGCCACCGTGCCACCCGTATTTTCTCTCTGTCATTTGTCTGAGTGCATGTTACATGGAACGTGCTTTGCATGCACCCTGTCTCCAGTGAGCCATAATATACCTGCACCTCTGTGCACAAGCTATTATCATGGTTTGAAAATACCCATGCACTGAAATGAACATGTATTTAAAAGTGTGTTGCCATTTCAACCTTGCAGCCATGGTAATTATTGTTTGCTTCAGAGCCTTCAGGCTGTTGTCCAAAAATAGCAGCCAGACTGTCTGCAGTCTAGTTGATCTTCCTTGTTGTTATTTAAAAGAAAGTGCATACATGTTTGGAGGTATGAGAAGGTGGCTAATGGTCGCTTCATTGTTACAGCCCTTGTAGTTTACTTTCCTCAAATACTGTAGAGTTTGAAACTCTGCCATGAGAAGGTAAATGATGTGACATCTGATTGAATCAAGAAGCCAAAAGTCAATTCATGTCTCTTTCATTATCCACCCCTGCTAAATTGCACATGCGATTCCTATCTATCTAAATGCCAACAGTACACCTCCAGAAATGGCCTTTGTTACATTCCCCTCCTTCGATTTCCTAAGTTTACCAAGAATCTATTCTCAGCCTTTTGCTCTTGTTAGTCCCCCACCCAAAATATATGGGATTAGTTTCTATGCATTCTGATTGCCCAGACTCGTTTGCTTGACTTCTTCCGTCAATGCTTCAGCAGTTTCAATATCACTCAACTCTGCAACATCAAGCCGTGAATCAGTTATAACTTCCAGGAGCTAAACATCGATTAGACCAAAGTCTTTATCTTTGGTCCATGCTGGAAACTCCATCTCCTTTGTGAAGATTTCATTTCTAACTACGACTACTCTGTCATACTAAAGCAAGCTGTTTGTGACTTTGACATCCTATGTGACCTTGACCTTAATTTTAAACACTCTATTTAATTGAACACATCAGTTTTCAGTTTCACCTCCAAATTCATCTCAGTTTATTGCTGCTGAAACCATTTTGTTTATCAATTTCAAATTCAATTCTTCCAATAGCCCTCTTGTCATCACCATTTCTTTTTCAGAACTCTAAGCTTTCATCCATCACTCTGGTACTTTCACTAACTTTCACCATATTTTCTTATTCATCAATGCACTCAACTTAAAACATTTCAACCTTGCAGCCATGATAATTGTTGTTTGCTTCAGAGCCTTCAGGCTGTTGTCCAAAAATAGCAGCCAGACTGTCTGCAGTCTAGTTGACCTTCCTTGTTGTTATTTAAAAGAAAGTGCATACATGTTTGGAGGTATGAGAAGGTGGCTAATGGTCACTTCATTGTTACAGCCCGCATAGTTTACTTTCATCAAATACTGCAGACTTTGAACTTCTGCTAAATTCATCCAGACATAGAATTCCAATTGGATTCTCCATTCCTTTGGCCTGTTTCTCATTTTTCCTCCTTTTGGAGCACACTTCATCTATCTCATTTTACCTCTCCATCTTTAATACTTACTCAAAAACCATCTCTTCCATGAAGCTTTCAGCCACTCTCATTAATGTTTCTATTTTTTAAATCTGGCTTCATGATGTGGAGCCATTGGTCACTGAGGTTATTAAGTGAGTTACTTATTATTTTACCATCAGTAAAGTAAAATGTCCATTTCAAATATTTCTCAGCCCTGTCACATCTGGTTAGCTGATCAGCTATAGTGACTGTATGCCTGACTACAGTACTTACAAGATAGATTAATAAAGAAACTAAACAAGTCATTATCCAACTGGTTCTATCTTTAACTCTGGACTACTCTAAACTATTTACTCAAGTTGTGTATTAAAGAAAAATGTAGACTATTAATCTGTAGGCTATTGAACTCCATAAAGTATGCAACAATTATTTCTGTACATTGTGACAACAGTAATATATTGAAGATCACAGAGGCAAGACTTATGGATCAAAATGTTCTTTCCACAATACTTCTGCCCCATTTGCAAAATGCTGAAATAAATGGATCATCAATTAGTTAATAACGTATTAACATTTGTCCTATAGTAGTGCAGATGTTCATTATTGAAAATGGACACGTTATTACATCCAGTTCTGATTTATATTTTTGATTCTAGGGTATTAAAGGTGAAGAGGGTCAGAAAGGGTCCCCTGGAGAAAAGGTGAGAAATGTGTTGAATGTATACAACACGTTTGATATTCTTTTAGGTTCATAACTAAAGCCATTGATATCTACAACACAGAAGGAGGTTACTTGCTCCATCATGTCAGTGCTGACTCTAGTCTACAACAATCCTAAATTAATCTCTCTCCATGTCTTTATCTTCATGGTTGGGCACTTGCTATGACCATTTAAATGTATTGAAAGAAGTTTAATGCTTTGCTAAAGACATGTTTAACTAACCTCATTGAAATTTTGGAAAAGTTACAGAAAGGGTAAATAAGGGTAATAAAGCAAGTGCAATATATTTGGATTTTCAAAAGATCTTTGACATGTCAATGCTTCATAACATGATGAATATGTTAGATCATGTGCATTCAGAGGGAAGTAAAAGAAGACAAAGTAATGAATAAAGATAACTGAACAAACCCAAAGAGAATCAACAGTAATACTCTTGATTTATAAGTTATTCTGAATTTGGTGTACAATTTCAACATTTGCAGATGGCATCAAATTGGAAGGTGTTTTTAATGGAGGAAGATGATATTATGGAAAAGTATGAATTAATTCACAGAATGGTCATGTAACTGGCAACTTAACTTGAACATAGGAAACTGTAAAGCAGTTGATGGAGAAAATAAGAATGCCGCAGACACCTCGGAAAAGAAATGTCTAAATGGAGTAGAGAAATTGAGTGATCGACCTTGGGGTAATATTATAAAGCTGTAAAGGGAGTGTCACAGAATCTCAAATAGGATTGAAATGAGGAGGAACTTCTTCATACTGTGGGTGGTGATTTAGAGGGGATCTGCAGGATGAATCTCTAGTATTCTCCAATTCACAGGGTAGTGGAAGCTTCATCATTATGAATATTCAAGACATAGATTAATAGACACCGAGAGATTTGGGAATAGCATAGGAGTATGTTGTTCAGTAGATAGTCAACTATTAACTAAAACCTGAGGGGATGAATGACCTTTCCCCGCTCTTAGATTCATATGTTCCTGTTTTAAAGGAAAAGCATAAAAAAATGATAAACTTGTAAAGGACCTAGGTCAAACATGGAGTCATAAATATTTATTGTCTAAATATTTTAAATGATATGAAGTCGTGACAGCAATAACAATTTGATAAAATGATGCCAGAAATGTTGGGATACACTTATCAGAAAAGATTGAATATGCTGAAGCTATTTTATCTGAGAAAAAAAACTGAGAAGTGGCGTGTCACAGAGTCATACAGCATAGAAACAGGTCCTTCGGCCCACCACGTCGCTACTAACTAACAAACAGCAAACTGCACTAATCGCATTTTCCTACACTGGTCCACAGTTTACCAAGCTCTGGTATTTTAAGTGCTCATCCAGATGCCTCTTAAATGTTGCGAGAGTACCTGCCTCCACCACCCTAACAGGCAGTGCTTTCTAAATTTCTAGCACCCACTGGGTGATATTTTTCGACCTGCAGATCCCATCCAAATCACCTATATCCACCTTAAACTTCCCCTCAGGTCATGATGGAGGTCTTCAAGATTATAAAATAGTTTGATAGGAAAGACAAAGATGATGTCTGGAATTGTTTGGAATGGTCAGAGGTCCTGTCACCAATGCAAGAAATGGGATTCTATCCTGAGCGTGACAATTTTCAACCAGTTTCCAATTGGGCAACTTTTTCATACAAAGGGTGGTGCATGTATAGAATGAGTTACCAGAGGAAATGGTGGAGGCTGGTACATTTACAACATTTAAAAGGGTATATGAATATGGGTGGGTACATGAATAGGAAGGGTTTACAGGGATATGGGCCAAATGCTGGCAAATTGGACTAGATTAATTTATGCTATTTGGTCAACATGGACAATGTCGAACCAAAAGGTCTGTTTCCATGCTGTACATCTCTATAATTCCATGACTCTGTGAGACAGCAGATTACCTTTTTGAACTGCCTGGGAGGTCACCAATGTTTACACAGTACCAGCATGAGGAGGAAATGATGTCTAATTTTCTCTTTAAATGCCTCAATTGGGCACTCAAATGCTAACTGTTGGGTGAGGTTCCTGCAGTTAGTAAATACTCGAGCAGTTAGAAAATTTCAAGCTTCCATACCTATCACATTCCTACACCATATTACCAACCCAATCACTTCCCAGCCCCTTACCTTCCAGCTGCGAAAGTCAAGCCTGATTTCCACTTTTCTTGCAAAGAAATGGCTGGGGGGTGACTGACATATGCTTTTAAAATTATAACAGGTCTTTGTAAAGTTCACAGAGAGTGAGGATTTCCTTTTTTGGGGAAGAACATAACCAGTGGCCTTTAATATTAGATAATCACTGAACAATTGAACCTGATTGACTTACAGCTCTATAATCCAGGCTCTGCCAGTGGCAGTAGTGGCTGGCAGTCCAAGTTAATGTGGGGGTTTCAGAGTGGGGAGTGGGAATGAGATCCAGGGTCATGCATCAGGATGAAGTTGGAGAGCAAAGGAAGTATCTGGTTGAGGGAAGACCTTGGGGACAGAGCAAGATGCTCAAAATGGAAAACAGGCCCATAATGGAATAAAACGCCCTCCCAACCCAACCCTTCATGATTGATGTCAGCCTAGGTTGACCAGGTTACAGGCGGAAAACAGCCCTTAGATAGTGAACAGATTGAGGGCAAGGTGGGTCAGTGGCAGGAAGGTCACCTGAGAAATTTTACGGGTCCCAAAAATTCAACTGCATCATTTTACATCACAACCGAACTGCATTGACCCTGGTTTTGTAACGTGACCTATTTTAATAGAAGCTGATAATAGTGTGGGACGATTCTCTGAAAAATTCATGCAGGGTCACGGCTTTAACTGAGACTGGATTTCATGCTGATTAACACTATAATCACAACTGCTGCCACAGGGATAGAACTGTTACTGTATTAGGGGAAGAAAGAAGGTAGATAATTTGAGCACAGCAAGATCCCAAAAATAACAATGATGTAACAACTGACCTGATCATTCATTTCAGTCGGTTGAGGGATGAATATTGAATGGGCCACCAGCAAGGCTCCTTAATTGTTCTTCAAATTATTGACTTGGTGACATAGGATTTTGCATTAACAGATCATTTAAAAGGCAGCTCCTGCAGCCAATCAACACTGCACTTCATTTCTAGCCTGGATGATGTATTTATGTCTGAGGAGTGGGTGACAGCTTACCGGTTCAGTGGCAAAAGTCCGACTCATGAATAAGCAAATATTCATCAGCTTAGTGTCAGCTCAGAGAGCATTGTTCTAAACTATGCACTTAATTCCAATGGATAAATGAGAAATTTGTGGAATTCACAGAGCTTTCTCCAGGCACCTAAGAAAAAGCCCACAATGGAAACCTATTGGAATTAAATTCAGAGAATCCTCCATGAGAGTCCTCAAAGATTGTATAGGATTGTTCACATTAATGAGTAAGTCTGAGAAGGGATCTTATTGGCATCTTATGTCCTCAAGGACAATAACAGGGATGAAATTCCATAGAAGAAGATAAATGGACCGATCCAGTGTTGTTGGCTCAAAGATGATGATGAGTATTAAAGATTCATCTTACAACAGGGATATCCATCTTTTCTTTGTGTATTTTTCATGCATCTGTAATGCTCATTTGATTAGTCACAACAGGTCAAGATACAGCTCTACACGTGAATAGGTCATGTATTTAAAATCAGTGAATGTATTAAATAGAAACTAAAATAAACTTTGCATTGAAAATATCTGGTGAAGTGTTTTTCATGATTGTAGGTTATATATGCATTCTAATTAATGTCATCTACCATTAATTAGGGAGAACGCGGCTTTGATGGATTTCCTGGAAAAGCAGGCCTTCCTGGTGAAGTGGTAAGTGAAAACTGCTTAACAAATTAACACCTCTTATCTATTCATATATGATACAAAAATATGGTAAGTGAAGTGCCTAGTTTTAGATTGGTAAGTTGTAGCCAGAGACTTAAAGAAAGGAAAAAAGGAGGTTATATTTATTTTGCAGGATACCAATTAATTATTTAAGAACCTGACAACTTCTGTCATAAATCTAAACCATACAAGTGCATCCCACAGAAACCCACAGTCATCATTAGAAGCCAACAATCTGAGGTAAACAGCAAAACTTTTCTCATATAGGCTGATGAACTCTAATGAAATCCAGCTCAGAATTCAGGCCAAGCTTGGCCCATTCACTGTATCAACTATCTTTCACCTTCCACACCACTTCATCCTTTTTTCCTTCTATTATTTCAAAAATATATGTTATTCATGCAAAACTTTATACACACACATAGTCACTAGATCAGTTTGATTCTGTACAGAGTCTTACATATGTGGAACAAACTTCCGACATAATTCCAATGTAACCTCTTTCTATAGAGTATGTTCCACAACACAAGCCAGATCCTCACTCAGTGGGGATGAGTTTCATTGTTAAGTCCATTTGATGGGATTAATTAAATTGCCGGCACGCCTATTACACATGTCTCTGCAAGGACGTGACATCACTCCACATGTTTCTCAACCCTTAACTATTTGACAAAAAAGGATCACATTCAATGCTGGATTCTTTTAAAATATATCACCCTGAATATTTTGGTAATGGATATTCCACACCTGCTCTTGTTTTTACAAATGTCTCCTGCTAAAGTTACTTCATCCAATGATTTGGCTTCATGTGGACTTTGGTCTATACTTGAGTTAGCAGCTGTGTGATCCTTGATCCCTGTATTACAACTTTTGGCAGCATGCTGCAATGGTAAGTCTGTGACCTCTGTCATTTTACTCTGCCAGCCCCTGGCTGCCTAAGAAGCAGATTCTGACTTGAATCACAAGAAGAAGGAAGTACACAGTTCACAGCAGGTCTCCAGGGAATTGTATGCTGTTGATGATAGTAATAGGAAACAGGAATCAAAGAAATCTCGTTCTATGCCAAGAGGCTGCTTCCTTTCTAATGAGAAACATTAGCTAGTCAAATGCATAGTGTTGTAACGGGTGAGTGCAGTTCAGGGGAAGAGAAGTCTCTTTTGCAATCTCAAATGCAGGCCTCTTTGATTAATGAACTTTAAAATTAAATCTTGATATTTCCTTGATTCATTCTGGGGATGTGGATAGCATTATAAATGGCCACAAGTTATTGTTTATTCACCAGTGACAACAAGTGACTAATTTGGCTTCTTCTGACATAAAAACACAATGCTGGAGAAACTCAACAGGTCTGGCAGTATCTGTGGAGAGAGAAACAGTTAATGTTTCGAATCCAGTATGACTGTTCTTCAGAATCACTTCTGATGGCAGTTGTGGAAGTCGGGTGGATAAGGGACTGGAGTCAAATTGAAGCCAGACTATTCAAAGACAACAGGATCTTTTTTTCCCATAAAGGATGTTAATGAGACAGGCATGATTTGAGATAGACATGAGATAGAGTTTAAAGGCAATTTGATATTTTCATGGTCAATTTAACTTATATGTTACCTTATATGTCTGTTTACATTGAATTAAAATTTTCAAGCTACTGCAATGAAATTTTATTTCATATCAAAATGGATAATTATTTCAGAATACCAAGTTTCTCATCCAGCAACAAACCCCCTTTTCATGCACTGTGAATGTTAGTCACATGATACAAGGCGAACAGTTAAACTTTTATATTTACCTTTTTTAAACTTATTTTCAACTCAAAGGCTCCCTACCATGTAATTCAGCCCTTTCTGTCACGTTAAAAAGTGTCTTGTCAGATTAAGGTCAGAGTGCTCTTTGATATGACTTCTGAGGCAATAGATAAAATTGTAAAGTTATTTTACTCTGACACAGAGAAGCAAAACAAAGCAGACTAAACCTGATGAAAATATCAAAAGGCAAAACATCAGACACTTTAATGAATCAGAGAATATTTATTTCACATTCCTGTCACTGAAATATCCTTCACATAAAGGAAATTGGCAAACACCTGAAGGATAAAAGGCTGTTTGGACATGTTAGAAAGGTCGGTGGAGTGAAACTGGATTGCTCGTTGGAAGAGAGAGCACCTGGTCAGGAGGCCTCCTTAATACAGGCCTGTATGGTTTAAAGCACAGTAATTGGGATGCCCTAATTGCGGTGACATGGTGGCTCAGTGGTTAGCACTACAGCCTCACAGAACCAGGGTCCCAGGTTCAATCCCAGCCTCAGGCGACTGTCTGTGTGGAGTTTGCATATTCTCCCCGTGTCTGTGTCGGTATCTTCCGGGTGCTCCGGTTTCCTCCCACAGTCCAAAGATGTGCAGGTCAGGTGAATTGGCCATGCTAAATTGTCTATAGTGTTAGGTGCGTTAGTCAGAGGGAAATGGGTCTGGGAGGGTTACTCTTCAGAGGGTCAGTGTGGACTGGTTGGGCCAAAGGGCCTGTTTCCACATTGTAGGGAGTCTAAAATCTGAATTTTGTGTCAATTCCAGGCCTAATATTAGTTGCCTTTTAAGATGCATCAAAACTGCTATTTTGTGATACAGGAAGAAATTTTCAGATTGTTTTGAGTTTATTTGTTGAAAAGAAAATCCCTAAAGGACTTAGTGGGCAAATGTAGCACTCAGTTTGTCATACAAGATAACTGGTCCCAGGTTCAACACCTGCTTTAAGGCAACTGCATCCAAACGTCCTCTCATTTTCAAAAGCTTGTTTATATGGATGTCAGTAGGCATAACATTGAACTTGGCTGTGAAACCCCTGTAATTAAATAATCTGCTAACATTCAGTGTGTCGTGAAAAATTGCCAGTTGAGTGATGTGTGGCATAATATCAAAAACTATATCCAACATTGGTCAGAACTGTAGGAAAGTGAGGCAAGGAAACTGAAGAAAAGTAAAGAAAGTGGTAGCAAGCTACATGGAATCCTTTCAACAACAAAATGCTAATTCTTTAAAAGATGCAGTTGTGGAATAGATCTGCAATAGGTGAACTGTTTGTAAGAATGCCTCCTGTCCTTTACCCATCAGAAACTTTGATTTATTCAAGTTTCATTACTCACATTCACCCAACACTGTTGTATTTACTGACTTGCATTGAATCCATGCTTACCAACGTTTTAAATTTTTTTTCCAAATTTGCAATGTTTCCCTGATCTTGCATTTCCATATTTCTCTCACCCCCATCAGACCATCTCCCACAAGGGAGAATCTGACCCTGCTTGATGTTCAATGGCATTGATGACATAACAACCCACAGTTAATATCTTGAGAATTACCATTGACCAGGAAGTGAACTGGACAGCCATTTAACTTGTGTGGCTACTAAAGAAGGTTAGAAGCTTGGAATTCTTCAGCTAGTAAGTCTGCTGGCTTCTTAAAGCCTGTCGACCATATACAAGTCACAGGTCAGGAGTACAATGATAAATTCCAACTGGGCCTAAATGAATCACCAACAGACAAGAGATTTGACACTATTCGAGATAGAACAACTCCCTTGATTGTCATACCATGTCACACCTTTAACATTTACTGCCTCCAACAATAATCCACAGTGGCAACAGTGTGTACCATTGACAAGATGTGCTGCAGCAATTCACCAGGGATCATCTTGACAGCATCTTGCAAATCCATGACTTTACTGCCTAGAATGAAAGGGTTAGCACATGAGCAAGAGCACTGTCAGCTGCAAGTTTATCTCTAAATCCCACAGAGTCCTAACTTGGAACTCTACTTCAATTCCTTCTCTGCTGAAACTCACTCTCTAACAACATTGTTGGTAGCCCTACACCATGTGGACTGTAGTGGTTCAAGAAGGCAAATTACTAACCCCTTTGCAAGGGCAACCAGGGTTGAGAAATAAATGTGGGCAAAGCCAGGAATGCCCAGATCCCATGAATAAATGGAAATCCACCAACCCTCCAAAGATTCGGCATTCCACTTATAGTGTTGAAATGTCTAGTTGTTATTTGTTTAATCATAAAATTTGTATAATCTTTACTATTGATGCCCATCATGCTTGATTGATTAGGCCTGGATGTGGACTCCGAGGTGAGTAAAAAACAATTATAGAAGTTGCTGGAAGCATTGAGCTTTAAACAGAAGCCATTTTAAAACAGTGAATAAATTCTTGTTGCACACATAGAAGCTGGTATATCACCTCTTTATGACTGTGAGATATAAAATATACTGTAACTTCAAATGACCATTTATATATTCCCCACTTTCTTTTTCCAGCAGAGGTGGCTGTAATATCAGCTATCTAGTCCCTTAGATCTGGAATTATTGCCCTAAATCTCTACCACAAACTTCTCTATTAAGAGAGAGCTCAATTGCTACTTCATTGATTAAGCTTTTGATCACCCACCTTAATATTTCCTTTATCTTGGTGTCAGATTCCTTCTGTTTATGCTCTTGTGGAGTCCTTTGGAGTGTTTTACTCAGTTACTTTTAATTTCTGTTGTTGTAACATCTTCTGTCCTTATTCAAAGGGGGCAACTGGTAGTCCAGGAATTCCGGGTACTTCTGGAGCAAAAGGAGAAAAAGTAAGTATAAAAAGTAAAAACAAAATAAAGTTATGGCATTTGATGTCATTAGAACAAATAGTGTGTATGTTGTGGGAATGTTTCTAGAAGGATTGAGGTGATTCTTTTTGTTATGATGCAGAGAAAAAGACAGAAAATAATTACAGCCGAAATTAGATTTTTCACATGTAATAATAGCAAAATTGTTTGCCTTCATCATCACTATTCCTATAAAACTTTTTGTGATTCTATGTTTCTTCCTGGGCACTTTGAATACCTAGATTATTGTGAATTTGAAATCATTAAACTGATAAGAACCTGTTCTTGTAAGCTATTAGTCTCATTGTAAGAACAGATCTGAAACGTTTCATCTTCTTAAATAAGATGGAACTCAATAGTTAGTTGTATACTAAATTTATATTTATTGCTAAAAATAATCTCTGTCCCTGTAAACTAATTTCATATTTTGTTAAAATCTTATTTTCATAAAATTATCCATTATAATTTAAATCAATTATTTTAAAAATCTGTATTGTTTATGGGAATTAAGTTTCTGCTGTAAGCTCAGATGTTTGGCCAATCTTTACTTCAGGCTGTAAAGTTTAATAATAGGTGACGGATAACCACGGTTTCTTCATTCTGAGTTTGCTATTGTCAGTACGATTGGCTGCGATACGTCACTATGATTGACTGCTGGATTTGGTGCCGAATTCAAATTAATGCCAGTCAAGGGGAAACAAAGGAGATTGTTAGATTTTAGTGGGTAGTTTTCTTTGAAATCAGCATCAAACACCATCCATTAGTTGCTTCAAAACCAGATCATTTTATTTTATTTTGTGAGTGAATCCAGTCAGCAAGGAGACCCTAATAATTCATATGCGAAAAGCATTGGCGTTCTACACAAAATATGGCCTGGTGTGCACCTTGCAAGTGAAGCACCCTGTCAGTTGAATGAATTTGTTAAGTCATCTCCTGCATATTAATCGTTGATGGAATTCCTACTTCCGTAAGAAACCGTTCAATTGCTTAATTTGAGTTTCAACTTTCAGAGTAGCTATAGAGAAGCTGAGAGATTTTATATCAATGAATTTCTACTTTCCAAAGATATCACTTTCATGTCAGGAACTTTGTTTCTATCCTATAATGGCAACTGCTAATGTTTACTATTGATGGCATCCTAACCTTCACAGATCATGACTAACGGGTAAGGGGAACTTAACTACTTTAGAGATTACTCAAAATCTTTCCCTTCCTTTGGTAGAATTACAATAGTGCCTATTCATTGTTATAATCAATACTTAATCAATGCTGTTTGAGCACCCACTCTGTGGACACATGCATGTCAGAGCATAACCAGTTCACACACTTGTGTGTTGTTTTCCCCTACATTATACAAAAAAAACAGAAGACAGTTGCTGAGATATGGTTATGAGCATGAGAGCCTGTGCAATAATTATGACAGATAACCAAAAAGGTAACCTAGAAAGAGAGAAGATCCTGACTTCTTACAGCTTTGCTAAAAGGAGACTAAATGTTGAAGGTGTTTTGACTTGTACTAATCAGATCTAAGATGCAAGCAACAGACTTGAAAAGGATACATCATTTTATACAGCATGAGAGAGGGTGCAGATTGGTTGAGTCATCATCGGCAAGGAGATACAGCAAGAACCGTTAACATCAATCTTAATTCTCAGACCAGATAGGTAGATTCTTATTGGTCAGGGCATTGCCATGGATATTGGATGCAGTCGAGTTTGGCGGCCTCCATGGCCTCTTTCAAAAAAAAGGTGCATCTATGTACAAATTCCGTTTACCCCAAAAGTCCGGATTATTTATGTATGCAGCTTCTAGTAGCTGCAAATGTTTCACACTGTAAGCCTGGCAGATGATCTTAAATTGACCTCTGATTTAACTCATGGCACAGTCTGGATTATTTAATAAATAATTTCCAATGACAAAATCACATCTAATGGCGGATATACTGTTCTGTAGCTTGAAAATACAGGCTGGTTGAGCATGAGTAACATGTTGCCATCTGTAAATCATCACCAAGGTATGGTTTGGCATGGCTCATCAGTCATTGGCATATATAACTTACACACCACCCTGAGACCACTTACTAGAATTCACATATCACAAAAATCGTTTGTGTGATGGGCTTGATGGCAGCATTCTATTACTAGACAAAACCACTTGTGGGTTGACTGTATTGTGGCTGTGTGAGACAACTAGTTCACCTGGTCAATTTTAATCATGAACTAAAACACCATTTTTTGTACTGATTTTAGTTCTCTCAAGTAAATTGTCTCTGCTATTGTATATCTGTGTATTTTATTCTGAGATTAATTCATTAGTCTGATAACTCAGTTTAGGATCATGTCTATTGTAAGCTATGCAAACCATGTTTCTGTAATGATTAAAATCTCACCTGGTTAAAGTTTTAGCTTAACAATACATCCAATTGGATAAATCAAGCTTGCTGGGAGTAAAGACTAGTGCTTTGTTATACAAGTCCCTTGGTTCAATTCCAAATCTGTATAAAATTACACTACTTGGATGAAGGCTAGAGTCAAGGAACAATGGTGAAATAGTCTAAAAAGGAAAAATGCAGCAAGAAACAGAAAAGTATTCCTAACTGCTGGAGGTATACTTAGTAAGCTATTTGCGTGGGTATTAGATGAGGACAAAGTCTAGTCTCAGACCTGACATTTTTCCACAGTTAAACAGTCAGCTAAAATTTACTTACTAGTCACACAATTAAGTAAAATGGCCACAAAGGCAACTTGTGGAAAGACTGCATCTATATTACTAAGTCTCTTGACAAAGGGGCAAATAGAATTGAAAAATACAATGCAACAAAACCATATTTTTTTAATCAAAGTTCAAGACTTCTCAATTTCTGTGATTGGATGATTCCATAAATTTTTCACAAATTTCTTCATGCTCATGTTGGGCAGTTTGAGGAAACTATCTCAAGCTTGAGTGCACAAATTTTCAGAACCATCATTTGTTGATTTTATATATTTTTTAAACAGGGAGAAGCTGGACCTCCAGGTTACCCAGGCAGTGTGGTAAGTGTCTAACTCATGAAATGTAAAGCGATGGAAGATGGAATGACCTGGTAAAGAAATCAAGGAGTGGGCTGACTTTGCAGTCTCTGTCAGCAACAGGAACATCAGGTTTTCAGACATTCCTGACTTCCGTCTCTTTCCATTTAGCTGTTTGATTGGGGTGAGAGACAACTTGGATTGTCTGGTTTGGAAATATTCAAAATGTATATGGATACAGAAGAGGAACACAGCAGGAATTGTGATTAGATTCTGAGTTCCTTGGGGTATATTTATGAATTTAGTACATTTGATACAAATCTTTACCTCCAAGGAATGAGCAACCAGAATGTAAGTATCAGTTAGTTGTTTTTAATTCATTTGAATGTACAACAACTTCCCTCTTACTGCTGCCTTTTTTAACTATGTGCATTCAATGAATTCAAATAACTAACGTCACTTCTGTGAAAGTGATTATTTTTTTAAAAATCTGCCATTTTAAAATTAAAGTGATCAGTTGTTAAATGTTTACATTTAAATATCTCTGAAACAATAGAACTTCAGATTTAAGAAAGGTTGTAACAGTCGCTATCTTTGTAACTATATAATTTTTATCAACTTGTCTTGCTATTTCAGACTAAAATGACAATTAATGTCACACATTTCTTTTTTAAATTTTATCAGTCCTGATAACATTTTTTGTAATTTAAGTATTTGTTCTTCTGTGAAAAATTCATTGGAATAGATAAAATGAAATTATTTTATTTGTACCTCTTTAAGAGTGGCTTTCAAATCTTTTCTGAACAAAATACCTTTGATTCCATGATGCAATGTCATTTCTAATTAATCTACTGTGTATTATTGGATAATTATCTGTCCTGTGCACCAGTATGGTCTGGTAGAGAAGGAGAATCAAGGGTGGAGTACCTGGAATACATTGTATCTTCTACTCACAACACTGGGCACCAAGAAAGATATGCTACGAAAATATAAGGCTCATTTCATTCTCTCACAATGCAAACTTAGAAATGTTACCCTTATAGTTTTAACCCCTTCCAAAATTAGAATGGCCCTTCCCTGGTTTTAATAATTATATTAATTATTTTGGTCGATTTAATAGTAAAAGGAAAGTACCTTTTAGTTTGTTTGTTCATTTGATGTTGATGACTAACAACTGAATATTTTCTTTTAGGTAGAACTTGATGGTTTGAAAGGAGAACCAGTAAGTTTAATTCCCATATATTACCAAATAAAGGATATATGTCTTGAAGTACACATTAAAATACTATTCAAAGTGTCTGCATTTTGCTGGTGCAGAAACTTTATGAATCAAGAGTATATGAACAACTCTCAGTAATCTATCAGCATTTAAAATAAGACAAAATTAAAATAAATAATTTAATCAAATTCACTTTCTAATCCCCAAATTACTGCAAAGGAAGGGAAATACAATCCAACAGATCTATGCTACTGTGAACACTTTACACAAACACCCATCCACCTTACTTCATAACAGCATGTCATCATATCCTTCCATTTATTCTTCACCCATGAATCGATCTAACTTCAGTCTGGTCACTCAGCCATATAGGTGGTGAAGGAGGAGCTAGCAAGAAGAGCTGTGGTATCTTGGAAAAGAGGGTGTAAAAGGGGCTATATCCAGAGTGAGTATTCATGAAGCACTCCTGCCTCAACTTCACTGAGAAATCTTTGCTTATTCAAGGGGGGCCTATTAGAGCTAAATCACTTGTCTTAACCCTGCTATACCCTCAAATCAGTACCTTTAATACTGTTGTATGATGGAAAATCCTTTGAAAGGAATATCTATTTTGGCCATTGCATCCTGAGATGGTAAATGAGCCAATGAGGTGCCTCCCCCAGCTGACAGGTTTATGTGATGTGTTCCCTGATTTGGCACTTACAGCTACAATTAGACTTGCAGTTGTTGCTCATCTTCCACATATGAAGCAGTTGGCTATAATATGAATACCCAGCATAGTTGATCGCTGTTCAATCTTCAAAGGAGGGAGAAGTCTGGAAACTTTGCTGATATTAATGATGCTGTTTATGTTACATGTTTCCCTACTATTGTCAAATATTGCAGATGTGTGTGTGTGCAGGATATGAGGTTTGTGGAAATGAAGGTTGAATTGGGCAGAATAGAATATGCCACTGTCTGTTGTAACACAAGAATAAGGTTGAGGGATAATAAGTTGCAATGCAAGGCCACATAGAACATAAACACAAGCATAGATCTATTGCATTAAATGGCTTCTTTCAATGCTGTAAAAATATGATGTGCTTTCACATACTTCTATGAAATGTGGTGCAGTGTTGACAAAAGAGTGAAGGGAATTTAAGACAATTCTAAACCGGACAAGTCCCTCATGATACAATAAGAAAACATTGAAAATATGAATCAAAATATATCAATAATAAATCATTCTTATGAATAATATTTACAGCTGCACAAGGTTTTCCAGACACAGTACTTTATTTTGATTTAGGTTTAATGTGCTTTACCTTTTTACAGGGTCAGCCAGGACTTCGTGGACATCCGGGCTTGCCAGGTCCTCCCGGGCCTTTGGTTAGTGTACTTTTTTCTCACTTTTACAAGGAAGAGTTTGGCACAAACCATTCAACATGATGACATGGTCACCAAATTAATGAAGACCTCAGATTCCTCTCACACATGTGCCCTTGCTTCATATTGGAGAGGCCTCTCAAATCTGTTTGAGATGAGACCATTAGAACAGGGCAAGTGAAGATAAGTTTACAGGCGTGCTTATTCCGTCCCGTGTTTGAACTCCTATGTGAGAAAGATTTTTTTAATAATACTTCTCCATCCTACAATGTTGAGGTGCAGGCTCAACCTTTACAATTGGTAGGGAGGGAGCCTATTGACCATAGTCTTTGGCAAGCATATCTTGGGGACTTTAGGCTGAGAGGGCCCAACCTGCTAAAAAATGTCCTGCACATTTATATTGTCACCCTTCTGGGATTGAGCAGCTACAAGCAATGGGATAACTGGTGTGGATCTCTCGATTGTCCTGAAATGAAACATAGAATTATAGAAACTATGAGCAGGAGTAGTGCATTCAGCCCCTTGAGACTGCTCCGCCATTTGATATGGATACTGGTTGATGAATTGATTGATCCTGTACCTCAATGCCACAATCCTGTTTCTTTTTTATCTTCAGACTCCTTGATGCTTTAAGATCTAAGAATTTATCATTCTGTTTCTTCAATATACTCAGTAGCCCAAGCTCCAAAACCTTCTGTCGTCATGAATTCTACTGGTTGACCACTCTGAGTGACTGTTGGAGTGACTGTTACCCGCTTTCTATGTGGGTGCCAATTGGCACTACCGAGATTCTGGAGAAGAAAAGGCACCAACAATGAGGTCTAGGTCACTTGACCCCTCCTATCCTGCTGTTTACTGAACACATGGTTAAAGTGTTACAGCGCAAACGAAGCTCATTTGGCACATCTTGTCTATCCCATACCTTTTAGAGAACATTATGACTAGCACCAGTCTCCCACCCTTTCCCTATAACCCCACACATTATTTCTATTTCGGTAATCTAATGCTCTCTTGAATGCCTCGACTAAACCTGCTTCCACCATACTTGTAGACAGTGCCTTGCAGATTCAAACTGTTCAGTGTGTGAAAAGGTTTTGGCTCACATTGTACTTCCTTCATTTGCAAAAATCTTTAAACCTATAACTTCTGTTCTTGATACATTGTCAAGTGAGAATATGTTCTTGCTGTCTACCATTTCAGATTTATCATGATTTGGAAAATTGAAATTTACCCTTCTCACCAATGAAAATAATCCCAACTTCCCAAATCTACCTTCATCATTGAAACCCCTCATCCCTGAAACCATTCTCGTGAACATTTTCTGCACTTTCTTCAATATATTCATCTTCTTCCTAATATGTGGCACCCAGAACTATATACAATATTCCAGATGAGGTCAAAATATTGTCTTACACAGGTTCAGCATAACTTCCCTGCTCTTATAGTTCTACACTAACTTCTTCACAGTGTACAGTGATGCCAAGTTTGGTATTGTCTACAAATTTTAAAATTGTCGCTTGCATTCAAAGACCTTGATAACCTCTGGGGAGGTGGTGGTGTAGTGGTAATATTGTTAGACAAGTAATGCATGAATGACTCAAAACAAGGGAACAAAATCAGATCGTGCTGGAGAAACATAGGTGAATTAGCAACGTCTGTGGAGGGACAACTGAGTGACCCTTCATCAGAACTGAAGGGAGTTGGCAGATGATGCAAGATGGGGTTGAGCTATCCCAGAAAGGAAAGAAAAGAAATATCCAAATGTCTAGTGAACAACTGAAGCTCAATGAGACTTAAAAATGTGTGATTTTGTTTTCTACTTTTAGGGTCGTCCTGGTCTGGATGGCAGTGCTGGAAAACCTGGATTACAAGGCCAAAGGGTATGTGAACAGATATATTCCCATTGTGTTTGAGTCAACAGTTTTTCACATGGTTTTAGAATAAAGGAAGTAGAACGTGATAAGATAACTGTGTAGGATGACAATTCAAATTCAATTTTAATGTAGATACAAAGTTTTTTATTTAAGTTATTAGCACAGTTATTTTCAGCATCTGAACAACACCAGCAAAATCAGAGGGAAAGGTACAACTCAATCAATAAATAATATGGAACCAATACGTACAGACTGTAATGGTTCAAGGCTCAATGTCCAATTAGTGCTAATTTGTTTGATTTCACCCAGGCAGCTATGCTTATGGTCATTCCAGCTTCTTGCTGCAGATAAATAACTACTTACTCATGTCAGAAATTGTCCATGGGAAAGCCTTGGCTGTGCATTAGCATATTTTAAACATTTCCCTTCTTGGTTGAATCCATTCTTCTTTCCTTTGTTCCCTCCTGTACCAAGTGGCAAATGAAATTTGACACTATTTTTCTTTCCATAGTGGCTTTATCTTGATGTATATTCGCAATCATAAGAGAATAGTGTTTGAGGGTTGCCATTTTGCAGCTGATATGGCTTATCAGGAAAATTTCCCACTTTTGCTCGTTGACATAGCTAAGATACTCCCCACATAGTATAGTTTTGTGATGTACATGTGACCCTGACAGTGTTGTCCAGATGCCCATAAGAAATATCCAGCTTCTGTTATAGAATCAAAAAGTTTCCATACAGCATGGAAACACGCCCTTGAGTCTTACCAGTCCTTGCCAACCATAATCCCAAACAAAACTAGTCCCACCAGCCTGCACATGGGCCATATCCCTCTAAACCTTTCCTATTCATGTACTTAACCAAATGTCTTTTAAATGTTATAACTGTACTTGCATCCATCACTTCTTTTGGAAGTTCATTCCACACACGAACTCTGTGTAAAGGTTGGCCCTCATGTCTTTCTTTCTTTAATCTTTCTTTCTCACCTTATAAATATGCCCCCTAGTCTTAAAAATCCCAACCAAAGGGAAAAGACACCTGTCATTCACCTTAAGCAACATCTTCTGTGACTTAGAATTTTGAAACCAAGATTGGAATGGTCTGTTTCTAAGATGGCGATGAGAGATTTCAGCCTTTATTTGCAAACAAATAATTATATGAATGGAAATATCAGTTGAATGTCCCTCTGCTTTATTTTATAAGTTATACCCTGGTGGAAGATTTACCTTCTTGGTTTGTCAGAAGGTGACACAAGCGGTGTGAGCCTGATGATCAAATATTTGGGTGAACTTTAAAGTCTATTTTCACCCAACCAGCTGTCTCAGTGGAAACCAGTTAGGGGTGGGGGGAAACCTGTTAAAATGAAGTGTGAAAATTCATTCATTATCTTCAGTTCTCCATGTGCCAAATTGCAATATTAAATGCATTCAGCAGGAAAGCTTCTCAAAGTCACTGAGGTCCTTCTGTGAATAGGTGATTAGGATTCTAATGTTATCATAGTGACTCACAATGCTAATGAAGTATCAAGTGAAGTCATAGTCTATAAGACCATAAGAGGTAAGAACTTAGGTTGTAGGGACCCCTCAAGCCTGCTCAGCCATTCAGTAGGGTCATGGCTAATTGGACATCTACTTTTCTGCTTTTTGCTGTAATCCTTGATTCCCCTCCTGCTCAAGAATCTATCTCAGCCTTAAATATATACAAGCACTCTTGCCACAGAGATCTGTGGGGTCAGAAGTTCCAAAGGTCATAACTCTCTGAGAGAAGAAACTCCTCCTTATTTCACTTAGATTGGCACCCCTTAACCCTGAGCTACGCCTTCTGTTCCTGGACTTTCCCATAAGGGAAAATATCCTGTCAGTATTTACCCTGTAAAGCCCTTAAAGAACCCACTATGTTTCATTGAGATTGCCTTTCATTCTTCTAAATTCCAATGAGCAAAGTTCCAATCTGTTTAACCTTTGCTCAGAATACAATCCCTCTATGCCAGGGATCATCGTTGTGAAGCTTTTCTGAAATGCCTTCAGTGAAATAATTTTTTTCCTTAAAAATGGGGACTAAAATTACTCACAGTTGCAGTCTCACCAGCACCCTGTGCAGTTGCACAAAGACGTCCCTACTCTTAACTCCAACCGCCTTGAAATAAGGGCCAACATTCCATTAACACTCCTAATTCCTGTTGCATTTGTATGCTGATATCCTATGTTTCGTATACAAGTAACTCCAAGTCTCTTTGTGTTGTAGCTTTCTGTAGTTTCTTTTCCATTTAAATAATACTTTATTCTTTTGTTCACACTTCCAAAATGAATAAATTCATGTTTTCTCACATTATCCTCCATTTGCCAACATTTTGGTCATTTACTTAACCTGTCAATATCTCTCTGTAAACTGTATACCTTTCGCTAAAAGTATTTCTAACTATGTTTGTGTCCTCTGCAAATTTGGTTGCAGTACATTTACTTCCTTCCTCCACGCCATTAATATGCATTTAAATAGTTGTGGGCCTAGGACTGATCCCTGTAGATTCTCACTGGTCACAGGTCACCAACCTGATAAAGAATCCCTTACCCCCAATTGCTGTTTCTTCACCATCAGCTAATTCTCAGTCCATCCCAATGTACCAACTCCAACATCATGAGCTTATATCTTAAAAATTAACCTGTTGTGAGGTACCTTGCTGAATACTTTCTGGCTTGTCTCTATCCAGTCTGGCTGAGACTTCCTCAAAAAATTCTAATGAATTAGTCAGACACCGTTTCCCTTTCAAGAAACCATGTTGATTCTGCTTTATTAGATTATGATTTTTCAAATGTTCGGCTATTAATTCCTGAATAATTGATTCCAATACTTTTCCAACAGTATATGTTAAGCTATTTGGCCTGTAGTTACTCATTTTAACCTCCCTTTTGAAAAGGAGGGAGGTCACATGAGCAGTTTTCCAATCCTCTTGTACTTGCCGAGAATCCAGAGACTTTTGGAAAATTACATCCATTACCTCCGCAGGTACCCTTTTTAGGATCTTAGGATTGAAGCATTCAGGGCTAGGGAACTAATCTGCCTTTAACCCCATTAGTTTGTCTAATACTACTTGACTGGTGATGATGGTAGTACATAATCTCTTCGTGATATTCTTTAGTATTAATACGATGTTTGAAGTATCTTCCACTGTCCTGACTGATGCAAATATCTGTTTAACTTTACTGCCATTTAGTTATACCCCATTACCATTTCCTTAGCTTCATTTTCTAAGGGGCCTATATGCACTCTTTCTTCCTTGTTATGTATTTAAACAAGTTCTTTAAATATTTTTATAGTTTTTATGTTCCTCGCTAGTTTGTACTTGTACCTTATTTTTTCTCTCTTTATTATCTTTGCAGTCCTCCTTTCCTGGATTCTGAATTCATCCCAGTCTTCAGGGCTATAACTCACTTTTGTGGCCTTATGTGCTTTTTATTTCAAAGTAATATTTTCCTTAAGTTCCTTGCTTAGCCATGTTTGGTTTATCCCTCTTAGAATATTTCCTTCTTACTGGGAGAGATTTTTGCTGAGAATCATGAATTGCCTCCTTAATTATTTGTCACTGGTTGCTTACTGTGATTCCTGTTAAGCTGTTTGTCTCATTCACTTCAGCTGACATTATCCTCACTTCATTGTAATTCCTTTTATTTAAAGCGAAGTTGTTTCTTTGATTTGATTTGAATTGATTTGACTTGATTTATTGTTGTCATATGTACCGAGGTACAGTGAAAAGTGTTATATGTGCTCTACAGACAGATCATACCATACAAAGTGCATCAGATAATAGAACAGAGTGCAGACTCGGTATTACAAACAAAGAGAAGGTGCAGTGAGAGACAAATCAATATTAGCATTTGTGAGGTCCATTTAAAAGTCTGATAACTGCAAGGAATAAGTTGTCCTTGAATCTGCTCACATGTGCATTCAAATTTTTATATCTTCTGCCCAATGGAAAAGGGTGGTTTTGCAGTCTTAAACTGAGTATTAAATTCTATCTTGTTATGATCACTATTTCCTTGAGGATGTTTTACTTAGAGGTTAGTTTATGAAAGCCGCTTCATTTTACCCATTACCAGATCTAAGATAACCTGCTCACTAGTTGGCTCCATGACATATTGCTCTAGAAAATAATCCTTGGTGCATTCAATTAATTTGTTGTTAAAGCTACTCTTTCCAAGTTGATGAATTCAATCAACATGCAGATTAAAGTCACCCATAATCATTGCCCTATTCATTATACTTGCTCAGCCTATGTGTTGATTTTCTACAGAGTAGTTACTGTTTGGGGGGGGTTGTGCACTACTTTTACCCAATGCCTTCTTTTCCTTGTTGTTTTTTTACCTCCTCCCTCCCAAATGGACTCTACATCATCAGAAACAAAAACAGAAATTGTTGGAAAACCTCAGCAGGTCTGGCAGCACCAGTGAAGAGAAACCAGAGTTAACATTTCAGGTCCAGTGACACTTCCTCAGATTTGATGGTAGCTAGGAAAATGTTAGTTTAATGCAGAAGGTGAGCTGGGAGGAAGAGTTTAGGAGTAAGTCTTAGGAGGGGATAGAGCCCAAAAAGAGAGAAGAACAATTGGACAGACAAAGGTGTGGATAACGATCTGGTTGGGAGGGTGAATAGCTGCTAATGAAGACTATTAGGGGCTAGGACATAGAAGAGTTCAAGCCCTAAAATTATTGAGCTTGATGTTGAGCTTGCTGCAGAGGCTCCAAAGTATTATTCTTTCAGTTGATACTGAGCTTTGCTAGAGCACTGCATTAAGCCTGAGACAGAGATAGTGGCCAGGGAACATGGTGGTGTGTTAAAGTGGCAGGCAACTGGAAGCTCAGGGTCTTTTTTGCAGACAGAACTTAGGTGTTCTGCAAAGCGGTCACCCTGTCTTTCAGTTTCTACATAATGAGAACCTAGATCATCTCTCACAGCTGTCCATAAGACCATAAGACCATAAGACATAGGAGTGGAAGTAAGGCCATTCGGCCCATCGAGTCCACTCCGCCATTCAATCATGGCTGATGCGCATTTCAGCTCCACTTGCCAGCGTTCTCCCCGTAGCCCTTAATTCCTCTAGACAACAAGAACCTATCAATCTCGGCCTTGAAGACATTTAGCGTCCCGGCTTCCACTGCACTCCGTGGCAATGAATTCCACAGGCCCACCACTCTCTGGCTGAAGAAATGTCTCCGCATTTCCGTTCTGAAATGACCCCCTCTAATTCTAAGGCTGTGTCCACGGGTCCTAGTCTCCTCGCCTAACAGAAACAATTTTCTAGCATCCACCTTTTCAAAGCCATGTATTATTTTGTACGTCTCTATTAGATCTCCCCTTAATCTTCTAAACTCCAACGAATACAACCCCAGTATCCTCAGCCGTTCCTCATATGCTAGACCTGTCATTCCAGGGATCATCCGTGTGAATCTCCGCTGGACACGTTCCAGTGCCAGTATGTCCTTCCTGAGGTGTGGGGACCAAAACTGGACACAGTACTCCAAATGGGGCCTAACCAGAGCTTTATAAAGTCTTAGTAGTACATCTCTGCTTTTATATTCCAACCCTCTTGAGATAAGAGACAACATTGCATTCGCTTTCTTAATCACAGACTCAACCTGCATGTTTACCTTTAGAGAATCCTCGACTAGCACTCCCAGATCCCTTTGTGCTTTGGCTTTATTAAGTTTCTCACCATTTAGAAAGTAGTCCATTCCTATATTCTTTTTGCCAAAGTGCAAGACCTCGCACTTGCTCACGTTAAATTCCATCAGCCATTTCCTGGACCACTCTCCCAACCTGTCTAGATCCTTCTGTAGCCTCCCCACTTCCTCAGTACTACCTGCCTGTCTACCTAACTTTGTATCATCGGCAAACTTCGCTAGAATGCCCCCGGTTCCCTCATCCAAATCATTAATATATAATGCGAACAGCTGTGGCCCCAGCACCGAACCCTGCGGGACACCGCTCGTCACCGGCTGCCATTCTGAAAAAGAACCTTTTATCCCAACTCTCTGCCTTCTGTTAGATAGCCAATCCTCAATCCATCCCAGCAGCTCACCTCGAACACCATGGGCCCTCACCTTGCTCAGCAGTCTCCCGTGTGGCACCTTATCAAAGGCCTTTTGAAAGTCCAGATAGACCACATCCACTGGGTTCCCCTGGTCTAACCTACTTGTTACCTCTTCAAAAAATTCCAACAGGTTTGTCAGGCATGACCTCCCTTTACTAAATCCATGTTGACTTGTTCTAATCAGACTCTGCTCTTCCAAGAATTTAGAAACCTCATCCTTAATGATGGATTCTAGAATTTTACCAACAACCGAGGTTAAGCTGATTGGCCTCATTTCATCTCTTATTAACAATGCTACCCCACCACCTTTCTTTCAATCCTGTGTTTCTGAGAGGTGAAATATATCTAATTGTTAAGGTCTCAGTGTTGATCTTTTTTTAACCATGTTTCTGTCATGGCTATGAAATCATGTTCATTTCCCTCAATTTGCATCAGTTTGTTTACCTTATTCTAAATGCTTCTTGCATTAAGATAAAAGTCACACAATACCAGGTTATAGTCTAACAGGTTTAATTGGAAGCATACTAGCTTTTGGAGCACCGCTCCTTCATCAGGTGGTAGTGGAGGGCTCAATCTGAACACAGAATTTATAGCAAAAATTTACAGTGTGATGTAACTGAAATTATACATTGAAAAATTGATTGTCTTTTAGGCCTTTCATCTGTTAGAATACAGTGATAGTTTCACTTCTTTCATGTGTAAATCACAAGACCTTTTTTTTAAAACGTTGCATTCTTGGGTTAGCTGTTAACAATGGTGATAGCTAGACAATATGTTGAAGGTGTTAGCCCCCTGTGTTCTCTGTCTATGACCTGATGTTTAGATTGATTCTAATCTAAAAAGTGAGATAACAGAGTTTTGCATAAATTCATGCAGTTTTTGAGCTCAGAGTTCTATATGAATGCAGAACTCTGAGCTCAAAAACTGCATGAATTTATGTAAAACTCCGTTATCTCACATTTTAGATTAGAATCAATCTAAACATCATGGCATAGACAGAGAACACAGGGGGCTAACACCTTCAACATATTGTCCAGCTATCTCCATTGTTAACAGCTAACCCGAGAATGCAACTTTTTTTTAAAAAGGTCTTGTGATTTACACATGAAAGAAGTGAATCTATTACTGTACTCTAACAGATGAAAGGCTTAACAGACAATCAATGTTTCAATGTATAATTTCAGTTACATCACACTGTAAATTTTTGCTATAAATTCTGTGTTACGATCGAGCCCTCCACTATCACCTGATGAAGGAGTGTTTCTCCGAAAGCTAGTGTGCTTTCAATTAAACCTGTTGGACTATAACCTGGTGTTGTGTGATTTTTAACTTTGTACACCCCAGTCAAACACCGGCATCTCCAAATCATGCATTAAGATATAAAGCTTTTATGTTTGTTGCATTTTGAGTTTTAGGTTTCTATGGTATTTTCTAGTAACAATCAGTATCTCATTAACCTGCAGTCCAACCTTCCCTTTTTCCTTTGATTTTCAAATTTTCCATGAAAGGACCCCCTCTCTACCCAACCCCTGCCCCGCTCTCCCACCACTATTTTGTTTAAAGACCGATATGCAGGCCTAGTTATCTAAGTCATCAGGACTTTCGTCCCAGCATGATCCAGGTGAAGACCATCCCACTGGAACAGTTCCCTCCTTCCCCAGTACTGGTGTCAGTATCCCATGAATTCAAACCTATTTCTGGTAAACCAGACTTTGAGCCATATGTTGACCTCTTTAATCTTGTTGAGCCAGTGCCAGTTAGCTAGTGGCTCAGATAGTAACCTGGAGATTATTACCTTTTTGGTTGTCCTTGCTAATTTAGCCCCTAGTTTCTCATAATCCCTCAGCAAAACCTCTTTTCTTGTTCTGCCTATATTGTTTGTACCTGCCTGGACCACAACAACTGGAATTTTCCTCTCCCACTCCCAAGTTCCTCTGCAGCCTGGAAGAGATGTCTGGAATCCAGTCATGAAACAGGCAGCACAATAATGGGACTCTAGATCCTGGCTACAGAGAGTACTAATAGAGTCTATTCCCCTGGTTTTATTAACCTGACTTCAGATATATTTCTCTTTTCCATGCTCTCTGGAATGGCTCTCTGGACCACAATGTTATGTTCAGTTTGCTCATCCTCCCTATATTTGGGAAGGTAATGTCCTAGTGGTTTGTCGCTGGCCTGTCAATCCAGAGACACAGGTAATGCTTTGGGAATCCAGGTTCAAATTCCATCATGGTAGGTGATGGAATTTGAATTCAATAAAATTCTGGAATTAAGATAACCGTGAAACAGTTGCCAATTCTCAAAAAAGCCTATGTTGTTTTTTTGAAGGAAGGAAATTATCATCCTTACCTGGTCTGGCCTACATGTGACTTCAGACTGAAAGCAAATGTGGTTGACTCTTAATTACCCTCTGGGCAATTAGAGATGGGCAACAAATACTGGTTTAGCCCGTGGTGCCCTCATCCCAGGAATGATTTTTTTTTAAAAGTCCCCTCCAATCACCAAATGGGGAGCAAGAATCGCAAACCTGTTATATGAGATCAAGGGCTGATCCTTGTCGTCACACTCTCCTGTCGCAGTTCACTGACCAAATTTAAGTAATTCATCTAAACGGTGTGACTATTTCCTGAAACATAGCATTCAGATCTCACCCACCCCCTCAGGTATCACAGCATTCGATGCTCCGACATCAGCTGATTGACACTGACACTGGGCCGACTTTCTCAACCAGCCAGATTGCTCAGATGTGGTCACTATGAACAACAATGGGATCCACCAGCAACTGCATCACGCAGATACAGCACATCAGCTGTCACTGTAACTCTATTTTATTTACTTCTTAATTTGTTTTTTTTTCCTACTGGTCTTTTTGTTTTACATCTGTAAAATATTCCTAATTTACTTTTAATTTGAAAATAACTTACAATACATAGTCAAATTAGTAGCTATTACCAAACAAAAACTTATGATTTTCCTCTGATGTCACACTTTGTTTTCAGCTGGGCCCCTAATCCTGGGCTTTGATTTATCCAGGTAAAAACTAAAAGCCTTACAAACCATGTACCAAAAAAACATTGTAAGGCACTTCTTATTCTCTGTATCGAATTCACAAATTCTCCAAAATCCCAGAAATATAGTCACCTGGGCTGTGCCTCACTCCTGAACATGTAAAGCTTACTCAAGGCCATCAGGCTAAACTTGCAGGAATATGGTAGAAATGCCCAGTAAGATAAACTTTAGAAACTGTTTTCTTGCCATCAACTCAAAAACATCAGGGCTGGTGTCCTCTACACTTGCATACCCATCCCCTAATCAACTTAGTTTAATGCCAAGAACCATTCTCAACCAGAAACTGAACTGGACCCGCCATCTAAATACTGTGGTTAAAAGAGAAAGTCAGACATTGGGAGTTGTGCATTGAGAGTGACTCATCACCTGGCAACCATCTACAAGATACAGAGGAAACTCGATTAATCACCTGGCAACCATCTACAAGATACAGAGGAAACTCGATTATCCAAACGAGATGGGTGGGCACTATTTTGTTTGGCTAATTGGTTATTCGATTAATCGATTCCATGTCTTTCCTCTCAGGCTTGGAGTTTACAGTTAAGTCCACTCCCCGTCCTGGTGGCTAGGCAGCAGCACACCACCCGCGCGCACCTGCCCGCCCCCGAACCCCATCCAACACCGCCCTCCCAATGTCCCCCAACACTGCCCCTGCCCGCCCTTAACCTTGTCCAACATCGCATCCCCACCCACCTCCAACCCTGTCCAACACCACCCTCCCAACCCCATCCAACACCGTGCCCTGCCCCTGCCCCAACCCTGTCCAACACCGCCTCCCCTTCCCCGAACCCCATCCAACTCAGCCCCCTGCCCCCAACCCACCAAAACTGCCCCCTGCTCCCACCCCAACCCTTTCCAACACAATTGATCCACAGTGAGAACAGTAAGTAGAAAGTAAAGGATATTCAACTAGTCTCCTTCAACACAGACTTCTACCACCCTGATGGAAAAAGGGAGCAGAGGCACCACCTCCTGCAAGTTTGCCACCCAGCCGCAAACAACCCTGCCTTGGAATTATATTGCCATTTCTTTGCTGTCACTGGGTCAAGTTATAAAACTCGCTTCCAAAACACACACAGCCTAGGACAGGCAAAACAAGACACATGAGAATTCATAGAGGCATGGTATTCTAACCAGGACTTCATCAATAAACACATCAACTTCGATCCTATCATCTTAAGAAACCAAGACCTATAGATAGAGAGGCGGGACCTACCATCAGCGCTTCACTGAAGACTCTCACTGATGATGTTACCTTGATGTCTGAAAACAAACCTTCCAGCTCAGCAAGCTACCTTACATACTTAACTTGCCTACATCCCAAGAATTGCAGTGGTTCATGAAGGTAGCTCGACACTACCTGCTCCATTAGAGAACTGGGAATGGGGAAGAAATGTTAGACTCCCACATCCCATGAATAAATAAAATCCAGTGAGACCCCAGCAGCAACGTGACTTTTAAATAATTACTCTCCCACTGTAGACTTATGGGCTAGTGGTTTTGACCAGGCTTACGTGGTCAAGAATTTGAAAGGCTTGATGTGAATAAGAATTTTTAAATTAAAATTGGCCCGATTTATTCCCAATTTGTATTTGCTTCCATTACCTTTGATCCTGCATTTACTGGCTACACTTGGCCAAGATGACACCGCATCATACATCAGGACCTCAACTGAAGTTGACCTTTGGAGGTGAAAAATTGAGAGCGGAAAGTTTTAAAAATGAATGGCATCAAGCTTCGTCAGATTTAAAGATTAATAATAGAACTACATAGATTTGCGTAAACTGTACTGCTCAAAAATAGCAATCCAAAATTGGGTGGCACGGTGGCTCAGTGGTTAGCACTGCTGCCTCACAGTGCCAGGGACCTGGGTTTGATTCCAGCCTTGCGCGACTGTGTGTGAAGTTTGCACCTTCTCCCTGCATTTGTGTGGGTTTCTTCCCACAGTCCAAAGATGTGCAGTTTAGGTTAAGTAGCCATGCTAAATTGCCCATAGTATTCAAGGATGTGTCAGTTATGTGTATTAGTCAAGGGTAAATGTAGAGTGGTGGGAGAGTGGATCTGGGTGGGTTATGCTTTGGAGGGTTGGTGTGTACTTGTTGGGCTGAATGGCCTGTTTACACACTAGATGGATTCTCTTTTTAAAAAAATTCAGTCCATGCCAGTGCAAATGCTGTACACAAATCTTTATCACCAGTGAAAATACAATGACTCAGCAAGCAGCAGTCAGTTCTTGTGATCATGATTTATACCTTCGAAAAGGTTCACTTAATGTTGAGTCTACAATCATAAATCATTAGTAGATTTTGAGGAAAATTATATTCTGACAATATGTCTTTGAAGCCAACTGTACAATTAAAATCAAAATTAAAATCCTGTGAGGAGAGAAAAGAGCTGACGTTTCGAGTCTAACTGACCCTTATTTTCTCTTTTGGTTTCAGATTCCTGCATCCGCAGTAATTTGCTTTTATTAAAATCCTGTTATCCAGACTGATATCTCCACGAGAATGATTGTTACATCCTTTTTCTTGCCACTGATTATGTCATAAAGATTAGTTTAAGTTGTTACATAACAGTTGTCAAGTTGCTAAACAACTGATTGTCGTTCCATTATTGGTCTTACAATTCCAAATTAATGAGACAGAGACCCTGATTGTAACGGTTGATCATTACTAATCGGTCAGTTTTATGTCTTCAGAATTGCTCAAAGTTTCTCCATGATCTCTCTGATTCACAAACTCAACCCTTTAACATATTTCCTATGTTATGTCGCTTTTTCTTGCCATCTGGTCAACATTCCCTTTCTTTTGAAACCCTGCACAATGCTGTCCTACTCTGGCAAGGTGGGGAGTGGAGCCAAAGCAGTAAGGGGACAAAAGAAAAGGTTGAGGACAGTACAGAAGTTAATGAGAGCAACTTAAATAGTAAAGGCTGTGTTGGTAACCCCAGTATTGGAAAGGACAGACAAGACTACAGCAGAAAGCAAGGGAAGTCTGGGTTAAACTACATTTATTTCAGTGCAAGAGGCCTGACTGGTAAGGCAAATGAATTCGGGGCATGAATGGGTACAAGGGACTGGAATATTTTAGCTATTACAGAAACATGGTTGAACGAGGGACTGTAACAAATGTTCTGGGGTAAGATGCTATAGGCAGGAGAGAAGGCAGTACTGAGAGCTGAATCTACATGTGTAGAACTGAGAAAAACAAGTGGCGATCACTTTCATAACATCGTATTCTGGTGGCAGGAGATTGCAGATAGCTGCAGGAATAATAGAGTTGTAATAGTAGGGAATTTTAACCTTCCTGACATTGACTGGGACTGCCACAGTGTTAAGTGCTTGGCTAGAGAGAAATTTGAGAAGTGTGTTTAGGAAGAATTTCTTACGCAGTATGTAGATGGCCCTACTAGGGAAGGGCCAAAGCCTCCTGTTGGGAAACAAGACAGGGCAAGTGACAGAAGTGTTAATGGGGGAGCATTTTGGGACCAGTGACTATAATTCCATTCCTTTTAAACTGGTTATGGAAGAGGATAGGTCTGATTCACAAGCTAAAGTTCTAAACTGGGGCAAGTCCAATTTTGATGGTCTTGGACAGGAACTTTAGAAAGTTGATTGGGAAAGGCTGTTTGCAGGCAAAGGGACATCTAGTAGGTGGAACAGTGGCTCACTGGTTAGCACTGCTGCCTCATAGCGCCAGGGACCAGGGTTCAACTTCAGCCTCGGATGACTGTCAGTGTGGAGTTTGTACATTCTCCCCATGTCTGCGTGAGTTTCCTCCAGGTGCTCCAGTTTCCTCCCACAGTCCAAAGATGTGCAGGTTAGGTGAGTTGACCATCCCAAATTACCGGTAGTGTTCAGGGATATGTAGGTTAGGTGCATTAGTCAGGGGTAAATATAGAGGAAGGGACTGGGTCTGGGTGAGTTACGCTTTGAAGGGTTGGCGTGGACTTGTTGGGTAGAAGGGCCTATTTCCATAATGTAGGGAATCTAATCTAGTAAGTAGAAGGCTTTCAAAGTGAGTTAATAAGGGTTCAGGGCCATCATGTTCCTGTTAGGGTGAATGATAAGGCTGGCAGAAGTAGGGAACTCTGGATGACTAGTTATTGAGGCCCTGGTCAGGAAAAAGGAGTCATGTGACTTGTCAGTGAATTCCATGAGGAGTATAGAGGGTGTCAAAGTACACTTAAGGGAGAAATCAGGATGGCTAAAAGGGAGCATGAAGTGGCTTTGGCAGATAAGGTGTTAGAGAACCCAAAGAGATTCTATAAGTACATGAAGGAGAAAAGAGGAGCGAGGGAGAGAATTAAGCCTCTTAAAGATTAAAATGATATGCAGAACCACAAGAGATGGGTGAGATCCTAACTGAATATGTCTCATGAGTATTTGCTATCGAGAAAAGCATGAATGTGAGGGAAGTTGTTACAATAAACAATGATGTCTTGAAGAAATTCCACATTACAAAAGTAGTAGTGCTGGAAGTTTTAAAATGCATTAAGGTAGATAAATCCTCAGGACCTGATGAAGTGTATTGCAGGACTTTGTGGGAGGTTAGGGAGGAAATTGTGCGGTCCCTAAGGGAAATATTTGTATTTTTGACAGCCATGGGTGAAGTGTCTGAACATTGGAGGGTGGCTAATGTGCCACTGTTTAAGAAAGGCTGCAGGGGAATGCCTGGGAATGCAGTCAGGTGAGCCTAATGCCTGAGGGGATTCTGAGAGATAGGATCTATCGGTATTTGGAGAGGCAAGGACTCATTTGGGATAATCAGCGTGGTTTTGTGAGTGGAAAATCGTGTCTCATGAATTTGAGTTTTTTATAGGGGTGATCAAGAAAGTAGATGAGGGCAGTGTGATCGATGTTATCTACATGGACTTTAGCAAGGCCTTTGACAAGGTACCACTTGGTAGATGGTTGAGTAAGGTTAAATCTCATGGGATCCAGGGAGAGCTAGCCAATTTAAAACAAAATTGGTTTGATGGTAGAAAACAGAGTCTGGTATAGAGTTACTTGTGAGACTGAGGCCTGTGACAAGCGATGTGCCACAGGGATCAGTGCTGGTTCCACTGTTTCTCATCATTTATATAAATGATTTGGATAATAGTTTAGGAGGTATGATTAGTAAGTTTGTGAATGAGATTGCGATTGGTGGTATAGTGGACAGTGACGAAGGTTACCTGGGAATACAGTGATACTTTGATCAACTGGGCCAGTGGGCTAGTGAATGGCAGTTAGAGTTTAATTTAGATAAATGCATGGTGTTGCATTTTGGTGGGTCAAACCAGGGCAGGGCTTACACAATCAGGGGATAGGGCCCTGGGGAGTGTTATAGAACAAAGAGATTTAGGACTACAAGTTAATTGCTCCTTGAAAATAGAGTCACAGGTAAATAGGGTGGTGAAGAAGGTTTTCAGCATGCTTGTTTTCATCAGTTAGAGTATTGAGTAAATGAGTTGGAATGTCTTGTTGCAGCTGTACAAGACTTTGGTGAGGACACGTTTGGAGTACTGTGTGTAGTTCTGGTTACTCTACGATAGAAAGTGCATTATTAAACTAGAAAGAGTGCAGAAAAGATTGACCAGGATGTAACCTGGACTGGAAAGTTTGAGCTATATGGAGAGTTGGATAGGTGGAGGGTAAGAGACTGAGGGGTGATCTGATAGACGTCTATAAAATCATGAAAGGCATAGATAAGCTCAATAGCCAACAGCTTCCCCCCTGGTAGGGGAGTCTAAAACTAGAGGGCATAGGTTCAAGGTGAGAGCAGAAAGACACAAAAGGATCCAGAGGGGCAATTTTCAGAAGGTGGTGAGTATCTGGAATGGTCTGCCATTGGTAATGATGGAAGCAAGCACAATTTTATCATTTAAGAAACATTTAAACAAGTACATGGATGGGTTAGGTATGAAAGGATATGGGCAAAAGCCCTGCATCATTCCTGATGAAGGGCTTTTGCTCAAAACTTTGACTCTTCTGATCCATGGATGCTGCTTGACCTGCTGTGTTTTTCCAGCAACACACTCTCAATTCTAATCTCTAGAATCTGCAGTCCTCACTTTCGCCATGGAAGGATATAGACCAAATGCAGGCAAATGTGATTAGTTTTATTGTAAAAACTGGGCAGCATGGTCAGGTTGGGCCAAAGGGCCTGTTTCCAAAGGCCTCCATGACTCTATTTTTCATTGAGGACTGTAGCTAGTGATTGAATCCCCTGTTTCATTTTAACTCCCCCTCATTTTTGAGAGAAAATTCTTCAACAGTGTGGTAAGAAACTTGATCTCTCTGCCTCAAAGGATGATCAAGGCACAAACCCACAGAATATGTTGAAAAGATTCTTGGAAAAGCACTTGAAGCACCTACTAGGCTACAGATAAAATACTGTAAAGTGGGATTCGGCTTGATGGCAGTGCAGTGTTGACAAAACGGCCTCTTTTTATATGATAGGTGCTTCTCTGATCACTCTCTGGGACACCAAAAATGTCTTTAATTTACACCACAGATGGTATTTGGTGGCCATTGGTGATAATCGTAACATTATCTCGAGCACAGAAAACAAACTTCCAATTTTCTGGTAAAATTAGGATTTTAATGCTGGGAGCCTTTTGAATTAGATCAGGACATCCTTGAAAAGATTGTGTTGTGTGTTTTCTGAGTGATAACCATGAGTAAGACAATAGGAAATGCATTTAAGGAGGAGTTAAATAAGTATATTCAGGAGAATGGAATATTTAGTTATGATCCAGTTAGATGAATGGTTCAAAGCAACAGTTCACCAGATTGGTTCCTTGGATGAGAGGATTGACTTATGAGGAAAGGCTGAATAAATTGGATGAATACTGTCTGAACTTTTGAAAAATAAGAGGTGCTCTTCATTAATTAAAGGGTTTGACAGAATACATACTGAGATGTGTTTCCCTTGGCTAAAATGAAGAGAAATTTCTTCTTTCAAAGGATTATAAATCTTTGGAATTGTTGAACCAGGATACATTTCAAGACTGAAGTAGAGAGGTTTTTGATCTCTCAGGGAATAAAGGAGATGGGCGTTAACTCAAGATCAATCATGATCATCTCGAATAGGAATGTAGGCTAAATTAGCCAAGTTTACAAGTGCTGGAAAAGCACAGCAGGTCAGGTAGCATCTGAGGAGCAGGACAATCGAAGATTCAGGCAAAAACCCTTCCTGATGAAGTGCTTTCGCCCAAAGCATTGATTTTCCTGCTCTTCGGTTGCTGCCTGACCTGCTGTGCTTTTCCAGCACCACTCTAATCTTGACTGTAATCTCCAGCATCTGCTGTACTCACTTTCATCTAAATTAGCCAAGTTGTCTATTCCTGCTCCTAATTCTTATGTCTTTAACATAACAATGCAAATTATTGCACATTTCTTTCACTGTTATCAAAAACATGGAATACCATCATGGCTCATTACAAGTAATTGTCCTCCCTGAATATGTTCTGCCACTAATCCTGTTATCTCTGCTATTGTTTAGGGAAGGAAGGGTGATCGGGGACTTCCTGGTTTGCAGGGAATTGCTGGACCTCTGGTGAGTGATAAACTTCTGAGAGCTTGCCCTCTGAATAAGTAAAGTTTAATTCCAGCTTCGGTCTTAGCTTCCTTCAGGCTCCATCAGGTCATTAGTCTGCAGTTCCAGCAGTCGCCACCATTCTTGGTGGTGCTACTGAGTCCAGCATGTTGCTGACCGTTTGACTGGTGATACTCAAGAGGTGAGACATTCTCATCAGTGGGAGGAAGAAATCTACTTCAAAACAATTATAGTTGTTATTTGTTGTTGTTTTTGTTCTTTTCCCTATTCCAGGTGACTTTATGGATAATGATAACATCCTTATATTAGTTCACTCTAAAGTGGTTCCTGGTGAAGGGCTTTTGCCTGAAATGTCGATTTTTCTGCTCCTCAGATGCTGTCTGACCTGCTGTGCTTTTCCAGCACCACCTAATCTTGACTCTAAAGTGGTCACTGCTATCACTGCAGAAAGGGGCAGTATGGTGACTCAATGGTTAGCATTGCTGCCTCACAGCACCAGTGTCCCAGGTTCAATTCTGGCCTCGGGCAGTGTCTGTATGAAGTTGGCATATTCTCCCCGTGTCTGCGTGGGTTTCCTCCCATAGTCCAAAGGTGTTCAGGTCAGATGAATTGGCCATGCTAAATTGCCTATAGTGTTAGGTGCATTAGTCAGAGGGAAATGGGACTGGGTGGGTTACTCTTCGGAGGGTTGGTGTGGACTTGTTGGGCCGAAGGGCCTGTTTCCATACTGTAGGGAATCTAATCATAAACAAATAATCCAGATCCACAAGCTAATGTTCTGAGGTTAAATTTGAATTCCATGATGGCAAAATTTGCAGACAGGAGCAATTTGATCATGTAACTGTAGATCATTCTGGTATAATGCCTGTTTGATCAACGTGAATTGGTAATAACGCACTTGACGATTTGTGGATGCTTTCTGCTGAACGGTATAGCAATTTTGTATAGCAACCATCTACGGTGTGATTTTCCATAGAGCAAAGTTGCAGAGGAACAGAGGAACTATAGTGTTCCAGCAGAATGACCTGCATTGCCATTTATTGTAAAAACACAAAGAGTTCACTGATGTCCTTTTGGGACGAAAATCTGCCATCCCTACTTTGGTCTGGCCCACAGATGAGCCCAGATCCACAGCTATGTAGTTGACTCTTAACTGCCATTTGGTCATCAATTCTGACCTAACCAGTAGCACACATATTTACATACATGAATGTTTGAAAATAAACTCAACAAAAACAATAATATAAACATTCTGTATGCCTCAGTGTGACACTTGACAGTTCTTCTACTGGTCTTGTCATTTTGGAGCCAACCTAATACATTCAAATCTGCTGCTGTACTTTGAAAATAAGAGAATGCACAAATGAATGACTTTCCCACCTCAAAACCCTCCCTAATTTGGCATCAATTATGGCAAATAGATGGAGGTTGTGGCATAGTGGTAATGTCACTCGTCAGATTTGCAGGTTAATCCTCTGGGTGCATGTTCAAGCGCTGGTGGAATTTAAGTTCAAATAATAGACCTGGAAAATGTAGCTTTAATTTTACAATTGGCATTAAATAGAAACCTGTCTGGCACACTAATGTCTCTGAAGAAGAGAAATATATCAGCCTAACTTACCTGCCCTACATGTGAGTTCAGATCCAGTGCAATGTAGTAGGTTCTTTGATGGATGAGCAAGAAAGTCAGTTGTATCAAATGTCTGTGAAGCTGGACAGAAACCCCTTCCTACAGTATTGATGGTCTATGCACACCATGTAGACTGCAGTGGTTCAAAAGACCAACTCAAAAACCACGTTTTCAAGGGAAATAGGGGTGACAAAGAACTGTTGACCTAGCTAGTGATATTCACATCAAGTGGCACATAATATCCAAATGATAAATAAATTTAAAAAAATAAACCTCATTTCAGGATGGCCACAGGATGGACAGTAGGTAAAATGTCACATTTTTGTCTATAGGGTGAGATTGGCACATGATGGCATTAGGGGCAACACGGTGGCTCAGTGGTTAGCAATACTACCTCACAGCACCAAGGACCTGGGTTCATTTTCACCCTTAGGTGACGCGGAGTGTGAAGTTTGCACTTTCACCCCATGTCTGCATGGGTTTCCTCCCCCAGTCCAAAGATGATGTGCAGGTTAGGCGGATTGCCCATGCTAAATTGTCCACAGTGTCCAAGGACAAGGTAGATTAGCCATGGGAATTGCAGGGTTAGGGGTTAGGGTAGCAGAGTGGGTCTGGGTAGGCTGCACTTCAGAGGGTCAATGTGGAATTGATGGGCTGAATGGCCTGTTTCCATACTGGAGGGATTCCAAGTATTATTTGGGCAAACTAATGGGACCTTAACTCTGGGTTGTATTTCATGTGAAAGTGTCTGATCCTGGCACTTGAATATGAAATGGCAAGTGTTCTGTTCCCAAGCATGAACTTTCATTCCAAAAAATGCATGAACACAAAATTAAATTTAAAGTCATAGCCCACAAAATGTGGAACTGCCATAATAAGTTGTAAAAACAATATGATTTCTAGTAAATTGTCCACACTCTACTTAACTGGTATAACTATTTTGTGAGCCATGCTTAGACTTAACTAAGCGTTTTGGAAAACATGTGAAAATTGTGAATGTAATGACCTGTGTGCTTTTGCTCATTTCAGAAGCAAATGCTATCATCTTGTGGTCAAAAGATGTAAGTGTAGCTCTGCGCTGCAGAATAAATTTCTGCAAAGTTGATTGAAACTTGAGGCAAAAATTTGATGACATCAGACCAACAGGCTCTATGTCATACAATTTGCCAGATTTCCATTTTACTTGTCAAATGAAATTACACTGTGCAATGTGAACATTTAATGCTTTCATTGCAATTGTTGGGACTGTGCAAATCAAAGGATCAACCTAATTGAAATCAATCAGGCTGAAGGACTTGAATGGGTTACTTTTGTTCTGTGCCCCCTAAAGTCCTCTCTGCTTGATTTTTATTCGAGATGCTGACAAGCTTAAAATCTAGTGGTTGACAATCTGTTAAAAGGGCAGAGCAATTAATTTGAGCTGATCATATTAGATGTTTGTATACCTTGTGACATAATTTTGCGGTCAAAAAACACAAAGCTAAATACAAATATGAGACTCAATTTGAACTATCTGGGTCACTGATTCATTGGTGATTGCAGTTTACCTCCCTCATTTCCTCTTAATGGACTCCAGATATTTTTGCCAACATCCAGGAAACATTTCCAGGCTTTTCAATGCTAAGAAATCTTTTGTGACATTAGCTATGGACTCACCCCTAATTCTAAATTTATCCTCTAGTCACAATTTAACTTGGAATTGGTTTACCTTATTGATTCCTCAAAGTATCAAGTACCTCAAAAGAATCCTTCCCTTTAGAAGTTCTGAAGAGTCATACCAGACTCTTAAAAGTTAACTTTGTTTCTGTCTCCTCAGATGTTGCCAGACCTGCTAAGTTTCTTCAGTATTCGCTCTGCGTGTTCATTTTTCAACGAGCTCCTTTCCAAGCACCTCATGCTTACATTCATAACTCAAATCTCAAATATGAAACAGCAACCTATGGATCTGCTCAGAAATATTCCAGGGTTTAATCCAATCATATGTTTCTAGCAGGTTTTTATTTGTATTTCTGAATTAAATACACTGAGGTGGAAGCTAAATATCCTTGCTCTACTTTTTTTTAGACCTGTGACATAAATATAAAAGATTGTCATTTTTTTAGGAATGATGTCCCACATCAGCATGAATGCCATCCAATCTAACATTGTGTCAGGCCATTTTCCAGGTTCCTATTGACTGCCTGAGGTCCCCATAAATCTAAATGTTGAATATAACATCTGCCTTGGATTCCTTATGTTATTATCACTGCCTTACTATCACAGAGTTTGTAAAACAGTGAAATTAAAACATTCAATGACTCTCACAATCACTCAGTTGTTTCTATCTAGACTTGACAAATGTCAGATCTTGAATACCATATTTATAATTTTTTAAAAAACAATTTATTATTAAAAATGTAACTTTAGCAGAACACAGGTGAACAACAAGACAATCTCATTAATATCTATGATCTAAGTCAATTTTCATTGACCATAGCTTGCCCACCCACCCCCATTACCACTCCTACAGACAGAATTAAGGGATAATTTTATGTTAAATAAAATAATTAAGTTACCAGTTTAATACCATTTAAATTATGTAAACAAGGCCTCAAAATTCTTAGTTGATATGTTGAATTGCAGGCATGCTGGACTGTGTATCTTGCATGAATTTTGAAGTCATTTGTCAATGCAAACAACTTCCACAGAACCCCTGGAGACTACTACTTATTTCTTATGACTTTGTTTCTTTTTCTCAGACTTTCAAAAAGTTAATAAGTGGAGGGAGCAAAACCAGCTTTCTCATCTGGCAGCTTCTAACGCAAAACTGCATCCTCCCCAAAACCCCAGTCAGCATCAGATTTCTCTTTGTTCTCTCTTTTTCATCATTCACTCTGGTTGGCTGATTAGCGTTTGTCTTCTCTTAATTTATCAATTCAACATCCATCCAGCTGCCAATCCCTGTGCATAGCAACATCTCAATGCCAAATCATGTGCAATGTCCTTAGAACAATGATTAGCTGCATTATCTTTCCAGGCCAATTCCCCACAGTAAACATATGCTTGTGTTCTCTCCTTTGTTTTTCAAACAAGCCGCTGTTCAGAATTCAAAGTTCAATTCCCAACTTTGATTCACAGTTCCAAAACAAAGTTAGAAAAATGAAAGAAAAAATACTTATGGTCTCAACAAATGACAGAAATTAGTCTGCACAAAGAGGAACAGAAGCCATGATTGCTCTGTATCAGGTTCTTCAATGAAGTTGAGACATTTCTCGTTCTGTTTTAAATGAGAATTGTTCTCCCCATCCACAGTCCTTCTAATCAGAGTGTTCTCTCCTCTATTATTGTCTGACTCTTGAAATTTAACTTCGCACTGCCCTTTGTACAATGTGAACATGTGGAGGCATTACCATTGTAATCTGCTCAGTTAATATTAATGATACAGATGGTCTAATTCTGGGCTGGCTTTCTACCTCTGCCAAGCTTCACCATAAATAATTCATCATATTCTTTTCCTTCTTTTACCAAAGTATTTTACCACCTACCCAGAGGATATTGATTGTCCGCTCAAGTTTATTGGCCAGCTTCAACACTCTCGAGGCCACACAGTCAGTATTTGGAAAATATACAAGGCTTAAAACACAGTCTAATCACATTCTTAAATGAAAAGGTATGCTATTGCTTGGACCATTGAGTAAGGGCTGATTGTCAGTTCACCAAAGTGAAGATGCTGAGTCTCATTATGACGTTCCCTCTGGCAGCTCTGGTTGTGATCAATAACATTCACAGCAACATTTCTAAGGTCTGACTTAACCATTTGCCAAATGATCTTAACTGACCTTTGGTAGAACTCCAACTGCATCATTCTTAGCCATGTTCTCTCTGTTACCATTTCTAGGGTCCTAAAGGAGATCCTGGTGCTCCCGGACTGACAGGGCGGCCTGGAGAACAGGTCAGAGAGCTTGTGAATATTTTCAATTTGACAATAACTTTGCTTATTATTGGATAAAAAGAGAACGTCATTGATAATTTGTTACCAAACATGTATATAGTTTAATCACTTTGATAATATCCTGTTGAAATTTTCTTGCTTTTCTTTTGCCTAATTGAAGAGCAGCCTCAATTATTTTCACAGCTTATTGGTTATAAAAGGCCACGGTTTTGTGGTCAGAATGTGTGGTACAGGACTTGCCAATTATTAGATTTTTTTCTTGTATCTTGAATGTTAAATTGTTTGCTTGGGAAGTTGCTGCAAGGGTGAGCTAACAATATTTCAGTAAGGAAAACCAGGAAACTAACACCTGAGTGCTAGAATCTAACAACTGTATATTGTCTTAATAAATAAATTGAATTATTGTTAAACCAGCGATGCAAGGACTGAGAAGGAAGTTTCAGATAAAGTGGGCAAACTCGATGGAAAAGTAGTGAAGGAAAGAAGGTTTATATTCAGAGAGACAAGGGCAGAAAAGAACAATGATGAATTTTTAATACAAAGTTACATCTTTAAAACTCTAATAATTGTTAAAACCTGAAGGAATTAATCGCTAAACTTGTAATAGTTATCAGTACTAATAAACTATAGTTTTGGAATCATATGTCACAATACCGGTTCATTTTCCAAAGTTACTATGTTCTTAGGTTTTTTCCAGAGAATGGGTAAGTGGCCAGGCTCCAAATAGGCTGGGTTTGAAAGTTTTATTGGGGCCATTTGTTTACCCCTAACAGAGAGTGTTTCAGGCCAAAAGCTGTCATGTCTTTAAAAATAAAAATCAAAGGGGAGTGGTCAGCTACCTGTGTGGCGAACCTTCATTTAGAATAGAGTTTTTTTGGATTCAGTTCAGAACTTTAGTCAGTTCAGTTGCAACAGGGGATGTGTGAAACAGGCTGCTGACCTCTCTCTCTCTCTCTAACTTCAAGCCTGTAAGCTCTAATTTGTTTCATTTTTACTGTTTGTGCTGAAGGATATGTGTATTGGAGTTGTTGCGAGTATTTTCGGAACAGCATCACTAAGTCCAGGTTTGGATAGGATATGTTACCCGGTATTCTGTTTTCTGTTCTTTGTGTTTCGTTCCATAATTTTGTAAATAACTTTTGTTTGTTTAAATCATGGCAGCTAAACCAGCTAATTTATTCCGGGAATATCGGCTATACACTTAGCTAAAACAAATAGCAAAGTTATGGTCTGGACTACCTGCTTTAAAATATTTTAAGGGGTCTGCCCTAGTCCATAACAGATTGGGAGCTCTTTCCGGGATTTAAACTGTGAGTGGTAGATGTTAGTGTCTTTTATTTTGGGTGTTGATTTGGTTGCTTTAAACAGCACTCAGATGGCAAAGGCTCTTTCCATCACCAAGGAGTTTCTGGAAGTGGAAGAATTGACCTTGGGGGTTTTACAAAAGACAGAAGAGACCAAGCTTTGGGAATTAGTAGACAAGCTGGGGTTGAAGTTACCTCCTAAGGTGAGGAACGATGAGATGATTGCAGCAGTAGCTCAGTATTTAAATTTGCTGGAAACACCATCAAGAACTGTAACGATGGCAAGAATTCAATTGCAAATGAAGCAGCTTGAATTAGAGGCAAGAGATAAGGAAAGGGCAGCAGAAATGAAACCGTTTGAATTACGATTAAAGTTAGAAGAGAAAGAACAAAACTCAAGGGCATAGTAACTTTGTAAAAGGAACCAGTATTGTGACACATGCTATTAAAAGGATATTTATACTGGACAGGACTAATGTTAAGTGTTTGCAGTGAGTTTATTTTCAACCTGCTCCTCAAACACAGCAATTTCTCACCATTCATTATATTGCAGGAGTGAAGCACTCAGTGAACTTGTTTCTTTAAAGTTAATAACAAATGGAGCAATTTGCCAGTAACTTGTAGCTGCCTGAGATTAGCTGTTCGCCCAATTCTTATAATAATTACTGTATATTTTGTTCATAATCAACATTGAGCACTGTGAGCCCTAATAATTATTTTGGCAGCAAATTATAACCCAACATGAAAGTTACTGCATAAGGGAAGGGAAGGTAAATTTTAACTTTGTATGGTTGGTTGAATGTATGAAAATATAAATCCAACTGGCAGTTTTTCCAATTTTTACTTTTGTTAGCTGTGTCTGTGCACAGTTGGATGTACATCAGTCTTAGCAGTCTGGGCTACCTGCTTAAAACTGTTTTGAGGGGTCTGGCCTAGTCCAAACAGATTGGGAGCTCTTTGCAGGATTTAAACAGCAAGTGGTGGGTGTTAATGTCTTTTATTTCGGGTATTGGTTTGGTTGGTTAAACAGCGCTCAGATAGCAATGGCTCTTTCAGTCACCAAAGAGTTTCTGGAGGTGGAGGAAGGGAATCTGGATTGTTCAATCTGAAATCCTGGGCTTAGTAAGTGTGGTATGGATCTATACCATATACCCAATTGGACAAACAAAAAGTATATGTTCAGGACTCCAGTAACCTGAGCATGAATCTTCACTCCCAGGTCTGGAGCATAGATTCAGCTAATCCCAGCTTTGCAAACCCAACCTGGAAGGAGGTGCCCGAGAAGGTTAAATATTTGTTCCAGGGAGGAGGTTGCTAGGTGCAGGCATACACGGGGGTCATGATGGGTGACACGGGAAGATTTTTGGAAGCTTTCTGATGCTTCGAACAAAAGATTGGTCTCAGTGATCCACAACCTTATCAAATTTATGAAAAAACGTTGTGAAGATAATAACCCTCAAACTTCGTTTTGTCCTATCCATCCATGAACCTCTCCACTCTCAACCCTTGCCAAAGTTTCCACTGCTTCGACCCTGATACCCACCACCTATGACTGCTCACCACTTCATAACTGTCTCTTAACTACTCCTCCCATCTCCATGGTCTGACATAGCTTCCATCCAACTCATTACTTCCAACCCATTTCAATTCTCTGGCCATATACTTACCATGCTAATTCACCCAATATCCAGCATAGGCAGATCACAAGACCCATTCTGCGATTAAATAAATTTCAAAGCTGTCTATTGATTAATTCACTATTGCAAAAAAAACCAAGTGATCAAAAACAATCACTAGATTTAATTTCCTTCAGTCCTTCATAAAGCATTGCAATTCACATCAAAGAACATAGCCATTTAGAACAAAGACATGCAGCATCTCACTTTCTGCCCCGTAGCCCCAAGGACTCAACATTGAGTTTAATAACTTCCAAGCCTGATTCTGTTTTTCCATGTTTTTATCCATCACCATGCCCTGGTCTTGTCATGACATGGATTGCTTTCAGCACAGCCTTCCCATTTTCTCCTACTCTCAGTTCTCATTATCACTTACTCAGCTTCTCTTCTGTCCTGGCCTACCATCCTCAATCCACCTTTATGCCGACCCCTTTCTCTCTGTCTCTGGGCACCGTCTCTATATATTGGCTCACATCTGCCCACACCCCATTCCCCAACCTCATCTTCAGCATAGATACCACTTTTTGTCCTAGCTACTATCAGTTCCTTTGAAGAGTCACTGGAATCAAAATGATGACTCGGCTGTTTCTCCACAGATAATGCCAGACCTGCTGAGTTTTGTCAACAATTTCTGGTTTTGTTTCAGATCGTCAGCGTCTGCAGTTTTTTTTTATGTGACCATTTGAAACTCTTACTCAAATTGTGAACTGACAGGCACCCCCCTGTGATAATCATGAGTCATGAAATCAGGATCAATTAAATGACTATAATCCTTAGACTTTTTTAACACAGATTTTGCAGTTTTCCAAACAACAATTGAAAGACAGAAGATTAAAATGCCTTGGCAGATTTACAGCTCCCATTAATAGCTTTGTTGACAACTTCAATGATAGGAATAGTGAGCCACCTTTAAACACTTTTAATATTTGCCAAGGGATCCTCATCTCCCCAAAGGGCATCCTGCCTCTCCTACAGGGCAGTTGTCTCAAAGGTATCCTGGGACCATATCCAAAAGGGTGCACACATCTCCAAAAAAGGTACCTACCTCTCCAAAGAAGTCCAGCATCCTTAAACTTTGTCCAACTGGTTCTAAACTGCACAGGTTGTGACTGAAACTCACTGGTGAATAACATACTTGATCGAAGCAGCTGTGATTATAAACATGTGTAGATGCCTCCATGAACCATGGATTTGCAAATTATGATCAAAACCCATTCAGAAATACCCCTGCCAAAAATGGAGGGGCCCTGATTCAGAGGCTGACTTCTCAATTCAAGCCTCTCTGCTCAAAAAAGGTAGAGGCATTAAAAAACAGCAGAGTTTCCCAAGTGTTAGATTCCTGTTTGCTCAGTCAATATGTGGCTGAAAGGTATAATGGCAGAAAGTTTTTGGCAGAATTATTTGAGAAATGCATTGAGTGGTTTTAATCATATATTAAGGATGTGCGTGCTTGGTTGTGGGAAGTTCTGGTTTTCTTTCTGAATAATGATCTGCATTTGTTGCTACGTAATTCATATTTTATCTTTCACAGGGACTGCCAGGTGAAATTGGCTTTCCAGGAAAGCCAGGTCCAATTGGAAAACCGGTAAGAAAAAAATACTGTCATTTTACTCTGTTATGGACACAGTGACAGCGAAGCTTGAAATCCATTTTAGTGTAGAATTCATTTCCTTGATTTATGGAAATGTCTGAATTTGCTATTATGGAAAAGAATAACCATTATCTTTAAGACAAAACAAGATGATACAGAAATTTCATTCCAATCTGTTTTCATTGGAACATGAGGAGCAGGAGTAGGCCATTTGGCCCATCAAGTCTGCTTCAACTAAATCATGACTGATCCTCCAACTCAATGCCATTTTTTTCACCATCCCTGTATTCTTTGAAATCTTCCATGCCTACTTATCCATTAATCTTGTCTTCAGCATAATGACTGAGGATTCATAGCCCTCTGAGGTAGGCAATTCCAAAGACTTACAACACTGAGTAAGGAGATTCTTCTGCATCTCAGTCCTAAATTAGCTACTACCACCAGTTGCAAGTTCCCCTCCAAATCATTCACCATCCTGACTTGGAAATATATTCACGCTGTAGCTGAGTCAAAATTCTGGAATTCCTTCCCTGAAGGCATTGTGTGCAGTTCAAGAAGATAGCTTACCTCCATCTTCTCAAGAGCAAATAGGGATGAGCAATAAATACTGGCCAGCCAGCAAAATAAGTATTCCTATTCTAAGACTACATTGCATGGTTCTAGAACACATCACCCTGCCCCAAGCAGGGAAAACATCCTCCTTTGTATTTACCCAATTGAGCCTTGCAAGAATTATGTATTCTTCAATACATCATCACCGATCCTGCATGGAATAAATTTAGAATAAAAAACAAGATTTTCTAAGATTTTATATCATTGTATGATGCTTTGCACACAATCAGCAAATACATTGGACCCTTGTATATTTAAAGTCAACCTTTGATGGCTTGAACATGAAGATTTGATGCTACATCAGTTGGGGTTTATGACTTCATAATTCCTGTGGCTGTCAACAAGAGGTTAATTATTAAGTGAAATGTTTTCTTAAAATCTATCCTGGGAAGCCAAGAGGTGTAGGCATACACAACCCCATCTTAGATGTGCATGAGATGTACAATCGTTGGCTTGTTATGACCAGGCCCACAATACAGCAAGCCATTGTCTTGCTCAAAATGCAGTTCCATTGCCTTGATCGAGCTGGAGATATCATTCGATTGAGGCAAGCGAGACTGCCCAGGACAGTAGTGCTGAGCTGGCTCCTGCATTACTTTGCCTCTCAAAGAGTAGTGCAAATGACACCAGTGAGAATGTGTACAGGGTATAAACAGGCAGGGCAAGAGTTAAACTCTGAGAGGTTCCGCTGAGCGTGATGTAGATCAGATAAGGACTTACAGTTAACAATGGGAAGCTGGAGGAATGGTAATGGCTTAACAAGGTGGGAAAGCAGTCATTATGTAGCGCCATTCAACAATATTGAAAGCATTCAGCATGCAATGTCAGCTAACAAGGGGAAAAGTATCCATTGTATGAGTCCAGTTAACAAAGCTATTGTATAACAGTAAAGGGTGTGGCCTCTGCTGTCGATGCTTGTTGATTGTAACGGTCACCCTATTAATATGTATGTTGACTTAGCTGGATGCTTCTCCCTGTAAAATGACTATATAATTCATTGAGAAGCTGTTGTTCGAGAGAAGACTGTGAACTCATGTCTTTGTGCACATGGGCGATAGTTTTCTCTCTCTCTCTCTCTCTCTCTCCAAGGCCTGGAAGAAAATGGTAAAATAACTGAGTTCCCAAGCAATTTGCTTCAACTGAAGGAGGGGGGAGGAATGGGATGACACCAGAAGAACGTCAAGCGTAGCCAACATCTTCAGAGGAAGTCAAGGGAAAGAAAGACGGATCCTGATGGAGCATGACCACCCAGACTAGACACTAATACCTGCTACTAATAGATGAGCATGCCACAAAATTCCACCACATCCAGGCACATTTCAGCTGTCTTCAGTGTATCTTTGCACTTGTGACACCTTGAGTCTTGTGGTTTCAGACTAAAAAATGACTTATTGCAAACAGCCACCTATCTACGAATTCCTCAATCTTACATTGTCATCCAAGGATCGAGCACCAATGACTTGTGTTCACCTTGTCATAGTCAATACGACTATGAGAAAGTGAGGACTGCAGATGCTGGAGAGTCAGAGTCGCAAAGTGTGGCAGTGCGTTGCAGGGAGATTCCTGATGAAGAGCTTATGCCCAAAATGTTGGTACTCCTGCTCCTCAGATGCTGCCTCAATATGACTATGACACGACTCTGGGACAACAATATGTGCCTCTATGAAATGAAGTTTACTCTGAGATATTAACTTTGGAATAAGTACCAAGTGATCCCCTCTGTTCATGGAAGACAGTTTCTCTATCATTTTCCTCTTACTTTTAAGTGGTGACTCAGTTTCTCCAGCAAAATCCAAAGCAATCTGGTTGATCCTGTGTCTGACAATGAAGATGCCTGTACAGACTTCATCTGGAGCCTCTGCCAGCTGGTGGTCTACTGGTGAAACTGGCAGTCCTTGAGCATTGGTGTTCTATTGTGAGTGACAAGAAAGCTGGAATATCACTGGGAAATAGATGCTGGAGTGTAGCATTATGAATCCAGTGAATTCGGTCTGAGGAGAAGAAATTAAGCAAATGGGAGGCAAGTGGTCACTGGAATTTGAAGGAAATCATGAACTATATTGTCAAAAGGAAAAAGGGAGAGTTTTAAAAAATTTCTGTGACTTCGTGTTCACTGCCATCTGAATGGGTTACTAATAATTTTATGAGATCAATGATAGGATAGTGAAGAAGACGTTTGGTATGCTTTCCTTTATTGGTCAGAGTATTGAGTACAGGAGTTGGGAGGTCATGTTGCGGCTGTACAGGACATTCGTTAGGCCACTGTTGGAATATTGCGTGCAATTCTGGTCTCCTTCCTATCAGAAAGATGTTGTGAAACTTGAAAGGGTTCAGAAAAGACTTACAAGGATGTTGCCAGGGTTGGAGGATTTGAGCTATAGGGAGAGGCTGAACAGGCTGAGGCTGAGGGGTGACCTTATAGAGGTTTACAAAATTATGAGGGGCATGGATAGGATAAATAGACAAAGTCCTTTCCCTGGGGTAAGGGAGTCCAGAACTAGGGGCATAGGTTTAGAGTGAGAGTGGAAAGATACAAAAGAGACCTAAGGGGCAACTTTTTCACACAGAGGGTGGTACGTGTATGGAATGAACTGTCAGAGGATGTGGTGGAGGCTGGTACAATTGCAACATTTAAGAAGCATTTGGATGAGTATATGAATAGGAAGGATTTGGAGGGATATGGGCCGGGTGCTGGCAGGTGGGACTAGACTGGGTTGGAATATCTGATCAGCATGGACAGGTCTGTTTCCATTCTGTACATCTCTATGACTCTAATTATTACAATGGAAAAAAACTCCATTAGTGTAGCTATGTCATCTAGTGCCAATTTCCTGCTTTGTTTCCAAATCCCTGCACACTGTTACCATCCAAACAGACTATCCAATGCCCCCTTGAATGCCTCAGTTGAACATTCCTCCATCACTTTTCCAGGCAGTGTATTCTATACCCTAACAACTCATAGTGTGGAAAAGGTTTCTCTCATACGACCCTCACTTCATTTGCACATCACTTTCAAACTGTACCCTCCTGTTCTTGTTCTTCTCCTCTGTCCAGCTCACTTACAATTCTGAAACCCTCAAAAAGATCCCTTCACACCTTTTTTCTCTCCAGGGTGAATGTCCTGATTTTTTCAATCTATCATTATAGCTGAGGTTTTTCTTACATGGAACCATCCTATAAAATCACTTCTATATTCTGTCCAATGCATTCGCATCTTTATTATAATGTGGTATGCATAACTTTACTCAATACTCCAGCTGAGGTCTAAAAAGTGACTTATATAAATTCATCTCCTTGCTTTTAAACTCTATGTCCCTATTAATAAAGCCAAGAACACCTTATGCTCTATTTACAGGTCTCTTCTTTTATCCAACCAGCTTCAATGATCTTTGCACTAATATCCCCAGGTGTCTCTGCTCTTGCATGCCTTTTATAGCTGTGCTCCAATTTTAAATTATCTTGCAATATCCTTCTGACCAAAGTTCCAAACCACACTTCTCAATATTGAACTTTATCTGCCTCTTATCAGCCCACTCCATAACTTGTCAATGTTCTTCTGGTGATCTACACTATCCTCCTTACAGTTTACAATTCTTCCAAGTTTTGTGTCATCTGTAAACTTGAAAATTGACCCCGTATACCAAGATCCAGATCAGTCAGCAAGGCTCCCAATGCTGGCACCTGGGGAACTCCACTACAAACCTACCTTCGGCCTGAAAAATATCCATTGATCATTATAATATATTTTCTGTCACTCAGCCAACGTTGATTCTCCTGCTCCTCAGATGCTACCTGACCTGCTGTGCTTTTCCAACGCCACACTTTTTGATTTTGTTTTGTGTTTATTTAATATGCAATTTATGGTATGTTTGACCAAAATTTGCCTGACAGCTCATGTTTACTTCAGGTTAATTCTGGGGCTTAGATTAAAATGTCATTTGCTTGCTGAATTTATAAAGTAACATCAATTTTGTTTCAGTTAGTAACTAACTGAGATTTCAAATCTTATTGCCTTTAAAACAAAATGTTACTTGTTAAATGAAATTTAGAGTCTGGTCTTGAATCATAACATAATTAATAAGAATTATCCAAAGATAGTCCATTTTTGTAATTAATGTATTTACAGGGTCCACCTGGGATAGATGGGAAAAATGGCTTTCCTGGACCTCCTGGAGTCAAGGCAAGTATTTTGTTTTTGCTCTTTGTTACACCTTATGATGTTATCCTTTTAAACATGAACCAAATGCTGAAAGTTTGATACAAATTATCAATGTTGAATGAACTCACTCCATGATAAATGAATGGTCTTGCATTTTGTATGTTGGACCATAGAGCCAGAGAAATTACCAGCACAGGAGGGGGGCCATTCGACCATCTCTTGTCCATGCCAACACAAAGACACTCACATACACTTTCTAATCCTATCTTCCTGCACATGGCCCATAGCAGTTTACAGCACTCAATATGCAGAATCGGATACATTTTGGAGGAGGTTAGCGTCTCTGCCTCCACTCCAAACTAAGGTAGCAAATTCCAGACACCCATTACACTCTGCATAAAAATGTTTTTTCAACCATCCACTCCAAGTCTTCTGCCATTTTGCTTGAGTCTATGACCCCTCATTTTAAACTGTATGCCAAGGGAAACAGGTTCCTCTGACTGTCTACTCAATCCATAGCCTTTACAAATTTTTACTGCAATCATATCCTACTTCAGCTTTCTGTGTTCCAAGGAAAACAACCTCAATCGCTTGAATCGCTCCTCCTAGTAACATTCTGGTAAATCTTCTCTGCACTGTCTTGAAAAGTATTACATCCTTCCTATAATCCTTCCTGGTGATCAGAACTGTGTACAACACACCAGTTGTGGTCTCACCAGTGTGTTGTCTGAAGAGTGGTTATTAGTCATATGAGTGTGCTTCTCATCTTAACTGCAGCCCAAATAGGAATCATCATTTGTCATTTTCAATGCCTTCATCCCAAAAAAAGAGATATTGAATTAAATCCACTTTCTTTCCCTCTCTACCTGGTCGTCTACTCTCTAACATGTTATCCAGGCCTCTAGACATTGTCATGTTGTTGGCCACATTATTTTTACAAGTATGATTTGTATATCTTGAAGAACCTTCTCAATTCTTACATAGCATTGATTCCTGCTGAACTGCATTTTTTTTCTTTCCCTTCTCCCGCAGAAATAGACTGCACTTTATATAATTAATAAAAACTTTAATGTATGATGCCTAAGTTACCACAATTGCTTCTTTTAAAAAGTACTTCATTAATTTTGAAGCACTTTGGATAGCCTGACATCATGAAAGGCACTGTGTAATGGAGAAAGGTTGCAGAAAACTACAGAACAAAGGGATTTGGGAGTCCTAATCAATGAATTACAAAAAAGTAATATCCAAACTCAGCAGATAAGAGGGGAGGGATATAGAATAATTGCCTTTATTTCAGAAGAAATGGAGTGTAAATGTGGGGACGTTTTGCTAAAAGTATGCAAATCACTCATCAGACCACTCTGCAGACTAGTCAGGATACTTTGAACAGTTTCAGACCCATTTTGTAAGGAAAGATTTAGTGATAATGGAGGCAGTCCCGAGAAGGTTCACTGCATTGATCCCAGGAATGGAGGCATTGTCCTCTGTGGAGAGGAGGCTGAGTAGGCTGGGCATGCACTCATGGAATTTAGAAGAATCCAAGGCAACCTTGATGAAATATTCCAAAGTCCTTAAGGGACTGGATGGACCAAAAGGGCATAACATTAGAATAAGGAGTCACACTTTTCAGACAGAGATGAGGAGGAATGTCTTCTCTTAGTGGGTAGTGCATCTGTGGAATTTTTTTGCCACCAAGGGTTGTCAAGTTTGGATAAACAAATATATTCAAGGCTGATCTTTAATCAGTAAAGGAGTCAAGAGTTATATTGAAAAGGCAGGAAAGCAAAGTTGAGGATAATTAGATCAGCGAGGATCTCACTGAGGGGCAAAGTAGACTCAATGGGCTGAATGGCCTCCCTCTGCTACTATGTCTTATAGTCTTATAATATTATGCTCCCAACTAATATTATGGCTGGGCAAGTCAGATCACAGAGTAAACTCTGGCCTGATAGGATTTTTTAAAAGTTCAAAATAGTAGGCTTTCATTGAACATAAGCACATAAGGTTGCAGATTCAGTTTTCAAATAAAAGTTTATTCCACAAAAGAAATAAAACAATGGATGCCAAATACATTAGTTAAATAGAACATGGTTTGAAAGATTCCAAAACACTCAGAATACCTGAAATAACTACACAAATGCTGGTATTCCATCACCAACTCCTCCTTTATTTACACGTACACAGTACACTGGCTGTGACCAGTCAGCTCAGAGTCAGTCCCCTGACCTAAGAAGATTCAAAATGCTCTGTTTGTACTTTTCTTTCATTTACCCTACTGCAGTAGTGCTTATTTCCCCCCAGCACCCATGTTGTGTACATGTAGAGGTAGGACACGGTGAAGAAACGAATGCAGAAAACTTTATTCGTATTCCACCACTAGGAAGAAAATGCACCGAGTGGCCCGGGACAAGCAATGCCTTTCTCATCAAAGGCAATGCCTAAGTGAACAAAAAGGTGAAGGGGAGGGATTAAATCAAAGTAGAATTGGAGGGGGAAATAAAACATTCCACACCCCGCAGCGTCCACCTGAAAACCTCGAGGGTGTTAGTGGACACCGTGTGCTCCTTCTTCAAGGCCCGAATATAATACCGCATTTATATTTTCCTGCCACACTACCACCTAACAGTGGCAGTGCTTTTTTTTTAAACTTCTCTAAACTAGAGGGAAAAGACAAAGAAATTCTCCTCAGTACCAGCAGGAACACAGTGACTGTGGAACCAGCAGCACAGAGTCAGTTAGCAGTAGTGCTATATTGGTCAGCCAGGGCTTCCTGATTGTCCCAGATTAACAACCCCAATCAAAGATCTGTAGTCAATGAGGTCTAGGAGAAAGTGAGGACTGCAGATGCTGAAGATCAGAGCTGAAAAATGTGTTGCTGGAAAAGCGCAGCAGGTCAGGCAGCATCCAAGGAGCTTATGCCCGAAACGTCGATTCTCCTGCTCCTTGGATGCTGCCTGACCTGCTGCGCTTCTCCAGCAATACATTTTTCAGAGCCAATTGGGTCTACCTGGTTCCAAAAACTACAAAGCCAAAATCCCATCTATGCCCCAACTCCATAAAGAACTTTCCCTTCTCAATCAAATTAGTAGGTTAGACTTGACTGCTCAGTCTTAGCTCCAATCCTGAGCTGTGCAGTCTTTTCTTTGAGTTATCGTACAACTGAAAGCTTAGGTTTTCTCAGTCTTTTATTGATCGGCAGAGTTCCAACCAAACACTCCTGGTCTGGAACTTCCACAAGCTGCACTCTTTTACTGAGGTAACTTATTTCCTAAATTCCTCTGGACAATCTCCTTTCTCTAGGAGAAACTATGCTTGCATCAGACGTTAGTCAGGTCCCCCTTTGAACTGCTTAACAACTTCCCAATCTCTTTTTTTTTCAAAATTAGAATCAATCCCTGATACTTCTAAAACCAAAAATAAATGAATATTTTTAAATGCTTTCTCTGGCCTGTCATAAACACTCATAACCTTAACAAATACACTCTATGAAGCACATTCTAGTTTAAAATCGAGATACTAGAAATACTGAATTATTTAATTTTTAGACCAGTGCCCATATGCAACTAGTGTGTGTGATTTCGTTAAATGATGTCCCCATTCTCACTTATTTATAATGTATCATTGTCAGCTAATATAATAAATTAAAAATGTTCCATTAATCTCTTCAAATCCAGACATATCCTCACACCCCTGTTAGTTTATATCACATTCTTTTCTCTATGATTTGAGACTACGTGAGTTCAGTCTTTGTTATTTTTTACCTCAGCATTGATGGTAAAACATTCAGCTGACCTAAACTCACTAGAAATTCTTGCATGTCTCTATTCAACTTGCCTGTTCACTTTTAAAACTTATTTCAGCCCAATTTTTTGTTCAGTCTTCTTAATCTCTCCTGTCATAGTTCTTCATGGTCATTTTTATCTTCATTCTGAAAGTACCTTGAGGAGCTTTTACTTAGCACACTGCTTCGATATAAATGGTCAATTGCTAGATTTATGGATCTCCCATCATAGCTTTGGAGATTAACAGAAACCCTAGAGAGAAAATGTCAAGTCTGGAAAGACTAGCTCATTTGATTTTTACAGCAATGACCTGTTTTTACTTCACAAAAAGATGGGCAACAAGTAGCTGGTCTAAATAAGGATTAGGAATCAGCGCAGGCTTTGTGGGCTGAAGGACCTGTTCCTGTGCTGATTTGTATTATACTATATAAACCTTATAATCTGTGAACATGCCATTGTGGCTGTGACTTGTATGTTAATATTAAGTTGCAGTTTTGATTTGGATGTGCAGACATGCAATCAAGATTTAATGCTAAAGTGATATTGATCACATGAAAAGCAGTGGATTGAAACAATCGCTTTCAATGATCCCTGCAGATTATATCCCAGAATTACTCTGTTTTCATCTTTGGCTAACACAGGGAGAAGCTGGAGATCGTGGGCTAGATGGCATCCCTGGAAAGCCTGGTGAAATGGTAAGAGCAAAAACATTACACGTGCTTAAGATTTATTTTGAATGTATGAAACAGTTCCTTTGCATTGTGACAAATTACTGATGCATGCTGAACATTGCGTTTTTTTTGTGGAACAGGGAGAAAGCGGGATACCAGGTATGACAGGGCCCAGTGGACCAAAGGTAAGAAAGAGACTTTCAGCTCTATTCCCAACCATGAATGAGTTCATTCACACTTTGTGTGCTATGAAAACCTATTTCCTCCTTATTTCAGCCAAAGTTTCTAACAATGATGGTTCCAAAGCATTACTGAGCCTCCCATAGAATTGCATGCTATCTGTAGAGTAATCTTGAAAACAAAGCTCCCAGGTTCAATCTCTACTAAGTAATGAGCAGCTGATCTGGTGCTTTGTCATGGCAGGATTCAGTCAGAGATCAGGCACTTGGATGGGAATTAAATGTACTTTGCTGCTCCAGTTTGTACCTTGATAGCTATCTCGGAAGACGACACAGGGAATTGCTAAATTACCACAGAAGCAGGGTGAATGCCAGAAAGTTTAGGAACTGTTAGCATAACTTCACTTCTGTAGACTTCTTTAAAGCACATATCATTTATCTACCTGGGAACCAGTTAATACCTTTAATGATTCAACCATGTGGATAGCATGGTTGAATCCAGTAGGATAGCAGAACTACTAGAGTGGCAAATTGTGGCTCTGTCCTCATACTTACATGGGTCTAGTCATCTTTAGATGCTAATACAGAACCTGATAGATAAAAGCCTGATAGATATCAAATAGCATGACTGCAGTTAAATGCAAGGTAGAGGTGAAGTTCACCACCAACTTCTGTTCATAGGGGAGTGATGGCAAGTGGTATTGTTGCGAGACTATTAATCAAGAGATATTGATAATGTGCTGTGGAACCAAATTTAAATCCTGACTCAGTAGATGGTGGAATTTGAAAATAATTGTAAAAATTTGAAATTCAAAGCCTAATAGGAGCCATGATACCATTGTCAATTGTTAGAAAAACCTATCTGTTTCAAGGAAGGAAACTGCCATCCTTACCTGGTCTGACTTACATATGAATCCAGACCCACATTAATGTGGTTGACTCTTAACAATTGGGGATGGGTATTAAATGATGGCCCAGCCAGTAACACCCAGATCCTGTCAGTGAATGATAAAAACAAAGTAATCTTTTGAGCCAGAGGCCCTCCAGTTTTGAATATTTAATTATTAAAAATAATTACACAGAGCACCAGAATTGTTTTACTTTCAGCTTTCTTTCATTTCCTTTTTGACATGGTTTATATTTGAAATCAATTTGAATGATCATGTAGTGATATTTTTTTCATATACACAATTTGAACAAATTCTTTTTTTCAGGGAGAAACTGGTCTTCCTGGACAACCGGGACTACCAGGTCCAAAGGGAATGAAAGGAGAGCAGGTATGTGGCTTTGTGGCTCAGTCCTTTTGTGACAGGACTCCACAAGATGTTAATGTATGGCATGTGTTGAAATCCAATTTCAGGATCTGTTATTCTGACAAAAGACCAAAACCTTACCACCAACTCTATTTCCTTCACTGCCAGTGTGCATAGTACAAGTCTGATCATCTCCACCATAATGACTTCTTCCTTTGGCCTCTGTGAAATCACTCCCACTGATTTTCACTCTCTGCCACTGAACACTCGATATCGCCACTTCTTTCACTTCACAACTCAACGATGCTAATGCTTTCCTAGCACCTTGCATGGTGCATAAACTATTCCAGTAAGTGAAAGAGGGGTGTATCAACTGTTTTAGGATCCCCTCTTAAACTAAGCACCCTGAGCAAAGCAGGCTCAGCATTCTCCAGAGTTTACAAATTTCGGCAGGTTTTCCTCCTGGATCCGAGTATTCCCAAGAATTGCTTTCAGTTCTGATTTTCCCAACGTTGTTGTCTAAACCCCACCAATGCATTAGCTGTGGGTGAATACCAGCCAGGCAAACAGTATAGATGAACATGATCCACTTGGATTGGGTTAGCTACAGCTAATGATGCGAGAAGCTCTAGAAAGTCTATTCAAGTTTTGAAAGGAGGCCCAAGTCTGAAGTTAGAGCAAACCTCTTTGTGACTGGTTTTGGTATATTATCTGCAGACTGTTGGTTATGCTTCCTGAAAATCGATGCCTGATCTGTTCCAGCCCCAGAGAGTTAACTGCAACTTTACCCAGAAAACATTGTTTTCCCTGGAGGCAAATCCAAATGTTCCCTGCTCTATCCATTTAGCTCTGAAAGTTTATTTAGCTGCAGAACCATGTCAATTTCCTTCTGAAATAATGGATCATTTCTGCTTCCTCCATCTCTCTTAGCAAGTCACCACCACCAGCTGTGTCAAACAGTCCTACCTCACATTGACCCTGTATCACATGCCCAAATGTTATCCCTTATCCCTCATCCCACATACCATCAGATAATGGGACCAGTATTTTTCTTATCTATTTTGTGTAATCTTGTACACATCTTTCCAAATGGTTCTCAGCCTCCTGTATTTGAAGAGAACAAACCAGGCTTCTCAATCCTAATCTTGTCGCTAACTTCCCCCATCCCTTCACCCATTACATATTTAATTTATTCATTTCATGGGAGTAGGAGATGAAGAGACAGGCATTATGTGCAGAAGTGCAGTCACAGTTGAATGTAGTTGCCTTTTTGGAAGGTTTCAAATGCTGATACATCACACTGTGCTTTGACAGGGAGAACCAGGGAGACAAGGTTTGGTTGGTCCAAAATCAGAAAAGGGTGAGAAAGGTGACAAGGTAAGCAACATTTCATTGATTTGAGTTTTGAAATGTATTGGATCTTTCTGCATTTACAATTGGTTCCATTATTTTGTGCTTTAGGGATCTATCGGACCTCCCGGTTCTCCAGGCCTACCAGGGACGGTGAGTAAGATAAAATAATAAAATAAAATTATGTATCTGTGTGAGTAAATGTTTCACTTCATTGCAGGATAGGGAAGCAAGGTCATTTGAAACATATGAAACTGGCCCTACCTGTTGTACACTTCAGTTTATTGTACATGTTATATCTCAGAGCAAGATTCTATGTGTACAACATAACTTCTTTACAGTACTTTAAGATGTTAATTTAGTAAATTTAGTAAAGTGTGGAAACTTCTTTCTGGTAAGAAAGCTGACAGCTTGGTTATTGTTATCTGAGTCATATCATCAGGTTTAACTAATCAAATTGTCTGAGTGTAGGTCAGTTACCAGACAAACTTACACAAACACTGAACAATTGAACCAGTGAACATTACACTCTGTTTTTTGTGAGTCATCCCATGATGAGGTAAGGATCTCCTGTTTGAGGTTATGAGCCATGGCAAACAGCCAAACCAATTTTTGATTGTGATTGTAGAAGATCTAGAACCTCAAGGGATATTGGTGGAGGAACTTTGAAGAGAATTTATATTTCTTCACATGAAGAAGGCAAGAAACTGCAAGATGGCAAGGTGTCAACATGCTTTGGAAATCAGACAGTGAATTACTTGCCAGAGTACACTGGGTTCTGAGCTGCTCTTATAGGCATGGTAACACTACAGCCAGTTCAATTGAGTTTCTGATCAAGGTGGCTCACAGTATGATGGCTAGTTTAGTGTTGGTATTTGTGGCATTTGTGGCAAATACCTGGCATTTGTGTGGCCCTGCAAATGGACCCAGAAGTTCATTGAAGTTCAAGGGCAGATGGTTAGGCTCTCTTTTGTTAGAAATTACCATTCCCTGCTACAAGTGGACCCAGAATTCTTCAGTATCAGAGAAGCAGTGAACGGCATTGAACATTGCCCAATCTTTAATAGACATCCCTAATTCTGACTATGCAATAGACAGAAAGTAATTAATGAAGTAGGTGAAGGTGATTTGGACTAGGGAAAAACCCAGAGGAACATTTTTATAGCTTTGTTAACGGTGACATTAAAATGAAGGAATCCAATTTAGGATAAATGGATCTGTACCAATGAAGATAGTATCCATATAAAAATAATTGAATAAGTTTATGCAATGAAGAAAGTAAGTAAAAGATCTCGAGAAATAGCAGAATTTGAGTCCAGAGTAATAGAGACAAAGAGATATCATCATTAACTATAAAAATAGTTACAGATGAATGCAACTTTTGTCAGAGATCATATGATGTGTATGAGTTACTATTATTTAAAGGTAACAAGGGGTACCTTTTAAGACAACCCTTTTTAGGTGACGTTTTTTGCCCCACAGAAGGTGGTGAGTTTTTGGAACTCTTCCTCAAGAGGCAGTAGAAGCAAAATCTTTGAATGTTTTTGAGACAGTGGTGGATGGATTCTTGACACAAGAGTTGAGAGCCAGTTAACAATAGACAGTAGTATGGGATAAACAGACCAACCACACACTTATGGAATGGCAGCAAAGGCTCAAGGAGGATAATGGCCTCCTCCTTCCCCTATATCATACGTTTATACGTTTGTGCATACAGAACCATATCCTGGCATATATTTTGGAAAGGTACATGGCAATGACGTAAGAATGATAACTGAAGGAACATAATACTTGAGAGCTGTATTATAAGAGCAAGAAAGTTTTGCCAGGAAAGGTTAATTTGGCAATTTAGTCCCTTCCATGAAAGGCAGATACAAGCGTCCCATTGGTTATAATTTGTTTTCCCTTTCTTTTCAGTCAACTGAAGGTTTTCCTGTGCCTGGGATACCGGTAGGTATACAGTAAGCATTGATAGTTTTCTAATTGTACCTTTTAGAGGTAGTGTTCACCTGTGGGGGAGGTGGGTATAAGGCACATCAATGTGGGCATGCCCGGGCATCTCAAAATATCACTTCTCCCTTTCTTCCCCCCTTGGTCTTCAAAAAATACCCCCTCACCCCCACATTCCACCTTGTCCCTATCCTGAGGGTCCCCAATTCCTTCCTGTTCTAAAATCCCAGGAGGAGGTCTTGCTTTTCAGGGCAAGACCTCCTCCCACTGAGGCTACATGCTGATTTTCCAGCAGTAGTTTTAGTAGAGGACATGAGAAATCCCAAAAGAGTACAGAAAATACCAGTTTCTATAAGACTTCTCTTCAAGTTATTTAGGAAATCAAGGAATTTCCCCATGAAAATCTTTAAGGCACGTACAAATGGTAAATGTAATTGCACAAATAGAATGTTGAGAGGAACAATTGACAATCCTTTCTTTATATTGTCTTTAGGGTTTGGATGGTGAGAAAGGGGAGAAGGGGAGCCCAGGAGAACCAGGAGAACCTGTAAGTATAAGCCCTCTGTACTAAATATCTTTATTTAAAACACTGTCAAGGGGACTGTGTCACTGTTCAAAGCATTGTACAAAGAGGAGAAACACAAGACCTGTGACATTAAGAAAACATCATCTGTAGCTCCAGTTGTCAGTACTCTCACCTGAGTCAATGGTTGTGAGTTTATACCACGTCACCACAAAAATCAAAGCTCACAATCCAGTGCATTAAACAAATCCCCAGTTCACCATCTCGTAGAAGATCCTTAGTCAGGAAGCTTATCATGAACAATCTGGTTTGCATCTTTACAATAGTGACTACATTCCAAAAGTACTTTATTGATCGTCATTATCCAACCTTATATGACACCCATTGTGATTCATAAAAATGTTACAAATTGCATTAAACTGACCTATCAGCATAAGTCTCACTTTTCAGAACTTGGCCCATAATCTAGAATATTGTCTCCAGGGTAACTTGTAGGCACCCATTATGATACATTCAAGTACATGACACCCATTGTGATTCATAAAAATGTTACAAATGTCTTTAAACTGACCTATCAGCATGTCTCACTTTTCAGAACTTGACCCATAATCAAGAATATTGTATTTATTTTTAAACAGATAACTTATTTAAGGACATTTTTAATATCAATAGTAATGGCTTTTAAATATATCAGACACCATGTCTCTGGAAGCCATCCTGTAGATGTTTGTGTCTAGTGAAGTTATGGCTTTATTTCAATCAGGCACTGTGTTTATTATGTCCATAACCAGTGAAATATTTGTTTTAGGGTTCCCATGGAATACCAGGAACAACTGGAACACAAGGACCTCCAGGTCCAAAGGTAACAATCATTTGATGTTGCTGTGTTCATGGGATGTGTGCAAGTAGATAATGGTGAGTGTCTTGAGTTGGGGATAAGCACAAATTGTGTTTGGGCCTTAACATTGGTGTTATGCACAGGGAAAGGGTGATGCTCAAACCTAGCTGATCTTTATACAAGTTCCTATCTCACAACTAGGAAGTCTCCTTGAGAAATACAGTCAAATGTGATGCATAAAACTTGAAAAGACTTTTGTATTTCTTCCATTCTCAGGGTCAGCAGGGTGATCAAGGGCGGTCTGGAATCTCTGGAGTAAAAGGTGAAATGGTGAGTTAACCAGAGAAACTCAGCACCAGTGTGAATAGTACATTGCAAAAGTGGTCAGCCAATTATCACTGTTTCAATGTCATCAACTTTCCTTCTTAATAGGGTATTCCTGGAAGACCAGGGCCACCAGGGCCACATGGCGTGCCAGGAAATGTGGTAAGTATATGAGATAAAGGAAATATGGAGGCAGGTAGAAAAAAAGCAGTTAAGGCATTGATAATTTAAATTGAATTTCATTATAGGGAGTTCCAGGAGTTGCTGGCTCTCCAGGCAAGGATGGTCTTCAAGGTGAGAAGGTAAGTAAGACCAGTGTGACATTCATACTATGCCCTCTGCTAACCGATCCCCATTTATAAGTATGGCTTGCTTAACATTATTCCTCATGCCTCCATGTCACAGGGAATGCCTGGTGCTGATGGTGAACCAGGATCACCAGGAATTCCAGGACCACCTGGAATCCCTGGATTATCTGGAGAAGGCAAAACTGGGAAACCGGTAAGTTTTTCTAAACTACTGAATAAGATTGAAAATGTTGAGGTTGGAAGAGTTGTGTAATTGACCCTCATTTGTGATTATTATTACAGGGTCAACCTGGTATACCCGGCTCAGTGGGGCCACAAGGACCAAAGGTGAGTTTCCATTAGTACTATTATTATAGCCCAAAAGATTAAAATTCAAGACACAAGCTTTTTCTAGCATCATTGCTGATGCCTTTATTCATTGTCAACAAATCAGAACAGAAGATAATGAAGTCTTCAAAACTTGCAGGGCACAGTCAGTCTGCTTGGCTTAAAGAGATAGCAAGATGTTTCATGCAGTAGTTGACTTTAATACTCCGTTGGACAAAATGTGGCTTACTTTCCATTTTGCAATGGCTGAAGGAGATTAACGACTTCTTCTTGATCGGCGTGCACGCCTCCTCCTCCTTCTACGTCGTCTTCCGCTACGCCTTCTGCTTTGTCCATAGCTTCTCCGAGAACGGCTTCTTGCCATTGTGGTACTTTGACTTTTCTCCAACTACTGCTACCACTTCAGAAATGTTGTCGTCTTATATAGGTTATAACTTCCCCTCGGCACCCATTATGATGCATACAAGTACATGACACCCATTATGATTCATACAAATATTAAAAATGTTACAAATATAAAAATGTTATGCCCTTACATGGTATTAATGATCATTTTGATATACATGTACATATCTTGTCCATGTTTGGTCTTGATGTGCATCCACAACTTGTATTTCTCTCTATTTAATATTCATGATGCCTTATTTAGCATTTTTGTGGCCATTTAAATTAATTGTTAGGTTGAATGTCACCATGGTGGTTGTATACAATTGGATAAAAACAGACTAAACAGGTCCTGACACATTTCAAAACCAAAAAGGTGGCCATTGAGTTTTGAGTTAACCAATGTGCAAAGCCTGCTTGAGAACTGTAGCTTGGATGGAATCCTGAAGTTTAGCAAGGGAAATATGGCAAAACAGATCCAGGATATAAGCCCTAGGAAGCAACCCTGAACCTAGAGTCAAGGTGCACTCGGCAGGAATGCTTTTGCCTAAAGTGGCAACTAGAATGAAGGTCCAGGCAGTGAGTGGAGTCCTGAATTGTGGAGTCCTGAATTGTGGAGTCCTGAATTGTGGAGTCCTGAATTGTGCAGATAGGAGCAGGATGAAAATGGACCAAAAAGGCCCTAAAGCAAACCTATATAAAAATGAATATCGTATATAATCAAATTAAATATTAAAGAATCTGTGTCACTTACTATTGGGGTTATTTGAAGCAAGCAGAAGACAAGCAAAATTAATATTAATACAAAAAAGGCATCTCTTTCAGTTTAGGACTTTGAAAAACACTTCCAGGCTGCACCAGGAAGTGTCTCAGCCAGCCCTTCTTCAGTGTCTTCAGCTCACAACTGGACAGTCAAGTTTTATATCCTTATATATCAATGCCCATATTTATACAAAGTATTTAATACTATGCTATGCCCTTGGCTGAATGCTAGTTCTAAGGTTACAGTCTCCATATGACATATTAATTCATTCATTATTTAGCACTGACTTTATCATCTTATATGGTGATCTTCGTACAATGTATACAATGTGCCTTTGCTTATGTCATCACTTTGCCATTGCATTGATATGTAATCCTTGTTATGATATTGGTGAATATGGGCCAATGAGTTTTAACATTATGACATTGTTGTACCTGAGAATAAGACAGGAAGGGATAAAGAGAAAGATGTAAGAATGAGAATTGCATCCTGACTAACCTTGAGCAGTTTGCACTAACCCTATTTAACTTAGGCTCATTACACGGTGAGAGGAAGAAATCCACAGGCCTGTCGTCCAAAAAACAATTCTCTGTCACCACCCTCTGTATCTGACCTTCAAGCCAATTTTGTGGTTTTTTTGGGGGCAGTACTCCAAGCCCTCTAACCTTATATGGGAAGTTCATTTAAGTTGTCAACTGGGATATGGATAGTAGGGGATTCAGTGATAGTAATATCATTCAATAGCAAGGGTTGGTGAGTAGAAATTCTCTTACTTGAGCTGGTCATTTTCTGGCATTTGTGTGGCATGAATGTTACTTGCCAATTTTCAGCACAAGCCTTGGTTATTGTCCTGGTTTTCTTGCTTTTGGACATGTACAGCTTCAGTATCTGCATAGTCCCAAATGGTGCTAAGCATTGATCATCAGCTAGCATCCCCACTTCTCAACTTATGATGGAAGGAATGTCATTAATGAAGCAGGTGAAAATGGTTGGGCATATATGGAATTTGATTAAGCAACTAACTTAGAACAGTGCGTGCTGACTCTTAAAATCAAGGCCATTTACAAAAACACATTTGTGAGGAATTAATCTCTTATCCAAACTGGATGTATGTCGAACCCAGAGCACAATTCTTGCTGACAGCTATGAACTAAAACAGAAGCCTAGGAAAGCTGGAGCTGTTGCAGACCAGAGTTGCATCTGGGAAAAGTAAATTACCCTGAGACAAGCTGATGAGAAATGGTAAGCTAGAGAAATGGAACTGTCTCCAACCATTAAAAGGAGGAATCGTTATGGGAGGCAGGTGGGAAACTGTCCCACGTGCTTCCACTGTGGGAAGTCAAGCATATGAAGGAACTTGGCTGGCTTTTGCTGTTTGCCCATAAACTCAAGCTACAAAACCAATGTCTGGCACATTCAATGTGGACAGCGTCTGTTCAAGCATGAGTGTTGTCCAGGATAGTTATAAGGATATTATAAAGTGAAAGGTGAGTAAATGTATCCTGACAAACCTTATCCAGTTTGCACTAACCCTGTTTAACGTAGGCGCATGACACGGTGAGGTAGACAAAAGGGATAAAAATCAGAAGGACCAACATAATTTTATTGAATACTTTAACAAGGAAAGACAATATTTAGCAGACTCTGTCAAATTCTATCACTCTCTTCCATGGGATTCTTCTATAAAGTCTTAACTCAATATGTAACCAGTCTCAAATCTACATGAGCTATCTACTTCTGACAGATGTTTCTAAGGATTTAACCCCCTATCCTCAGATCCTCAATACTGTATTTGCACTGTTTGTCTGAAAGGACTGATGACACCCATTTACCAAGACTGGGACAGGCTGTTCCTTAGTCTTGAAAAGGTGACTGATGATTCAGGATCTGCAGTCACTGATTAGGGCTTCCCATGTTGTCTCGGGCAGGTCCTGGTCCTTGGGTCATGTCACAGAGGTGGGTGTGACATTCTGGGTCTGGTCAACTTGATGATGCTCACCACAAAATACAAGGAGCTGGAAATGCTGTGCAGCTCAGCTGCCAGGCAAAAGTGCTCTCTTCACACTTTGAATAAGGTGCTAAATCAGAGAGCTGGAGCTCCACGTTGTTGCTTTTATCCTTCTCTTCCCCCATTTCTTGAAGATTATGCGGCCTCTTTTGAGTACTAGCATCAGAGGGCAGGAAGATCCAATGAGTTGACTACTTTCTATATCTAGAGGTCACAAAACATAGTTTTGAATCTTCAGTTTGCCCTTGACACTCCATGCCTTTGGCATTCCACTGAGCTGGGTGCCATGTTCTAAACAATGTAGCTGTTAGCACCTGACCAGACAGTTCCAGGTCTGTCTAGTTCCAATGGGGAATTAATTGTTCAAGGCCAGACTGCATGAGTACTGTCTGATCCAGCTCTGCAGTTTGCAAATTGCCGAGTCTGGGTAGATTTAAACTTGGCTTCCACATTTCAAGATTTTATCCAAACTCTTGAAAAATATCAACATTTCTGTAAAGATCCCAGTGGTCATGGGTCACCTGACAACAACAGTATTGTGACCATGGAGTATTTTCATCGATTTGAGAGTGAAATCAGCCAAGGTTCAGTGAGCTCATATACCTTGCTAGTGGGGCAAACTTTCCAATGCCAGGGATAGATATTTTATTATGCAATGATTAAGCTAGTAGTATGTTATTTCTCCCACAAAGAAAAAGATCATCAAAAGAAGCTGGAAGGACTGGAGAAAGTCAGCAGCAAGATGGAAAAAGACGAGGAATTGAAATAGGCATAGAAGACACACAGTGTTCAGTATAACTCCTAAGGCTGAGGTTAGGGTCATTTAAATTAAAGTAGAAGCAAGGTCAAGATCCTAGAGATATGTGGAAGCTGTACAGAGGGCATTGAAACCCATGATCCTTGATGTGGCTTAGGAAAGGTCACATGAGTTAAATAGTACCAGCAGAAATGACCAGACTGAACCCCAACACACTGAGCTATATTTCAACAGCTGATCTTGAGCAGAGGCACAGCGAAAGAACATTAATTGGTCATTGTAAGGACTGAAATACTTCTCCAACTCTCTCGCTCTGTTCCTTCTCATTCTCTGAAGAGACAGTGCTCCATCAAAAAAAGGCAAACTGAGGAACACAAAAATATCAAAAAACTCCACCACTGCTGAGGATACCAGATAACAATTAAACAATTTGGGGCGGCACAGTAGCTCAGTCATTCACACTGCTGCCTCACAGCACCGGGGACCCGGGTTTGATTCCCACCTCAGGTGACTGTCTGTGTGGAGTTTGCACATTCTCCCCATGACTGCGTGGGTTTCCTCCAGGTGCTTCGGTTTCCTCCCACAATCCAAAGATGTGCAGGTCAGGTGAATTGGTCATGCTAAATTGCCCATAGTGTTAGGTGCATTCATCAGGGGTCAATATAGATTAGGGGAATACATCTGGGTAGGTCACTGTTAAGAGGGCCGGTGTGAACTTGTTGGGCCAAATGGTCTGCTTCCATACTGTAGGGAATCTAATCTAAACTCTGGTCTGAGATTTAAAGTCTAACATCTCGAGGACTTTAAGGACATTTAAACTGTGTGTATCAGATGCACGCTTTTCCAAACTTATTGATGATGATGTTGATTTATATATTGTCACTTTTACTCTACACGATCAACATGGTAAAATACAGTGAAAAACTTCAACTGTCGCTACAATCCTTATGCTTCAAGAATTAAAAGAATAAGAAGACAAAGCTGAGAGAGGACCCATCTTCACTCTGTCACCTCCACCATGGATCCCGAGATATGAGCTGGCTGACCAATAACACTCACCAACTTCAGTCACCACTCTTCTGGTGTCATCTTTGTCATTGGGCCCACCCTGACAAAGGCTGGCAGTGCCAGGTCCCAAGCTGTACCCACAATCACCCCATAATCAGGAGCCCCTGGCTCTGCTGCCCCTGCCGCCTCACCAATAGCCTGGAAACCCTGCTCTGGGCCTACCACAACCCGAAGTGCCCGCTCCAGGCCCACCACAAGCCGGAAGGCCCGCTCCAGGCCCACCACAACCCGGAGTGCCCACTCCAGGCCCACCACAACCCAGAGTGCCCGCTCCAGGCCCACCACAACCCGGAGTGTCTGCTCTAGGCCTACCACAGCCAGGATTCTCCATTGTGGGTCTACCACAACCAGGAGAGCTCACTCCAGGCCTACCACAACCAGGGGTGCCCCCTCCAAGCCTACCACAACCAGGAATGCTCACTTCTGGCCCACAACCAGGAGTGCTCACTCCTGGCCCACCACAACCAGGGTATTTGGCACTGCTGCCAGGCCACACTGCCACCTCGCCAAGAGTCCTAATCTGGCTGCTGTCCTCTGTGATATCAACACCATCCCCACTGTCACCGCCAAAAGGAAAAAGACACAAAGAAAGAAAATGAAAACAAAAGGGTAAGGAAAGAATGGAGGAATCGGCCGCCTGAAGCCTGAACACTGCCTACCTGGCAGGGGTGCCATCTTGATGCGTAGGTCACGCCTCTGTTTGATGTCACATTACTATTTCTCTCAACAGCAGTAGGTAGTAAAATTCCTCTTTCTTTCATTCAAGAAAACTTGGGTAATTGAGAAGTGAGTTCATATGGTCTATTGACGTTTTTATACTCTTCTCACACTTTTCTTTCAGATCCATAGCCTTCTGTACATTTCTCCCTCATTTGCTTATTTGATTCCCTTAATTGTAGCAGTGCTTGTTATCTTAAGTAGATCACGTTTTTAGCAGGATTCAATTTCCAAACATTCTCAATAAAGATGCTTGTACAATTGATCAGTGACTAACATATATTTATAGCCTATTTCATCCTCCCCTTTCCATAGAAACATCAAGTAGAAAGAGAAGGTAAAATCAGTTAGGTTTTCTAATCCTTATAGCAGTGGGTAATGTCTACTGCAGAAGTTTATCAGAAAACATTTATTGAGACAGGGTTGGATTCATTCTGATATCTCACAGGATCAATTATCAACAATGAAAAAAAATAAAAATGAAAAGAGTCAGTGAGTTATTCAATCCCATGTCTTGATATGGATTGTTTATTCTGAAGCATCTGTTTCTTTTACTTCTTGCAGGGTGACCCAGGAGAACCTGGTTTACCAGGATTACCAGGAGACAGAGGCCTTCCAGGTGAAGGGAACCCAGGACCACCGGTAATTTAATTCAATACATTGTCCAAAAATAATCTCTAAATTACCCTTGAAAACAGAATTGTGTAGTTTTAAACTGATAGGGGAAAGATTTAAATGGGAACTGAGGGGCAACCTTTTCACTCAGAGGGTTATGCGTGTATGGTATGACGTGCCAGAAGCATTGATAGATGCAAGTACAGTTACAATATTTGAAAGACATTTGAGCAGGTACATGAACAGGAAAGGTTTGGAGGGATATGGGACAAACACAGGCATATGGGAGTAGTTTAGTTTGAGAAACCTGGTCAGTACAGATGTTATGGACCAAAGGGTCATTATTCCTGAATTTGTAAAGTAATAAATCCTTTATGTGAAGTGCTATATCTCCATAACCTTGTTCCTATACTGCACAAGCATGTCTGAGAAAATTAAAATGATTTGAGCTGCCTCAACTCAATTCCTACTGGGGGCAAAACCACAGCACACTTTTTTTTTCTGTCTATATTTTCAAATAAAGATTTACTTACCACCTAAATGCCTGAATTGAAATTGCCTTCCACTCTCAGGCAGTGTACCCCGGTCCCCAACTTTTACTGAGTAAAAGAACATTTCCTTAAGTTTCCAGATATCTTAAATTTGTACACTTAAGTTTTCAATTCTTTTACAGTGGCAACATACATTTCATTTTTACACAGTCCAAACCCTGTTGGACCTGAGTATTAAATGAGTTGGTTTAGAGATTGCCAATGTACTGATAGTTATCTTCCAAAAGTCAAAAAATTATGTAATGATCCCTGCACATTGGAATAAAATGTTACCCCATTATTTAAGAGAGAAACAAAAGAGTAAGACTCAGCATATATTAGAATCTACCTTAAAGGATGTGATAAATGGACACTTAAAAGAAAATTATTTGACTGTGTGTGGTCAGCTTGGATTTGCAAATAGAAAATCATCTTTGACGAAGTTTTCTTGGGCATACTTCCAACAAAATTGATCATGGGAGTCAGTGGGTGAAGTTTATTTCAATTTTCAGAAGGTTCTTAAAACGATTGGTTAGCAAACCTAAAGCAGATGGTACAGAAGGTAATCTACTTACACAAATCAAGGATTGATTAACAAACAAGACAATAGGAGTAAATTTTAGCAGACCGTGATGAGTGAGGAACTGCAAGGGTCCCAGCTGTTCACAATATATCTCTATAAATTAGATGGGATGAACTGTAATGTATCTGATTATGCAGACGATGCAAAGAAATCTGGGTTTTGAAGATGATGCAAAACATCAGGAGGATTTAATTATTTGGCAAAACATGGCAGTGGAATAGAACAGAGAAAAATAGAAGTTATCTGCTTTGATTGTAGATACAGATGTGCGAATAATTTCTTAAATGGTAAGAGGTTGAAAAGTGGAGATATATAACAGAACTTGAGTGTCCTTGACAATAAGTCATTGAAAGCTAACATGCAGGTGCAACAAGTTATTAGGAAGACTAATGGAATGTTCACCTTTAGTGATAGATAATTTGATTACAGAGGCAGTGGAATCTTGCTTCAATCCTACAGGAGCTTGGTTCGACTGCACCTGGAGTATTGGTTTCCTGATCTCAGGAAAGATATTATTACCACAGAGGGAGGGCAGCAAATGTTCACTAGACTTGTACCCAGGATGATGCATTGGTCCTGTGAAGAGAGATTGAACAAACTGGGGCCTGTATTCTCTAGAGTTTCAAAGAATAAGAGGTGATCCAACTCAAGCCTACAAAATACTTAAAGGGGATGCAGAGTGTAAGATGCAGGTAAGATATTTCCCCTGATTGGAGAATCTATAACTGAGAGACAAAATTTTAAAAAGGGATTTGCCACTTAGGACAGAGAGTAGGGTTTTTTGGTAACTCAGAGGGTGGTGAATCCTTGAGATTCTCTGCCCCACAGAGCTGTGGAAGCTCAGTCTTTGACTGAATTCCAAGCAGAAATTGATAAGTATTTGATTATTAATGATATAAATGGTTATGGGAATAATGTTGATAAAAGACATTGAAATTGTTTGATCAGCCATGATCCTCACTAATATTAGAGCAGATTCAATGGGCTAAAAGGCCTACTCCTGTTCCTGTGCTCCTTCCCTAACACTTCCTCATTCCTCATGTCATGAGAATCTACTCAAGCAGAAATTGGAAATGCCTATTACTTTCTTTGAATAAAAATGATAATATTGTGTTTATTTTTCTCTTGTCTAGGGTGCTGCCGGACAGTCAGGAGATAGAGGCCATCCGGTAAGACAACTGGGATCAGAAACAATCAGATCATTTTGAGAATTAGAGTTGAGAGTAAAACAGTGCAAAACAAGAAGGAGCAATGAATTTTCTTGCTAACTGATCTTTCTCAATGTTTAAAATCTAAAGTTCAATTAACCTGTCATGAGTTGCAGTAACTCCAACAAGAAGGTACCATTTGACACATCACGTCTCTTGGTTAATTCAGTGATCCATATGCATTCAATAAACACTGTCATAGTATTGACCACACTTGTTTTCCTTTCACTAGGTAAATATTTTCTGGTGCTGTAAAGATAATGCAAACAGGTTAAAAGTTGAAAGTTGGCCACTCCTGGATTTTCTGGTCCCACAAGGAACTTAGGCTTTGGAAAAGCGGTAGATATTCTCGTGCCTCAGGGCAATTCTTTCCTCTGTTAGATCATGGGTGACCAGCATTTGAACACTATTTTCCCCAAACAACTTGTAATCCTTATCCAAAGAATCCACCTATCTCAGTCTTCAGAATTTCACTTGGATGGTATGGTGGCTCAATGGTTAGCACTGCTGCCTCACAGTGCTAGTAGACCCAGGTTCAATTCCTGCCTCGGGCGACTGTCTCCGTGGAGTTTGCACATTCTCCCCGTGTCTGTGTGGGGTTTCCTCCGGGTGCTCCGGTTTCCTCCCACAATCCAAAGACGTGCAGGTCAGGTGAATTGGCCGTGCTACATTGCCCATAGTGATGAGTGCAGTAGTCAATGTGTAGTAAATGTACAGGAATGGGTCTGTGTGGGTTACTCTTTGGATGGTCAGTGTGAACTTGTTGGGCCAAAGGGCCTGTTCCATACTGTAGAAAATCTAATCTAATTCAACAGCTTTTGAGGAAGGGCGTACCATATTTCCACTAATCATCACATGAGAGAGTATTTTCTGGTTTCAGTTCTAAATGACCTTCCTATAACTTTAGGTTTAGACTCCTTTATTCTGGATTTATGGGCGCCATGGACATTAGGTCCCACGTACCTGACTACTGAAACCTCTTAGTATTTCAGACACTTTCACTGCATTAGCTCTTTCCAATCTCAAGGCAGTCCAATCCAAGTTTATACATACTGTTTTAGCCCCGAAAGTTCATCAATGTATGTACAAATCTTCTCAATTCCACCTGGTGGTGGAATGCAAAACCAGAGGGCATAGGTTTAAAGTTGGAGGGGAAAGATTCATAAGGGACCTGAGGGGTAACTTGCTCACACAGATGGTAGTGCGTGTGTGGAATGAGCTGCCAGAGAAAGCGGCAGAGGCAGCTACAATTACAACATTTAAAAGTCATTTGTCCAGGTACATGAATAGGAAAAGCTGAGAGGTTTATGGACCAAACACAGTCAAATGGGATGAGTTCAGTTTGGATACCCGGTCAGCATGGGCAAGTTGGACCGAAGGGTCTGGTTTCATGCTGTATGACTCAATGCTATATGGTATTTCTCTGGTTGGAATACCAGTTAAACCTTGATTACATTTTCAGAGCATGATCTTCATATATGAAGAAGATTGTACACCAGTTTCCAACTGCTGCCTTTCTTTCTTACTGAGAAGAGCAGCTTCTGATGAGAATTGAGCATGCAAGTTATGCTGCAGCTTTATAGAACTTTAGTTAGGCCATACTTGGGATAGTGTGTACAGTTCTGGTCAACACACTACCAGAAGGATGTGGATACTTTGGAGAAGGTACAGAAGAGGTTTACCAAGATGTTGCTTGGTATGGGGGCTTCTAGCTATGAAGAAAGATTGGATAGACTGGGTTTGTTTTCACTGGATTGCAGGACATTGAGGGATGACCTAATAGAAGTTTATAAGATTGTGAATGGTATGGATAGAGTGGAAAGGATGAAAGTCTTTTTTTCCAAGTTGGAGGGCTCAATTATTAGGGGACACAGGTTCAAGGTGCAAGGGGAAGTTTAAAAGTGATGTGCAAGGCAAGTTTTTCACACACTGGGCATTGCCGGAGGAGGTGGTGGAAGCAGCATTCAAGAAGCATCTGGACAAAGGCATGAATAGGAAGAGAAGAGAGAAGTGCAGATGCTGTAAATGAAGACAGTTTTAGCATGGAAGGGCAAAATGTAGCGGTGCAGGCTTGGCAGGCCAAAGGGCTTGTTCCTCTGCTGTATTGTTCTTTGCTCTTAATCAGAGAGATAAGAAGGGAATTGTGGTGGACATAGACAGTTTTGACAGCAAATAGCATTAAAAATGTTTCTTTTAGGGATTCATTTTCCTGGGTTCACTCCCAGTTAAGTTGTCAAAGTAAACTTCACTTTCCTCTCCCCAATCCCACTACAAAGTCTGTCCTCATAATTTCACACAGTATGCATAAAACCTTTACAGAAAATGTACATGGAATTCTGAACAAAACCATTCATTCCATAACAAACAATCCTGAGTGCCAGACGTCTCGCTAGTTAACCAGTGCTCAGCGGTAGAGATTATGAGTAAGTCAGCAACAGTAATGCCTAGTGATAAACCGCTGTTGCAATCCTTTACAGTGATTTCAACTGAAAAGTAAAAATGAAGGAAATAAGGCATTGGCTAGAGAGATCTGATCTGAATCGGCATTGATCAAGGTGAGGAACAAACACTTGAGCTAGGTGCAAAAAAATGGAAGCAACCTTCAGGAGAGAAGGGGAAGAATGTACAGCACAAAACTACCACAAAACATGGCATCATGTTACTACTATTACATGGATAACAGATTATTTAAAAGATGTTACTTGTCATCGCAACCTCCTGTTGTATGCAAGTTGTTCAGAGTTGCATTTAAATTCAAATGGGGGGACTATGTCAACATTATTGCCTGAATTAGATGATTTATCTACTCTTTGATTGACAACTGATTTTTTAAATTGCACTTGCCAGGGTCCACGAGGCTCACCTGGAACTCCAGGCCAACCTGGAAGTGATGTAAGTCTTTCTGAAATTTCTAAGGGAACTACCATTTCAGCTTAAGTGATTTTTAATAACTTTAACTTGTTGTACACTGAATTTCAGTCTAAGCCCCATTATAGTGAGACTCCATCCCTGATTAAGTAACACAGGAGAAGGCAAGACAGTATGTCAATAGTCTGACAAGGGAAGGGGCCATATTGGACCTGGTACTGGGGAATGAACCAGGTCAGGTGGTAGAAGTTGTGGTGGGGGATTTCTTTGGGAACAGTGACCACAATTCTGTAAGTTTTAGAATACTCGTAGACAAAGATGAGAGTGGTCCTAAGGGAAGAGTATTAAACTGGCCAAGGCCAATTATATCAAAATTAGGCAGGAGCTCGGAAATGTGGATTGGACACAACTATTTGAAGGGAAGTCCACATTTGATATGTGGGAGGCTTTTTTAGGTAGTGCAGGATAGGCATGTCCCATTGAAGACAAAGGATAGGAAAGGCAAGATTCGTGAATTGTGGATGACAGGAGAAATAGTATGACTAGCCAAGAGAAAAAGGGAAGCATACATAAGGTCCAGGCACGTAAGAACAGAGTGGGCCCTGGAGGAATATTGGAAGATTAAGACCAGTCTTAAATGAGGAATCAAGTGGGCTGAAAGGGGTCATGAAATAGCCTTAGCGAGCAGAATTAAGGAGAATCCCAAAGCATTTTATTCTTATATAAGAAGCAAATGGGTAACTAGAGAAAGGATTGGTCCACTGAAGGATAATGAAGGAAGGCTGTGTGTTGAACCTGAGAGAATTGGTGAAATTCTGAATGATTACTTTGCATCAGTGTTCACTGAGGAGAGGAACATGATGAATGTTGAGATTAGAGATAGAAGGTGATTCGTCTGGATCGAGTTGACTTAAGTAGGGAAGATGTGTTGGGTATGCTAGAGGTTATTAAGGTGGACAAATCCCCAGAACCGGATGGGAACTATCCCAGGTTGCTGAGGGAGGCGAGAGAGGAAATAGCTGGGGCCCTGACAGATATCTTTGTGTCATCCTTAAATACAGGTGAGGTGCAGGAGGACCGGAAGGTTGCTCATGTTGTCCCCCTGTGCAAGAAGGGTAGTAGGGATATTCTGGGTAACTACAGTCTTACTTCTGTGGTAGGCAAAGTAATGGAAAGGGTACTGAGGGATAGGATTTACGAGTATCTGGAACGGCACTGCTTGATTAGGGACAGCCAGCACGGATTTGTGAAGGGTAGGTCTTGCCTTACAAGTCTTATTGAATTCTTCGAGGAGGTGACCAAGCATGTGGATGAGGGTAGAGCAGTGGATGTAGTGTACATGGATTTTAGTAAGGCATTTGATAAGGTTCCCCATGGTAGGCTTATGCGGAAAGTCAGGAGGCATGGGATAGAGGGAAATTTGGACAATTGGATAGAAAACTGGCTAACCGGTCGAAGTCAGAGAGTGGTAGTAGATGGTAAATATTCAGCATGGAGTCCAGTTACAAGTGGAGTTCCGCAGGGATCAGTTCTGGGTCCTCTGCTGTTTGTAATTTTTATTAATGACTTAGATGAGGGAGTCGAAGGGTGGGTCAGTAAATTTGCAGATGATACAAAGATAGGTGGAGTTGTGGACAGTGAGGAGGGCTGTTGTCGGCTGCAGAGGGACTTAGATAGGATGCAGAGCTGGGCTGAGGAGTGGCAGATGGAGTTCAACCCTGCCAAGTGTGAAGTTGTCCATTTTGGAAGAACAAATAAGAATGCGGAATACAGGGTTCATGGTAGGGTTCTTGGTCAGGTGGAGGAACAGAGGGATCTTGGGGTCTATGTACATAGATCTTTGAAGGTTGCCACTCAGGTGGATAGAGTTTGTAAGAAGGCCTATGGAGTATTATCGTTCATTAGCAGAGGGATTGAATTCAAGAGTCGTGAGGTGATGTTGCAGCTGTACAGGACTTTGGTTAGGCCACATTTGGAGTACTGTGTGCAGTTCTGGTCGCCTCACTTTAGGAAAGATGTGGAAGCTTTGGAGAGGGTGCAGAGAAGATTTACCAGGATGTTGCCTGGAATGGAGAGTAGGTCGTACGAGGATAGGTTGAGAGTTCTCGGCCTTTTCTCGTTGGAACGGCGAAGGATGAGGGGTGACTTGATAGAGGTTTATAAGATGATCAGAGGAATAGATAGAGTAGACAGTCAGAAACTTTTTCCCCGGGTACAACAGAGTGTTACAAGGGGACATAAATTTAAGGTGAAGGGTGGAAGGTATAGGGGAGATGTCAGGGGTGGGTTCTTCACCCAGAGAGTGGTGGGGGCATGGAATGCGCTGCCCGTGGGAGTGGTACAGTCAGATTCATTGGCGACCTTTAAGCGGCATTTGGATAGGTACATGGATGGGTGCTTAATCTAGGATAGAAGTTCGGCACAACATCGTGGGCCGAAGGGCCTGTTCTGTGCTGTATTGTTCTATGTTCTATGTTCTATGTTCTAATTAAGCCTGACGTCAGTGGTGGGAAAGTTGCTGGAGAAAGTACTGAGGGATAGGATCTATTTATATTTAGAAAAGAATGGGCTTATCAGTGATAAGCAACATGGTTTTGTGCAGGGGAGATCATGCCTTACCAACTTAATAGAGTTCTTCGAGGAAATGACCAAGTGATAGATAAAGGAAGGGCTGTTGATGTCATATACGTGGACTTCAGTAAGGCATTTGATAAGTTCCCCATGGCAAACTAATAGAGAAAGTGCAGTCACATGGTGTGCAGGGTGTTCTAGCTAGGTGGATAAAGAACTGGTTGAGCCACAGGAGACAGAGAGTAGTAGTTGAAGGGAGTTTCTCGAAATGGAGAAAGGCGACCAGTGGTGTTCCACAGGGATCAGTGCTGGGGCCACTGTTGTTTGTGATATACATAAATGACCTGGAAGAGGGTACTGTTGGTATGATCAGCAAGTTTGCAGATGACACGAAGATTGGTGAAGTAGCAGAAAGCATAAGAGACTGTCAAAGAATACAGGAGTACATACATACATTGGAGAGTTGGGTAGAGAAGTGACAGATGAAGTTCAATCCAGACAAATGTGAGGTGATGCATTTCGGCAAGTCTAGTTCTAGAGCATGAACGGAAGAGCCTTGGGGAAAAGTTGATGGGCAGAGATGTGGGAATGCAGGTCCATTGTACCCTAAAGGTTGCTGCGCAGGTGGACAGAGTGGTCAAGAAGGCATATGGTATGCTTGCCTTCATTGAACGGGATATTGAGTATAAGAGCTGGCAAGTCATGATAAAATTGTACAAGACATTGGTTTGGCCGCATTTAGAATACTGAGTACAGTTCTGGTCGCCACATAACCAAAAGGAAGTGGATGCTTTGGAGAGGGTGCATAGAAGGTTTACAAGGGTGTTGCCTGGTATGGAAGGTGCTAGCTATGAAAAGAGATTGAGTAGGTTAGGTTTGTTTTCATTAGAAAAAAGGAGATTGAGGGGGGAACTTGACTGAGGCTTTCAAATCATGAAGGGTATCGACAGGGTAGATAGCTATAAGCTTTTTCCCAGAGTGAAGGATCCAATAACAAGAAGTCACGCTTTCAAGATGAGAGGTGAAACGTTTAAGGGTGATACACGTGGCAAGTACTTTATGCAGAGGGTGGTGGGTGTCTGGAACGTGTTACCAGCAGAGGTAGTAGAGGCAGGCACAGTGGATTCATTTAAGATGCGTCTGGACAGATGCATGAGTAGGTGGGGAGCAGAGGGATACAGATGCTTAGGAATTAGGCGACAGGTTTAGACAGTAGATTTGGATCAGCTCAGGCTTGGAAGGCCAAAGGGCCTGATCCTGGGCTGTAAATTTTCTTTGTTCTTTATTATAAGACGAACACGTTATAACCTCATTGCTTAATGGCACTATTTCAAATTCAATAGCGGATTAACATATCCCTCTCTATTCCAGTGGGCTATGATTGGCACAGGAAGATTCAAGGAAAAGCCAATGGACAGTTGTGTAAAATGCAAAATGGAAAGCCACTAAAATCAGGGGAAATGAAGTTCAGGAGCAATTTTCCCAGATTGGCTAAACCGGTGCTAAAGCAAAGCCAAAATGAGGACTGGGATGGACAACGTTAAAAACCACACAACACCAGGTTATAGTTCAACATATTTATTTGAAAGTAGAAGTTTTCGGAGCTCCATTCCTTCATCAGGTAACTAGTGGGGAATATGATGAAGGAGCAGTGCTCCGAAAGCTTGTACTTCTGAATAAGCCTGTTGGACTATAACCTGGTGTTGTGTGGTTTTAAACAATGCCAAGATAATCAGGTAGCCTCATACAGTTGTGTCAATGTTAGAAAAAGATGGAAGGGAAGCGATTAATGATCCATTTATTGTGACCACTTTCAAGTAAATAGGTATTTTTTTCCATTAACGCCCGTCTTACTGGAGTGGGATAAACAAATGTAAGTCAAGATGGATAAAGATTGATATTGTGCATAAAGTATCAGTACTCTTCTAAATTTACATTGAAGTTTCCTGGAGTCTCCCTTTGTCCTTTTCCTTCTTCACAAAACTGTTGAAGTTAACTATGAAAGTAAAGATGTTCAGCTTTTGAAAAAAAAGGACATAATATTTTTCATGTATACTAAGTACACTTATCATGGTAATACCATTATCAATGTTGCACTCTGACCTTATCTTGTCGTGTCAATGATCTAGCTTGCTGCAGTATTGCAATGGTTGGCATCTTGGAGATGAAAGAAACCTGGGAGGGGTTGGGGTAGCAGACGTACAAAGTCATTATGCCTGAGTTTTATCTGGTGATGCTGTTTGAAAGTTATATGCTCCAACAGCACTCAGAAGTGGCACAGCATTCTTTGATTGTTGTTAATTATCCTGTTGATAATTAAATCCTATAATAATAAGAAAAAGAAATGGATTAATTACAGATGACAGGCCATTTTCACTTTAGTTTTTTTTGTCTGTAGAGTTGTCATCCAGAATCAAATCTTTGAGGAGTCAGTAGCAAAAAAAATTAGTTGTTCATTAGATTTTGATTATAGAATTTAAAAAGGTGAAACTAATTGAAACATTATAAAATATAACGTTCAACATTGCAGCTTTGTCATGATGATAGCCTTCACCAGTCCCACTGTGAATAAGCCATCTCCAAAACTTTTGTGCCATAGTCTTTGCTTTAGCTACTTTTAGGTCTTTCTGGAGGTTGCAACTGCTTGGAATTGCTGTATCAACGTACCTTTGGCAACTGATTTAATTGCTTTTTGTCAAATGTTTTCTGTTTGTCCTGCAGGGGTTACCAGGGCCTAGAGGAGATCCAGGGCCTCCAGGAGAACCTGTATGTTGGCATTTCCTGTGTACTATTATTATCATTTTTCCAGAAACTATTCCTTTTGCTATTTCTTGCTTGCTGATACTAACCTTTGATCAGCATTGCTGATTATTTAATGTTGAAGTATTTATTCTTTCAGTTTTTTAAATCTTTCTAGTACTCAGTATCTGTTATCATATTTTGTTTCTCTTTTTTTGTCTCCTTTATTATATGAGACTTCCTTGCTTCTTTCCCTCTGTTCTGCTTGAGCTCATTCCCTCCCAGAACTCCTGACTTTATATGGATCAGTGGACCACCTGCTTGAGTAACCTGATCCAAAATTTCTGTCTCTGGTATCTGTATCACATGGGGAACCAAGAGTACCTTCCCCTCATGATTTAATTCAATAAAAACCTTTTGTGTGTCCCACATTTACAAATGACTTTCAATTTTTTCTAGGTTATGTTGGAAATATACTCATGCACACTTTTAAATCTATCCGATGTTGCCATTTTTTGATGCCTTTTATTTTCTTGATGCTATTTTCACACACATCCTCCTGCAGGATGATTCTGATGCCCAGTCTGATTGACTGGGTGGCAAATTAGCCAGTGGAAGTTAATTACTCCTTGGAATTCCTGTTTTACCCGGACCTTTAAGCTTCTGAGCTCCTGAATATGCTGGGTAAATATTCACATATTTATGGCTGTGGAGATCAGACAGTCCCAGCACTATTTCACGCTGTTATAAAGATCAGGAGCTCAGTGAAGTCAAGGATTGGACCCCACCCCTTGATGCACATCATTGACTTTGACAAATTCTCTTTCCTTAATTTCTTTCACTCATTCCCTCTTTTAGTAACTTTGCTATGAGCATCTTACCACCAAACTGAAGATGCTAACTTTACCATATTCAGTTCCTGAGTAAAGTAATTCCAAAAAAAGGAGCAAAGTTAAATAAGCTTAGCTAACATTTCATGTGAAATTGCATTAGTATAGTTGTATCACATTGATGTAATAGTATTTTCTGACCTGCAGGCATCATTACCTCTTATTTCAAGGGGACAAATAGAATACATGGTTCAGGTGAGTGGTTTGGTAACCTGATATAAAATAGGTTTGGTAGAGGGGTGGGAGCCATGTAGAAAAATATGAAGCAGCAAGCGGTACTCTTCTTAGATGCTTGTACCAATGCTGGTCATAACCCTTATTGTGAAAATGCCAGTGTTCTTATTGTTCATGGGATGTGGGCATTACTAGTGAGGCCAGCATTTGTTCCCATTCTTTAAATGTTTTTGCAAGTAATTAAGATTTAGCCAGTTATTGAATTGTGGATCTGAAGCTGGCCAGACCAGGTGAAGATGGCAGACTTCCTTGTCCAAGGAATATTAATGAACCATATAGGTTTTTTCTTTTACAACAATTAATGATAGTTTCATTGTCACCATTACCACTACCAGCTCTCAATTTCAGATTTTTATTTTAATTAATTGAATTTAAATACCACCACCTTCCATGGTGGAATTCAAACCCATGTCCTAAGGCATTAGCCTGGTCCTCTGAATTTCTAGATCACTAATATGCTTTCTTATGGATTACTTATTGTATCCCTGAGGGACTGAAAGCGAAACAATAATTTGCTAATGCTGTTGTCCCTTTGGTAAACTGGGTCAGCATACCTTTTGGAAAAACAACGATGTTTTAAGAGGGACAAATACATCAGGATTTGGTAAAGTTATTGCTTTCTCTGCTATTCCAAAAATAAGTCCTGCAAATTCTTCCATTTCTTCACGTTTTCAATGACAATATTGAAAAATCTGCTGGTACATTTCAAAAATTTGCTTCTGGTATCTATTATTATTTCATCTATTAATAATGTTCTCAATTACTAAACAATTCTGTAATGATGTCACAGTGGTTGATTAATATTACCCTAAGATGGCTGCAGTAAGACTGTCTCTTGGTCTTATTAATCATAAGGTAATATGGAATGTCAATGACTCTCTCTTTATAATTGACTAATCAAGCACTATGTATGACATCATGCATTCTGTTGGGTGAAAACAGTCACAAATATTGTTGGAAGATGATTATTTGCTTTATTACAGTGAGTAAAATATGCACAGTTAATGAAAGTTGTGACTTGAAATGGCAGTGATCAATGGCATTTAAAAGAAAACAATAGGAAATGTGGATGGCTGTTCAAGTTAAGAGGGGAGGCATGGAGCTGCATGTGAGATATTCAACTGAACTCTTGTCTGTCTATTTTACATTGAAATAAAAGTAAATTACTGATCAAACTGAAGCATGGAAGCAACCTCCATTTGTGAGAATATCATATTGATCAATAACAATACAACATATCTTATACACCTTCCAAATGGCACAATATAGAAGTAACATTTAAAATATGAATTGTAAAATTTTATTGAATTGGCAATACCTTTAAGAAAGATAAGTCAAGACCTCATTATATTTTCAATACACTTAATAAAGCTAAGTTAAGATGATGTGTACAGACTAACTGGGAACTACACACACGGGTTTGTGACCATTTGAAAGGGCAGAAATGAATGGAAAGGTGGTGGGGTGGCTTTGTTCATACAAGGTGAAGCTAGTACGTTCACAACAAATTATTTTTGATTGGATGTTGTAGAATCCGTATGGGTCAAGGTAAGAAGCTTTGAGGAGAAGAAGATACTAGTGGGAGTTGGCTATCGACCACCTAAAGATAGAGCATGTAAAAATGTAGTACTTTAATTGTGGGTGATTTTAATTTTCATATTGGGAAAATAAAATTGGCATGAGGAAGAATTCATAGAGTACAAACAGGATAGTTTCCTTAAAGAATATGTGGTCAGTTTCACCAGGGATCAGACTAATTGAGTCTATTTTATGTGGAGGGAGGCAGATTTAATAAATGATCTTGGAGTAAAATATCCCCTGGCTACAGCAATCATAACATGGTAGAGTTAGCATTCACTTTGAGAGGAAGAAACGTGGTTTAGAAATACATGTTCTAAGCCTAATTAAAGATAACTACATGGAAAGGAGGATAGAGTTGAGAAAGGGGTTTAGCAGAAAAGATGGTTGATGAACAATGGAAGATTTGTTTTTAATAACTCACAGCAAAGATATATTGCAATGTTGAAGGATTCTAGGAAAGGAATAAACCACCCATGGTTGACCCAAAGGAAATTAAGGACTATGTCAAAGTAAAAGAAAAAAATATAATGTGGCAAAGATAAGTGGTAAATCAAAGGATTTATAAAGTGTTAAAAGCCAACAAAAGATGATAAAGAAATAATAGAGTAGATTATGAAGGTTAACTGGCAAGTAACATAAAATTAGACGCAAGTAGTTTAAGTCACACATTGGCATCTCCAAAAGACACAATGTAACCAGTACCCTTTGCTGAAAATGTGTTGCTGGAAAAGCGCAGCAGGTCAGGCAGCATCCAAGGAGCAGGAGAATCGACGTTTCGGGCATGATCCCTTCTTCAGGAATGGGGAAGGGCTCATGTCCGAATGGCTTCTGCCCGAAACATCGATTCTCCTGTTCCTTGGATGCTGCCTAACCTGCTGCGCTTTTTCAGCAGCACATTTTCAGCTCTGATCTCCAGCATCTGCAGACTTCACTTTCAACCAGTACCCTTTATCAATACTTGGGATTTTCATTTAGGGAGAGATTGAAATGTGTGGAGACAATGTTGTGAGAAATGGAATAGATGTTGTTGAGAAACCTATCAAACATGATTAGGAGAAATCTTTGGTTTAGGAAGAATTCAGACCTAGTGAAAGCACAGTTAGAGAAAGTGGCTTCAGCAGAACAAATAACATGGGGATGGAAAATCAAATCAAAGAAGTTGAATCAAATGAAAGGTCATCAAAGTAACTTTGGAAAGTCATTAGTTTTATACGGTGGTCAGATAATTTGCCTCCAAAAAGCCATAACCATCTTTCTTTTTGCTACGTATGACTCAACCAAAAGGAGAATTAATCCCCTGATTCCCAGTTTTTTAAGGGTTCCTTGATGCAATACTTGGTCAAATGCAAATGTCAAGGCAGTCACTCTCATCTCGCCTTTGGAGTTAGTGGTTTTATCGACATCAGGATCAAAGCTACAATCAGGTCAGGTGCCATGTAGCCCTGGTAAAACCCAAATTTGAGTGTTAGTGGGCAGGTTATTCCTTTGCAAATGCCACTTGATAGCACTATCAACAACCTCTTCTATCAAATTGCCCACAACCCTTTTGTAGGAGAAAGTGAGGACTGCAGATGCTGGAGATCAGAGCTGAAAAATGTGTTGCTGGAAAAGCGCAGCAGGTCAGGCAGCATCAAAGGAGCAGGAGAATCGATGTTTCAGGCATAAGGCCCTTTTCCAGCAACATATTTTTCAGCACAACCCTTTTGTACAAAATTAAACTTGAATTATGGTAATTTATCAGTGGAATCAAACCTTAGTTGATTGGGAGTTACTGCAGCAAGACAACACTCCAATTAGATACTTATTCTGATCAGTGGAATAGTAGTGCATTCCTTCTCACATGACTTTGTTTGATTCCCTTAGGACTTGTGCACGAGTTGCCCAGCTGGTCCACCAGGGCTTCAAGGACTACCAGGTTTGAAAGGAAGCAAAGGTCATGCCGGCCCCCGGGGGAAAGATGGAAAAGATGGTCTAATGGTATGCTAATACAAAAGGCTTCAAGAGGAAGAGTAAAATCCTACTATTAAACTGACCAAAAGAAAACCTGCATGTATACTAACAATATTCTGTGAGTAGAGAAGCCAAGACAATATCTGAGAGAATAAAATATCTGGAGAAGATTTGATAAGAGGTGTCCAATGTCATGAAAGTCCTAGACAGGCGAACCTGTTCCCATTGCCCAAAGAATTAAGAACAGGGCACTGATTTAAGATGAATTTTGAGATGAGTGACATGTAAAAAGAAAGGTGAGGAATTACACTGCCAACCAACCAAATATCAGTTGGGTTCACAGTATGATGGGCTTGCATGTACTGGAAGCAACATACAGATTAATACATAGAATATAAATGGAATATGGCAGGAAAAACATTTTTAATACATCCAGTTGTTAGGATCTTGAATATACTTCCTGTCAGCCAGTTTCCTGAGTTCAAACTATCAACGTGTATACATGGGGGAAGTGTAATGGTAAATCTAGACATTAGTGTAATTTGAATTCAATTTCCAATCTGGAATTAATATCAGTCTATTGACTACTGCTTAACCATTGTCAATTGTGGTTAAAAACCCCTCTTGATTATTAGTGTCCTCCAAATTCTTACAAATGCCTGCCCACTGAAATGGTCTAGCAAGCTAATTATTTTCAAGGCAGTTAGGGATGAGAAACCAGTTACACCCATATACTATGAGGGAACAAGTAGAAGTTATTTCTGCCTGCAAAGAACTGGGTCTTATGTATTAATCTATATGTAGTTTGTAGTATGTATAAGCTCACCATACTGTGAGCCCAACTGACATTTGTTTGGTTGTCAGTCTACTTCCTCACATGTCCAGGATTATCCTGCAAATGTTGTCCCATTGGGATGGTACAGTGGCTCACAGCACCTGGGACTTGGGTTCAATTCTACCCTTGGATGACTGTCTGGGTGGAGTTTGCACATTTTTCCTGTGTCTGTGTGGGCTTCCTCTCGGTGGTCTGGTTTCCTCCCACAGTTCAAAGATGTGTAGGTGAGGTGGATTGGCTATGTTGTCTCCCATAGTGTTCAAGGATGTGCAGGCAAGGTGGATTAGCCATGGAAAATATTGGGATAGGGTGGGGGAGGTGGTCTGCATTTGATGGTCTTCAGAGGGGTGATGTGGACTCCATGGGCTGAATGGCCTGTTTTTACACTGCAGGAATTCTATGATTGAAATATCACGTGCAAAGTTGGACACTTTCATGAGTGTGTTTTGGTTAGGTACAGTCAGTACTTTTCTTGTTAAGAACAGTTGAATGGACAAGCTGTTTGATATGATCCACCAGACTTTGGGATGTACAGACCGCATACCTGGCATTACACCAGCACTGAAATTCAAATAACAATTATTCATTTGTGTGGTAGGTGGAAATTCTTTTTGGCTTTACACAGCATCCTTTTAGTGGTGAACACCACTTGAGTTGCTACTATTTTATAATGGTGTGAAACATCTAGCTTTACCTGTTGCTTAAAGTTCTGGAATACCTTGTCCTCAAAGTAATCTGAAATAGGTAGAGAACTTTACAGGACCAAGAGTAATCACTTCAGTTTGCATTATGTACAGCAAGAAATGATCTGATTTGCATAATCAATATCCTTTAAGGTGGTTTTGATACACCTATTTCAGTACCAGGTTTGCAGGGAAAGCAAATGGCCCTATTTACAAGCCAGGAAGATCAGTCATATAACAAATGGAACCATATGATTCTCAATATATGTACTAACAAGTGAAGGTCATTTTGCTTTGGACAGTAGTAGATAACCCACAGTCCGATTTCTCAACTAGAAAGGAAGCTCATTTGATTGTTTCTTTTCAAACATGAATTTCAACATAGAATGGAGTCCACTGGGTAGGAATTTGCAGATTCAATTCAATGGGAAAACCAACATGTATATTGTATGAGAGGAGAAACTGAGGACTGCAGATGCTGGAGATCAGAGCTGAAGAATGTGTTGCTGGAAAAGCGCAGCAGGTCAGACAGCATCAAAAGAGCAGGGTACAATCGACGTTTCTGGCATAAGCCCTTCTTCAGGAATCCTGAAGAAGGGCTTATGCCCGAAACGTTGATTCTCCTACTCCTTTGATGCTGCCTGACCTGCCTCGCTTTTCCAGCAACACATGTTTCAGCTCGTGTATGAGAGGAGATGCTGATTATCTGGCAAGTAGACCCTGATTGATAAAAGCATTGCCTTGGAGAATGCAACCATTACGGCTGATTGATAATTAACTGCTGGGCATAATTTAAGTTTTAAACAGGAAGGTTGACTAGTTAGATCACATTCCTGTTGAAGGGCTTATGCCCGAAATATTGACTCTCCTGCTCCTTGAATGCTGCCTGACCTGCTGTGCTTTTCCAGCACCGCACTTTTCAACTCTGACCTCCAGCCTCTGCAGTCCTCATTTTCTCTTAGTTTGATCATTAGCCTGAGAAATAAACCAGTAAATGGTTGTGAAATTGTGAAATCAGTAAAATTGTGTATTAAGCTAAAACAAGTGCCGTGTATGTACATATTCATTCTGGCTACAAACTGCACACTGTGAATCCAACAAATAATCCTAAATTGGTTGTCATTGTAATTCCTTATACATTCAGGATTATCCAGCCAATGTTGTACATTTGCAGAACCACACCAAACGGTGAATATTGTATTTAGAGTTTTGCAAGCACTTGATAGTGAATTGTCCTAATGAATGCAAGACATAAAGCTTTTCCAAAATGTGCCTTTTCAGCAATGTTCAAGCTCTGTACTACCAAATGATAAATTGATAGGGTGAAAGGTGACTGGGTGGAAATCAGTCAGAAATTTAGTTGATAAGTGAGTTCAGAAAATTCTTTGTCTTATGACAAGAAGCACTTTGGTCTGCACTGCCCATCTTATTATGAAGCCGTTAAAGGTATATGATTCACATTTCATCAATTTCAAAATAACTTGTGATGCATTATATTCATAAATTTGTTCTTTGACCTTAAAAAGAAAACTTTCTTTTACTTTAGGGTGAACCAGGACCATCAGGGCCACCTGGACCACAAGGGCCAGCAGGAATGATGGTATGAAATGCAAGGAATTCATCTTGTACTTCCATGAATCAGAGCTCCTGATGATATGTTCCTTGCCCCTTTGACATTACAATTATTTCCTTGTCAATATTAATACTTCTTTAAAAAATAAATCATTATTAATCCCTTCTTCTTTGATTACAACTAGAAATGCTTTCTGCAAATCCAAAATTTACAAGATCCAGTGACAATCCCAGCAAAAACTCCTGCTTGGTGTGACAAAGCTATCACTTTAACAAGGTTATTTTGTCCTTGGTGTTTTTTTAAGAGAGATCATAAAGGAAGAGGTGCCAAAATATCCTAGACGAGCCCCCAATCTGTTTTGGACCAGGCCAAACGCAAGGACAAAATAACCTTGTTAAAGCGACAGCATCATCACATTGGCATGGCCTGAGAAGGTGGTTTGCAGAATTCAGAAGGTTTTGAAACACAAAATGAGCTAGTTTTTTTTGCATGAAAGATTGAGCACAGTCCTTCTTGGACCTTGCCAATTATTTGCTACAATCTCTTGGTTGATCTTGTTCTGGCTGGAAGCTAAATGGAAGATTCAGAAACATTACTAGGTTTATGTTAGGTTTATCTATACTAGATGTGCAGAAACCCAAAAGAGGCTTTTTCTATCTGTTCTTCTCTAAAATGACTGTCTGAAAGCCAACCTTTTGCCCAGCACACCTGAGAGGAATATCAGAAAATATCCAATAAAACACAGAGATGGTCAACTGTGAAGGCCCTATTGCTAATACTAGTGAGATACACTTCACAGTGGTCAAACTGTTTTATCTTCCAGTTTTCCAAGCTGATCTATGGGTAATTCAGCTCCACTCCACAGATTAGGATCTCAGTTCATGGAAGTAATGAAAACTGTGTGGTGATTCACTCTATCTCACAACATTTTAGCACATCATTGTCATGTTCCATCCTAATAAAGCCCTTTGAAAATGTAGTCTGAAAGTCCCTTTTATGGGTTGTTTTAATTTCAAAGAATGTCATCATAATCTCAAGGTCAGAACGATTGAATTATTTATACCTCTTTGACTCATCGTATTCTTTGAATATAGTGAATGACCTCAGTATCACATCTGTTATGACCAGGTAACACAGAATGAATCAGCTCCTTTCTTTCCAAATTGTCTAGTCACAACAAAATTTAAGTTTTTTCTTAGCACGAGGCTATAATTCTCCAGTTAAAATGCAATGAGCTACTTTTTACAGTGACCAATTTAAAAAAACAAAATATAAGCAACAATAGGCCATTTGAGAACACAGTCTTACTCTGCTATTCAATAAGATTGTTTTTTGAATAAAATATTACTTCATTACTTGACAAAACCAAACTTTATAAGTTGTTTCTCTCATTTCTGATCTCGATATAATACTGTGTATGTAGTATTTGAACTGTGTTAATACATTAAAATCTTTCTCAAAAATGGAGACCAAGATTTCACGCAAGTTTTCAAAATGTGGTCTAACCAAATTGAAGCATAATGTCTTTACATGTTCAATTCCTCTTGGAACAAAAAATAGCGTTCTCGGTTATAGATTTCATAGAGTCATAAAGGATAGAGGCAGGCCTTTTAGCCCATGATGTCTATGCCAACCAGCAAATACAAACCCATTCTGATCCCATTTACCTGCAGTTGATCCATATCATTTTAAGTGCTCATCCAGATGCTTCTTAAATGTTATGAGAGTACCCGCTTTCACCACCCTTTCAGGCAGCACATTCCATATTTCTTCCACCCTCTAGGTGAGAAAAATCTTTTCTCATCTGCTCTAAACTACATGCTCCTCACCTCAAACTTGTGTCTCCTGGACATATTTGTCAGTGGAAAAGATTCTCACAATCTACAATCTACCCTGACTATTCCTGTCAAAAATTTTGCATACTTCATTCAGTGCCCCCAGTCTCCTCACCACCTCACCATAAATCCAGCCTATCTAGTGTTGTACCTGCATATTAACTTTTTGTGACTCATACACCAGAACAGTGATTTTCAATTGTTTTTTGGCAACAGCACCGCCCCCCCCCCTCCGCCCCCCTGGAGCTCTTCTCAGGTTCCAGGGCCCCCTTTCAAACAGGGATACAAAACGAACAGATAGACAGAAAATCATTAATTATTGAACACCAAGAAAACATGAACATTCTGATATACTGGACAAAACTTTTTTAAAAAACTGTATGAAATTAAACATCTCTCAGGCTGAATGCATTCCTTAAGCTTGGTCATGCAGTTCAAAGGCATGGGCAAAGATGGCTGCCGTTGAGAATGGTTGCACTAGAGCACCTCGATCCCTCAACATTTTGGAATTCCATTGTCATTCTCCATTTAAGTAATATTCTGCTTTTTTTTTTATTCTTCCTGCCAAGTGAATAAATTCATATCATTTAACATTATAACCTGTCTGCCAGATTTTGCCTATTCACCCAAGCTAGGTTTATTGTCTACACACTCCTTATGTCTTTGCAGCATACTTTCTTTACCCTTGTGTCATTTACACGTTTAGCTACCTGTCTTTGCTGCACACATCTAAGTTATTGGTCTCTACTTGTCATATTCCGCAAATCCTTTCAAGCATATGCTTTACATTCAGCCAGCAAGCCAGTTTTCCATCCATGTTAGTGAGAAGCACATACACCATTAGCTTTTATATTCCACAATAACATTGATGTAGCCACTTATCCAAGACCTTCAAGTACATTACACTTATAGGCTGTCCTTTATCCACAGCACACAGTCGCCAACTTTGGTAAGACTTCACAACACCAAAATATCCTTCACAAAGGAATGCCTGCTGTTGATCTGTGACCTTATCTGCCTAACCACAGCAGGTATAATTTGTTCAAATCACTCTCACTTTATCCACAGCACATATTACTCCTTCAAAGAATTCTAATAAATTTGTTAGAATTGATTTTCATTTCATGATACTTTGTTGACTCTTCCTGATTATCTTTAAAGTTTCCAAGTGCCCAGCTAATACTTTTTTAATAATCAACTGTACCACCTTTCCCACTTCAGACGTCAAGCTAACTAACTTACATTTTCCTGTTTTACACTTGCTTCCCTTCTTGAATTGAGGGCACTATTTGTTACTTGCCACAAATCAGACATCACAGTCAGGACCCAATGAATTCATCAGTGCTACAATGTAAATTTAAGAATGAGTGAGAAACTCAAGGTACAATATTTCCAGTAGGGATTTTGAAGCACTGAGGATCCACTCCTTTTGGTGTTTCTTGTCGGCCAAGAGAAGCACCTACACACCAAGTCCAACTGTCAAGACCTCACAAGATATACCCTCCTGATGACACCTCCTCTTTTCCATATTTTACCATATGACTCACCATTTCTGATTACATCCTGACTCCTCCTCCAGTTGATCTAAATGCAGCTGTGATCTTTTCATCTGTCTCCCTCTCTCATCCTGTCCCCTCTAACCTGGAACCACTCGCCTTAGCCCCCACACTCCCCCACACCTCAGAACAACATCCAGTCCTTTTCACTGTTTCAGTTTGCAGTTGATAATTTTCTTTGCTCTGAATAGAACAAGCCAAATTCCATTCATCTTTCTTCATTGAGAGGAATATTCACTTCTTCACCCTCAGTAGCCAGTTTTGGTAAGACTTCGCAACAGCAAAATATCCTCCACAAAGGAACGCCTGCTGTTGATCTGTGACCCTACCTGCCTAGCCACAGCAGATATTGTTTGTTCAAATCACTCTCATCGTAGTGCCAGCCAGAAATATATGCTTGCATTCTAAACTAACAATAATCTCAATCTTTTATTACCTACTTAATGCAGAAATGTTACTACATTCCAAGCCAATATCTAACACTCCGCTGCCCTTCTCTCCCATTCATTAGGGCAGTAAAGGAGATCGGGGTTTGCCTGGTTCATCTGGTGAAAAGGGCGAGCAGGTAACTTATTGTAAATTGCTTGTAGTAACCGTATAAAGTACTCCATCTGCCTACCGTTTTCTGAACTTTGTATCAAAAGTAAACTATCCTCCTTCCTTCTGAAGCTGAGGTATGCTTTAAGCAGAATTTGCAATGGAATTGCTCGACTTTGTGATCCTGTGATCACTTATGTTTTTCTTCATCATCTTCAGCAAAGTCAGACTACTGTTGTGACTCTACTTTGGCAGGCCCAAACAGATATGATAGGCTGGGGAATGAAAATGAACATGGTTTCAGAAATTACGGAGGAGAAAAACAGACTTTACCTGGGTCAGGTGAGGGGTGAAATTAAAAGTGGCATACTTTTGAGTCCCGTTCCTTTTGAAGTTAAGTGATGGCGCATATGAATACCAAACAGCGTTTTATTTTTAACAAGCAAGCCTCAGGAAGTTATAACAGCTACAGTCAGTCATTACTCCCACAGTGTTATTTAGATTTTATATTGATTATCATCCTAACAAAAAATCAGCTCCCTCATTTTAAGGTAGTCAATAGCTTTTGGAAAACACATCAGAAGTGTGACAGATGGACCTTTTCACGGGCTTAACAGATTCTCTGACTTCAAGTTGGTTGTGGATTGTTTCAATTTTAACATGTAGCATGGTTCAATGTGAATACAGTGTCTGTCCCATGTGGTACAAACCACTGGAAGATCAAACAATGTCAGTCAGTTCTGGGTTAGTGGATTTTGTATCGCTATGTGTCAGTGCCTCTAGGCTGAGGCTGATTCAAAATCACATAAGGTGACTATTTCTGACTGCTTTCAGGGATTCCTGCTCTCAACTATTTACTTATAGTCTTCTTGCCGGTTTTGTTTTGTTCCTTAGGGTAGTCCAGGACTGCCTGGTTATCCTGGACCTCCTGGAACTGTTGGCCAACCTGTAAGTATAAATTGATGTCTGTTTATGACAGCATTTCCCTGAAATACAAATACTAAATCATATCCTGATTTGTTCCATGAGGTATTCATTCGATCTCAGGCTGGTGTACCATGCAGACTTTTAAATTATCTAATTACCAGAAGGATATATTGCTTTTGAGAGATTACAGAGATCAGTAACCAAAATGTTTCCCAATATCAGATATCTGAAATAATGAGTAAAATTCAAGGAAATTCAGCATCTTACCTTTGGCAAAGTGAAAATGCGAAAGTGATTATATAAAAGTAATTGAGCATGAGAAGTGAATAGGCTATTGATGCCTATTGTGCACTGACTAATCAAAGGAATATCAAGGTGGTACCACATCATTCCAGTGGAGGAGGTGAACTGATTTATTGTGGCAAGGGAGGAGGTGAAGGATGGTCACATCGAAGTTGGAATGGGAAGGAGAATTGAAATGGGCGGTGACTGGGAGGTCTGGTCGGCCATTGAAGGCCTGGCTGGTAATGCTCAGTGAAATGAAACAGTATGAAAGGAAGGCCAAGTCTGCTGGTACTCTGTGAGCCCCTGGCATTCTGCACACATGACACCATCCCCTCCTGACTCTGACAAAAAGGGGGTAGGGGTTTTGGAGGGAATTGGGCCTTACCCAATCAGTTCATCGGTTCAGTTAGCCACACACCTCCTATCAACAGGCTAGCCCACTGCTACCGCTCCCATTACTGGTAATATACTGTGCCCCTAGCCTCCCTTCCGATGTCTTTTGCTGTCATGTTACAAAATGTGCAGCCTCCCAAGGCTGTCACAAGAGGACAAGGTAAGCATCCAACCGCATGTGTCTGAATTGGTTCAGTGTGAAATTTGAAACCTGTAACACAGAATAGGTTTGTGCCGAGATTTTTGTTCGGGCCTGCAGTCAAGTTTCTCTTTACAAACGACATTAAATAGCATGAGCTCAGCAGCACGATTTTATTATTTCTTAGGGAGCTGATGGCATTCCGGGATCTCCTGGTACCACAGGGCTGCGAGGAGAGAAGGTAAGATCATCTATAGAGTTCACTAGACGAGCAGGAGAAGATTTCAGAAAAAAAATTGACCCGTTCCAAATCCTAGGCTGATTTGTGGCACATTTTAGGAGATACACTGTTTACCCAGTTCATCATAGTAATCCCATACAAATTCAAAGCTCTGCAGAACTGCCTGTGATCTTGGAGAATACCGTGGCAACCTCCCATTCTAGTAACATATGTGATTTTTTTTGGTTAAGATAACTGAAGGGAAAAGCAGAATTTTTAAAAAGAACTATTTCATGACAGGTTTCTTTAAGTAAATAAGCCAGGAGAAACTGGAAATTTACAGTTGTCCCATCCAGCACTGGTAAACAGGAAGCAGGTAGGGCTGGCATGGTGACTCAGCAGTTAGCACTTCTGCCTCACAGCGTCAAGGACCTGGGTTTGATTCCAGCCTCGGGCAACTGTATGTCGGAGTTTGCACGTTCTCCTTGTTTCTGCGTGGGTTTCCTCAGGGTGCCCCAGTTACCTCCGGGTGCCCCGGTTACCTCCCACAATCCAAAGATGTGCGGGCCAGGTGAATTGGCTATGCTAAATTGCCCATCATGTTAGGTGCATTAGTCAAAGGGAAATGGGTCTGGGTGGATTACTACTCGGAGCGTCAGATTGGACTTGTTGGGTAAAATGGCCTGTTTCCACTCTATAGGGAATCTAATTTTTAAAAAATACTTTGTTTGTGAAAGTACAGGAGGGGAAGTTAACTCTCCAATTCGAAGACACAGTTCATGCAGATTGGTCATGTTACAAGAGGCCTGCTTCCTTTTAATGGTCAAGTTACTTAAAAGCACAAGATATCTTTCTGGCTTGAGAGATGTAAAAGCAAAATACGATGATCGCTGGAAATCTGAAACAAGTGCAGAGAACCCTGAGGAAACTCAGCTGATCTGGCACATTTGTGGAGAGAGAAAGTGAGTTAATATTTCAAGTCTGGTATGACTCTTGTTCAGAATAGAACAGGAGAGCTAAAACCATACCACCCACTGCTGATCAACCTGTGCCCTCACGCATTTCCTCCAACCTCTACTTTACGTTTGGCTCTAGACTCACATCCTCAACCATTGATTTCCTGGTTGCCTTGCTCAATTAGTAAATTGACTGACTGACATTTCTCACTCAGAATAATTAGTTAGCTGTGGTTTGACCCTGCATCTGGGTCAAGCATTATGCTGATGCCATTGTTTCATCCACCCATCCAAACAGCACCAAAATAACAATCAGTCTTATGTTGGTTGCAAACAACAGTGCGTGCCCTTTGGTAAATAACTTGTAAATCTTTTAGAGATTAAGGAAAGCTTAGTTTAAATGATCTTTTTAGGTGAGTAGTGACATTGTTTGAGAATCTATTCAGTCAGTAATAATATATCTCTGACAAATTTAAGGTGTGGGCACAGTTAAAGTGGGGTGTTAATTGGAAAGAACTGTGGTAGGGCAAATGAACAGACAATCGAATCATTTAGTACAACTGTCAATTACCTAAAGGAAAAGGATTCTGGGCAGTGTTAACACTTGAATCTGTGGATATTTCCAGGGAAAGGAAGGTGCTCGAGGAAGTCAGGGACCTCCTGGACCAATAGGGCCACCTGTAAGTAATTGTTTTCAATCTAATGTATTTTGGGAAAAAATGTCAGCACTTTTGCTCAAAACCTCCCTTATAGCAGTACCCATCCACCTCTCACTCAACTACTTCTAAAATGTTTCCTCTCTCACTAACTTCCTTTTCTCTGCTTTCAAAAATTCTACTGCTTTTTTATTCTTTCTCTTCCAGGAGAAAGTGAGGACTGCAGATGCTGGAGATCAGAGCTGAAAATGTGTTGCTGAAAAAGCGCAGCAGGTCAGGCAGCATCCAAGGAACAGGAGAATCGACGTTTCGGGCATCAGTCTCCTGAAGAAGGGCTGAGGCCCGAAACGTCAGTTCTCCTGTTCCTAGGATGCTGCCTGACCTGCTGCGCTTTTCCAGCAACACATTTTCAGCTTCTTTCTCTTCCAGTCAACTTAACCTTCCTTTGTTTCAATTGTCCTCAGCTTCCTCTATGTTCTCTGATTGTATTCAAATATTCTTTACCTTATTCTTGTTTGCTGTACTTCAGCTCGGCTCCTTTACTCGTTGCTTAGCAATCACACACCCGTTCGTCCTCTAGACCTGCCACCTGCTTTACATAGGTAAAAACAATGACTGCAGATGCTGGAAACCAGATTTTGGAACTGGGGTGAGGTGGGGGAAGGGGAAATGAGGAAACTGGTGAAGTCCACATTGATGCCCTGGGGTTGAAGTGTTCCGAGGCGGAAGATGAGGCGTTCTTCCTCCAGGCGTCTGGTGGTGAGGGAGCAGCGGTGAAGGAGGCCCAGGATCTCCATGTCCTCGGCAGAGTGGGAGGGGAAGTTGAAATGTTGGGCCACAGGGCGCTGGGGTTGATTGGTGCGGGTGTCCCAGAGATGTTCCCTAAAGCGCTCTGCTAGGAGGAATCCAGTCTCCCCAATGTAGAGGAGACCGCATCGGGAGCAACGGATACAATAAATGATATTGGTAGGTATGCAGGTAAAACTTTGGATGTGGAAGGTTCCTTTAGGGCCTTGAATGGAGGTAAGGGAGGAGGTGTGGGTGCAGGTTTTGCAATTCCTGCGCTGGCAGGGGAAGGTGCCTGGACGGGAGAGTGGGTTGTAGGGAGGCATGGACCTGACCATGTAGTCACGGAGGGAATGATCTTTGCGGAAGGCCGAAAGGGGTGGGGAGGCAAATATATCCCAGGTGGTGAGGTCTGTTTGGAGGTGGTGGAAATGTCGGCGGATGATTTGGTTCATGCAAAGGTTGGTAGGGTGGAAGGTGAGCACCAGGGGCGTTCTGTCCTTATTAAGGTTGTAGGGATGGGGTCTGAGGGCGGAGGTGTGGGATGTGGACGAGATGCATCGGAGGGCATCTTTAACCATGTGGGAAGGGAAATTACGATCTCTAAAGAAGGAGGCCATCTGGTGTGTTCTGCGGTGGAACTGATCATCCTGGGAGCAGATACGGCGGAGGCGGAGGAATTGGGAATATAGGATGGCGTTTTTGCAGGAGGTAGGGTGGGAAGAGGTGTAATCCAGGTAGCTGTGGGAGTCGGTGGGTTTGTAAAAAATGTCGGTGTCAAGTCGGTCGTCATTAATGGAGACGGAGAGGTCCAGGAAGGGGAGGGAGGTGCCGAGGACATGGAGGTCCTAGGCCTCCTTCACTGCCACTCCCTCACCACCCGATGCCTGGAGGAAGAATGCCTCATCTTCCACCTCAGAACACTTCAACGCCAGGGAAACAATGTGGACTTCACCAGTTTCCTCATTTCCCCTTCCCCCACCTCATCCCAGTTCCAAACTTCCAGCTCAGCTCAGCACTGTCCCCATGACTTGTCCTACCTGCCTATCATCTTTTCCACCTATCCACTCCACCCTCATCCCTGACCTTCATCCCCTCCCCCACTCACTTATTGTACTCTATGCTACTTTCTCCCCACCCCCACCCTCCTCTCATTTATCTCTCCACCCTTCAGGCACTCTGCCTGTATTCCTGATGAAGGGCTTTTGCCTGAAACGTCGATTTTACTGCTCCTCGGATGCTGCATGAACTGCTGTGCTTTTCCAGCACCACTAATCCAGCAACTGCTTTACATGCAAACTCTGCTTATTTTTCAAACTACTGTTCCCATTAATGCATGTATTGTTGGATGAGGACTTGAAGATGGAGGATGGGGGTAGAGTGTTGCTTTTCAGATTGGCGGCCTGTGACCAGTGGTGTGTCACAAGGATCGTTGCTGGGTGCTCTGCTTTTTGTCGTTTATGTAAGTAATTTGGATGTCAACAATGGAGGTCAGAGGTAGTAAGTTTTCAGATGACACCAAAATTGCAGGTGTAGTGGACAACGAAGAAGGTTACCTCCGAACACGACAGGACCTTGATTAGATGGGCCAATGGGCTGAGAAGTGGCAGATGCAGTTTAATTTAGATAAAGGTGAAGTGCTGCTTTTTGGAAAGTCAAACCAGAGCAGATTCATAGCTGCTTGAAAGTGGAGTCACAGGTCGATAGGAGAGTGAAGAAGGCGTTTGGTATGCTTTCCTTTATTGGACAGGGCATTGAGTTGGGCAGTCACGTTACAGCTGTACAGGACGTTGATTAGGCCACTTTTGGAATATTGCATGCAATCCTATCGGAAAGATGTTGTGAAACTTGAAAGAGTTCAGAAAAGATTTACAAGGATGTTGCCAGGGTTGGAGTATTGGAACCACAGGGAGAGGCTGGGGCTGTTTCCCCTGGAGCATCAGAAGTGAGGGATGACCTTATAGAGATTTATCAAATCATGAGGGGCATTGATAGGGTAATTAGACAAGGTCTTTTCCCTTGGGTAGGGGAGTCCAGAACTAGAGGCCATAGGTTTAGCGTGACAGGGGAAAGATATAAAAGGGACCTGAGAGGTAACATTTTCACACAGAAGGTGATGCACGCATGGAGTGAGCTGCCAGAGGAAGTGGTGGAGACTGGTACAATTACAGCATTTAAGAGGCATCTGGACGGGTATTTGAATAGCAAGGGTTTGGACAGGTATGGGCCAAGTGCTGGCAAATAGGACAGATTAGTTTAGGATATCTGGTCAGCATGGACGAGTTGGACTGAAGGGTCTGTTTCTGTGCTGCACATCTCTGTGAGTCTCAGTGTTTTTTGTAGGATCTTAACACTGAAAGGTAAATTTGCGCAGGGTCCTCAATGAATAACCGGGTGCATTTTATTTCATCATGAGTGGAACCTGGGGACAATTTAGGTGAAGTTTCTGCACCTTGGAATGACCAAGAAGATAACTAATGTTTTATTCATAGGGTCTTCCTGGCAAAGATGGAAAGGACGGGAAACCTGGACCTGCAGGGGAACCAGTAAGAAATTAAAACCATCTTTCATTCTCACCAGTTTGTAACTGCAAAGGATATACTCATTGGCACACATTGGAAACATAATCACTTGGTGAATTAAATGCAACACATCATATGGCCACAATTCTGTTCAAATGTTTGCAATTGGCAATTGTTGAAATTCCGTTGAAGTTTGTTTCTCATTTGGGTTCCATCTTATTTAAATGAGACATCATTTGAAGTTTTTTGTTCCATTTGCAAACATTATTCAACAGCGCAGCTTCTGAATTTCAGGGCCGGCAGGGAAACCCTGGGCCTCCTGGCAGGAGTGGCCTCCGAGGAATGCCTGTAAGTATGGAATCTCTAATACTGTGTAACGTGTTTTGCAAGTATGGAATCTCTAATACTGTGTAACGTTTTTCGAAGCAGTGCAAAAGCAAAACATCGTGCATGCTAGAAAACTGAAATATAAAGCAGGAACTGCTAAAACTAATCAACAGGTTTGCCAGTATCACTGAAGAGAGAAATGCTTCATGTTTATTATAGTTTTGAGATATTCTGTTGTGAGATATTGTATTATAGATTATCTTTATTAACTCACTCACCAGCTCGCTATATTTTACTGCATTTTCACACCTTATCAGGCCTTTCTACAAGCAGTGTTTACCTCTGAATAAGTGTAGCTTGCAGAACAATACCATCCTCATCAGATCTCCATGAAGTATTATAATATTAACCAGCCCTTTCCAACCATCTTCTGCAAATAAATACAGTAGATTCCTCAATTAATAAGTATCTGTTAAATACCTTTTAATGGGCCATTATCCTTAAAGAAACAAACTGACAAAAAAGCGCAGCCATGAAATTGCATGAATGAATGAAACTCATATTGACAAATACTAAATAAATCTGACAACCCAGCTGCAGTAATCAGTTTAATATTCTTTTATTATGTACAGGTACAATTTCTAACATATTTAGAGCATATAGGCCTAGTATTTTTATGAAAATTTACTAACTTAAAAGACAAAAGGACTAACACCACTTCATTATGCAAGCAGACCAGACAGAAACTCTTAAACCCATCAGAAGTAGCAGCCAGCATTTAATACTTTTTAACCCATCACCTATCTCCCAGGACAGAAATAGAAAGTGAGGACTGCAGATGCTGGAGATCAGAGTCGAGAGTGTGGTGTTTGAAAAGCACGGCAGGTCAGGCAATATTCAAGGAACAGGAGAATCGACATTTCAGGCATAAGCCCTTCATCAGGAATCCTGTCGAAGGACTTATGCCCAAAACGTCAATTCTCCTGCTCCTTGGATGCTGCCTGACCTGCTGTGATTTTCCCTCACCACACTCTTGACTCCCAGGACACAAGCCCTTCAAACCTTTGTTTTATCTATAATGCACAATGTAACACCAGAGTAATAGAATTTTAATATATGCAAGAACTACGTATAAAAGGTTTCTTGCAAGAACTGTTTTTTTGGGATTCTATTGCTGCCTCAAACTTGTGCAGTAGTTGCTGAATAAGAGAGGCTATTTTCGCTACTCACTATTTCGGTCATTATTTGAACACAATCGCATATAGTCGAGTTTTCTGCTTTGTTTCAACCAGTTTTCAGACCAATTTGGGTCAGCATCTTCAAATTGTGTAATGCTGGTTTGATGGGAATCATCATATTTTTTGTAACTATCATGAACATGATGCTTGCTGAAGGAACGCAGTGAGTTGTTGAAATTTATATTTGCTTTCTAGTACTTTATTTGACAAGATCTCGTTTAAGCGGAGCAAATAATCAAAACCCTACATGATTTCAATCTGATCACCATTCAGAATTGCTTTAATTTTTCCAAAGGCAACTGTCTCCTGTTACAGATTCAAAAACCTGCACTAACTATTGTCCTCACTCAGAATGTGAATGGGAAAGCTACCTGTTACTAATGGCCCAGGAGATATTTTGTTTTATTTCTTTATGGGATATGGGTATTGTCACCTAGATTAGCATTTATTACCCATCCCTAAATACCCTGGGGGAGGTGGTGGTGAGCTGCATTCTTAAACTGCTGCAGTTTTGTGAGTGCAGGGGCACTGACAGAGCTGTTAGAAAGGGAGTTTTCAAGATTTTGACCTAACTTTAGTCGACGCATGATGATATAGTTCCAGGTCAGGATGGTGTGGGTCTTGGAGGAGACCTTGCAAGGGATATCGTTCCTGTGCTCCTGCTGCCCTCGTCCTACTAGATGTGAGTTTAAGAAAGTGCTGTCAGAGATGCCTTTGTGAGTTACTGCAGAGTATATTGTGGGTGGTACACACTGCTGCCACTATTTATTACCCCTACTGATACTGTCATAGATGATTGCATCCGGGGCTAATAGACTGGTGTGGATAAGGTCAAATAGCTTTTTATATCCCTCTGTTGTTTCTTAATCACTCTCCACAGACAAATTTGAGCAGCTGTGCTCTTTAGGACTTGACCATCTCAGTCAGTGGTGGTGTTACTGGGCCACTTTTGATGATGGACACTGAAGTCCCCACTGAGCATACATTGAGATTATTTAAGAAAATCTGTGAGTTTACAGTGGACACTAGAAAACACGTGGTCTTTGGGCTAGGTTCACAGCTTGCACTTTGTGTTACATAAATTACAATAATAAAGCTATTCAGACATCAAATATTACTAGAATATTAACTTTAAACAAAAAGTTAAGCAGCTTGATATAAACAGTACATTTCAAGATTATAACACTTGAGGGTTTCCATTATAATCAGATCTTCTGAATTGGCTTCGCCGGGGAAAGGCTTGGTAACCTATTTGAAATTAAGTTTCATAAAATGTTTATATGAAGGATAGCTGGAACAATCTCTATATCAAATGAAGTGTTTTTATTTGAGTTACTGATTTATACTTCTCTTTCACACAGGGTTTCAAAGGCTCTAAAGGTGCTCCTGGTTCAACTGGTCCAAGAGTAAGTATTGGAAATATGAAACAAGCAGTAGGCTGTAACACAAAGGGGCATTGTGAAGTGCTGCACTTATGGTTTGAGAATGTTATTATTGTACCACGTACAAATATGTTCTAAAGTGCCGCTGTTGAGTCTTAATGAATGATAGATTGAAAAAAATCAGGATTTCCATCCCTGTTTTTGTCAGATAAAAAATATCATGCAAAACCTCAGCAAGGTTCTTGACTTTGTTTCATTTAATAAGCATTTATCATCTAATAATAAGGTACAAAATTATATTGGAATATATTGAAATGGTATGGCAAATGTCTGTAAGTGGATAGCAATTAGACAATTTGCAACAAATTACTTGGGAAATGCCATGTTTTTCAGTGCTAGTTTACAAGGGGATGAAATTAGCCCATTCCAGCTGCTAACTTGGATGCCATTTTTCACTATGTCCCACCTTTGTACTGAAGTTCACAGAGAAATAGTTCATGACTTGTTTTTTGGTCACACTATAGTGTTTACTTGATTTGAAAATTACATTTTTGGAGTTACCTTACAAGTTGATGATAAGTAACAACTCACACATGAAATGTTCACGTTATGCATTAACAATCTGGACAAAGGAACTGAGGGCTTTGTTGCTAAGATGGCAGATGGTACAAAGGTAGGTGGAGGGACAGGTAGTGTTGAAGAAACAGGAAGGCAGCATAAGGACTTGACCGGCTAGGAGAATGAGCAAAGAAGTGGCAGGTGGAATAGGATATGGGAAAGGGTGAAGGCTATGTAGGAAGAATGGAGGCACAGGCTATTTTCTAAATGGGGAATGGCTTCAGAAATCTAAAGCACAAAAGGGTTTAGGAGTTCTAGTTCAGGATATGCTTAAAGTTAACTTGCAGTTTCAGTTGGCAATTAGTAAGACAAATGTGATGTTAGCATTTATTTGCAGAGGCCAGGAATACAGCCGAGGCTGTATAATTTGGAATATTGTGAGCAGTTTTGGGCCTTGTATCTAAAGAAGGATGTGCTGGCTTTGGAGGGAGTGAAGAAGAGGATCACAAGAATGATCCCAGAGATAAAGGGCTTGGTATATGAGGAGTGGGTGAAAACTCTGGGCCTGTAGCTGATGGAGTTTAGAAAGATGAGAAGAATCTCATTGAAACTTATGAAATATTGAGAGGCCTGGATAGACTGGATATGGAGAAGATATTTCCACTAGTTGAGGTGAGACTTGAACCTGGGGACACAGCCTCACGATGCAGGGACGATCCTTTAGAACTGAGATGAGGGGGAATTTCTTCAGCCAGAAGGTGGTAATCTGTGGAACTCACTGCCGTAGAGGGCTGTGGAGACCAAGTCATTGGGTATCATTAAAACAGATATATATAGGCTCTTGATTAGCAAGTGATTGAAGAATTGGGGGATCTTTCTTGTGAATCTCCTCTGGAACCCCTGCAAGACCAGCACATGCTATGAATTGCCTAAAATTATGCAATCCTATATTTCTAATATCCAATATAAAACTTTGAAGTGCAGTGCCCAAAAATCAAATTCTTCCAACAGTTTAAACATTTCAGTTTAAGCTGAATTAAGGTCTTGACTAATACTTTTGAGCCTTCAGGATTTCATAAACAACATATTTGTTCTAAACAAGAAAAAAGTAGTTCAGATAGTTTTTTTGCTTCAGACGAATTGTCATTGATTAAAGTATTAATGACTGACTTCCAAGGTATATATCTGAGTCCAATGATGTGGTTCATAGCTCTAGAAGATTCGATCCGAGTCTGCAGCAGCACTGGAATCGTTGATTTCTGTCTCTCACTGGGCTAGGATCTTGTGCTGTTGTCTCAGAGGATATTGGAAGTTAGCAGTGAGGCAAAAATAACTTTTCAGCCATTGATTGTTGATTGATAGACCTAGATTAGGTCTGCGCTGAAATGATAGGTAATCCTTGTGCTGCTACATGTAAAGAGAGGTTCAGAATATATATATTAGACCTTTAAGACTGATTTGCATCATTTTGTTCCAGGGGGAAACAGGAATGGCTGGGCCACCAGGTCAACCAGGCTCACCTGGGAAAGATGTAAGTTTCTAAAATGAGTTTCGGTATTTCTAGTAGATTTTTAAGATAGTTTTCCAAATGAGTTATGCTTTGCAGTGCACCCATCAGATTGTGATGTTGTAGCAAGTTAAGAACTCAGATGTATTTGATTGGCCATCATTATGCATCTTTTACTTCATTTTGAGGTAATTTATGCTTCTCGGGTGGATACAAACCAAGAGGGTGGATTTCACCAGAATGGCAACTCCATCTCACTCACCTGATAGAGCCTTGGCTGAACTTCAGGGTCCATCAGACAGGAAATGAATTGCCATCTGACCACATCTGGCTCAAAGGGATTGACATCCAAGATTGTCAGAGGTTGCTGACTTAGCAAGGTTGGCCATGCCACTGGCCACTAATAGGATAGCAGCTCGCTGAAATACATGTACAGTAAGGTATACCACCCTTTCAATAAGGCAAATGGGATCCGGCGTCAGTCAGTGAGATGTAGTGAAGGAAGTGGCATAAATATTGGTTTGTGACGAAGATGGGGTGATGCTAATGTTGTTACAAAGGTGGCCACTGACACTGGAAAGTTCTCTTTAAGTCACAGAGTGTCCAATAAAGAACCCTTTCCCTTCACCCACACCCCTCAACAATATAAGGACCCTTCCTTTTTTTTTTGCAAGGTTTTTGACTGGCCCCTCCTGAAGTTACACTGGAAAGCTAGAAGAACCTCTATTGAACTTCAAGATATGTTCATCTCCATACCCTCAGCCTACCTTCTAATATGCCAGACTTGAGACTTTTCTCAATTAGCCTATCATTGCTCCCTTTTTCCTTTGTCCTCATTCATTACTGGGCCAGTCATAGCACTTGCTACTGGATCTCTCAGACCAGCTCCTATTGTTGATCTACACTCTGTTCACAGTGGATATTTTGCTGAGGGAGACAGTGCTTCCAACTCAACCTCACCCCACAAGCTCCCTTATCCATTGCTCACCCAAATCAGAGATATTAATCTGTAATTAATTTCAATCTTTATTGTCTCTGAAATTATTTCTCAGGCTATGGGCATTGCTGGCAAGGCTGGCATTTGATGCCCATTCCTACATATCCCAAAAAGGTGGTGAGGGTCCTTCTTTATAAACAGATTCAGCAGCCACTTGCTATAATTTGCTACAAAAGACAGTTAAACTATTTTGGTCAAATGAAAGATTGATAAGATTCCACTCATTTACTTGTTGTTTTCACAGTAAAATGGCGGGATTTTGCTCCTTATATGACACCAATGTTTTATTTCCAAAATTTTCAAATACTAAATTAAAATTCTCACATTCACTTGGTTATTCATGTCAACCTCTTTGTGGCCTAGTAACACAACCAATGCACAGACTTACCTGCAACGTTAAGAGGAATGTTTCCATTGTCTCTGCTGGACAAATAAGGAGCAATAACATCCAGAAATCAGAGGAGTAAACCTAATCATCTTTCACTTGCAATCAAGTTGATGTGAGCCTGTCTAAACACAATTGTAGATGTTTAAAGCTCCTGGTTTTAATTTAATACATCAGTCTTTTGGAGGAGCTTCTGAATTCATCTTTGCTCTCAATAATGAATGAGCCAATACATTTAATGAGATCTACAGCACAGCAAAAGACCCCTCAGCCCATTACCAGTCAAAAGCAACCACCTAACTATTCTAGTCCCATTTTCCAGCACTAGGCCCATCTCCTTGTTTGGCTTGGCTTCACATCTGAATCTAAATGCCATTCACTACATGTCAATAAACTCTGAATAACACCCGCAGGTTAGAGTGTGAATGAGATGCTCTTGGGAGAACATTTCAGCGGTTTCCAACAATAAACTCAGTCTAAAATCCTCAAATGTGAAACTGAATATTATGAGCTCAGGACAGAGCATGGGTCACAAATCCACTTTCAGGCACAGTCACATATACTATATGAGCTGAGTCAAGTTGATATGGCATAGCTATACAACCAATTGTTTGAGATTTGATGTTCGAAGTCAGGTCTGATGGTTGAAGAAATTTAATCTGAAGCAGAAAACGCAAGATCCTCGTGTTAACATTTAACATCGACTGTTCATATTTATTCCATCACTGTACTTTTCTGTTTGTGTCTGCTCTATTATGAATTATGGTTGATATTTGTAGGGTGAACAAGGACCTCCGGCACCTCAGGGTCCTCCTGGTTTAAGAGGTGTTCAGGTAAGATACTTGCATGCTCATATCATTGGGGGAGCCATTAATTATTGTTGAAGGTTTTCAAACATCTCAGTAGCTGGTTCTGAGTTAAGTTAGCCAACACCCAACACATAAAAGTCCTGATTCAAATCTTTGCTGAATGCATTAGTCTCTTACAGTGAGTGCCTCCTTTCTCTAAGATTTTGCAGCAAAGCTTCTTTAAGTCTTTTTGATAGAAGTAGTTTTCTTCATGTAACATCCAAACTTACTGGGATTATACAAAATAATATCAATCTTTTGGCTTTCAAGATTTGGAGACGCCGGTGTTGGACTGGGGTGGACAAAGTTAAAAATCACACACCACCAGGTTATAGTCCAACAGGTTTATTTAGAAGCATTAGCTTTCGGAGTGTTGCTCCTTCATTAGGTGATTGTCCAACCTGATGAAGGAGCAGCCCTCCAAAAGCTAGTACTTTCAAATAAAGCTGTTGGACTATAACCTGATGTTGTATGATTTTTAACTTTGGTTTTCAAGTGCTACTTTGGACAGTTAACGGTTTCATATTTACACTTTGAACAGTTTTATTGGATTAGTGCTCCTGCCATTTCACTGGTTTGGCATCTTGTATGAGAGCTGTCATTCACATTTTAGCTCAATGGGCTGACGAAAGCAATTTTTTTTAAGTAAACCAACATGAATTCTCCCACTAGTTTATTGTACCTCTTTATTCTTCACAGTAATTTCGAAGCTTCAATCAGGCAAATAAAAATTTTGGGTGGAATTTTCCCAGGCCATGAACGACATGGACAATGTCAAGAAATTTGAGAGAATCCTGTAAGAAGTCAAGCGAGGCCTTTCTTGGGAGAAACAAGTCGCATTTCCCAATGTCAAGATGAGAACCTCGCTCATGAGCGCAAGAAGATTATTAACTGGGGTTATTACACATTACCTAAACTCGATTTATTAATATGCAGATTCCAAATCCACCATCCACCAATTAGAAATTAGGTGCTGAAAATGCCAACATGAAAGTCAGAATGGCTAACTGGTGATTCCAACTACCATTTACTCCTTCAGACCTCAATCATCGGCATCCAACATTTTCCAGGACTATAACTGGACCCACCCACAAGTCAAGGAACACTGAAAGCACACTGTGTGTACAGGGACCTAGATCACAGATTGGACCTGGCTATATCTCAGGGTTGCCTGCTAGTTTTCTTGGTGCTCAATCACTGACCAGCTCCCGAGATGCACACAATATGCCTGTCTTGCCTTTTTAAAGCTATTCCCCTCAGCCAAAGCTAACAGGCTCACAGTATTTCTGGCCTGACTTGTCTTTGAGCATGTTGCCATGGTTGCCAGCAGATTTCAATTAAGCAGTGTGAACATTGTTACTGTATGACACTATACTGTGGCAATTTCACGCTTGCAACATGTGCCACCAGTATATGCAGCTATGGTACAGCAACAAAACAAATGTTCATGTCTCAAAGTCCAAGGAGAGTCGTCCTCAGTCAAGTCAAAGAGGTCAGTCCAATGATCCTAGCACAGTGAGGGTTTGGTCTAAGGGTTTGGAATAATCATTGAGCCACTTAGGCTGCTCATGATCAGGTCCTATCCTTGAAGAGGGTGAGAATCTGAAGGTCTGCTACACTACTGCCTGTCTTGGCTCTTTCTTCCCTATTATAGGGATTTTGTTTTGCCTGGAGATAGAGAAAGGGAGGGATTAAGTCACGTGAAAGTGGATGGCATAACATTTGCTGCTGATGCAGGTTAAGGAACGGTGTCCCATCACAAAAGCCATGCAGGGTTAGTGTTGTAGGGGATTTGGATAGATAAGAGGAAGTGAGAGAAGATATTGCATGCAGTAGTGAGAGTAGTAGAACATGAGGCTTGGTGGGAGATGTAAAACAGTAGCAGAGAGCATGAGGTAGCAGAGAGAAGATGATGTCACTTACCCTGGAAGAACATTCCTACACTATGGTTGGCCTTCCATAAGGCTGAGACCGTACTGACCAAGGTGGCAAACTCAGCCTAGACTGGCAGGGTCTTGTTTGCTAAGGGCAAAGCAACGAGACACACACAAGACACAGCCAAGGGAAAGTGGAGATGCCAGAAACGTAGGGCACAGAAGTCTTTTTTTTCCGAAGTTTTGAAGCTCAAAACTGTGAACTAGAGACTGAAAAGTACCAAAGTGGAAAATGAAATGTTGTCCTTCTAGCTTGCAGTAAGCTTCATTGGAACATTGTAGCATCAATGTTAGTATAGGAGCAAGGTGGATTCTTATCTTGATAAGAAACTGGGAGATGGGATCATCCAGAGAGAGCAGAGGTAACAGAGAAAAGTGGTCACCCAGTCTGTGTTTAGTCTTGACAATGTAAAGGAGATTACGATGTGAGCAGTGAATGCAACAACTAAGAAGTCCAAGCTGCTTCACCAGGATTCAGGTTTTGAACAGTGAGGAAGGAGGAGGTGAATGGGCAAGTGGGTGTATCTTCTGAGATTGCGTGAGAAGGTGCCAGTTAGCCTGTTTAGTCATTCAAATCATGACACCTGTTAGAATGTATCACTGTTGCAAGGGATTGCTGATAATAAGAACCTTCAATAAAACAGAATAAACTTCCGTAACTAAGCTCACTTAGAAACAGATCAAGTGTTTTCATCACGGAGACATTTGTATCACACAGCCTTCGTCATAAACAATAGAGTGAGATTTCTCTCTTTATACCTCATTAGCTGTTCCAAGTAAAGATGCTATTTACTAGAGAAAGGAAATTTGACCTCCAGGATTTCCTTTAACATTACGTGATAAAGACTTGTCACTAAAATTAGCCAATCAAAATTAGTACTTTGAGAATTCCAGTGTGATTGTTAATTTTATGTGGCTTCAGTAAAGTTAAGAATCAGGAGTCAACCAAAATAGAAGTGGTGAGAAATATAAAATCTTCACTTGATTCAATGTCTCTCTCTCTCTCTCTCTCTCTCTCAGTCAACACATGCACACACACCTTACTCCCACAAACTACCTGATTGTTTTTAATGATGTAGTTAAATCAATCTAGATTTGGGATTATTCCTAAAATAGAGAGGAAATCAGAATAAATATTTTAACATTATGGACTGTATTTTACAGGCCTCCCAAAGATGGAGAAGAATGCAGGTGGGCCAATGAAATAGAGCACCATGCATTGGTGATGGGCCCATTTGCTCTCACAACTCAGGCCCACATTCCATTGCTGTTCAAATTTAATACAGAGCAGGAAAGGCCTACACCTCAACATGTAAACACCTCAACAGGGACAAGATTGTCCCTGTAATCTGCTGACCAGCTAAAGTGAGGTGGATGAGTATGATTTCTCCTTTGATTTCCAGTGTCAGTTGGAGGTGCTCCATTATAGTTCTCTGTTCTTCCTTCCACACTACCTGGCTAAGAGCCTTAGAAGATATGGTCCATCACTTTGACTGCTAACTCCCTGAGTCAAAAACTGTGGTGCTGGAAAAGCTGAGTAGGTCAGGCAGCATCTGAGGAGCAGGAGAGTCGATGTTTCGGGCTGGTTTCAGCCCCAGCATTGGCCACGGGTCCTGTTGTCGTTCCCAATGCTGCAGGGTTACCAGTCTATAATTGTCCAGCAGGTCCTTGAGATGGGACATTCTCCTGTAGGGCCATAGAGGTCTAGCCTCTGAAAGATGGGCTGAGAAAGGGTAAGCTAGCCAAATGGGGACATTTAAGCTGATTGCCAGGAGCTTAATGAGTGCAAATGGGCCCATCACCAATGCATGGTGCTCTATTTCATTGGCCCACCTGCATTCTTCTCCATCTTTGGGAGGCCTGTAAAATACAGTCCATAATGTTAAAATATTTATTCTGATTTCCTCTCTATTTTAGGAATAATCCCAAATAATGAGCTTAATTAGAATGCAAACTTCTTATTGCTGAGGCATCATAGACCAAATGGCATCCTTTTGTGATGACCAAGTTCCTATGTGTGTCACACATATCTTACCAAAGTGAAATGCCACATATCAAGTAATATTCTGAATAAGCACTGACTTGGCAGAATTAAGGTATTTAAGGTTACAATGAAATAGAGCTTTATTTGCCTTATCTGACCAGAAGACTCAGATTTAATATAATTACAGAAATAATTGACGGTTGCTTACAAGAGCTTTGTCAGCTCAGTGGTCTGATGTAAGATGTATAATTCCCTAACAAAATTATTTTGAGTCAGAGTTTAAGGGGTTGTTAGGTAGCAAGGTGAAAAAAGGAAAGAGGAATGTTCCAAGGTATATGAACCAAGCAGAAAGTGGAATATTTGTGGTGGCTTTCAGTCTCTAATAAGCCACCACCCTGGTTCTCAATGTATGTATTATGTTTCTAGGGTAAAAGTGGTCCTCCTGGTCCTGAAGGAAAACCTGGTCCTCCGGGTGCCGAGGTAAGAAAACAGTTTTATTTAGATCCTGTTGCACTATTGCAGGATTTGTCTGACAAAAGCTGACACTGTGCAGAAAACTAGACTGACTCCAGTCACCTGAACTAATTTTCAATTTTAGGGACTAAAGGGTTCTAAGGGAGCAAGTGGTGACCCGGGGTTTCCAGGGCCCCAAGGACCACCAGGATCACCGGTGAGGATTTCTGTCTGATTTCTTTTCCTGAAAACAGAGTGGGATTTGTTTTTGTTTAGAATGTGTTTACAAGCTTGATGATGACAGCCTTCTTTTTACGAAACATTATTGAAGGCCTGAAGGGGAAATTCTCAACCTGCATCAGACCTGCAGTGGGTCTCCTCATTTCTGGTTTCTTAGCAGGCAGGGTTATTTTCCAGGCTCCTGCATAAAGGTGATTGATTACATCACAACATTGAAGAGATATCACAAAATTACTGCATGGTGCTTGGCTGTCACCACAGGGCAAATACTCAAAACTTTAGAGTTCCAAATGAATTTAACATCCTCACAGCATAATTATAATTTCACGATGATCAATTTATACTTCACGCTACCAAAAAATTGCCAATTTAGCTTTTAATTGGCACTCAATAATGTCACGGTCTATCAGTCTGATTGAGTTGTCCAAATTACCGTCCAGGTTCCTTGATGTATAACCATGTTCTGAATTCTTGTATTCTCCTGTATGATGGTTTTGTTCCACCCAAAGATATCAGTTTTCAATCCTGATACTTGTCTATAAATCTTCTCTTTCTGTGTTCCTTCTTGCGAGTTGATGTTTGTCATCCTGTTTTCTTTCATGAACAGGGACAGCAAGGAGAGCCAGGATTCACGGGAAAAACAGTAAGTAAAGCACAACATGTTTTTTACTCATAGGATCCCTAAAGTGTGGAAACAGGCCATTTGGCCCACTGAGTCTACACTGACCCTTGAAACAAAATCCTACCCAGACCCATTTCCCTGTCATATCCATGTAACCCTGCATTTTCCATGGCTAATCTACTTAGCTGTGGATGCTATGGGCAATTCACCTAACCTGCACATGTTTGACTGGCGGATGAAAGCAGAGCATCTGCAGGAAACCTGTGCAGATGTGGGGAAAATGTGCAGACTCCCCACAGACTCTCACGGAGGGTGGAATCGAACCCACATCCATGGCACTGTGAGCTAATGTGCCACTCATGATGATAATCTGTTCATGGTCATTATTAAACTAAGCCACAGATTACATGATGTGTTAAGGAAGTATTGGCATAATGGTGACACCACTGGACTAGTAATCCAGAACCCCAGGCTAACATTTCATGCCTGGCTATTTCAGTAGAGCATGAGACTCTTAATTTCCAAAGGTGCTGTGGTACCCTGATAGTGTCCTTACAGAGGTTTTTTGCATGGAGTCCAACTTCTTCACATTTCTAAATGGTTGATTAAAAATAATTATATCTCCTCATTATATTCACAATGCAAGTTTTAAGGCTGCATTTACTCTTTTGTGCAGGGATCTCCAGGCAAATCAGGTGAACGGGGGTCCAAAGGAGAAAGAGTAAGTGATGCAATGATAAAGGAAAACTGAATATCATTAGGCTGCCAAAGTAGTCAACTAACCAACAAACTGAACAGCAATCTCAGATAAGTAAAAACTCCAATGTAAGAGGGTCAAATTAAATATGTAATGCAATTCATTGCAAAACCAAGTCCATTGCTACTGTGGACAAACATCACTCCCCTGGAGACATTAAGAACATGAGAAATAGGGCAGGAGAAGGCCATTCAGCTTCTCAAGTCTGCCCAATCGTTCAAAAGATCACAGTTGACTCTATCCCAAACCTCAACTCCTCTTGCACATCAGCTCTCATAACCCTCAACTCCATTGTATTTCAAAAACCACTTTCTATCTGAATACTTAAATCATCAAAACAATTAGATCAAACCTGGAAACTGTATGGTCTGTGTGGCTCATATCACATGGTTTAATGTTGATATTCACCACAGCAAGAAAATACAAAATTTATATTTTTAAAAAATTATAAATCTACAGCTTGTTGGTATTGAGAGGTTAAGGAAGATGTTTGTAATTACTGCTTGGAAGTTCAATGCTGCCGAGACAGAGAGCAGAAGAGAAAACCCAGACAGATGATTTCCAGCTGCTCTCAGAACATTCCAATTTCATTTCCATCAAATGCGGGACATTCTGTAAATGATCTGCAATCCACATCACCAGATTACGCTGGGCTTCATCTGAATGCCTAGGCATTATTCTGGCTCAGGTTCACGATTATTCCTATGATTGGCATCTCATCTCATCCCAGCCTTGTTCCTCCTACATCTAACACCACCAGAAATACATTAACTGGCTATTCAACATGCTTGTATATTTTATGAAATCCTAATGTTCATAATTAATATGTCATGAAGGTATACATAACAATAGTGACAGCACTTCAAACATAATTGAACTGTTGCAAAGCATTTTGGGACATCCACCAAACATGGGAAGATGCTTGAAAACATACACATTAGGTCTTTCTCCATGTCATCTTCAACCATTAAACTTCCCAATAAAAATATAGAATCTAAGGAAGGGAAGTAAGTAATGTTGTGAGAATTATTTTTAATGAGATACGGAACTCTCATTTTTTGAGATTTATGCCTTTTGCTCAACTTTGTCTCCAAAAATAATTCAGCTGTCCTTCCAAGGTCAGATGATTAAAAACACTGGAAATTTAATCTCCTTCAGTTGTTACATGTTAACCTGTTGTATGTTAACTTGTCAACATAACAAGAATATTTTGTCATCTTCATTGCCCTTAATGGGCTTTGCATGGAGATTAATCAATTGCAATACATAGGTATTTACTGGTAGTAGTTAATAGTTGCAAAAAAGAAGCAACATAGGTGCTTTAATTATAAAAAGAAAAGTTCTGTTCTGTGTAAGACCATTTCTGGATATAAGTAAAATCAATATTTTAGGGACTCTTGTGTTGCAGTGGTAGGCTCCTCTGAGCCAGGAGCAAGTTTTATTGGTCCAGAGATGTGTGACATCATCAGTGAACAGATTAGAATCATAGAGTCATGGAGTCATACAGCATGGAAACAGGCCTTCAGCCCAACTTGATCATGCAGACCATGTTTCCTCAGCTGAATTAGTCCCATTTGCCTGCATTTGGCCCAAATCCCTTCAAACCTTTTCTATCCACCTACCTGTCCACATATCTTTTAAATATTATAATTGTACCTGCCCTACCATTTCATCTGACAGTTCATTCTATACACGTACCACCCTCTGCACGAAAAAGTTGCCCCTTAGGTCCCTTTTAAATCTTTCCCCTCTCACCTTAAACCTATGCCCTCTAATTTTGGACTCTCCCACCCTGGGGAAAAGACCTAGTCTATTTACCCTATCCATGCCTCTCATGATTTTGAAAACTTCTATAAGGTCACCCCTCAGCCTCCAATGCAATCACAAACCCATTGTACTCTAAGATAACCTTCTTCACTGTCTACTATAACACCAATTTTGGTGTCATCTGGAAACATGCCTCTGATCTTCTCATCCAATTTTTTTTACACAAAAGATGAACAACTGTGGACTCAGCATGAATCATTGTGGCATACCAATGGTTACAAGCCACCAGGCTGAACAACAATCCTCTACCACCAACGTCTGTCTTCTACCATCTAGTCAATTGTGTAGCCAGTTGGCTAGGTCTCCCAGCATGTTATGTGATCGAACCTTACTAACCAGTGTATTATGCAGAACCTTGTCAAAAGCCTTGCTAAAGTCCATGTAGACAATGTCTACCATTCTGCCTTCATCAATCTTTTTGGTTACCTCTTCAAAAAATTCAAATTTGTGAGACACGATTCCCCATGCACAAAGCCATGCTGACTATCCGAAATCAGTCATTGTCTTTCCATATACATGAATATCCTGTCTTCCAGAATTCCCTCCAACATCTTCTTACCCACCACTGATGTTAAGCTCACCAGTCTGTAATTCCTGGCTTTTTCTTGCAGCCTTTCTTAAACAATGGCAAACATTAGCCTTCCTCCAGTCTTCCAGCACCTACCCTGTGGCTGTCGATGATACAAATATTTTTGCTGGGGCCCCATATTTTCCTCTCCGCCTTCCCAGGATGTCCTGGGATACATTTGATCAGGTCCTGGGAATTTATCTTCCTTTATGCAGTTCAAGACTTCTAGCACCTCCCCTTCTCAAAAGTAGACTCTTTTCAAGACAACTTCCTCAAGTTTCCAAGCAGCCATATCTTGCTTCATGGTAAATACTGATAGAGTCATAGAGATATACAGCATGAAAACAGACCCTTCGGTCCAACCCGTCCATGCTGACCAACCCAATCTAGTCCCACCTGCCAGCACCCGGCCTATATCCCTTCAAACCCTTCCTATTCTATATACCCATCCAAATGCCTCTTAAATGTTGCAATTGTACCAGCCACCACCACTTCCTCTGGCAGCTCATTCCATACACATACCACCCTCTGTGTGAAAACGTTGCCCCTTAGGTCTCTTTTATATCTTTCCCTTCTCACCCTAAACCTATGCCCTCTAGTTCTGGACTTCCCGACCCCAGGGAAAAGACTTTGCCGATTTACCCTATCCATGCCCCTCATAGTTTTGTGAACCTCTATAAGGTCACCCCTCAGCCTCCAACGCTTCAGGAAAAACAGCCCCAGCCTGTTCAGTCTCTCCCTATAACTCAAATCCTCCAACCCTGGCAACATCCTTGTAAATCTTTTCTGAACCCTTTCAAGTTTCACAACATCTTTCCGACAGGAAGGAGACCAGAATTGCATGCAATGTTCCAACAGTGGCCTAACCAATGTCCTGTACAGCCGCAACATGACCTTCCAACTCCTGTACTCAATATTCTGACCAATAAAGGAAATCATACCAAACGCCTCCTTCATTATCCTATCTACCTGCGATTCCACTTTCAAGGAACAATGAACTTGCACTCCAAGGTCTCTTTGCTCAGCAACACTCCCTAGGACCTTACCATTAAGTGTATTATTCCTACTAAGATTTGCTTTCCCAAAATGCAGCACCTCGCATTTATCTGAATTAAACTCCATCTGCCACTTCTCAGCCCATTGGCCCATCTGGTCAAGATGAGAAATATTCATATAAGATCTTACCCATCTCCTGTGGCTCCACACATAGATGACCTTGTTGCTCTTTAATGAGCCCTATTCTCTCCCTAGCTACTCTTCCCTTAATATATTTGTAAAATCTATTTGAATTGTCTCTAAAAGCTATCTCATGTCCCCTTTTTGCCTTCCTGATTTCCCTCCTGAGTGTACTCCTGCACCCTCTATTCTTTTCAAAAGATTCACTTGATCGCAGATGCCTAAATCTGACATAAAGCTCCTTTTCTCCTGACCAGAGTCTCAATAGCTCTAGTCATCCAGTGTTCTTTACTCCTGCCAGCCTTGCCCTTCACTCTAACAGGAACACGTTTACCCTGAACTCTCATTATTTTGTCTTTGAAAGTTTCACACTTGCCCAATGTCCCTTTACCTGCAAACAGCCTCCCCCAGTCAACTTTAAACATTCTTGTCTAATGTCATCAAAATTGGCCTTGCCCCAGATGAGGACTTTAACTTGTGGACCAGACCAATCCTTTTCCATAACTATTTTAAAGCAAATAGAATTATGCTCACTGTCCCTACAAGCACCTCAGTCACTTTCCATGCCTTATTTCCCAAGACGAGGTCAAGTTTTGCCCATTCTCAAGCTTGGTCATCTACATATTGATTGAGAAAGCTTTCCTGAACATAGTTAACAAATTCCTCCGCATCCAAGCCTTCAATACTATGGTAGCCTCAGTGTCTGTTTGAAAAGTTAAGGTAGTCTGCTATTTCAATCCTATTATTATTACACCTATCTGCCATCTCCCTCTACACTTGCTCCTCAATCTCCCATTAACTGCTGGGGATCATATCCCCTTCCTGTTTCTCAGTTCTACAATATGGCTTCACTGGATTATCTCCCAGGAATACCCTTTTTAAATATTGCCATGATGTTTTCCTTTGTCAAAAATGTCACTCCCCCTGCTCTCTTGCCTGTCCCTCTATCCTTCCTAGAGCATCTGCACCCTGGAACATTGAGCTGCCAGTCCTGTTCTTGCCATGCTCTTGCTGTCTGGTCTGATTAACTTGCTCTCTTTAACTTCTGCATTCGCTTTAACCTTCTCTTTTGTCTCACTACCATTTAGGATCCCACCCCTTTGCCAGTTTGTTTAAACCCTTCAGTGTAACTCCAGCAAAACCCCCTGCCAGGATATTGATTCCCTTCCCATTTGTGTATAACTTATCCCTCTTGTACTTCTTAGCTCTGCCACAGAAGAGATTCCAATGACCCAAAAATCTGAATCCCTTCCCCCTTTGGCAGCTCCTCAGCCGTCCATTCATCTCCCCTGTCCTACTATTCCTAGTTTCACTAGCATTGGCACTGAGAATACTCCAGGGATTTCTACCCTTGAGGTCCTGCTTTTTAACCTTCTGCTTTCCTCCCTACAATCACTCTATCGGACCTCATCCTTTTTTCTACCTATATTGTTGGTACCAATGTGTATAACGATCTCTGGTTGCACATTCTCCCCTTTGAGAATTTACTGCAACTGCTCTGAGACGTCCTTGACCCTGGTGCCATAGAGGGAACACACCATCCTGGAGTCTCACTCGCAGCCACAGCGACACCTTTCTGGGCCCTGTCTAGACAGTCCCCTATCACAGTTGCTCTGAGTGTGGTAATAACTTGCCATGCCCTGTTTTACAGCATGCCCTGTTTTATCTGTGGTGCCAAAGACCTGCTGCTGCTATTTTCCCCGAGAGACCACCCCCACCACCAACAGTATCCAAAACAGTGTACTTATTTGAGAGGGGGATAGTGACCAGGAGACTCCAGCATGACCTGCCTACCTCTCCTGGGGGTCACCCATCTACCTGAAGCTACTATCAATTCTCTGCCTCCTGTGTGCTCCTCAGTGCATCCAAAATGCCACTCCCATCGATCCATGTGGTCTGAGAGGAGCTGCATACTTCCTGCAGGTTGATTGTAAGGTAAAACTAAACAGGAATATTCTATGTCCCTTGTGGTACAGTGACAGTGCCCCTATCTTTGGGCCAGAAGGCCTAGATCAATTCTCACCTGCTTCAGAGGCATATGTTTGAATAGGTTAATTAAAATGCTTAACTTAAAGCAGCTATTACCACGTTCAGGCCAGAGGCTGTGGAGAAGTTTGGAATTCCTGACTACCTGCTACTTTAGAACTCAGATGAGGTGGAATTTCGTCAGCCAGATGGCAGTTAATCTGTGGAACCCATTGCCATAAAGAGCTGTGGAGGCTAAGTTCTTGAGTGTCTTTAACTTAGAGATGGATAGGTTCTTGATTAGTCGAGGGATCAAGGGTTACGGGGAGAAGGCAGGAGAATGGGGTTGAGAGACATATCAGCCATGATCAAATGCTGAGAGACTCAATGGGCCGAATGGCTGAATTCTGATCCCATATCTATGCTCTTATGGTCTTTTTTTCTCCAGATATGACCTAGGAAATGGAGCACGTGGTGTCCACTGGTGCCTTTCTGAGATATTGGGGGGGGGCGGTGGCGGTGAGGCGGTGAGGGGTGGTGGGGGGAAGCTGAAGTACAGTCAAGGAAGAAAAAAAGAGAAATATTTAGGGCTCTTGTGTGCAGTGCTATACCTCTAGATGTGGCCAAAATGCCCAGGTTCAATTCTCACCTGCCCCAAACATATGTCATAACAAGTCTGAAGAGATTGATATCCCATATTTTATTTCCACTTGCAAAGCATGTCATTTCATTCAAAGAAGCAATCAGAGGGAATCATCTTACCAAGTTACTGATGCTAGCAAACACACTATTGTCTTGTTAAAGAATGGTCAGGAACTTGATGGCCGAGAGATGACTGAAGACAGAGAAACATAAGAAGTTCAACAACACTTTTTCACATGAGCATTTTTTTTAAAAATTCACATTTAATTTTTGTTTTCTTTTTGGGCAGGGTGACCCAGGTACCAAAGGTGAAAAAGGAATCCAGGGAGACAAAGGACGACCAGGTGATCCGGGTCCTCCGGGTATAAAAGGACACACTGGGATAATGGGTCCCGTGGGACCTCCAGGAGAAAGAGGCCCAGTTGGGTTACCAGGCCAATCGGGTCCTCCCGGAATACCTGGAGAAAGGGTAAGTCCCCTGAATAAGTCACTAGGTCCAAAAGCTAGTGCTTCCAAATAAACTTGTTGGACTATAATCTAGTGTTATGTGATTTTTAACTTTGTTCACTGAATACTGCTCTCCTTGTTGCAGCTGTATGAATGTCAAGCCAACTCTGATGGGAAAAACAAAATCCATATACTTGGAATTGGTTCAAAATTCTAGGTTGGAATTGAGCATTCCAGTAAAACCTGTTTAAATCTATCTCCTCTGATCAACTTTAGACATGTTAGTGACGTCAAATCAGGAATCGTTTCATGAAATGAAACTGGCCACCAAACGAATGGAATAGGAATTTAGGTCCAATGTCCCATACATTTTCCATCCACTTAAATTTGCATGCTTAGGTTCCTGTTATTTACTGCCAGAAGCAAGGTTCCCGATCAGAATTGGAGTTTGGTAAAATTATCCCTTGTACATTGATTTAACATTGACTCGTATGCTTGGTTTTACTTTTTATAGGGTGAGCCTCCATCTTCTGAGGTCCTGAGGAGACTTATAAGGGAAGAGCTGTCAAAGCAGCTTGATGGTAAGTTTCTACATTTTCTGTGTTATTCTTTTGGAAAATATGATCCTGGTCCCAACGTTCCAATCCAGCATAATTTAATTACAGAGATGAAAGGCTTGTCACATCAGGGAATAATGAACAGTTTAGGCCTGTATTTGCTCACATTTCGATGGATAAGAGGATATCTAATTGAGGTATATAAGATGCTAAAGGGTATTGACAAAAGAGATGGGCAGTAGATCTGGGGTAATCTAGAGGTCATGCTTTTAGGCAAAGTGGTAGCAGGTTTAAAACAGAGATGAACAGGAATTACTTCCCTCATGTTGTCATGAATCAGTGGAATTCACTGCCCCAGAGTGTGTTGGAGGCAAAAATAGTGAATAAATTCTGGGAGGAGAGAGACAGGTTTTTATCTAGTAGTGGGTTAACTTGTTATGGGGAGCAAGCAGGAAAGTGGGGTTAAGACCAAAATGATCATATCAAATGCAGAATAGCCTTGAGAGGCTGCATTGCCAATTCCTGCTGCCAGTTCTTGTGTTCTTATTCTGACATTCAAAATGGTGTTGCTATGTAGACTGACTTTGAATCATGGCTTTAGTGGCAGAAAGGCAAAGAATAGGATTAGTAGCATTAGCCCAGACTTTGAGGATGGCACAGTGACTCAGTGGTTAACACTGCTGCCCCACAGACCCAGAGCCCCAGGTTTGAGTCAGTTCCACCGTATGGTATTCAAACGATTGTCTACCTTGGGAAATAGGAACAGTATGAAGACAGGTGTTGGTTGACTCCTCTTGAGTACCCTATGATTGATTTCAGTTGATGTAAGATCATTTGACATTCAAATTATGAAAATACATCATAGGAATTGATAGATTTGATGAGAAAAATGACATTTTGAGCACAACATTCTCAGGTTTAGAGTGAGGTGATGAGTAAATTATTGGGAAGACTGCAAAATGTTAGTTCACTGCTTCAAATGGTCTACACATGATTGAAGGTCAGTCTACATACCAACACCATTTTGAATGTCAGACTAAGAACATAAGAGTTAGGAGCAGGAATAGGCAATTCAGCCTCTCAAACCTATTCTGCTATTTGATATGATCATTTCGGCCTTAACTCCACTTTCCTGCTTGCTCACCATGACATATTAACATACACTGTGAATTATTGACACATAATGCAGCATTATTCCTTGCACTGAAAGATTTGCTACTCAGACTATCAGAGCTATATCTGTAAACCATTGATGTGAATCATTCTCAACATTATCGTTGAAGGCTATCATTTCTGACAGTGTTCTTAATAAAACTAGGTAAGAATAAATCATTTTAAAGCAAAAGTCAAACATTACTGTCTTGCTTCAGTATTGCTGATGGATCATCCTGCACATGCAGTTTGTTGTGTTCTATGATTCTGTATAATCTGGAGGTCTCACTAGGTTTACTCTCTCTTTTGCTGGTTGGAGGGTATTCTACCTGCCTTGTACAGCTAAGGACATTGGTACTTCCATCACATCTTCAGGAGTTGATTGTAATGACTCTTTATTATCACTGTTTATCACATAATTGGTATCACTACCAGAGCTGGTATCAGTTTGAAAGTTGATGACAAATATCAGGAGGATCTTGATTTGTTGTATCAATGACTGAGCCTTCCAGCTAACCCAAATCACATCCTACTTTTACATGTTTTGCAAATCTTAAAATTGGGACTGATGTTAGCATATTCTCCAGTTCACCCACTGGGTGTGTCTATTGTTTAGCAATGCTTGAAGAAATAGGTTCGTCCTCTTCAAGCACAGAGGGACGCTATGTATCCTGAAACTCAAAAAAACGTGCTTAGAAATGTCAAGGCAGTTCTGGAAGGCAGATTATCCAATCCTGCTAGTATTAAGCTTCAATTGCTTGGAAAAGCTGAGGTCAATTTTGGCAAAATGCCACCCAATCTTCAGGGGATAAAAGCTCTCATTCCTATTAAGACTGAGGCAATCCTTCACAAATGCAATGTAGTCATCCTATTGAATGGAGTCCCTTGTATCTGTTGTAGAGGATGGAGAAGTACACAAACCTGCCAATGCATCAGTGACCTATTCTGATTCTCTTAGGTATAAATAGGTTCTTTAATAGCTCCCAGTTTTACATACTTTGCTGTGCTTGACGAGTATGTTAAACCACCTGCCCTAAGTTATCTTCTTTAGACTGCAATATTACAGTTTTCCCTCAAGACCTTTGACCACTATTCCACCCTGACTAAGTTTGAAAGTGCTATAACCAAATTAACTGACCAGTTTATTAAAATCATTCATAAAGGTATCCGCTAATTCCCCTTACTGCTGGGATTGCAGGTTGAACTGAGTGCATTCAATAATTAAGCTTTTCTTGGGGCTAACATGGGCTGACCTGGAGCTGTTGCTGCTGTGAATGGAGACTTGAAGCTATTCTAATCCTGTGGAAGATGCACTTCCATTGAGATGCCTGCATTTATCCTATGGCATTGAAGAGCATTGGAAGAGTTAGGAACTTCAATGCTCCTAACAGCTGGTACATTTGGTTTGCCACTTCAGGGCATGCCTGACTTTTATCACTTCCTCAACTTACAATATTTGGGAAGGAATCTCAGAACTTTTGCCTCACATTTCTTCAATCTTATCTCAAGTCTCTTTAAATTAGATGGGTGCCACCATTCAAGGCACCATGTTTTAGTTTGGGCTCATCTGTATTTATTGCCAACAGTTCATTGTGATATTGCAGCAAGACTCTCTCCCAAGCAGGTCCCATCCCATTCTCGAGCAGAGTCTGTCCCTCATGACTTCTGATGTCACTCACAATTACATCACAGCACACCTCGGACACTCAGCTGCAATTCAGCAGGAAGTCAATTCTTTTTCTACCATTGACATTTAAAACTCCCTTCCATAGATGAGAATTGATGGTTAGACATATGCAAGTAGATTATTGGTCCACCATGATCTTTACTGAATGGTGAAACTGGCTAAATGGCCTAGTCCTGCTACTAGATTGTTCAGAAAATCAATTCTCCAAGAAGAAAGAGAAAAAAAACTATTACGTAATTAAAAACTGTGAAAGTGACATAGTCTGTTATACCATTGTTGATTTTTGTTGTACTTTTATAAGTTTAGAGTTTAGAAATTGCTAACAGTATAAGCTTTGTGAATGAGGTGGTCTAGTTTGCAACTGTGTGTAGAGCCTGGATCTTTCAATCGCCTGCATGCAGCAAAGAATCAAACTAGATACATTTCATAAAATTATACAGGTAGATGTCCATTTCCGACATTTCAGTAAACGAGGGTCTTTGTTATATTTGTTTACAGTGCGGCTGTCCTATCTCATGTCTCAGTTTCCACCAACTTCCATTAAAGCACCACCTGGGAAGCCAGGGGCACCAGGTCCACCAGGAACTGATGGATTTCCTGGGAGGCCTGGTGTCCCTGGAGAACCTGGGCCACCTGGACAACCTGGCTCTGAAGGACCCAGTGGGCCAATCGGTCCAAAAGGTATGAAATGCTTCTTATTTTTAAAAAGGTGCCCTTAAGTGTATTGATGTAAACTCACTGCGTAGTTCCAAATATTTGACCCTAGTTCAAATTATTAATTGTCTGCAAAGTTTAAAATCGGTCAGATGATAAGATCAATAAAATTTAAATGGATGATCTAGTAATCCTAACACAGTACTAATGCATAATACATTTTTTAAATATCAAGGTAGAACAGTAGTCTCATCAGGAAGCCTCATGTAAGATGTGAGACACCATAATTCTGGCAGATTAATATTTTTTTGTGAAGACTAGGGATAAAACTTTAATATGTGCATAATAAATTATTATTGATTATTTTTCTTCATCAATTACATTTGCAATTTTAATTTATCATACATTGAAAGCAGGGGAATGAGCTAATCCTTATTTCCAGGCTAACACCTGTCACTTACTTCATAGTGATGAAAAACTCATTGTATCAATTTCATCTCATCAGAGATATTGTCACAGTCAAATGAATAAAGAGTTAATATTGATAATGTCCATGTAATTCTTGGAAACATCCTGAGTTGATAAAATCGATAAAAGCCCTAGTCTGACCTCTTGATAAAATGTTGTTACTTCTTCATAGCTGTGGATGAATTGAAAGATCTTCAAGCACCTGATAGATTCTTTTTTTTTAGATATTTTTATTGAAAATTTTAATATATTTTCTGATAGAGTCTTAACAGCAGAAAGAAATCTCTCTCATTCTGTAGAGCAATTGCTTCACAAAATTCTCCTAGCAATTTTTATTACTTCCTCATCATGTTCAAAAGATTAAAGGGTTTATGCACAACATACACATGCACAAAGGATGACTATTTAATGTTGAGTGTTTTCTCCCCCAGTCTCTGGTACCAAATATAATACTTTTTCACCAATGAATCTTTATAATAGCCAATTTAAATACAAGTGCACATCATTATTTCAATGCTCCATGAAGAAATTAATATCAGCATTGTTCAAGATAGACATTTATTTTAATGTGCATTTAATTGCACAAAGGCAACATGGCATTTTTGCTATTAGTTCCTGAGCTGTTATATGTAAGTTGTGCTCTTTATCTTCAGGTGATAGAGGTTCAAAGGGTGAAAAAGGAGAGACGGGTATCGGACAGCGGGGTGATCCTGGTTCCCCAGGCCCTGCCGGTAAGATCTTCTATTTTATTATCTAGCATGACGGGCATGGATAGGGTAAATGGACAAGATCTTTTCCCTGGGCTGGGGTGGGGGTGTCCAGACCTAGAGAGCATAGGTTTCGGGTGAGAGAGGAAAAATTTAAAAGGAACCTAAGAGCAGTTATTTTACACAAAGGGTGTTGCGTGTATGGAATGAGCTACCAGAGGAATTGGTGGAGGCTGGTACAATAGCAACATTTAAAAGGCATCTGGATGTGTAGATGAATGGGACGGGTTTGAGAGGGATATGGGCCAAGTGTTGGCAACGGGACTAGATTAATTTAGGATATCTATTTCCATGCTGTATATCTCTATGACTCGATGACTCTATATTATTAGCTAATATAACATTGCAGAATAAAAGCATATAGTTTGAAATCTTAGCTAAACATATGGAGTAATAAAACAGTTATAATTTACTTGTTCTAATTTGAGTTGTTCTATTTTTATTGACATGTATAATTTAAGAATAAGAATCCTTTGCCTTCATACTTACCAATATTTACCTGTTGATTTAAAGGAACATTCCAAGAAAATTTCCTCATTCAGATTACTTTGTGTAGTTTGTGTATATTGCCAAGCCTTCATTGACATTTGCACCAATCCATAAAAACTAATCAATTGTGAATTAAGGCTTTGCTGGATAAATTCAGAATTTGGGGGAGCTGGGGTAAAATATTGTAGTGTATTGGTGATGTACAGGGAAGAAGTGGCAGGGATAAGAGTTCCAAATCAGCAATAGCAATTTTTATTGTGACTACCAGATGGACTAGATTGCACGGAACACCATTGTGCAAAATATGGTTGTCAGTAAAGAGGAAATGTAGAGGGATATCTATGTTGTGTTTAATCTGGATACTGTACAGAGATTGTTTCATACTTATAACAATGAAGTGAGGAGGAAAGACAATCTAATTTCCACAAATGATTGAAAATTAATAAATATAATTGTTACTTGGTGAGATTAGGCTGCGCAAAAAATATTCTAGAAGCTCAGGTCCTGTTTATCTCAGGTTTTCATAACCCTTGGAATGTGAAAGTAGTTACTGTCCTGAAACTTCTTCAGGATCATCCTTGAAACCTCTTCTTTGATATGTCTCCAAAACTTAAACTTCTTCATGATCAAAAAAAGACACTGCAATTGCTGTGTGGTCTGATAAGATTCGCATGATTTGAAATCTAATATTTTTAATTCATACTCCTTTGTTTTGCTATTCAATTTATTGGTTATTGCTGTATGTCAGTTGGACGTATCTGGATTCTCATGAAGGAGATGGTTATTGGGAGTTAGGAAAGTTTCCAATCTGACAAATCTATCTGTTAAGAAGACCCTGTTTTCATCTCTGGGTGTTAGGAGGTGGGATGGAATTGGGTCCACTTTCTGGTCTGAGGCAGCAACTGTGGGAGGCAGATGACGAGGCTGAAATATTAGGGGAACCATCTTCGTTGTTATAGTGATAAATATCAGGCCATCATTAGTCACTCCCTTTAGCCCTCAGCCAGCTCCTCATCCCCAGTATGTCTTATGAACTCAATATGCACCCACCCCCAACAATGTTCCCCATTTTTCTTCATGATTCCCATTTCTCCCATATCTGATCCAAGGCCTCCAAATCTCTTATAACCACTGAGCTCCAATTTCACAACCCCCAACATCCCTCATAATCATACTCTTCCATATTTCCCAGGCCTAGTCAATACTTTTATAATACCAGATGCATCTTCTATAACTATTCTCCCAGTATCCACAATATAGAGAACCAAAGCACCATTGGCAAGTGGACAATCACCACAATGATCCTGAAACTCATAACATTAGCAGAAGCTTAAATAAGAAATGGTGAAAACCTATGCTCACTCTACAACCTCCTAAAAGCATCAATCAGCCACATGTATTAATCTTCTTCTTCATCATAAGTTCTCTGTCTGAAGGCAGAATTCACAGTTCACAGTGCCATGAGCTTGACAGTGAGTAGGATAAATGGACATGTCCAGAATCCACCCCAGTCTAAATGGGAGTGGTACTCTGTGCTGTTGATACCAAGGTGGTCCATATCAGCCACCCAACCAATTGAGTCAAAGTGCCTCTCCCCACACACTCCCAGCATCTTAGCAAAAAGAATAAGAACAGCTGTAATGAGAGTTAGCTACTGAGAAAAATTACAGAAACTTAAGGATGAGGGACCTCATCAAACGTGAATAGCAGAGAAAAAATAATATATACAATAATATGGCATTAAAAATAGACCACACAATTAAAATAAGTAAAAGAACATTATTAAGTAATTAAAAGATGACAAATATTTATACTGTGTCTCATGACTTGGCAGAATATGGCAGATATCCAATTGAGCTACTTGAACACAAACCGAAAATACAAGGCAAACGTGCATTTATCTAGCTGTTTTCACAACCTCAAAACTTCCCAATGCACTGCACACTGGCATATGTGCCCTTCAGTACTTTGAACTTGTGTTATGGAATCTGTATCATGCACCAGAGAGGCAGACAAAATCTTAGTTCAAAATACCAACTGAAACACTGTCAACAATTTCTTCAGCACTTCAGTTGTTATTGTACTAATGGTTCTGGAGTGGGACTTGAAATCATAACATTCTCATTCACAGAAAAAAGATATTCTCCAAGCTTGTCCGTGGGTGACATTGTATCTTGAAGTAAAGGTTTGACAGGTAAAATTTCTTTTTTTTTCCATTATAAACTTTCACTTATCTTGTTTTAACTGTACATTTAAAGGTATCCCTGGAACACCTGGCTATGGGAAAGATGGAGTTCCTGGTACTCCAGGGCCACCAGGAGAGTCTGGCCTACCTGGAATGATAGGTCCTCAAGGACCCCCTGGTCAGAATGGAATCTGTGATCTGGCTCAGTGTGCTTATTATGCAAGTATGGCCAGCCGACCAGCTAACCAGAAAGGACCTTGAGCCAAGTCAAAGAAGTTTTTGAAGAGATGAAGGATGCAGATACTGTTTAATACAAACATAAAAATATATCCGACAGCAGCCTGTACAGCGATCACTCCAAGCGCACTTGTGGCCAGCTAAATGTGTTCTGATGCGAGATCCTGCCCTCTCCTAGAAAATCAGGAGAAACGTACTGTATCCCATCCATTAAACACACACACAGGTCCCTTTTGCAAATCCATACCAGCACCTGATTGTAACTGAACTCCGTGATTTTAACACTTCCTAACTGTACATATTTTCAAAATCTGCAGTAAGTTTCCTGTATAGTTGTACCTCAACTATAGTACAATCCAGTGTGGCATGTGTGAAATGCAATTTACATACACTAGATTATTTAGTTATTGACAGATTTCAGTGTTGTGAATATATATATAAAGTAAAATTAAAGGCAAAATGCTGATTTCCCCAGGCTTAATTTAAAAGGAAATACCTCTTCTACTGGCCCTTGAAGGGCAATTTATTTTCACTTTGCACGAATAATGTACTTGAGTTTTCAATCATATATCATATTTTAGCTAATCATAAAATATTAAAATTCCTATTATTTTCTTTGAAAAAATGGTAATACCTGACCTTGCTGATGATTTATTATTTGTGCCTTAACTTACATTGCAATGACTTTTTAAAAAATTAAGATTTATTTTATTGTGCTCACTGAAGCAAGATATTAATGCTGAAAATTGAATATTTTTCAATTCAAGAACTCAGCATCTGCTTCAAGTGCTCTCTGGTCAAGTGTAGGTCTGCCTAACACTGAGTTAAGCTCTTCCCCAACTCTGCACAACTCCTACTTATACATCATTATAGCATTTTTAAATTCATTTCTCACACCAGCCATATATGGTGGCTTCTTGGAGTGAGGTTGCTGATTTTTTTTATCTTGTTGTATTGCTTTCCACTTTCTCCAACTGGTTGGGAAGGGATGATGAAATTGGCCCTCAGGTGTCCCATTTAACTAGGGGCAGACAGGACCAATTTCAGGACATAGCATCCCGTGTGAAATAACTCTCCAGAGACCGGTATCCTGTCATCAAGTCACTCTTCATTTACACAAAGTGTATAGTACTTGACACTGGTCTGGCTTCCTCAGAGCCTGCTGTCAGAGAGTGAGTAAGAATCTCTGTCACTCCTGCTGCTATCTGTCAGCCAGGGCTCCCTGATTGGAAAGATTAACAGCCCCAATCAGGGAACCCATATCCCATGAGGTCCACCTGGCTGACCTCATTACAATCACTAACACCATACCTGACTTGCAACTTTATTATAGATATCACAGTATGAGAAAAGCCCACTGGCCAGGCAGCTTCCTGAAATGAGTATTTTGCTCCTTGAATTGTAGCCTATTGTCTGTTTAAGGAGCTTTGATGTATAAAGTAGAGTTGGAGCCAGACCAGATAGATCCAATTATTTGTCTCCTAATGGGATTGTTGGAGGCTGCCTTCAAAAAGCTGTGGGTTTTTTTTGGCCAAAGTGAAGCCAGAAGGCAGAGAAATTTCTGGTTCAATAGCACCAATTGTGTTCAATTGTCAGTGACCAGCTGCTAAAACCAATCCTCCTCTTACCAACTACCAGCCTTTTGTTATGCAATTGGTGTGCGCAACTTCCTAGCAAGTAGTCAATGAAATCAATTTGATATGAGAGTCAGGATTTCAGGTTCTGATTTTACCATCTATTTTAGGCTAAATTGAAATGAGACTAATTTCTCAGCTGTTAACGTATTCTGATTTACATACTTGTTGAAAACCGGAAGCTATCTAACACCTCAGTAAAGTGTGCCACTGTCACATATATGTCAACCAGTGACATAATTATGGAGATTGGGATGACCATGCAAAATCCTGCTGGCAGCTGCTGTCCATGCACCCACACTCTTTAACCACAGTGAAGTAATGGCCCTGGCTGATTTAACTTTCCCTCTCTAACTGAGGGCAGTTGAGGCCATTTTTATCAACCATTGTCCTCATGGGATTTTATTTTCTCAAGTTAAATCTGGGCTGTATATATTTTTTAAGATCTACGCATTTATCCATTGAACCATCTCATCACAATTCCATTGAAGAATTTATTTACTGTTATTTTACTCTAATGATGAGCACAACTGTAAAAATGCACAAGCAAAGACAAGCACAATGGGACATCTCCATGTACTCTGTTTATCCATTGTCTTGAATTCATATTGTCATCTAGAAATGTTTCATACATCCACCAGGCAGCCAGAAATATAAAAGATTCTGCCCAGATGTTCCAGTTTTTGTATGAGTCCTGAATAAAGTTCCCAGCGATGTGATGTTACCAACCTATCCACTTATACTTTTGCCTGACAAGTGTTCTGGTGGCATGCAGCTGACTTCTCCATCCTGAGTTCAGTTTTCAGTTGACAGTGGAACAGCTACAGTGCCTTGCATTCAGAGCTTGGCACAGTGTGAGGGGTTGCAGAAGCTGAGTAATAGAGGACCTATGCAAATGATTTTGGTGTAGCACAACTCACATCAGTAAAACAAATCTGTTGACTTGAAAAACAACACTATTTGTTCAGGAACTCATTATTGTCTTGCCTTCAGTTGCCACTGGTTACAACAAGTCTGTCCCTTAATCTAGCTTTATTCCCCCCATGGAAAGAGAACCCAACCCCAGCAGTCAGTAAATCCTAGGATGGAAAACCAAATGCAGTCAGCACAGATTCCAATCTGTGATCCATCAAGTCCTAGAATCATAAAACCCAGGCTATGACAAATGCTCATTGTTTTCTGAGAAAGATTACACTCAGTCGATATGAGGTTGTAATTCAAAACACTGCACATTTTCTTGCACATGCAAACCCAATCGTAGTGTTGTTCAGTGGATCAGACTAGTCATCAAAATATGATAGCTGAAGTGTGAGGAGTAGGGTTGAGCATGTATGAAAAAGTTCAGTCAAATCTACTTGAATGAAGTCTAAAATCAGGCTGGCCGTAAATCAAGCATTCAACTTGATTCAAACTCATGGAACAGGTTAGTTTTAAAATTTAAGGTTATGCACTGAACTATTAACTTCGCTGCACTATGAAATATAAGTACATTTTAAAGTGTAACTTAAACCAAGGAGTTCAAATGACTAGGTTTGATCTCAAAATTTGAAGGTGCTCAATTGAGTTCATGAACTTTGTAATTTGCATACAGATAACACAGATGACTTTGCATAAACTATGTATTTTCTTTGGGAGAGCTATGACCACATGTTAATGATTCAATGACATAGCCTTGTGAGTGCTTAACTGGTGGGATGCAATGCAAAGGGAATGTAGATTGTTATTATTTATCAATTAAGAAAAGAAGGGTTTTCGATGAACATATATGGACTGCAAAATTTACCATTAAAATGTACAAATTGTTAAGGTAGTGAAAACAATTTTATTAACAAGCACGTTTGAAGGTGATGTATTTTGTGTAAAAAGGTAATATTTGCATATTTTTACTAACCCTGAGTAAAGCATCTTATGTACTAGATATAAACACACTTTTAATATCATACAAATATTTTATTTAATAGTGAGCTGAATTTTCCAGAATTGGGTAAAGACAACTTGTGCTGTACTTCCTATGCTCACCTATTGACAGATTTTGTCTGGTACGCCTTGTAACATGGCTGTCCTTGTAGCAGTGCAAAAAAAAATACTCTGGAGACCCATTGCTGGCAGTGGCACTGGAGAGAAACTGACCAGAATGATTTGGCAGCCACTTGTAAATGATACCTGATTCTCCTTCTCAGTAAAGTGAATGAAAAGGGCACCACTGTTCCAAATTAAAACAGACCTCCCTGATTTCAATTTCAATAATGTTGCTAGATAGTGAGATAGAAATTCAAACGTTTGGCCTAGCTTTGAATTGGACTGATCCTGGGACCAGCAAAATACATATTGGCCTGGTTGAGCCAGATTTGATTTCTCATTAGCCTGGGGCAAAGTTAATTTATGAATTAGAGTAGGAGGCCAATAGGTAGCATCCCTGCCTCTAAGCCAGAGGTCTGTTTTTAAGTTCCTCTTAAGGAATTAAACTGAAAACAGCATTTATAAACACAGTTCATGGTCCGCATGTTAATGCTTCCCCAAACAGGGAAGATAAAGTGAAATGTAAAATGTAATAATCTTTGAATAGTTTTAACAGATTATGTCTGTGTTGTGATGTTGCAAATATTTTGCAGTTGCAAATTTATCACCATCTTTCATTTGTTCTATTTTACTATTCTGGTTCCCATGGGCCTGCTTTCCTGTCAGTCAAATAAATCTTTAAATAAGATATAACAGACTGTAAAACTGCTTCTATCTCCCTCTGGTCTCTTCCTAGAAACTAAAAGCTATTGAGATTTAAGCAAGAGCACCCTGAAAGCCACTGTTTGTTTTCCCTTTTAAATGGTGTAGTTGAGATGAACAGGTGGCAGAGATAATCTGGCAACAGTGTGGTCACAAAATGCATCCTTCTAATTCTCTAAACCTGATCTTGGCATTTGAATTAGTAGTTGAGACTGGAAAGTGAATTCAACCCCCTAGCAATTCAGTTGTTTCATAATCCCTTTGCATTTGCTGCATCTTTCTTGCATCCTTTACTATGTTCCTTACTTAGTTGAGATTGGTGACAGACTTAACCTGTGCCCTACCAAATTACCATAGAAACAGTATTAACACAAGAGTTTTCACTACGGGGAGAGCCACCAACTATGGTGTGGTTGTTAAATTATTTTTAAAATGAGATCCATCTTTTATTACCGTATATGGGATTTGCAATAACATTAATAGATGTTGACTCTCAAAGGAAGTTCAGTTCAATGTTAAACTGCCTTTTGCTTATCCCAGAATGTGTTTTACTTTTTTCTTGTCAATGTATCTCATGGTGCTATTCCTTGAATATTTTTGACATCTCTGTAGAATTATTATCGTGTACATCTTTGTGTATAAAGTACAGTGGATGAGTGACAAGTGCATGATTGGAGCTTTATTGACTCATATATTTTCTTTTTAAGAAGCTGAGTAACATTTGGAGCATAAGGTTTGATATTGAATACCTCCTCTGTCTAACAGAAATGAAGCTGAAAATTGTAGTAGAATACTAACAATCCCATTTATGGGAAGGCAATTCTGTTGTGCTAAAGTCACTCAACCTGTAATCCAGAACCCCAGGTTAATGTACTGTGGGCATGAGTTCAAATCCCACATTGGCAGAAATTGCAATTTGAATTCAATAAAATCTGGAATTAAAAGCTATCTTAATGGCGACCACATAACCAATAACATTTGTCAAAACAAAAATCTCTGGTTTACGAATGTCCTTCACGGAATTAAATCTGCCATCTTTATCTTTTCTGGCCTACATGTGAGTCCATAACCAAAACAATGTGTTTGACTTGGAACTGCCCTCTGAAATGTACTAGTAAGCCAATCAGTTGCAACAAACTGTTATGAAGCCTCAAGAAATAAATGAAACTAAAGGAAAACCAGGATTTGACTTTGAGACTAGAAACCAGAAAAAGAAATGCAACCCAGTCGACCCTACAGAGTCCTATTTTACAACATCTAGGGACTTGTGCTAAATTTGGAGAGTTGTCCCACAGATTAGTCAAACAACAGGCTTAAAATGTTGTAGTCACAGAACCATATTTTACAGATAACATCCTCGACACCACCATCACCATCCCTGGTTATGTCTTATCCTACCAGCAGGACAGAATTACCAGAGGTGGTATACAGTCAAGAAGAAGTGGTACGAGAAAACCTCAACATTAACTCTGGAAGTATGAAATCTCTTAGCATCTGGTCAAACATAGACAAGGAAACCCACCCTCCCACACATATACACACTTCAATTTGCATATTCAGTACTCCTCAAACTAGTTGGAGGAAGCACTGAGAGTGTCAAGGGCGCAGAATATTCTCAGAGTGGGGAGCTTCAATGTTAATCAAAAATGACTTGGTACTACCATGACCGATCAAACAGATCATGCTAGCCTGGGTCTGCACCAGATGTTGAGTGAAAAATTGACTTGAATTCAGTCTTGTCAGTCTAATATAGAAGATGCATCCGTCAAGGCAGTATTGTTAGGAGTGGCCAACCCAAAGTTATGTGGAGACAAAATGCCATCTTCACAACGACATTGATTCTGATTCCAGTGAAGGATTTTATGCTTAGATCCTGAATTTAATGAGGAAGGACTTGAAAGATACTTACCTCATGTGGTGGCAGGCCATTTGACCCATTGAGTTCACACTGACCCTTCAAGGAGTATCCCACCCTGACCCACACCCCTATCCTGCATTTTCCCATGGCCAATCCACCTAACCTGCACATCTTTAGAAAATGGGAGGAAACCAGAGCACCTGAAGGAAACCCACGCAGATACAGGGAGAATATGCAAACTCCACACAGTCACGTGAGACTGGAATCAAACCCAGGTCCCTAGCACTGTGAGGGAGCAGCACTAAACCATTGAGCGACCGTATAGACAAATGCAATTGCAGAAACCATAATATTACAGAGAATTTTGACATAGCAGCTATGACAGTACATATAACTTTGTCAGAAGAACAATCTGCAAAGTATGAGACAATCAAAAAGAGAATACTCAATGCTTATGAGCTTGTATTTGAAATTTATCAGTTGACATTTAGAAGTGCAAGAAAGAAACCTCACCTGATGTTTGTCGAATTTGCAAAGGAGAAAGAAATGATGTGGCAGCAGCTAGTTTAGATAACAAGTTAGAGAAAGAAGTGAGAATGTAAGGGAAATTCTGATTTTAGAAGAACTTGGAAAAAGCATTCCTGGAAATTTAAAAGCTTATTTAGATGAGCACCAAATACTCAAGATCAGGGAAGTGGCAGCCTAGGCAGGCATCTATGCTCTCTTGCAAAGACAGTTATGAGTTGGGAATTGATCATATGGAAATTCACAAAATATTGAAACGGAACATTGTTGGGTAGAAGAGAAACTAGTCTGAAAGAGCAGGCAGAAGCTCATGAATGTAAAAAAAGGAGAAAGGTTTGAACAGAAAAGAGGTATCAAGACATTTACATTTCAGATACAATTCTGCTACTGCTTATGGCCCACAGTACCTCATAGAGCCAACAGTTTAGATGCTTGATTTGGTTTAAGCACAGTGGTTGTGGCACACATCACAATGGAGGGTATCCTGCCCCTCCAATCACCACCAGGACAGAACCCCACTGGTCCTCACCTACCACCCCACCAACATCCAGATACATCGTATCATCCTTTGTCATTTCCGCCACCTCCAAACGGACCCCACCACCAGGGATATATTTCCCTCCCCTCCCCTATCAGCATTCTGGAAAGACCACTCCCTCCGTGACTCCCTCGTCAGGTCCACACCCCCCACCAACCCAACCTCCACTCCCAGCACCTTCCCCTGCAACCGTAAGAAATGCAAAACTTGCGCCCACACCTCTCCCCTCACTTCTCTCCAAGGCCCCAAAGGATCCTTCCATATCCATCACAAATTCACCTGCACCTCCACACACATCATTTACTGCATCCGCTGCACCCATTGTGACCTCCTCTACACTGGGGAGACCGGCCGCCTAATTGCGGAACGTTTCAGAGAACACCTCTGGGACACCCGCACCAACCAACCCAACCGCCCTGTGGCTGAACACTTTAACTCCCCCTCCCACTCCGCCAATGACATGCAGGTCCTTGGCCTTCTCCATCGCCAAACCATGGCAACACAACGCCTGGAGGAAGAGCGCCTCACCTTCCTCCTAGGAACCCTCCAACCACAAGGGATGAATGCAGATTTCTCCAGCTTCCTCTTTTCCCCTCCCCCCACCTTATCTCAGTCCCAACCCTCATACTCAGCACCGCCTTGTTGACCTGCAATCTTCTTCCTGACCTCTCCGCCCCCACCCCTTCTCCGGCCTATCACCCTCACCTTAACCTCCTTCCACCTATCGCATTCCCAACGCCCCTGCCCCAAGTCCCTCCTCTCTACCTTTTATCTTAGCCTGCTTGGCACACCCTCCTCATTCCTGAAGAAGGGCTTATGCCTGAAATGTCGATTCTCCCGCTCCTTGGATGCTGCCTGACCTGCTGCGCTTTTCCAGCAACACATTTTTCAATCCTGAATTTGAATGCAGGATTACCTTTTACAGTGGCTGAATCTATCAATACTATCATGGAGAGATGCATCTGTGACAGTGTTCTCTGCCAACTACCAGACTGTTGGTTGAATTTTGTCCAGTGCTTGAGCAGAAAGAAACCACAGGGATTTACAATTGTCGGAAAATTCACCCCAGCAAGACTGTTAGATTGAGTCATTGGAGTGGACCTTGATGCTGGAAGTCACTTGTCCAATTGACAGAGATTGAAATGGAAAGACTTTGGGCCATAGGACTTAGAGAACTGGTGAGAAGCAAATCCTTAGAAGGGAGGATTAATTATAGACTGGCTTCTGTAAAGATTATAATTAGACAGAATGTGTAGGGTGGAAAATGAAGTATGACAGGCTTGGTTATCATTTGTGTAACAAAACTAATAAGGGATATCTTTTTTGGACTTTAGAGAATTAATTGAGTACTAATTAATGTTTAGTAAATTTTGACTTTAGTTTGTTATAAAAATCTTAAAATTGAATATTTTTGTGATTCTTTTCAGTATGTGACTAAATTTAAGTTAATTTTACAAGTTGCCAGTCTGTATAGGGATGGTAACAAATTACATAGGGATGTTGGGGAGGAAATGATGCCTCTCCCAACAGCAGAGGAGGTTAAGAAGAGATTGATAGATGTGAAAGGAAAAAGTCTTATACGGCTCAATAACCAAAAGATTTAGTTTTCAGGCAGTAGGCAAAAGGAAGAAAAGGCAAATTCTGCAAATTTTGCAGAAAGTTGTTCAGGTGTGGAATCCATCCCGTAAGGTTGTGGTGGAAGAAGACGCAACGCTGACTTGCAAAAGGAAATTGCATAAATGCCTGGTTGGAAGAAAAAATATTTTCAGGGCCATAAGAATGGCGAAGTGTGATCAATTGGATAGTTTGGAAATGTTAGCACCTGAACGAAGGACCAAATACACTATAATCTTTCTCTGGCGGATTATTCTGTTTCTGTAAACACTTCCTCGTGTTTTCTCTTAAGTTTACCCATTAACGTTGCTTTCCAATTTAATTCAATTTATTTAATTTCACTGTGGGTTACTGTATGCCGCTTTCCATAGTTAAATGCTTTTCTCGTCTGCAAATAGTAATGGACTACTTCATTTGTTTAGAAGAGATAGTATTGTCCCAAGCCTGGAGGCAAGACTTTATTTAAAAACATTTCGGGCGCCGGCAGGCAGTGCAGGGTCAAGAATACCAGATTGGCTCAAACGGGCCGCTCTGTGCTTTATCGGACTGGGCCGAGGTCAACTCAGAGGAGGCCCTAACTCTCAAGCTGCCATGAGAAACCTGCGCTGATAGGGGCAGAGCCCATACAATAATCGAACACCGGGGGGGGGGATGAGATTGAGGGTACATCAGATGACCTTTTCCTAACCCGATTCCTGGATCAGTGTCGCATTCCAGACCAAGTAGTTACACAGGAGGTTGCTAAGCAACCACAGAATGGTGTGTCAGTTTCAGAACGTTGAAACACTACGTTCCCAAGGAGAATGAATGGATGGTTCAGGATCCTCTGGAGGGAATGTTTAGCTTGTTCCTTGTTATCTTTTTAAAAACACACACACACTCAGGTTAAGTTACATTTGCTGCGAGGCGGCGTGGGGAGAGCTGCAGTTTTGAATCCGAGATGTCCTCAGGTCGATTAAAATCATCTCAGACCAGCAGCAGCCCACCCCTTCATTCCGCCAAGGGGACAGGGGAGAAGTTTTGGAAGTACAGGGTCGAGGTCGACCGCGGGACGAAGAGGTTGAAACTAAAGGGCAGGGAGCTGCTGTCGGTGCCTCGGGAGATCTTCGACCTTGGGGAGCTGCAAGTGCTGGAGATGAGCCCGGAACGCGAGAGCTGCCTGAGTTACAGGATCGGCGGGGTCCCTCGGGCCCTCGGGCGCCTGAGCAACCTGACCGTGCTGAGGCTGGACACCAACGAGCTGCGGGAAATCCCGCCCGAGATCGGAGCCCTGCACAAGCTGGAAACGCTGACCCTCAGCAACAACCGCCTGAGCCGCCTCCCCGCCGAGGCCGAGAGGCTGCAGCGGCTGCGGAACCTGCATCTGGCCAACAACAACTTCCAGGAGCTCCCTCTGCAGGTCTGCCAGCTCCGGCGCTTGTCCTTTCTGGACGCCAGCGACAACAAGATCGAGACTATCCCCGCCTGCATCGGCAACCTGGAGCGCTTGGAGACCTTGCTGTTGTGCTTCAACGCGCTGCAGAGCCTGCCCGACTCCATCTGCACCCTCGGGCGCCTGTGCACCCTGTGGCTGGGTAAGAACCAGCTCAGGCGCTTGCCCAGCCAGTTCGGGCAGCTGGCCAACTTAGAATGGGGTCGAAGCCACTGCTCTTCAAACTTCGAGGACAATCCGCTGGAATCTCCCCCTCCTGAGATCTGCAGGGGTGGCCCCGAGGAGATCAGCCGCTATTTTGCTGGAGTGGGGTGAACGATGAAGACCCAGAGCCCGTGGGCAACTTAAAACTGATCACTGACATGACGCTTGGGCTATCTGTGAACTACAGTGAGCTGATCAGATCCGGTGCATGCAAAAATATTTGGGACTGAAAATATATTCCTTGAAACGAAAACCGACTGAAGTGCCATCTATAAATCGGAGACTGCACTATTTTGTCACCCGTGAGTGCTTAATGTAGTTATAAAGTTACATTGGTCTGGAGCGAGCCAGATGGGGCGATGCTAAAATGGCTGTTTCCTTGGCAATAATACACTGAATTTACAGCCCAAGGGAGCTGAGCCAAAATGCAGCGTCAGACCCTCGTTAGCATTGAGCCTGCAAAGTGTTTAGCAGCAGTTGATTGCCCCTGCGCATCAACTGATACCTTGAGGGTTTTGGCGATTGCACTTATGAAGTACTTCAGTGGTTGCAAAGCATTCTGCTTCTGAAAAGGGTCATTGTTTTCCCTTTCCCCTCACAAGCAAATACTGGCAGGCTGGAGGAACAGGATCCACTGGACGTTGGCCTGTTGGATTTTTGACCCCTACCTTCCTGAGCAGGTGTCAATGTATTGAGAAGTTTTCTTCCCATTTTGCCCACACACTCATAAAACTAACCCTTTTAAAAAGAAAACTGATCTTGGGCAACCAAAAAAAAAATGAGTGGAACATAAATCTACAATTTCCAGCCTTTTGACATCAATTTTTCCGGCTAGCATTTGACCCAGATTTGGATATGTAAAGTATCCAATGTTTGTTTAACTCAACTCTATTCCCAAACTGCTGGCAGATAAATTACACTTCCAGTTGAAATCACAAGCAGTGGTTCACTATCCTGAGGCTAGTTGTTTTAGCCCGTAAACATGTGTAACAATGTTTAATCCAACCCCAAATTCCAGCGTGAGTTCAGTCCCAATTCCAAGATTTGAGCTCCTCGAAAAGGCCATTCAGGGTGGTAAACTATTTCACAGTTCTGTTAAATCATGGCTGCTGTATTCTTACTTGTTGACTGGCTTTTGATTCATGTTCCTTCACACCCTTATCTAAGGAATTGATTTTCTTTCACCCAACATTACCAGTGTTTTGTGGGAATAAATTCTTATTTTCATTACTCTTCATATCAAAAGAAAACTTCTCAATTTCATTCCTAAAAGGGTTAGCTCTAGTTGAAATCCCATTCCCTCTCCCCATTTGTATTATTTCCCTTCCCTGCACTTATTGAATGTTTGTCTCACATTTCAAACATTTCAATTAGATCATTCCACAATTGTCTAAGCTCAGGAACACAAGTCAGGTTGTGCAATCTATTTCATAAAACATGGGCTGAAATGGTTAAATTACCTTGATGTTTCTTCACTTTACAATCTGTAAGGCCAATACAGTCTTCCTGAGGTGCAGTGCCCAGAATTGAACAGTGGTTCCAGGTAGGATGTTATGAAGGTTGGGAATAACTGAAGCTTAATTTCTTCCATGTAATATTCCAGTCCTCCAGAGAAAGGCCAACATTTTAAATGGCTTTTTGAACCTTTGAATCAGTATTCAGTGATTTTGTACTTGGATATTCAAATCCTTTCACTCCAAAAAAAATTCTGATTTGTAATTTTTTAGATCCAAAGTATCACTTCTCCACATTAAACTCCAGCTGTCACTACTTTTCCCAATCACTTAATCCTTCTCCATCCTTTTGTAACTTCCTCCTGCCATCACCATTTCTCTGCAAGCATTCTAACCTACGTACTTTAATGTATATGGTGAGGCCCCAGTGCAGAACTCCAAGGAACAATGAAGATAGATGTCTACTTGAGTTCCAGGTCATAACCACAGTGCCACAGTCTCCACCATACAGCAAGGGTGCAGATCTGGAACAGGGATTAAATCTCATGCTGCTGGCACCAACCTGATCCACTTGGCTATCCAACCAACTAAGCTAACTAGCCTTGCCAGAATGCTTTGGCAACATGTATGCATGTCTTAGCTATTAATAAATTTGGTAGACGCCCCAGTAATCCAACATGGCTGAACAGGAATCTATTCATCTCTCACCACCTGCCATTAACATATGTTGGAATGATTTACAAATTGATTCTCAACTTGTTTGACCACATAATGAATGTATCTTCTTTGGCCAGTAAGCTCTGGAACTGAACTTCAACACTGATCTTCTGGCTTAGAGACTGGAGCTCAAGCACTGGGCCAAAAGATCTCCTCTGTGTGTAGATTTGCAAAATGATAATGACAGACTGCCATTTAATAAGGCATGTTAGCATAACTTAAACCCATGGCATTACACAGAGGCTGTGGCACAAACTTAGATTGGTAGTACATTGGAATTAAAATCATTCACGTATGTTGAGCATAGTCAAGAGTGTGGTGCTGAAAAAGCACAGCCAGTCAGGCAGCATCCAAGGAGCAGAAGAATCGATGTTTTGGGCATAAGCCCTTCATCAGGAATGAGGCTTGTGGACCAAGGAGGCTGAGAGATAAATGGGAGGGGGGTAGGGCTGGGGGTAAGAGAGCTGAGAGTGCGATAGGTAGATGAAGGTTGGGGTGAAGGTGATTGGTCAAAGAGGAGGGTGGAGTGGATAGGTGGGAAGGAAGATGGATAGGTAGGGCAGGTCAAGAGATCGGTGCCAAGTTGGAAGGTGGCATCCAGGATAAGGTGGGGGGAGGCAAAATGAGGAAAATTGGTGAAATCCACATTGATCCCATGTGTATGGAGGGTCCCAAGGCAGAAAATGAGGCGTTCTTCCTCGAGGCAGCGGGTGGTAAGGGTTTGGTGATAGAGGAGGCCCAGGACCTGCATGTTCCTGGGAGAGTGGGAGGGGGAGTTAAAGTGTTCAGCCACAGAGCAGTGGGGTTGCTTCATATGTATGTCCCAGAGATGTTCACTGAAGCTTTCTGCAAATAGGCATCCTGTCTCCCGTGTAGAGGAGACCGCATCGGGGGCAACGGATACAATAAGTGACGTGTGTTGAAATGCAGGTAAATCTGACAGATGTGGAAGGCTCCTTTTGGGCCTTGGAGAGAGGTGAGGGGTAAGGTATGGGTGCAGGTTTTGCAATTCTTGCAGTGGAAGGGGAAGGTGCCGGGAGGAAAGGGTGGGTTGTTGTGAAAGGGGCATAGACCTGACAAGAGAGTCACAGAGGGAATAGGCTTTAGGGGTGGGGAATGAAATATATCCCTGGTGGTGGGGTCTCTTTGTAGGTGGCGAAAATGACAGAGAATTTTGCCATTTTATACATAATAAAAATTAGCTGAAAACATGAACAGGTGATGCTTTGTGATAGAAAACAGGAGAAGTGGAAAATTGACTGTCAGTTTTAAAGCTGCATTTTGTTTGTTAGCATTTTAGACATTTATAAACAGCCATCTCAAATGTTCAATTATTTCGAGCAGAGCAAGATGTGATGCCAGATTGACGTCAAACTCACATTTAGACTAATTTTATAAAACTGCTGTTTTGGCCAACTTTGCCATTTATATGAGTTATCAGTGAAGCAATATTGATGAAAGATGGAGTTATGTTGCACATTTCCACTCCTTGCATTGTTAGCCCATAAGTTAGTGGTTGCCAAACTCTGATTATGATTCTCCAGTGGGGTTGCAGCGCAGGCAAGATTTTGAGCTACAAGTCGCAAGGCAGCAATAATGGTCTTGCAGCTCTGACTGTGTATTGCAAAGCCCTTTAGATATTCGTATTTTTTCTGTCAGTGGGATTGTTCAGTTTTCTACTCTGAGGCCCAATCAATGCTACAGCTGCAGCCTGTAAAAAGCTGGGTCGTTATGTTTTTAATAGCAAACCCAGTCGATTTAATACTCCCCATCCAACTCTCTTCATAATGTCTTGCCTGTCTCTCCATCCCACCCTCACTGAACACTTTGTGGCATTAAAATGGGATGTGACAGTGGAAAAAAAGTTTGGAAAGAATTGATGTAAGTCAAAACTTTTCCAAGCTGAATAGGCAAAGCACCTTTTCTCATTTCTTTCAAACTAAAATAAAATTAAAATGAAATATGTCAAGTAGTTTGTACTTCTTGCAAAGAATGGAGCATTATGTGGACACTAAAGAAAATACAAATCAGTTATTAACAATGACTCTTGCATTTGATTGATCGATCCACTATTGTGGATCGATCAATCAAATGCAAGAGCACTTCCATAATTCAAGATGTGATATTTCTATGCAGAGATGCTCAGATTTAATAGAGTTGTGAGAGATGAAATTTCTGTTGAACAAAGAACAGGAGAATGCCTCGTTGTCATAATTATTTTCAATCAATGCAATAACCTAGGAACATACACAAGGAAAGACCTGTTCATTACCACTGTTTACAAAATGTTTCTCATCATAAATGAGAGGTGAGCTTTCAGAAAATGTCAGGTCATTAATGCTGAAGAAAAGCCTGCATTAATTTGGGATTCATCAAAAAGAGAAATTTTACCACTGAAGTCAGTAGTGTTTTACAGTCAGAAAGAATTAAGCAAAAGTACCACTTGATGAAAAACAATCCCTTCCAACATCTAAGAGCAGCCAGATCTGTTGTTAAAAAAGTACATTTTGTTTGGTGGATATATTGTCCTGAAGTTCTTACATCTTGTCTGGAAATGTCAAGCTTCCTCTGGTGATTAGGAATCCAATCATAGACAGGCCCATCTCATTCGCAGCAAAACACTTGAAAAAATGGAGCTCATAGGTATCAAACAGTTTAAGGTCCTGGGTATCAAAATGAAGAAATTCTTTTAAATCAATGCTACAGCTGCAGCCTGTAAAAAGCTGGGTCTTTATGTTTTTAATAGTAAACCCAGTCGAGTCAACTGAACCCTTGACACAAATCAGAATTGGAGGTCAATTGGTAGCTGCTTGTAATTTCTGTATTTTCTTGTTGTTATTTTGATGGACCTTTCACATTTATGGATTTCTTGCCACTGCCCATTCCCATGAAGAGGTGAGGTGGACTAACGCAGGCAGAAGCATCACAGATACCAGGAAAGCCTCTGAGCCCAGGTATGCCAGGAGGTCCTGGTTCACCAGGCAGGCCATGATCACCACGGGCACCATCCCGCCCATCCTTTCCAATTCCAGGCAAGCCAGCAACACCTATAACAGAAATAAACAACATGAGACTCTAATAGTACAGCCCGGCACTTACTTTTAGTTGCCATCTTGCCTGAAAATGAATACAGATTAACCTGAAATACAAAAATCCATTTTCTTTCTCTAAATCATTAAACCTTTGTGCATAGTCAAGGGCTTAAGTGAGGGACATCACAAAACTGAGATTTACTCAGGAGCGAGGGGACATCTGATTAATCACTTCTTTCAACAACAGCAGTCACCACAGAGAAATGTGCATCATTTTTAAGAGAAATATATGGAGAATGTGAAACAAATTCCTCTTTTACGATCATATAATATCTACCAGTTTCTAATTGAAATCCATGCATGCTGTCACCATAACACTATGTTTTAACTACTCTAGAATTTCCACCAACAAGTCTCAACCCTGGTGGTACTCCTTGCATCCATGCCTGGTCCTATCCTCCATCAAAGCTTACATTCTCTAAGAGAAAAGCACACTTCCAGTTATGGAGGGTAAAAAAAAGTAACAAAGATGGTGAATTTAAGAACATATGAACATAAGTAAGCAATTCAGCCCCTCGAGACTGTTCCATCATTCATTGATATTGTGAGATATTGTACTCTAGGTCCTCTCACTAACCCACTCACAAACGCTTTATATTTCCCACTCACAAGCAATTCATGTTTATTCATTCGTAACTCCTTTACTAACCCACTCACAAGCGAACACCACATTCCTGTTGCATTCATTCATAACTCCCAACTATAACACGGTTTCATTCATTTATTCACGAAACCGTAGTCCTGTAGCATATTTTACTATCTTAAGATAGACTAAATTAAAACAACCCATTACTGCTTTTACACACCTCAATCTTAATCAGCCCTTGCTACAAGCAATGTTTAGACCTTTTTACTTCTGAATAGGTGTCAGTATCGTATGGCGTCACTATCTCCATCAAGTCTTCACAAAACATAATATTAATCAGCCGTTATCAACCTGTCTCTCAGATTGTGTTTCTGAACACCAAACTGTTTCCCCAAGTAGTATGTACTTGTTGAATACCCTTTAACAGGGCCACAATCCCCTTAACTGATAAAGCAGCACTTCCATGAAATTGCATGAATGAATGAAACTCACACTGGCAAACAGTAAACAAATCTTATAGCCCAATTTAATACCTTTTATTCTTTTAAGTACAGGTACAATTTCTAACTTATTTAGAGCATATAGGCCTAGTGTTTTTACTAACATTTACTAATTTAAAAGACAAAAGGACTAGCATCTCTTAATTTTGCAAGCAGACCGGTCAGATACTCTTAACCCCATCAGAAATAGCAGCCAGCATTTAATATATTTTAGCCCACCTCCTGTCTCCCAGGACAGAAGATCCTCAACTTTTGTGTACTACAGATAAAATAATGTAACACTATAGTAATGAAATGTTAATATATTCAAGAACTGTGTTGTAAGAACTGTATTTTGGGATTTTATTGCTGCCTCAAACATGTACTACTGTGGTTGCTGAATAAAGAGGTGAGTTTTGCCACTCACTGATTTTGGTCATTATTTGAACACGATCCCACAATTTCATAGCTGATCTGTGGCCAAGCTCTATCTGCCTGATTTTGGCCCAAAATGTCTTTATAACTTTGCTTACAACAAATTATCCACCTCAGATTTAACAGTAACAACCGATCCTGCATCCATTGCCATTTGTGGCAGAGAGCTTGAAACATCTATCATCCTTTGTGCATCAAGTGCTTCCTAACATCGCTCCTGAGAGGTCTGACCCTAATTCTCAGACTATACAAACGAGATGGGATTGTAAGGAGTTCAGTTTCCTGTGATGTCCCGGAAATTCTTTTACTCATTTGCGCAAATCAGAGACAGAAGGATAACATCTTTTTTTTTACTCAAGTACTTCTTCATTTTCTTCATATTTTGGCCTTTCCCAGCAGAGCGCACAGCTTGCATGTTAGAACCAACATGTAGTTGCATCACTTATTTAGATTATATTGGCTTCAGCATTTTACATTAATGGATAGAGATCAGGAGAAGGAGTTCTGCTGACTTTCCCTACCCTTTCACTTTGTCCAACCTGTTGAGATAAGATGTAAATTTCCAATTGCCACTCTGGTTTGGATTGGTTATCAATGCAGACTGTGGGTGGAAAGAGTCCTTCTTCCATGCACCACTCCTCCAAAACCCCTACCTTATCTCCAGATGCTAGACAAATACAGCCAAAAATACGTTGTGCCAATCTAGACATCAAGTACATGCCGAGGCATCTGCAACAACAGGAGCACTGTGAGATATGGTGTCATGCAACTGGCTGCCAATATCCAGGCCCAAGGCAAATGATTTTGAAAAACTTCCAGGTGGTTGTCTGGAGCAATTGAATGTAGAGGATGAATTCCCTTGCACAGAAGTAAGAAAACAGGTTGAAAATAGTGGGTGAAAATAGCAGGCAGGAGTTTGTTATGTAGCAGAAGAGAGTGACTAATCAAAACGCATATAGCTGAGTTTTAAAGAAATTGGTCCCCCACCTGATTTTCCCATTTTGAGGATCAGATTATTTTTAATATATTAAATGATGCCACAGGTTAACAAGGCTGTTAAACAAAGCAAACCAAGCACTAGATTTTATTTCTTGAGAAGTCGCATCATAAAGTAAGAAAGTTATCTGCTAGCTATATCGGGTCTTTGACCATACTTGGAATATTACATGCAGGGTATTTGATTCATTCATGGGATGTGGGCATCACAGACTGGGCCAGCATTTATTGCCCATTCCTAGTTGCTCTCGAGAAGGCAGTGGTGAGTTATATTAAGACGATAAGATCAAAAGGAATAAGAACAGGAGTAGGCTGTTCGGCCCCTGAGCCTGCTCAACCATTCAATAGGACCAGGACTGTTCCAACAAATCTCACATGAGATCCTCACATCTACTTTTCTGCCCTTTCCTATAACCTTTGATTCCCTGACTGATCAATCATCTATCTCAGCTTTAAATGCACAGGACTCCGGCCCCACAACTCTGTGTGGCAAGGGCCATCTAAGAGTCATGATTTCCTGAGAGAAGAAATTCATCCTCACCGCATCTTGAATGGATACTACTTTATTCTGAGACTATATACTTTGGTCCTACAATCACCCATGAAGGGAAACATCCTTTCAACATTTACTCTGACAAGTCCCTTAAAAGTGACAAGGCTCTCTTGATTTTAGGCCACACATTTTGTTTAAAAAAGATAGAAATTTTGCCCGATAGTTAACCAATGGAATGAGGTTACTCCTAATGAAGGATTTTCCTGATTCGAGGTCTGAGTACTCCTTGATAGAATTGAGTTTTGACATGCACCGCATTGCAATTGAAAATGAAATGATGATTCTCAGAGTATTTGTAACACAGAGGTGGTCTGTGTTAGATGCTTACCAGGCATTCCTTGAGGTCCCGGTGGTCCACGTAATCCTATTCCTTCTTCTCCCTTCTCACCTTTTTCACCTGGTACACCTGTCATTCAGAAACCAGAGCTTTAATTCTACTCTAATCGCAAAAATCAGTGTGAAAGCAACAAGAAACCTTTCTATAACTCAGGCTTGCAATTCATAAAAACTGAAATGACTTCAGAAAATAGTTCTTAGTCTATACACCCATTTTTTTTTCCAGAGACTGACTGCAAAGGTCTGCAACCATTATACACATACCATGTGTCTAGTGAGGCTGTGCCTGAATGGCCACAAGCTGAATGCACTCAGTTCATTGTTAAAACATATATTTTGAAATAGCCTAGTAGAGACTGAGCCATTTTCTAGACCTTTCTAGGCCATTGCTTTCACGAGAGTTGGGAATTCGCGATGCTTTCTCAAACAGACCTTCACTGGGTGCTGACATAACAGTGAGACAGACTGAAGATCAATGCCATGTGATTCAGCCCCTTTTTCTTGAGCTCCCACACAATCCAGCCATCTAACTTCCCAATCCCACTACATCCCACCACAAAATATTCATTTCTATTGGTACTATTGCAAATTCCAAAACACAGTCGAGTTAGAAGTTGGAAGCATCTTTGCTCTTACATCTTGCTATCTTACAGATTTTTGGGCTCTCACTGTTGCTTTTGATGGAATTGATCAACCTTTTCAAACGTTAAGAGTGAAACTTCTGTGCTACTTCTCTTCGGTCATCATTAGTAGTGACCAAACGTTGAACAATACAGCTCATAACATTGATTGTTCTGCATCATTTACTATGCTTCAGTCTTGAGGAATGGCAGGTCAAAATGACAAATGTGGAGTTTTTGAGTTACAACTCAACACTGTCTGGTATTAACCACAGCCATACATTTAAACTGTCACAGTTAGCAAGATTGGAGGTGATACTACGATGCACATAATCACCAATAAATTTGTTTTTCTTATCTTTTCAATCTTCTTCAAAGGCCGTGGTGACCTTCCAAGAAATCAATCTGTGCATTTACCACTTTTGTCCACCGCCAGTCTGTTGACAGATATTAAGTGTGCATCTCTATGCTGAAGAGAGACTTTCGTGAGACAACTAATGGGTTGAAATGATGTTGTTACCTTTGGTTCCTGGTTCACCAGGGTAACCTTGGTGACCTTTGACACCTTGTGGGCCGATTGCACCTGGGTGTCCTGCAGATCCTGGAGGGCCAACTGGTCCTGGCGGTCCTGGTGGTCCAGGTCGACCTGGTTTCCCAGACGTTATGGGTTGTCTTAGGCTGGCAGCCAGTTCTGATATTTGCTCTAAAACAATAAGACCTGAAATTAAATTTGGACTCACAAAGCAGGGTTTTCATGTGGTTTCCAGTGAAAGGGCAGCTTAATTCAGAACCAGTTGAATCTGGATCCTCAGTACATGAGTCAGCTAAAGCTTAGAAGCAGATAAGTTCAACTCAGGCATGTCTTGTGGGACAGTGGTTATGTCTCTTCCTCTGAACCAGAAGGACTGGGTTCAAGTCCTAGTTCTACCAGGCATGTGCATTAACCTCTCTCAACAAGCTGATTAGACAATATCTATAACAACAGATTAATGTGATATATATGTGGTGCACTGCCAGTGTCCCTACCTCTGGGCCCAGAGGCCTGGGTTCAATTCCTGCCTGCTCCAGAGGTACGTAATAATATCCCTGAACAGGTTTAATGAAAGTATCTATGAATTCATCTAGCAAACTCTATTTGACCTGTGACTCAGTGCTTGCAATGATGGGTAAAAAAGTCTGAACTTTCATTTTGTACAAGTTTAATTTGTTCGGTCATTTGCATTAAATTGAAGTCTACTGTTTAAGTTCAATGGTTGCCAGCTCTAAGCAGTATTTCTCCAAGGTTTCCAATGAAGTAACAGCTTGATTAACAATCAACTGAAACTGCATCCTGAAGAAATGACTCAAATAGGCCTTTGCACTTTGTGGCTTATAAAAGTAGTCAACTTAGGAAAACAGAGCCTCAGCCTTGGCAAATGTCCATTAAACTTGTGGTTCTTTCCACTTATCTAAATGACAATGAGGTCTGCAGGTCGATGAGCCAACTAACTATGGCATCATCAGACAAGAAAAGTAGGAAGATACATAATGATGCGGGGACAGTATAGGACTGACACATTTCTCTGCCACAGAGAGCCTGAGTCTAAGCAGCTGAGTTGATAGGTAGCAGGGTTCAGAATGTCTGCTCAAGGTAGGGGCAGGGGGAGAATCCAGTCATCCAGATTAATGCATCCACCAGTGCATTTACTGTGCAGTTGGAACTGAGCCAAATTAAGAAACAGAAGCTCAAACTTGTGCGGCTGAGGCATGAGCAAATTGGCATCGGGCAAATTAGACTAGAGAGATGAATGCGCAGCTCAAAGTGGGTTCTGGTTTACGGGAACGCTGGACTAGGATAAGTGGGATGTGTGTCATTGGGATGGTCTCCAGCTGAAATGTGATGGGGCTGGAATACTAGCCAACTGCATAACCTAGAAAGTAGAGAGGATTTAAAAATAAATATATGGGGCAAGGGATCAATTTTGTACACATGTTACAAATCAAACTATAGAGTCAAGGGCAAAGAGAAAGCTAATAATATGGGAAATAAGAAACAAACCATGACAGGAGGGGATAGAGAGTACAGTTCCAAGAGTCAAACAACAGCTAAGACTAGAATTTACAAAGGCAGCAGAAGAATAAGAGAAAGGCTCTGTATCTGATTGCATGTAGCATTAGAAACAAACAGATGAACTGAGAACACATCTGACATAAATGAAGAGATAGAAGCATCTTTGCTAAAATTATTGATAACCCAAAAATGGTTAGGGAAGCAGTTTGTCGAAAAATGCATGAAGAAGATACAATGACAGCTTAACTGAGTAAGTAGACAAATGAGTTTATGTGAAGTAATCCATTTTGACAGGAAGAAAAATGTAGCAAGTTGTCTAAATGGTGACAGACTGCAGAGTTCTGAGGTGCAGAAGGATTGCAGTATCCTGTAGACTGAATTATAAAAAAGAACAGTATGCACCATGAGAAAAGTAATAGAATGTTATCATTTAGAACGTAGAACAATACAGCACAGAACAGGCCCTTCAGCCCACGATGTTGTGCCGACCATTGATCCTCATGTAAGGTAAACCTAATGTACGAACCCTCACATTTCTGTGACCATATGCATGTCCAGCAGTCTCTTAAATATCCCCAATGACCTCGCTTCCACAACTGCTGCTGCAACGCACTCCATGCTCCCATAACTCTCTGCATAAAGAACCCACCTCTGACATCACCTCTATACTTTCCATCAAATAGCTTAAAACTATGACCCCTCTTGTTAACAATTTCTGCCCTGGGAAAAAGTCTCTGGCTATCAATTCTATCTATGTCTCTCATTATCTTATACACCTCAATTAGGTCCCCTCTCTTCCTTCTTTTTTCCAATGAAAAAATCCAAGCTCAGTCAACCTCTCTTCGTAAGATAAGCCCTCCATTCCAGGCAATCTCCTCTGAACCCTCTCCAAAGCATCCACATCTTTCCTATAATAGGGCAACCAGAACTGGACACAGTATTCCAAGTGCGGTCTAACCAAAGTTTTATAGAGCTGCAACAAGATCTCACGGCTCTTAAACTCAATCCCTCTGTTAATGAAAGCCAAAACACCATATGCTTTCATAACAACCCTGTCCACTTGGCGGCAATTTTAAGGGATCTATGTACCTACACACCAATATCCCGCTGTTCCTCCACACTGCCAAGAGTCCTGTCTTTAATCCTGTATTCAACTTTCAAGTTCGACCTTCCAAAATGCATCACCTTGCATTTATCCAGGTTGAACTCCATCTGCCACCTCTCAGCCCATCTCTGCATCCTGTCAATGTCACGCTTCAGCCTACAACAGTCCTCTATATTGTCAACAACACCTCCAACCTTTGTGATGTCTGCAAACTTGCTAACCTATCCTTCAATCTCCTCATCCAAGTCATTAATAAAAATTTCAAAGAGTAGAGGCCCAAGAACAGAGCCCTGTGGAACACCACTCACCACTGACTTCCAGGCAGAATACTTTCCTTCCACTACCACTCGCTGTCTTCTGTCGACCAGCCAATTCTGTATCCAGACAGCTAAATTTCCCTGTATCCCATTCCTACCGGACCTTCTGAACGAGCCTACCATGTGTAACCTTATCAAATGCCTTGTTGAAGTCCATATACACCACATCCACTGCTCGACCCTCATCAACTTGTCTAGTAACATCCTCAAAGAACTCAATAAGATTTGTGAGGCATGACCTGCCCCTCACGAAGCCATGCTGACTGCATTTAATCAAGCCATGCTCTTCCAGATGGTCATAAATCTTATCCCTCAGAATCCTTTCTAACACCTTGCAGACAACAGACATGAGACTGACTGGTCTGTAATTGCCGGGGATTTCCCTAGTTCCTTTCTTGAAGAGAGGAATTATATTTGCCTCCCTCCAGTCCTCAGGTACGACTCCGGTGGAGAGCGAGGATGCAAAAATCTTGCTTCCGAAAGCAGCCAAGGACAAATCTGGTCTGAGCCTGGCAACTTGTCAATCTTAATGTTTGTCAAAATTTATCATGAACCACGTTGAGTACCAAAGGAGGGAGTTGATGCTTCAGTTAAACAGGGCACTGGTAAGATCGCATCCGGATTAATAAACAAATATTTTTGATATTATTTAAAGATGGATGTAAATGCTTTGAAGACAGTTCAGAGAGGCTTTGCGATATTGGTACCTGGAATGAGGAGTTAATCTCATATGTAGAGGTTGGGCAGACTAGGGTTATTGCACTGGAGTTGAGAAGATATTAACTATTCCCTCTCAGTTGCACACATGCACAGCCACTCTGCTAATCCATCCAAGCATGCCATTGACTTTCAGTTCTGGAAGTTGCTGCTATATCAGATCTCAGAGGTTACACAGCCAATAAGAAATTAGAGGGAATGCTTAAGGAGCTGGAAAGGGAAGATTTGTCCTGGGCTTGCTTTAATAAAACATAGAACATAGAACAATACAGCGCAGTACAGGCCCTTTGGCCCTCGATGTTGCGCCGATCCAAGCCCACCTAATCTACACTAGCCCACTATTCTCCATATGCCTATCCAATGCCTGTTTAAATGCCCATAAAGAGGGAGAGCCAACCACTGCTACTGGCAGGGCATTCCATGAACTCACAACTCGCTGAGTAAAGAACCTACCCCTAACATCTGTCCTATACCTACCACCCCTTAATTTAAAGCTATGCCCCCTCGTAATAGCTGACTCCATACGTGGAAAAAGGCTCTCATGGTCAACCCTATCTAAACCCCTAATCATCTTGTACACCTCTATCAAGTCACCCCTAAACCTTCTTTTCTCCAATGAAAACAGCCCCAAGTGCCTCAGCCTTTCCTCATACGATCTTCCTACCATACCAGGCAACATCCTGGTAAACCTCTTCTGCACCCGTTCCAGTGCCTCCATATCCTTCCTATAGTATGGTGACCAAAACTGCACACAATACTCCAGATGCGGCCGCACCAGAGTCTTATACAACTGCAACATGACCTCAGGACTTCGGAACTCAATTCCTCTACCAATAAAAGCCAGTACGCCATATGCCTTCTTCACCGCACTATTTACCTGGGTGGCAACTTGCAGAGATCTGTGTACATGGACACCAAGATCCCTCTGCTCATCCACACTGCCAAGTATCTGACCATTAGCCCAGTACCCCATCTTTTTGTTACTCATACCAAAGTGAACCACCTCACATTTACCCACATTGAACTCCATTTGCCACCTTTCTGCCCAGCTCTGCAGCTTATCTATATCCCGCTGTAACCTGCCACATCCTTCCTCACTGTCAACAACTCCACCGACTTTCGTATCATCCGCAAACTTGCTCACCCAACCTTCTAGCCCCTCCTCCAGGTCATTTATAAAAATGACAAACAGCAATGGTCCCAAAGCAGATCCTTGCGGAACACCGCTAGTAACTGCACTCCAAGATGAACCTTTACCATCAACTACTACCCTCTGTCTTCTTCCAGCCAGCCAATTCCTAATCCAAACCTCCAACTCACCCTCTATGCCATACCTCCGTATTCCAACGAAAAACAAAGCAAGCTCAAGGAACAACATCTCGTTTTTCACTTAAGTGCTATACAACTTCAAGGTCTCGATATTGAATTTAATAATTTCAGAAACTGACCATATCATGCACATTCTTCATTTTCCTTACATTCTCACTCCATGACAGCACAGTCCTGTTGCTTGCCCTTTCACACCTTAACTTATATCCTTTTATATCTCTTTTCCTCTTTCTCCATTATTAAACACCCTCTTGCCTTTTCCATTGGGCCTTTTTTCTGCCTGCCCTTTTATTCATCTTCTGCACCTCTCCAAAGTATAAAAACATATCAATATTCTGCAACTTTCAGTTGTGTAGAAATTGTACCGGACTTGAAACATTAATTCTATTTCTCTCTGAAGATACTGCCAGACTTGCTGAGTTCTCCAGCATTCTCTCCATTTGTTTTAATTAGATGTGATGGGCATGTTCCTCCCTTATGAGAGAGCCTATAACCAGGACTCATTGTTTAAAAATCAGGCATCCCCATTTAAAACTGATGAGGTGAAATGTTTGCCCGCAAAGCACTGCGTGTCGGAGGAAAATGGTGGATGCACTGTCTTTGAATATCTTTAAGGCAGGGATGGATAGGCTCTTAATTAAAGGGGTGAAAGGTTTTCAGGACCAGGCATGAATTGGGTATTGAACTTACAGTCAGATCAGCAATGATCTTATTGAATGGCTGAGGGACTGAAAGGAGCAAGAATCAGCCACATTTGTATGATTTGTGTGTTAATTGAACAGCAATGTGCAAAAACTAGTTTCCTTTCAAACATTCTTTGCACACACACTATTCAATTCAGTGTTCACCTCTAAGTACCACTAACTGAGATTTCAAAGTCAGAAGGCACATTGCACCAGGTTATAGTCCAACAGGTTTATTTGAAATCACAAGCATTTGGAGCGTTGCTCCTTCGACAGTGAAGTCTTCACCTGACAAAGAAGTGACACTCTGAAAGCTTGTGATTTCAAATAAACCTGTTGGACTATAACCTGGTGTCATGTGACTTCTGACTTTGTCCACCCCAGTCCAACACTAGCACCTCCACAGCTATGATTTCAGTACTAACCATGCCTCCTATATTCTCAACCAAATCACTTATATAAATAACAAACAAAAGTGGGTTCAGTACCGATCCCTGTGGAACACTGCTGGTCACAGGCCTCCAGTCTGAAAAACAATCCTCCACCACCACCGTCTGTCTCCTACTGCAAAGCTAATTTTGTGTCCAGTTGGCAAGCTCATCTTTTCCTACAATTCTCCGAAGCATTTGTGAATCACACAACTATAACTGACCTCAAACCTCCAATAATCTTTAATCTCTGGGTCTTTTGTGAATCACTGTCGATGGGAAAAGCTGATTTAGAAACCTGCCTTCATTCATCCACATCCAGCATGCCTGTTGTAATTCATTTGCTGATAAGCTCTTTGTTACATCTTTGCACAATTTCAAAATCAGCCTTTTTAAATCAAACCAATAGGCACACGCCAGCCTCCACTCAAATAATGTTTGGTTCTTATCCTTGGGAAAGTCCTTTTAGGGTATCTTGAACAGCTGTAGTCCATGTGTTGCAGGTTGACCCACAATGCCTTTACGGAGGGAATTCCAGGATTTTGACCGATGACAGTGAAGGAACAGTGATATACTTCCAAGAGAGGATGGTGAATGGCTTCCAGAGGAATATCCAGGTGTTGGCGTTCCCATCTGGCAAGTTGGGGACGAAACTTCTGCGGGCCCCTAGCAGAAATAATTGTACCATCTATAACCATGGGTGAGGTGCTGGAGGATTGGAGGGTGTCTAATGTTGTGCTTTTATTTAAGAAAGGCTGTACAGGAATACAGATTTGTGAGTCTGACATCGGTGGTTGGTAAGTTGTTGGAGGTGATTCTGAAAGATAAGATTTACATGCAGTTGGAGAGGCAGGGAGTGATTAGGGATAGTCAGCATGATTTTATGTGAAGGAAATCATGTCTCACACATTTGATTGAGTTTTTTGACAAGGTAACCAAAAAGATTGATGAGGGCACAAAGATAGACTTCGTCTACTTGGATTTTAGTAAAGCCTTTGATAAGGTTCTACATGGTAGATTAATTAGTAAAATTAGCTCACGTGGGATTCAGGGAGAGCTTGCCAACTGGATACAAAATTGGCTTTACGGTAGGAGACAGACGGTGGTGGTGGAGGGCTGTTTTTCGAACTGGAGGCCTGTGACTAGCAGTGTTTCACAGGGATCAGTACTGGCTCCACTTTTGTTTGTCATTCATATAAGTGATTTGGTTGAGAATATAGGAGGCATGGTTAGTAAATTTGCAATGACACCAAAATTGGTGGTATAGTGGACAGTGAAGAAGGTTTTCAAAGATTACAAAGAGCTCTTGAACAATTGTGTCAATGATCCAAGGAGTGACAGATGGAGTTTAATTAGGATAATAGTGAGTTACTGCATTTTGGTAAATCAAATCAAACAAGGGCAGGATTTATACAATTAATGGCAGGGCCCTCGGTAGTGTTGTAGAACAGAGACCTAGGGTTCAGGTACATACTTCTTTGACATTTTCATCGCAGGTCAATAGGGTGGATAAGACAGTGTTTAGCAGGCTTGCCTTCATTGTTCAGACTTTTGATTATAGGAGTTGGGATGTCAAGTTGAGATTGTACAGGATGTTGGTGAAGCCTTTGGTTAAGTATGTTGTGGAGTTCTGGTCTCCCTATTATAGAAAGGATATTGTTAAATTGGAAAGGGTGCAGAAAAGATTTACCAGGATGTTATCGGGAATGCAAGGTTTGAGTTATAAAGATAGGCTGGAAATTTTTTCACTGGAGTATAGGAGAGTGAGGGGTGACCTTATAGAGATTTATAAAATCACGAGGGGCATGGATAAGAAGAATAACAATGGTCTTTTCCCTAAGGTGGGGGAGTTCAAAACTAGGGGGCATATTTTTAAGCTGAGAGGGAAGAAAATTTAAAAAGGGCATGAGGGCAATGTTTTTACATGGAATGGTTAGTGTATGGCATGAACTGCTAAATGGATGCAGGTACAGTTACAACATTTAAAAGACATTTGAATAAGTACATGAATAGGAAAGACTAGGAGAGATATAGAGTTGTGAATGTGGTGCTGAAAAAGCACAGCAGATCAAACAGTATCTGAGGAGCAGGAGAATTGACATTTCAAGCAAAAGCCCTTCATCGGGAATTGGAGAGATATAGACTAAATGCAGGCAGGAAGGACTAGTTTAGTTTTGAAATGTGGTCAGCATGAACTAGTTTGACCAAAGGGTCTGTTTCCATGCTGCGTGATTTTATGAATCTATGTATCTGATCCTCTTGACCTTATAGATTGAGGTAGCCACGTATTTAGAAAGTGAATTTTACTGTATCACTCTACACACAGCGAGAAGGAGGATTATGTTCTCACATTGACCCCAACATTTTTGGGATGCTTGTGTTTTTGATCAAAATAAATCCAAAAATCAGGAAATATGACAGGTTATCACTTGGATCATGCTCACTATCCCTAGAAGGCATTTGACTAGATTCCACTTTGAGGTTACTGCACAAAGTAAGTGCTCATTGTGTGGGAAGTAGGATAATATCATGAATATGAGCATTGTTTAGCTAACAGGGAACAAAGAGTGTATTTTATGGTTCACAGAATGTGACAAATGGGGTTCCACGGGGATCAGTGCTGGGTCCTCCACTATTGACAAGTTATATGAATAACTTGGATAAAAGATTGAGTATATGGTTGCTAAGTTTGCTGATGGCACAGAATATAAATGGGAAATTAATTTGTGAAGAGAACATAAGGAATCTGCAAAAGGCTATAGGTAATTAAGTGAATAACATTTGGTGGATGGAGGAAAATGTGGTTTTGTTCATTTTAGTAGGAAGGATAGAAAAACAGCAATTAATTAAAATGTAGAGAGAGCAGCATTCTGAGATCCAGAGGGTTTTGGTTCTCCTGGCATGTGAATCACATTTAGATTACATCACAGTGTGGAAACAGGCCCTTCGGCCCAACAAGTCCACACCGAACCGCCACCCACCCATACGCCTAACCTAACACTATGGGCAATTTAGCATGGCCAATTCACCTGACCTGCACATCTTTGGACTGTGGGAGGAAACTGGAGGAAACCCACGCAGACACAGGGAGAATGTGCAAACTCCACACAGTCAGTCGCCTGAGGCGGGAATTGAACCCGGGTCTCTGGCGCTGTGAGGCAGCAGTGCTAACCACTGTGCCATCGTGCCACCCACAGTTGTCTACAAGTACAGAAAGTGATTAGGAAGGCAAATAGATATTGTTTATAGGAAAGGCAAAGGAACATTAAAGGCAGGAACGTTTTTTTACAACTCTATAGGGCATTGGTGAGACTATATCTGGTGTATTATGAACAATTGTAGTCTTATTTAAGAAATGATATACATGAGTTTGAAGCAGTTCAGTGAAGATTAACTTGACTCCTATTTGACTGGGTTGGGGGAGTTATGAAGAGAGGATGGAGATACTGGGCCAGTATGCATTCTTCTTTTGATGAATAATTTAATATGTGGAAACATATTAAATTATGATAGGACTTGACTGAGTAGATGTAGAAAATCATAATTCCCCTAATCGGAGGGACTAGAACCAGGAGATGTCATATTAATAATAACGAGCCTTTGAGTTAAGATTAGATTCCCTACAGTGTGGAAACAGGCCCTTCAGCCCAACAACTCCACACCAACCCTCCGAAGAGCAGCCCACCCAGACCCATTCCCCTACATTTACCCTGACTAATGCACCTAACACTATGGGCAATTTAGCATGGCTAATTCACCGAACGTGCACATCTTTGGACTGTGGGAGGAAACCCACGCAGATACGGGGAGAATGTGCAAACTCCACACAGACAGTTACCCGAGGCTGGAATCGAACCCAGGTCCCTGGCGCTGTGCGGCAGCAGAGCTAACCACTGAGCCACCGTGCTGCTCTTTCTATAAAGCAGCAGGGGACACAAACCCATGCCTTTGTGGAGGCATGAACCTTAATCCAGTGGCTTAGACCGCTCAACCACAGCTCCAGGAAGAAGAGGGGGAGGAAATCTTTCTCTCAGGCAGTAAGTCATTGGAACTCTCTTCCCAGAAGAGTGGTAGGGAAGGGTTGCTTCACATTTTTAAGGCAGAAATAGATAGATTCTTGACAAACAAGGGACACAAATATTATCATTGGTAGGTAGGAATGTGAAGCTGAAGCCATGATCAAATCACTCATGGCCTTGTTGAATAGCAGAGCAGATCTGACAGGTTGAATGGCTGACTCCTGCTCCTAATTTGCATATTCAAATATTTCATGCATTTTATGCTTTTATCTACTGGAAACCCAGTTATCTGCTAGACCTGCAGCAAGCCTTAGCTGCCCAATTTGCTCACATTTGTTGTACGGGGTTGGGGGGGGGGGGAGGGGGGGTGGGAGGTTGTAAGGTTGGCATGTTAATTAAGCAAATTGGGTTGCCTGGGGCGGGGCGGGGTGGAGGTGGGGTGGGAGGGGTGTTGGGATTGGTATGTTTTGGAGGCGAGGGAGAAAAACTCCTGTTTATTTTGTAAAACAAAATTGTCCAGATTTTGCAGCAGATCAGGATATTTATCCTGAAAAGAAGCAACTGTTGTCCATTACTTCAGGCATGTTTTCTGTGAAGGAATAGTAGTAACATTTCATTGTAATAATTGTTTTAACAGACTTCTAAAACAAGTTATGGCACCGGCTAAGTCATCCAACATAGTAACTGTGAGAATGTAGCAGCACACCTCCCATCTCTTAATTAGATACACATCCTGGCCATCTTTTAGTTACAAAGTAGTGACAGTTTAAAAGTAGTTAGTGTAATGCAGATCGCTTATAATAATCTAATAAGTGATGATTTAAACTATCCTTCGTGAAATGTCTCCTTTGTTAAACTCAATCAAGCATTTTCTGTTTTAATTCTGTTCCAACATATCGTAGTATGGGAGAGTTCAGACAATTAGCACAACAGAGACAAATGCCATTGGATTGAGGAACACATTAGAAATGAAATATTTTAAATTGAGCTTGTGACATTAAGTCAAAGTCTTGAAATTGAATGGCAATCATTTTTTTTTAAATGACATTGAAGATAGCTTTTTCAATTTCCATTGGTTATTGAGTTGTGCAGCAATGTTGAGATATCTTATGTCTGATACATTTTGTGATCTCCCATTGTATGTAACAAATTCATCTTGTATAATCTCGTGTAACCATTACATTAAAATTTGGTTTGTGCATAACTGTCAGTTTGGATGATTATACAATGTAACATTTTCTCAATGATGAGACTATTGAAGAAAAATCACAAGGGAACATATTGAGTTAGTTTCAGATATTATAGGTCTAATAGCCATTTACATGTTTAACAGCAAATTTTGGCACATCTTGGGAGACTGATGCATTAACATTATTTCATTATGGTTGTAAAGGAAAAGAATGTAATGAGGGAAAAATTCTTGCAGGAACAATTCGACTTATGTCTCAAAGCACTCTTGATGGCCAGACATTTATTTGCAACATCAGCTCTCATTTAATCTGCTCAATGACCATACAATTTGACAATTGTATATTTGTCTGTGTTATGGTCCCTACTAATTTTATTATTGGACAAACCTGATCCCAGACTAAAGTTTAGCTACATAGATCATGTTTTTCTTTTAAATAAAGTAATCTTTCACTGAAACGCAAGCAGAAAATGCAGTGGATTTGGATTTAACAAAAAAAAATTATTAGACAAAAGAAAGGAACAAAATAAACCAAACTATTCTCATTTAACACAAATTCAAAGATTTTGAAATATGTGCTAAGGTACAATTCCATGGATTCCAAACTCCCCTGTACAGTGCTCACAAGAGCAAATGGCTTTCTCTATCATAGCCATAGGGCTTAATTTAAACGTGGCTTCAATTGTCTATCTTGAGAATCTGATACCTTCTTCCTAGAGTCTTCATACAACTGGGTATGGACTTTCTCAACATCTAGTAACTCCTTCAAAGTTTTAAAGAAACACTCTGATCTTGAACTTTAAACTAACCAAAGGTAATCTATTGCTTTGATGTGGAGGTACCTGTGTTGGACTGCAGTGAACAAAGTTAAAAATCACACCCCAGGTTATAGTCCAACAGGTTTATTTGGACATACTAGCTTTGAGAGCGCTCTGAAAGATACTATTTCTAAATAAACCTGTTGGACTATAACCTGATGTTGTGTGATTTTTAACTTAATCTATTGCTTAAATGTTCTAAACCTTCTGCGGATGCAACTGTAAAAACATCCAGTTTCTGCCAACTGCACAACTCAAAAAGGTTTTCTTCAGGTTATAGGTGTTTCCCAAAGCAGAAAATAATTATTCTAGATCCTTTTAACCAAAACCTAATATCACTGTTTAATCTATTTACTTGTAAAACTCTTTTAAACACATTAGTCTCCAAGATCTCTCATACAGTTTTCTAATAGAAATCATCATGGCTACAGAAATATTTGCAAGTTAATCTCTTTTTTTTCTCACATACAGAAAATCCACTTGCTACTAGTTCAAAATCCAGAAATTCAAATAATTGAGATTAAAATACATTGAAATCCCACACCATGTGTACCACATGAATTATAAAGATTGTAAATGCTATCATTATTTCATCTGTGACTCTTCCAAAATCATTTTTTCAGTATTCATGTTATCATGCAATATAAATTGAAAAAGTGAGTTTATTCTTTAAAAGTTTTGTGCTTATTCAGTATCAATGGAGAATGGGTGATGTTTGTCAATCAAAAATGCTGGATCCACATTTTGAACCAATCAGAAATATGTTGTGGTGGTGCAGATGTTGAGGTGTCATTGGAGATGTGGGGTCTGGGATTTTAGTGAAACCAACACTGAAAAGAATGGCTGCTGCCTGCAGAAACTGAGAAGCAGTCACATTGGTGGGATTGGTGGACAGGGTGAGGGACAACAGCAGAGCAGGATGCAGTACTATGTGAGGGTTTGCCAGTATTTTTCTTCCTCCAGTTGTAAGTGAAATGATCTTAATTCATACATTTTCAAAAGCATTTGGCAAGGGAAGCAGCAACAGACTGAAGGTTCACCCTTCAAATATCAAATTACCAACAGCAGACAGCATTTCCTTACCTTGAATCATGTTCATGCACACCTCTCTGATTCGATGGACACTTGGCTCTTTGCCCTGTGGAGAAAGGTTTTACTTAGCAGCAAAATCACATATGAAAGTTCAGACAAAAGTATTTCTTTATGGGAGTTACAACATTAAACTACTGGGATGAATTGTACAAGTATTTATTGGCAGAAATAATTGTATTCACTCAAAAGGTCTAATTAGAGAAACTTAAATGAATTCTAACACACCAGAGCTACGAGAGATAATGTATTTAAAGTTACCTGTATATCCAAAGGACATAGTGTGTTAACAAAATCTCCTGCCATCTGTGAAATCTGGTTCAGAATCCAGTCCTGACTAGCAGTGATAGATTGGAAATCTCAGTATAACTTCTGTTGGAGACTCATCCACAATAGAAAATTACCTCAGTAAAACAGGCAATAAACAGAACATATTTCTCTGTTCAGCACGCAGACACAAAAACTAACGATGCATCAGAAGGATGATACTTAACAGATGTGATGAGCATCTCATTTAACAAGAGGAGAGAGCTGGCAAGAGCTTCATTACCCTCTTCTGAGAAAGCGCACCCAAGAGCAGCCAATCCAATTTGTGCCAGTTGGCATCAATGCAATCAGGGAGAGGTTAAGGATCACTGAGGAACCCAGAAGACATAGATATATAAGAGATGGATGGTGGTCAGAGTACAGAGGGGAATGGGAGTCAGCAGCAAGGGCATCAGAGAATTGTCAGACGACTCTACCTGATGCCAGGTCTCTCGATGACTGTGTGCCTTTGAACAAGGGACACCCCACCCAACACGTTCTGCATACTGTCTAAACTGAGGTCTTGAAAGTGGACAACTTCTTTGAGCTTTCCCGTTCTCAAGTAGAGGCGTGTTAAATTCTATCCCAAGGGTTTATTGTCCAAGCTGGAAGAAGGAAACCTGCCAAAAGCCTTCAGCTTTGTGCAGCACAAATTAGACATGTCAGTTACAGTCAAGAGCAGAAACTTCCCTCACCAAAAAGACAACAGTTACATAAAAGCTAACTACTTGAATACCTTGATTCTAAGTAAAAGGAATTGATTTGAGTATCCTGGGTTACAATGGTATCTCAAAATTACTCCAAATTCATTCTTCTCACATAAGCTTAACCCACCTAGGAGCAAGAATCTTGACAATTCATGACTGGGCTGTGTCTATAAGTTTGTAACTGGAATATATTTGTAGAAAAGTAAACAAACAAAATAGCCCTCAAAGAAATACCTGAGAAAACATTCACTCTCTGTACCATCAGTGCAGAGTGGAAACAATGTAAACGATTAACAAAATGGACCTCAACAATGTTCCTTCACAGAAGCTTTCAAACACGTATCATCTTTAGCCCAGAAGGATATGGGAATAGCACAATCTGGAAATTCCCCTCTAAGTCACACACCATCCTGCCTTGGAAATATTTTGTGCTCCTCCACCTCATCGGTTCAAAATCCTGGAGCTCCCTACTTAACAGCACCACCTTCTAGGGTAATTAGGAATGGACAATAAATGCTGGCATTATGGGAATGTCTATATCACATTAATGAATAAAAAATGCTCTTTTATATTCTAGAAATTAACACACTCTGAGAAATGGACAGCATACTGACAAAGCAATCCACCTTTGCAGCCCACGCTTTCTCACTGCAATGTTGATGTATATGTCTTGTCTCAGTGTGTTACTTTATAAAATATTAATTTTACACTCAGGTTTGGAAATTGTTGGCAAGCCAGATGTTCATTGCACAGTGCCTTTCGAACGGTGATCTCGAATTATCTTAAAGAACCCTTGTAATAAAGGACATGGTGAGCTCAGACAAGCAGAGGTCAAAGAACAGTGGACTCAGTAGCTTTAGCCCAGGATTGCCATACACTCTCCCATAGTGTACACTGCAAGTCTTCCCTCAGGTACTTACATCTTTACCTGGAGACCCAGGAAGCCCAGGAGCCCCTCGTTCTCCTTCCAGTCCTCGGGCACCAACTGCACCTGAAGGTCCCTGAAATCCAGGACGACCACGAGGCCCTTGAGCCCCAACAGGACCAGTTTCACCAGGCGCTCCAGGCTAGGAAGACAAAGAAAAATCAAATGGCTTGACTCTGGCCAGAAGTGCCAATTCTAACTTTAGCAAACAAAATACAATCAATTAACATTTGCAAATTGAATTTTTAATCAGTTAATTATACATTTGGTAATAGGACAGGTACATCACAAATTTCATTCTGGATTGATTTGAATCCCTTGCCTTACTGATTGTCAATACAGGTAACTGATTCTGGTTTTATTTTATAAAACTATATTTGCATTTAAATGAGAATACTCATGATTTGGATACTGTTAGCGTATCTGAATGGCCTTTTCTAAAAAATAAATCTTGTGTTCCTGGATTATCCAGCCTTCACAAAGATAATTTTTACATAGTCATCATTTCGTTATCAAGCTTTCTACATTAAAAAAATATTATTTGGAACTCAACCCATTGTTTCTCTGAAAGATGGTTGAAATAGTAAGAGGTCATCTGTAAGTTGAAAAGGTGGGTAAATATATTGCTGTTGACCACGCATCAGAAGTAGAGACTGGAAAATAATTATTAATGGAAAAAGCAAAGCAGAAGTTGGACAAGGGTTTGGGGAGCGTAAGTAGTCGGGTGGAGGTGTAGTTGAGGGTGTGTGGAATACGTATGGAGTCACTTGAATTGTTACTCAAATATTATACTCCATATTTAATAGTCTAACATATACAGAGTAACTATTTATTTAATTGTATTGGGAGTCTTCAAATTCTATAATTTAAATGAAGACTTACCAAGGATTCCAGATTACTGTCCAGAAGAATTGTCATGCTTCCAAGCAATTCTTTTTTGAATCTGCTATAATGGAAATTCTGTTGGCTTCACAGGTACCCCTCACCTGGAATGGTTGACTGGCTCTTGGAAAATCCAGGTTGTTGTTCAAAAAGTGATGCTATTTTCATTTTTATGACTCATTTCAATTTGAACTTTTCTCCTGTAATTGCTCCCAAACTGAACATTTGCCCTCCGTCCCCATTATACTGACATGGAGATCAAGCATAACCTCTCTTGCTCTAGCACATATATTGAGGAATTGCTTCCTGCCTTGGTGCTCCTTTCCCTTTTTTCAGAAGAATAGAGAAGTAGTTGGGATGGGACAGATTTCGTCATACTTAAACTTTTGGAACATATTGTTGTTACCAATTTTTAAATAATTAGAATCAATGTTAAAATGAAACCCCTGGAACAACTGATTTTAATCTATCATGGGGTATGAATGTTACTTATAATGTTTGTTGCCTATCCAAAGTTGTCCCTCTACTGAGTACCTTACTGGACCATTTCAAAGAACCAGTAACATGGTTGTAAGTCTGGAATCACATTTCGGCTAGACTGGGTAAGGAAAGCAGAAATTCTTACCAAAATAAGTTAATGAATCTGTTCAGTTCAGTTCTTATGACAATTGAAGGTGGTTTCATTGTTAGTATTACTGACACGCAATTTTCTTTTTAACAATACATTTGTTCTTGTTGGGTAGAATCAAGGATGCATTTTATGGTGACTCAATTATATAGGAATTAAATTTAGGGTTCATACCTCTCCTTTCTTGCCTTGAAGACCAGGAATGCCCTTTAAAAGACAAACATTTGATGTTCTTAAAAAACAAATGAGCATGCTTACAACTCAACAAAACCTAAGTGATAATATTTAATCTCCTGCTGTAAGAGGCTGTGACCTTGCAGGGTAGATCAACCCTGCAATAGAAAACCTGTCCAACTTTCATCTTCTCTCGCTCTCCCAGCTTACTGCCCAGGTGGCAGGATTGAAACAAGTCCAGGGGTTCTACACAGTCTTCACGGCCAACCTCATGGGAGATGGTCGCATTCATCTATATACAACTATACATGAAATCTGCTCCTTAAGTGGAAAAGTGAGAACGTATAGCAATTGCTGTTAGGCTAATCTTAACATCATAATCCCAGAACATATTATGGACTCTCGGGGAATAATTGGCATGCCTGTTGGAGATCAATGTTTAAAATATGCAAGCAGTCAACTATTTCCCAAACATTGAATGGTGGCGAAAATTCATTTCGATAATTTCAGTAGTTTGGATGGGGAGTTTCACTATGTAGTAAATGCTCACAGCCACTGGGTGGAGCAAGAGTTAATAACCACATTTATGAAGTCTCAGGAGAACCTGGATTTGTGTCAAGACTCACCTGCTCCCCTTTCTCTCCATGTTCTCCATTCAGACCTGGTTTTCCCTTTTAAAAGTAAAATTTTAAAAATACAGTCAGGTTGTGCATGGGTCTGTCAGAACCGTGGTACGCCGGTATTCACAGGTGAATAAGCATTGGTATGGTTGAACAGAAATTGCTGGGAACTCAGCAGGTCCAACAGCATCTGCAGGGAGTTCTGAAAAAACTGGACCCGAGATATTGATTCTGATTTCTCTCCTCAGATGCTGTCAGACCTGCTGAGTTTCTCAAGTTCATTCTGGTTTTGTTGACAATTTCCAGCATCCATTCCAGCATACGTTTGAAGATCATCTTCGAATATAAATCATCATTTGACATTTACAGCTGAAGTTCGACCCAGGCCATTATCACAGTGCACAGACAGTTTATATAATAAGGTTATTAAATAAACAAATTGTGACAATGGACTGGACATTAAGACCATCTTCGGTAAGGTGCCCGTTCCACCAGCTTCTCTTGCAAACCCCCTCAGCTGTCCCTCAGAATATGGTAATCAGCAGCCCACCCACCATTTATAAACAAATGATGAACAGTTAATTGAGCTTCTTGCTAAGCCAACTCTGACTAGGATGTTATTCTGCTCAGGCCACAATATGATTGACTTGAACACGTATGGTTGATTGGGCAATTCATGTTCTGAGCCCAAGTTGAAAGAAGCTGAGAAGGACATGCCACTCCTCAAAAACAGAAAAGCCCAACTCCCATCATCACTAATTCCCCCATGGCTGCCCACCCAAGAAAGGATTTATCTTTCTCCAGCACCTGTTTGCCCACTGCTGATTCCTTTGGGCGCTGCTTCAACGATCAATTAGTCAAACAGGTCTCTAGAACAGGAGGGGCAGAAGTCTCACCCTCTCCTTATTGAACCCACCAGCAGAGCATTCTCACTGTATGGCAGTTTTCACCCAGATCCTTTGGCTGCTAGACAATGTTCCTACCTCAGACTGGGTCTTGAAGAAGGTTTGTTTGCTTTAAAACACTAACTGTGTTTCTTTCTCTCCACAGATGCTGTCTGACCTGCTAATTTTCCACCATTCTCTGTTATTTTTTTGTTTCAGATCTCCATAATACACAGTACTTTACTTGAGGTGAGTGTAGACCCAGACAGGATAGTCTCAGATAAAGGGGTGGCCCACTTAAGACACAGATGAGGAGGAAACTATTGGGATGGCATGGTAGCTCATGAGGGACCTGGCTTCAATCCCACCCTCGGGTGGCTCTCTGTGAGGAGTTTCCACATTTGCCCCATATCGGCATGGGTTTCCTCCCACAGTCCAAACATGCGCAGGGTAGGTTGGACTGACCATGCTAAATTGCCCCAGTATCCAGGGATAAGCGTGTGTCTGGTTGGGATGCTCTTCAGAGGGTCAGTGTGGATATGCTGAGTTGAATAGTCTGCTTCCATGTTGTATGGATCCAATGACTCTATTTTCTAAGAGGGTTGTGAATCTGTGGAATTCTTTACTACAGTGGGATGCTGAGGCTGGTGTTTTTAATCAATAAGGAAATCAATGGGTTATTGGGATCATGCAGGAAAATGGGTTTGAGAATGAACATGTCAGCCATGATTTCATTGATATCAATGGGTAAATGGTCTACTTCTGCTCCTATGCATTGTGGTTTGTGATGTAATATGGAAACAGAAGAAGGCAAATGAGCCCTTTTAGTTTGTTCCTGCATTAAAAATATAATTGCTGATTTGTTCTATATATCTCCATTTGCTATATACCCCTTAATACCTTTCGATGACAGAGATGTATCAATTTTAATTTTAAAAATGTTAGTCATTATTCTAGCACCAATTGCTATCTGGGAAAGAGAAGTTCCAAACTGTTACCACCCCTCCTGTATGGATGTGTTCCCAAACTTCACTCCCGAAAATCTATTTCTAATTTTAACATTGATCTCCAGTGCTAGGTTCTCCAACCAATGGAAATATTTGTTTTTCTTTATGTTCTCTTACAAAGTCAATAGGATTATGAAGTAAACACAAATAATTGAAAAACTTCTATCAATTATCATTGGTTGCCTCTGTGCATGTCAGCAGCAATCATGAGTAGAATATGCACAGTTGTTTTTTACCACATTTCCTTTGAGACCAGGAACACCAGCCGAACCCTGAAAAGACAAAACAAACATTGGTTTGCAACATCTGCATCCTCCGGTAGCAGTGATCCATCCAATTTCTGGGATTAAAACAGTCAAAATTGGATCAAGCAAGGGTTTAAAGTGATGTTCTGGGGATTAACTGTTCAGAAGAAGAAAAGCAGTCTGCTGCTGTGGAGTTGTCTTTCCATTGTACACCACCTAATCTACTCAGCTATGTAACAGTCTTCAGAGCTAACACACTGACTTTCAGACAACTTCCACCTTTGTGAGCAGTTTCTGTCCAGTTTTGTCTTTCCTTTTCCTTGGCACTGACATTTTCAACGAAGTTAAAAATCAAACAACACCAGGTTACAGTCCATCAGGTTTATTTGGAAGCACTAGCTTTCGAAGCGCTGCTCTTTCATCAGGTAGTTGTGCTGCGTGATCTTCTTGGAGATCCTCTACATTTTGAGCCGGCAGTTAGTGGTGTCAATGGTAGTCATGATTTGGAGGTGCCAGTGTGGATTAGGATGGAGGAGCACAACCACCTGATGAAGCAGCAGCACTCTTAAAGCTGGCGCCTCCAAATAAACCTGTTGGGCTATAATCTGGTGTTGTTTTATTTTTAACTTTGTGCACCCCAGTCGAACACTGGTGTCTCCAAATCATTTTCAATTATCTTACCGAAAGGCAGTTTCTTTAGCCCATTCGTGAAAGTTTTTCCATTGCCTCGGTGAGATGATTTGTTTATAGAATCATACAGCACCGTAACAGGTACTTCAGTCAAACTTGTCTACGCCAACCAGACATCCCAATCTGATCTTCTCTCGTTTGCCTGCATTTGGCCCTTATCCCTCTAAACCCTTTCCATTTATATACCCAACCAGACACCTTTTAAATGTTGTAATTGTCCCAGGCTCCACCACTTCCTCTGGCAGCTTATTCCATACATGCATCACTGTCTGTGTGAAAAAGTTACATCTCAGGACCCTTTTAAATCATTCCCTTCTCACCTTAAATTTATGCCCTCTAGTTTTAGGCTCCCCCACACTAGGAAAAAGACCTTGGCTGTTCACCCTGTACATGTCCCGCATGATTTTATAAAGTTCAGTAAGCTCACCCCTGAGCCTCCGATACTTCAGGGAAACAAGCCTCAGCCTATTCAACCTCTCCCTATAGCTCAAATCCTCCAGTCCCAGCAACAGCCTTGCAAATCTTTTCTGTACTCTCTCAAGTCTAACAAAATCCTTCCAAAGAAGGGACACCAGAATTGTACTCAGTATTCTAAAAGTTGTCTCAGTATGATATCCCATCTCCTCTGCTTAATGTTCTGACCAATAAAGACAAACATGTCCAACTTCTTCTTCACCATCCTGTCTACCTGTGACTTCACTTTAAAAGAACTATGCACCTGCACCCCTTGGTCTCTTTGTTCAGTAACACTCCCCTGTGGCCTACCATTAACTGCCTGACCTGCCCCCGATTTGCCTTACCAACATTTCACATTTATCTAAATTAAATTCCAGCTCACTGAACAATTTCCTACTTTACTATTAGACAAGCTGCAAGCTGCATCTTACTTGCCCTTTTAAATCATATCATTTTGTGAAGGGTCAGCAGTGGGCAAAGTGCTCCCACAGACTGCATTCATTTCTGCTGCACTTCAAAGCTTTTTCAAGTTGAATGCATTCCAGTCAATTAGAAAATACATCATTGCCGCACTGCTTTCTGGCCATGCAAAAAAAAAACCAAATTGTACAGAAGGAGTTAAATCCAACATCCATGCAAGCAAGCAGAGTACAGTTTCATCATAGAAATAGCCGAGATGTCTGCTAAGACTGAGCTGTTGCACCACCTTCCACCATTTTACAACTTCACTTCAAGGTTAGTATCCTTGAGAAGTATACACCAGTATTTTTAGTGGGTGAAAGATTAATAAGTAGTTGTTTTTTTTAATTAAAGAGGTTTTATTGACAGCCTTTCAACTCACTAACATCCTTTCTGAGAATTATTTATCCACATTTTAATTTCAGTTTAGAAATAGCTCAGCTTTTCGCCTCTGTGTACATGTTCACCCCCCACAAGAATAGTACTCGAACCCCAAAGAGAGCATAAGGAGAAACTTCTTCAGCCAGAGAATGGTGAATCTATGGAATTCATTGCTACAGAAGGCTGTGGACATTCAGTATATTTAAAAGGGAGATAGATAAGTTCTTGATTGTCAAGGGGGTCAAAGGTAACAAGGAGAAAGCTGGAGAATGGAGTTGAGAAACCTATCAGCAATGGTTGAGCAGATGGGCTGAATGGTCTAATTTCTGCTCCTATGTCTTATGGTCTTAATGGTCTGATCAACCCATAATCCCTGTCAAAGCTGATTTGGATTCTGTTTTATTAACTAACCCTGACAATCCATTCCAGAATTCAAAAGGTTTCACCTGTTCTCAGTTTTAAATCACAAACTTAATTTGATTTATTTTTTCCTTTTGAAGGAAACATTAAGCTACATTTTTATTTTCTGCTGTGCCCTATTCCTTCATAATTTTAAACATTCCTATAAAATCACTCCTTCTCCCCACTTCTTGTGTTTCTTTCTGATTCTGCATTTCCTAGCATCTGGAGTATGACAATCAATCCGTGCTATAATGCTTTAATGCTCTTTCTAATGTGGAGATGAAATTACAGACATTGTGACAACTTTGTCTCATTAAAGTTTGACAGACATTCACCACATCACAACATGCCTGTTCGGTCCCTTTCCATTTAATTGAATTAAAACATGAAGGCGATTAACGTTAGTAAAATTAACATTTACTTCTCTTTGACTAAATACAGTCTATTTACTCTTATTTGCCTTAACATTGGTGATACATATGATACACAGATTGCAACGTTTATTCTTCCACTTTTTACAATTAACTTACCTTGTCTCCTCTTCCTCCAGGAAAACCAAGAGGACCCTGGAGTCCAGGGCGACCACAGTCACCCTTTGACCCCTGTTGATTAGAAAATACCAATTAGTTGGAAAAATGAATGAGTCTCTGTTGTTAATTAAAATAGAAACTGCAGTTGCACAGAATGTGTATCAGAGACAGGGTCAAAGTAACTATGATGTCTAACCCACTTTCTTAAAGGTGCATACCACTGGAAATATAAGATCTTGGAGGCAGTGATCAATCTATTTCTGTCTCTATGCTACTATGTATTGTTTGGAGGCACAATGGGTGGCATACTTTCTTTTCATTCCTGGCAATCTCTGTTACAAATTGTTGGGTCAAGCTGTCACATTTTACGATACTAAATGAATGCAGACAAAAGGATGAAAATCTCTGTGGAGTCATGCTCTGGTGTGTGAGATCAGCTGTAGGAGTATCAGACGAATGCTCAGTGCAGTTCTGCAGCACAAAACATTTAAAATGATGACATCTCTTTCACGTGGCTGCCCATGCACATTTCCCACCTGCCAAGAGGTCCTCAGGAAATTAAAGGCAAGAAGGATGGGACCCAAGTGTAATGATTCATCCTTTAATTTGTCAGTGCAGGGGGGACCCAATTATAATATAAAATGGATAGCCTGGAGAATTTTGTTTGCTCTAGCTCTGCTGTGAATATTTCTAGTTTCTTCCTCTTTCAAGTCATGCTTGAGGTGATTAACTAAATCATGGATTGTTCCCAATGGATTGTTCCAGCTGAGTCACAGGAACTATGAAGATCAGTACGGGTCTCAATCACGGGTCGACAGAATGTGCATTGATCCCAGGATGTACAAGAATTTGAAATTGGTGTGAGAGCATGGAATTACTTTAGGAATCTCGTAACTTATTCACTTTTTGTGGGGTGTTGGTGTCACTGGCAAGGTGTCAATGTTGCCCATTCCCAACTGACCTTGAACTGAATCAATTGCAAGGTCATTTCAGAGCCACATTTAGGCCAAACTAGATGATGACAGCAGATTTCCTTCCTTTAAGGTCATCAACCAAATGAGTGTTGAAGGTATTTTCAGATATATTTGCTAAATTTAAATTGCACCAGCTGTAGTGCAATTTGGACTCATACCTCCAGAGTATTGCTTCTGGCTACAAGATAACTAGTTCTGCGACATTACCACAACACCACCAACAGCTCATCACATTATAAGCTGTTTGTCTGAGAATTGGGTCAACTTCAACTGTAACATCCACAATTTCAGTGGCAGCATCACTACGTTGGGTCACACAGTTGTGAATTTGTGTCCCACTCCAAAGACATGAGTACCCAAACTAGACTGCCTCTCCAGTACTAAACTGAAGAAGTTCTGAACTATCGGAAGTGCTGTCTTTCACATACCAAGCTAAACTAAGGTCCTGTCTGCGATCTCAGCTGTATTCAAGATGGCGCCGGAGCGAGGGAACATTTTGCGAACTTGTCTACAGCAGATCTTTTTTTGTATATCTTATCATCGTTCTGCTCTTCTAACAATTTTCTCTTCAATCTACTTTCAGGTTTAAAGATTCTACAATCAACAAAGCTCAACTACCAATGTTGGAACCGCAAGCCCAGGGGAAGTAAGGGCCTACCAGATTTCCACAAGCCTGACCTCCTCTTAGAAACCTAGAACCAAGGCCCAACCAGCGCAGTATCAAAACCTGACCCCATAGTGATGCAAGACAGAGTAGGCCTGTCAAGATCACCTGCAAGACCCCCCAGAGCATTCGTGAATGAGATTAGTGCCCGGGATCCAATCAGAGGCATCTACTTCTCTTGCTGACAGTAGAACCGTAGGCGCAGAGGCCTTCCGGCCTATAACATGCCCGATCTCCCCAACCTCGTGGAAACCCAGAACCAAGTCCTAATCAGATCATCCACAAAACACTCCCGCGTACTCTCAAGTTAGTGACAAGTGCCCAGGGCCCCTATCAGGATCACTCACTACCTCTCGGAGCAGCAGACCTCCTGCCCCGATGCCTGAGACCAACCAGGAGCAGCCATCTACCCAGGAAATGAGAGAGACATGCTGGACTTCGGGTGAGACTTAAACTTCAGAGTTTCAAGACCCCCTCCTCAGGACACTCCTGGCAAATCTCTAAGCCACTCAGAACATAATGGATGACCTTAAAGCTAGACTCACCAACCAAAGGGAATTGAGGTCTGCTGTGTACTCCGTCTTATAGAGGGATGGCTCACTCCTGCTATACCTGACTGCCTTACAATCTGAGGGTTTCTCAGATCACCAAATAGACCATTAGGTATCCTCAGGTCAGGCAAGGGGCAAGGGGCAGTGGGGTCTGCCTCCTGGTGCTCAGACATGGCGACCCTGTGATTTACTACTCTCTGGACCTAGAATATCTTACAGTAAAGTGCTGTCCCTACTACCTGCTGCACAAGTTCACCTCCACTATTTGGACAGCTGTCTACATCCCACTACATGCAGAATTGAAGAGTGCACTTGACGAAGTATACAATGCTACAACAGTCTTGAGATGGAATACCTCGAGGCTTTGTTCATCATAGCCGCTAACATCAACCAGAACAATCTCAAGATACCATTAACACATCTCCTGTTCTACCAGATGACCAAACAACCTTGACCATTGCGATGGAACTGAAGATGCCTCCCACTCCATCCCCTCCATCAGATTATAACACTGTGCTCCTCCTTCCAGCTTTAAGCACAAATTGAAACATGAGGACGGATTACAGAAAGTTGTGTGATGTTTCTCTGAGGCAACACAAGGGCTTCTATGGAACTGCTTAGAGTCTGTGGACTAGTCCATATTCGAGAAGACTGCAGCCACCCTAAACAGGTATGCCATCACCGTCACAGACTTCATTAGCAAGCGTGTAAAAAGCAATGTGCTGAAGATGTTAATCCAAATGTTTCCGAACTGGAAACTATAGATGAACTGGCAGATCAATTCCCTACTGAAGTCCAGGTCTGAGGCAGGCAACCCTGACTTATATAGAAAATCCAAATATGAGGTTAGTAAAACCATCAGAGATGGTAAGAGAGAATATCAAACTAAGCTTGAGAGCCAGACCAACCAGACGGACACTTATCGTTTGTGGCAAGGCTGGCATGGTATAATAGGCTGCAAGGTAAAGGCAAACAGAATTGTGGGCAACACTACATCCTTGCCCGAAAAGCTCTCAGTCAGAACCACCGACGTCAAGCTGGTGTTCTTCTCTGACCACTGCCTCCTGCTGGCCGACTGTCACCTACAGGACAAGCGGGTGGGCAAGGGAACGTGGAAACTGAACACTAAGCTGTTGACCCCGGGAAACATCGAAGAGCTCAAGAGGGATTATGCAGGTTGGAGAACCGCGAAGCCCCTCTTTGAGTCTCCAGCGGACTGGTGGGAACCGGTAAAAGGGAACATCAAGAGGTTCTTTATCCTCAAAGGTGTCCTTGAGACCCTTTGGGAAAAGGAGAGGGTGAATCCTATCGAGTGGTTCCCTGAGCAGACTGTCAAAGCCATTTGGCAGAATGCCTCATCACCAGAACTTTCCAACAAGCACCAAGACATGCTTGGCTGGTGGTGAGAAGGGCTCTGCCTGTGAGATCCTTCATGCACACCCGGACTCTCTGCCACACCGCACGCTGCCCTCGAAGCAGCTGCGGGGGGGACGAGACTGTCACACACCTCCTTCTGGAATGTGCCTATGCAGAGGAAGTCTGGAGAGGAATGCAGTGGTGTTTGTCGAGGTTCGTCTCGAGCAGTGCCGTGATGCGGGACGCCGTGCTCTACGGCCTGTTCCCCAGGGCGCGCACCGAGATGAACATCAACTGCGCCTGGAGGATCATCAACTCAGTGAAGGACGCTCTCTGGGCGGTCCGAAACCTGTTGATCTTCCAGTTGAAGGAGTTGACCCCGACTGAGTGTTGCAGACTGGCACATTCCAAGGTCCAGGACTACGTGTTGAGGGATGCGCTGAAGCTTGGGGCAGCTGCCGCCAAGGCGCGGTGGGGAAAGACCACCGTGTAACATCTGCCTGCCTAAAGAAGAACAGGGGGCCCATGCAGTTATTTGGGTTCTGCTGATGCCTCAGCTAAATATATGGGCATATGATTGAGAAATGCACAGATCTGTATATAACAATGATAAATTCTGATCTGTGTATGTAAATGTTGACATATGTATGGCATGACCAAATGTACAGACCATCAAATCATTTTAGGAATAAAGTATATTTTTGAAATTAAAAAAAATCTGGGTTAAGATCGCAGAATTTTTTCCCTCCTGCACTATAGATGTACCAACAAGGATGACAGTGACACAACCTCACTACCACCTTCTCAAGATCAATTAGTGATGGGTAACAATGCCAGCCTTGCCAGTTATGTTCACATTCCACAAAACAAGTATAATGAATAGGAGTTAATCACCTTCTATTTATATGCAAACTGGTGACCATATTTGCCAGAATACAACAATGGCTACTTTTCAAAAGTGCTTCAATAGCTAAGCATTCTGGGGGAACTGTGAAAGGTGCTCGATAAAAGTGAGTTATTTCTCATCTTTTCAACTAAATGACGAAAAAGTCTGGTGACACTCAATGAAAAGTTACTTAGATGTTTTGCTGTAGGAGTATTCTTTGATGTTTTTCTAAACTTTAAAGCAAAAAAAATCTTGAAGAGGCCCCTCACAAATGTGTATTTGAAATTTCAATGACCTCCCATCACATCTGTTGGAGATCCAGAAAGTGACAGATATAAAAGGGAAGTGGAAACACAAGAAACATTTTGCAAGCAATTTTCTATCAATTCCTTGGCATAAAATCTGCCAAAAAATAACATAGTTTTGGTGATCATAAAACCAATGTGACAAGTCTTAGAAACTTTATTTAATGAAACTGCTGGCTTTACTTACAGGAGGGCCTGGCAAACCAGGGGGTCCAATGGGTCCTTGTTCTCCACTGCTGCCCTGTGAAAAGTATTGTATTAAGGTCATCACAGCAATAATATGTGCTTTGTAAAGAAGAATCCTAATAGTTCACTTAGCTGGATAAATCTTGGGAAAAGTGATAGCTGAGTCCGATAAATGAAACTGAAAGAATGCTGCCTGATCTTAGCACTCCATCTATTTTAGGCCAGTAACAAGGCTTTAACTCTGACCAAAATGAAATTTGCTAAGTTGCCAACTTATTTGTAATTCGTACCTCCCAAAGGCCTTCCACAGCCCTTAGGTGGGTCTTGGAAGCTTCTATTCAAAACAGATGAAATGAAGGTCTTTAAGAGCTTAGAAAGCTGGCATCATGACATACCATCCTTTCAATTGTACTGCATGAATAAGTAACAGACAATATCGCTTGGTTAGTCACACTTCAAGTTGCCACTGACCATTTCTGCAGGATTTGGAATCTGTTTTCTTAAATAAGGATTCTGTGCTCAGTCTCTTTATCACCCATCAGTGGAGCTGTGTCTCAGTTTAAGGTTCCCTTCCCCCTTATGTTCAATCTTGTGCATTTTCAGCCTTCAGAACTGTTGTTGATGGCTTCAGATATCGTTTGAGGCTTTTTAAAACCTTGCTACAATTAGACTCTTTGCCACAAGGGAACCTTTTAAATACTTTGTTTTTTTTAATCAAAGTTATTTTGCAGGGAAGTTTCCAATTCACCTTGTGAGTCCTTTTTAAACCAGAAGCAATTTGCTCTTGGAACAATCACAAATTATTACAGTTAGCTTAAACCAGAGAATTGAGCGTTATTTACAGTTGGCCACCCTAATCAGTGAGTTATAGTATTTAATGACAGATTGAACACTAACAAAGACCGAAAATTGCCCTTGGATAAAAGTGAGAGTCAACATAATTTCACTGAGGGGCAACTGACACAGTGGAGTTACACATCTTCCATAACACAGTGAGTCACTCACTGTAATTAAACATCCTGTGTTATAGTACCGATTACTGGATATCTGCATCATTAATTACAGTATGTCCAATTACCTTAGAATTTTCGAAGTACGGTCAGAATTGGAGATAGATTTGGTCCATCAGGTTTGTGTCACTAAACTTTGCTGTCCTTTGCCACGCTAATATATGATGTATTTATCTAACTCCTGTTAACTTTAACAATGTTATCCTTGGGTCTGAGACAGAAGGATTTGGGCTCAAATCCCATTTGCATTGACTTCAGTGCACAATTTAGCCAATGAGTGCTGCATTGTTAAATGTACCTTATTTCAAATAAGATACAAGGTGTGATTGTCCAGGGTAGCAGCAGTCCTGTCAATGGGTGGGGATGTGTGAGGTAAATTTTCAGGTAGCAACGTCCAGATCCTATAGCAATAATCTGCTGTTGGAGCTCCCAATCCTTTAAGCGACCTTAAAATCCTCCTGGACAATATCTTCCGCTCTCGGAAGAAGGTAAGTTGGTTACCTAGTCAGGTGGTCCTCGAGATGCTGGGCATTAGTGGCAGGGGAGGGGTTAGTTGAGATGGTTGGTTAGTGAAGGGAAGTTGGGATGTTTCCAGGGAATAGCCCATGGTTCTGAAAGGAGGTGGAGCCTTCTGAGGAACACATACCCCTCAGAATGACTCCCCACTTAAGTCAGCAGAAAGTTCACTTGGCTTTATTTGGGTATTCTCCTCATGGACAAATACCAGTGGGGGCAAGAGAAAAGCCCTAAAGTTGGCCTTAATCAGTTACTTAAAGGCCTCAATTGGCTTCTTGGAAGGAAGCCTGTTCTCTCTCTTCCTCATTGCTGACAGAATTTCAGTGTCAGGACGTTGATGGACAATAGGTCTCAGCTTCCCTCACCTATTTCTGCCAGCCCATTCCTAAGGGCACATCAAATTCTGCATATCTGTCTATTCAGGTGGAAGTGAAAGACATCATAGTACAATGTGAAGATTAGAAGAAAAAAAAGACATTTCTCTCTTAACTAACACATCAAAGATAATTATCACTTATCACACTGTTGTTTGTGGAACCTTGTGTGTGAATTGAATGGGGGTCTTGTTGGTCAATATAATAGCAGTGACTAAACTTCAAAACTGTTTCATTGGCTGTAAAGCCCAATGTCGAAGAGTGCGGTGCAGGAAAAGTATAGCCGGTCAGGCAGCATCCGAGGAGGAGAATCGGTATTTCCTGATGAAGACCTTATGCTCGAAACATCGATTCTCCTGCTCCTCGGATGCTACCTGACCTGCTGTGTGTTTCCAGCACCACACTCTTCGACTCTGATCTCCAGCATCTGCAGTCCTCACTTTCTACGTGTAAAACCCAATGTCTGTTTGGAGAGGATAATAGGTAATATATAAATGCAACATTTCTTGTTGCAGCAGGTTCAATGCTTTACCAGCCCTTTGCATTAAAACATTTATTTTAACTGAGTTCATGTTGTTAAACTGAGAATGAGATGATTATGATGTTCACTATGAAATAGGTACACATATCTGGGAACCCAGACACTAATCAAATATCTTTTGGAGATGTTTTGCATGGCCTTGTTCAGTTGGAATATTTAAAGAAACCCTATAGGTTTCCACAATTTAGAATTACTAAGAAACTAGCTTCGTTGAACATGGATCGTTTTCATAGCAATAAATTAAAGACCAATTTAATCGCTTATAATATCAATTTGAATTCTCATTGCCATTAAGAGTATGCTAATAAAGCAACATGGACTGACCTTACATTTAACCTAAAGATATCAATGAAATTATTACTGGGTCCAGTGTCATCATGGAACAATGACAGAATGAAAAGAAGTTAAGTGGATGAATAAAATAACATTGTGTTCAAAACTGTAATAATGGATCTATGAGATTCTTCAAATTTATTTATTTTGAATTGGATTGATAAAATGTTCCATCTTGATCCTTTGGTTTCCCAGATTGTGAATTGATGATCTTTGGGATTATAAAACAATCAGAGTTTACACAAGTAATGCAATCACTCAGTCCGCATGCCACCATCTCAAAAGGATTGAATTTCTTGGTTTGACATAAATATTTATGATGGATAACAATATGATAAATGCAAATGCTTTAGACTAAAGCTGGCTCATTTGAGAGTTAAAATAATACTTAAAGCAAGACTAACAGTATCACATCCTGGTTAATTTTTGTATCTCATTCCTGAAACTGAGAACTCATGCTATATTCTACAGGAGCTGTTCATGTTCCAGAGCATTTAGAAAGTGCTGGAAGAGCATTGTATTTTGTAGTCATCACAGGCAAGCCTGAGCCTGTTCACTTTTATGTGAGCTATCCAGCTTGGACGAGTGAATAGCATCTTACTTTGCCTGCTTCCTCTCCCTTAGTAAAAGCACTTTTTAAACCAAGTGCCCTTCCTCAGCAGATCTCAGACAAGGCAGTAGCTAACAGTGAGGTCTGATCTTGTAGCTCAGTTCCAACTATGCACTTAACAACTTGAGTCATGCAGGACCATGGCTTCACTTACTTTCAATGGAACACATAATTCAGTTTTTCAAGCATTACTTATTATTGTGCAAGATTAATGACAGCCTAACATCACTTTTGCACAATTTGAACAAAAGCAAAAACCATTAGAGGTAATGCCAGTGCTACATTACTTACAGGAAGGCCTTGGTGTCCTTGTGGTCCCCTTTGTCCTGGGGTTCCTGGATCACCCTTAAGAATAAAAACATCAAGATATACAGAACATCAGAAAACACTTTATAACCTTATCAGTTGCATTGTTGATAAATATTGAAATTAATAATGGTTGTTTTGAGAAGTGCTATTGAAAAAGCCTTGGCAACTGTCTGCAATGTATCCTTTGGATTGTGGCTGCAGTGGATATTGTGGGCCAATTTTATTAAGGCATTGCTTAATTTCATAAACTTTATCAAGAATTCAACCAGGAAAATAGGAGCATGTTCTCCATCAGACCTGGTAATTTGAGAGTCTCCAATGCATTCCCAAATTGTGCCTGAAGTTGGTGGAGTGAATGGGTGAGCAGTTTGTTTCAAACTTACTTTAGTACTGATTTAGAGGTGCTGGTGTTAGACTGGGGTATACAAGGTTAAAAATTACAAAGTTGGACTGTCTGTTAGACTATAACCTGGTGTTGTGTGATTTTTTACTTTAGTACTATGTGACTGGTCCAGTTGACTCCCACGATTTTGAAATTTAATCACCTAAGGGATTTTAAAACCCAAAATTGGTGTCACCCAAACTAGCACTTGACTTTATTCACCTTTTTCCTTTTGACCTGTATCATGAATTAAGTGTTTTGGCTTTTAACCTACTTTTAATTACATTAAATATAAATGAACTAATAGGAGTTGGACACTGTTGTAGACCACAGTATGACAGCAAATATATGATGGCGTTCACAATGTGATCTATAACACTAGCTACAATACATGCAATCATATCAGATTACAATCCATGCTTGAGTACAAATTCAGAACACCCAACTGAAATGTGAAGTGCAGCTCAGATGTCAGAAGAAAGTTTGCGTTGATGTTTTGATTTCATCATACTGAATGGCATGACTTGAGGATTCGTAATGGCCCTGGAGACCAGTGAAGAGGGACCCTCCCCACCAATAGGCCTGCAAAGAAACCAACTGGGTTGACTACTGAAATTGCCCTATCCTGCCACTACTTTAATTCCATTTGTTGCCTTTTTAAAAGTATCAACTAGCAGGCAGGTCAGCCTACCTTTGGTAAATTTCAGTGTGGGCAGAGGATGGTACAGAGGTGACAGATATACCCACTATATCTAAGATGCTGAACTGTCCTTTAACCCAACTGCAGGGGAACATTAAACTAAAGCCTTTGGATTGGAAGTGCAGAATATTGTCTGAATAAAGTGGAGCAAAACTTTAAAAGGTCAATCACATTATAGCTCTGTGCACATCCAAATGTTTGTGTGAAAGACAAACGCAATGATAGAAGCTATACTCACAGGTTCTCCTGGGATTCCAGGAGGTCCCATTTCTCCCATCATACCTACATCACCCTGCAACAGGAGCAATGCATATTATACACATGATGGAGAGTTTTACAATACACTGGGAAAATATATGAAGAACATGAACAGTACCCAGGAGAGTAAGTAAGTTATGAGGAGAGAAAAAAATGAAATAGAAGGGAAGACAACACAACATGAAGAAAATAGAACAGACACCAAATGAAGGAGAAGGGAAATTAAATGAAGGCGAAAGCTAATTAAATGGAAAAGGGGCAAGATTTATAATGAACAGAGCTTTGTGAACTAAATGTAAAACAGAAAAGTAAATAAAAACAAAGGGAAAACTACACAAGGGAGAAAACATTAAATAAGGTGGAAAGGTAGAAGCAGATGAAAGACAGGAAATCAGCAGAAGAAATAGGTGTTGGGGCGGGGGGTGGCAAAAGAATGAGCAAATTAAGAAACAAAGCCAGTAGCATCAAGGAAAGAACAAAAAGAAATTTTGAAGAAATTAGGGAGTGATACAAACTGAAAGAGAAATACATGTAAAGTGAAGCAAGAGGGAAGAGAGTTACTTTGATCCTTTGCTGCACAAGTCTCGCTTTGACCTCCTAGTTCAGTCACCTATCACCTCAGGATCAAAAAGTGTGGTACTAGAAAAGCACAGCAGGTCAGGCAGCATCCGAGGAGCAGGAGAATCGATGTTTTGGGCATAAGTCCTTCATTGGGCTTCTTGCACATCTTTCTGCAGCCCATTGATTTTTTATATTAACTTCACTACTTTATGACTGAATATGCATTTTGCCTGCTTATTTCCTTCAACTATGCCTTTTTATTTTAAAGTGTCTGTTTCTAACTGGCCTTATCTTTTTCTAATACCGTCTTTATTACACTTAGAATAGAGATCATTGAACAGTACGACACAGGAACAGGCCCTTCGGCCCACCAAGTCTGCGCCGACCATGATACCATTCTAAACCACTCCCATCTTTTATTTGTTCACGGGTTGAGGGTCTCACTGGCTAGACCAGCGTTTATTGCACATCACTAATTGCCCAGAGGGTAGTTGAGAGTCAACCACATTGCTGTGAGTCTGCCTGTGCATGGTCTATATCCCTCTGGAACAATTACAGCATTTAAAAGGCATCAGGTTGGGTATATGAATAGGAAGGGTTGAGAGGGATATAGGCCAAATAGTGGAAATAGGACTAGATTAATTTAGGTCATCATGGATGGGTTTGACCAAAGGATTTATTTCCATGCTGTACATCTCTATGATTCTATGTTTGATCTCTCACTTTACTCTGCCATCTTCCACGTCTCCATTACAACCTCCCCTTCTGTATCAATACCATTCTGATCATTGTCTGTCCAAACATTGCTCTCAGAATCTGAAAGTATGCTGTCTTTTTCACTGATCATCCCACAATCAATCGATACATTGGAATTCAAACTTAACACAAGGTATCACATTCTGAATCCACTGTTTCTAATTAATACAGGAAGTCTGAACTTAATTAAAATAAACACAGGAAAAGTTGGGTACATGCAGCAGCTCATGTGATTTTTTTTGAATGGAAAAGGTGAACTAATGACCTGGGAAAAAATGCCTCACCAAATACTCATCAGTAGATTTTCGACTCACAAACAAAGCCTTAACTTGTGTCTTTTTTTTAACATGGTGTACCTGCTCTGTAGATCTAGGAACTTTATTCAATTGTTTTATCTTATTATAGCCAGAGCCTCAAAACTCTGTTCCAAAAACATTACATATTGCAGAGTTTAGAAATCTAGAATGATAAAAAGAAACATTGAAAGGCAGGTCAGGCAGAATCTATGGAGACAGGAAAATATAATTAATACTTCAGATCGATAACATCTTGTTGCATAACAGAAAATGTTCATGCCCCTTCCTCTACTAATGCTGTCTGACCTGTTGCGTAATTTCTGGATGTTATGTGTTTAAAAACAGAAGACATCCATGAGAGTTTGGCATCTAGCAACTTTAATTATATTTTTCATATATTTGAAATGTAAAAACCAACCTTTTGTCCAATGTGTCCTTTCTGTCCTGGAGAGCCATGTAATCCCTTAAAAAATTAAATGATTACTTTTTCACAGGTTTAACTATGGGCCATTGCTGGTTCATTTAAATGATCAAATTAGTACTGTGAACAGTTATTGTTCTGCCAAGGTTAATGACTGATTTTATGAAAGAATTTATTGAGGCATATATTTTTACAGGGAATAGAAGCATGCAGCAAGTGGCATTTGAATTTCCCGCAAACAAGGTGACTTGAAAGGATAGAAAGTTCATCAGGAATAGATAGTAATGTACATTTGAGTTTGCAATTAGATCAGGCTGAATTTTCTACTGCTGATATGCATGCTTAAAAAAAGCACTGTGTCCATGAATGCATTGCATGAGTTCACAACTGTCGTCACTGATTGTAATTATACTTCTTTTTTCAAATTTTTATGAGGAGCAACTTACACTTGATTATGTCTCTCAGAATGCTTCAATAAACTATTTTGGAAATGTTGCCATCAACCTTTGAGTTAAAAGCTAAGTTATACACTGCAAAATATCACAAACAGCAATAGCGCGAGTGGTTAATGATCATTTATGGGGAAAGATATTGCTTAAAATATTCACTTGGAGAACCATCTCTTACTTTTCAACAAATTTTAATGCCCTCCTGAATCATGGAAGTAGGAAATGATACGTCAGCTTAACAAGTCATCATAATAAGAATAACTTCAGAACTGCACTTGACTAATAACATAGATTTTTGCTTAGGGTCCATGCTGGGATTTAAACCCATGACTTCCTGACTCAGGTGAGACCATTCAAACAGCCTGGCAATTAGAAATCAATACAAGTAAAAGAAACAAATTATTCATACCAGTGATTCTATTGTTATGGAGCAAATACTCACAGGTAGACCAGGAGGCCCAGTTTCCCCCATTTGACCTGGTATTCCAGCATCTCCCTGTAATGAAAATGTAAATGTAAAAATGTATTTGAGGAGAATAAAAATAATGAGCATTACTCCAACAGGTTTGACCCATTTGTCATTGCTCTAAATGTTACCTGTCTAGGACAAAGGAGCAGTGGGTATGGGCTGTATAATTCCAGAGCTGAAAATGTGTTGCTGGAAAAACGCAGCAGGTCAGGCAGCATCCAAGGAGCAGGAGAATCGACATTTCAGGCATGAGCCTTTCTTCCTTCATGCCCGAAACCTCAATTCTCCTGCTCCTTGGATGCTGCCTGACCTGCTGCGCTTTTCCAGCAACACATTTTCAGCTCTGATCTCCAGCATCTGCAGTCCTCACTTTCTCCTGTATAATTCCAGAAACATGTTGAGGGGATAGCGCAGTCAGCTTGCCTCCCCTCCACCCATCAACTGCATCAGTATTTACTGTGGAAAAGGACATGGAAGATATAGAATGTAGGGAAATAGATGGTGACACCTTGCAAAATGTCCATATTACAGATGAGGAAGTGCTGGATATCTTAAAACACATAAATGTGGATAAATCCCCAGGACCTGGTCAGGTGTACCCATAGACCTCTGTGGTAAGCTAGGCAAGTGATTGCTGGGCCTCTTACTGAGATATTTGTATCATCGATAGTCACAGGTGAGGTGCCGGAAGACTGGAGGTTGGCTAACGTGGTGCCACTGTTAAAGAAGGGTGGTAAGGACAAGCCAGGGAACTACAGACCAGTGAGCCTGACCTCGGTGGTGGGCAAGTGTTGGAGAGAATCTGAGGGACAGGATATACATGTATTTGGAAAGGCAAGGACTTATTAGGGATAATCAACATGGCTTTATGTGTTGGGAAATCATGTCCCACAAGCTTGATTGAGTTTTTTGAAGAAGTAATAAAGAGGATTGATGAGGGCAGTGTGGTAGATGTGATCCATACGGGTTGGGATATCTGGTTGGCATGGACGAGTTGGACCGAAGGGTCTGTTTCTGTGCTGTACATCTCTATGACTCTATGATTCTATAACTCTGCCACATAACGTCTGACATTTCCTCAACAGTATTTAAAAAGGAATGCACTTCTTACCCAGTTGCATTCCCTGCTGTCATATCCTAAAACTGAAACTACTTTTAAACTGATACAAACTGTTGGGCGCCTAACTCCAATTAACGCCTGCCCCGATCGAAAATCCAAGTGTTCGGAACACTTTCTCCAGAGTTAGGTTTGCAGAGACAGGCATTTTCCTATCATTTTATTTGCGACTTAGAAGTGGAAATTCAGGCCACAAAGGGTGAAATTCAAGTGCCCAGCTACATCTCCGACAGTGCTCTCCGGACCTAACTGGCCATTCTGAGGTCAGTTGCACAGTTCCTATTACTTGCTTAATCCACACAGCAATCTCCAAGGATATGGTTGGATGTGCTCTAGTTATGAACTTTTGTACCCAGGTTTCTGAGTGTGTGAACTGATTTATATTTTTTTCTACTTTGATTAACAACTGATGCTTCAAAATTAAATGGTTTTAGCATTTTTCAAAGAAGTTCATGATATTTCAGCTTCTATGTTCACACTGTCTCAGTTTTTATTTTGCTCCATGCCATTATTTTTCTCAAGCAAGTTGATTATTAACATCTTTCATTTCTTATTTGGTTTCCTATTAGAATTTTTTAAAATTCTGAATGCAATTGACTGTTATGATAACTTGATGAACTCACTGGAGCTTGATGTTACAATCCAATCCAAACAGACAGGGGAAATTCATCACTCTCATTACAGATCTCTAGATCATTTAATAAGGATTCCTTCAATGTTACTGTTAAGTATACTTGCTTCACTGATAACAGCAAAATTCATGTTATTAACAATTTAACAAGCGTATTTAGCATCAACAATACTCTTACTGTTACCTTTTGACCTTCTGGTCCAGGATTCCCATCCCGTCCAGGATGCCCAGCTGTACCCTAAAATAGAAATGACAAATTTTACATCTGGATATTTTTTCCCACTTCCCCCTTGAAGTCAGTATGCCTTCACAATCTGCCCTTCCATAGATATTTGTTTCAGTGCCCATTATTCAAGTGCGAACCATGGCATGAAAATTATGTAATCTGTCAGAGCATCAGAGACAAATCCTGTTCTAATGTGCACATACATGCAATCATGCAAATCACTGGATAATGGACCAGCAAAAACAACCTGGAAAATCTTCACCTCTGTTGCCAGTTTTCATTGCAATCACGAAAGGACAGGCCAAGCTGAGTTCAGATCAAACCTTAACCATTCCTGTCCAGTTATTGAATGGGCAAACTCACTGAGCCAGCATGAAAACACTGAGCTTTTGCTTTGTTTTGAATTAATACACCATGTACACCCAAGTAAAAGTTTAGCTTCTAAGACTAAATTTCAGTCAGAGAGTAATAAACAACTAACAACTTTCCGAGTGATAGCCTCATGAGATTATCATGAGACTATTAATCCGGAGCCCTGGTAATGTTATATGGACCTGAGTTTGAATCTCACCGCATCAGATGGTACAGTCTGGATTCAGTTTTTTTTTAAAATCTAGAAATAAGAATCTAATGATTACAATGATCATTGATGTTTGTTGAAAAAATGCATCTGTTTCACTAATATCCTTTTGGGAAGGTGGTCGCCATTATGGTCTGGCCTACATGTGACTCCAGACCCACAGCAAATTGACAGGGCAATTAGGTGTGGGAATAAATGCTGGCCTGGCCAGCACTGCCTACATTTCATAAATTTAAAATAATTTCAAACCTCTTCCACCACCTCCCTTTGAAGCTGCTATGTCAGATGCTGTTCCCACCATTTCGATCTCTGAAGATAGCACAAAGACCTTTCTCTTCAGCTGTAACATTGTATTCTTTACTCTTTTCTATTAATGTAATGCACATTATATGGTATGATCTGTCTGTACTGCAGAATTTCTCTGTAATTAAGTATATGACAACAATAAATCAAATTAAATCAGGTTCTGTAAGTAATTTACTGAATTTGTATTTATACATAATAATTTCCATTGAAAACAGACCTTAATTTCTGTACACTGAATGAGCTAAATGTCATCAAATTTCATCAAGAACAAAACCTATTTATACAATTACACCATTTTAGTCATTTTTCTCCACAGTTGAGAAACAGTATTATTTGGCAGCAGAACATGTACTGAATGAGTTTTTTTTAAATCCATAAAACCCACTTTGCTCTTTCTCTTCAGAACCAAGTAACTCAACAGAATCTACGTTTTGAATGAAGTTAAAAATCACACAACACCAGGTTATAGTCCAACAGATTTAATTGGAAGCACACTAGCTTTCGGAGCATCACCTGATGAAGGAGCGACGCTCCGAAAGCTAATGTGCTTCTAATTAAACCTGTTGGACTGTAACCTGGTGTTGTGTGATTTTTAACTTTGTACACCCCAGTCCAACACCGGCATCTCCAAATCATGTGTTTTGAACGGCATCATCACATGGATTATCAACTATAACATTAAGTTCATCAGCATTCGTATCATCATCAACAATATCATTCCATCAAGTATCATTTTGTCCAATCAACTGGATTGGCTGTTGAAAAGTCCTTGAATAATTTTGTTAAATCTCCATTTTGGCTTTATCCTAAGCTTCTACAATCTACTCAAACAGAATTACTGATGCAAAGCTAGCGTGCTGCCTCTCTTTGAATGTTTTCTCGCCTCCAATCATCCAGTCATTCCACTTTCATTTTTGTCCTTGATGGCCTTACTTGGAGAGATATTGAGTGATTGGACAAGGTTGGTTAGACCACTAAGAATCACTGCAGTATCAATTCTATGGCATCTAATTGCAACAGTGTCATCGACAATATGGGATCTGAATGTGTCGCCGATATGAAGAGGTTTTCTTCAATCCTTCTCATTGCAAAAAGCAATCTTTCCTCAGCTACGTTTTCAAGGCATTTTCATCTCTCAATTGTTTATTGTGAATGTGGATAAATTCCTGGAGGTTGCTTTTTTGGGAAGGTTTTTCTTTTGAATAACGTAGCTGATGAAGATTTTGTCCTGTTAGATATATGAAACACCACCATGCTGAATGTATTCTTTACGGCCACTTTTCTTCACCAATGCTGTTTTCTCTCTAACTGTACTCAGCATTTAGCTAACTTGCATGTCAAAGTTCACATTCCCAACACATGCTCATCTGCATCCAGTTTTTTGTTTTTGTGTGATTATAATGCTGAAATGTGATAAGCTCTGCTGGAAAACACTGAGAGAACTGATCTTCCATACAGTAAAAAACTACTTCTCTTCATGAGCCTGTTACGCTATCCAGAATTGGCTTTCAAATACACAATGCTTAATTCTCTTGTTTGTTTCAGTGCAAAGATTCCAATAATTCTCAAGTCTACTCTGGTGATTTTCAATGTTTATTTTGTTTGCAACTTGGTCTTCCAATTGTCATAGACTTGGCTTTCCTTGATGTGTGTATTGATTTTTTTTGGCATATGCCTGTACTGTGTAGCAAGCTTTCTCCAATCTTTAAAGATTTATTTCATAATGTCTTGAATTCTTGAGCAGCTGATCAATTATCTGTCCGGTCTTCAATCACAATGCCTTTCAGTTGGAACTGAGCTGAGTATCTATTGTTCATCCTTGGGACCTTGGGACCAGAGGGCAGATTTGACAAGAACACAGCAGGCTTCAGTGAAGTGGTGCCCTTCCCATCACTCCTTGGCATGCACAGACACAACAAATTGAGCAGTTACCTTTGGCAGTGTGCAAACATTTCACAGGCGATCGATCATTACTTGAGCATACATGGTACGTATCTAATCCTATTTTACATCATTATCTTGCCATCTATATATTCCTTTGTGTTGCATATGTTCTCTTGTTGGGAGGAACTATCTAATGCTTGGAGACCTCTGTTGTGCTGTTTGTCAGATTTTCAGCCAGTTGCCATTGATTTTCTCTTCCAGTCTCCTGGTTTTTTCACAGAACCATAGAATCCTACAGTGAGGAAACAGACCATTTCGCCCAACAAGTCCACACCAACCCTCCGAAGAGTATCCCACCCCAACCCCTATCCTATTACTCTACATTTCCAGTAACTAATGTACCTAACCTACACATCCCTGAACATTATGGGCAATTTAGCATGGCCGATTCAACCTACCTGTACATTTTTGGACTGTGGGAGGAAACCGGAGCACCTGAAGGAAACCCATGCAGGGAGAATGTGCAAACTCCACACAGACAGTCACCCGAGGGATAACAGCATGCCATTAACAAACAGAGCACATTATTCAGCACAGTGGCTCAGTGATTAGCACTGCTGACTCACAGCATCTGGGTCCCAGGTTCAATTCCACCATCGGGCAACTGTCTGTGTGGAGTTTGCACATTGTCCCCGTGTCTGCATGGGTTTCCTCCGGGTGCTCTGGTTTCCTCCCATAGTCCAAAGATATGCAGGTCAGGTGAATTGGCTGTGCTAAATTGCCCATGGTGTTAGGTACATCAGTCAGAGGGAAATGGGTTTGGGTGGGTTACTCTTTGGAGGGTCAGTGTGGTTTTGTTAGGCCGAAGGGCTTGTTTCCACACTGTAGGGAATCCATTCTTAAAAAAAAATTGGCAGTAACTGTTCCTACTGCTCCCTGAAGTAGCTTATATGATGTAACCATGACCTTTAGCACATTAATATTTTGGGACCTACTATCATCTCACATTTCCCTTTTCTGATTTTAAACAAGCACATTGCAAGGTGGCTCAGGTGGTATTCAATTCAGAGCAATGGAGTGAATGAGGCAATAATATTTCATTCATAAATTAGCATAGGGATTAAGAACCTAGAGCTTCACGGCAAGCTGCGAAATTTCAACTGATAGGTTTATTCATCTGTGGACTTGCACCTGAATAAAAAAAAATGATTCACAGATGTCCTTCAAGGAAGACAACAGTCTAAGTGATCCATCTGTCCTACATCACGTGTTGAACTTGTCCAGTTCTACTGATAAGGTCCAGCAAGTCATGTTTTAAAAAAATGCAACTGAATAATAAACTTGCCAATGTTACCCATGACCTGAAAGCTAATTTGAAGAAGTGAAAACTGCTTCTACCTTCTGACAGATGATCACCTTGACAAGGTGGAGAGATCCCCCTGAAGGGATCATTGTGACCTCCTTGCTCCTGGTAGGACCATCCATGATGATGAGTTAATGGCTGGTGAACACAAAGCGCAGTCAAAAAATCCTCAACAGCAGAACAGAAGGAAGACCGTGTGTATATTTCACCAGCCGTGCAGGAATACTGCGATGCCAAGGGGTCTCTGCCATCATCATTTGACACATTACTGAAATCTGATAGCCAGTCCAACAGGACCATGTGGACAATGGTGGCACATCAAGATCACATTAAACAAAGTCAGATGCAGACTTCTAATCAACATCTACCATGGTGATGTTAGCACCAGGGTCATCCTGTGTAACTGACAGTCCTTTGTTAAGAACGTCCATACAGGAAAGAGATACATGAAGGTCATGCACACCTTTGAGACAAAGGCATCTATTGGCAGTAACATCTGTGACTGGGAAGGATACTCTCTTCTCATCCCAAATGGGCAGGGGTCCAGAAAAGATGCCCTCAAATGAAACTGTTCCTTTTTTTCCTTCAAGCTGGGGGACCACACTCAACAGAATCACCAACTGTGTGGTCAAAGAAGGAAAACTTTAAGTTTTGCAACTTGGAAACTTACAACACTCACAGATAATTGCCAACCTGACTCTTCAGGAAGAAGAAGTGCAAGTATATCACATGATCTATCAAGGCTCCTCATATTGCTGCTGTCAATGAGATCCACCATCTTGGGGACTGGGTTTAAAGGAAAAAAGCAGGAGAATACATCTTTTACTGGAAAGGCATGACTGACAGTAAACTTTGAATCTGTTGGATTTTCCTTGCCATCCGTAAAAGGATGAATTGTCAGAACATCCCAACTGTAGAAATGAAAGACTCATGATGCATCACCCCCAGCCCTGCCATAAATATTACGGCAGCTCTAATATCCCAACTCTTGACTCAGAAAATGTCCAAGTAAAACTTCTATTCTAACCCTGATGAAGTCCGCCTTGCCACCCTAACAGAAGAAAGGATCATCTTTCTGGAAGATGTTAATGATAGGGTTGGTTGTGACTTGGATGTCTGCATCAGAAACATTTGGAAGGAATGTGTTGGCTAAAGTCAACACATATAGTGTCCTCTTCCTGATGAATTCTGCTTGGCATGGTCTCATTATAACAACATCCTCTTTTAAAAAGAATGGTAAATATGAAACCACGTGGAGTTATCCCAGATCAAAACATTGGCACCTCCTGCATTCTGTCACTTGTTTGAATCGAAGATCCTAAGTGACGTCAGTATTCCAATCCACGTGGGGAATGATGCTTGTTATATAGATCATGGAACTGTTTGCTCCGTAACGTATATCCACCTAGCAATAAGCCAATGCAAAGCTGTTTTATCTGGATGGTCTTCAAGGTGGAGCTAACAGGAAGCAGCTGTTGCAGTAGGTGGTGGTCAGCATGAGGTTTCCTTGCCCACGTTTGACCTGCTGCCATGATACTTCATGGGATCTAGGGTCAATGTTGGGACTCTTGGCAATATTGAGGGGTTATGTAACAGCAACACCTGTTCTGGTGGGTCTGTCCTGAAACATACTCAAGCACCATGATATAGTGAGTATGATCAAGTCATTGCTTGTCTAATATGTTGGACAGCTCTTCCACTTTTGGCACAAGCTGCCAGAGCTCAGATTTTACATCCATCAACATGGCAAAAGCATTTGCCACAGTAGATAATGAAGCGCTGTGGATTGTGCTTCAAATACTATGCAAGAAAACTAGAAACAACCATATGATCTAAATGGTGAGAAATTGCAGATTAATACTCAGATAGAACAAATAATTAAAAAGCTTATAGAAAGTTATCATTCACTGCAAGGGGAATTGAACCCATAAGAAAGAAAGTTATGCTTTAATTCTACAGGGCATTGGTAAGAAAGCAAGTTAAGTATTCTGCAGAGGATTGAGCTCTTTTATTAAGGGAAGTTGTGAGTGTTTTATTAGCAGTTCAAGGAATATTTCCTAGACTAGTACCTGAATGGAGTGGGTTGCCTTATAAAGAAAGTTGGGCAGGTCAGCTTTGTATCAGCTGGAGTTTGAAAAGTAACAGGCAACTTGATTGAAACATATAAGATCCTGACAGGTCTTTCCCAGGTACATGGGGAAAAATGTTTCCTCTTGTAGGAGAATCTAGAACTAGCTGTTACTCAGGAAATTCTGCATGTCCATAAGAACCTTTCTTGACCTTTGCTGATGCACCATAGAAAGCATACTGTCCGGGTACATAACGGCCTGCTCTGCCCGGGACTGTAGGAAACTACACAAGATTCTGTACACAGCCCAGCCCATCGTGGATGCCAACCTTACATCCATGGACTCTATTTATACTTCGCGTTGCCGCAGAAGGCTGCCAACATCATCAAAGACCCCCTACCCCAGTAATGCTCTCTTACAACCTCTTCCATCAGGCAGAAGATACATGCACCAGCAGGTTGAAGAACAGCTGCGTTATTAGACTGAAGAATGGACTCTATAACTTTAAATAATGTTGATCTTGTTAATGTTGATCTCGCTTCACACACCTCCTGTGCAATGTAACCTGTATACCTCACTCTGTGCAAGCACCCTATAATCTGTATGTCCTTGCTTACAATGATCTGCCTGTACTGCTCATAAAACAAAGCTTTTCACTGTACTTAGGTGCAAGTGATTAAAAAATCAAATCAATTCAAATCAGGAGATATGTCCCCCATTAAATCCAGGTGAAAATGTCCAGCTTTTCAGCTCCCACATATTTTTTTTTCTGAGGAGACTGTTGCTCATTCCAAGTTCCTTTTTTACCTTGTTTAAAACAAAATTAAGGCAGTTCTGCCACTTTGAGAACTGACAAGTCCTCCTTTGAGGTGTAACGCAGCACTGTACTTTCCATTGGCACACTGTGTTGTGGGACAATCTGCCCAAAATATAGCTAGTGCATCAATCTATCTTCAGTCCTGTGCTAGACAGTAGTCCTGACTGGAGAAAAATCCATCCACTTGTGACTCTCAGTGCCACCTAGACTAGGAAGGACAAAGGTTTGAGCAATACTGATACACATGAAAGTAACCAGTGTTTGCTAGAAATTTCCACAATTTGTCACAGTGCCTCTGGATCTGGGAAAATTTTGGACTCTTAGATCCAGCTTATACTCACTATCTCTTAATGCTGGTAGTATGGGCAGTGAGTAGGAAGACAAGCATTAGGCTTGCATCAATCGTGTACAGTTTGACAACCCAGTGACACTCAGTGACACAGTTCAGATAAATAATAGTTCCATCAGTTTCCAACCAAGTGGATCTTTATTTCACTAAGAGGTTGCAGCACCTTTACAAAAAGAGTAGTAGCAAATAATTAAGAAAACTGTACCTTATTTATGATGGTTTTTACAAGGATGGTGTGATAATATTAAACACTTACATGTTCACCTTTAGGTCCAGGAGTACCATATGGTCCTCGAGGCCCCTCTGGACCCTGGGTAACAAAGAATGATTGTAAAAGAATGGAAGACACAAAAACATCTTTATTACCCTAGATGGACGATAGATTTTTTTTTCACCTGTTTGTCAATCTGTTTGTAAACAATACATCTCATACTAATGGATGGATTTTAAAAGATCTTGTTACACAGGTATGCTATTGCCCAAGGAAGAACTGATTAGTTTTTGTTGAAGATCCAGATCATGATCCAGGCCATGAAATTTTTAATAAAAGTTACTAATCAGAGATAATCAGATTTGGGTTGTTTTTAGAATGTTGTTTATTTTTATGGAGCACTGTCAATTTTCTCAGCTGTGCAGTAATTTGTCCAAGGTGATAAAATATGACTAGAGTTTTCAGAGCAGATTCTTGGATGTGGATTAGCCTGAAACCTACACAGGGAGATAAAGCCTTTAAGAATGTTCTTTTCACATTTTACGTTACTAGATAAATATCAACTACGTAAGCAAATGTCTCAACAAAGAACTGCATAATTTTAATCATGTTGAGTTAACCTAGCATATGGAGATACCTATCTATTGAGTGTACTCTTCATTTGTTCTTTGCAATCTGCTTTATTTTGTAATTTTAATCCATTATCTGTGTCAAAGTTATTCTTTACCACCCATCAGCAGTCAAAAGGAAAGATAAACTTGCATTTATTTAGCATGCTTCACAATAATGACCAGCTATTTGCTTTTTATGTTAATTGAAGAATAAATATTGGTCAGGATAACTTGAGGGATAACTTGCATCATCTTCTTCAAAGTGAATTCCAAAGGATCTTTTACAACCACCCAAATCAGAAAATGGGGTCTTGGTTTAATATCTCAATCAAAAGATGTCACCTTCAAATGTACAACACACCCTCAACAGTGCACTGGAGTGGGAACCAAATACAGAATCTTATGAATTCGGAAGCAAGCATGCTGCCAACTCAGCCACAGCTAACACACACACAGTAGGAGTTCTCCTTCTAATTCAATCCCTTATTTACAATTAGGCAGCAAATCAAACAAGGTTGCCATTCTTGCTAGCTGGTGGTCCTTCTGGAATCTGTATGTTGGATGATAATAGGATTGAAGAGTGTGATGCTGGAAAAGCACAGCCGGTCAGGCAACATCAGAGGAGCAGGAGAGTCGATGTTTAAAGCATAAGGTCTTCATCAGGAATGTTGATGTTTCGAATATAACCTCTTCATCTTCTGCTCCTCGGATGCTGCCTGACCGGATGTGCTTTTCCAGCACCATACTCTTCGACTCTGATTTCCAACATCTGCAGTCTTCACTTTTCCCTGACAATAGGATTGGACTTGACACTGATGTTCCAACAGCTATATGGCTTGGCAACACACAGCAGGGAACAAAAGCAAGATTTCCAGGAAAATCCAGCCATTATGTTAAACCAATATCTGCCAGTGTTCCACAGAGTAGAAAATCAGATAAGTGGATGCAGTTTATTTTAAAACCAAGTCTTTCAGTTTTATTTTTCAGTTCGGTTTGATTGCTACATTTGTCGTCACTCCCCAGGTTTTGATTATTTTCAAGGAAAGCTGACACAACCAATGAATTATTTGTATGACCATGGAATATAACATGTTTGGATGTAAGCATTAGCACATAGACCAAAAAAGAGAGAGATGAATAAAAGCTTACTTTTGCACCTTTGATGCCTGGTTCTCCATTTGCACCTCTTGGACCCTCTGGCCCCTGAAATATCAAAGACTGATTAATATTCTTTTAATCATTTAACACTTTTACTTACTGGTGAGGGCACTGGTAACTGACCTATACTGTTTTCCAAAGTAGCCAAACAGGAAGCTGAAATAACACAGCAAGCCAGGCAGCATCAAGAGGTGAGGAAGTCGACATTTTGAGTCAAGGTTCTTCATATGGATTAGGGTGGAGGGAAGGGAGCTCAGAAATAAATAGAGGGAGGGGAATGGGCTGGGGAAAACATTGGTGGGATAGTGTTAGGTGGATGCAGGTAGGGGGTTGTTTATAGGTCAGTGGGAAGGGTGTAGCAGATAGGCGGGAAAAAGATGGATCGGTCACGTCAGGTCAAGTAGGTAGAGAGGAGAGTAAGGGCTGAATATAGGGGATGAGGTTGGGGATGGGAAGAGAGTGAAGCTAGTGAGGTGGGAGGTGGAAATGGTAGGGCGGAGGAAAAAGGGGACCTGGGAAATGCATGGAAAGGTTATTTGAAATTGGAGAACTCAATGCCAGGCTGAACTGAAGCAGTTCATCAACTTCGCTAACAACTTTGACATTGCCCTCAAATACACTTGGTCCATCTCGGACACCTCCCTCCCCTTTCTTGCCCTCTCCATTTCCATCTCTGGTGACAGTTTACGGACCGTCATTTACCATAAACCCACAGGCACCTGGACTACACCTCCTCTCACACTATATCCTGCAAAAACTCCCTCCCATTTTCCCAATTCCTCCATTTCTGTCGTGTCTGCTCTGACGAGGAGACATTCAACTTGCGAGCATCCCAGAAGTCCTCTTATTTCCAACAACTTTCTTTTCCCCCCAACACCATCATCCAGATAGCCCTCCACCGCACCTCCTCCATTCCTCACTCCACTGCTCTAAACCTCCCCCTCCTCCAAATATAGTGCAGACAGGGACCCTTGTCCTCACTTTCCATTCCATCATCCTCCACATCCAACATATCATCCTCAAACACTTCAACCAACTCCAATTAGGCCCAACCACCCAGAACATCTTCCCCTCCCCACTCGTCTGCCTTCCGCAAAGATCATTCCCTTCACCACTTCCTGATTCGCATCACATTCCTCACCAACCCCTCCAATAACCCTCCCACCACCAACGCCCCCCACCACCCAAGCACGTTCCCCAGTAACCGAAAAAGATGCAATACCTACCCATATGCTACCTCTCTCACCTCCATCCAGGGCTCCGAACAGTCCTTCCAGGTTAGACAGAGGTTCACCTGCATCTCCTCCATCCTAGTCTATTGCACCTACAATGCTCAGTGAAATGGTCACCTAGTCTACTGGTGTTCCCGATGTGATCTTCTCTCCATCGGTGAGACTAAATGTAGACTAGGCGACTGCTTCAATAAGCATTGTCACTGGCCCCTAAACAGCCGACCTGACCTCCCAGTAACTGTCCATTTCAATTCCCCTTCCTACTCCCACTCCAATGTGTCCATCCTTGGCCCCCTCCATTGCTGCAGTGAATCAGAAGAAGCAAAATAGAAGAACAATACCTCATCTTCCGCCTGGGCACCCTACAGCCCGGAAAATTTAACATTGAGTTCTCCAATTTCAAATAACCTAACAACCCATTCCCAGCTTCCTTTCCAGCCCCACTTCCTTCCTTCCATTCCACCTCCCACCTCACTAGCTTCACTATCTTCCCATCCACAACCTTATCCCACACCCAGCCTTACTCTCCTCCCCGCCTCCTTGACCTGACCTTACCTGTCCATCTTCCTTCCCACCTATCTGCTCCACCCTTTCCACTGACCTATCACAATAACTCCCTACCTGCATCCACCTATCGCTATCCCATCTACCTTTCCCCCAGCCCGAGCCTCTCCTATTTATTTCTGAGCACCATTCCCCCTCTCCAATCCTGATAAAGGATCTCAACCCAAAAGATCAACGTCTCTACTTCCTGATGCTGCCTGACTTGCTGTGGTCTTCCAGCTTCCTGCTGGTCTACTTTGGATTCTAGTATCTGCTGGGTTTTTTTTGTCTCTATGCTGCTTTCCAAGACTGGCTGCATTTGTAAAAATGTTTCATTCACCAGTATGAAAAACAAATGTTGTTTCTGTTCATTTTGCTACTTTTACTTTTTACATCTTCCCAATTTATGTCCATGGCGGATATGTCTTTGAAGAGCATCTGAGTATTCAGCTTCCTCAGTGAGTGAAGGGAGAGTGAAAAGTCCTTTTCAGATAATCAAACCTGCTCACTAAAATGTAATCTGAGATCAGTCATTGATGACTCTTCTTGGCTGTCAACTTGCCACTGGATATGGATGTTTTATTGCGATTTTATTCTATATTAAGACTTGAACCGACTCTAGGCTGACAATCAACTGGAGTATTGTTGTAAGAGCTGGGTGAAAGAAGAAACTGAAATTGATCTCAGTACCATATGTGTGCCTGTGCCAAGTTAGAATCTGCCTGTTCAAGGGCACATTATCACTGCAGGGGTACGATCATGAGACCGTATGGACAAAAAAATCAGACATACACCTAAACATTTTGTCGGAAACCAGTGAATTGAGCAAAGGAGCCTTCTTTATAGCCGAGAAACACAGAAGCAGGAGAAGGTAATCCAGGCTTCTTGAAACTGTTCTGCTCCCATTCATTTTGATTATGGTTGATCAACAGTTTAATTTCGTATACTCCACGCACTCAGCCATGTCAATAGATGCAAGCTATCTACTGTCTGATTTTGTGATTCAGTTAATGTTTGCACCAAGTTACTGGAAATATATTTGAGAAATCTTGGATGACTCAAGCAGGGTCTGAATAATCATGTCCTCATCTGTATTCTCTTGTGGTCTTAGGTTCTTGCCTCTGTACTAGTTATGGAGAGACAAACTGAAATATGGATACATTTAAAACTTACACAAGCCTAAAATAATTCAATACTCACAGTAGGCCCTTGTGGTCCTGGAGGCCCTGGCAGGCCATTAAATCCTGGGACTCCCTAAATTAAACAAAAAACACTTCAATTTTTGACAGATATACAGTCCCTTCCAACACTGGAAGTTAACTCTTAGCCCAGACTGTTATGGAATGCATGACATCCCTGAGATAGACAGCATTTCCCTGCTCGATTGCACCATGTGCTGAGTTCTCTACCTTTTGTCATTTACATAAATGATTTGGATGTGAGCATAAGAGGTACAGTGATAAGTTTGCAGATGACACAAAAATTGGAGGTGTAGTGGACAGTGAAGAGGGTTACCTCAGATTACAACAGGATCTGGACCAGATGGGCCAATGGGCTGAGAAGTGGTAGATGGCGTTTAATTCAGATAAATGCGAGGTGCTGCATTTTGGGAAACCAAATCTTAGCAGGACTCATACACTTAATGGTAAGGTCCTAGGGAGTGTTGCTGAACAAAGAAACCTTAGAGTGCAGGTTCATAGCTCCTTGAAAGTGGAGTCGCAGGTAGATAGGATAGTGAAGAAGGTGTTTGGTATGCTTTCCTTTATTGGTCAGAGTATTGAGTACAGGAGTTGGGAGGTCATGTTGCGGCTGCACAGGACATTGGTTAGGCCACTATTGAAATGTTGTGTGCAATTCTGGTCTCCTTCCTATCGGAAAGATGTTGTGAAACTTGAAAGGGTTCAGAAAAGATTTACAAGGATGCTGCCAGGGTTGGAGGATCTGAGCTACAGGGAGAGGCTGAACAGGCTGGGGCTGTTTTCCATGGAGCGTCAGAGGCTGAGGGGTGACCTTATAGAGGTTTACAAAATTATGAGGGGCTTGGATAGGATAAATAGACAAAGTCTTTTCCCTGGGGTCAGGGAGTCCAGAACTAGAGGACATAGGTTTAGGGTGAGAGGGGAAAGATATAAAAGAGACCTAAGGGGCAACTTTTTCACACAGAGGGTGGTACGTGTATGGAATGAGCTGTCAGAGGATGTGGTGGAGGCTAGTACAATTGCAACATTTAAGAGGCATTTGGAAGGGTATATGAATAGGAAGGATTTGGAGGGATATGGGCCAGGTGCTGGCAGGTGGGACTAGATTGGGTTGGGATTTCTGGTCGGCATGGACGGGTTGGATCAAAGGGTCTCTATGACTCTATGACTCTCTATGAAGTTTAAACTATGGTTCGTGAAAAAATTCTCAAATTAGCCCTTTCTGGTATAGCTGAAAATCACTGAACTAAGACTGTAACAATCTGGATAAAAGTTATGGGATTAAAACAGTCAACAGTGTAAGCAATTCTAGCTGCAGATCATAACCAGCTAAAACTTAAATGTTGTTAAAAGGCTACTCCATGAACGTTAAGGCTTCACAATAAAACAATAGTAATGAGCAAAAAAGATTTTGAGTTCAAAAATTTGCTCTAATTAGATTTGGTCAGTTCTTGTTCTGGATAATTCAGCACTAACATATATACCTTTTGATCTGATGTCTATTGTACAGGTTTAACTTGGGTGTCGAGAAATTGAGTCATGCAGTTTTTTTTAAGGTCATCAGGAAGTTGTACAAGGATTACATTGTTCCCCATACTAGACAAAGGGCAAACAAGTGGAATCCTGTACTTACACGAGAAGTGAACATCAATCTATTTGTTTACATGAATTAGAGATATAATGCCTATTTTGGGACTGACTGCATAACTGGCTTGATCTCCTACAGCTTTCCATTAGAATTCTGAACTATGATCTCCCTGACCCCAGACTCTCCCTCTATCTTCAATCTCCCTCTCCTCGACTGCAATCAAAACCTTCTCTCTCTTTGCCCCAGGTTCTTAACCCCTATACCTAGATTCTGCCACCTTGCAATTCTGTCGCTGGACTTGTGATATCTCCCCCAGATCTCCTTTTATCTCACACACACACACACACACACCTTAATCTGCTTCTGCCACTGATCCCATAACTCCTCCCTACGCCACACCATCCTCCCTTAATTTCCACCTCGTACCATCCACCTAAGCTTATCACTCAGTTTTGGGTGATCAACTTTCCTGATTATATTACAGGAACTCTTCCTGCAGCCCCACTTCAATGGGAATGAGAGCTCAACTCCAATATCTGGGAGTACTTGAACCAAACTGTCTGTGCACAGCTAAGAGCTGAGCAAAATGATGAGCACAACGATGCGAGTTTTTAAATTGCAAACCCATATATGCAAACCAAACCTATATTGGGATGAAACTTGATATCAATGCCACATTCCAATTTATTGCCAATAAGTTGTCTGAAACACAGATGCCAGAGAAAGAGATGACATTTCCGTCATCGAAAGACAATATTCACACGGTGATTATACAATGCCTGCTGGCTGATGTGAGTCAGTCAATGATCTAAGAATGCACATCTTGAATCTGTGACTTAGTCATAGGGAAAATCTTTTGAACACAATTCCCTCCAAAGATTAGATGAAACATTTTTTCAACGTACAAAGGATGTGCAGTGATATTAGAAATGCAGATTTTTTAAAAATCAGAAGCTTATTTAAGACACCATTAAGCTTTACGCTTTAAAAATAGAGGCTGAAGTCAAAAAAGAATTAGTGATTAGCTTTCATTTTTAAAAGTCCTTTGATTGAAGGTTGAGGACAGTAAGAGAGTTCTACAGTTTTGAAAGATTAGGAAAGAATTACTTAAGCGTACGATTTAATAATGAATTAACAATTAATTCTTTAAATGTGATCTTTGCTAGTTGTGATGTCTTTTATGTAGGTTACAGTGATTCTTCAGGTGAAGATGTAACTTATGAGGCAAAGTCAGATTTTTGTGGCAAAAGCTGGGTTGGCCTCAGAGCAGATTACTTATCCTAAAAAATAGCTAAAAAACATTGGAAGGGAAAGATCTGTCAAAGAGAAAACAATTTTCGGGAGAGGTTTGCAGATGACAGCAATTTAATGACTGAGTGATCACTCATTTGGGAGGTCAGTGCAGTATGTGATCAGAACTGTATGACCAATATATGGTACAAAAGTGTCATGGACAAGGATGAAAATTCAGGAAATAAGTTAACTGGGACACAAGGATGTGGAAACATTTACATGAGTGGAGTTCAGTTATCCAGATTAATATTCAATGGACGTTTCTGAAGGATGAGCACAAGAAATAATGAGATGATCCATGGTCAGAGATCTCCTACATTACTTGGCATGGCATGGAGGTAATGACAAAAATGTCACAAACAGTGTAGGAGGCAGCACAGGGCGTATAAAGAAACCTGAGAGGTGGAAAACAGTCACAAACCAAAAAAAAATCTGAATAGAATACCCTCAGAACTAAATGAAACATTGGAATGTTTCCATTGAGGTTGTGGTCTTCCATTTGAGGAAGCCCAGTATGGACTCCCTGCTTGAGAAAGACTGAAATGCTGAACCTTTACCTTGCTTTCTTTATTTTTCTAACTTATACCCGAGGTATCTTTGTATCTAAGATGACACCGGAAATAGCAACTTTGTATACTTTTCACTGTACTCACGTATACCTGTACTTCAGTACATGTGACAAAAACCTGAAAACGAGATCACTGAGGGATGACTATGAAGTAATGAACAATTGTATTTTCAGCTCCTGGAGAGATTGTCATTGATAGAGATTCCATGGCACTCACTTTGCTTCCTTTTTCACCAGATGCACCCGGAAAGCCTCTTGGTCCTCGGGAACCCTATAAGATATAATTAGATCTCAGCGATTAAAAAAAAATCTGATTTTAGAAAAGGTCTGAAATTTTGGGTTGAGTTAAATATATTTATGCAAGATTTCCTTTCATTCCTCAAAAATCACAGATCGCATGACAAATTCTGGGAAGGGGAATCATTTTAATGTTTGTAAAACTAAAAGAACTGCAGATGCTGGAAATCAGAAACAAAAACAAACAGAAATTGCTGGACAAACTCAGCAGGTCTGGCAGCATCTGTGGACAGAAACCAGAGCTAACATTTCAGGTCCAGTGCCCTTTCTTCAGAACCATTCTGAAGACTTCTTCCAGCAACTTCTGGTTTTGATTTGTGTCAGGCGATATCAGTAATATCCAATAGGTACAGTATGGGTAACAATATGGACAACAATATGCCTTTGCCCTCAGCAGCCATGAAATGTGCTATACCCAGTATAGTGGCATACAGTGCCAAGGTGACATGGAGATTCCTCAATTTTCTGATCATGACAGGAATACTCTACATAAATGCTTGCTGCTGCTTCCCTACAAGCTTGGATTTAAACTATCTGAAACTTACATAATCCATTATAATGTGTTGATGGTGAGTGAGGTCAGTTAAGTTTAGTCTATCGAGCTCCAGTTTGGAAATGTGTACAATGAGGGCTGAATCTGATGGTCGTACTGGTGATCCCAGCCAGAAAACCAAGACCCTGCTGCATTCACTTCTGGAAGCCCTGATGTAATTGTTTGTCCATTAGGCAACTAACCTTCCTGGTATCAGAGTTTCCAACCCCTTAAGGGGATAGATCCTGCCTCCAAGAGCTTCTGGTCCACTGGAGAGCTGACAATCTCATAGACCCAGCAGCACCACCAAGAACATTGATCACTGCTTGGACTGTAGCCAAGCTGCTCTGACAGCGATCGAGTATTTCCCAGAATGGGAGGTCAAGGTATGGGGTTTGTCAGGCCTCAGCCAGATTGTGGAGCTAATTTCCACCCTGACAATGTGTGCCAAGATTTTCCACTTATTTAAAAAAAAACTTAGTGAATAATTGAGATGAACAAGTCAAGATTTCCCTCAAATTCACACCTACATTCCTGCCATGGTTTCAGATCCTAATTTAACAAGCTCTAAGTTCTCCCTTTAGATACAGGCACCCTCCTCTCCCTCAAGATGATCTCATTTATCATGCTGAACTGTTGTCTTGAACTGGCTATTTTATTGATCATACAGAAATAAATTCAGAAGAAGTCTGGGTATACTGTAACAAGCAAGTGACTCACCTTATGAAGGTATTACATGTGAACAGTTGCATTGGGGTTTTCAAGCAGGACTTTCGTTGTTTTAAAGTGGATTGAAAAGAAGTCTAACTTGTACCCTGTCCTATGCAATATGATTCAAAATTGGTGTTCAATATATGTAAACCTAGAAATAATTGTGGAGGTGTTTTTCTACAAAAGTTTATTACACCTGTATTAAATTCCTCTTGTCACCACTTAGCAGCATATTAACCCATTTAAAGTCATCCTTTTTAGCACTATTGAAAAGTTAAACAAGTACATAATTATCATAGATGATAGTTTTGAGGTTTTGGTGTTTCCAAAAATGATTAGAAATATAAATTGTCTCTCAAGAAATCATTTCTCAAGATGTATTCTAGAAGATTATTAAATTTAATTACATCAAATACATACCTCAAGTCCAGGAGCACCTCCAATACCTTGTTGCCCAGGAAAACCACGATTTCCCTGTGTGAAGAAACAACAGCATACATCAAGAACATAAGGAAGCAGGAATGGGAGGTAGGGGTAAACCATATAACTCCTCAGGCTTGCTCTGCCTTTTGATGTGAGCATGGCTAATCATCAGCTTTAACCTCCTTCTCCAGTCCTCTCCCAAAATGCATTGATTCACCTTACAAACCTAAAATGTATCCATTTCCAACCTAAATGTATTCAATAGTGGAGCATCTTTGGGCACAGAATTGGAATAAAGTCACAATTACCGGCATGAGGAAATTTCTCCTCATCTCAATCATTAATGGTCAACCCCCTACTTGGACATGTAACCTCAGCCAGGGGAATCAGATCTGACTTTGTGGTGTTTAATGTTGACACTGAGCATCTGGCAAGGTCATTGGCCTGGAAAGGAATATGGGTTGGGCAAGTTCAATGGATGGGGAGAGTAAGGGAGGACAGGAAACTCTGAGAAGAGTGAACTAGAGTTTATTCACCTAATTAAAAAGTAGCGACTTAGATTTGAGCTCTGTTGTTCTATTTTTTCTCAGATTAATGAACTTTGAATGTCACTCTGGCAAAGCAAGTGATTTTCTGCAATTCTTCAAGCATATTGTCTTTCTAAAAAGTAATAAAGTGATAACAGAAATTAAGTAATCAAATTGGGCTTGGGTTCAAAGCAACAGAGAAAAACGTTTGATAAATAGGAACACAAGAACAGGAGTAGACCATTCAGCCCTTCAAATCTAGGCTATTACTCTAGATCATGACTGGGGGTCATCTAGTTTAATACTTTACTCCCATATTCTTTGATATCATTCTTACTAGAAAGCTATCATTCTTTTTCTCTGAAGGAGGGAATCCCAAAGATTCACCTCTCTCTTATTGGAGCTCCTTCTCATCTCAGTTTTAAATGGTTTGCCTTTTTATTCTCAAATTGTTCCTCTTGTTCTGGGATCTCACAGACAGGAGGAACATTCTTTCTTCCTGAAAGGCCTAACCCTTTAAGAATTTTTCCAAGTTTCTATGAGATCACCTTTCAGTTTTCTAAACTCCAGAGAGTACGGCCTCGACACCTCAATCTCTCCTCATAGGACAGTCCCACCATCCTATTAAATGGTCTGGTAATCCTGCATGATGCCCCTTCTCAATTGCACACAATACTCCAGGTTTGGTTCACCAACGTTGTATACAATTGAAACAAGGTTTTATTACCACTGTACTGAAAAGAATCTTAAATTGTCACCTTTAATCTGTCCAATAAAGGTGGGCTTGGGTGGGGGAGAGGGGTTGCTGGTGGAAGGGCTGTGGATAGAGGGATAATTCCAGACAGCAGTAAGGATTTGTCCACCTTTTTTATCCACCTTTTGTCCTCTTTTTCTCATCTGATGTATAAAGTACCAGAATCACAGAAGCATTACAGTGCAGAAGGTGGACATTTGGTTCATTGTGCCTGCACTGGCTCTATTAACATTAACAGTATTATATTTACATAGTTGAGCTTTTTGTATCTTAACTCAAACTTAGACAAATGTGCAAACTACTCAGAAATGTAGCGTTGTTCACATACCTTTGGACCCTCTTTCCCAGCCTCTCCAGATGCACCTTTTTGACCTTTGTGGCCCTGAAAGCAGACGGGTAATTAGTTTAAGAATCAGTATTTCTGAGCAGTTGCAAGATGCGTTCAGCTGAGAATCCAAAATCTACCCTCACTGAATGGTGGAAGATAGGGTTGATCCCCGTCTGTCTGGACTCTCAAAGTCATTCGTACTCATGAGACAGCAGAAACCAGGCAGTACTTCACAAAACAGGGGGGACAATTGATATTATTTGTTTGCCACTGTGATGAGCTGCAACGTGAAGACTGGCTGAAAAGTGACAAGTCATCGAGGCTTGGACCATGATGGTAATCCATGCACAGAAGGGTCCAGCAACACACACAGGTGGGTGGGAGAGCAGATACTTTGGGTAAGGGGATTTGACTTTCCAAACCCCCACATCAGAGAGTGAAAACCCATTTCTGTCATTAGAAAAGTAAAATCAAAATTTTGTCTACACAACAAGAAGGCAAGTCTGGCCTTTAGCAGACAGTATTCTTGCTTCTGAGTCTGTAGTTTTAAGCTTCTATCATCACTCTAAAAAGTAAAGACATAATTTTAGTTGTAACTTCAGTATGGAATTAAGACAGTGTTCCGTTCTTAGGTGATTATCTTTGGATGTCAATTAAACGAAAGCCCATTCTGTAGACTATTAAGGATTTCAGGGCACTAGTCAATGGAAAGCAATGAATCTTCCTGTACTTTACGCAATATGCCTCAGGCAGCTGACAGAACCATTCCATCAGAAGATTAAACTGTTGGAGAAGAGTTTATAAGAGGAAAACTCCTTCATGGGCTATGGACCAATTTGTGGAATCTTTCTTTATCATGTATTCCCATGTGGCAAACTGCAGGTCAAAAGTCCTCAATCATTGTGTTTGTACACATTACAGTCACATTGTTGTTTACCTTAAATCCTAGCAGCCCAGGTGGCCCAGGAGGGCCTGCAGGACAGGACATTGTACACTGTAAAACAGAACAAAGATTCTCCTAGTTATGTTGCTCAAATTAATATCAAAATAAAAGTTTTCAAAATCAAAAGTTGTTGTTCAAGTAATTAACTTATATCCCACAGCTAGGATGTACACGAGTTAAATTCCTTTGTGTCATGCAACACTTCAGTAGATAATCAGGTGTGAACATCATCCATTCCTCATCCACGCGAAGACAGAGTGACCAAACAGACCAAACAGGTAGATTAATATACTGGTCGGCAGAGATGATCCACTGGCAAGCAGTGTGATTCACCAACAAATAGCTTGATTCAAATGACAAATAATGATCAAACTGAGAGATAAATTGACATTTATGTCATCTCCTGTAACATAAGAATGAGATTTGACTCACAAAGGACTGAGAATTCAATGGACTTTTATCACAGAAACTGGTATCTATATATGTAACATTACAATCAAAGGCCATTTACAGGTCTAGCTCAAATTAAGCAATTTGGATGCACTGGTGCTGATTTTAAGGAAACAAAATATGAGAACAATCAATCACTGCACATAGGTAAGCTGCACCAGGTTGAAAAATAAATCAAGTTTATGTCTATAATGCCATTTTTGTCAAACAGGAGCTTTGTATAATTAAACTGGCAGTATCCTTTGACTGTTGATGTTAGTTTAAAATCTGTAAGCAGCTTTTGGGTTCAGATTTTAGTTTTCATGGGTCATATCATACAGAAGAATTCAATGCACTTAAATGGCAGAGGCTGGCACCTACAGAAGTACACAACAATCACAGGCATGAATGTATCAAGGCTCAAGAGAAACTATTTGACTTATTGTAGCACGCTCCTCTCAGAATGTCATATTCAGTATGAACAGAGCTCAGTAAAATGCAAACTGCAAGTTTTATACCATGCTGTGATATGGTGATGAGAATGTCTCTTGAAGGTATATCACATATCAGCTGTGAGACAATGCAACACTGGCATCTACTGATTTACTTTGGCCATTTTCATTTTAAAAGTCACCTCTATCTTGACCATCTCTATCTTGAATGATCTTCCCAGGAATGTTGACCAGTTTTGCTCCTCCAAATGGTCCCTGATTTGCCATCTTTCATTCCTTCATTTGGTTTCAAACTTCTCTTTGGCCAGGCTTTACATGTGAAAATTCATCATCGTGGGGAAGATCACCAAACTCAGATATTATAAATGCACATTTGTATTCATGTAGAGGTAATGTGATGCGTACGCAACCATAAGATTTGGGAAATAAAGAGAAATTATTGTCAGGAGGAAAGAATCTAGCGTACAGAACTGGAAGGAGAGAACTTGATGTAGGTTCAAAATGACTCAAAATGAGGGCCTGAATTGAGTAGATGCTCATGAATAAGAATGGAAACCAATATTGGATTTGGATCCCTGAAGGCTCAAGGTAACTGGCACATTGAAAGTTATTTGCATAGATTGCTGTATTTGAATATGCTGCACACTTACCACAACATCTCCACTTCCATCTGTCCCTGGTATACCAGGTGGGCCCTTTAGCAAAGGAAACAAACAGCATTTAGCAACTTGCATGATAAATTCTTTTAAAAGGTAAAAACAGAACTACTTTCTGCAATTTTATTTCCATTGCGAATTGGATCCGCGAGTGTTTTACATCTTACTCAATTGGGTTTTATGAAAGCAATGAGACAGCAGTGAAATGACATGAGAGATGGGGAATTGAAGAAGTTATTTAATTTTGGGAGCAGTGCAACTGGGATCCCATTCACACAAAAGTGCTAAGTACTGTATATGTGTTTCAGTCACTGAGAAAATTAGATTTCCATTTCAAGGCCTTCTAAATTGAGAAACAAACAGAAAACAAAAGGCTCAGAAGAAAGGTGAAAACACAGCTTAAGAAAAGCAAAGGGAAATCATGCAAAGAGACAGGCAGCTAACATAAAAGAGAATCCCAAAGTCTTTCACAGGTGCATACATATTAAAAGTTTGAGAACAGGTCCCAATCAGGGTCAAGAATGGGGATTTACTCATTGTTGTTCACAAGATGTGAGCACTTGGAAGGGTTTAGAGGAATGCAGAGTACTGGGCTAATGGTAAGATTCTTAGTAGTGTACATGAGCAGAGAGATCTTGGTGTCCAGGTACATAGATCCTTGCAAGTTGCCATCCAGGTTGATAGGGTTGTTAAGAAGGCATATGGTGCGTTAGCTTTTATTGGTAGATGGATTGAGTTTCAAAACCATAAGCTCATGCTGCAGCTGTACAAAACTCTGGTGCGGTCGCACTTGGAGTATTGCGAAGAGTTCTGGTCACTGCATCATAGGAAGGATGTGGAAGCTTTGGAAAAGGTTTAGAGGAGATTTACTAGGATGGTGCCTGGTTTGGATGGAAGGTCTTACGAGGAAAGGCTGAAGGACTTGAGGCTGTTTTCATTAGCGAGACGAAGGTTGAGAGGTGACTTAATTGAGATGTATAAGATAATCAGAGGGTTAGGTAGGTTGGACAGTAAGAGCCTTTTTCCTCAAATGGTGATGGCTAGCATGAGGGGACATAGCTTTCATTTGAGGGGTGATAGATATAGGACAGATGTCAGAGGTTTCTTTACTCAGAGAGTAGGAGGGGCATGGTCCACACTGCCTGTAACAGTAATAGGCTCGCCAACTTTAAGGGCATTTAAATGATCATTGGATTAGGCATACGGACAAGAATGGAATAGTGTAGGTTAGATGGGTTTCAGATTAGTTTCACAGGTCGGTGCAACATCGAAGGCTGAAGGGCCTGTACTGCACTGTAATGTTCTATGTTCTATTACTGGCTGAGTCAACAATCTGTTCTGAAGAAGCATCATCTGTCCCAACGCTTAACTCTGTTTTCTCTCCATAGATACTGCCAGACCTGCTGAGTTTTCCCAACAATTTCTGTTTTTGTTAATGATTTCCAGCATTTGCAGTTCTTTGTTTTCTTCTATTGCCCATCTCTAATTGTCCTGAAGAAGGTGGATTGCCTTCATGAACTGCTGCAGTCCTTGCTGCTGGCTGCAGGAGAGAGTTCCTGGGAATTTGATGTGAACATGGAAGCAAGGGGCATGACTTCGATATTAAATTAGTAGTCTTTATCAGGGAAGCAGATGTTATCCATGATGACAAAGGATGATATTTATTCACTAATAGAATTGAAAATTGACGAGGAGGAGTGATTAGTTAACCTGTCAGTACATAAAGCAATCACTGAGACACGATATGATGCACCCACGGATGATGAAGCAAATGAGAATCAAAGAGGAAATTGTGTAAGCACTGCAATTAATTTTCTGTCATCATTAAACTCAGAAATGGTGCCAGAATACTGTAGAGTGCAAACATTACACCATTGTTGAAAATTTCTAATAAGTATAAGATCAGATTTTACAGATCAGTCAATTTAACTTCAATTTTATAGACATTTACAGCAACAATTATTTAGGATAGATTTAAGAATAACATGGACAAATGGTGGGTGAATCAAGGGGAGGGTGATGTGGATTTCTTAAGAGCAAGTCATGGTTAGTTACTTTGCTATAGTTTTTTGAAGAGGTAACAGAAAGGGTTGATGAGGGTAAGGCTGCAGATGTGGTATAGCTGGATTTCCACAAATAAGACTAACACAAAGGACAGTATCATCATAGATCCAAAATTAGCTGAATGATCAGAAAAAAAGAGAGAAAAATGGTTAAAGGATATCTTTCAAGCTGGAGGAATATTTGTAGTGGATTTCCTCAGAGGTCGATATTGAGATGTTTGCATTTCCTGATATATGTAAATATGATGGTGTGCGAGAGACAATGTCAACGTTTGCAGAGGAATACAAAATTTGGAATTACTGTAAACTGTGAGGGTAGTGGAGAACTTCAAAAGGATATTGACAAATTGATTGAATAGCTAGCTAGGTAGCAAATGAAGTTCACAGTGAAGGCATTTGAGGTGATACATTTTCGTACATAGAACAAAGCACAAGATAAAGGGTACTACTTTAAAGGCTGTGCAGGATCAGAGAGACCTGGGTGTACATGTACATAAGACATAAAAGATGGTGGGACAGGGAAATAAAGGATATATTCTCCTTTATTAATAGGAGCAAAGGGGTCATGCTATACTTGCATAACACTCTTGTCAGACTTATGTACAGTTCTGTGTGCAAAACGTCAGAATATATGTGAACACACTGCGGACAGTGCAGAAGTGAAGAGGTTTTCAAAAATTTTCAGGAGGTTTCCAGGGACAAGACACTTCCATTATGAACGGGATTGGAGACAGAGATTTTTCTTCCGAGAAAAGAGAAGGTTAAGAAGAAATTTGACAGAAGATTTCAAAATCGTGAGGGATCTGGACAGAAAAAAATTCAGAGAAACTGTTCCCATTTTGTAAAACAGTTGAGAACTAAGGACACAAATTTAAATTCAAAGTAAATTTGCAAAAGTAACAACTGCACTGAGAGAAAAGATATTTTCATAGAGTCAGTAGTTAAGGTTTGGAGTGCACTGTCTGAAAGTGGGGTTAGAGGCGGATTCCTTCAAGACTTTCAACAGGGTCTTAGTTGTTTTATTTGAATAGAAATACTGTGAGGGGTGAGTTGGAAAAGGAACAGAATGGCACCAAATCACAATGCTCATTCCAAGAGTTGATATTTCATAATGAACTGAATGATTTCCTTCCGCCCCACAGAAGTTTTGTAATTGAGTGAAATGGAACTACCACATATTCATCAATAGATATGTCCCAGGTAACCTAGCAATAGAAATACCAAAAGAAATAAACAAGAAAACGATAATACTGAACTTACCTGTGGACCTGGAGGTCCAGGTGTGCCTGATGCTCCTTTTGGTCCAGGGTCACCCTGACATTGAAAAGAAAAATAACAGCTCTGATTTTTTAACCTCACAATCAATGGGAAAATATTCCTTCTAGAGTTTAGCAGTACTGGATGTGTTCAAGCAACTGCATTCTGGTAAATGTCAATGCCATATGGCTGCTGTCCAAATTGCATTGACTGATGTGTAGCTCCTCTTGAGTGGTACTTAATAGATGATCAACAAAGGTCAATCTAGAGAGTGCAAGGAATGCGAATGTGAAAAAAAAATCCATAATAAAATCCAGCTGATGACTTAATATATTAAAAAAAGGGAAAGGCAAAGTGTTACAATTATAAAGTCACTTTTATGACCTCAGGATGTCTCACATAGAGTTCGACACCCAATGAAATAGTTCTGAAGTGTAGTTGGTCTGGTGTCTAACATCCATAAATAATGTAAATATACAAACATTAGTTGAAAGGGTTCAGAAAAGATTTGCTTGGGTGATGTTGCCAGGGTTGGAGGATTTGAGCTACAGGGAGAGACTGAATAGGCTGGGGCTGTTTTACCTGGAGCGTCAGAGGCTGAGAGGTGACCTTACAGAGGTTAATAAAATCATGAGGGGCATGGATAGGATAAATAGACAAGGTATTTTCCTGGGGTGGGGGAGTCCAGAACTAGAGGGCATAGGTTTCAGGTGAGAGGGGAAAGATATAAAAGGGACTTAAGAGACAACCTTTTCACACAGAGGGTGGTATGAGTATGAAATGAGCTGCCAGAGGAAATGGTGGGGGCTGGTACAATTACAGCATTTTAAATGCATTTTGATGGGTATATGAATAGGAAGGATTTAGAGGGATATGGGCCAAGTGCTGGCAAATGGGACTAGATTAGGTTAGGATACCTGGTCGGCATAGATGAGTTGGACCGAAGGGTCTGTTTCTGTGCTGTACATCTCTGTGACTCTATTAATTATGAATTCATCAAAATGATCAGCTTACAGGCTTTCCTGGAAGGCCAGGCTCTCCAGTCAGTCCAATCTCACCAGGTGGTCCCTGAAAAACAAAGACATTGGAGTCAATCAGACACATTTAATGTTCCTTTCAGATCAACGAGGTGTTACTTTCCAAAAAGAGCGAACAGTACTGATCAGTTGACAATATTTTCCTGATTCCAAAATAGATAAGTTGGGGTCTGTCACTCGCCAGGTGGACAGCCTGTGAGAGGCCTTCAGTGCCTCATTTAGGGAAGGCCCACCACCTTAATTGCAAGCCATAACTGGCCAGCAATAGGATCAAGCACCCAAATTGCCAGCTGCTGGATGAACAGTGACTGGCAGCTCTTCCTTGCAGGCCCTGAAACCTGATGGGCAGTGCCAGCTGCCAATCAAGTACCACAAGAGGCTGGGAGCAAAGAGGGGACCAGGTGAATGAGCCTCAGTGTAAAGAGGTTACAGGAGAAGGTAGAAGGGGGGAGATTGTCAGAGGCAAAAGCAGAGGATGACTTTCAGTGGGCACACTCCCCTTCCTAATATCAAGTCCCTCTTGATGCCAGACAGAGGGCCTGATAATAATGTACTTGCCAGGTCGATTGCATCGACCATGGCGGAATGAGACCCTTAAATAGGGAGGATTAGCCTTAAGTTTGGTCATGGGGTAAGCAAGTCTACCTGTCTTGAACTTAATTGGAGAAGAAACAGGAATGCTTATCTGGTATTGCCCCATCTAATTAAATGCACCCCATCTCAAAATGTGTCCCAGGGAAGGTATTAAATTCTACATAGTTTCCATACTCTTACATATTTCTGTCAGGAAATCACTAGGCCAAACAAGTGGAAATTAGATGTAATTAATTTACCTCCCATGTAGTTTGAAACTGCATTTGAAGGTAATAGCTACAAGTGACACTATCTCATAGAATACAATCCACCTCTTATCCTCAGAATGTTAACATCAAGATTAAATACAGCTTACCTGCTCACATAAACTGAATTATTTGGTTTAACCTGAAACCCAAACTACCATTGTACATATACAGATATTGTGCAGATAATTTTAACCAAACCAGGAAACAAGTGGCTTCAATTTGATCACCTATTTCCTGAGCGTAAAACTGGAAGAAATAGGAACTATAGAAAATTGCAAATTCTACCCAGTACACACAGTCCTTCATGACTGATCTCCCATCCAAAACTCTACTTTCCCATTCAATCCATTGTTTCCCTCAAAAGTCTTGAATTCAGAAAATGCATTGATATCAGTCTTAATTTGACATAATTATGGAGCATTCCCAGCACTCGGGGCTAAGAATTGCTAAAATGTGCACCTCACCTAAAGATAGAGGACAGTAAAATCATCCACAGTGTCAACCAACCTTCAAAATCAAGTTAAAATGGTCCTCCTATCATTTTGTTCACACAGTTCTTAAATACCAGTGAGAAGAGTTCAACTTCATTCATTGCTAGTCCACCCAGAACAAAAATAAAATGAACAAGACCAACTCTGGGCCTTGGTTCTACAGGCATAAAGTATCTCGAGTCACTACCTATGTGGCCTACATAGCATTCTTCAATAATATCAGGAATGTTCTATAATCCCATTTTCCTGTCATCAAAGGAAAATATTAGTAGGTACAATACTGAAGCTTCATTTTCCCAATGTTGTTAGTTATTTGGGATCATTCCTTATTCTCTGTACAAACCATATCAAGAATTACAATTAATCCCACACAAAAGCCTTACCGGAATTCCAATTTTTGCAGGTCCCTGTTGAAAATAGAAAGAAAAGGCTTTATTAAGAGTAGATACAATATGGAGCTGGAAAAGCACAGCAGGTCAGACAGCATCAGAGAAGCAGGAAAGTTGATGTTTTGGGTCAGGACCCTTCATCGAGACTTTTTTTTAAACAAATAATTTCAATTGGATTATCAGAAATATTTGAAATTGTATCGTATCAGGGATGCAGAGTGCTAAAATAATGCCATGTCAATTTACTTTTTCAGATGCAGCCAGATGATTATGTCCAGACAAGAAATAATAATAAATTGAAGTTTTTTTGGGGTAAAACGACATTGTTAGCTCTTGTAACATATATCATAAAAATCAGGTTCCTGTTGAGACAGATGTCCTAAAATGTATTAATAACATTAAAAATGTACATAATAATAGTTCAGACATAGTCTAGATGCTAGGTTTATTGATTGTTACTATATCTTATTACAAATGCATTAAACTGATTCTTTGGTAATTCATATCAGGTAAAACATGCCATGAAGGTTTATAACTGTAAGGCAAGCAGATTCTGTTTCTCTGGTCTAGAAACGATGCAATAATACATCTCCCTTTTTGCACTTAAAGAATGAGAACTGTTTTCCAATAACATGCACAATAATGTGTATAGATAGATTTCTTTTGTATGTCTGGAAAACACTTTGGTGAGCATCTAATACAACCAGATCTAGCTTCATACAGGTATAAGAACTTCCCTCTGTGGTGTGCTGTCTGTCATCACAAATTAATGTGTATCATTTGTCATAGATACCTGATCATTGTTTGGCGTGTTATCTTCAGTTTTTGAGCTGTCATTCTATGTAAAAGGCAGTTGACCAAATGCAGTTGCACATCTTGCTTATTTCTTTGTCAGAATTGATCATTGCTCATTACAACAACATATGAACTAGGCCGTACAATTACATAGCACCTTTTATGAACCTATGAGTTTGTATGAAAATCTCAATCTTTTATGCTTTGTTCTGGTTCAAGTTTGGGGAGGTGTAGTGGTAATGTCACTTGAATAGTAATCGAGAATCTCAAACTACTGATCAAGGAACATGGGTTCAAATCCTAGCATGGCAGATGGGAAAAATTTGAATTCAATAAAGGAATGAGCTGACTTAGCCAGTTATGCCCATATTGGTAAACAATTTAAATAAAGTTACAATGATTGTTTACATTCTCATTGATCAAGATTCTGTATCATTATTTCATAAGACACATAAGACCATAAGACATAGGTACAGAAATTAGACCATTCAGCCTATCAAGTCTCCTCTTCTCTGCCATTTAATCATTTCCCTTCTTTCCAACAATATGTCATGAACATGTGATTGGGTGGTTAGATTCTGGATGGAAGAACCATATGGATCTCTCTTCCAGTCATGAGAATGCATGTAAGTAATTTTTTTTGGAATAGAGCACAGATTGAGAATAGCGATTCAAAAATCTTGGCAGGTACCATTATACTTGACTATCATGATTTTTCAGTGTGAACAGTATTTTTTGTGAACTGTCTGACTGAGCATATTGAGATAATGAGATGATATGGTGAACACACCATTTCTATACATACTGTATATGCTCATGTATATATATATAAATCAACCCCTTATTTTCAGCCAAAAAAGTCTGGTATTTTTCATATACCTTGTGTAGACGTCAACCCTAGTTTTTCAGGGGTCTCTTCCGGACTATCCCATAATATTTGTGATACACGGTGAGAAGAGTCTTTTGCTGTGAATATCAGTTTTTTGATGTGAAGTGTTTATTGTATATTATTAACAGTTTTATGCAGTCTTTTCTTAACAAAATACTATCTGTCTTTTTTTTGTTTTTACTGCTCCTCTGTTTTTATTTCATGAATTGTGTATTGCACAAATACCCCCTGTAGATAGCCTGACCACCTGCTGGTATGCCTATTAACGTTTGATCAGCTGTGTAGACCTACATGCAATTTACGGTACTGGTAACTGGAATACGGTATGATAGTACTGTTTTACCGTAGCAAGCAGAATGGAGACAGTTATTTTGTAGATAAATATTCAATAATGGCTATAATTCTTCTTCCTTTTGTTGTTTATTATTTTATATAGAGATCTGGCTCTTGTTTGCCCATTTTTTGACTCATGCCAAGCATGAATTTCATCTCTTCAAAAACAATACCTCATGTATAAGTCAATTTCTTAATTTCAATTTAAGAAAACAGTCTTCAAAACTTGACCTTTACACAAGTATATACCAAAGTTTGGGAGAAGATTTGTAGCTCGGGTGCTCGTTGTTGTGGTCCTGTTCGCCGAGCTGGGAATTTGTCTTGCAAACGTTTCGTCCCCTGTCTAGGTGACATCCTCAGTGCTTGGGAGCCTCCTGAAGCGCTTCTGTGCTGTTTCCTCCGGCATTTATAGTGGCACTATAAATGCCGGAAGAAACAGCACAGAAGCGCTTCACAGGAGGCTCCCAAGCACTGAGGATGTCACCTAGACAGGGGACGAAACGTTTGCAAGACAAATTCCCAGCTCGGCGAACAGAACCACAACAACAAGTATATACCGTAGTTGAAAGGGTCACTACAGTATTGTAGACCAGGCAATTTATTGAGCCACACAGAACAAAATAATTATGGCAGTCAACACTCATTGCACGAGTGGAATCTTGGATTTGTAACATAAAGAGAAACCACTTGATGAAGTAGTGAGTCAACAAAATGCAACCATGTTGTTGAACATGGAAAATATCAGTGGCGAATTTGCACCAGGTGTCACAAACAATCTCACATGGAAGGCAAGGGTTCTCTTAGTTGCTGTGGTTGATTAATCAACACGATGTTGCAGTCTGGAATCTTTCGTGCTGTAACTGATTGGCTTGTTCCTTTGTAGATTGTAACAATATGTCAATTTGTACATTATACCAATAATCGAAGGTCCTGCTGTATTCACAGAGTAAAATATTTCTGGTATCCATAAGGAGGAGCTAAATTCTATTTGGGGTACACCATTTGGATGGAGGTAATGTTTCAGCTTGTCTGATAGCATACATGCTGTGTACCATATTAACGACACATACTTTCTGCTTGGGTACTGTAGCTGTGATGTCGCAAACATCTCTTGAACCTCATTGCAATGTTTGCACACCATGGATGGAAGTTTTAAGACACTCTTAACATTGGTGCTTGATTGATTTTTCTTCACGTGCAACTGTGAAGCTTGTGTTACACTTTCAGCTTTCCCTGGGCAATTAGATTTGTTGCACATTTTAGCATAATGTCATTTTGTAGAACATAGCTTAGATTTATCACAAAAAGATAGACAATCAATTGGTGAATGAGGCAAGCCACATCCCATACAGGAGTTAGATATTTCACTGAATTAGATGATGGTTTGAATATTTGTTGGAAAGTCAAGCATCTGAAGATGTTCCAGCCCAGCTACAATTGTTTTGAACTTGTGTCCATTATCTAGTTATCTATCAATAATATATTCTTTAGATTTTTCTACCTGTGCTTTGCTGAGGGACTGAATGGGTGCAGTTTAACAACAAGTTCCATAAGTATTTCAGTTAGGCTCACTTGGTGAAATTGCATTCTGTACTTTAGTGTCAATGTCTGCCAATGACTTAATTGATTCATTGGGCTACAGTTGACTTGATCTTCTAAATCTCCCGGAAATTATGGCAGGACCTCTTGTGGTCATCATTAGAACTTCTGGAGAAATTGATTATTCTTGATCCTTCTTTTCCAGAACATTTAAGAGTTAGGACAATTGCCTTTATCAACTGTTTATTTACTCAGGGAATAAAGTTGTTGTTTAGTTGAAACAGTTGAAACTCTAAGAAATTCTGTTTGACTTCAATCTTAATTATAGTCTTTAAAATGCCAGTATAAAAATTTACATTGTGGCATAATGCTTGCTTTTTAAATTATTGTTGCTTCCTCTCACTTTTTCTGATGTTGCTGTTTAACAATCATAGGCTTGTGTATGTAGATGGAGCTCATGCCATGAAAGTAGTCATATCATACATGCCTTTTTCTTCTTTTTGTGCTGTTTCTGGCAAGCAAGACAAGCCAGTAACATTCACACTACAAAATACCAGGCAATGGCAATCTCCAACAAGATAGAATCTAACCATCATCTCTTGAAATTTAACTGAATCCCCACATCAACATTCTTGGGGTTACCATTAACCAGAAGCTAAACTGTACACTGGAAATCAATTCCTGCAGCAAAACCATCGCTTCATCACTTTAAGTTCAATAGATCATAAACATTGCCTGGGTAGCAACATCTTTAAAAGTAGTTTGACAGAATTAAAAATTACATAGTTTTTATTTGTGTTTTAGAATTACTCGTGCCAATTACTGTTAATAAGCCTTCAGTTAAATTATCACACTTAGGCACCCAGCTGCATAAAGGAAAAGCAAATGCAAAAACTTTAAATCTGAAATATAATTACAAAGGTTAATACTTACTGGTGGACCTTCTGGACCAGGCATGCCAGGAGGGCCCTTAAAAGAAAACAGATTATTAGAAAATTAACATATTATACATGACTGATATCACTTACAGAAATCATAGATTTATCCAATAAATCAAATCTTGCCTCTTATATTTCCTCTGGCTGAGATAGAACAAGCAACTCACTCTAATGTTACTGCCACTGTTATTATTGAAAGAGCAACCTCATATGATTTATTTCTTCTTTCCTAGAAGTCTTTCACTGTGGCAATGTAATGTGGCAGGATCTCTGTATTTAAACTGTGTTGGAAAAACAGTATTTGTAATCAAAAGTAAAAGCTTCACCCAATCTCGTCACAAATTGTTCCAGGATTCTTGTTCTACACCAGGATTCTTGTTTGTTTGCTCCAAACTCTCATGAGTTTAGATTTCTCCATTTTCAATGTGCAATATATTTTAAAATCAGAGCAGTAGGATAGAGGTCCAGATACTTGTAAACATATGCTATGGAGTGAAATGGTAAGGTGTGAAGATAGTATTGCCAGGCAGGTAAAGTAAAGCAAGTAAAGTAACTATAGTCTCACTATATCATAAGGCTGCTCTCTCATTAGCCAGAGAGTTGACTGGTGGTAACTTAACCTGAGGGTCACCACACCTCAGGTGAGGAGAGAGGTTGAGAAGGAGAATCCTTCATAGAAACCTCAGCCAGTGGGAGAATTGAACACATACTGCATCACAGATCAGCCATCCAACCAGCTGAGCTAACTCAACACCTCTCAATAGAGATGAGCATGCAAAGACATGCATTGGTGGGAGGGGTGAAAGTGAAGGTTGAGTGATGCTGAAGAGTATAGCAAGGGAAAGAAAGGAAATTGGAGAATGGCACTTTTGAGAGTTGTAGTAGAAAGTACACCTCAGGCTAACATCAGTGAAAGAACTATGGAAAGGTCTGCCTCAAATGTGGTGGAAGCAGAGTTCCTGAATATTTTTAAGACAGAGTAAATAGATTCTCGATAAGCATAAGGGTAAAAAGTGAAGTTGGTGGGAATGTTAAGTGTTAATGGTGGAGCAGACCTGAGGAAACCAAATGGCCTATTCCTGCTTCTCATTCATATTTCTATAAATTTGTGGTAATCTAAGAGGGGGACATCTGAAACCTGCACTCGTGAGGAATGGGCAAGTGGAAATCTTGGGTGTGTGTTGTGAACTGGAAGAGCTTGGAAAGTAAGAACATAACTTGAAGGCTAAAATGGGGTGAAGAGAACAACAGAGATGCTGGAGGAAGTATTTTGGAGGCCATATGAGCAGAAAGTATATTGGGGAGTCCCTATAAACTGAAGTGATGTTGAATAAGTTGAGAATCATAATTTCTACCTAATACAAGGAAAGAGTGTTCAATAAAAATCAAAATGTTCTTAACGTAAAAAATTCAACATTTCCCAGGGAGAATGTGACCCTCTCTTCTCCAGAACTTGACAAAAATAAGTATAAAGTTAAGGAGTCCAATCAAACGTGAACCCACAATCAACTCCAGGCTATCAACAGAATGGACACTTGTTCTGGTAAAGATTTTCCAGCAATTTGTTTTTGTTTCTGATTTCCAGCATCCGCAGTTCTTTCGATTTTTATTTATTTATTTAATTCTAAATGTCAGTCAGAGCCGAACATAGCTTACTGGCATACTTCAGTGTTACACATGTTTTTAGTTGCAGCAGGATGTATTGCCTTATGCTGTCAATTAGCAGCTATTGCTCATGGGAGCTTTTTGTTATAATCTTTACCAGTCACCTTAACAATGATTCATAATTTTCTTCTTAGAGGCCAAGATTGAATTTGAAGCTTTACAAACTATTGTAAAGGTCAATCTGTCAAACAATTTCCCTTGATATAGTACAATGAAGTAAAGAAAGGAGCGACATTAATTTTTGAATAAGTGAAAGGAGAACTCATTACATTGAAATAAATATATCTTTTACAGGTTATTTAGAAGTTCTCTTGCTGACACTTTTTTCCAATTAAAATAAATCTCACTTTGATAACTTTGATCTCCTCTCAGTTTTCTAAAATGACATTACATGAGAAAAAGAAGAGCAGTCAGCGGCTCAGTTTCCAAATTTTGGGTATTGCAGTCTTGTCATTGAAGTGTATGATACCAATTACTGGTTGAATTTAGCCGTGATTCTTATTTTCCCTCCTACTCCTTTCCTATTCCTAGCAATTCTGCTGTGAAGAGGCATGTTTCATATGGGCAGGAATGGAGAATATCAGAGGGTGAATTATCTCAGGTTCTTCTCTCATAGCTCCCCTGATCAGTGAAGATCAATACTAGAAAAAGTTTTGAAGGAGGAATTAAACAGCCTGAAGAAAACATTAGGGATAATAAAAAGATCCTCACCACTTGAAGGCTTGCAAAACTGCTTCTAGAATGACATCCACTATTCCTCAAGAAAAAGTTTAACCCTTTCCTACATTAGTGTTATAAAGTTGCTGAAATCAGTGTTATTCTTGGCATTTCATGTTTTTTTCTCAACGTGAGCACTTTGAGCATTCCTACATGGTCTTTGTCAGTTGGGAATTTGGCATTCAAAGGGAAGCTAGATAAGCACTGAAGGGAAGAAGCAATAGAATGCTATGTTGATGGGGTTCGATATAGAGGGATGTAGGGAACTCGTATGGGATAAAGAGACTTGCAATGACATTTGGCTGAGTGGCCTCTTTACTTGTGCTATATTTACACTGCAATACTTTGCAACAAATCTATATATATATTCTGTATACATGTGCCAGCTCACCTTCACACTAATGAGCCATATTGAGGAGAATTTCCTCTTCTGAGATTGTGCATGGTGAGTCTGAGAAATGAGAAATACTTCTCCTTGGGGTGAGTTGTGTTTGTGCACGGCTACAATTTTAAAATTCAATATATTTACATGTGCTGAGGAACAGCATGGCTAAAGGGCCAAATTTTACTGGCAAGAAGGTATGAAGTTCTTTCTCCCCAACCAAAGAATTCCATGCCCCAAATTCCAGCTGCCATTTTAAAATTGTGCTCAGATATTTCACCTGTGAACCCCAGGACGAATGGTGGACCTTTCATTATGGCCTCCACCCACGCCTGGAGATAGCAGAGAAGAAGCAGGTCGGCCCTAAATTTCACTGACTGATCCCGAGACATCTCCTGTTGCATATGCATGAGCACAGGGGAACATCATGCTGCAGTTGTATAAGACTCTGGTGCGGCCGCATCTGGAATATTGTGTGCAGTTTTGGTCGCCATACTATAGGAAGGATGTGGAGGCACTGGAACGGGTGCAGAGGAAGTTTACCAGGATGTTGCCTGGTATGGTAGGAAGATCCTATGAGGAAAGGCTGAGGCACTTGGGGTTGTTTTCATTGGAGAAAAGAAGGTTTAGGGGTGACTTGATAGAGGTGTACAAGATGATTAGGGGGTTAGATAGGGTTGACAGTGAGAACCTTTTTCCACGTATGGAGTCAGCTATTACAAGGGGGCATAGCTTTAAATTAAGGGGGGGTAGATATAGGACTGATGTTAGGGGTAGGTTCTTCACTCAGCGAGTCGTAAGTTCATGGAATGCCCTGCCAGTAGCAGTAGTGGACTCTCCCTCTTTATGGGTATTTAAGCGGGCATTGGATAGGTATATGGAGGATAGTGGCTTAGTGTAGGTTAGGTGTGCTTTGATCGGCGCAACATCGAGGGCCGAAGGGCCTGTACTGCGCTGTAATGTTCTATGTTCTATGTTCTATGTTCTATCTCGTTCCCTTGGTACCAGAGGCTATCCCACCTGACATGGGTGGAGGTGGCTAAAGCATTCAGTGCAAATAACTGCTTTGATTTCCATCTTGAGATTTCTCAAAGTTTAGTTTTCTCAGCACATTTGATAAAATAGAAAGCTAAACATTAATGATGGCAGTTCTGGCATTTATAAGACATTTAACAAACAACAAATTCCCCTTTAATTAGCAACTTACCTGTGCCTAGTGAGAAGCTTGACAAAACCATAAACAATACAGTAGGATGCTCTCAATATTGTGAAAAGCCTTGCTGTACTAATTATCCAATTCTGCCCCAAATCGAGCCATAGTCCATGTTGCTCAGTCCCCAATAATGTACCTGTTAAGCCCCTTCTCAGTCTTTTCTGCATCATTGAACATAGTCCCAGTATCTCAAGTCTCTCCAGAAAACCAAAGTTTCCCATTCCCGTTAAAACCCTCAAGAACCGGTGTTCTATGCTTTGTATGACTTTAACGTCCTTCTCAACACAGCAAACTTTGTGAGCATTGTGATCATTTTCAAGTGGAGTGGTCCAATGTGGTGTTTATAAATTAATGGCTGAGTCAGAATTGTGCTACCTGGTGTGGTATTCTGCAAACAACCCGTTCATATCAATTCCAGTCTTACTCATGAGTGCTATTAGTGGACGTCAACTATAATGGTGTCACAATTGACCTTAGTTTTACAGGGCTAAGAGAAATGAAAAAAGACATGTTTATCGCTCTTAACTATGAGTCAATGACCTTCTTTTGGAAAATCCATTGCATGAATATTATAGAGTTATAGAGTCATACAACACAGAAACAGATCCTTCAGTCCAACAATCCCAAACTAACTGGCTCCACATGCTTGCTCCTGGTCCATATCCCTCCAAACTTTTCCCATTCATATTCTTATCCAAATATCTTTTTAAACATTGTAATTGCACCCATATCCACTACTACCTCAGGAAGTTCATTCCACGTGCAAACTACCCTCTGTGTACAAAACAATTTTTCCCTCATGTCTTCTTTAAATCTCTCTCCTCTCTCTTTAAAAACATGCCCCCGTGTCTTATTCAGCAATGATGTTATTCCTTCACCATTGGAGTTGATGCCTAAACTCAGACATGAAAAGCAAGAAGGTAGTGAAAGACTATTGATAATTTTGGAATCATACCCAGGCATGAGAGAGAATCTTCAGAAGTCTGGAGCTAGACTGAAAGGGTGGTTAAGACAAAGTTCCTCATTGCAATGAAAACAAAAACAAATTGGATGTGTAACCTCCTGACCAAGAGCTAAAAATTGGGAATTGCTCATTTTCAGCCAAAAGTGACTCTTCCTATGCTGTAAGCATTTCTTATATTAGTATGGTTCTTTGCTTCTATGCTCCTGTGCCTCGATATGTTTCTAAGCCCTTGTAAAATTTACTTGAGTAAATTTTCTGTGTCGGTTTTCCAGGCACATGCGTAGTGTGCATATCAAGAAATCACATACCTCCAGAGCAAGCTTTTCTACCCATTAAAATTTACCATCTGCTCTCTGTCTACACCTGGGGCACAGAGAATCTCCCACTGTCTTTAATATTTGAAGGATGTGAAGTGCCTTGAGATGTTCAGCCACATTAAAGCTGTTTTGTGAGTGTAAGTTATTGCTATGGTATTTCTAGGTCCAAATATCATTCCAGTTTCCGGGCTTTATTGAACATTAAAACTTTACAGGAACATATTTTTTGCTAACTTTAATTGATAACAGGCAAATATACATTTGGAAGGCTGGCGTGCAGTCTCAATTTGATATTAGTAGGCTGCTTCCCAAAAAATGAGAGCTGAGAATTTTCCTGGGGTTCCTGCAAATAAATTATTTGTGCCTCTCACAGCATGAGTTTAATAGTAGCCTGAAGATCATCAGCTTCCTCATTAAAAAAACTGCAGCTCAGCATCTGGTAAAAGAGCAAATGCAGCAACATGCTGCTGTAATTGTTAATTAGCTTAGCTTCTGGCCACTTTGAGCAAGATGAAAAAGGAGAATTTTCATTTGCTCCCCTGTTGAGATTATCAATGATCCGTTAGGCTGTTACACCAAGGGAGTGATTCAGAATAACCACCTGGGCCTGAATAATACTTCTTTGCATCTATCTTCTGATTAATTTTGTGCCTAACCTTCTTACTAATTTTTGGTGTGGTAAAGTGAACACTAGTACACAAACTTTTGAGGAAGTCTCTTTTGTGTTGTACATCAGGAAACAAGGTGAGTTGATGCTCTAGGAGAAAGTAAGGACGACAGATGCTGGAGATCAGAGTCGAGAGTGTGGTGCTGGAAAAGCACAGCAGGCCAGGCAGAATCCGAGGAGCAGGAGAATCAACATTTTGGGCAGAAGCCCTTCAACAGGCATAACTCATTCCTGAAGAAGGGCTTATGCCCGAAACGTTGATTCCCCTGCTCCTCGGATGCTGCCTGGCCTGCTGTGCTTTCCCAGCACCATACTCTCTGAGTTGATGTTCTAACACACAGAATTCCAAAGACAGCAAGAAAGAAATGGGATTCCAAGTCAGCAAAACTAGTTCTGACCTACACCAGAACATAAAGCATGGAACATCATTGATGAAACCTTGGAGCAAATGATGCTTGAAATTTCCTGACTAAAAAACATGCTAATAAGCATTACAGTAATGGGAGAAGGAACAGATGTTGAGGCATCAGCATGGAATCCTAGATGTGTTTAGATACTGCAGCATCCAGGAGCAGTTCTTCAACTATTCCATTTAAACCTCTTTAGTTCCAAATTTTAAATCTGAATGATTTTATCCTTCAGATCGCTTGAAAGTAAGATTATTGTTAGCATTGATCAATTGTAGCAGCATTATTCACTGCACCAGCACAATCTCTTCTATTTCAGCCCCACATGAGCAGAAAACTATGGGGAAGTGTTTGGGACAGACTGCACTGTGCCTGAGGAAGAAATGTGAACTGTGAGCTGATGAAACAAAAATAAGGCTGCCCCATGGCAACTGCATGATGTGAGCAAACCCATCACTTGCAGCAGCACTAGATGTCTATGGCTATGACAGGGGGAAGGTGCCCGAACAGGACTATAGCTGCCCCTAGAAGGTACATCTCATAGGGTCAAAAGAGGACCTTAGCACATGGGAATGGAAGTCCCAGGAAGATCTGTGTAAGATGGTGGTGTGGAAGGTAGGGGTGGAATGACATCTTGATGGGGTGATCCACAATACACACTCCCGAAAGAGATAAGCCCCCGGCACTTCCTTCCTTCCTTCCTGACTTTATTAATGTAGAACTTTAAAAACAGCCTGCACATTCCTGCCTGACTACGCATGCCAGCCAGATTTTGGCCTGGGCAGGATATAGTTGGGATTGTATCCATTGCTCCCGATGTGGTCTCCTCTACATTGGGGAGACTGGGCGCCTCCTAGCAGAGTGCTTTAGGGAACATCTCCGAGACACCCGCACCAATCAACCAAACCGCCCCGTGGCCCAACATTTCAACTCCCCCTCACTCTGCCGAGGACATGGAGGTCCTGGGCCTCATTCACCGCCGCTCCCTCACCACCAGACGCCTGGAGGAAGAACGCCTCATCAACCCCAGGGCATCAATGTGGACTTCAACAGCTTTCTCATTTCCCCTTCCCCCACCTCATCCTAGTTTCAAACTTCCAGTTCAGCACTGTCTCCTTGACTTGTCCGGACTTGTCTGACCTGCCTAGCTCGTTTTCCACCTATCCACTCCACCCTCCCCTCCCTGACCTATCACCTTCATCTCCTCCCCCACTCACCCATTGTACTCTATGCTACTCTCTCCCCACCCCCACCCTCCTCTAGCTTATCTCTCCATGCTTCAGGCTCACTGCCTTTATTCCTGATGACGGGCTTTTGCCCGAAACGTCGATTTCGCTGCTCCTTGGATGCTGCCTGAACTGCTGTGCT